>NC_143139.1:9856250-11063333 GCF_059928025.1 Delphinapterus leucas | reverse complement strand
ATGTATAGTTGTTTTTGTTATTATGACTATTATATTTTCTGGTTGGTTAAAAAGAGCTATTGATTTTTTATAAGAGTATTATTTATCTAGCAATCTCATTCTACCCATATTAATAAATAGTTTAAAATTCTGTTGGACTTCGTGTAGATAACCATATTATCTTCATGTACTGCTATTATTTTCTCTTTCCTTCCCATCCTTAAAACTTTTGTTTTCTTGCCTATTTTATTTACCAGAATCTCCGGGAGCAGCGATAGCACTAACTCACTGTCCAAAAAAATCTGATTAAGAGTTTTTGGTATATACTCTTACCAGGTAGACTGATGATCTCCTTCATTGCCTGTCATCAAAGAGTTAAAAAAATATTCTAACATTTATATCATACATAGGTGCTACCCTTAATCAAATGTGTCTTCTTCTTTTTTTTTTTTTTTGAGATATTCATATAAATATCTTGTTTGGTCCATGAATGTGGTGAATTATTTTGATTTATATTCTGATATTAAACCGTCCTTGCATTCCTTATATAAACCACGCTTGCATATTATTATTAAAATATGCTATTTGTTTTGGTTAGCTAATATTTTGTTTACAATATTTTTGCCTTTAGTTTCATAAGTGAAAGGGATCTATGCTAATCTTTTCTTGTACTGTAATTATCTGGATTTAGAATTAAACTTTTCTTGTTTTTCTGTTTTGTTCAACTTGTGTGAACAAGGCTCATTTCCCCACGTGTACCTGTTTTACTTCCTTTTATTTTGGCAAAGATGGGGTGGGGTGGTTTTGGTGGATTAGGGTTGGGGGCCTTTGATAACCATTTTATTTTCTTTAATGGTTATTATTCAAATTTTCCATATTCTTTTGAAACTTTTTGCTTTTTAAAATTAGATATTTATACATTAAATTTAAAAGCAACTAACTTTCATAATATTCTTTTTTTTGTTTTTTGTTTTTTTTTGCGGTACGTGGGCCTCTCACTGTTGTGGCCTCTCCCGTTGCGGAGTACAGGCTCTGGACTCGCAGGCTCAGTGGCCATGGCTCACGGGCCCAGCCGCTCCACAGCATGTGGGATCTTCCCAGACTGGGGCACGAACCCGTGTCCCCTGCATCGGCAGGCGGACTCTCAACCACTGCGCCACCAGGGAAGCCCCATAATATTCTTTTATTATTTTAAAATTTCTACTGTATATGTTGTTATTGTCCCTTTTTCATCATCAGTTCCATTTGCATTTTCTCTTTCGTTTCCTTGATTAGTCTTGTCAGAATTTTATCTAGTGTAATCTTTCGAAGGATCAACTTTTGGTTTTGTTTTTTTCTTTTCTTTGCTTTCTGTTTCGTTAATTCCTGCCCTTATCTGTATTATTCAGTTCCTTCTTAGGGTTGACTCTGTTAATTGTTCAATAAATGAAAATTTAATTACAATTAATTATTTTATTTTCTTACAAGTGAATTTAAAGGTATAGGTTTCTCTCTAAACCGTTTCATTTATGCTCTAGAAATTTTGGTATTTAATATTTTCATTGTCATTCTAATCAAAGGATTTTTCAGTTTCTGTTATGACTTCCTCCTTAGTGTTATTTAATATTGTTTTTTAAAAGTTTTGGATGTGTGATATGTTTAGCTACCTTTAGAATTTTATTTGTAAATTTAATCACATTACAGAAAAATGGCAATCATTCATATTGATTCTTTGGAAGTTACTGAAGCACTTTCGTAGAGTTAATATTTTCCATGTGCTTATAAAGAATATATATTCTCTCTTGTATATGTTGCTAGATATTTGAAATAGTTCAAGCTTATTATTCATGCTTTGTTTTGTTTTTTGATCATTTATGTCATTGTTTATATTTTCTCTGTTGGATTTGTCTGTTACTCCCTAGGGTAATTTTAGTTATTGCTTTATACATGTCAAGCCTGTATTTTTAGATTCATGTATGTTCATGATTATAGTATCTTCTTGGAAGTGGTATGTGACATCTCTCATTGTCACTTTTGATGTTTTCACCTTGAATTTTATTTTGTCGTGATATTAAAATTTTGATAGAGATTCTCACACTGCCCTCCAAAAAGGTTATACTCATTTATATTTCACTTGACTTATACTGTATGAGACTCCTTTTCCCCCCACATTCTCCTGTGTGACAAATTTTAAGGCCTGTGCATCCTAACTTTCTGTCTTTATTGGTAGCTTGGGAAACTGGACCTGATGCATAGTTCTGGCACTTCTGATCTTCATTTTATTCACTGCCTATCATATTCTAATCACAGTCGCCTTAGTTAGGTCACTTGAAACAGCGTCCTGACTCCATTAAGGATGGTGCTTGGAAAATTTGACTTACTCATCTATTAAATCACATTTTATCCTTCTTTTGGGGTTGCCCCAGGATTCAGTTTTCTCTGAGAACAGGATTGGCCCAGCTTCTCACTCAAATATGTCTTCCCTTGGAGCCTACTGTGGGCAAAGTGTCGCCTGGTCCCTGTTAGTTACCCTGCACTGGTGGTAGGCATGAACACAAGCTACTGCAGCCTTCTGCTTGCTGTAAATCTAAGGGCCGCTCAACTCAAGCCTCAAGGAGGCAGAAGATCAGGAGGTGAACAGTTGACTCTCTAATCCTGATGCTTTGTTTTTGGTTCTGCTTGTGAACCCTCGTGTCTGAATTTACAGCATGATTTGGGGGTGCCGAGTTCCACCGATCCCCATTACTGCCCCTGGCCTGAATTACCCTTGAATTCTGCTGCACTTGACTGGTAAGCTGTCAGTGGAGTTTGCTGCTCCCCTGAGGCCATTATGCAGCATCTTCTTCAGGGAGTTAGAACGTCAGGGAACTCATATCTCTTGCCACCCACCCCCCCTGCCCCCCAATCCCCACCTCCACCTCCACCCTCCCCTGCCCTGAAGTTCCTCTCAACATTCCTCTCAGACTGTCTGCCATTCTCTCCCGGCCCACCTCCCACATGCTGACCTGGTGCATTCATAAATAGCTAGCTAGGCTCCTTGAACAACTTCTGTAGAAGCTTAAAGGTGACATCCTTTGCATCTCTAGAGATTTTATATTCTTCAAAGCACTTCCAGCTGCATATCATCATTTGATCCTCACATAAAACTCTCTGGGTATTTAGGTTAGGTATATTATCCGGATTTCACCGATGAGGAAACAGAGACAGTGATGAGGAATTGCCTACCCTCAGGTACTTAGTTACTGTGGAACTGCTATTAGAACACAGCTTGGTTTTGGTTAGTGAGTTTGTTTATTCATTCATTAATTCACACACTCATACTGAGAGGCAGCAGAATGGAAAGAGCAAGGGTTTCGGCGACAAACTTTGGTTTGAAACTTGATGCCAAATTATTAGCTGTGTGATCTTGGTCGTGCACTTAGCCTCTCTCTCAGAAGATCAGTTTCCTGATTGGTAATATGGGGGAAACTATATCATGTTTATATGTGATTTAACAATCCATGAAAAATAGTGCCTGGCATATGGTAGATTATAGGTAAAATGTTACTATAAATATATAATATATAAAATAGGTTACTAGTGTAGGTAAAAATGGCCAAACATTGACAATTTTATTATGGTAGAAACTCAGCAGCTACCATTTATTGAGTCCTTCCTTATTGTACGTATCCAAGGCACTGCTAGGCCCCAAGAATTGCAAATACAAGTGAGGCAAGGTTTTCTTGTGTGTCTGTGTCTTCTACTAGACTGTGGTCCTGGAGGGTAGAACCTGTCTGCGTTATATCCCTGACACCGAGAACAATGTCTGCTAGGGAGTGGGTGCTTAATAAAAGTGCTTAATAAAAGTGGGTGCTTTCTGAACTGAAAAGGTCCCTGCCCACCAGGAGATGACCAGCAGTGAAGACAGGCAGATACATAATCATATACTCTAATTATGGGTATTTAGATAGACACACACAGGCCATGACGAGAGCTGAAGGGAAACGGTGCTCAGTTCTACTGGGGTAGGGGGCACTGCAGTGCACAGGAGGGGGCACAGCTTCATAAAGCAGGTGCCGGAAGACTAACGTGGTCTGTTGGGTGGAAGGGAGCGCCACCAATTAGCTTATCTTGGACTACAAGCTTTCTCTCAAGTAACCCCTTCTAAGGTGTGAAATTGAGTTTGTATTCACAGCACTTCTTTGTCTCGCAGTCCCTCTGTTACTGGTATCTCCCATAATGTATTACTTCATAAAGTGCTTTGCTGTATCCTGAGTATAAAAAGAGACACTCAGTAAAACCAGAGTCTATTCTTCGAGTGTCACGACTAGCCATCGCATAACAAAGTATAATATATTGTGTAAGAAGAAATAGAGGAATGTAAGAGATTTTTTTTTTTTTTCCCCGATACGCGGGCCTCTCACTGTTGTGGCCTCTCCCGTTGCGGAGCACAGGCTCCGGACGCGCAGGCTCAGTGACCATGGCTCACGGGCCCAGCCGCTCCGCGGCATGTGGGATCTTCCCGGACCAGGGCACGAACCCATGTCCCCTGCATTGGCAGGTGGACTCTCAACCACTGTGCTACCAGGGAAGCCCTGTAAGAGATATTTTAAGAGACCAAATAAAACATCAGAGTGGGAGAGTGTAGACGGCATTAAAGTCAATAAACAGTCATGGCAGAGTGGACCACTTTTCCATGTGAAGGAACCTGATTTAGTGACTGATGACTGTACGATTCGAATCCCATTGGAACGAAGTTAGCTGCTACTTTTGCCAAATTCTAAATCTTTTGGTTCTCCTTGAGAACCAGTCCTTGAAATTTAACAGATTATTTTTGTTACTGTTTTGCCAATAGCTCTTTGAGGTGCTAAAGCCGTCCGTCTTCCTCAGTATTCAGTGCTGCTGGACTCGATATAGTGCTGCTGGCTTAGAGCTCTGGGAGGAGGAATTTGGGCTCCGGCTGCCCTGCTCAGCTGGGGACAGTTCATCACACGGGTTGCCAGGGCTGTGTAGTCATCCGGTCTCCACAGAGACTCAAAGCCGAGGAAGTTGTCAGGAATAAACTTGGTTCAGATGTGAACCACTGAGCTGCTCGTCTTACTTGCAAGAGAGAGACAAGGACGGTGTTACAGGGCTCCTTCTTGGCAGTGTGGAAGGATGACTACAACAGCAAGGGTTCCAAAATGTTTTCTGCCAAGAACTGGATTGGATTTTTGCTTCCTCAGCCACAAAATGTCCCCAGCATCTTAGCCCCAAATCATTAATGCCCTTTGCAGTCAGTCTGCTCAACCTGGACACTTTCTTACCTTTCTTTGCTCAACACCCTCATCATTATTGTTTGCTTTTTGTTAGCTAAGCTCTCAAGGCTTTTTGATTCCTAATATCTTAACTTTTTTTTTTTTTTTTCCAGACAAGCAGGAGATATGAAGCAACATTATCATCCTTGATTACATTCTCTCCCTTTGGAGAAGAATGAAAATCCCTGGTTTTGGTTTCGGGTGCAGTTTATAGACTATTTCCTTGGAGTATAAAAATACTATGTGTATTTTATTTTTTTTTAAATTTAATTTATTTAGTTTTGGCTGCGTTGGGTCTTCGTTGCCGTGTGCGGGCTTTCTCTCTTGTTGCAGCGAGCTGGGGCTACTCTTCGTTGCGGTGCGCGGGCTTCTCATTGCAGTGGCTTCTCTTATTGCGGAGCACGGGCTCTAGGCGTGCGAGCTTCAGTAGTTGTGGCACTCGAGCTCAGTAGTTGCCGTGTGTGGGCTCTAGGGCACGTGGGGCTTCAGTAGTTGTGGCGCACGGGCTTAGTTGCTCCGCGGCATGTGGGATCTTCCCAGACCAGGGCTGGAACCTGTGTCCTCTGCGTTGGCAGGTGGATTCTTAACCACTCTGCCACCAGGGAAGTCCCCAAAACGCTACGTGTATTTTGTATTGGCATGTACCGGCATGCTGGTGTTGTAATATCATTGACCTTGGCAACATAATGTAACTGTTTTGAGCCTCGGTTTCTCCATTTGAGAAATGGGGATAAAATGACTAATTTATAGGGTTTCTAGGAGGACTAAAGAGATTGCAGAGGAGGAAATGCCTAGTACGGTACCTAACACATACCAGATGTACCATAAATGATTATTTAAAACAAATCAATACAATCTAAGCAGGACCAGTTCTATTTCAGTAAGGGGAGCTCTTGGAGAATGGTGAGACATGAAAAGAGAAATGGCCAAGCTTTGTAGAGAGTTGTGTCCTCAGTCTGGTGCAGAGTGTAAGATTTAGGGGCACATGTGGAAGTAAAGAGGCAGGAGGAGTTTGTGGTAAAAGGTAAAAAGTGGTAAACTGCATGCAAACATGAAGTCAGTCATTTCAGAAAGGTCACTAGGTCAGTAATTTAATAGCATTTGTCCAAATCGCCATACTTTGATGCATAAACAAATGGGAATAAAACTATTCCTCGTAATAACTGATGTAAGAGGCAATGTGATGTAAGGCGGATTGACCTGAAACCAGAAGATCTGGGCTCATGTTCATTTCACTTAATTGGCTTATGGTCTCGGACTTCTTAGCTTTTCTGAGTCTTCCCTTCAACATCCATAAAATGGTGATAATAATGTTTTTCTTATTTCCCCCCCGCTGGTTTATTGTAAGGATCGGAGATGTTTTTAAAAGTACTGCCCAAACAACATATGGGCTGTTTTTGATTTAGTATTAAGAGCCGGATGGGTTGCTGAAGAATTTTCAGGCTCTTGTCCACCTTTGAGGTGAATACAAAGTAAAGGCATCAAGAATGGGGGCTTATGTATCTGTAACTTCCTGTATCCAGCTCTTCCAGACCACGTTTTGTAGGTAACCTCTGCTGAGCCCATTTTGCTGCTCACTTTGCCTGGCCTTTGCCATCCCTTGGCCCCCAGAGCAGTTCAAGGATGGGTTGTGACAGGAGTACCGGGGATCTCGCAGCAACAGCCGGACACGCTCTTGGAGACTCCTGTGTTCGTGCGCTTAGTGTGACTTGCCTGGTCCTCTTTCCGTTGTTTGTCCCTGTCTGTTTGCTGCTGATGGCTATAGCAGTAGCATCTTTTAGTGTCTTGCTCAAGGATTTCTGATGCTTTCGGAAGTTTTTTTTCCTCACTCTGCTGTGCAAACACAAGAGATAAGAAACTAGGCTAGAAGATAGAAGCTGGGTTTGATGATCAGTAGAAGGAGATAAGTTCCTTGACTTGCAGTATCCAGCCTCTTCCCAGACAGTCATGTAGTGTGGGGTGTAACGTTACCATTCTCTCTTTGTGTTTCCAGGGAGTCGACGAGTTGAAGATGAAGCCCAGAGCAGAATGCTGTTCCCCCAGGTTCTGGTTGGTGCTGGCTGTCCTGGCCGTGTCAGGCAGCAGAGCTCGGTCTCAGAAGAGCCCGCCCAGCATTGGCATTGCCGTCATCCTCGTGGGCACTTCAGACGAGGTGGCCATCAAGGATGCCCACGAGAAAGATGATTTCCACCATCTCTCTGTGGTGCCCCGTGTGGAGCTGGTAGCCATGAATGAGACGGACCCAAAGAGCATCATAACCCGCATCTGTGATCTCATGTCTGACCGGAAGATCCAGGGCGTGGTGTTTGCTGACGACACAGACCAGGAAGCCATCGCCCAGATCCTTGACTTCATTTCAGCCCAGACTCTCACCCCCATCCTGGGTATCCACGGGGGCTCCTCGATGATAATGGCAGACAAGGTAAAAGGGGGCCGTGGTGAGAAGAGCCTGGGGGGTATGTACTGAGAACTAAATGATGCATTTGTTTGAATGCCAAACTCGATTATGAAAGATGGAGTGTAACCAGATGGTAACCAGAGGTAACCAGAATGCACTGAGTGAATGGATAGACCAGGAGCTAGTCTAGTGCTTTGGAGTTGAAAGTGAGGGAAAGATGCTGGTGCCTAGAAGCTCCTTTTGTTTGGAACAGGTTTGTGTGTCCATTTGTTTGTAAATGGATTCACTGAAATGACTAAGAGATGTTGAAGGTTGTAGCTCGGTGATACATTTTCTTCAAATACGTGTATGAATACCTCCTTCAAAACTTTAGAAAAGGTGTGCTCTATTCTTCCTCGATAATACATGTTCTCCCCCCATACCAGTTTCAAGAATATAAAAAGCAAAATTCCCTGAGGCAGGTAATTTGTCTCCTTGAAGATTCAGATATCCTAGAGAAGTACTTCTTGCTAAGGTGTCCAGGCTCAACACGCATCCCATCTGCACATGTGAATGGATTTTAATCCATAGAACCAGTTGCAGCTGTGTTTTCCCCAGGCTTAGATTTGAAGGCAGTGGTTCTTAACCTTGACTGCACATTGGAATCACCTGAAGAGCTTTCAGCACAACCATTGCCTGGGTCCCACCCCTAGAGGTTCTGGAGCACAGCCTAGGCTTTAGGAGTTTTAAAAGCTCAGCAGGTGATTCTCGTGTGCAATTAAGGCTGAGAACCACTGCTTTAAGGCCGCAAATAAATCATAGTCTCTCCTACACTAATATTAGATTGTCACATGACAAAGTAATTAGCATGTGACATCGATGCTTATTCTCTGACTACAGGAAAAAGTGTTTTGTTTGTAGTTATGTTTTGTTTTTACATTTTTCACTTATTCGGTTATTTTTCCTTGCTTTGTACAATGAAAGTACAGTACTTTTCACGTACATATTGTCTTTGCAGTCATTCATACCTTAGAATGATCCATTTCACAAATGCAATATTTGTTGTGTATCACTTTGGGTTTCTTAAATTGTTTCTACTTTTGCATTGTCATCTTATACTTCTTAGTGTCACTTTCAAAACCTCCTTCAGTGTTGTACTGAAAAGACGTGCTGTGGGCTTAACGATGTTTGCAAACACCTCAAAACCTAGCACAGACGCCACAAGCGTGCTGCTTGGCCAGTTGAGAACCACCAGGCCACAGGGCTTAACAGAGTAAAATAAGCTTGCGTGATCACTATCGCCATCTGTCGGCAGCAGGCAGAGATGTCTGTTTCGGAGCTTCCTTTGTTCAGTCTATAGGAAAAGTCAAGTGGAGAGTACTGAGTGCAGGGACTTCATGCTTTCAGTAGCATATGAGAAGGCTGTTGTCCCATTCGCATGGGTAAAGGCACAGGTAAGGATGTTAGAAAAAATGCTGCCCCGAGGAGCCCATGCTAAGGGAAGTGGGATAAACTTGAATAGAATGGAGAATATAGGTGGACTTGGCAAAACCTAAGGAGTGTTTGCTTCAGGTAGATTTTTTTAAACATCATTGCCCTTAGCAAAGTATATTATATTTTAGCAGTGGTATTTTGAGGGCACAATTTGCATGGAAAGAATGCCAAGATGGAGGAGCCCAGTTTTTGAATCATAAATAAGTGCAAACTTACTTTGAGAGCAAGTCCGGTGAAAATGATTGATTGATTGATTGATTTAGCGTCTGTGGACTCGTGCACAGCCTGTTATTTCAGGCTCACCCCTCCGCCCATCCCAGTGTAAAAGGTTGTTGGCTAAACTGGTTGGTTGCTTCTCTGCTGTGTCTCTTACAAATGCATAATAACAATATAAGAATCTGAAGAATGACGCAGGCCACGTGGAGAGACCGGGCTCTTTTGTTCAGTGATGTGTCCTGGGTGCTTCAGAGTGTTTACCGTGTGGTGGGGACGTACTGCTTTGCCTGCACTATCTTAGTTAGTATGCCTAACAGCCCAGTGAGCTAAGTGGTATCACTTATCTCCATTTAGCAGATGGGGAAGCTGAGGCTCAGAAAGCTTAAATAACATCCCAAATTATGCTGCTAGGAAGTGGAGTCCAGGACTGGTTGCTGGCTCCACAGACCATGTGCTTGATTGCCTCTCAAGAAAATGGAGAGGGGGGTTAAGGTCTCTCATACCTTCCTCTTCTTTACTTTCTCCTCTGTTACGTAGCACTGTGGCAAATGTTATCAGCCTAAAAGTGAAGCATCGCTTGATTCATTATGGCAATACCGGAATCTGACTAGAGGAGAGGATTAATGAGCTATGAAATGGTGGAGGCCTAGGTGTAGTCTAATTCTACAGGGGGCCCCTTGGCTACCAGTTCCAGGGGTCAAATGGAGGATGGAAGCCAGTAAGGGGGATTTTTCCAGGTCATTGTAACGAGATCCCCCTCTGGTCTCCTCCCCCTTCCCCCTCCCCCCACTGCAACCACACCCCAATATCCCATCTTATCTTTTCCTTTCTCCATCAAAAAAAGGAGGTAGGCAATGATTGTTAGGCACTTTGCTAAAATGGCCTAAATAATATCTAACTGACTTTGGACCTGAAAAGAAGAGTTACTGAAAGGTAGGTAGAAAGAGGAGAAAGAAGAAAGAAGCAAGCAGGAGGTCCTGGTGCCACAGAAGCGGGAGTGTTGAAGGCTCAGTCACGGGGTGGGAGGCCTGGATGGGTGGGGGGCGGCTGCAGGGGATGGGTGGGGCAGCAGGAGGAACTGCCCCCTGGACCTCTGGGATCCAGAGGGCAGCAGCACTGAGATGCTGGGCAGCTGTGCAGAGGGATGTTCGCAGGCCTAAAGGACCAGCCAGAAAGCAAATAAAAAGTCCCCCAGAAATCAGAGAAATAAGCTTTGGGGGCAAGTTTCAAAAATAAAACACCTCAAATTCTAAGGCCAGCTTTTTTATTTTTTGATAGAAGTTATTTTTAGTACCATGACTGTATCTTACCAACATAGAATGGGGACACAGAGTTTGACAACTCTGAATCCACTACGGGCAATAGGACAACACGTTTGAAAGCGGAACTAATGCAGAAAATGTAAGAAACACAGCTTTGCTGTGTTTAAGGCATAGTCTTGAAGGTACAGTCGCCACCCGAAGGATGGTGAATAAGCCTTCCATTTTGCTTCCTCCTTCTACGAGATAGGTAATTGCCACTCTGTTTTGACTCAGTTGTTTTTTGTGTGTTTCAAATAAAACTTACTAAGTGTCCTTGTGGAAGATTGGTTTACAGGGAGGAAATACCTGATTCAAGGAGTTCGTGATGGAAGAAAGGTAGCACAGTTAGTTACAGAGACTTTTTGGCAAAAGTAGGGAGACATAGTTCAGCATCTGATCAAATAGATTACGCTCACTTTTTTGCTAATGCGAATTAATGTGCTAATTAATCAATACAAACATTAATTAGTCTCCACTTTCCCACTGAGGAAATGCACCTTGTACCATGGCAGAAAGAAGCATGGGAGCTGATAGAGCAGAGCTGTTCTAAGCTCAGAATTCGGACTCAGAGCAGTTTTAACCATCATTTCCTAGACGTGGGGATCTGGACAACTTACCAAACCACTTACGCTAAACCTTGGTTTTCTTGTCTGTACCATGGGGATAATCATATATCCATTATAGGGTTGTTGAAGATTAAATGAGGTAATACAGAGCAGCTGCTTCACTAAGTGTCCAGCACAGCATTCAGCAGGCTGAGCTGAAGGTTGTATGGAGCAAGTCTGAAGGAAAGAAGGCTTCATGAGACAGGAGAAGCACGGAAAGGAAATAGGGTCACAGCCAAATAGAGAGGCGCTTCACAGCTGGAGACCAACCGAGAAGGGAGCTCAGGTGAAAACCGGGGGAAGGGCTCTGAACTGTGTTGGGAGCTTTGCTCTTGTCCCACCGGGGAGGCCAAGGCTCATTGGTGGTGTAGCCGCTCCAGGGCCAAAAAAGGGCACATTCAGTTAAGGAAGAACTCTAATAAGGAAAGAACTGCTCGCGCTTGTTGCAGAAGACCGTTTAGAACAGTAACGGGGCCCATTTAAAAATGCATGAGGCGGGCTTCCCTGGTGGCACAGTGGTTGAGAGTCCGCCTGTCGATGCAGGGGACACGGGTTTGTGCCCCGGTCCGGGAAGATCCCACATGCCACGGAGCGGCTCGGCCCATGAGCCATGGCCGCTGAGCCTGCGCGTCCGGAGCCTGTGCTCCGCAACGGGAGAGGCCACAGCAGTGAGAGGCCGGCGTACCACAAAAAAAAAAAAAAATAAATGTATGAGGTGATTTTTGGCAGTTCCCCGCCGAGTATAAAGAGTCCATTTTATTTTGCCTTTGTTATAATTGCTTTTATTCTCCCTGAGATCCTGGATTAGGATGCCCGTCAGAATCCAAATGATGAACTAAAGCGAGACATACTTTCATTCCTTTGCAGGAGATTTCTCTGCTGATTTGCTGAACCCTTTCTTGGGTTTTCAGATTTTAGCTCAGAGAGGTTAAGTAACTAATCCAGGATATTACAGCTTACGAGCAGTGGAACTGGGATTCAGATCCCGAAGTACCTAGTTTGAAGCCTGCGCTTTCTACTTATGCAGTTCTGCCCCACAAAGCACTGCTCTAAGAATTGTAAGTCCTGTGTTTCAGTCTCCATTCTCAGGAGCTTTGGAAATTTAGGCAAACAAATCACTGCAGCTACATGATGCTCGGTTTCTAGTTTATAAGTGTTCAATTTTGTTTTCTGCCCTACGCACTTTACAACATTTTGAAGATAAAATAAAATAGTTGGAAAAATGCTGGGCAAACAGATACTTTAGGTGAGCCAATTAAAAAGTGGGGACAGGGAATGACAGTCACTGAAAACTATTTTGTCACTAGCATTAGGGCCGATGAAAATGGCTTGGGCAGGTGGTAGGAAGGAATACAGAAAGTGGAAGTTACAGTAGGATCAGGCAAAAGGGTGGAAGACCCGAGCTTTAATGCTGCAGAAATGGAAGAGAGAAGGTGTGCTGAGTAAAGGGTCAGGGTCTGGAAATAGATCGGAGTGATCTTCACTCTGTTGATCAGAGTGGAGTACAGTAGCTAAGACGTGTGTCGTGATCCTTGTTCCTCCCTAAAGGACAGGTGAGCAGATTCTTACTCTGGCATCTGTTGCTATGATTGTTTCATTTCTCAATTTATTGGTTGAGAATTAATACTTCTACTAGCGCTCTAATTTTCTTTGCAGAAAGCCACATTTTGGAATCCACCTGGGGCCAGGAGGATGGCCCTTACTCTCCTTTGGCCCCATCTTCCCTCACTCTCCCCCTGTTCCCTACTCCCTCCCCCCACCCCGACACCTAATGGCAATATGTTTGGAGACAGCAGTTGAGCCAGCCGTGGACTGTGACCCTGTAAATATCTTAACTGCCTTCCATCTGCTCATGTGGGTTTCCATATCCAACATAATCTTGAAACCAAGATGGCCATGCGATTCATACCGCACTGTATGCTTCTTCCCGAATTTGGGGGTGACTTTGAGTTTTTTTTTAACCTTGCTTCTTAGTTGTTTGTGATATGGTATTTCTTGGGACAGCATACTTCAAGAGCAAACCGTGGTGTTAGAACATTCTTTGGTGATGAGCAGAGTTAAGTCATAGAGGTGGGAGAGGCAAGACAGTAACAAAGCTGCTGTCATACGCCAACTTTGTGCCAGGCGTGACGTTAATGAGCATTTTAATCCTTAAGCAGTCCTGTGAGACAAGTAGCATTATTTCATTTGATGGGAGAGAGTTTATGTATCGTGGCCAAAGTCACACAGCTAGAAACATAGTGGGACTGGGATCTGAGTCTTCTTTTAAAATTTTTTCCGCCGACTTTAAAACTTCCAGTCCACACACTGAGGAGGTCAGAAAAAAGCCAGGATAGAATCATCTGGGGGCCTGGGGGTCCGTTACTCCTCTCCCATTTTTCCTACTTCCTTGAACTATACTTTGGGGGAAGGCGAGCGGGCAGTTCTCTCTGAGACACCATAGACGTTGCAATGATGCTGCCCTCAAGCCTGTGTGGGTTCCAGGACTATACACCTGCATCTCATTGGCCAGCGTATCTGCTCTTTTCCAGTTGGAGCTGGGATTTGCTTTCAAGAGACCAGCCACTTGAAGTCCAGGTGCAGTTTTAATGCCTGGAAAAACCGAGGCTCCAGAAATTGCTTTAGGCATTCACAGAAATTAAGGTGCTTGTTGCTAGAAAGTAACGCGTGAGCCATCACTTCTCACGCAGCTGGCGGGAGGCGACGGTGTGTCTGTGGAAGGAAGGAGGTGACATCACATGGAGGGAAGGCGGGCTTTGTAGCCAGTAGGCTCAAGCTCTGTGCATTCCCAGTCATGTGACTGTAGTTGTGCTCCTTAAACACTCTTAGCCTCCAGTTTTCCATTTGTAAAATGGGAACAGAAATAACACTTGGATCCTAGTGGGTTTTACCAAGCCTTATGAAGCAGCGTGCCCAGCGCTTGGTAAACCGTAGGGCCTCAGTATACGCTGTCCTGTGTTTTCCTACACCAGACCTTACCTAAATCATTTGAAGAAAATGGGACTCTAATGTTTTCCCATTAACCAAAGAGAGGAGCTTGGGATGTCAGCGCCCTTCATTTTAAGCCCGGTGGGTCAGCAGCAGCTCCGTGGGTTCCACCTCTGTGGCCATGCAGTTACTGACTGTGCCCCGATCAGGACACATCACGATTTTCAAAGCAGAGACATACAGTGATTTCAATAAACTGATACATATAGGATGTAAGCAATGAAGATAAGCCAAGAACATTAAAAAAGAAAGCAGAGCAGAATTAAATAGTCTTTGAATCCAGGGTTACTCATCGATTTGTCACTGTTGATATAAAAGAAAAAGTGAGCAATGAGATGAGGGGAATATTAAAAGTACTAGGTAGGAAGTAGTAATATGTTAAAGACATAGGGAGGAACTTAATTTACTAAATGTCACCAGCCAGGTTTTATCTTTTTAATTTTTTTGGCCTCACCGTGAGGCTTGCAGGATCTTAGTTCCCCAACCAGGGATTGAACCCGCACCCTCGGCAATGAGAGCATGGAGTCCTAACCGCTGGACCTCCAGGGAATTGCCTCACCAGCCAGTTTTTAATAGATTACACTGATACTGCTGAAAAACTCCTTGGAATCTGATTTATACACCAAGAATGTATTTTCATTCCCCTTTCTGAGACTTCTGTGATTCTTTTTGCCTCATTCTTAGGCTTTATATCTATATTTTATTCAACATTTTATATATATACATATTTTAATTAATTTTTATTGGAGTATAGTTGCTTTACAATGTTGCGTTAGCTTCTACTGCACAGCAAAATGAATCAGCCATACATATACATATATCCCCTCCCTTCTGGACTTCCCTCCCATTTAGGACACCACAGTGCATTGAGTAGAGTTCCCTGTGCTATACAGTATGTTCCCCTCAGTCGTCTACTTTATACATAATATCAGTAGTGTATATGTGTGAATCCCAATCTCCCAGTTCCTCCCACCCCACCCCTTTCCCCCTTGGTATCCATACATTTGTTCCCTACATCTGTTCTCTACATCTGTTCTCTATTTCTGCTTTGCAGATAAGGCCATCTATACCATTATTCTAGATTCCAATACATATGTGTTATATATGATATTTGTTTTTCTCTTTCTGACTTACTTCACTCTGTATGACACTCTCTAGGTCCATCCACGTCTCTACAAACGACCCAGTTTCGTTCCTTTTTATGGCTGAGCAATAATCCGTTGCATATATACGTACCACATCTTCTTTATCCGTTCGTCTGTTGATGGACATTTAGGTTGCTTCCATGTCCTGGCTATTGTAAATAGTGCTGCAGTGAACATTGGGGTGCATGTGTCTTTTTGAATTATGGTTTTCTCAGGGTATATGCCCAGTAGTGGGATTGCTGGGTCGTATGGTAGTTCTATTTTTAGTTTTTTAAGGAACCTCCATACTGTTTTCCACAGTGGCCATATCAGTTTATGTTCCCCAACGTTATATTTTGATTCTGTGGCTTAAGGGTTCACCATGTATGAGAGTAATGTTCAAGGTTAGTTTTATTCCATTTTTCTGAAGGCAAAATACTTTACTGCTTCTATTCTGTTTCACAGGCACAGAGAACCCCCGAGTTTATCACGGGTTGTTAGGAGGTTTCAATGAGAAAGAGAACTGACACTGATCATTTGCTTTCGTCAGGCTCTGAGCTGGTCACCTTAATATGAGCTTCATTTACATGTTGCTTCATTCAGTTCTTTCATTGCATTTGTAAGGCATGCATTTTGTCTGCATTTCACAGATGAGGCAACTGTGGATCAGAGAGGCTGTTTTGCCCAGGATGTTTAGGTATTGATTGCTCATGATGGCTTAAACCAATAGGTGTTTATTGGTGTCTCAGCACAAGGCTCCCGAGGTTGGGGACTGCTGGGGCTGGTGCAGTGACATGGTGAGGTCAGGGCTGACCGCTGGGATTTTCTTGACATTTTGGTAATTGTTGTGAGGAGGCTGCCCTTGCTCTAGGCGTTCTGCCCCAAACCCAAAGGAGGGAAAGCCAGGGGCTGGGTATCATTAGATCAGGAAAAGTCTTCCCCATATCCTTGATCTCATGACCCCAAATCATGTCACATGGCCACCCCTTTGGAGGTTGCAGGCTCTCTGGTGGAGGTGGCAAGGGGACAAGCGTGGGGACCAACTTTGAGGTTAGTCAACAGGCAGTGTCTCTCAAAGGAAGGAAGTGATGACCTAGGAATTCAACCAATGTTTGTGTGACTCTAAAGCTCAACATCTCTCATGTGAAAATTCTCCTGCCTTACACCAAACTCTGCTTTTGTGCCCTTGGTCCAGTCGCCTCACATGTCCTCCAGGACTTTGGCTCATCAGTTATGTCCTTTTTCTCCTTAATTATCCACTTATTCCTCCCTGCTGGCATCTGCCCTCTAGCTTAGTGGTCCTCAGGAGATGTTTGGAAATGTACTGGGGCAGTTTTTTGGATGATGATAATGACTGGTCTGTGTGTGTGTGTGTGTGTGTGTGTGTGTGTGTGTTTGCACGCACCCAGTACTAGCACTTAGAACACAGAGGCTAGGTGTGTTAAGTGTCCTGCAGTATACATGATAGTGCCCACCAGTCAAGAATTGTCTTCCCCAAAATGTCAATTTTGCCCTCTTCGAACATGCTCAGATCACTCTCATATTAATAAATAAACAAACCTGAAAGCTTTCCTTGACCCTGGTTTTCCTCCCTCGCTCTTTGTTTTCATAGTTAAATTCCTTAAATGCTCCTCGGAAATTGCTGTTTTCAATTCATCGTCCTTCCCTTTATCCAAAATGCCAAATCCAAGTGGGATTTTCAAGTCGTTCGTGACCTTCTGTGGCACTGAACACCGTTGACCCTTTTAGTGCTATTACAAAAATTACGATGACAAGAGTCATTAGGTTTGTCACAGACTTGGTGACAGTGGAAATGAGGATGAGTAGAATTTGGAACATGGGTGGATCACAGGAGTGGAAACGACTGGCAAGCGGTTGGATCTGGGACTGGAGGTAAAGAGAGTGGTCTGGGCTGGAAGTTGAGATGAGCCTCATCAGGATGGAGAGGGTCGTTGAAACCAGGAGCCTGGAGGAGAGGCTGAGAACGAACGCGGGGGACGAGGAGAGAAGTGTGTCCAGGACAGAACCCCCACTTGAGGGATGAGAGGAGGGGGAGATGGGAAAGAGCTAAAGAAATTCTTAGAGAGATAAGAAGAGAACAAGAACGAGGAGAAAAGAGAGGCTTATCTAAAGCAGGAGGGAGCAGCTGCCCAGTCCGGGGTCAACCCCGGCCACTCCCTTCCCCTCAGGACAGTTATGCCAACAGTAGAGAAGCCTTGTCGCGGATCCCCTCCCCGCCGTGCACTGCAGTGACCTCAGCAACACTTCTGCCCTCTTGTCCTCCCCACCACGTGGCAGCTTGCCTGTGTGGTTCTTTAGAAACTCAAATCTGATGGTTACCCTTTCACTTAAAACTCCATACCGGCTTCCACAGCTGGGACTAGGACATCCTCTCTGATGTGGTCCCAGGCCACCTCTCCAGGATTTTCCCTTCACCTCCCCGCCCTTGAACGGCAACGTGAGGTCACGCTAAATCAGTCACCGCCCCTCGTCTGGTCCTGACTGTTTTACATCTCTGGGGCTTGGTCAGTGCCTCTTCCTCCTTTTCCTCCCAGAAGCACCTACTACTCACTTTCCAAGAGAAATCATGGCACTTCTGTGAACCCTTTTCTGACTCCCATCTTCACAGAATTTACTAGTTCTTTTTTATTTTTTTGCACTTCACCTGTGCTCTATTTAAGCTTTTATTATAACCCATCCTGTTTACTTATCTGTCTCATTTGCTGTACAGCGGGCTCCTTGTGGGCCAGGCCATGCTTTACTGACTTTCGTGTTCCCAGCACACGCCATAATGTCGGGTGCATAGTAACAGGCAACTGTTGTTACACAATTAGCAATTGTTAAAATGTACACTCTATATACACACTCTAGTGGGTTGAATGGTGGCCCCGAAATGATACTTCCGTGTCCTAACTCCTGGACCCTGTGAATGTGACCTCATTTGAAAAAAGGATCTTTACAGGTGTAATTAAGGATCTTATGATGAGGTCATCTTGGAATAGCCAAGTGGGCCCTAAATCCAGTGACAAATGTCCTTCTAAGAGGTAGAAGAGGAAAAGACTTCTACACAAAGGGGAAGTCCTTGAAAGAGGCAGGTGCTGGAGTTATTTAGCCACAAGCCAGGGAAGCCACCAGAAATCTGGAAGAGGCGAAGGAAGATTCTCCCCTGGAGCCTTTAGAGGGAACACGACCCTGCCGACTCTCGATTTCAGGCTCCAGCCTCCAGAACTCTGAGAAAAGAGATTTCTGTTGTTTTAAGCCGCCAAGTATGTGATACAACTTTTATGGCAATCTTAGGGAAGTAGCAACACTCACATGGCAGTTAAGAGGGGGCGCTCTGGAATCTCAGTGCCTAGATTGTTTCCTGGCTCCACTGTTTACTGTGTGACCTTTGGCAAATAACTTGACTTCTCTGAATCTTAGTTTCCTCGTCTATACAATGGTGGTAAAAATAGACCCTGTTTCTTAAGGTTTATTAAGTTATTAAAAGTGCTTAGAAAAGGCCTGGCAAATAGCAGGAATCAGTAAGAGTGGGTCTGCGAGAGTTTTTCAGTAAGTCTCCATTGAATAAATGAATGAGTGAGGGAGTGATGTGAATAGAAACGCAAGCCGTCCACGGCAGGATCTGAACTCACCTAGCTCCCGGGTACTTGGCTCGCGTGTTCTGGACCTCCGGGGCCTGGGACAGTGCTGAGAGGTGAGGTGTCAGAGTTAGTCAGCTGTTCTTTGGTGGGAATTCAGGGCAGTGAGGCTTGTCTTTTAGCATCCCTTTCTGTCCTCCTCTCTCCTTGGGTTTGGTTTTGCTTCTTTGTGTACCTGTGCATGTGCATGTGTGTGTGTGTGTGCGTGTGTGTGTGTGTGTGTGTGTGTGTTTGCCGCTGCCGTTAGTTGCCTGTATCTTTCTCTTCTCCAGTCCTCAGGATGGAGCATCTCACCCAGGGCTGCCCTCTTAATCCAATGTCATGCTTTCAGATTTTTCTTTTTCCCTCCCCTCAAATAAAAGCTCCTGTTTCTTTTCCCTTTATCCCCTTTCATTTCATACTTTTCATAGTCCTCATCACAACTGTAATGAATCATAATCGTTTTTTATTAGCCGTCTGTTCTGCTAGACTACAAGCTTCATGAGGGCAGGGGCTATGTCTTCTGCATTTTTGTGTCTGCAGAACCTAACATATAGCTTGGCGCATAGTAAGCCCTTAATACATACTTATTTAAATATATAGGTAGATTATTATTTCAGTGCAACAGATGTTAGTTGCAATTAAGAGAAAAGTATTTTAAACCCAAATAAAAATGGACGGTAGGATTAATCTCTGGTTGCTGGCGAGTACATTCCTTCTCTCTCTCCAGGCTGCTATCTCCCTCACCCTTCCCTTCTTCACCTCTGCCAGATACCAGCCCTCAGCACCTTGGCACTCACAGCCACTTAATTCCCAGCAGACACTCATGGCAGGAGGGCAGTCTCAGGTTAGGGGTGCATCTGAGGTAGCAGAGAAAAGCTTTTATCACGCAAAGCAGATGGGTGCCGGTGATAATCTTGACTCTATTAGCCTTCTTTCAAAGGAGGAAGCAGAAAGAAATAAACATTTTTTAAAAAGTTTTGAAAGGTAAACATGTGCAATTCATGTGACATGCTAATCAGCCAGGTAGCACCAATGAACTTTAATCAGTGTGATTAAGTTTCCAAAGGTACTAGTGAGAGATTTTGAAACTTCCTTTAGCAAAAAACAACAGCTTTTCTCACTGATTTATTCATTCATTCAAAAAATATTTATTAAGTATCTACTGGGTGTCAGGAACTGTTCAAGGTCTTGGAGATCTAGTCTGTAAGAGAGGCATGCCCTCTTGGTACAATGACTGACAATAAACAAACACATAAAGTAAACAGTATTATTTGAGGCAATGGTAAATGTTTTAATAAAAACAGCAGGGAGGGATATTGTGGGCTATTTTGGGATTGTCAGGGAAGGTCTCTGAGGATGTGGCACTTGGCATCTGTATGAGAAGGATCCAGAAGGATGAAAATCTGAGGAGCATCCTTTTGGCAGAGAGAACAGCAGGTGCAAAAGTCTTGAAGGGCGGGCATGTTTTTTTGTTGTTTGATGAGTGGCCGGAGGGTCAGTAGGGCTGGAGGGGGATGGGCATGGGGGCAAAGGTAGCAGCTGAGGTTGAAAGGTACCATGAGATAGATCTTGGAGGGCCTGAGAGCCTTGGCACAAAGTTGGGTATTTTTCAATTCATTCTAGAAGGTGTAAGAAGGGAGTGATGTAACTTGACTTGGCACCTTTTCAGATGGGAGCGGTAGAGTGTGGTAGACGGGACATGTACCTTGGAGCCAGTTTGAGTCTTGGCTCCGTCTTTCAGAAGCTGAGCGACCTCTTGCCATGTTGTGTGACTTCTCACCTCTGTGATAGGGTTAATGCTCATTAACTTCAAAGAGCTGTTATGAAGTGAAATGAAGCACCCTTTACAGGACTCATTACTCGGCCAGGAACACGCCTGGTTTTGCAAAATCGCTGCTATTATCATTCCTAGTAGGACTGAGATACAGATGCCTCTGGAATCGGGCATCATCTTCTTTAGATATATCTACGGATGATGCAGTTTTGTTGTTTTCACAAAATTTGTTTACAAACTTGGGAGCAAAGTAGCCAAGCAATGGAGGAAGTTAGAAACATTGTCATTGGCTAAATAGCTTCCTCTCCTTTTGAGTTTATGGAGTTCCCATGCATGCACCAGTGTCCGGTGGCCAGTTCCTGGACTTACGTCTACATCACTGCAGCCTGAGAGAATCACTCTTTCCAAGGGGACAGAGAACAGAGCCACAGGGAATGGAACAGCCAGGGCAAGATTTGATGGGGGGGTTGAAGGGTGTGGGCACTGAGAGTGGGAGGTGGTGTAACGGCACAGCCAGTGTAGCCTGCCTTCAACTGCGGATTCCTGGCACACCCCCAAGACCACATGGCCAGCCACCAGGTGTCTTGGATGCATTCTGTTGCCTTGACGACATGTTGTCCAGTGTTAGAGCGAGCAGCAGCCTTCAGGCTTTCAGCATCACGTTGCCAGGACAACAGACAACTACAGCCAGGCTTCACTGTAGTTTCTCCATGCTGCTGCCCCCCGCCCCTCCCGCCACCCCCCGCCCCCCGCCGGCCCTTATTCCTGCTGCCCTCCACCTGCATTCTCGTGCTTTCCGCCTTCATAGATCCATGTCTGCATAGTCTTTCCAGCTCCCTCCAACACCTTTGCCTTTCATTCTCTTGCCATTCCAGGGTTCTCATTGCTCACATAAAAGCAAATATTGTAAATTCTCAGAAAATAAAGCTGTGTAGTATCATAAATTGAGAGGGTGATGGGAATGAAGGAACCAAAAATCATCAAGAAAAAGAGGGGAAAGGAGCTTGTTTTTGTAGTTTACTTGTGCAGTGTGTGGTAGTGGTTCTTAAAGTGACTGGAACTTAGAAGCAACAGAGGAATTTTAAAATTTTATTATGATTTAAGAATTCAGATTCTCTGAGTCTGTACCCAGTGATTCTGATTTAATAGGTTTGGAGTAAAGCCCCACTAATTTCACAATTGTCACAAACATCCCCCAAGGGACTGGGAGACACAGCCAGGTTTGGGAGCCCCTGGTGAGTAGAGCATGGCACGTTTTTAGGTTGTGGAGTTTTGCGATGGGTCAGGACCTCTCCGCCGAACTTTCTTTTTGTACAGAGTATTCATGTGGTCCCCAACGCAGTGTATTCACGTGGCTGCTTAATAACACTTAAGGAGGAGCGAGCGTGGTTGGCGAAGGGTGAGAAGAAGCTGAAGGAGGAGAGGAAAGGAAGCTGGAAGGGAGGGAGCAGTGAACGTAGACGTGGTAAGGAGGGGCGGTGGAACTGGGGTAGGGGACACTCAGCCATCACATGTCAGGCTCTGCGGCCCTCGGCCCTGACTTTCAGCTGCAGTGCAGGCTCTCGTGTCCTGGTCTAGAAGTGATTATCATGCTCTTTCGGATGTGTTTTCCGTGGTTACTGAGAGACTGGGGAGGACTAGATCTGGAGTTTCAGAAGAAGTCAGCTTCATTCTCTTTGCCCGTTTGAAAACGACCAAGTGCCTCCTACAAGTTAGGGCTACATGTTGTATGAGATAGTGCTTTAGCCACATTTAGCCAGTTTAAACTCTCAAAGGAGCCCTAGGATTTAGGCAGTAGGACTGTTCTCCTTCTTTTCCAGATGAAGAAACTGAGCGTCAGAAAGGAAAGTAACTGGCCACGGTCACACACTAGCAGTGGCAGTGTGGCAACGGGGACCCTCGTCTGATGACAGTAACGCCCAGGGACTTCACCGGGGGGCCGCACTTGCCCTGGGTCGCTGTCATGTCCTCGGTCTTTCTGGAACATCCAGCTTAGCCTGGGAGGGGACTCTCCCGATTGCCCAGACAGCGGCCAACTGGCACTTGACCTTGAAAGTTGATTCCTCCCTCTCCCAGTCAGTCTTGCTTAGGACTTAAACATTCCAAACAAGAGGACAGGCTCTGAAGGAGAGAAGAGAGTGAGATGAGAGACGAGAAGTAGAAAGGGAAAGAGAAGTCAGAGAGAGAGGTCCATGAGGGTGGACAAAACTGCTGGTCGATTCCCAGTCTGCTTGGGCCGGAACTGAGGCTCCCAGGAGCTCCCACGCCTTCCCAGGTCTCTGTTCTCCCAGAGGGGACGTGCCCCCTCAAGCCCACCCACTTCCAAGTGGGTGGCCCAGGATTTGACTCCTGGATCAAATCAGACTCTTCCCTGACATTTTTGGGATTGGAAAGATATTTTTTTCTAGCTTGCTGTGTGTCCAGAGAAAGTGAAACCAGATACACATCGGTCTGAGTTTCCATCTCAGCAGGTGAGAAGTTGACAAAGAAGGAGTAATATTTTTGCTTCACTGTCCTGTATGGCTATAGGCCTTGGAGAAAACTGTCTCTTGCTATTCTCTCAATAGTCTTAGGAAATCAGCTGTAAATGTTATCACCTTGGATCAAAATCTAGGCAGGTGCCACCTTCCTGGGGGTGGTATCCAGAGGCTGCTTCAACCAGCCCCCTCCTCGGCCCCTTCCCGCTGTTCCTCTCTTTTTGCCGGGTCTTCACCACCTACTCTCCCTGTTAGTTTCTCTGATGATCAGAGGCCTGTTTACGTGCAAGAGTTGTATTCAGGTGTGTGAATGGTATCTGTGTCGGGGTGGAGGGACGGATAGCAGGGTGGGCTCAAGCAATGCACAGGAGAGGCAAATGTATCTCGCAGTGTGGCAGCCCTTTTCTGAGGAGGGGAATCCATTTGTCTCCTCCTCGTGTGACTGGGGCCACATGGAGCACACAGGGCACACTCAGTACATGTCATACCTTATTGGTAATGAAAGAGCCTTTGAAATCAGATGGGAGCAGGCCATATGCTCTTGGAAGAGGGCCTACTTCGCAAGGTGGGATGCATGAGTGAGATGTGGCTCTGCGAGTTCTTTTCATCTCTAACATCTGTGATTTCTGTGAATAATGCTCTTCCCCTTGGCCCAGGCTGGCCACTTGCCTGGAATCTCTGCCAGAGCCATCTTCCCCCAGCCCGTCTGAATGGAGATCACAGAGGGTCTCCTACCCTGGATGGATGGTTCTGGAAGGCAGAGTTGATACTGAAAGGACGAAAGGCCGGTATCCCGGGGTTGGAGCCCAGGGACAGAGGAATTGGGGCAGGACATGTGAGTGCACTGTTCCCAGAACCAGGCAGGAGAGGAGCGGCGAGCTTCAGCTGAAGTTGTCAACAGCGGCAACTCCCGTTGCACTCCTTCGGGCCCTGGAAGCTTTTCTCAGGCCAAGGAGGGGCACAGGCAAAGCAGCAGGACCCCCAAGACTGCTCAGCGGGGCGGAGAGGAGGGCTGGTGGCTGGAGTCTCAGTCCTCATTCTGCCTGCCTGCCCAGCGATCTTCCCAGAGACGTCTAACCTGTCTGTACCAGAAGCATCCATGAGTTTGGGGTACTGTTTTTATGAATGCCTTGGTCTCTGATCACTGTTGCCGAGACTAAATTGGTGGCTTATTTTACCAAGGAACGTAATGTGGCCTTTGGGGTTCTGGAAGTTCTCCGATTCGTCCCCGAAGTTTCTGCGCCAAGGAGAAGTCTCCCTGGTCAGTGGAAGGGAAGACTTGATAACACCCTGAAGAGTTACTGGTGTCATTTCAGTTCTTCTTGGAGATCAGTTTCATGATTATGATGAAAACCCGTCTGTTCAGCGGAGGAGGGGACCTGGACACAGGTTTCCATGCTCTGCAGGAGGTGCACCTCCTCCTCCTTTGGCATTTTCTGCTCTTGTGCTCTTTGATCCAATAGAGAGGCTCCCCTGTCATTACAGTAGGGGCTTCTGCGGCTTCTAAGAGTTGCAGATATCTGGAGCTGGCTTCCTGTCCTCTGGGAGGTAGCAGGAGGGCTTGAATAGGGTTTTTTGGTGTGTTGCTGGGACTTCCAAGTAGCAACCGTGGCCACCTTTGTCATCCTGACCTCGACCGTTAGCCCTGAGAAAATTACGCAATTGGAAAAGAATGTGTTTTTAATCTTTTTTTTAACTCCCTTTCCCCATGCTCCTCTCTCCTCTTTTGACAGCAGCCACCTTGTTTAACCATCCGGAGTCCATTTTCTGCCTCTTGACTGCCTGGAGGACTCCCCTCCCCGTGCCCCCCACTCCCTGCATTGCCCACTGATCGGGCTTCCCCAAGAAGCACGATGTGATTCAGCCCGGGGTCTGTCCTCCATGGAGCCCCCAAGGATGTCCTCCTCATAGGTCCCTGTTTCATTTCAATCTGGGAGACAACCTGTACAACCAGGTCCTTGCCAGGGTTTAAATAGACAAAAGCAGCTAACGCGTGACCCTTTCCGTGGGCATTTATATTTTAACTCAGAGGAAGAACTTTGGACTAGTGGACTTTCAGATACCCTGTTGGACCTTAAGGGAAATACACATTTAAAGCCGAAGGTCCTTTCCTGACTCCCACGAATCCTGCCACTCGTAAGGAGCCTCATCAGGGGGAGCGTCAGCCTAGGCTCCGCTGGGGGGCCTGGCTGCAAACAGAAGCTAAAGGGAAGCCGCCGAGAAGGGTGTCAGTTACCCCCAGCGGAGAGGGCACAGCACACAACCTGCTCCGGAGCCTTTGGGAGCACCTCGGCAGCTAAGGCAGGAGGCCTCTGGAGCTCATTCTGGGAAATGGAAAAGAATCCAGTAGAAATGGGAAGCCTAGTTTCATCAGTGAACTCTAGCTCTAGACGTTTTAATTTTCCACACCGTGGAGAAGGCTCAAATCCTACATTTTGCACTCAGAACTCTGAGCTGCCTCCTCCTGTCCCCAGGGCTGCACACCTCACCTGTGTCTGCAGCCTTCTTTGCTTCTCCCTCCCTTAGACTCTCTGATTTCTCCTTCTCTCTGTCCTCCTTTCCCTCCCCTCTTCTCTGCTCCCTGCTCCCCCAGCATCCCGGTTCTGGTTTGTGTTTCTCTGTCCTTCTCTCCCCTTGCCCTCCCCCGTCTCCTATGACCCACTCTTCCACGTGACTTACACTGTGTGGTGCACGTGACTCACACCCTTCCACGTGACTCACACTCTGTGTGGTGCACGCAGCCATCTTCATGCTTCATCCTGTCAGTGTGCGGGTCCCTCAGCGGCCCACCTTTGAACCTGGCATAGTTAAAAGTTCCCAGGTGGTCTGCTCGTGGCTGTCAAACAGAACTTTTATAGCCTATGTCGAGTGAGTGCAGCTGGTTAGAGCTTGGCATTTGATGCGGCCAGCCAAAGATATCTGTCCCATCTCTGTAGGATCCCGCTCGCCCTCTTCCGAGTCACGGCCAAGGTAACCTCGAGCTGCCCCCTTTCATGTCCACGCCCTTGGTCACAGTGAGGCTATGGCTGAGGGACTGTGGCTGGATCAGTGCTAACTTATTGATCAGTAAGGGACATCGGTAATAATATTATGTATGTGGGTTTTCAAATTAAATTTTTATTTTGAGATCATTGTAGATTCACATTTTATATTGTTAAAGGTCTAAAAAAGGTTTGAGCTCAGTGTCATAGACAGAATTCAGGCCCAGACAGCCCTGGACTCAGATTCTGGCTCTCTGTGACCTTAGCCTGGTTACTTAGCTTTTCTGTGCCTCAGTTTCCTTAGCTGTGAGACAAGGGCCATGATGACAACGGCACACGTTTGGCCTCCTTCAGCCTCCCTTTACCTGCACACCTTCCCCTGCCTCTTTTGTTACTAGGTCTTCAGTTACACTGTTTTCCTCCTTATTTGTCCTTTTGTTTGGACATTTGTCCAATGTCTCTAGAAATTCTGCCCCTCTCTTCTCCCTGTTTTGTGCTTCTCTTTCCATTTTCCTGACTCTCAGCCAGTTCCTCATCCTCCGTTTCCTGCTCTCTCCTCCATCAACCCCTCTCTGAATTTTTACATACTTCCCAAAGCACGTGTCCTGACCCATTCCCCGCCGTCATTCACTGTTCCTGGGCCCTTCGTGGCTTCCGGGAGAATGTGCAGCACTTACTTCCTTATAAGCATGAGAGAATAATTACAGAACTGATTGAATTACTTTTTTCCACGTAGATCCTGGGCTGGATGATGGTGGAGTTGGAGCATATCAACAAGCACACTTGCTATGAGGAAAAGGGTTGGTTCGAGTAGGTTTGAGGTGGGGATGCAGCTATAAAGAGTCTATAGCAGACTTAATCACAGTTGTCAAAGGCTGGAAAAACCCCCACAAAAGCACAATAGACAATTAATTCCCGCTAGGACTATAAAATGTGAGATACGTGTCACCAATATCTGAATTGAGGGGGGAGCGATTGGGGCTAAGTTTCTTGAAAACCATTTTGGAACATAGAGGCCATAGAGTAGATGGAACACTACTGCTCATTTTTGGGGAGAGACTTATCCTTCTTGCAGCTGCTCCCTGGGGTTGAGTGGCAATATTCACTTAGTGGTGGCTGGGGTTACGGTGGAAAGCCTGGACTGAACTGCAGAATCAGGAGGCCTGGTTCTCAGACTTCCTTTATAACCAACCACAGCTGTTTGGTCATGTCCCTTGATATCTCTTAGTCTTACATTTTGTCCATCTGCAAAATAAAGGGATTGGGGTTTATAACATGCTGAATGCTTCACTAAAGGAGAAGGTGGCACAGAAATTAGATGAGGAAGACCAAAGTTGATAAACCAAGATTCGGAGGCCCTCACGAAAAGTTTTTCAGCAATGAGCTACAAAGGCCAGGCAGATAATCCATTCTAGAAGTTTCTGATACGATGTCCAAGAGAAGCAGATGTGGACTGAAGGAGAAGTGGGTAATTGAATAAGGGGAAGCCACGAAAAAGGTACAGGTGTCAGTATGTGTAGATAAAAGTAAATAAAGGAAACGAGGGACAGTGGCAAAATACGAAAACGTGTGGTCAGACTATGAGTTTTCCAACTGCATCCTTTCTGACAGATTTTGAGGTTTGAAAGGCAGAGGGTTGCAAAGAGAAGGTTGCAGCTCTCTTCACGCAGTGAAGAAGGGAAAGGGAATTTTGGAAAAGGAGCTTTCTGTTTTCATCCTCACCCCATCTTAGTCCCCACCCTTCCACAGAAGTCCGGATGCATGTTTTATCTCGCTGTCCTATGTACAAGACCGTTTGGCCCAGAAGGGATCTCAGAGACTGGATCAGTGCGCTTATTTCATGGTAGAAGACACTGAGGCCAAGGAAGATTAAGTGACTTGCCTGAGGCCACACCCCTGCTCTCTCCTGGAGCTGGCCTAATTTTCCAGATTACCAGGTCAGTCTCTGGTAGGACTTTTACCTCCACAAAGCACCAGTCCTGCTAGTTCACGCTGTAGCAGATAATGTGCTATAATGAATTGCAGTCTCTTCTCTCCTGACTAGAGGTGAAGGACAAGGGAAAATTGAATTAGGATGGGTGGGGGGGAGATGACTTTTTTTTTTTTTACCATTTTTTGCACTAATGTGGTCTGAGATAATTGATTAGAAGTATTTTAACTAATCTGTCGGATACTGATAAAAGTGAATATCATTGAATGAATTTTTGGTCTCTTTATGGTAAAAGAACCATACATGGGGAGGTTGTTATGAATTTACGATAATCACAGGTAGGCAGATGGAAAATAACTTTGGATAAAGTAAATTTCATCTGGTTGAGACTCTTCAATGATCAGAGAAGCTGGTATCTTCCAGCTACTTACAGATCGGTCTTCCCTTTTCTCCAAAAATGGTGCCTTGAGATTACCCCTCTTACTTTTCATTTTGAGCTATTCCTCTAACTGAGATAATTAGGAAAGCAGGACTCAAGTATGCATGGACATTTGTCTGCAACTGGGGGTTCATACTGGAAGGGCAGGGAGGCTTCCAGAAAGAAAGAGGGAAAGCAGGAGAGAGATCAGAAAGAAACTCCTCAGTATATGTGGTTAGAGATTTTTAAAAAATAGCCAAAGCTTACATTTTATGATGCTCTACACCTTTCAAAGAGAATTTATGTATTTAATACTTGGTCTTAATTTGATAATGACAGTTGTGCGAGTTGGGAAATACAGCCTCAGGTTGTCTCTCTGAAGAATGAAGATAATAGTAACCATCATCCCTGTTCTCCAGGTAAGGAAACGAAGACTGGGAAGTTAAATGATACAGCGGAGACCAAGAAATTATAGGCTCTAGGACTAGAATCTAGGTTTTCTGGCCCCAAAGCTAGTGCCCCAAAGCTAGAGAGGAGAGAATCAGGTGAACCATACTGAGGGGTGTTGAGGGACATGAATGACCTGTGGTTTCAGGTCAGTACAGGGGGGTCACACAGAATCCAGAGGGTTTGGCCACAGGAATTCTTCATAGACGCTGGCTGATGAGATTTAAGTTGAATGAAGAGCTCAGATGGGACTGGAGAAGATCAAGAAGTTACTTAGAGGGAAGAAAAAGAAGCCATGGATATATTAAATCTGCATGGACACGTCAGAAAGGTCGGGCAGTATCTAGGTTGGGGAATTCATGGGTAAAGCTCATACCAAGGAATTTTAAAATAAGGACAAGGATTAAACCTCCGTGTTAGTGAACAACAGACCACACCGTTCAAGCAAAAGGTGGCAAAGCCAAGTGTACAACCTCTCCCTTTATCTGTCCTCTCTTGGGGGAAAAAAAGAGCTGCTAGTAGAGCTTTTTGCCTGGGTACACTTAAACCTGTTCTGAACAAAGCTCAGGATGGGCTGGGACATTTTCCCTTCATTAACACTTCATTCAGCTTTGTCAGATATCAGCCTCCTAGCCAGATCCTGGCAAGGGACTCTTACTGAGGTGATAACGAGGAGGAAATGTACTAGGGTTTTGGCCTACTCCAGAGCTGTGGAATGTAGGCCGAAATGTATTTTGATAACATTGGCTTGAAAATGGATATTAAACAGTATTTTACACTGGGCGGTGTAAATAGAACACATAGGCACAAGCAGAAAGAGATGTGCACGTCAGTGTAACATGCCTCATCTCAGAGAGATCTGGTGATTTGTTGTCAACAGATGATACAGACCTGAGCCGTGTTGGGCTTAGAGAACGATAGGATCTTGATAGATCTGAAGCTTGCACCTATTACTTAAAACTTGCTTCCTTCAAAAACAGACGTACTAATCTTGTGGGACCCATGGGATGTTGGTGCTTCTAGCCCTAATCGATTTCTTCTGGCTGTTTAATATTTATCAACGACCAGGTGCTCTTAGAATTAAATAACGCTCCCTTTGCAGAAGCTTTCCCAGTGCTTCTGTAAGTCCTGTCACACTGCCTTAATAAACTGTGAAAGCCTGAAGGTGCAGACATTTTAAGAGAAAAAAAATATATTTAATCTTTACTTTGAAGAAGTTTTAGATTTGATCAGCCATGAAAAATTGGAAAAATTTAAAAACTGGATCAAATGTGACTGGCCCTTAGAAGTATTTGATGTGAACTCAGGTGGCTGGACGATTATATTTATAATAATCGGCAAACTGATGTCAACCAAAATTTTGGAAGAGAGTGTGTGTGTGTGTGTGTGTGTGTGTGTGTGTTCTGGAGAACATACCAAATGGTGAAATCATGTTTTTAAGGTGTTTTTCCTTGGCCCAGTGTTGATATTATAGTTTTTTAAAACCAGTGTTGTGACTGCAATAAAGCAAATTTCCTAAAAAAAAGAAAAAGAAATCACCCCAGCATTCCTACAAGCAACCAATCAGAAGAGGGCTTGGAAAGGGAAGAAGATTAACATTTATGGAGCCCTTGCTATGTGTAAGAACTTTATATGTGTTATCTCATTATAATTACCTTAATTACTTTTGCTGGTGAAAACCCATCACTTCCCTAGACCTCACTTTCACCCTATTTCCATAATGAGCTATAGAAGTTAGCTTTCTTTTCAGGTCTGTTTTCACAAAAAAAGTCAACATTTTGATAATTTCATAGAATTATGATTAGCTTCTTAGGAAGTGATCTAGGATTAATTTACTCATTCATTAAATATAATTGAGCATCCATTATGTGTTATCCCTGGTCCATGTCACTGAGAACACAGTAGTGAGGTTGGAGAAATAGCTGGACATAAATAGGATTTTAATCAATAGTAACGTGCAGAACGCCTCTCTAAAGGAGAATAGGGCACAGAAATTAGATGAAGAGGACCGAATTTGAGAAACTAAGATGTGAGAGGCCAGCATGAAAAATTTGCAGCCATGAGCTACAAAAACCAGGCACGGCCACCTTGAATACCTTGAAGGCTTGCCCCACAGGCTCAGAAAAATGATGCATGTAAGAGCTGCTGATACAGATGTTGGCACTTGGTAGGTGGTTATCCACCAATGTTAGTTGAATGTAAAAAACAGAAGCAAAGAAATTAAAACAAAGATCCCAATATAACACAATAAAAACCCTATGTGACTGAATTCAGAAGATACTGAGTGGTGAGTGTCATGCTGCAGTATGGTTTTATGATGCTCCCGGAAGCCCCTTGACCATGGCAGTAGCAGGGCCTCCCAGAGCCTCATATCTGCTGGGATGGCCCCAGCCTCAGTGGAGACTTTAGTGCTTCCTGACACACAGCCTCTGCTGCCTGCTGTTTAGAGGAGAGGTTTCCTGGTTACTTGATCTGCAGACTAATTATTTTATAATCGTGATGGCAGTGGTGGCATGATCGAGCATGATGAGTCTTTATTTTCCCAACTAAAGATATATTTTGTAAACTCTATACTGCATTTTTTTTTTTTTTTAAAGAAAGGTCTTGGATACTTACTAAGAACAAAACAAAACTAGGAAATACATGATCTCGGAATAAAGGAGAGTCCTTTAAATTGAATACATTTAGCTGTATCAACAACCACTGCATTGTTCTTAGACTTCTCGCTTCTCTGGGTGCCAATGATAAGTTTATCTTGGATTGTCATTGATCAATGGACTAGTGTTTGGGAAGCACTGCTGTAGATATTATTGCCAGAGGCGGCGTTACCGAGTAAATTACTTCTAAGAGCTGTGGATCCAGATGCGTCCCCTGAACTGTTGGTCTGGAGCCTGACAGTTAAGGGCTCTGCTCGTGTCCTGTTTCTCTGCCAGAAATCACAAAGGTGTTGCCCTGAGATTCTCCAGGGTACGTCACAATCTCCTTCAGTGACTGATAGATGAGGCTCGGGGACGGGGGATGGGGGGGGGAGTGATCTATGTACTCAGCTTTGACTTTAGCGAGCCTTTTATTTCTGTCCTGCATGACATATTCATCCATAATCTGAGAAAATAAAATCTAGGCACGACTTGCTGGTGGGAAGGTTATTTCACAGTTGTGGTATAGAGGAGCAGGAGGCTCGTCTGAGAGTTCCACGTCCTGGGTTAGTGTCCTGGCTCTGCCCTGGCCAGCCGTGTGACCTTGCACAAGTCACTTCATTCTTTGGTCTCAATTTCCTCATCTATAAGATGAGAATTGTATCCCCTGGGGCCCACTGGGTTATCTTCAGTGTTCAAAAAACCCAACAGGAACTTTACATTTACCCACAACTAGGCTGTTTAGGCTAAAAAAGTGATATGTTTCTTCGCTTTGAGTTACCAGTATATCAGCTCACTGATATATGGTTACCTCATAGTGTTCCAATCCCTATTAATAAAAAGGAGAAAACTATGATTACTTAATAAACACACGGATATAGGGCGTTATGTGATCTCCATAGTGAAGAATGAGCTGCCTTTACTTCTTGCTTCTGGCCCCTGGAGAATCAAGCTGAAGAAGAGATTCCTACATTTACTTTGTAGAAATGTGTAAAAAATGACAGGACAAACAATTCAAGGCTCAGAGAGGAAAGGAAAAAAACCCAGAAGATGTAGCACATCAGAGATAAAAATCAGTCATGTAGTAGTATTTTAAAATTAAATCAACGAAGAAATACTCAGTGATTTTGGACATATAAAAGATGGAAAGAGATCTAACTTGAACTGAACAGGTACTTTGTTGAGTACCTGTTCAGTTCAAAATGTATTTTATTTTATTACATCTGATTATATTATTTACTTATGTTATTTAACGTATTACCTTAATGATATCATCTTGGTTTCACTATAATCCTGTGAGGTAGATATCATTACCCCCATTTTATATAGGAGAAAGCTGAGGCCAAGTGGTTGTCAATGTTGCACATCAGCTAAGAGGTGCTGCCAGAATTTAAACCAGGCCTCTTGGCTCCAAATTGCAAGATTCCCCCGCACAGATGCAGTCATTCATTGCTCCTTCCTATTGCAGAGTAAGTGTCCAAGGCATTTTTCTCAGCCCTGGAATCTGTTTACTATCTCGTTCTGCTGTTCTCCTTTCCAATGAGATGACCTTGAGTTCCTTTCCAGCTGTGTGTTTCTAGAATGGCTGGATTCTTACCAAATAAACAGGTTCCAGAGGGAGCAAAGCTGGCCCCGGTGATATGGAGAGGTGCAATGGGGCAGAACTGAGAGGCACAGAATGAAATAGAGCAGCGCGTCATGCGCTGTGGTAGCATACATAATGTCCTCCTAGAGGTGATGGGAACACGCCTCACCATTTGAGTTATGAGTGGTTTAGTCCTTCATTACAGGATAAACTCCTTCCTCCTGCGAGGTAGGGGAGAAATGTTACATTTTATTCAGAAAGATTCAAGTATAAAAATATTCCATGATTCCTATATAAATACACACATATGCAGAATTTCCTATTATGGAGATGCTTTATGTTCACTGAATGAGCTGTACTGGTCCATTCGATAAAATCAAAGCTTTGACCTGGTTATTCCTCACTAAAGAAGGTGCATTTTCAATCGCTAATTGATGCTGTTGAGTGGCTTTTCGTATGCACATTATTCTTGGATCTTGGGTTTTTCTTGTGCCTGCCCTTGTTTCTCCCAGGACTGGGGACAGCAGTGCAATAAATTTGAAGCGTGTAGTCACAAGACCTTTGTCTGACACCTGGGTCTTCCACTTGGCTCTGCTTCTTCCTGGCTGCGTGACCTTGGGCAGATCACTGAACCTCTCTGAGCCAAAGTTTCTTTGTCCATAAAGTGACAATGGATGATGTCATGATTAAAAATGAGATAATATACATGAGAGTGCTTTGTTAAGCTATAAGCGCTCTACAGGCGTCAGGTGTAATTATTACTCTGGTTAGAAGGAAGTGAAAAGAACTTGAGGATTTTCACCACGGTGATTGTATGTGTGGTTACATTTCACCACTTTTAAATTTCCGTCATGCAGGAAAGGATCTAGCCCACACCTTTCTTCTGTGTAGATAAGTCATGGTGAAGCCCCTCCCGGGCCCCGTCACCCTCACTCTGTCGCTTCTTAGCCCTTAGCCCTTACCCAAACTCCCTTCTTTTGTGGTTGTCTGTGTACATTATGGCGAATAATTAATTGTAAATGATGGGAAATCAGCCTGCCGGGCTGCCGTGGAAACCGCTGGATTCTTTGCTGTTTCTTTAGACTCATTCATCTTTTTGCACATGTGGGCTTCACGGTGCCAGGGCTGACCTGACCACCGAGTGTCATCGGCACACGTTATAATCAGGGTCCTTGGTGGCACGTTTTCTGCCCCATGTTGGCTGAGTGGATGGGTGAGAGGGTTGAGCAAAAAGTGGCTCAGGCATTGGGGGCCTTGCTCAATGACTGCAGATTCGGTGAGCTGCCCAGAGGAGTGCTTCCGAAAGTGTGAATGAGTCAAGTCAGGTTGTCAGTGAGGGTGGGCAGGCGAGTGTTGGCGTGCCCGGGATAACTTCGAAGCGGGGAGATGGGTTTTATGCCATCTTGCATCAGCAGGGTGCCGAGAGCAAGCTGCCAGGTCCCTCTATACGACACCCCTGAAATATACTCATCTCTTGAGCAAAACATCTGGCTTCTGCAACCACTCCCCCTCCCCATGTCTTGCCTGTTAAACAGCTCTGAGGCCATGTTAGAAATTCTCCTGTGTCACACCTGATCATCAGTGACTACTGGGTGAATGAGTGGTTTGACCCTGTAAGTCCTTGAAGAGGTGACAGGAGATGGAATAGGTAAGAGGGAGGAGAGACAGACGTGAACCTTACAGGAGGTGGAACCCAGAAGGCTGGCATTGGCATCGCAAGAGGCCATTTAAGTCATGTGACAAAACAATGCAATTGTTCTTTAATTGTTCTCTAATTCAGTTCTTTTTCAATGCAGGTTAATTGACCTGAGGAATGGAGAGAGAAACAGGAAGGTCAGATAGGAAGAATAAGAAATTGACAAGAAAAACAGTGCCAGAGTCCTTGAGTTCCGGGGGGCCTGGGGTGCTCTGGGCATGGAAATTTCTCTGAATCAGATGGACTTAGACTAGGAATTTCTTCCTCAGAGAATGAGGCATCCAAGGAACGAGCAGGGGCTTGAAGGGTGGGAAATGGAGCACTTTGGGTCATGTCTGGCTGTTTTCCAGGCTTTGCCCTAAGTGGGATTTTAAGTAGCGAGTTTGTTAAACACTTACTACTTTCCTCTCTCCTTTTCCCCATTCACCATTTATCTCATTCTTTCCTATTCTCACTCCTCTGGTGTGTAGCCTTCTGCTCGTTTAATTTTTATAAAATGAATGGTTTCACATTTCCTGTTGTATCTCCCTCCTAAATCTTTAAATCCCTTGGTAATTCGTGGATCTCCAGCTAGAAAAAAAAAAAAAAAAGCAGAATTGCGACCAAGGAATACATGGTATGGCATTTTTCTTTTAAACAGATATTTCTTTGCGTTTATCAGAAAGGCAGGGTGCTCAGGGCAGCACCGAGAGAGGCTGGGGGGTAGGTGCCTTCAGCCCTTCACAGATTTCCATCAGTTATACCTCCCTGCCCCAACATGCGTCACCCCAAATAAAGACACATGCTTAAACGCTGACTCTGCTACGCAGTGCAGCCTCGGCACAGCTCCTGAAGCCCTACCTTCCAACCGGACTGTCGGCTCCAAACGCCTCTGTGCAGAAACCCCAAGCCACCGTTGAGAGTAGGGTGGCAGTCAAGGGCTGTGACTGTGAAAGCCAAAATCGGGTTCTGCCCACTCCTAGCTGTTTGGACATTGGTAATTATATAACCTCTTAGAACCTCAGGCTCTCCTTTTTTTTTTTTTTTACATCTTTATTGGAGTATAATTGCTTTACAATGGTGTGTTAGTTTCTGCTTTATAACGAAGTGAATCAGTTATACATATACATATGTTCCCATATCTCTTCCCTCTTGCGTCTCCCTCCAAGCAGGGTCATAATACCTTGCGGGGTCAACAGAGAAGGAAATGCCTTATGGCACTTGGCATACACATATACATATACATATGCACACAGGGGTCCCTTTTCACTTCAGCCTGCAAACGGGCCTCACTCTTCCACAGTTACTTCATTCAGTCCTCCCAGCAGTCCTGGGTGGGTGGAGCCTCCTGTACAAGTGAAGACACCTAGGACTTGGGAGACTGTGGTCTGAGCCTGTGCAAAGGCGGCAGAAGAGAACGTGGAAGATACACTCTAGGTGGAGGGGCGGGGCGAGGGGGAGGGTGTTTATGGGGGAGACGACTGGTTTTCTTTGGCTTGGGATCTTGCGTGGCCTCCCTCGTCTCTAGCTGGAGACGCAGCCAGCCACGTGGGATAAGACAGGACCCCTGCTGGGCTGGGCTGTGTTCTCGGAACAGGAAACTTTCTGAGAGAGCACAGCAGAGCAAGTGGAAATTTCAGCTTCATGTGCTAAGAATAGATCTATGGGGAAGATGATTTGATGTAAGCAGATGAACAAAAAGAGAGGGAGGCCAGGCCTGGGGAAACAATACACACCTGCTTTTATTATTCTTGCTGTTGTTAATCCCCATCAGGTTACCTGTGATGCAGGCTCCTTCCTCCACCCTTGGGCATCCCCTGGAGCTTCTCTGTTCTGTTCTGTCTCAGGCAGCCCTTAGCCCTAACAGAGAAGTGGGGAAAGGCAGGGGGACAAAGCCAGAAGGAACCAGGAAAGGGACTTCCTAAAAGGAAAGGATACAAAGTAATGTGGAAGACAAGGTAGTTGAGAATCAGTTGCAAGGTACAATAAATGCTGAACATTACGTGCATAATTTGAGTAATTAATGTTCCAGATGGGAGAACAGTTTTACATCCTGACTCATATTTTCTAAAGGTTCAGAGCCACTCAGTAAACTGTTTCCTGAATTCCTGTCATCACTGGCTGGATCCCAAAGTACCACACATGGCATCACTTCATTTAGGCATGGTTTCCAGGTGGCTTAAAAACATTTTTTTTTTTTTTTTTTTTTAATACATGAAGTGTTTTTTCCCTTAGGCCAGAGTTCCCGACCAGGGTGCCATGAATGGGTTCCAGGTGTGGCTCAGATGTGGCTCTCCTCAGCCCTCAGGGCTGCCGGATTCCCTTCCCCTGTGGCTCAAGACCGCCGGCCCCTTGGGGGTCCTGGGAGGAGGCCTGGGCGCAGAGGGCAGCTTCCATGTTGGGGTGGCAGTTCAGACGATAAAGGTTGAGGTCCTGGGTTAACGTCTGTGTGGGTCAACATCTGGGTTCACTCTTGGGAGAGTCTTCCTTAAGATACAGGGTACCTCTCTGCAAATACAGTCCCCAACCTGCCCAAGTGGGAGAGGAAAGAGCCCGCTCAGAACTTGCAGGTTCACTTTTCAGACCTCCCTTGAAGCGTGCCCGGGCCCTGGGTGGCACCTCTCTCTGGCCCGCAGCAGACTTCAGACTCTTCTTTCTCTCTCCGACCCCTACATTCTTCTCTTTCTTCCTTCTTCTTCATAACTGAACTATTTAACACGGTGTTTAAAGGCATGCCTGGCTGCCTCGTGGAGATTCAGAGTTGCCATGGCAACGTGGCCTGTTTCTCCAAATTAGGACATATTCCTGCTGCCTTCTTTTCTTTTCTTTTTTTTTTTTTTTTTTTTAATGTGGTATGTTTTCTCTCTCACACAACTCCTTGGCTTCCTTAAACCCTTCCCTCTCTTTCTCCCCCAAAATGCTAATTTAAGTGCCTGTCCCCAGGACTGGCTGGGTCCCCAGCCTAAGGGGGCGTTTTCCTGAGTTTCACCCTCACCCCTCCTTGTCCAACCCCATGAGGGACCGTGTCCGTGGAGGTCATTTCAGTGGCCTTCACAGAGTACTTTCTGCTGGGTTCACTCCTGGCGCGGCTCCCGTGCTATCTGGGCTGAGCTAATAGCAAATGAGTTTTTTTTCCTGTTTTACATAAAAGCTTCTGTGAATGGGAAGAGGTAAGATAGAGACAGCCGAAGCCAGGACGTTAAATATTCTTTCTCAGAAACTCTTCTTAGGCACATAGTTATTCGAGGGAATGTTCACATAACCAGGATTCCAGATAAACGAGCACGCGGGCATCTTGTCTTTTCCCTTACAACTCATTTTAGGATCCTGGGAGGATATGAGCTTCAAATCAAGAGAGCACGATGACTGAGAGTAAGGACAGAGTAAGGACAGAAGTCGGTCAGTGCTTTAAAAGAGGGGCAGGCGGAGGCATTCCTTTCCTTCGGGATGCTTTTCTGCTCCATAGATGGTAGATAGCTCTTTGAGCCACTTGAATTACAGCCTGTGATGCAAATGGGGAGAGAAGGAGAATAGGGGAAGGGACACAGATTTAACTCTCCTTTTCCTCATTTCCATTCCTGGTACTCTGTCCATGGCACATAAAGGTCAGTTAGAGAAGGGTCCTCTGGCCCGTGCTTGGAACAGAGGTGCACAGACTCGGCTGCACTTGGGAATCACCTGGAGAGTTTAAAAAAATACAGGTGCCTGTGTCCTCCCCGCAGAGTCTGATGTCATCATTTTGGGGTGCACACAAGTGTAATTTGTTAAACCCTCCAGGGGATTCTTATGTGTAACAGGTTGAGATTTACTGGCTTAGCTGGGGATGGTTTGGCGAAGGCAGTGATCATGGCTTCCGCACACTTGGCTGTAAAGTGGCCATCCCTGAAATCCTTGGGGGGGGGGGGAAAGGCACATAAATCTCAGATTTAGCTCAAACCTCCCTCTCCGTCTCCGCATATCACCTTTAGAAAATGCAAGGTCCTCGTGAAACATGACCATTCTTTGACCTGTGAAAGGGGCGAAGGGAGAACACCACTGCAATTAGCCAGGTAAGCAGGCAAGAGCTGTCCCAGGGTCAGGGTCTGCCAGCTGCTGGGGGATAACCAGATGGGAGCCCAGGCAGAGTCAGGGGTGCCTAATGTGAGGGTGCACGGGGGGAAATCGTGCACTCCGGTGGTCACTCAGGTCGAAAGATGATGCTCTGTGTGGCGCGCGTGAAACAAACGTGACTTAGCATTTTGATCTGCGTCTGGAACTTGACCTAAAGCTGCTGATGGAACTTCCTATGGAGGGTTTCTTCTAGTTCGAGACACTGTCAGATAGAAAAGGTGTGTTTTCACCTTGCTCCTTTTTCTTGCCTTTACCTGTGGGCAGTGGACGTCTTAGGAAAAAGTAGCAAGCCTTCAACTCACAGAATTTCGATTATATTCAGGCAGCGTCATCAGTTTTTTTTTTTCCCTCTGTGATTTCCATGAGGAAGGAATCATGGGGCTGTAGGAAGGGCCCGATACCTCTTTGTCATCATGAGCTGTGATCCTGTGGAGCAGTGCCTTAGCCTCTGGGGACCTCATTTCCTCCAATGTAAGAAGGGTAGGAATGGGAGTGAGATGGGGCCGCTATAGCCTCTTCGGTTCTAAGGATGTTGTTTCCATCAGTCTCACCTTAGCACCTGCCATTTGCTCAAAGTTACCTAGCAGGTGGCCACATGGTGACAGCCCCCATCTTAGATCAGGATGAGAGATATGCTAGAAGACAGGAGTTCCACAGTTGGAGAATCTTGGGCTCAGGGGTCATTCAGAAAGACCAATCAGAAAACAACTGAATTTTTGGGCTTCCCTGGTGGCTCAGGGGTTAAGAATCCGCCTGCCAATGCAGGGGACACGGATTTGATCCCTGGTCCGGGAAGATCCCACATGCTGCGGAGCAACTAAGCCCGTGCGCCACAACTACTGAGCCTGCGTTCTAGAGCCCGCGAGCCACAACTACTGAGCCCACGTGCCACAACTACTGAAGCCCACGTGCCTAGAGCCTGTGCTCCACAACAAGAGAAGCCACCGCAGTGAGAAGCCCATGCACTGCAATGAAGAGTGGCCCCTGCTCGCCGTAACTAGAGAAAGCCCGCGCGCAGCAGCAAAGACCCAACACAGCCAAAATAAATAAATAAAATAAGTAAATTTCTATAAAAAAAGAAAACAACTGAATGTATAACAGTTTTATAAGAGAATTTATAGTTTATAATCTTCTCAGCTAGTTTAATGAACTGGATTTAGGAATCAGGGAAGAGTCATAGCATAAAATTAGAACAGGAAAAAGGCCAAGGTTCTGAGGAGACAGGAAGGAAGAATGTTCTGAGGCCCATGGTGGCTGCCCTAAGGCAGGTTCTAGTGTGTTAATCCTCCTTGTAAGGACCAGGACTGGACAATGGGCCTAACGATTCTTACATTTGAGTGCCTACAACCCTCTGAACAGATTGATTGAAATTGTGGGATGTCTTAGTGCTTAGCCATCTTCCAAGGTCAGATTTACGGTAAGCTCCCAGGTCAATACAGATCCATGTCACCTGTCTACTTTCAATTCAAGAGATAATCGTTTTTAATACCATACCATATGCCAAATGCCATGCTAGGCACTGTTTTCAAGAAGCATGCAATCCCAGTAATAACTACAACTTTAACAATGACCATTTGTATACAAAGCCCTCGTCACATTATCCCATTTGTTTTCCATACCATTTATTCATTCATTTATTTATTCAATAATTATCCACTGAGCACCTGTTATGGACATTGTAGGCCTTGGGGTTACAGTGGTGAACACAAAAAGACACTTTCTTCATGCAGGTTGCAGCTGAGCAGGTCATTAAGTAATCACAAGTAAACTTAAAACTCCAACTGTAGTAAGTACTAGGATGTGAGGTACACAGTGTTAGGGGGACTTGACCTAGTCGCAGAGGTCAGAACGGCATCGGGATGAGTAGTGCCAACTGGGCATAGAGGGGAGGAAAGAGCATTCCAGGCAGAGGAAATAGCACGTGCAATGGCTGTGTCAGAGGAGGCTGCATGGCCAAGTATGAGAGTCTGAAGAAGGCCAGTGTGGCCAGAGCTAAGGAATCAGGGATACAAATAACTACGACACAAGCCAGGACACGATTGCTGCAGACAGAGGGCTTTCTGAGCTTTGTGACGGAGAGAGCACACCTGTGGGGCACAGTGAGGAACCTCTTCACGAACTCCGTGAACGCTGCTCTGGTGAATAAAAGTATAGTCTTTGGACAAGGACCTTGAAGGAAGGGTAGGCTTCCTGTAAGTGGAGATGGAGCGGTGAGAAAGGAGGCAGAAGGAGGAGTAGAGGCTAGGGAGCACAGCCTGCCTGGGAGGAACAGCAAATACCCATTATGGCTATTTTGTAAGGTAGATATGGGGGGGAATAACAGAAGATAAGGATGATAAAAGGCGGAGAACTGACTTTATTCTTTGGGAAGTAACACAGTTTTGAACACAGGCAGCTCAATTTCACTGACATCAAAAAATTCAAATTCAAGCTATCATGAGATACTATATTTTATCCATCAGAGTGACAATTTTTTCTGCATTAAAGTACTTAGTGTTGGTGAGAGTACGGGGAAATAGACACTCGCATAAATTCATCATAAAAATGTAAACCAGAATGACCTTTTTGGAAGACAGTTTGGTAATAAATGCCTCAAAAATATGTGTATACATTACAGCTGTTCAGCTTATAGAAAATGACCCTATGACAATGCAAAAATATTTATCTGAAAGATGGTTATCAAAGCGTTATTTATCATAGTGATTTGAAACATTTTACATGTTCAGTGATGAGCTACTTAAATTATGGTATGGAGGCTAAACAGCCATTAAAAATTGCATTATAGAAGACAAAATTAATGAAATGGTAAAATGTTATATTCAATAAATGCATGAAAAAAGCAGTTGTAATAATTAGTCAACAAATATTTGTTGATTCTCTACTGTGTTCAGGACACTGTATTTATTATGATATGCAGGGGATGGCATGTAAATAAAAGAGACAGACCCTACACTCTAGAAGGTTCTATCCAGTGGAGATGGGGGTGTGCTCTGAAGGTTTTATCCGGTAGTGGTATGGTGGAGTGTACTCTCTGGAAGACAAAGTCCAGTGTGGTGTGTGTTTTGCTGGGGGTGTAGAGTGAATTAGGAGGAGCCCATGTTTGTAAAAATGGATATACTGTGATGATGTGAGCAATGGAAAAAATGTTCATCTCCAGACACCAAAAGCGATAAGTTATGATCTCTGAATGAAGACAGCAGAGGTGATTTCAGTGTTCTTCTGTATGCTCTTTATAATTCCCCAATTTCCCACAGTTACAAGATATAATAATACTCTTACAATAAGGATACATACTTATCAAAAAGAAACAGGTCTCAGGAAAATCGCTAAAGTTTCCTGGACTCCATGTTTGTTTGTGAACACTACCTTTCTTTAAGTTTGCTCCCCTACTGCTAATGGCTGGCACCAATAAATGAAAATAAAATAACACAAACCTGTCCCCCAACCAGGAACACTCCCCCCTCCCCCGGCATATAGCATATATTTTGGAACAAATACATGCAAGGCTTCTCTTATAAAGGCAAATTCCCCCCAAACCTTATAGAAAACGAATGAAAAGCAGAGTACTGCTTATTGAATTTGTTTTAGCCCTGCTGACTTGTTTCTCTTAAGCCCAGATCACTTTTTGTTTCTGGATGTGTCAGTACACAGTCTTTCTTTATAAGGTTGAGTAGGAAAAGAGACTAAAACTGTTTAACTAGGAGGCGGCCTGGCCTGGCCTGGTGCAGAGAGAGGGGCCTGCAGCTTTGGTCTGCTGACTGGTTGTAGAGGAAGCTGTGAGGGGCAGTCACTGGGTTCCTCCATATGGACCCCTCTGCTCCTTTCTCCCGTCCTTGCCTGTCCGCAGTGTGTTGCCGATCTCCTACTCAATTTCAACCCCTTTCAGTCCATCACATTTACCCAGTGTTGCTGTGCCCGGGCGTCACGCTGCCCTCACCCTCCCTCTGTCCTTGGCTTTACCCACCACTCCTGTGCTTTCTTGTCCCTCAGGCCTGAGCTGGCATCTCCAGTGGCCAGAAAGGGTGTTTGTTGGCTCCTGTTCTAGAAGAGACGATCACCAGCAATTGGTAAACTCTGGGAATTCTCTCACCTCTGACACTGTCTTTTGGGGCAACTTTGAATTTACTTGCACTTTGATAGGGAACCAGAAAATCAACTCACTCACCTGCAGTTTTCACTTTAAAGCTGTGACGGGTGCGTGGGGAGGTGTTGATGAGCATGATGGTATTTACAGTGGGACTTTCCTGCTGGGCTCTGTTCTTTTCTTGCAGGAAAAGGATTCTTTAAGCAGGGATATCTGGGTAGGACTGCTGCCTGTGTTTTAAGCCTTCCTCAGTGGAGAAGAGGGCTTTTGTTCTAGATGGCTTATACGGTCCTGTAGCTTAGTTTCTTAGATTGGGGAGATATATAGATAGATAGATTTATCTATCTACCTATCTATCAATTTATCTATATTATCTATTTATAATTATATTTATATCTATATTATCTATCTATCTATATTATCTATTTATAATTATATTTATATCTATATTATCTATTTACCTATTTATGTATATATAGCTCCCCAATCTATGTACATATATTTTAATTTTTAATTTTTTTCCTTCTTCCTTTGATAAGGTGTTACAAAGATAAGCTAATGCTAGTGTTTGCTCCAAAGAAGATGAAGGCATTTGTTTCTTCTCCAATTATATTCTCTGTAGTTTCTCTGCAACTCTCCTTTCATTAGGAAATGAAAGACATGCTCTCTTTGGGTGTTTGTACAGGATCATAAAGCTAGAAGTCGTATGTCAAAAAAATGTATTCCTCAAGGTAGAAGCCTAAGTTAGCCTAATTTGTTTCAGTTTTTGCAAGACTGATAGTTTTCTTATCCGAGTCTGTGTTAATGAGTTATAATCCAAGTCATAAAAATAATGGAATTGGGTCGTAACCCAAGGCATAAGAATGAGCTGACTGACTTGGCCCTGCTCTGATTTGGGCCTCTTGCTGAGCTGTCATCTCTTACCTTAGGTAATGCCTTCTTTAAGGTTCCTTGCTTTTGTCAAGTATCTTTTATGTGGGTGACTTAAGGGACTCTGGCTTGTTGACAGACCTCAACCATTTTCTGATCACAGGGTGACAGATTTGCCCTCTCTTGTCTGCCAGGGAGTGGGTGGGTCTCAGGTGCTTTGAGAGTAGGTTAGATCCACCACACACACTCTCGTGTCTCATCCCCTCCCTCATCCCACCCCCCCCCACTCGCCAGCACTCCACATCCCTTCTTCACGCCTGTACCTTCCCACAGCATCTTGGAAAGAGGGAGGGGGGACACCTTCTTTGAGGTGACCCCTTTCTTTCAGACAGAGCGCTATCACAGAGCCGCCACCGCGTAAGCATGGAAAAACTGCTTCGGTAAAGGGACTCCTCCTTTCCTGCCCTGAGTTCAGGAATAGTCTCATCTGAGACACAAAGAGAAAGGCTACTGAAACCTGGCAGGTGGACTTAGCAGGGCTGGTGATCTCTTCCCTCCTACATCTCCCTCTTAGAGACTGGCATCTCAGAGGATTCTGATTTTAATTCAGATAAAGATCAGTCTCAAATGTTCAACCAGGACCTGGTGAAATCCGCATCATCCTTAGGTCTCAAATTTATCTGTTAGGCCGGGACTGCAGATAATGAAGCAGGAATGGGTGTGTTGAAAGAGCAAATGGAAAAGAAAGGGTGTCAGCATCTCCAAGGGCTTAGTTCCCTCTCTGTGTTTTCTCTTTCTCTAGACCACAGTCTGCTCTCCGTGTTCTAAATTCTAATTTAAAATGAACAGTATTATTTATTCAACAGATACTTATTGAGTACCCAGTATAGGCATGCACTCTTATAGGCGATGGATATTCAGGAATGAAGAGACTTGTCTCAGGGCTCATGGAGTTTACATGTCCCAGTCTTGGAGATGGTCAGATAACACATCAATGAACACAATAATTTCAGGTAGTGGAAAGTGCTATAAAGAAAATAAAAGGGAATCTCTTAATGCAAAGTGGCTGGGGGAGTAGCTAGCTTAGATTGAGTATTCAGTGAAGATACTGAGGAGGTAAAGTTTGGACCGGGGTTAGATGACGAGAGGCCACCTGTGTGAAGACCTGTGGTAGACGCACCCTAGGAAGAGCTCGCAGCAAGGATAAGGGCTCTGATGAGGAGCTGTAGAGAATAAAGAAGGCGAATGTAGCTGGAACGGAGTGAGCAAAGGATGATTAGTAGGAGTTGAGGTCAGAGGAAAAGACAGGCATCAGATCATGTACATCCTCATAAAGACTTTGGGTATAATTCCACACGTAATATGAAGCTATTGAAGGTGTCTAAGCAGAGACAAGATGACATAATTTAATATCAGATATAAAAAGTGTGAGACTTTAACTTCCAGCCATGAGGGGGTAAGACAATCTAGAATTAGCCCCCCCCCCACCATAAACAACTAGAAAATTGAAAGGGAAAAAGGAAATGGCTAATTTTAGACATTGGAAAATAGGCTGCACAGGACTGTTCTTCCTGAGAAAAAGGAAGTCAGGTTATCCTAGGCTGTTTACCTGGAGATAATTCCATGACTGAGGCACAGGGAGGGGTGATCTGAGTAGAGTTGAGCAATCTCACTGAGGTAAGAAAACAGAGGTCAGGCTTTTGGGAGGCTGGGCAAGAGCTTTGTGGGACAGAACACCCAAAATGAGAAAGAGCTCCAGAAATATGCATAGGGCTCCTCTTGAGTCTTTGTCCAAATATCAATCTGTGCACATTCTAAGTGAAACTCCCCGAGATTGGATAGGAGCAATTTCTGAGGAAATAACAGTTATCGTGGAGCTATAAGAAGAACAGTCCCATGACTCCCACAGGGCCGGGGGCCATTCTAGTTCCCTTAAGCCAGAGTGGAAAGACTTCACTGAGCTCAATAGAGATCTCAGGTCTAACGTCTTAGAAGTGGGTTAAATTACTGTTAAAATAAGGGTTATTCTAGAATGCCGTAAGAAGCAGTAAACTAACCTGTAAGTAACTCCATGCCAGAAAAACATTCCCACATTTTAAAAAGGAATTTTAAAGTTTACCTCCCCCCACCACACACACACACACACACACACACACACACACACACACACACAAAAAAAACAGGAGACTATGACCTGTAAACAGGGAAAAGACCCCAACAAAACATTAGAAAGAGAGGCAGAAATAACAAAGATGTTCAAAACACCGGTAAAGGGTACTAAAAGAGCTATTATAAATATGTTCAAGGATGTAAAGGAAGATGTGAACATGATGAAAAAGAAAATGGAAGTTTTTTATACTATCTGTGTAGTGGTATAATATTATTTGAAGAAAGAGTATAATAATTTAAAGATGAATATTGTAAATCCTAGAGAAACCATCAGAACAATGACAGTCCAAGAAAAGGCAAAAAACAGAAAAAAGGAACAAAGAATAGATGTAAAAAATAGAAAACAAAGAGCAAAATGGTAATATAGACCCAAACGTATTAATAATAATGCTAAATGAAAATGGCCTAAATACTTCATTGAGAGGCATAGATTATCAGATTGGACAAAAACCAAGGCCTCTGTAAGAAGTCCTCTTTAGATAGAAAGACATAGATAAGTTAAAAGAAAAAAGGTGAAACAAGATATACTATACCAGTGCTAATCCAAAGAAATCTGAATAGGCTATATTAATATCAGACAAAGTAGAATTCAGGGCAAGGAATATAGCCAGGCATAAAAAGGGACATTTCATAATGAAAAAGGGTCCATTTTTTTCTTCAAGAAGATGCAACAATCTTAAATGTGTGTGCACCTAATCACTTCAAAATACATGAAGCGAACACTGGTGGAACACTGATGGAAAAGAGAAATAAACAAAAATATATTTGTAGTCTGAGGCTTCAGCACTTCTCTTTCATTCATTTACAAAACAAGTATGCCAAAACATATTAAGGATATAGATGACTCGGAGAATATTATCCACCACTTTGACCTGATTGACTTTTGTAGAAAACTTTATTCAACAACAGGAGAATATACATCCTTTTCTGGTACACTAGTAATATTTACCAAGAAATGAAATAATAAAGTAAGAGGGGAAATCAATGAAATAGAAAATGGACAAATGAAAGAAAAAAATCAATGAAATTCAAAACTATATCTTCAAAAAGATCAATAAGATTGGTAAGCCTCTAGCAAGACTGACTAAGAATTAAAGAGATTAAATATAATTGCCAATATCAGTCATGAAACCAGGACACCACTATAGATTCTGTAGAAATTAAAAGATAATAAAAGAGTATTATAACCAATTTTATGCTAATAAATTTGATAACTTAGATAAGTGGACAAATTCCTCGAAACACATAAAAGCATCAAAGTTCACTCTAGAAGAGAAGATAACCTAAATAACTCTACATCTATCAAAGAAACAGAATTCCTAGGTAAAATCCTCTCATAAGGATAATGCTGGGCCCAGGTGTCGTCACTGTTGAATTCCACCAAATTATTTGAGGAAAGAATAATATAAATTCTACACAAACTCTAGAAGAGGAAGGAACGTCTAAAAACTTAAAGCAAGTATGACATTTGGTACCTAAATGAGATAAGATTTTATAGCAATACTATATACTAATATTCCTCATGAACATAAAAGCAACAGTTTTCAACAGAATAATAGTATACAGAAATATAGCAAGAAACAAAAAGGATAATACATTATGTCCAAGAGGTGTTTATCACAGGAATGTTATATTGGTTTAACATTTGAGAATCAACCAATGTAATTCACCATACTGACAGAAAAAGAAGAGAAAAACCATATGATCATCTCAATAGATGCAGAAAAACATTTTGACAAAATTCAACAGTCATTTCTGATAAAAACTCTCAACAAACTGAGAATAGAAGGGAACTTCCTCAACCTGATAAACACATCTATGAAAAACCTACAGTTAACATTGTGCTTGATGGTGAAAGAGTGAATACTTTTATCCTAAGATTGGAAATAAGGCAAGGATGTTTGCTCTTACTGCTTCTACTTTGCATTATACTAAGTTTTGTAGCATACTGAATAAGTCATGAAAAAGAAATAAAAGCCATGCAGATGGGAAAGGAACAAGTAAAAGTATCATGACATGATCTCCTATGTAGAAATTTCTAAGGGATATAAATAAAATCACTAGAAGAAACGAATTTAGCAAGGTTATAGGAATCAAAATTGATATGTAAGAATCAATAGTATTTTTATATATCAACAGAGAACAATTGGAAAATTAAGAAATTTAAATAAAATATTATTTACAATAACATTAAAAACGTGAAATAGAGAAAATGTAACAAAATATGGGTAAGACTTCTACGTTGAAAACTGTGAAGCATTGCTCAGAACAATTGAAGACTTAAGTAAATGGAAAGATTATACTGTGCTCATAGATCAAAGGATTAAATATTTATTTGAAGATTCAGGGTTTTTCACCCTAACCTGTAGACTCATCCAAATCTCAGTGAAAATCCCAGGGGGATTTTTTTGGTAGAAATTGACAAGTTACTATAAAAAGCTTATAGAAATTTGAAATTACAAAGGACCTATAATACCCAATAAAATTCTGAAAAAGAGCAAGGTTAGAGGATTTAGACCTGTTGATTTCAAAACTTACCATACTTACAGTAATAAAGAGTGGTGTTGGCATAAGGATGGATATATAGATCAATGGGGTTCTTAAATGGACTTATATGTGCAGTTGATCTTCATTAAAGATGCCAGGGTAATTCAATGGAGAAAGAGGCTTTTCAACAAAAGGAAGTGGAACAATTGGATAACCATGTGGAAAAAGAAATGATTCTCAACCCTTGCAGGTGTCTTAAAGGAATTAAAACTAAGAATTATAGAATACGGACTTTGGGGGTCATTTATGTAAGAAAGATAGGAGCTCCAGTCATCAAATCAAAATCAACAAAAAGGTTTTGTCTCTATATCAAGAGATTAGCAAATGTACGCACATTTATATATTCTAGCTTAAAATAAGACGTAAAAGGTATAAATATTACTTGCTTCAACCAAAGTTTTCTGTCTATCCTGATCTTGTCAGATAAGAAGACTTCTACCGTAGGGACTTTGTATGGTTGTTATGAGACTTAACAGGGGTGTTGCAAACGGCTTGACATGTAGAATCTTCCCAATAAATAAAGTTTTGTTTTGATGTTACCCCATACTTTCTTTGCTCTTCATCTCATTAACCTTTATCTGATTCTGTCATATTTTAGTTACTTTTCCCCGTGGGCACACTTTATTTTAGCAAATAGGTTGTAAGTTCACGGGCTGTGTACTTATTTGTAACCCCTACCAGCATCCCCCTTTGCCTGATACATTTAGATCTTTGACTACTGCATTACAGGCTGAGAGGGTTGAACCCCCTTACAAATGTTTTTCAGAATCTGTTTGATTGTTTGGCTCCTTTTGACCAAATATATTACAAGGGTGGTACCATTATTTTTAACCAAATATGTTACAAGTGTGGTTCCATAATTTTTTCGTAGACTTCTCTCCCTCTCTTTTTTGCACATCCAAATTCCCTTCTGAAACCCCTGTGCTAATAATTCGTAAGACTTTAGGCCCAGCCCTTTAGGAAATACAGTACAGAAAAGAGAGTAGAGAGACAGAGCAAATTAAATTGCTTTGCATCTCATTTCTTGATTTTCATTCGACTTGTTATATATGTTAAAGTTTGGACATATTTCATGGCTAGGATTGAGAATATTTATGGGCAGCTTCTTACTGCTTCATTGCCTCCCATATTTATTCTGTATAATGGAGAAAGTTAGTAATGTTTGAAGTCTTAGAAACAACAAGGAATATACTTCCTGCATTTTACGTTCAGTTGGTAGAAAGAAATCTGGCCCTGGGTAGGATGGTAGGCTTGTGATTCTTGTGAATTCAATAGTTCACTTGGTTGTAAGCTGTTTGAGGATAGTGGCTGTATCTTAATCATATATGTCTCCGAAGGAACATTTCACAGTGGCTGGTACTTAATTCTCCCTAAATGACCAAATGATCAGGGTCTCTGTTACTACATGGGCCAGCATTGATCCCAGGCAAATGGTAAAAGAGGGCAAGTTTGTTTTATGTTCCTTCCTACCTCTTTTTGTATGTGGCACCTTTCTTCCTCTCTGACTTCTCCTTCTTCCCAGGCACCAGTCCCTTTCTGTTGCTCAGCTGGCCATTAACTAATCCCTGATAACGATTAACTGATCATTACGTTAGCCTTTGCGTGTGATACACCTTTCAGATATTAGCATTTTAACAACATCTTCTTAAAGGCAGAGGGGTACATTTCCCAGTTCAAGTCTGGGGCCAGGAATGACCTCCACCAAGTACATGGTATGCATGAGAGAGGAAGAGAGCCCTTCCTCCTGGAACCCTCCTTTACTGTATTGCTTGGTTTCAGGGGAAAAGAATGACTTTGCCTGAGAGTTGAAGAGACTCCATATAGGAAAAGGTATTTGAGCTGGGTCCTGAACAGTGAACAATGGGTTTTTTCAATGGGGAGGTGTTTGGGGGTAGGGGGCGAGGTGGGAAAGAGGAGCCATAATTAAGCATTACAGGAAAATGGAACAACAGCCTGGGGAGAGATACAGAGACGAAAGAGCAGGGTGTATTTTAGGAACATGGAGTAATCTTGGGTAAATGGGGTAAATGTTGCACGGTAGGAAGTGCAAGAAGAGTGGAAAAAACAAAAAGCGAAGAAGACAGAACAAAAACCAGTTTGGACTAGATTGTGAAGTGCCGTGTATATGATTCAAAGGAATTTGATCCTTACGAAAAGGTAGTGGAGTGATCAAATTTCTCTTTTAGAAAGCTCTCTTTGGTAGCAACGTGAAGTGTAAATTTTTGTGGGCAGGGAGACCAGTTATCAGACTGTTGCAGTAATTAGCCAAGGGATAGTAAAGACACAGATCTGGAGAAAAAGAAAAAAGGTTGCCTTTTATATAATTAAAAGCATTTAGTGGCCAAGTTCTCCCTCATCCCTGTTCCTTTGTTCATTAATCCAGTCACCATTAATCTGGCAAGCATTGTGTAAAAAACTTGAGAAATAAAAAGGACATGGCTTCTTCCCATAACAAACTAAAAATTTAGTAAGAAAGGTTGGCATTTAAGAATTAAAACGCAGTACGGTGACTACTATAGCAGAGGTAAGCAATGTGTGCTGTTGGTATACCGAGCAAAAATGTTTCTAAGAAGTTCCATGAGGGTAAATTTACTGTTTTACTCACGGTTGTATTCCTAGCACTTAGTTGAGTTGAAGAACCTACTATGTGCTTAATGTTTATTGAATAAATATTTGAGCTTGGGTGGGTGGGTATATGGGTAGGGGAATGACAACTTCTCTACTTTGTCATAGGCTAGAGAAGGGACCTTCCTCTTGGTTTTGAAAATGGAAGGGTCAAAATATGTAGGGTTGTGTCCCTAGGTGGTGGCACTTAGGATAGCACTAGGTAGCTGGCTATGGGCCTTCTTTCCTCTTTTCTCTTGGGGTGTGGATTATTTGGGGGGCTGTAAGCCTCTGAGAGCTAGCTACCCAGAGTAGGGTCAGAATAGCTCTGTTTGTTCCCCTTTGTTAGCCCTTGGGATTTAATACAGTTTTTTTTTGAAAGTTCTAATAAGGGAAACTAAAGGAAAGGCTTTGTCCAAAGTTGTCCAGAGAGTTAAGGAGAGAAATGTTCACCCAGGGCCAGGAAGCAAAGTAGGAGAATCCAGTGAGGAAGGCGAAACCTCAGGGCAGGAAGTTTATGCTGCTTGTTGCTTGCTCCTGTTCACCAGAAGAATCTCCATTTAATTCTCACCCCTGGAGGTTCTGGATCTCATTTATTAAGGGAGGTGGATTGAGTCATGATCTCTTAATTGGGGAGAAATCCAACATATGCTGAAGAACAAAGCATTTTCTGTAGTTCAATTATGGTAAAAACCTGATTTAATATAAATTCATTTGGCAGCAAAATCTGACCTAAAGTGATGTGAATCCATTTATAGTCTTAATTTAATCTTAAAAGTGTTCAGTTCTTATGTTTTGTGGGGGAAACATTTATGTGTTTGATTACAGGGTCTTACCCTAGACACACCTAGGAGGGTGTTACGTAATATTCAGGAAATGCACCACCATGTTACTTTTTAAATTTTGAAAAATTTTAAATTATCAAGCACATCCTGCTCCTAGAGTCTTAGATGAAGGATTGTGGGTTTCTATTTCCTTTCAGAGATTAGTAAAGGCTTTTGGACAAAATGAGTGTGAGTTGAGTTTTGCAGATGCATAGAACCTTTTTTTGCTTCTCAGCTGGAGGTGGTATTATCTCCTATATTGGTTTGCTAGGGCTACGATAATAAACACCACAGACCGGGTGGCTTAACCAACGGAAATTTACTTTATCAAAGTTCTGGAGGCTGGAAATCCAAGATCAAAGTGTCAGCAGGTTTGGTTTCTCCTGTGGCCTCCTTGTCTTGCAGATGGCTACCTTCTTCCTGTGTCCTCACATGGTCTTTCCTCTTTTGGGCATGCCCCTGTTGTCTCTATGTGTCCAGATCTTTTCTTCTTATAAGGACACTGGTCATGTTGGAGTAGGGCCCACTCTAATGGCCTCATTTTAACTTAATCAGCTCTTGAGAGGCCCTGTCTCCAAATACAGTCATATTCTGAAGTGGCGGTTGGAAGGGAGGATAGGGCTTCCACATGTGAACTTTAGAGGGACACAGTTCAGCCCGTAACTTGCCCATGGGGTGTTTGGAAATAAATGTGTGGATGTACATTTCAGAGGTTACATGACTGTAGGGTGTTACTGTCACAAGGGAGAGGGACTAGGGCAGCCTGTAGTATAAAAGAGAGCCCCCCAGAAGGCCGACCACTCTGGTGTGCAACACAGAGGGAGGAGCTGAAGAGAGACTTGGACCAGCCCCTGGGATGGGGTGTGTCAGGATGGTCCCATCTTTGATGGGAAATTGAGGTCTGGCAGTCTTCAGGGGATGAATGTTCTTTTCTTCAAACTGCTGCCCCCTCTCCCCTCTCCATGCCCTTTTTGGCTGGTTCCCTCAGGCAGCATTTCTGGACTCTGTGAAGCAGATGTCATGAGGAAATGGATTTAAGTACATGAGGTTTGGATTGGAGTTTGGGCTCCTTTGTCTCTAGGAATAATGAGAAATTGACACTTTCTATGTTTCCCCAACTCACCTGTAACTCTTAGACTGAATAACACACCCCCCCACTTAAAATAAATCCTGCCCTGCCTCTAGGCTTGCGGTGGTATGAAATAAGATTGCATGTAGAGCTTAGCACAGGTGCTCAAAAGCCAGGGTAGGAATCAGTGCCCGGAAATGTGCCTCTGGCCTGTGTGGGTGCTGATGTCTTCCTGGAATGGCCTTTGGTCCGAGAACGTCCCTGTTCTCTCCCACTGGGTCCTTTGCTCCTTCCTACCCTTTGGTAGAAACGAAGAGACTGAGACTGTTCAGTCCCTTTCACGTTTAGAACACTGAAATGCTTTACAAATATTATCACGTTCATTAGAGCCATCGTAGGTTGTTCATTCAATTATAAACCAGCGCATCACACAAATGTTAAGACTAATGGCAAAGTGAACCTCTTTCATAGGCATTCGCTGCCCAGACAGTACCCCGTTTATGTTTTCTTGAGTCACGCTGAATTATTCAGTCTTCTTTTTACGATTTTCAACATCCAGGAGAGACAGAAAAAAAAAACCTGTAGCAATTATCACTACAATACACAAATAAAAATGAATAATTCAGAGCTCCTGTGTTACTTTACTCCCCCTTGTCTAACTCTGACTTATCCGGGCTTTGCTTTCCATCTCACAGTTCTCAGCAAGGCAGGCAGAGGAGACTTTTCAGGTGAAGAAATAAAGACGTAGAGCATTTTAGTTATTTGCCCCGAAGAAGCATTCCTGAGGTGCTGGAAACTCACGGCCAGACTTTCATCCTCTCTGCATATATATGTGCACTCTTCCTACTCTTTACTCATGATCGGGTGATGCTGAAGGGGTTAAAAAACAATCACAGGGCTTCCCTGGTGGCGCAGTGGTTGAGAGTCTGCCTGCCGATGCAGGGGACACGGGTTCGTGCCCCGGTCCGGGAAGATCCCACATGCCGCGGAGCGGCTGGGCCCGTGAGCCATGGCCGCTGAGCCTGCGCGTCCGGAGCCTGTGCTCCGCAACGGGAGAGGCCACAACAGTGAGAGGCCCGCGTACCGCAAAAACAAACAAACAAACAAAAAACAATCACAGCTCCATCTTTCCCAATCAGTAATTTTTGAAGCCCTCCTTTACTATGTTTCCTCTCAAGAATTTTACCAGGAGCTGTAGCTTCAGGCTCTTCTCAGGTGTAATGTTTTTATGCATCTGTGCATTACACGTGTGGCAAGGTCAGGGTCCCAAGTTCATTTTATCAGGTGGAGAAAGAACTGAAAACAGGAAGAGGATTCTGAGGGTCCCAGGTGCAGTCTCCTGGCTGGGCCAGGAGCCATCCTGCAGTGCTCTGTCAAGTTCCCGAGCATCTGCTGGCTCCCAGGCCTCCTGAGCTCCCAGCTACTCCTGGTCCCTGGGCATCGCTCCAGCTCGGCTAGAGGGCACGTCAACCAGCCAGATTCCAGCCCCGTGCACTGCTGGCCTGCTGTCACTCAACCCTCAGAGGGACTGGAGAGAGGGGCATGCAGGATACAAAGCGTGATCAATCACCCATGCTTCCTCCTGTTGGAATTGTCTACCGGATTCCAGAAGGCCATTTCTGAACTTTTATTCTACTTTCGAGATCATGACCAAGGGATGGAGACTGAGAAAACAATCCTACCAAACCTCCAATTGATCACCCATGATAACGGTTAGGGGAGAGGCTCTTGTGCATCCTAACAGTTAATTAAATCCTTTATATTTGGACAGTGGCATTCCAGGCAGACAAAAGAGGATGAAAGAACCCACTGCATGAGATTAGTAAGCCATCTTTAATACGCCGCCTGTCAAGATTTTTACTTTTGCAATTTCAAGTTTAGGGGTTTGAGCCTTTTGGTTTTTATTCTTCTCTTTTTTATCCACCACCTCCCTCCCACCCCCAGTGAAAGAGGAAGAAACATCTGATTTTTTTTCTTCATTCAAGGATATTAATGTATATTAATATAACCAGGCAAAAGCCCGGTTAGGGCCCCGCTTTCTCAAAATACCCCTTAATCATTTGTGAGGGGTTGGGGGCATGTGATACGGAGGTGGATGTTAGAGCAAAAAAGGGAGAGATGCTTCAGTTTCAGAGGGCCTGGAGGCAGAGTCACAGAGAGCTGTTTCCATGGCAGTGCTATGGAAACCAGGCTCTGCCACTCACTCCTTCCCAGAGTAGAACTTCCATGCTTCATATAGCATGGGCTCCAAAGAAGCCTGCCAGCCTCTTACCTGAACTGTGACTTTAACCTTCTTACCTCATTGTAACCTATCGTTCTGGGGAAGAAAATAGGAACCTAGTCCAAACCACTGGTGGAAACTCTAAACCTTAAATCTTCTGTGAATTTTCCAGTAGGATGGAGAGAAAAATTCGTTTTACCATGTGTCGGTTGTCATATCCATATGCACCCACTTTTCCGGGTTCCATTTTATAGCACTGTCAAAACCCGTAGTATTACAGGTGTCAGCTCCTTGTACCTATTTTTTTCATAATCTGTTTGGAGTTAGGGTGCAGGATCTGACCCTTTAGGGACCTGTCATCTCTTACCTCTGGCCACAGATGGTGGTTTTAGCCTTCATATGACTTGTATGTGTAAACTGATTTTCACGAATGGGGACCATATGACAGACCATGGATGATACTTCTTCGCTCTGCAAACACCTCTCCTGTGTACGCACCGCTGGCCGTGGGTTTGTGGCATCATTTCATACATGGAGAACTACAGCTGTGTGTGTGTGTGTGTGTGTGTGTGTGTGTTTTGGGTCTCTTGACTCAGGGTATTGATGTACACTTGAAATTATCACCTACTTGTGTTCTTTTAACGGGAAGATTATTGTGTAAGGAATGACGTCAAAAGAAGCCCATGAATACAAGTAGCAGAAGAAAGGCTAAAGTCTACAAGCACATTTTTAGAAGGAGAGGCAGAAAATGCATTTGTATTTTAACCCACCTTTCCACTTCAAAGATAGGCACAGTGGGCTTTCATGAACAACACCAGGCCAGATTGTTTGCAGTGAGAGCTTATTTTGTTAGACTTTAAAAACTGATGATCTTTTTTTTTTTTTTTCACTTCTCCAGTTCTCATATTACACAGAAATATTCCCAAAGGCCCATTATTAGACTGTAACCACATCTTTTCCATAGCTTCTTCAAGTGTCTCTGGTACCTATCCCCAAATCTCCTTTTTCTAACGACTCCATTTCCCTCCTCAATAAACAACCCATCCTTAATGATTTTTAATCATTTTCTGCTCCAGGAATTCGTGAATCCCAAGTTACTCATTTTATTGAGAATGATTATTTTATTCTCATAATGTCAGAAGTTTGTTCTGAATGGTGCCTAATACTAGATTCAGTTGAAACATATTCCTGTTATGTGTTTTTGATTTGAGAGGCTTTTGCCTTGTGGCTTAACCTCAGTATCAATTATATTTGCCCACTGATTCGAAGAAAGGTACCTTGAGTAATGCTTAAATATTTGCTGGCCACCTAACTTTGTCACTCGTTTATTCAGCCAGTATCCATTTGTTTGTTCATTCATTCATCCTTTCATTCATTCATTCAACCACAGATGGTTCCTGTGTGCATAGCTTTGTGTCACGTATTAGTCATACCAAAGAAGCCTAAGATACATTATATAGAGTTGAACCATATGAGACTTGCAAATATTCCACTGTTCTTGACCTGTAAAAGGGCAATTTTATATGCTTTAACCAAAGATAAAGGTGCAGTATAAAAAGACCTCGAAAAACAAGATTGACATTTAAAGATAGATTTTAAAAAATCCAAGAGATGAAAATTAAGGGAAGAGTTGAAAATAGCATTCAGAGACAGGAAGAACTAGGAAATAAGAAGCCAGGCCTGCTCAGTGCTCTAAAGTTTCTGCCGTGACCAGTACAGTAGTCACTAGCCACCTGTGGCTACTTCAATTTCAATGTAAGTTAGTTAAAACTAAATAAAGTTAGAACTTCAGTTTCTTAATGGTATGAGCCACATTTCAAGTGCTCAATAGTCACGTGTGGCTACTGGCTCTCACATTGGACAGCACAGGTAGAGAACGTTCCTGTCATCACCGGAAGCTCTGCTGAACAGCGCTGCAACATAGAGAGGGAACTGATCGTGGCAGAAGATACAGGTTAAGAGAACTTAAACTTCCTCAAGAATATCTGTAATGATAGAGAAAAGGTGTGGTGACTTGGAGGAGGCTCTGGTTATTCACTGAAATTCTTTTGTTCTCTCCTGGGGTACTAAGCTTTGTGGCTGTTTTGTAAGTCTTAGTGGCCCCAGTGAAACTGGTCCCAAATCTTAGAACATATAAAATAAGCATCACATTCAAAAAACACTTGCCTTGTAGTGATTCTCTCCTTTGCTGGCCGTCTCAGCCACCCCTAACGGCAAAACATGACATGTGGCGTTGGACATGGCTCTTTTCTCTCTTGGGTCCCTCTGCCTGGGACTGCACACTGAGGGATGCACAGGAGAGGGGAGCTCTCATTTGCCTGCCTTAATCTCTTTTATTTATTTGGTTGTGCTGGACCTTAGTTGCGGCATGCAAATGGCATGCGAACTCTTAGTTGTGGCATGTGGGATCTAGTTCCCTGACCTGGGATCGAACCCGAGCCCCCTGCATTGGGAGCACAGAGTCTTATCCACTGCGCCACCAGGGAAGTACCAAGCCTTCATCTCTTTTGAAAGCGTTTTGTACTTTAGACATTAAGTTCCTAAATCCAAACACTTCCTAGGTTACCTGGAAGTGCAGGTGTTTGATCCCAGCTCTGAATCTCTGCTGTCTCCTTCTTTATGACTTTTCTTTTTTTTTTTTAAATCAATGGCCACTTTCTTATTTTGTCTAAAAGGAACCATTTGGGGGAATCCTGAAGTGACGATACATCCATGGTTTTTGCCTCTTGAGTCATTGCCCACGTTGATCTGAAGACTCAATCAGTGGAGCGTGAGAACACGTGTACACAGAGGCATAAACGCCTTGAGATTTTCCAATTTCCCCAAAGGTGGGGCTGTACAGCTTAATTAAAACAAGGCCAAGAAAAAAATAGAAAACATCTCGAGAAGGGTAACTTTTTTACCTGTTCTGTGAGCTTGGCCACACCCTTATTGACTTGTATATACTCACTTCGAAAAAGGAATGTGTTCTCAAGTCTTCACTGCTTTCGCTCTATACTTCATTGAATGAATTAGCACTTAGAGGGTAGGTGGGCTTGGGTCTAAATCCTGCATAAATGACCTCTGGCAAGTGCCTTCATCTTGCCAACCTTCCTTCCATTTCCTCATTTTTTTTTACAGAACCTTGCAGAGTGGTCATTAAGATGAAATGAGAGTGTGTGTCAAGCACTGGCACATAGTAGGTGCTCGTTACTTTTAGCTATTATTATTATTACTTTTATTTTGCTGCTGCTGCTGTTGTTAATTGCTCTCCACCCCCCAACTTTTTATCCTCACCCTGTTCCCAACTTCCGGTACCCCGAGTCCCGGAAGTGGAGTGTTTGGGATCTACAGCATTCTCACATGCTTGCTTTGCCATCTGGTTCTCATTTGTGCACACTCTTATTCTAGCCTTATGTCATAATTCTGATATTCAGTATTCAAATGGATGGCTCTTTAAATAGCTTTATTGCTTGGTCTTTTCTTGATTCAGTTTTACATAAAATTTCCCTAAACTTCTCAGTTGCTTACCTCATTGTAGCCTGGATCCCAGTTTACCATGAAATGCCTTTACTGATTTCTATAGCGGTCACTCTAGGCGAGTCCATTATCTTTTCACTCCCAATGCAAATGGTTTCATGGTTTTAAATATCGCACGTGTATGCTGGACACCCTGATCAACATCTCTATCTTACTATTAATTTTCTTATTTCTCTTCCTCACTTCCGTTTCTTTCAGACGTTGCAGTTTAATCTCTTGCAGCTGCCTCAGATTTAATAGAGTAAAACACAGAATTCTTTATTTCATTTGCAGTTTTTATCTGTTGGATTTTACACTGTTCTTCCTTTATTGAATGCAAAGCACTGTGGCAGAATTTTGCTTGTGGAAAATGTTCAAAGTTGAAATAGATTCAGTAGCAGATGAGAAGAGGAAAAATGAAAATAAAATGTTATGTACAGATGAAAATAGAGGTTGGGGAGAGTCAATAGTGGAAAATGCAAATGTAACAGGTGAATAAAATTCAGTCCAAATGCCTGATCCCAGAAGTTATTTCAGTCAACATTTTGTTAAGAATTTTATTCCCTCATAAAAAAAAAAAAAAGAATGCTAACATTTTCTCGAAATTTCTTCTGTTAGGCACACCCCCGGAAATGGTGCTACACAGTATCTTGCACAGTCTGGGTCTTAGCAAATATTTGTTGCATTGATTTTTATGGTTGGATAGATCGATTAACAGAAACATTGAACCCTGCCTATGAACACCACTATATCTTAAGAGTCACATGACATACTTCCTTTTTTCTGTGGAGACTTGTATAAAGCAGTGGCCATGGCTTATGGAGCCTTTAAAGACTCTAAAGGAAGCTATAGATCCCTTTTTGAGAAAAGTATCCACAAACCCCGTTCTGCATTGCAGTTTCAGGGCATTTATGGATCCTCTGAGGCCCAGTCATGAGCCCCAGGTCTAGCATCCCTGCTTCCTATTCATAGGTTTCCCTGGACGTCTTCCTTCTTCCTTATCTCCACTGAAAGATGACCTCTGTGCCCAGTTCCAAGCCAGAAGTCTTAGTGTAACTACCCACTCTCAGCCCTCCGGTTAGGCTAGTTGTGTCAGTTGCCAGAGTTCGAGCCCAAGTTATTCTGTTTTATGAAGGGAAAAACCTGCTCTAGCATTTGTAAGTACTATTGACCAGAAGGTCATTGTGCAGGCATAGTGAGGACCCTTCTTGATGTTTGACCGTATTTTACAACTGTAAATAGGGTCCGTCCCTTGCGGAATGGGAATGGGATCACAGGGAGGGTTTGGTTCTCATATTGCCAACTCTAGTTTGCTTTGGCATCTTCCTCATTATCTCCTTCCCCAGTTATACATGCCCACCGTTCATTCACTGAAACGAGGCCACCGTTTCCGGCTAGTTACCACAGGTGGCAGTGGCTAATGATTAGATAAATGAATCTTGCCACTGGATCTGATAAATTAACCCTACTCTATGTGACAGGCAGCCAGTGCTTTGCTGCCTACTGGTGCATTAATGCAATTCACACAGTCAGACTTCCCTACAAGGTGGTAGACTGTTATTTGTGGAGATGTTTTAGCAGTGCTGGGAAGGAGGTGAAGACAGCCTTTCCGTGACCCTCTTCTTATACAGTACGGACACCCGGCCCAGGATTTGGATGTATGGACAGAGCAAAGAAAGTGTATTATTCCCTCTTTCTCTGATCTCTCCGACGGCAGAAGCCATCAACATTTTGGGGTGTCTGTACCAGGCACAGTACTAGGCATTAGGCAGAGGTACAGAAGCACTATTAAGCAGGACGCAGTGACTGTTCATTCAGGAGTGACAGGGGCTACTCCGCTTCTCAGGGGCTGGCGCTCAGGGGTGCGGGCTAGCCGCACTCAGCGGTAAGAAAATCCTTCAGAATGACCATGGATGCACTCACCTGCAGTTCATTGGACAAATACGTACCGAGTGCCCAAGGCAGGCTAGACCCTGGGGCCACTGAGCGGGCTAGATAGAGTCCCTGCTTTGAACTTACATTTTCCTGAGGGAGACAGACAGAAAACAGGTGACGCCAGATCTAACTCACGACAGAATTAAGTCCTGTGAAGAAAGGAAAGCAGGGTAAGGGGATAAAGAATATGGGACGATGAAGAGTTCATTTCGAGAAGCTGGTTGAGGGAGCTCCCGCAGAAGAGATGGCATCTGAGTGAGGGCTTGAAGGGTGGAGAGGAGGGAGGCGCTTTCTAGGTTAAGAGAGCAGCAAGTGGAGAAGTCGTGAAGCAGGAAGGTGTTTGGCAGTTGGAGAAAGAGCTAGAAGCCCCCCTGGCTGGAACAGCAAGCAGGGGAGGGGGCAGCAGCCGAGGTAGGGGCAGACTGGGCCCACAGGCCAGGCTGAGATGCCTAGATGCTATGCTAAGTGTGTGGAGAAGGACCGGGCGGGCCTTACGTTTACAGAAGGGCGCTCTGAGTGCTCGTGGAAGATGACCTGTTGGAGGTGGGGACACCCGAGTGGGCCTGGAGGCCGGTGTACGTGGAGGTTCTCCTGATTCAGCATTCCCGAGTAGGGCTGCGGCCCAGCTCCAGGGGGCCTCGCTTCTCTCTCTCTCCCTTTCCCTCCTTAAGCCCTTTTGGCAACAAACTTTCACGGTGACCAGCTAACGTGCTTAATGTTTCACTTTACAAGTTCTGTCTTTCTCTTCGGCATGTCATTCTCTGTCTCAGATTTGGATTTTAGGATTTTGAGTAATAATGATTGCCACTGGTTTTCAACGTCTCCTCTATGACCAGATGCCAGGCATATAGTAGTATACGCTTTAATCCTCGTAAAAACTGCAAGGAAATTCTTCTTCTCATTCTACTAAAGCTCAGAGAGATAAAGTACCTCAGCCGTGGCCACACACAAACGCGTGGTGGCTGGGACTTGATCACGGGCCTCTTGGCCTCCAAACCTCACGGTCTTCCTGTCTCTTAGAGCTGAAGGGCATGACGAGCTTATTTGGGAAAACTTAGGAAACTGGTTTTTCTGAGATTGCTATTATTCTAGAGCAGTGGTCCTCAAGGGAGGGGACTTTTGACCCTCGGAGACATTGACAGTATCTGGTGACATTTTTGGTTGTGCCAAGTTGGGGTAGGGTGTGTTACTGCCGTCCTGTGGGTAGAGGCCAGGGAGACTGCTAAAGCATCCTGCGGGGCATGGGGCAGCCTCGCATGAAAGCATTATCTTGCCCAGAGTGTCAATAGAGCCGAGGTTCGGAGATGCTGTTCCAAAGTTATTTTTCTGCATTCCTGATCTGTCTGTAACTTTAATCAGTATCCATCTCCTGCATCAGTCATCACCCTGATTATGTGTCTTTGCTATTGTTCTAAGGAGAAATTGGGATGCAACTAAAGAAGAAAGACTTCTGTTGTTAAGCTGCTTTTTGTTTCACTTTGGTTAATGAGTGGTTTTCTCCCAGCACCATTTATTGCTGGTGGCCTGGGCTCTGATTCTAGGGCTCAGGAGCCCCTGAGCCATTCTAATGAAATCCTGGGGCTCCTGCACTGAACTGCCCCGTTGCTCCACACTGTGCTTCCTTTGGCGTGGTGCACGTTAGGCTATCAGCACTGGAAGAAGCCCTTCCACCAGAAAGTTGTGTGAATTGGGAGCAGGCCAACCCTGACTCCCTCCTGCTACCAAATTCAAAGAGACCCCAGCAGCTGTGAGGTTGAGAACACAGTCTAGTAAGCAAATTGCCTTCTACTGGAGAGCGCACACCTTCAAAGTTTAAAAATGCTGGTGCACACTGATGGGAGAGACAGAATGACCTCTGTGCCCCTCCCCCCTCCCCCCCCAAATAAAAAAGTACACACATGCAATCTTTATGGCTTTCTCAATCTAGACACTAACACAATTCAGAGCTGCTACAGCGGATGGCCCTATGAAAGCAAGTTCTCCACACGTTGGATTTTAATTGTACAGTGCATGAAGTTACCCCTAGTCATCATCTGTCTCTCTAGTCATCAGAATGTCTTTCATCGTTCTGTTACTTAAAGGATAAAGGACTATGCATTATCTTACTGCTTCTTGAATTCCCCTTCAGAGGCGTGGTCGCCAGCTGGGCGGGCTGGTTGCGCCCCGACTCTGTGACCGTCTTTCCCTGGGAGAACCTGGGCGTGGAAGCCGGCGAGGGTCCTCGACTGGCTGTCCTTCTATCCGCAGCTCCTGGCACCTTTGCTTTTCCTCCGACTCGCCTGACTACAAAATATGCCTCCTGCTTAATAAACTCCTGCTTGTAATATTCTGAAACAAGGAGGCTAATCAAAGGCCCTGTTTTGCAGAACAGGACGCTAAATGACAAGATTAATTTCCGCAATCAAGCAGCTTAATTTGGACACTTTCCCTTCTCTGTTGCTGATTGAAATTGAGGCAGATTTCGCTGTGGTGAGATTCTCCCCTGGCTTAGTAAAGCTTGCTTCCTGAGGCGAGAAGAGGGAAGGCGAGGTGACTGTGGTCAGAGAGGAGATGGGAAGTGAGAGGCAGGAGAGGGCAGCACAGGGAGTGAAATGTGAACAAACGCAGAGAAGTGGCTGCTAGGGCCCCTAATTATTAGACACGGTGTGAAGCCATTGGTGCGGTTGTCCACATGACCACCTACCTGAGATGTTTCCATCATTTCAGACGGCAGCCACGCAGATACATGCAGCTGTAACCTGTTTGGGCAGGAGAACATCTTAGACATCTTCTAATCCACCTGCCTCTTTGCATAAAACAGCCCCAGAGACCTTAAGGAACTTGTGCCCTGTTCATTAATACCAAGCAGGATTTCAGGACAGAAAGTAAAGAAGCTTACGCCATCTCATGGGATTTGCAGGAAAGTAAACATAACACAGCGATAGACCTTACATTCGTAGAAAGTATTATAATTTACGAGGCACTTTCAGAACATTTAAGTGGCAGGCTATATTGCCCAGATTAGAGTTTGAACTGAACATTTTTAGATTTTTAATAACATGTAGGTTAATAACCTACATGCTTGTTGTTTCTTAGAAAAGCAAACACCTTACAGTGGAGATGCAAGCAGCTTCCTTTCTCTGGTGCTGTAGTTAGCATTGAAGAGTATTACTTTCAAGGAAAAAAAAACCCCACCAATCCTGCAGTTTGGGATAACTGTTTGGATTTGTGAGCTTCAGGTTTTTCTTAATCCAATCTTGTTTGGGTGATGAGGTTCTTTTATGCTGATCCCTGAGCCCTGGCTTCTGGTGGGAGATGTGGTGACATGGGGGAATCTGTGGGCAAGAAGCTTTAGAGCTGTAGCGTTTAACCCTGACATTATCTTTGATCCTCCACGAGTCATAGAAGCTTTCTGGGCTTCAGTTTCTTGACCGTAAAAGAGGGATGACAATACTGGTCTGTCTCGCAGAAGAATAACTAATACATGATTGCAAAGCTCCTCCCAAACACGAAGTACTAAATAAATACTAAAAGATGAAATAAATTGACTCTTAAATAAAATGTAGATAGGGAAAATGAAATCAAGGCCAGACCAGACTGAACTTAATAGCGAAGCAGCAAGGCTCCGTGTGTGTGTGTTGGGGACAAGAGAGGGGGCAGCATCCTGTCCAGGAAACCCATGAACTCCAGGTACACTGTGCACCTTGGCCCTTGCCCTCATGACCAGGATCTTGGAGAAACACTGTTGGGTTCATTCATTAAAAAAATATTTGAGTACCTATTAAGGGCAAGGCATTATTGCCTCAAGACACTCTTCCGGACCTCATGGGGTTTAAGAATTTATTGGAGGCAATAAGACATAACCAAGAATATATAATATACATCTGTATGAGAAATGCTGCCAGAGCTGTAAAACTAAGTGTAACGTATGAATGCAGAGGGAAGCTTTAATTAGTGTGATCAGAGAAGGCGGTGGTATTTGAATTCCATGGATTTTCAAGGACACAGAGGAGGACAGTCTAGGTGGAGGGGCCACCATGACCAGATGTGGATGAAAGTGGAATAATTTTCACAAATGAGGAGTCTGGATGACTTGCTTTTGGATTTGTGTTGAAGGACTAAAGAGAAAGGACTGAAAAATAAGTTGGGGTAGAATGTGGAGAAGCCTAAATGACTGCAGAGTGCTAAAAGGCATAAGAATATATGAATGTACAAATTTTAGGAATAACAATCTAAAACGTTAAGAAAGCTCTGATCTACAGTAAGAAGAGAGTGAAAATCAATTTATTAAATCTAAGTAATGCACAGTGTAATTTGGACAAAACAGACAATAGAGGATTAAAGCAGCATTTAAAAGATTTCTTATCTCAATACAATATCTCACGAACAAAAAGACTGTAGAAACCACAAGACACAGTGAGATCAGAAAGAAGAGGCAGAAGTTTGACAGGTTCATACTTGATCACCCAGGAACGTGTATCCCAACACAAAGATATAATTTGGCAGGTTCAGAGAAAGATGAAAATGGGTAAATAATGAATAAAGCACCCAGTGAAGTGATAATCCATACTGAGCACAATATAATTCCAGGGACTGTACTTTACACAAAAGCAGAGGGGCATAAAATGACTGGTTGGGACAAACATAAATGCAGGTTCACAGGCAGAAAGGCAAACGCCCGTCTGGTTGACTTTCTCCATCAGCTGAGACTTGGCTGTGGGTAACCCTGTGTGAATTGTTGTTCACACATGAGCGTCTTCTGTTTTTTTTTTTTTTTTTGACTTCCTACTGTTCCTACCCCATCCCCCTCTCATCACAGGCTTTAGGAGGCTTTGCTGTGAGCTCAGATATAAAGTGAAAGAACACTTTTAAAGGCACTTTTCTGCCTGTTCACAATCCCCTAAATTTTATTTTAGGTATTGCGTTGGTTTAAAAAATGTTTTGGTTTGGCTTATATAAAAAACTCTTTGTAACATCATAGTGAAATCGATGAAAAAAGTCTAATTTTAGGGAACAAATATTATGAACTAGCCAACAGGGAGGGAAACAGGAGTTTGGAAACATGGTTTCTAATCTGGACTGCTGGTTTACCAGTTGTCTGACTAGGTGAGTCACTTAGTCTTGCTCATCGTCTGCAGGACTGTGAAAATTAGAGATGGTGTACACACAGAGCCCCCCAGCCCAGTGCCTAGCCCAGGAAGTGCACTTTATTTTCTTCTAAAGTTAAGTGTAACTTTATTTTTCTTATTACAAAAGCAATACATGCACATCAGAGAAAAATTGGAAGAGAAGGGGACAATGAAAGCAGACATCATCTCACCAGATAGCAGCACTGTAAACGGCTCTCAGTGTGTGTTATGCAAAATAAAAAATGAGGTCATACTATGCATATCGTTTTGTATCCAGCCTTTTCTTTTTATCAACATACAGTGATCGTTCTTTCCTATCAAAAGCATCCTTCTACATCATTTCTACTGACTGCATAGAATTCTGCAATTTAACCAATTCTTCATGGTTCAGCATTTTACATTACTTTCAAAATGAGGACTTTTACAGATAAGCTAATGATGCACATCCTTGCAGATAAATCGTTTTGTCTGTCCTTAATTATTTCTTTAGTATAAGTTTGTAAAACTGGATTTACTTGGTCAAATAGCATCAACGTTTTGTGGCTTTGAGTATATATTATCAAATTGATCTCCAGAAATTTAAAACTACTATATGTGCTTGTGCTTGTGTGTATGTACGAGAATATCCATTACTCTGACCTTTGCAGTGAAGAAAAAAACCTTGCATATTTAAGAAGGTAAAATGTTATTGTTTAAAACTCAGAAAATGAGATCAGACTTGTGGTTACCAGAGATGAACGTCAGGGGGAGGGGAAATTGGAAGAAGGTGGTCAAAAGGTATAAACGGAAGTTATAAGATAAATAATTATGGGGATGTAATGTACAATATGATGACTACAGCTAACACTGCTGAATGATACAAAGGAAAGTTGTTAAGAGAGTTAATCCTAAGAGTTCTCATCACAGGGAGAATTTTTTTCCTTTTTTTCTCTTCTTCTTTCCTTTTTAAAAGTTATATCTAGATGAGAAGATGGATATTAGCTGAACCTATTGTGGTAATCATTTCACAGTATGTATAAGTCAAACCATCATACTGTATGCCTTAAACTTATACAGTCATGCAGGTCACTTATTTCTCAATAAAACTGGAAAAAATGTTTAAATTTCTATTTAGTTGATTTATCAGTGAGCTTGAATTTTTAAAATATACTTATTAGCCACTTGATTTTTATTTGGCTTTTGTGAATTGTCTGTTATTCCAGTAGGGACTTTAAAGTGGCAGCCTGTTTTCCCCTGGGTCTGTCTCCATGATTTCACTTTAATAAACTATCATTCTTTGTTTACATGTTTATTACTTCAGCGACACTTCACATTCCTTCAGGGAAGATCATATCTTATTTTTTTCTATCCTGAGCACCAGCATGAGGACTCAGTAAACCTCTGGTGGGTGTGTGAAGAGATGAGCCCCAAGCGAATGGAAGGATGGGGGACGTATATGAAGCTGAGCCGGGGTGAGCGCCCCCTGCCTGCTCTCCCAGACTCAGCGCAGTCAGCGAGTGTAGGTAGGTCTCCTCTAAGCCATGCTGGTGAGCGGAGCTCAGAGCCGTTCCCAGGGACCGACTCAAAGTCTCAGTCCATCCAGAGGTGGATGACATGTAAGATAGTGAGTGAGTCAAGTGGCCAGGAATTCAGAGAATGAGCTGAGTGGTCGGTACAGGTTCAGCTGGAGGCCTGATGAGGGACAGCGTGTCCATAGGGCTGCATTTCTTTTGTTTTGTCGATGTTTTCCCGTCTGACACCTTGGAATTGTTATATCCGATTTCCTCAATTGATCATCTCACGCAGAAGAAACTCTTTGGAGTGTAATGGGTCTTTGCTGTATTTATTATTGAAAAGGTCATTTTCATTTGGCCAAGACCATTTGCTTTCATAGTGGATGGTGGAGGCTGGCTGGGATGCTGTCACAAGGTTCTCTGTCCCCTCAGTCATTGGAGAGGTTGGATCCGGTGGTGTAGCACCTCCTGTAGGAATTCTTCCGGCTTTTTCTCTCTGGAGGTCTTATCTCTTTTGAGCTCCCCAAACTTATAGTAAAAGATACAGGAATGAAAAGAAGGGAGGACATTGACACTAGGTAATGAATCATTTATAGATTCTTACAGAGTTATGGCACATGGGTCACGGTGTGTAATCTGAACATATCGTGGCAGAGTGTTTTATACAGTCTCTGTGTGTTGGTAATATTTGCACAATATATTCCACATAATGTGCTTAATAAGCAATTACTCTACCTACTATAGAACTTAATTCTAAGTCTATAGTTACTATCAGTAAGTATATGTTGATATGGCAGATTTGGGCTTATAACAAATTGTATTGTCTGCCGGTTGTTGCTTTAGCAGGGACAGATAGTTTTATAAATCTCCTGCTCATTAGGCATTTAACCAGAAGCAAAAGAAAAAGAAGATAAAGCTCCTTGAGGAATGCATTCTTAATCTGTATAAACTGTTAACATATGCTGATCTACTAGAATATTCTATTTGAGATAATAACATATATAGAACTTACATCATTTACTTACATATTTACATCAGAATATGTCTTTGCAGTAGAAAGTGAATTTTTGATATTTGCTTGGTTTATTGGATTACTGTGAACTTCCAAGTTTTCTGACTTATGTTCATAGTAAATATTTGTTTGAGCCTGTGACATCCAGCTCGGTCACCCACAGAAGCAAAATCAATTAGATCATAACTGTTTTCCTCATTTTAAGCATGTGCTGCCCAGGACTGCCTTGTTGGTTTCATCTTGTAAAGTCCGTGCTTGTGAGACCAGAGCTTTTTATCATACGGGAGCCCCAGGGGTGGGCAGAGAGTGATCGTTTGGACAATTAGTGGAGATTTAAATAAACTTGCCCCCCCCCCACACACACAAATCATGGCAAACGTTAATAACTTTTGAAGCAACTTTAGCAACGCGTGATAAAAATGTCAAGAGTTTGGATAATGTGAGTCAGACCCAGGTTAACAAATATCATGGGTGAAGGTAGGGCTGAGAAATGAAAACGAACATGACTGTGCCCTCCAGTTCAGTGAACGTTGTAACTATCCCGCTGTACCCACGGGATAGGAGAGGGGGCAAGGAGAAGCTAAAAAAGCCGTACACCCAAACCTAGCAAAGGCAGCAGAAAGCGGGGTGGGTCTTCAGGGTCAAAATTGAGCCCAGCTGCAGGTGAGTCATTTGGTGCTAAAGCTCTTGCAGTAGGGAACGTCCTGTAATCCTGTAAGGGACCTTGACTCGGTGAAGTGCTGGATGCTGAATCGAGGAGCAGAATGGCACGCCTTGGTTGGGTCTGAGGGAGCCGCTTTGTACCCCGGACGCCAGAGCTCTTTATATTCTGGTGCTGATCTGTCATCAGCATTGAACCAATGGCTTGTATTGTTCGTACTGTTGAGCAGGGTCCCCTGGGAGAAGTAGAGTGTCCTGGAGCTATGCCATATCCCAGGCAGGCGGCAAGTTTTCAGGTCTGGCAGATTTTCATATTAGGATCCTAGGTTCTCTCCCAGGCCCTGCTTAGCACATTCTCCTGATGCCTCTCCCTCCCTGGCTGTCACCACGGGGGACATCTTTAACTTGCCTGAACCCCCTGCCATCTTTTGACAGTCAGTTTTTCACAGAAACAATCCGTGATGCTCCTGTCCACCTCCCCTCCTCCTTCCCTTCTCCTCCCTTTCCTTCCTCCCTCCCGCTGATTTGTTATTATGTACTGCAGCTGCCCGGAGGATTTTAAATAGACCCATAATGGCACAGCAGCGCCTCTTGGAAGTTTAAATATAACCTTCTTGTTAATCTTGCCCGTGGCGGCAGCAGGAACAGCACCTGGAGAAGAAGGCAACCGGCAAGAGATGCCCGGAGGTTCTACCCTGAGATGGTGGCTCAGCCGTCTCTCAGGAGTACTGTGCTCTGAGAGCCTTTGCACTCAGCCTCTCAGTGGCTGTGCCTCCGCTGAGGCGGATCCGGCGCTGGGCTGACAGTCCCTAGAGATGGAAGCGCAGTGTACCACCAGAGCGAAAGAGACGCAGCGAACAATGGCGAAAGCCTGAAAGTCCTCTCCACCCTCTGCCAGTGTGTCACTCACCCTCCACCGCGCTGAGAGGCGGACTGTGTTTGTGTCTTATTTAGCCTTTGGCCCTGCGCGGGGACCTGGAGTGAGAAGGGCTAATTGGTGTCAATTACGTGAGTGGCCACCATTCTTAAGGAACAGGTGTATAAATCATAAGTGCTTCCAAGGCACAGTATCAAGGTCTCAGACAGCTTCCAGGGGATATGATGGGTGGCTGCCCTGACCCAGGGCAATGAAATTGTTTATGAAGGGAAAAGGGCTACAGATTCCGGCTCCAATTCCCAAACCTGTCAGTATTTTCTTGGATTTAACGAATGTCAAACCCTAATATTAATTTAGTCATTCGATGAATTATTTACTGAGTGCCAGCAATTGTGGGAAATGTTCTGAGATCAATGGAAGAAAGGGGCCACCGGGAAATGAAGTGCCGTGTTAAATTCAAGGAGGAACTTAATGGTGGAATGAGAAATCGTTCAGAACAGAGATTTTTGGAGGATGTGTCCTAAGATCCATCTGGTTCAGGTTTTTTTCTTGTGGAAATGTTCTAGGATGTATTGTTTACCCAATAATGGGAAAAAAAGAGATAAGACAATCCATGAAAGAGAATTTAAATTCCGTAAAGTGTAAAGAACCATGCTAAACTCTTAGTTTTGGTAGAAGGGAAAAAATGATATTTCTTATCTTAAGGCAGTTTACAGTATAAGAGGGAACCGGAACAGATAAGAATGAGCACATCAGATGTTTTTATAGTACATTTTGGAGTGTATTGTGAGTTCTCGTACATACTTCTCTTTTATACTTATGCTACCCTGTAAGGTAGACATTGTTATCTTCTAAAACAAAAAACTAGCACAAACGGATTAGGTAGTTTTCCCAAGGTCAATCAGCTAGTAACCTGTGGAACCAAGACATCTATCTCCAAATAAGGCTATGTGTTGTTCACCTCTGTATCCCTAGGGGCTGGTATGATACATGCCATATTGCACGTTGATATATATTTTTTAACTGGATGAATGACACCATTGGTTAATTTTCATAACACTGCAATCGTATATTCATTTTACAGTAAACACACACAAAGCATCTTAAACACTTTAGTAAAGAGGTTACTGAGGAAAGGGGATGAGTCAGGAATAACGTGGGTTACTAGGCCGACAGAGCAGGTTACAGTTGCCACGTATGTGGCATTAAGGAAAATCCCAGGTCACAGGAGACACACCTGGGGAATTAGACATCTGAGGTCATAGTGGTCACACCTGGGGAATTAGGGAAACATCCCTGGTCAGAGTAGACACTCTCCGAGTTTTAGGGAGATATCCAGGTCAGGGTAGACAGACTTGGGAAAATAGGAAGACATCCCAGGTCAAGGTTGGGTAGTTGATCGCAGCATCCATATTTTCAGGGACCTTGTTAGAAGTGCAGACTCCTGGGCTCCACCCCAGACCTTCTGAATCACAATTGTGACTTAAAAGATGGGTTGGAATATGAAAGTTATTGGAGGTAGGAGATATAATGGTGGTAAGGAATTAAGCATTGCTAGAACATCACTGTCATAAAACAGCAGAAAGTAAGAGAGGATGGAAAGGCTCACAGGAGGGCATATATCCAGCTTCTGTCTTCATATGGGAGAGTAGCTGAACCATTCAAGTTGGACAGCATTATTTCATTCATTTTTAAATTTATTTTTAATTGAAGTATAATTGAATTACAGTGTTGTGTTAATCACTGCTGTACAGCAAAGTGACACAGTTATATTGGGTTGACCAAAAAAGTTCGTTCGGTTAATGAATACGTTGTTCAGTAAAGCTCTTGGTGAAAACGAAAAATGTGTCTTTTATTTTTACTTAAAACTGAACGAACTTTTTTGGCCAACCCCCCCCCATACATATATATTCTTTTTTATATTCTTTTCCTTTATGGTTTGTCACAAGATATTAAATATAAGTTCCCTGTGCTATACAGTAGGACCTTGTTGTTTATCCATTCTATATATACCAGTTTGCATCTGCTAACCTCAAACTCCCAATCCATCCCTCTCCTACTTCCCTCCCCCTTGGCAACCACCAGTCTATTCTCTATGTCCCTGATCCTGTTTCTCTTTCATAGATAGGTTCATTCGTATCATATTTTAGATTCCACATATAAGTGATATCATGTGGTATTTGTCTTTCTCTTTCCGACTTACTTCACTTGGTATGATAATCTCTAGTTGCATCCATGGTGCTGCAAATGGCATTATTTTGTTCTTTTTTACGGCTGAGAAATATTCCATTGTATATATGCACCACATCTTCTTTATCCATTCATCTGTTGATGGACATTTAGGTTGTTTCCATGTCTTGGCTATTGTAAGTAGTGCTGCTGTGAACATAGGGGTGCATGTATCTTTTTGAATTATGTTTTTGTCTGGATATATGCCCAGGAGTGGGGTTACTGGATCATATGGTAATTCCATTTTTAGTTTTCCGAGGAGCCTCCATACTGTTTTCCACACTGACTGCACCAATTTACATTCCCACCAACAGTGCAGGAAGGTTCCCTTTTCTCCACACCTTCTCCAGCATTTGTTATTTGTAGACATTTTAATGATGTCCATTCTGACCCACGTGAGATGGTATCTCATTGTAGTTTTGATTTGCATTTCTCTAATAATTAGTGATGTTGAGCACCTTTTCGTGTGCCTATCGACCATCTGTATTTCTTCTTTGGAGAAATGTCTCTTTAGGTCTTCTGGACAGCGTTATTTTATAAGGTTTGTAAGAATAAAAGTCACACCATGGCATTTTTTTAGAGTTTTATGCCCATTGAATAAGGACATTATCTCTGTCTCATGTACCATGAAGCTCTCGTTGCAGTTTATTTGATAGCTTTTAATCCTATATGGAAATGGAGAATAATCTGTTGTTACTTTACTCAAATGGATAGCTTTCGGCCCACTTGCATGAAGCTGGGCTTATTTGAAAATGGCAGGCTGGTCCTATCCATATTCTGAGAACCTTTAGGGATTTTTCAAAATTATCAGCACAGTTATGTCTAATATGAGTGATCCTTGCCCACATGGGTCCTGGTTCCTCTACTCTCCACTGTCATTTCCATGAAGGTGCAACTGATACATATTTTTAATCTATTTATGGCTGTGCATGAGAAATACAAAAGCTGGATGCTTTACCCTCATTCAAGGAGCTTGCTGTCTATTAAACAGAGAGAAGTGAAGACATCGTATTCCTTGTCATAAAATCTTTGAGGTGAGAATGAACAACGCAGGTATGACGGGTGATCAGGAAAGCTAGAGTCTCGTACCAGTTTTGCCACTAAATTGGCATTCTTGGAAAACACCTTAATTTCTCCCAGTCTCAGTTTCTCATCTGTTAAAATGAGGAGTTTGGACTGGGTGGACTCGAAGGTCTTTCCTGTTCCTGCTCCCAAGCCTGTGGGGAAGTGGCAAGTCAAGTGGTAGAGTGATGGATGGGAAGGATCAGTTGACCAGATGCAGGAGGCTAGACTGTGGCAGGAAGCCAGTTTCTCTCACAGAGTTTTTAAAAATACGTTGATCTTGTTCTTTTGTCTTTATAAGGTGACTTAATATTTGCATTACTAATTGCCTGCCTTCAAGGTTAATGGACATTTCTATTTAAAATGGTCCTAAAAGCATTTCAGAATTGGGGAAGGGCTTGGCTGGTCATTTGCAAGCCCAGCTGCAGTTGATCCAGGCCTGTGCCCTGTGGTCACAGTTACGGCTCCACTTTGGCCCTCTTCCCTCCACTCACAATGTGAAGTTAAAGGGAAAGATCACCAAGGAGTCTGGCTGATTCCTTAGGCTGAGCCTCGTAGAACGGGGTCACACGGCGCAAAGTGTGACGGCCTGTCTGGTCCTTAGCTTTGTAGGTCCGTGGTTGGTCACATTTTCAGGAGACAACATATTTTACGATATTTAAGGCATGCAGGGTTCCCCAAGAACCTTCTACAGTAGGGTTCCCCAAGAACCTTTCTTCCCGTCTTCCTTTGGCAAATATCAGGAATAGATGTTCCCTTGAGAGCTGACATTTATTGAACTCTTTGCCATGCACTATAAAGTGCTTCATATGCATCACCTCATGAATTCTTACAACAGTCTAATGAATTATGTATTGTCTTTTTTCTTTTCTTTAGTTGTGTATTGTTATTATGTCCATCTTATATGTGAGAAAACAGGTTCAGAGAGTTTATGCCGGGTGGCATAGTGAAAGTGCATAGCGAGGTCAAATCCAGTTCTTCTATGTGTAAACCTATTTTTTTTTTTTTTTTTTTTGTGGTACGCGGGCCTCTCACTGCTGTGGCCTCTCCTGTCGCGGAACACAGGCTCCGGACGCGCGGGCCCAGCGGCCATGGCTCACGGGCCCAGCCGCTCCACGGCATGCGGGATCTTCCTGGACCGGGGCACGAACCCGTGTCCCCTGCATCAGCAGGCGGACTCTCAACCACTGCGCCACCAGGGAAGCCCCTGTAAACCTATTTTTTATAGTTTGTTTTGTTTTTGCCGCTGCCCCAACGTGACTTCTTTCTCTAGCAAAGATCTGTAGGGGAGAAAAATTTGCCACTACAAACTGACTCTTTGGCTGTGTTTTACTTTGAGCTGAAGAGACTTGGGAAGAACCCTTGACTTTCCCCCAAACTGCCTAAAGAATGTAGATAGAGGACCTGTTCCAGGAAGGGGAGCTGTCACCCTAGATCACTAGAGTATGAACTAGGTGTGGAGAGAGGGAGGAACCTAGTAAAGTCTGTTAAGAGTCCTCTCTGTGTCCCATGGTCTCTGCAAGGCCCAGCAAATGTTTGCTTTTCCACCTGCATGTCAATCGCCTTCCTTCCCTTTGAGGTCCCAAACCACTACCCGCAACATCCTCTTTTGTCTCTAGCAGAAGATGGTATTTAACGTGAGGGTTTTAGCCATTTTGGTGAGTTGCTCAGTGTTTCCGGGTCTCTCGCATGTACATATGTTATTAAACTTCTGTGTGGTTTTCTCCTGTTAATCTCATGTCAGTTTAACTCTTAGACCAGCCAGAAAAACCTAGAAGTGCTGAGGGAAATCTCTTCCTCCCCGACAGATCTAACCCTGTCGTACTTATGGATGATAACCCACCTTCTTACGTCTGCCTTGCACCCTGAAATTTAAATATCCTGATCTAACTTGTTCTAACCTCTAACCTCACTAACTCAGTTGGCTTATTGTCCACTAAACGTTCCTGGACTTATTTTTTTCTCTGCTTCGTACAGATTGACTCAGCCTCTTTGTACTCAGCGGCACTTGTTCCTGTTACTTTACTCTCTTGGTTCTGATCATGTCTCGATTTCATCCTACAGTCATTCCGAATTCTGGTGGGTGAGCTGAGCTGAGTTCTGATTGCTCCCTTAGGTGCTGAAACATCAGAGTGGCCTAAGGAATCCTTGGGCTTTGTGGCCTTCCCCAGCCTTCCCAGGAGCTGGCTCTGGGCACGGCAGCTCCTCTCCTGGCCAAGCTAGCTGGCAGTGGAGACACGGAGCACGTACCTGCGGTGCAGTCTGGCTTCTGTGCCCGGGAAGATGAGATGGCTTGGTGTCCATCTGGACTCACCGATCACCTCCTGGGAGGACAAAACCTGAATTAGATTGTCACGGCTGAACAGAAAAGGGCATTTGTGTATTCTGAGGCTTGGCGTTAGAGGAGCACTTGCCAGCACTTTGCTGAGTTACGTCTTCCCGCTCCATGGCTAACATTATTTTTAGCCTCATTTCTTCTGATTACTCAATTGTCTTGAACAACTTTGTGAGAAAAAAATGATGTCTCTGCCAGACAATCGTAGAGGAATTTCTTGCTGGAGCTGTGCTGATGTGGAAATATTTTATGTTCCTGTTGTCACTGAATCTCTATGACCTCTTGGGTTTGGGAAGGGCAGGTGTCACGGTAATGGAATTAACTGAGGGATGATAGTTTGTTCTGGTGATAGCTCGTCCTCATTTAGTGTTTAATTTGGTAGAGAGGAACTTTTGCAGATGCACTGAAGTGGACCTGCTGCTATAGAAGCATCTACTGGCTCATTGCCATAGAAACGGAGGTGGTCCTTAGGAACATATAAATAAGTAAACTACTCACCTTTCCTTTGCTTTAATGTTTTCCACTTTCTCTAATGAGTTGAAGACATAGATGGCAACGGAATTAAAACTTGCCCCCCTCTGTTTCTATCCCCACGAAAGTCTGATGGTGAGGTGGAAATTACCTATTGTGCTCAGATGCTGAGACAGGGTTTGAAGAGCCCCATTTGGAACACACCATTCAAATAAGGGACCAAAGCATGGAGAGAGCCAAGGCCAGAGAGGGCTTATCCACCGTGCGCTTGTCAGTGAGGTGACGTGCTGGGGCTAGGTTACTGGAGCCCTTTGGGGAATTGGAAATGGATTCAAATAAGGAAACACAGGCCAGAGAGGAGTGGGAGAAAAACAGAACCACATTTGGCAGGGTCCTGGATGCTCAATTCCTTCTGTTTGGAAAGGAGAGAGGATGCTGAACACATTTTTGATTGGAGGACAAGTGTGTCCTGAAATTTTCTTGAGGACTAAAGATTTGTGAGTTTCATCACTTTATCCAGAAGATTCAGGTCCGCTTTGGGATTAGTTTGAATGACAGACGTCACAAATGCAGCAAAAATTAACACAACATTGTAAATCATCTATACTTCCGGAAAAAAATACAGTGAGGAATACGATACAGAGCACAGATTTCCCCAGCCCTCCCCGCTTTGTGTGTGTATATCAGTAACAGCTCAGATCCCATCCGTTCTTACTTCCTCCCTACTCAGTTAAGACCACAGTCCCACACAAACTCATTATCTTCGGGTGTGGCATGGGCAGCCCTCGGGAGGGTATGTCACAGGTTCACAAATGGTTCTGGTACCGGATTTGCTGGGAATGGCTGCCATTTTCTGTGGGTTTCCTGGTTTTTCTCCATGCTAGCACTGTCATTTCCTGCTGCTTTCATTGAGTTCCGTGGCATCTGCCTTGCACCTCGGCCTCTTTTCAACCCCACTCCCTGTGGATATTATGGTTTCCCACTAAGCACCTGCTTCGAGTGCACTGGGGCCTTCCTGATGCCAAAGCTTCAGCATGGTCAGTGGTGGAGTGTCTGGTGAAAAGGTCTCATCCCCCGTTCCGTTACAGGCCATTACCAAAGCCACAGGCATGCTCGTGACATGATTTCTTATAATTTTTTTTTTTTTTTTTTTTTTCCGGTACGCGGGCCTCTCACTGCTGTGGCCTCTCCCATTGCGGAGCACAGGCTCCGGACGCACAGGCTCAGCGGCCATGGCTCACGGGCCCAGCCGCACCGCGGCATGTGGGATCTTCCCGGACCGGGGCGCAAACCCGCGTCCCCTGCATCGGCGGCGGACTCTCAACCACTGCGCCACCAGGGAAGCCCTCTTCTAAGTTTTTAATGAAACAGTTTTTCAGTGTTTACTTACGTCTCCACTTTCCTCATTCCCTGAGGACCCACAGGTCAGGCTGGGGCGGGGGTAAGCAACAGCCATTACGGCGGCTTCCAAACTGCTCCTCCCACCCTGTGGCTACAGCCTTGTGAGTGTATAGAATTTATTTGGTTCCTCCTTTTCTTAAGATAAGTTCTCCCCTAGCCGGCTCCTTCATTTCTCGTGAAAATAGATTTATTTTTTCTACATATAGTAAAATTCATTTATTCTAAGTACATAATTAAATGACTTTAGTAAATGTGTAGAGTTATACATTCATTACCACAATTCAGTCTTAATATTTTCATCAGCCCCAAAATGTTTTCTTGATACAGTTTTCTTTTTCTTTTCCAAAAATTTTTATTGGAGTATAGTTGATTTACAATGTTGTGTTAGTTTCAGGTGTACAGCAAAGTGCGTCAGCTGTACATATACCCACTCTTTTTTAGATTCTTTTCCCATATAGGTCATTACAGAGTTTTGAGAAGAGTTCCCTGTGCTGTACAGCAGGTCCTTACTAGCTATCTATTTTAGACATGTGTACATGTCAATCCCAATCTCCCAAGTTATTCCTCCCCCCCTTTCCCCCTTGGTAACCATAAGTTTGTTTTCTACATTTGTGACTCTATTTCTGTTCTGTAAATAAGTTCATTTGTACCATTTTTTTTTAGATTCCACATATAAGTGGTGTTATATGATATTTGTCTCTGTCTGACTTACTTCGCTCAGTATGACAATCTCTAGGTTCATCCACGTTGCTGCAAATGACATTAGTTCGAAACTGGATGGGCGGGCTCTGCAGACATCTGTTTTCATTCAGCCATAAAAGAACGAAAATAGTCTTCTGCAGAGCCCACCCCTCCAGTTTCCAAGACATGCCCGAACATTGAAAAGTCCATTGCTGGCTCACGCTGGAACAGGACCTTCACGGGTCCTAGGCCAAGCGCTGCCCTTTAGGAAGTGGGAGACTCTGCCCTCAGTGGTGGTCGGCAGCTGAGGCTAATTGAAAAGAGCACCGGACGCAGAGTCAGAATGCATGCTCCAGTCCCACCTCTGACACCCACCCACTTCACGGCCTTGGGGCAAGTCCCTTAGTATCTCTGAGCTTCAGTTGCCTCACATTTGAGGTAAAAATTCCTACCTCACAAGGCTGTTGAGAAAACGAAAAAGTTCATAGAGAGTGGTGTTCTCTCTGCACTGTCATTCTTTTCTGTAGCTATTATATTGGTGACCGGTGCTGAAATTAGTAAGGACCACGCGGAGGGCTCCCCTGAACACCTTCTCCTTTGGCTGATATGGGGCCTGGACTCCGACCCCCATGTTCTTCAGGCCTTGTGTTCTGTCTGTGGGGTGGAGCTCCGGCCTCCTCACCCCTGCTCTGAGGGCAGCCCCGGCCTTGCTCTGCCTTTTTAAAATTCCTGGGCCCGCTCTCTGGGTCCTTACTGTAACCTCAGTCTTGCCCAAACCAAACTGCCCATCTTAGGCCCTGCTCTCAGCCCTGGCTTGGGTCCTAATAATGGTGCTTATTTCACTTTAACATCTTCAACAACAGGAGCGTGTGCCTTCTCTGGACCCAAGGTTCCTGCTCCATATTGTATAAAATCACTGCCCACTGATGCTGCCCACTGCCCTGTCACTATTCCGCCTGCCAAAAATAGAATAGAAAAGAAATGATTCTCCACAGAGCATTCATGGGAGGTGACTATTATAAATTGCAGTTACTCCCAAAGTTATGGAAAACGTGAAGAGAGACCTCAGGGGGCCTGCTGGTGCTGTCTTTAACTGTCCATATCTATTTGCATCTCGCGAAAGGGGCAATAAAAACATTTTCTTCTGGGTCAGGTGGATGTATGATTAGGGAACAGTAAAAAAAAACGAGTTTTTTCTTTCCTTTTTAAGTGAAATGTATTTATTCAAGGAAAGCAGAGATAATGAGCTCAAAGAGAGACGTTACAGATCAGAAGGGCTCAGGGAATGAGTGGGCCAGGGAAGACTGAGGAGTGCGGAAGAGAGGACACAGAAAGAGGGGCTGAGGCCAAGGAGGCAGGTCCCTGCAGGGATATTGCCCGAGGGACCGAAGGCCCTGCAGGCCGAAGCTTACAGAGGTTTACTGCAGAGGAACCCTGTCTGTGAGGGACAGGCAGGTGGAGGCTGGGAGAGCTGAGGACAGACTCACACCTGGACCAGGTAGTGCTTTGCACCCCACAGTTCCATAGGAGTTCGCGGTTTGAAAGCTGGGCGGACATCTCGAAGGAGGAGGTGTCCCCAGCTGATACATCAAGTATCAGGTGTCGCATCAGGTGCTGTGCAAAGAGAGGGATGATGGTGTGTTTCTGCTTTAAGCTCATGCCAAGCTAGCTGACATGAAACTGTGCTTCTGATTTGCCTCACCTCTGTGGTCACGGGGCCTCTCCAGTTGCATAAGCCAGTTGCGTAAAATCGCCGCAGGGCATCAGAAGCTCTGTGGCCTGAAGAGGGAAGGAGCAATGCAGGATGAGCGAACGATTGCCCCTCCCACACCCAGCCTCCCGGCCACCACCGGGATCTGATCCCCCTCCCCAGTTGTACTTCTGGGCGATGGTAATAGCAAGTGGCTATCATTCGAGACCAGTGGTGATGGGGAAAGCTGAAAGGCATCTGATTTCAACAGATTGTTTTCAAAGTATCATTTCTATTTATTTAATTTTTATTTTATATTGGAGTATAGTTGGTTAACAATCTTGTGTTAGTTTCAAGGGTACAGGAAAGTGATTCAGTTACACATATACATGTATCTATTCTTTTTCCAATTAGGTTGTTACAAAGTATTGAGCAGTAGGTTCTTGTTGGTTGTCTATTTTAAATATAGTGTGTATATGTCAATCGCAAACTCCCAGTCTATCCATTCCCCCCGCTCCCCCCCAACCATAAGTTTGTTCTCTAAGTCTGTGAGTCTGTTTCTGTTTTGTAAATAAGTTCATTTGTATGATTTGTATTTTTTAGATTCTGCATGTAAGTGATGTCATTTGATATTTGTCTTTCTCTGTCTGCCTCACTTAGTAGGATAATCTCCAGGTCCACCCATGTTGCTGCAAATGGAATTATTTTATTCTTTTTTTATGGCTGAGTCATATTCCATTGTATATATGTACGACATTTTCTTTATCCGTTCATCTGTTGATGGACATTTAGGTTGCTTCCATGTCTTGGCTATTGTAAACAGCGCTGCAGTGAACATTGGGGTCCATGTATCCTTTCGAACCGTGTTTTTCTCCAGATACATGCCCAGGAGTGGGATTGCTGGATCATATGTAGCTCTATTTTTAGTTTTTTGAGGAACCTCCACACTGTTCTCCGTAGTGGCTGTATCCATTTACATTCCCACCAGCAGTGCAAGAGGGTTCCCTTTTCTCCACACCCTCTCCAGCATTTACTGTTTGTAGATTTTCTGAGGATGGCCATTCTGACCGGTGTGAGGTGATACCTCATTGTAGTTTTGATTTGCATTTCTCTAACGATTAGTGATGTTGAGCATCCTTTCATGTGTATTGTTTTTTTAAAAAACAACGGCAGCTAACATTTATTGAGCACTTACTTCTTGTACTCATTGCTTTGCCAAATTCTAATGCATAGCCCGATCATTTAATCTTTCCAACAGTCCTTGTACAAGGAAAAGGGACCATTATTATCACCTTTACAACTGAGGAAACTCAGGCTAATAGTGATCAGGCAATATTCAGAGCCACTAACAAGCTGACCTTGGACTGACACTTAGGTCTAACAGTAAGGTGTTTACCACCAAAATATTCTTCTTCATTTTAGGGCGTCTTGAGGTTTGAAAAGGACTGGCCCAGGAGACACAAGGAAGCAGGGCACCCTTTATCCTCCTCCAGCTACTTTCAACCTCAGCCATCTTCTAAAACCTGTTGAAGGAATATGAAGGCACACACACTTAGCTTAATAGTAACATCCTTTTGCAGTTATTGCCACTTAAGATCTCCACTCGTGACAGGAAACCATTACTTCACCGTTGTCAGTGGTTTATCATCGTGCGGCCCTGGCATGCATCCTGTAGAGGCAGTTGCTGAATATAAGAGTTTATAACCTTTGGCATGCAAGGCTATGGAGAAAACACTATTTGACTGTTTTAAAAACATTCTCTCTTGCTTAATGAGGTTTTTAAGTGTGTGTAGAAAAAAAAAAAATTAAGACTGTTTAAGAAGGCTTTGGCAAGAAGCTCCAGAGGTTTAGGTGGGGCTGACTTGAAATGTGGAGATGAGCCGTCAATCAGTTGGTCAGCAAATTAAGTGAGTTTGACATTCGCAGTTTTATTGCTGTATCACCAGTGCCGTCTTCCACTTGCTCGGAGGTAGCGAGTACAGAAGGCCTGTTGCTCAGGGCCAAGGATGGCCTTCCTTGGAGAAAAGGGAAAAATAGGCTCTCCTGGCTGCAAAGAGAGTTCCAGCGGAGTCCTCAGAGTTCAAAGGGAGATGCCTGGGATGAGACCATTAATACCTTCCCTCAAATAAACAACCTCTGGGAGGTTGGGAGTGGGATTTAACTCCCAGGGGGAGCATCAATGCAGAGAAATGAAAGGCTCCTCAAAGAAGGGAAACCAAAGTTTATATAAGAGGCACATGAAATAGTGTCCCCAATGGACACCAGGTGATTTCTGGATCTAAAGAACTGGAGTACCTTCTGGAAACCACTCAAGTTTCCCATCCTTTGGTGACCTCATTTTTAGAATGAAGGTATTGGGGTAGATGACCTCCGATGCCCCCTTAAGTGCAAAACTTCTATGGTGCTAGCACATTCTTGGCAAGAGTTGAGTGTATTGATAAGATCATTAGACCTAGATTTTTAAAACTGTATCTTTCTATAATTAGTATATAATGGTTATAATCAGTAGAAATGAGAGAAATATGGTTTTTTTATTAGTTATATTTGCTGAGAAAGTTGTGTCTGCAGTCAGCATTCTGTTGAAAGGCTATGGTGGCCTCTCGAGACTTCCCTGGTGTTGCAGTGGCTAAGATTTTGTGCTCCCAATGCAGGGGGCCCAGGTTCAATTCCTGTTCAGGGAACTAGATCCCACATGCCACAAATAAGATCCCGCATGCTGCAACTAAAGATCCTGCATGGGGCAACAAATATCCCGTGTGCCACAGCTAAGACCCTGCGCAGCCAAATACATAAATAAGTAAATACATAAATAAATATTTTTTAAAAAGGCTATGGTGGCCTCTCTAATGTTCTGAAAGTCTAGTTCTATCCCCTAAACTCAACATCTTTTCTTAGGATTAAAGTGGAAAGTTTCATCACATACCATCTCCCTTCCTCTCATGTTCCCTGACTTTAGGAGGAATGTTATATCTTTCCACCTCTCCCACCGGAGCATCTGTCCAGCCGCCACAGTGATGGAACCTGATATGTTTTCCTTCTCTCCGCCGGCCTTGGCTCTGAGATGTCAGGATATTGGTACTAAAGGGAGTTTAAGATTCAAGGAGCCCCCATGGGCTTAGGTTCAGAGAGGCCTGGGGCTCCTAGGAAGACCCTTCCTGGTGTATCTGAGATAAATTGGTGTTTGCAGGCTGGCCTGAGACTGCAGTCACCACCTATTACATTGGCTCAGTGAGAGAATGCTTTTGGGTTTCTAAGTGATAACCTTTTGGAGTCAATTTCTGGAAGCTGGTGCATTTGTATCTCGGGGACTGAGCAGTCTAGTTAGTGAGGTAAAAATGTGCGACCTGACAAAGAGACTGTCATACTGAATGAAGTAAGTCAGACAGAGAAAGGCAAACGTCGTACGATATCACTTATATGTGGAATCTAAAAAAGAGTGATGCAAATGAACTTATTTACAAAACAAAAACAGACCCACAGGCATAAAAAGCAAACTTACGGTTACCAAAGGGGAAAGGGTGGGGGGGAGGGATAAATTGGGAGTTTGGAATTAGCAGATACACACTATTATATATAAAATAGATAAACGAGGACTTACTGTATAGCACAGGGAACTATATTCAATATCTTGTAATAACCTATGATGGAAAAGAATCTGAATATGCTAACGCACATATATGGAATCTTAAAAAAAAAGAAAAAGGTACTGATGAAGCTAGTTGCAGGGCAGGAATAGGGGTAGACATAGAGAATGGACTTGAGGACATGGGGTGGGAGGGCGAAGCTGGGGCGAAGTGAGGGTAGGATTGACATATACACTACTGAAAGTAAAATAGTTGGCTGGTGGGAAGCAGCCACATGGCACAGGGAGATCAGCTCGGTGCTTTGTGACCACCTAGAGGGGTGGGATAGGGAGGGTGGGAGGGAGGCTCGAGAGGCAGGGGATATGGGGACATGTGTGTGCATATGGCTGATTCGCTTTGTTGTACAACAGCAACTAACATGGTATTGTGAAGCAATTATACCCCAATAAAGATCTATTAAAAAAAAAGAAAATATATGTATATATATATGTATGAATATATGTATGTCTATGTGTAACTGAATCACTTTGCTGTACACCTGAAACTAACACAACATTGTAAATCAACTATACTTCAATTAAAAAAAAAAGGTGAGCTCTTTATTCTTAGAAATGTAGGTTACATGTTTATGCTAATTGTTCACCTTCCCTTTTCTCTTCTGTATCTGGAGTGAATAAAAGGTGGTTTGACACCTTATTTACCAAAGGGTGCTCCCACTGGCCTAAACTGTGTCTTCCAGTGTGTTGATGAGTCTGTTAACGTGCACTGGAGTTAGTTATAGGCCTTAGGTAAAGAGAATAATAGGATATGGGAAATCCTTAGATAACTTGCAAACGTTCTGAAAGCTCATGTTTCCTGCTCTTTTCCCCCAGGAGATCTTTTTCTAGCTGAGCTGACAGTTATTTGTGTGTCGTTTCACTGGTAGTCCCCGGCCTTTGGCAGAGGTGCTCATAAGCTTGCAGAGTGGGAGGGACTGGGGGGGAATCAGTGGTTCTAAGTTAGACTTCGAGGAAAGGACGTCTGAAATAGTGCACGTGTTTCTGGCAGGTAGATGCCCAGCCCTAGAATCTGAAGGGTTCTTTTCTAAGGGCATTCCCAGCAGCAAAGACCCATCTTATCTGCCGTTACCTGCCTCTCTCCCGGACTGAACAGAATCGAATCTTCATCTTTTCTTACGGTACGCGTGAGATAAGCAATGAATAACCGAAGACATCCAGAATTCAACTGAAGTTCCTCTTTAATACAGGGGCTTCTCAAAAACTTAAGAAAGTTTTCAAATAATATTGAGTGGATACTTTTCCAGGCCTAGGTTAAGCCTGACCATCTGTTTCATCCAGTTACTTGTTATGCCTATTTTATAGGTCTTAAGAATAAAAAAACCTCTTAGATGAGCCGGAACTGGGGGAGGTAGAGGATGGACATAAAGCAGCAGGAAGAGCTGCCGATCAAAGGTTCCTCGGAGGAGGTGGATCACTGTAACATTTTCTGTTCTCCTTTGAAGCCTGCATTTGTTGTCTCTCTTTTGTGGAGAGTCTCAAACTGGGAGGACTAAGCGCCCTTGAATAGACCCTTTCCCCCGCTGCCTCTGCAGCCCCTGCCGCTCGCGGTGGCAGCTTGCGCCCGCTGCGCAGCTGCGTGGACCAAGAAAGGGAGTGGGCAACAGGCACAGCGGCCAAACAAGCTGTGTCAGTTTCCCTCCCGTCCCCTTTGAGTTAGCAAAAGAGCTATTTCTAAACTTACATGGTTCACCTGGGCTTGTATTCGGCGCTTTTCGCTTTGTTTCTTTCTTTTTCAACCCTGATACTTGTGGGCAAAATCTGCTGTGTTCTTGGTTCGTATTCCTTTCTTTGGCCCTAACCTCTGGAGACTCATAGCTACAGGCCGATCGCAGGCCTGCACTCCTGAGTGTGCAAGTGTGTCCATCAGGACCAGGGACTACCCTGGCTGACATTTCCCATAATTCAAAGGAGCACAGTTCTTGAAAAGCAAGTATATTCAGCTATGTATGGGGTGCTCTTTGGGAGACCAGTACCTAAAGTAGGACAGAATGAGATTAGCATGCTTAAGGCATCAGTGCGACCTATGTGGTCCCAACAGAATTAAACACAGTTGGGAATATGGGAAATTTAGTTCATTTGTATATTAACAGTTACTGGGTGGACTGTTGTTGACGTGTGAATCAGATGAAGCTAAACATTAATTTGGTTTTAGATTCAGTTTCTTCCTCTAGCCTTGGAATGTCGGCTGAAGAGCTATGGACGATCACAGCAGCAGGAGAAACTAAAATCCACCTGCTTACTTTAGTTGAGGCATTCTAACTGAAAAAAATGGGCAAAGGCAAAAACGCTCGTGCTTTGCTGGGGAGACCAGGCAGCAGTTATATTTTCCCTGGCGGCCCAAAATTAGCATAAGATTGGAGGATTCAGAATATTTGATTCACGATCTAGTTCTGCTGATGACTCTGCGGCCTTGGCAAGTCATTTACACTCCTTTGTGCTTTACTTTATTATAATAAGTATGGGAAATTCAAATGAAACCATGATGTAGCTCAGTGTATTTACTCCTAGAATCCTAGATCCACATTTTAGCTCTGCCACTTAGTAGATATTTGACGTTGGACTGATTAACCTTTTGAGCCACAGTTTGCTCATCTATAGCATGCAGACAGTGATAAGAATAGCTATGCCCTAGGATTGACGTGATGGTTAAGAGAGAATGCACTTGGAGTGCTGAACACAGCGCTAGCTTATGGTACATGCTTACTAAGTATTATTATCGGCGTTGTTGTTGTTATTATTATATCATTTTTATTACATAAAGATACAGTGGAAGATTAGGGTAGCTTCTTAGGGTGGTGGCTTTAGTGGGATTTTCACCAGTGGGAAATTGCAAGCATATGAAACAAGTTGGACAGAAATATGAGGGTGGGAAAGGTGGGAGTACGGAGGCAGACAGGTGTCCTGGGGCATGAGCCATGGGGGGCTTCCGGTGTGAGGCCACACTGGGAACAGACATTGGAGCAAAAGCGTGAGTGACGTGACTGCCATATGCGTAGTTCACACTTCCTTCTGCGCGTGATGTGAAAGGTTTAAACTTTTTGAGGAGAGGAGTGACATGATTACACATATGTTTTAGGATGATAACTCTTACACATTATGCAGATGGGGTTAGAACACAGATGGATGCCTGGAGACCAGCTAGGGACTGATTTTAATAGAAAAACTGAGACGTAAATGAGGACTTCAAGAAGTTAGAGGCAAGAAGAGGGGAAAGAGAAAGGACATTTAGACATAAGTTATTACTGAACGAATGATAGGGATTCTTTTTGCTTTTCCTTTTGAATTAAACTATTAGGAGTGAAACTATTTCACAAACATTTAAAGACAAGGTCAGTGATAAAGGACAGAAAAGCAACATTTAGGGAGGTGTGTCAGTTTGCTATTGTTGGGTTAAAAGCCACTATCCAAACATAGTGGCTTGAAACAGCAACCATTTCTTCTTTCTCATGAGCCTAGGAGTGAACTGGGCAGGTCTTCTGGTCTCAGCTGGACTCAGGCCTGCGTCTGTGGTAGGCTTTGGGTTGTGTTGGCCTCTCTGAACGTGTTGGCCGAGTTCCCTCATGTGTGAATGTTGGCTGGCTATAGGCTGGTCTAGGATGACCTCAGTCGGGACAGCTGGGCTCTTCACCATGTGGTCTCTCATCCTCCATCAGGCTAGACCAGGCTTATTCTCAAATCATGGCAGGCTCCCAAGAGAGAAAGCAAAAGTGTGCAAAGCCCCTTGAGGCCTAAACTTGAAACTCGCACGGTGACACTTCTCCCTCATCATATTGGCCAAAATGAGTCATTAGGCAAGTTCATTTCAAAGGGTGAAGAAGTAGACTATACCTCTCGATGGGAGGAACTTCAGAGGAGGCCATCGATGGCAGCCATTGGTACGTTCAGTCCACCATTGATACATGGGGACAACTTGAATTGAGCTATTGAATTCACATAATGAATATTTATTAAGCACTTACTATATTCTAGTCACTACTGCAGGCCTCCCCTTCCTTCAGGAAGCTTCCTATTGAGCTAGGACACAGCGAGATATGTTCTGTATTAGTTACACAAATTCTGAAGACATTGAACCCTCAGGCTTAGCACTTCCTGGTTCTTTTTTTTTATTTTTTATATATATATATATATATATATATATATTTTTTATTAATTTTTATTGGAGTATGGTTGCTTTACAATGTTGTGTTAGCCTCCACTGAGCATCTCCTGGTTCTTGAACTAATCTACACCAAGTCTGGCCAGCAGGTTCTAGAGCTTTGCTGCTTGGAGTGGGCTTCTTTGTTTATTTCGAATAAATTTATTTCACTTCTTTTCTCAGATCATTTGCTTCATGACAAAGAAACATATTTTGTCCTGTGAAAGAGCCCAAAGGCCTTCATCAGTCTTGCCAGGTATTCACAGACCTCCGTCAGCCACCTTTGTTCTTATGCCCCAGATTTTTGTGCCTAGATCATAGTGTCTTTATTGCCATAGTGTTTTAGCCTTTGAAATATTTCTCTGTTAATACCCACCTAACTCTGCCTATTGCTTGGAACAAAGGGCTGCATTTTCCCCTACTGCCTATCTGTGGTTTTCTAAAAATCCATTCATGTTAGTATTTCTCTTGTCTTATATTTTGGACATCAACAGAACGTCCATAGCTCATTACGTAGGGAATCCTGTTGCTTATAAGCCAAAAGCAGGTATTGTGTATGGCATCACTAACTTACTCCCTTCTTCATCCCTAGTGCATGAGTCCTTCTATTTTTTCAGTGTCCTGCTCCTTTGATTAGTGGGGTGGGAGAAGGATGAGCTGACCTGGAGGAGACCTGAATGAATTTTCAGTGAAGACATTGAGTAAAGTGAAGCTTTATCTATTTTTTTTTTTTTTTTTGGTAGCCAATCATAAACCTGTTGAATCTTTCTATTATTTAAATTTGACACTGAGAATACAAAATGAAGTTTTTTATACTAATAGTATTTAAAAAATTTCCCACTCAGTCTTTGAAAAATTTGATTTCTTTTGGGAATGATGGAAGGCTTGTGTCAAGTCATTGGTTCTCTCTAAATGTGGGAGAGCTCCGGGGGCTCACACAGTATATGCCTCTTTCTATGAAGAGCAGGAAAAGACCTATTTTTCCCATCTCCACAGAGTAAAGGATGGACTCCTTCCATACCTCTGCCTTCTGAGTTCCTGGTCTGCCGCTGAGCTGCAGCTCTGACCTTTAGTGGGGAGTTAAAGTGAAAGCAGGAGTGTGATGGGGTCTAGAGCAAAGAGCCTCCCGAGCTTGATTCACCAAACTGAAAGATAGCTCGAGAATGACGTACAAAGTGGAACTATAAAGTAGTGAGAGTTCTTTTCTCATATCTGTAAGAAACGAGCCTCATTGTGTTATTGTCAAAAAGGGAGCCATTTTGAATCATCAGTTTTAAAACCGGACCGGCTGGGAGATGATACAGAATTCTTTCTGTATTTTATTGTAGACAAAAATGATATCTGACAATCTGACAAATTCACCCCTTGAGAGAAGGAGAAATAGAATACTGTTCTTAACCTCCATGGTAAAGATCATCTGGATATAGAAGAGGAACGTTTGCTCTCAAGCTGCTTAGAAATGTTGACAGTCACAGAAGCCTAGTGTCTGGCTGCTACCATGAGAGTGTGCGTGTGCGTGTGTGTGTGTGTGTGTGTGTGGAACAGCCCCTTCCCTTCCTTTCCCCTGTGTTGCCAGCATAGGCAGGAGAGCTGAAAACTATTCTTTTTTCTCTGTAGCCTGTTTCCTTCCCTCAACAGGCCTACTGACTGACCTGTGCTTTCTAGTTATGGAAAAGTGAAGCCTATTTCATCAACTCAGATAAATTCTGATCCTGCTCTACATTCAACCTCACTAGCTCAAGGTCAGCACATAACTCTGTTGACATAATTGATCTACAGACGCGGAAGAGCTAAGGTTTGATTCTAGTAATAACACACGTCCTCTGTGGTGGGGGTATATGTATGTGTAATTACCTCACTTACGTTACGGTGTCAGAAAGAGCTGACTCAGTTTGTGCACATTTTACTGCATAAATACCATCTTAGCGTAGCCTCAGAAGAACCCTAAAGGTCATTCGGTTCAGCATCTCACTCAGAGCGGGAATCCCCGAGAGGGAGGTGGCCCTGAGACTCTTTCTGGTAGAATATTTCTGGTGGCAGGGACCTTACCTGGATGGCCAAGGGAGTCTATTGCGTTCAGCCTGTGAAAGGCTTTCTTTGTATTGAGACAATGTCTGCCATGCTGTAACTGCCATTTGGAGGGCCATATTCTACCCTCTGGAATTATTTCTAACCTTTTCCCACATGACTGCCTTCAGGTACATCAGCACAAGGCTCAGGCAGCCGCCGAGTCTCCTCCACACTAAGCAGCCTAATTTCCTCAGCGGGTTTCCACGTTCAGTCATTTTCAGATATTTCACGCCGGACATTTGATCAAGGTACCAGTGATCAGTTTATCACTGTGTTCCGTTAACTGTCGACTACAATTACATTATCACATCCCTTGTTTGGTATGATGCCCTTCTATTAAAGTACCTTACGATTGCATTAGCTGCCTAGGCACCCTGGTTACCCAAGTTTACAGTGATCTGAGACCCAAAGTAAGCCAAGCTTTGCCCACGCTCCATTTGTGCAGCTGGTTTTAAATGTAACCCAGTTCGTATTGTTTGTTTAGGTGGATCTCATCTTTCTGGCCTGCCTGTGTATTTTTGAAATTTGATTCTTCCCTCTGTCGCCTCAGTATCCTTTCCATTTTCTTGTCTTGTGTGTAGTTTGTAAATTTGCCGAACTATTCTTCCCCACTTTGTTGATAAAAACGCTGAATAAGACAGGATTCTATCCTTCGGTTGTCCCCCAGAGACCTCCCTTTAGCTTGTTTCTCCACCTTTTCTGTCCACCAGGATTTCATAAGGGTCTTTGTTGAGTGTCCTGCTGAAATATTTGGCCACGTCTGTGATCAGAATGTATTCCTTCTTGAGAAGAATAAAATATAAGTGCATACTATGTGAACAAAATTGCTTCTCTCTTTTTTTTTTTCTCCTTTTTTTCAGGCTTCATAAATCATGCCACTTACATATGCCAAAGCATCTTGTATGTTTCTTGGTAAAACCCACTCTTACAACACCTTTTCTGAGTCCCCCCAAGATCTGTTTTTCTCTATAAATAATATCTTACAACCTGGTTCTGCAAATACTTTTGACCCTAGATTATTTCAGACTCTTGCCTTCTGACTTTCTCCTCCATCCTCATTTCTCCTGCCACAAAGCTTTGTAAACGTTTGCCCTCTGTTAACAATTTCACGCTCAATAGAGCTGGGTTCTTTAGATTCCCTTCCCACCATTCTGCATACATCCCTTAATTCCCAGCTTTTCAGTCATTAATATTCCCAGTTCTCCTGGCATCTGCAGGGTTGTTTTTAAAGGAGTTTTGGGAAACATGGTGCCTCTGCTGTTTGTTGTGGTTGAAATGAAGTCATGGCTGGGGATGGACATGCAACCTGCTCAAAGGCCGCATAAATAACATCCTGTAATATTTGGGAGGGTATGTCAAGGTGAATGCTTTTCTCTGGCTGATCCTTCATGAAATACTGGCTAGAATTCAGGCGTAGAGATAAAAGTTGCTTACATAAATGAGGAGACTGGTTTAAAAAAATAGTTCAGTGGTGAATAAGGATTCAGACACCAGGTAAATAAAAAATGTACTTCTCACTGTGTCTGTACTTGGGCTCTACTTGGCTGAATTCACTTTGTGTTATGTTTGGTCTGTTTCGGCCAGGATGGACACCATCTAGTTAGTTATTAAAGATAGGGGACTGTTCTAGGTCATTATTTCTCCACCCAAAAAAAGGACAGAGGCTGGACAACAAGTTCCTAGAGAGAGAAGTTTATGGATGTGGCTACTACCCCCGTTCTTTTGGATGTTGAATAAAATGTTGGAATATGGATAGCAGTATTGGGAGATGACATAGCAGCATAATGCTAGTGATAACAATAGCTAACGTTGGTTGAAATCTTATTATGTGCTAGGAATAGTGCCTTCTCACTGAATTCTCACAACAGTCTTATGAGGTGTGTACCATTATTATCACTTTTTGGCCGATGAGAAATTGAGGCACAGGTAGATTATTTACCCAAGACTGAGCAGCTGAGAACTGGTGGATCTGTAAGTAGCTGAGTTAGACAGTCTGGCTGTCCAGCCAGCAGCCACTAGCCCCATGAGGCAATCAGCACTTTCCATGTGGAATTGAGATGTGTTGTAAACACAGAATACGTACCGGGAATTGAAGACTTTGTATAAACGAAAGAATGTGAATTACCCCATTAATAATTTCTATATTGATTACACATTAAAATAATATTCTGGATGCATTGAGTTAAATAATATATACAAATTAAGTTCACCTGTTTCTTGTTACTTATTTTACTGTGTCTGCTAGACAGTTTCAGATTACCTAGGTAGCTCACCATTGTACTTCCGTTGGATAATGCTGTTCTAGAGCTTTACTCCCAAGGACTGCTGTTTAGCAACAAACAAATAAACAAACACACTTGAGTTTTGGTAATGTCCGTAAAGTTAAAAAGGAATGAAGAGAGTTACAGAGCAGAGCAGTTTGGTTAGTTGAGTTGGGTTCTGTAAGGAAAGGAGGCTGCTGGTAATATATGTTATACCTGGACTCTGGAAAGGCCCCAGAGTCGATTTGGGGTAACTTTGAAGGAATTGATTTCTCCCTAAAATATTTGATCAAGAGTAAATTGGTGGCTTCCCTGGTGGCGCAGTGGTTGAGAGTCCACCTGCCGATGCAGGGGACGCGGGTTCGTGCCCCGGTCCGGGAAGATCCCACATGCCGCGGAGCGGCTGGGCCCATGAGCCATGGCCGCTGGGCCTGTGCATCTGGAGCCTGTGCTCTGCAACAGGAGAGGCCACAACGGTGAGAGGCCCGCGTACCGCAAAAAAAAAAAAAAAAAAAAAAAAGTAAATGGGTTTCCCAGAGACCAAAAAATCCCAGGGCACTGGTCTTAATCACTGGCCAAAATCAAAACCAAAAGTGAACAGTCAAGTTAAGGGCAGGATGACCAAAATAATGGGTTCCGGTTGATTTTACAAACAGGGAGGACTGGGGAGAGATGGATCACTATTTTCAGCAGATAAAATGGGATCGAGTAAGATTGTTTCTGATGAGTGGCCAGGGTTCAGCTGGTGAGCGCTAGTGTGGTTGTACATCATTAAACTGTAGAACCACTTCTATACCAGTCGGTAAAGATCAGCTGCTCTGAAGCCTGTGAGTGCGCCTGGTCCCTCCTCCAGGCTCTCCCACAAGTCAGCGGAAAGGGCTGATGCCTGGCAGAGCAGGGGCCCAGGACCCCACTCCATCTCTGAGGCCACCTTCAGTTCTGATTGGCTGGCAAAGGTGTCAGTTGCTAAATATTTTGAATGTTATTCATGCTTAAGGGAAACTGTAACCTGTAACTTCTCTATAATTTCGTATAATTTGCGCCATCATGTGTTATACTATGACTAGAGAAAGTTGTATTCTCCAGAATACCTTTTAGAGAGACTAATCTATATTTTTCAGAATAAACAACTTGAAAAATCTGCCTGGGGTAGAAGCTGAGTTTGAGGGACTTCAGAGTGGGAGAAACTGTTCTGCTTGATCTATGAACAACTACATGAGTAAGAGATAAATAAAAACATATATATATATGTATTTTATATGTATAATATGTACATAATTATATATATAAATATATATGTAATTTCCCAGAATAGGAGGACGATAGAGGTAGAGAGTGGGTCACAAGGGTGTGGACCAGCCGTGGAAATGGTACTGGCCCGCTCCAGCAGTAATGTGGCCCTTCCCTAGGTCTACCCAGATCTTATGTAAAATTACTAAGCTCACAAGGTGGATGAAACCAGTGGATTTTTTTCCCTTTATGTAGATGCCAGTTAAGGCTGGACTTCAGATTTCCGTTGGTCTGGCTGGAACAACAGTGGACAAGCAGGGTGGATGTGGGAACTCGAGACACGCTGAGAGAAAGTCAGCCACAGGAGCTGTACGAAGTTCAGGAAAGAGTCTTGAGTGTGCTAGCCTAAGAACTGATACTTGGGCCCAGATCGATAAGACTGCCCCAGAGTAGGGAGGCACCACCGGACCTGTGGGCTCTAAGCATGTACTTCGCACCTTAAATATCCATCGCATATCTTCTGAGTGTCAGTGTTCTTTGAGGAAGGAGAACAAGGGAGAAAGGCTAACGAATGACGAGGCTTTGGAGGAGAAATCGTTCCGGGTTCCGGTGATGGGAAGGCACCAAATGATGTCGCATCTTCTCTCCTTTCGGGGCCTTTTATCCCAGCCGCTGTGGGTCTTGCAGCTGCTGTTTTCTTGTTTTGCTGACGGCTAGGGGGTGTTGCACAGTACCTCAGGCAGTGGAGATGCGGACTTGGTTTAACTCTTTCTTCTGCCGCCTTTCCTTTCCCAGCTGACATGTCTATCCTGCACTTTCCTGGCACAGGTGAGGTGGGCTGAAATTGACATGGAAAAGATGAAGTCCAGAGGAGGCTGGAAGCTCTTGAGTGGTCAGGATGTAGACAAGCGTTTGGCTAAGTGATCACTCTTGAGCAGAAGGAGTGTCCTTAAGCAAGTTGATGAGAAGACGCTTTTGGCTCCAATTCCCTCCTATTCTTGGCCTCAGTTTTAACTCTGTTTTCTCTGTGTTGACCTTCTGTTCTTGGCACCAAAAGGGGGCATTCCAAAGGTGACTTGGGCTGAAGTATCCACATCCAGAAGCTGTTTTGACTCAGGTTCTTCTTTTTTTGCTTCCAGGTCAGGTCAGAGATGAGGCCACCACGTTAATGGAATGGGGTTCAGGATTACCTTGCCTTTGAGAACGGTGCACCTTTGGGACTCCCATTAGCGTGCCCTTGCTCTCTCCTTCCACGCTTACCCTCCCCTCCACATCAGTGTACATTTTGCAGCACAAGCTATAGAGCTAAAGCCGTATTTGTTCAAGTACAGAGGCTGGGGGATGAAAAGAAACAAACTATATGTAAATTTTATCTTATTTTATTTATTTACTTTTTAAATTAATTTTGTGGGTTTTTTTTTTTGGCGGTACGCGGGCCTCTCACCGCTGTGGCCTGTCCCATTGCGGAGCACAGGCTCTGGACGCGCAGGCTCAGCAGCCATGGCTCACGGGCCCAGCCGCTCCGCAGCATGTGGGATCTTCCAGGACCAGGGCACGAACCCGTGTCCCGTGCATCGGCAGGCGGTCCCTCAACCCCCGCGCCACCAGGGAAGCCCTTAAATTAATTTTTACTGGAGTCTAGTTGATTTACAATCTTGTGTTAGTTTCAGGTGTACAGCAAAGTGAAACAGTTATACAGATACCCACTCCTTTTTAGACTCTTTTCCCATATAGGCCATTACAGGGTATTGAGTAGAGTTCCCTGTGCTGTACAGTAGGTCCTTAGTTATCTATCTTATATGTATGTGTCAATCCCAATCTCCCAATTTATCCCTTCCCCTATATGTAAATTTTAATTGGGGGCTTATTTCTCATCTCCTTCCTTTCCTTGCCTGCCTTTGGTAATCATATTGCTCTCACTGTCTTCTTCTTTTTTATTTTCCTCCCTATTCCTCTTTCTGTCTTAATGTTTTCAACTTATTCTCTTGGCTCTCTTCTAATCCATCCCTGCTCCAAACTCCCCCCCACCCAAACTTTCCTTAGTATTAATTTAGTTTATTATTGTTCTTTCCCAATAATATGACAAGAAATGAACTAGCACATGTGCACTGTAGCATAAGATCATTTCAATTTGTTCCCCTCTCAGTAATTTTGAAGCAGCTCCCATTTTCTACCTTTTTACGTCCAAGCTCTGCAACCAAAATTCCCATTTTTCCCACTTGTAAAATGGGAATATGATTTGATGCGAAGAAAAATATGTGTGGCTCATACACATAAAAAACGTTTAACCTCACCATAATGAAAGATATGAAAATTAAAAAAGCAGTGACATTTTTCACCTACCAAATTGGCAAAATTTTTAAAAATAGAATAACTATGGAGTATAGTGAGATCAGCACTTTCTTACGCTTTGCTTACGAGAGTGTGAAATGATACAACGTTTTTGGAAAACAGTGTGTAAAAATGCATTAATGACTTTTAAAATTAGTATCCTTGACTGACTCTTCCCTAATTCTACTTCTAAAGAGACTGTCTTCATGACATCAGATATTCAGACAGAAGTACAAACAAACATATTCTTTTTTAAAAAAATTATTTCATTGAAGTATAGTTAATTTACACTGTGTTAATTTCTACTATACAGCAAAGTGACTCAGTTATACATATATATACATTTTTTTCCTATTCTTTTCCATGTGGTTTATCACAGGATATTGAATATAGTTCCCTGTGCCATACAGTAGGACCTTGTTGTTTATCCATCCTATATATAATAGTTTGCATCTGCTAATCCCAAACTCCCAATCCATCCCTCCCCCACACTCCCTCCCCCTTGGTAATCACAAGTGTGCTCTCTATGTTTGCAAGTCTGTTTCTGTTTTGTAGATAGGTTCATTTGTGTCATATTTTAGATTTCACATGTAAGTGATATCATATGATGTTCGTCTTCCTCTTTCTGACTTACTTCACTTAGTATGATAATTTCTAGGTCCATCCATGTTACTGCAAATGGCATTATTTTATTCTTTTTTATGGCTGAGTAGTGTTCCATTGTGTGTGTGTGTGTGTGTGTGTGTGTGTGTGTGTGTATACCACATCTTCTTTATCCATTCATCTGTCGATGGACACAAACAAATGTATTCTTTATAGTACTATTCACTAAGCACTTACTCTGTGTCCATCACCATACCAGGTGCTTCAGAGGCATTATCTCATTTACCCTGTGAGGTAGGTGCGTTACTGACCCATTTTATGGATGAGGAAACCATGGCGAGAGAGGCTAAGTAACTTGCCTACGATAACAGCCTGTTGGTGATATGGCCCTGTTCCCACCTAGACAGTCTTACCGCAGAGCTCCTGCACTTAACCCACATGGTGTAATGCAGTATAGTGCTTACCTAATATGTTATTTTTCTGTTTACCTTTTGCTCCCCGTGAAAGCTTAGGCCAGTAGCTCCTGTCTCTGTCCCCGGCCTCCAACCCAGCCTTTGGCATTTATTAGGCACTTGATGAGTATCTGCTGAAGGAATAGCCTAACTGAACCTTTATTGTCCTCAGAAACAAATCCCCACTTATGCTTGAACTGCTCCCACCACCAGAATCGGCTTCTCGTCCTGTTAGTACCTGGTCATAATCATCACCACCACCACCACTGCCACCATCGTCCTGCTTCTCCATCATGAAAATTTTCCTCATTCCTGATCATGTGTGATCCCTTCCCTTTCTAAGCCCCATAACATTTATTTTAATTCACCCTGTGATAATTACATTACACTTTGCATTATTGCCACTTGTACATTCCAGGTGTCAGAATTTTGGTCAGGGATAATTTCCCATAACTTATTGCATCCTCCTTAGTGCCTAGGACAGGGCCGTTCATGTCCTGTGTGCTCAGGAATGATTAAGTGCATATTATGTCTTTAGCAGTAAATAGAGAAGGCTAGACTATACGTAAAACACATCCCCCAACTAGAACTCTTGATAAAAAGACTTAGCAAAGCACTGTAACATTGTGGCACCATTTTGAAAAATGATATTTACTATTACTTTGTGCGTTAGGCTCGGCAAGGTTAGTAACCCAGTGGGTGTCAACTCCTTCTTCGATGCCCCTGTACCCCAATGAAGGCCTGTAAATCATTAAATACCTGCTGTAGACTCAAGGATTCCACTATTCCCATTCTCATCACTCCATTTTCTATCTCAGGGATGAGCATTCTCTGATAAAGTTGGCTTGGAACCACATTGGTTTCAGAGTATTGGGCAAATGAGCTATAATTAGCCATCTGGATGTTCACCTTTCACCTCATTACACTTCACCTTTTTCACATTTTGATTAAAAACCCAGTAGCAAAATTAACTAAATTGAACCCGAAGGGGTTCGGCCTTTATCTAATATGCGTAACTAGTTTTGTACCCATTTGTACCAGTCATCAGCTTGGGTTAAAAGAAGGGTCACATCTTTTATTTTTAAATTTACTGTTAAAACTCCCTCCTACCCGTATTATCAGGAAAAGCAAATTCACCCTCTGAAGCTCTCGCTAATATCCGTGCCAGATTGTTCAAGAACACGAGCAGTTTACTCAGGCTATAGATCAGCCTCATTCTAGACCTCAGAAGGAGAGAGAACTGGCTGGTCTGAGCAGCCTGCTTAGTAGACCCTGTTCTGGTTTGGTTTGGTTTGTTTATCTGGTTTGCCTTGGGCTGACAGTGCTTCAAGTTACATTCATTTGCTCATCCACTGTTCCCAAGACAGGGTCATTGTCCTGGGAGGTCTATATCTGAAGGACTTCCAGCTTCAGCCTTATGCTGTGTTGAAACTGCTTCGCCTCCGGGAGGCTCTAGTCCCTTATAAGTTGAGCTGGGTTCATATCATACATTCCCCATTACCTCATGGCGAGTTCCACCATTTTTCTTTCGTGTCAGTGGTCTCAGTCTGAACTATATCAGTCTACAGAAGAGTGTCTAGTAATTTTGAAGGAGTTTGGGGGTATCAATCTGTTTTCTCCCAACAGAATCCTTGACTCTGTATTACTTCCTCCACCTCTTCTCTAGAGATCAGTGTTGTCCATACCAAGAGGGATACTTTTGTTATGCCCGAAAGTCTTCTTTTATTTCTCCCCCCAGGAAAGGAGGTGTTTGTTTGCCTTGGGGAACTTCTTGGGAGGATGCAGACTTCTTTCCAGGTCCATCTGAACGAAGAAGCAGACCGTGGCTTCTTTTACTAAACAATGTTAAGTCCTGTCTCACCAGGACCTGCCTCATGTGTATTTAACAGATATGTACTCTCTCTGTATAGATCTTTCTGTGTCGACTTCCTTCTTCCTTTTCTGCACATGTGCACACAAAATTGTGCAGGTGTGTGCATGCACAAGCTCACAACTGAGAGCACACTAGCTATGTCAAATGATGTAAAAATTGAATTTGGGAAAAACAGGGAAAGTGTGGGTCTTTGAGTAGAGAAAAATGTGTCTCTTTCATAGAGCCTTGCAGTTTCTACGTGACTGGATGGGAGGGAACTTACCAAGCCTGTGTTTGTGAGTCACTGGGTGGGCACATGCTAACACCGGTCACTTCTGCAGTTCTGACCATCCTCTCTAACCCAGCACCCTGGCGGACTGCAGTTGTTCAAGAGTTCCTACTCTGCTAGTGTTTCAGTGTGAAATTCACCCACAACTATAATCAGTGACATCTCTGGACCCTCCCAGAGAATGGACCCTAAAGCTCTGCTTTCACCACTGAGGATGTGGGTATGAATAAAGGTTAAGACTCTGCTGAGAATACATTAGTTAGAGACCTGGGGGTGGCTTTGATGAGGAGGAACAGCGCTGGAAAGTGTGATTATTTTTTAGACTTGTGAAGATATTTAGAAATTAGTTGATCTGTGAAAGAAAAAAAATCTGTTACAAGGCTGCTACATTGCCTGTGATAGAAATGTACTATGTCTTAAGTGATTCAGATATTTAGAATTTCAATTTATTATTTCTGCCTTATCTCTTCTTGCTTTTAGTTAGGTATTTACTCTGTGCAGACATGATTTAAATACTGCTTCTCTCTCAGTAAGAGTTATTTTGCATACTTTATGTGTGCACCTAGAGAGTTTTATATTCTAAAATTTTGGCTGGAGGACATTAGACAGATATTTCACTGTATACATGCTGGCTGACGAGTCATGAAAGAGAACCAAGGGAATTGGGTGGGGCTCGTGGCCTGAGCCATGGGCACGAATTGGAGTGAGAGGTGGGGAGTGTTAGTCTTCCTTTATGCTCAGAGCAAACCAGTCTGCAAATGAGCCAGAGGCTTACGGTAGTCTTCAGACGGGGGGCAGAACTCAGATTGGGGGAAGCTGAGAGGAAACCTGTGACCTTCGCACGGGAAGAAAGGGGTAGTTTTCCTTAAGATAATGAAGAGGAATTGTGTCTGGTAAAATAGGTAACCTGTTGGTAGAGAGCCACCAAAATGGCACCTGCCCAGCAGACCCAGTAGAAGCTCTTCCACCTGAGACCCGATGGTAGCAGGGAGCAATGGCTGAAGAATATGACTTTTATGATACAGTAGAATGAGTATCATCAGTGGGCTGGTGAATGTTGTTCTGATCGGACAGTGAGAAGCAAGAGAGAGGCAAGGGTATGTCTCTTGGGCTGGAAATCATAGTAGTCATTCAGTGGAGCGAATGACCGAAGTCATGGAAAGAATCAGTGGGACCTGCATCAAGACCTGAAGAGGTAGAATGTTCTCACACGTTCAGAAAAGGACAACTTGGGAGCTCAGCTGTTCTGGGTTGTATTGAATATCCAGTCAACCTTGAAAGCTGTTTAATCAATTATAACTGATGCTTAGGCAAGAAGGACAATAAAAATTATGACGACTATATCAACTTCACCCGCTTGTAAATATTTATGAAATAAAACTTTTCCTTGCCTATATTGTTGGTCATTGTACGTGCTAAATAACCTCACACTTACTGAACCTGAGAATTTACTCTGTGCCAGGCATTGTAGTAGCCACTTTCACAGGTATTACCTCATTCGATTCTCTTTTTTAATTTGAATTTTATTTTATTTATTTTTTTATACAGCAGGTTCTTTTTAATCATCTATTTTATACATATTAGTGTATACATGTCAATCCCAATCTCCCAATTCATCCCACTCCCCCACCCCCCCCATTTGATCCTCTTTACAACTCTATACATTAAGAATTAGCACTGTTATTTCCTAGAGGAAAATAACGGTCGGATAAGTTAAATTACAGTCTAAGATCACACAGACGAGAAGTATCCAGATTTGGATCTGGTTCCAAATCCAGTTCTTTTTCCATAGCCCTAGTATGCGTTTTCTCTTTTCGTACTTACTGCTTTGTTACCTTGGCTTCTTCCTTCTAAAACCATGTAAGTTTATAAAGAGCAAAATCTAAATTTTAGATTTTCACTTAGGGGTCATTATGAAGTGGTGGCTATGGGAAACCAGTTATCAAAATCACAAAGAAGGATGAGGCATCTGGCGTTGAAACCCAGAGAGTAAAAGTTTGTAGAAGTCTCTAGAGGTCAGGGCCCCTTATTCCTGTCAGACCGAATTCACCACAGAATATCTTTAGACTATTATTCTCAGGAATAAATAACACATATCTATCTTTCAGTGTGGTTAAAATAGAGGGAGTTTGCAGTTTGTACATTAGGGGTGTTGAGATGCTAATGCCAAGGGCTAAATTAATGTTTGACCCTTAATCTCAATGCCAGCAAATATCTCCATAACCTCCTCCCACTTAACCAAATTTCAGTGAAATCAATAAAATATTCTGGAAACTAGTCTTTTTGACAGCTACTCAGCCACTATCTCACAGAGGGTAATACCCTCAGAATGAGCCAAATTTGGTCAAAGTCAATGAACGTTAAGTTCTTTTGAAGTGATCATGGACAGACAGGTCACTGTGAAATGCCCGATAATTCAGAAGAAACAGAACACGGACTTTCTCTCCTCCTATATTTATAAGGATATAGGAAATGATGTGAACAGAGTGCACACTAGCTGTATGTGCAATGAGTAAAAGTCGAAGACTGGCATGAATTTGGCTTCCAGGGCGTATTGATGAAGTTCTTGAGCTTGCAGGACAAGATGGGAGAAGTTTCATTTCTTGTAATGGTGGAGAACGGGATGTATTAAAATTTTAGAAACCAAGAGCCATGTTCAGAGTAGCAGAAATTAAAAAAAAAAAAAAAATAGAACTCCAGGTAAAATAAATAGCTTACTTTCTGAACTGTTAGGTCCTGACCTGGTATTGCAGGACCAGCCTCCCTCAATGCCTCATAGAGGTTTGTGTGGGTCCCAGTGGCCTCGCAGCACGTGGGGCAGCTGTCTTGTTGCTGTGAGTTATGTGGTTCTGCTCATCTTTCATTGTACGTGGATAATCTGCGTGTAATAATGTGAGTTACCTGACATCATCGGCTGGCTTGCTTTTTTTCTTTTGGGAGCATATTTGCAAGCAACTCACGGTTAACCCTTTCAATGCCTGTGAAAGGTCTGTGGTTTTGTTAACACCAAACATACCAAAGAAGGAAGCTTAACCGAGTCTGACTCCAGAAGTCACTCACTGAGCAACATGGCGACTCTCTACTAGTACATATTTAATTAAAAAAAAAAACACAATTAGGTATTCAAGGAATTTTACTGTGACCAGATCAGGAGGATCTTTGCCTTTATGGGAAGGAGATGAGAGGGGAATCTGGGAGTTATTCTCCCTTGCGGTAGGAAGAGATTAAGAAGCTGAGAGACGGTTCCCAGTGTTGCTTTCCAAGTTCAGGCCAAGTGTTCTAAGAGAAGTTATGTGTCTGGGGGGTGGTAGTGGTGGGGATGGAAAAGGCCACATGTAAGCAGCAAGATTAAGATGGTTTGAGCTCATGCAAGGAAAATGGGCCCACATCCTAGGAGACTAGAGAAGAATTTAGTTTATCTATCAAGCCCAAAATTTGAATTTTAAAGACAGTAAAATTGTAAAGGATACCAGATACACATCTCTAGTAAGTCCCTTCTTTTACGGTCAAGGACCTTAATAAAAAACAATGGAATGCTGAGACTTGGAATGGGGATATTTTCGTGAATACGTCTGAGAAAGTTGAATTCCCAGATTACCCTGTAGCCTGTAAACTGGCAGAGTTTTTTTTTTTTACTTGCTAAAGAAGAACCTCTCTCTTGCTTTTCCGGATGAACGTGGAGAAGTACAAGCATGATTCACTTTTAAAAATGCAATTGGACTTCAGATTTAAAATGTCTGTTCTTTGAAAGATGTTGCTATAGAATAAAAAGATGCAAAAAAAAAAAAAAAGAAGTTGAGTGAGATGAGCTTACTCTTTGTCACCAAAGATTTGAATATTAAGAACTTACTTATAACCAAGCGACTGATTCCATAGAGGTCCTTGGTAGGAGGTCTTTTGGGGACTCTGTCTAGATAGTTTAGATAATCTTTGCATCATTGTGGAACTCAGGAATATAAATACAAGGAGATATTTTCTTATGAGCCAAGACAGCTTTCCTTTTTGTGTGAAACATAACTTGCAAACTGAACTGATTAGTTCTAGTAACGTTGTTAATAGGTTGTTTCATATGTAACCAACATGAGCCTCAACATACAGACAAGGACGTTGTGTCTCATTCCATTTACACCTGGAGGAAGCACCCCCCTCAGTTCAGGTGTGTCCTTTTTTTTTTTTTTTTTTGCAAAAGGTGAGAAACTGTGTTACTGGGTGAATTCTCAAGGATGCCATTGCTACTCTGTATTCACTTAATTTCATGGAGCCAAGAATAAAAGCAGATCTTGAAATATACCCTTGCTTTATTAGTAGGCAAATAAAATTTAAAAGAACATTATGTTAATTTAAGAGACATGGAGGGGGCTTTGAGAATTGATAGCGCTTGGGTAGTTGTCTGTGCATTTTTAAATGAATGGGGCATAGAGACTAATAAAGTGAACGGAAGAAAATTTGGTGTCAGGCTACTTTGGTGAGTTGCTTGGATTTAATTTTGCCATCGCAGGTTATCTTTATGCAAGGAGCACTGAGGTAATTGATTGATCTCCCGAATGATGCACACAATTATCGAAAACTATTGGAGGATCAGACGAAAAAGGCTGGAGTAAAGAAAAAAAATACATGGAGAGAAAGGAAAGACTAGAAAGTATCACTCCCCTAGCTTTTCTGAAGGAACACTGAAAAGAAATCTTAACAAAATCAATTTGCAATCATTTGAAGAGAAGAGGGTTTTTTAACTGGGTAGCTTGACTTCATAAAGGACAAGTCCTGTCATACTAATCTAATCTTCTGAGATGAAAATGAAAGACGGGGTAGATCAAGGAGAAAGATTTATATATAATTCATTTAGACGGTGGAATGCTGTGGATATGATGCTGTATGGTATTTCTATCAGCCCTTACATCGCTGCCCGAGATAGTGGACATCAGAGGCTGGTTGTCCACCTGAGGACAAATCTAAGGCTGAGTTCAAGGCCAGTGTTACTTATATTTCTGTCCATAGTCTGGTATTTGGATTAAAATGCATGGGCGTTTAATTTGCTCACCGCACAGAGCTGGTGGGAGAACCGGCAAAGAAAGAGATAAGTAAAAAGAAGCTTAAAAAAATATAGCTGTCCAGCCACACTGCACCTCTATTCTCACCATTCTTATGACACATATTTGAAACCTCATGTTATCATTTAACTTAAGAAAGCCATCAGTTATTCTGTGTATTTTGACCTATCTTCCAGTTGGCTCACTCTGAGGATGAGTTATACTTTGTCTCTACTTCCCACAGCACCTGCATTTAATAAATCCTTGATCGATTAGCAAACAGCTAATAAGATCATAAAGAACCGGTTGTATGAGGTCCAATAAAAGAATACCGTAGGGTGATAACATGGACCAAATCCATCACTAGTTAGCAGTGCAACTGTGCTAGTAGGTGGATGCATAGGGGTGAAGCTTAAGAACTCATGAAAATAGTCTCTGTACTATACTAGGCGGGGGTTAGACTTTTACTAGATAACTGTGATCATTCTGTGGTTCACAATTAAAACAGGAGGTGTAGATGGTTCAGATGGGAGCCACAGCGCTGATTCATGGAAGCTTGAGGATGTGTGGGGCGTGGTTAAGTCCACTCTGAAGTCAGACCCAGCTAGATTCTCAGACCAGCAGTGACCTTGGGTGAGTTACTTAACTTCTCTAAAGCTCACTTTCTCTATTGATGAAACAGAGAGAGTAATAGGGCTTTACTTCATAGGGGTATGAGAATTAATTGACATAATGCATGTATAACCGAGTGCAGTGTAAACTCAATAAATATTGTAATACGAAACATAATAAAGGGGGTTGTTTAGGCTAAGGAAGAAAATGCTGAGAGTCAGCGTAATTATAATCTTTACACACAAAACAAATCCCAGACCATCGTCTAAGTTGACATCACCTTAATTTAGTTCAATAAAAATTTTGAAGGCCTTTCACCGAGGAAAATGTGAGAGCCAAAGGGCTTCATCTGCAGCATGATGGAATTGAGATAGACGTAGGGAAGATTTTCTGAAAGTCAGGATTGCTGGACTCACTGGCCTGCATATCTGAGGAAAATCGTGGAATATTCTTTGAAGGCTTGGAAAATAAACTAGTTCCACCTCACAGTCTCCTAAACTGGTTTAACCGTGGTCCTATTCTGAGCTGGACTAGTGTCTTCTCGAGCCACTCTGGTTAATGCGTCTACTTTGAGATCCCAGGCTGGTATTATTTAATAGAGAGTTTTAAGCTGTGCTTGTACAGGGTTAACGTATTGGCACCTTTCAAGCAGTACCAAATTAGCATCAAAATGTCATTGCTGAGCCATCAGGATCCGCCATTTTGTTTTTGTTAGCATGGATCCGAATTCACAGCCAGCTGACGTGAGCCTGAGAGGTGAGTGGCTTTACTGCCAGGTCTAAAGATAATGAGACCATGTAAGAATCATACTTGTCTGGGGTGATTCCTCTATAGGCAGAGGCCCCACTGTGAAGAATCTAGATGAGAGATTAAATGTGCCGCCATCTGATTGTGACAGCGGCTCTGTACTCCAGAGGCTCTGATGAGGGTGTGTAAAAGGCTAAGCTCGAGACTTCCTTGTTTGAAATGCCAATTGGCATTTTCTTTTAAAGAGCTGTTTTTCTGCTCACATGCTTCCATCAGAGGAAACGTATTTAGGTGAAATGTATGAACTATAGAAACGTAGGAGACCATTGAATGTGGTTTAAAAACAAGAAATACACAAACTTCAAAATAAGGATGTATAAATGGGCTATTCCTTTACTTGTCCAGCTCTTATTTTCAGGAAAGATCTTGCCAACTGTGATACCTCCCTCGAGTGATGGCAGCTGCTCATCCCTGCTTGGCCAATCTTCCAGGGTCAGGTTGAGATACTGACAGCATTTCAGCGACCCAAGGCCCCAGAAGGGAGAATGGAAACGTTGGTTGGGCTGAAAGTGTAGGCCAGTTAGGACATTCCAATGGGGTCTTTATCTGTGGAACTAGGACTGTGGGCAAAGAGAGTCAAAGAAGGAAGAAACCTCAGCCCGGGCTGCAGAGCCCATTACAGCAGTGACAAGATGGCCAGGGATATTGGCAGGGTTGCTACTTCTCCATCGGGGCAGGGGTTAGGCTGGGCCAGAGACAGTGTGATGCTGGACTGTGTTGGAAGCTGAATCCACAGCATTCTGTACCTTCTTGGCCAAGTATTCCTTCCGTGTACAGAGAGAGTAATAGGTGTTTTCTAGGAACGTGGACAGGATCGTGTGGCTCTCCCTGTGTCAGGTTAGGCACTGGGTGTCGGTTCCAGCCGATGGCGTCGCGTACTCAACGAGGCTTCATATACACACGCCTCCCAGAGCTTGAGGGAAAGAAAATGAAGGGTGAGTGGGTAGGAACTCTGAACTCTTAAACAGCCCTTTTTAGTGCTTTTACCCAGCAGGCACAAATGAGGAATAGCAAGAGTGAGAGTTGAATAATTCCGAAAAAGGAGAGCAATTTTCAGTATAAAGAGAACAGAGAAAATCTCAAATAAACTTAGATGTAACCAATCAAACACTGGACACCATTTTTACCCTTTTGCGGGCCAGGCATACTGGGATCTGCGCAATGAGTCTAGGGAGAGGCTGAGGGCTGGTAGGACCGGACTTAACCTTGTACACTGCCTGCCGCAGGTAGCAAGCTCCAAGAAACCTATTTTAGGCCAAATAACCCACTCGGTGTGACTCAGACTGGTGTGGGAATGCAGGGGTTTGGTACAATAGAGGACAAAGCCACATAAACTTCTCACTGTTAAGGGTAGGAAGGGGTGTCCAACCTCTGTTGGCACCTGCAGATAGAGGCAGCAGGGTCCAGCATCAAGGGTGTCCGGGACTGTGCAGAATAGTTGCAACTTCTGAGTAGGGCTCCTCATCCAGTAGAGACTGGGATAAAGGTCAGGACACGTGGAAGGACTTCGGTTGGTCACATGGTTTGTCTGTGAAGGAGGAAGGCTTCTTCTGGGCGGGCACGTCTGCACCCAGCAGGCTCACCACATCAGGTGCTCCAAATACTGGGCTTAGAGCAGCCCAGTCAGCTTTAGAAAATGATGTTGGTGAGGACGGGACAGGGCCAATCCTGGTTTAAAGGTTGGCAGGCATGCCTGGTGGCTAAAATTCTAAGTCCTACCATCGAGTGAGGCTGAGCCAGGCAGGTGCTGACAAGCTGTTGAAGATGTATATATATTTTTAATCTGCCTGTATGCAATTTTATTTTCACTTCTGGAGCCCTTCAAAATGCGATGCCTCTTTTAGACGGAGGACCGAATTGCTTTGGGACAAGTGAATAAATTCGAAGCCGCGTTAATTGTGAACAGCCGTCCTTGGCTTTATGTGAGGAAGTAGCAATTGGTTTCTCAATCCAGGGACCTGGGGAAACAGATCACTGATGTTTGTTGAGAAAAACTTTCTCAGGAAACTTCTTTCTGCCGCTGGAGGCTACGGCTTGTTAGCCTGTGCCAAACGACCATGTTTGGTCCAAACTCTATAATAAATTCAGCAGTGCTTCATCTTTCTATGTAGAGCAGGGATAGGAGGACAAAGGACCTTTTGTTTTCCAGCGATCTCTTGCAGAGACCCGTGTGTATGAACATAATCACTGTATTTAGAACCACTGCTTTGTTATTCTTAGCCACAAAAAAGGTACCAGCACTCTTAGCTTCATCAAATACAAAATGCCTTTTCTACCCTCCCCCTCTCTTGGGCATCTCTCCCATTCTCTGCTCCCATTGGTATATGCATGTGATGCTCTGAGCAAATACATATACAGAGATGGGAATGTTTATGTATTTGAAAGAAATGTCAATGTCTTCCCTCTGATAAATGCTTCTGGTGTGTCAAGTACCGTCACTGGCCTTGTTCACGTCACCTTGTTCTTTAATAATGATCACAGTTCTTCTGTAAACTCTACCCTCTCAGCTTAAGTTAAATGGAAAGATTTTGATAGTATTGGATTTTGGATTTAGTATTTCATACCTCATAAAAAAATTTTTGTTTTCCCTTGGCTGTATGGTTTAGTTTTATGATGCCCTTCTTTCTATCTGCGAAATGCTCAGATCTATATCTGTGTTGAACACGCTTGATTTTGTAAACTTGTCTAAATAAATTTAGTCTGATGTTGATAATCCTAATTAATACTGTTAGTTTAATATTTACACTATTTTTTCTCTATCTATTTCATTTTTTCCCAACTTTTCCTATTCCCCTACCTTGTTCGCTTGCGTTTACTTAAAAGTACGTTGATTCAGTCACAGAATGTGGTTGTTGCTGAACTTGTCAGCTTGCTCTTTTATAGAAAAGGACCTCTTAATAAAAATACAAGTCGGTCCATCTGAGAGTTGTTTTGATGTGCATAATGGCACAGGCCATAGTGAGGGATTTTAATTTCAGATGAAATGTAAGAGCCTTTTTAAGATTTTGGCATCTTGATACCTTCCAGAGGAGGACAAGCACATTCCGGAAGTTCTCTTGGTATTCTCCAGGCCTTTTGCTCCCCGACTTAATTCTTTAATTCTCTTGGGTATCTTAGCAAGAGGGATAGGCCTTTTTATTCTTCTCTTCTTATTGCCCTGTCTGTTGCTTGTAAGCTTTCTTCTTGCTGTAAAATCATCTCTGAGACCTAGAATAGGAAGAACCTTGTAGACGTTCTCAAAGTGAATACTTTCAGTTTGTTTCTCAGCTGTGGCTTAAATTCAGCGACTGAAGCACATCCAAGAGGGAGACTCAGGGAAGAAAACGGAACAAAAGTCAAGGAGAAAGTGAAATTATCTTCTGAAAGAACAAATAAGAAAAAGACTGCTGGCTTCTGGGGGAGTTGTTTAGTTATCCAGAGTGTTCTCCTTTGTGTGCCGTGGTTTACAAAGAATGAATCTGGCAGGAAAGATCATGATTCTTCACCGGTGAGCTTCCTTTGTGTGTTTCAGTCATGATATTTCTGGTGAATGGCGAGGCTGGAGAACATCGGGTGCTTCTTTCCTTCTTGCAGGGCATTGCTCACTAAACTGACACTATCCAAACCCACCCTAAGTAGCTACCGCCAGCCTTAGTCACCTGAAAACATAAATGATGGTTGGAATCAGAATTTATAGTCACCAAAGAGGGGGTCTCTTGGAGTTAGGTCGGGGAGAGAAAATCCCCTCCTCGTGTTGGGAGAGGAAAGACATTTTGTCCCCGTGTTCTGCTTCTGCTTTGTGCTCAGCATGGAAGAAGTAAGGAAGAAATACCCAGGACGAAACCAGCCAGGGTGAACCTGGCCTCTTAATCCATGATTTCTACACTCACCTTCTGAATCTGATAGTACTGGAGAAAGTTTTCAGCAAAAGCCTAGTGATTCAGGACTTTTATCAAACACAGATCCTCCTTAAGAACTGAATTTAGAAGGAAAACAGCAGGACTTTTTTGCTCGTATACTAGGAGGAAGGACTCGGAGAAAAATCAGATTTATTTACTCTGAAATTACTTTAATGTCCTCACAGGCTCATAATCCCTATGATGTTATAAATTACCAAGATTTGAGTAGTGTGGGAGACTTTAAAATACTAGACAAATATATTGTCAATTCGATAGCCAACAAAAATAAACTAGATTTGAGAATTATCTGGTTGAAACATCAGTTGCCACATTTTTTAGTTGAGGTGTAATTGGCATGTAATGTTATATTAATTTCGAGGGTACAATATAACGATTCCATATTTGTAAATACTGTGAAATGATCACAGTAAGTCTGTTACCATTCGTCACCATACATATTACAAAACTTTCTTCTTTTCTTGTGATGAGAACTTTTAAGATTTACTCTCCTAGCAATTTTCACATATGCAATACAGTATTATTAAATGTAGTCATCAGGTTGTACATTGCATCCCAATGAGGTATTTATTTTATAACTGGAAGTTTGTACCTTTGACCCCCTTCACCCATTTCACTCACCCCATCACGCCCCACCTCTGGCAACCACTGTTCTGTTCTCTGTGCCTATGAGCTTGGCTTTTTTGTTTGTTTTGTTTTGTCTGGATTTGATTTGATTCATTTGTTTTGTTTTGTTTTTTAGAGTCCACATACAAGTGAAATCATATGGTATTTGTCTTTCTCTGCCTGATTTATTTCACTTAGCATAGTGCCCTCAAGGTCCATCCACGTTGTCACAAATGGCAAGATTCCATTTTTTTTTAATGGCTGAGTAATACAGAAGCAAAAATAAACAAGTGGTACTCCATCAAACTAAAAAGCTCTGCACAGCAAAAGAAATCATCAGCAAAATGAAAAGGCAGTCTACTGAAGGGGAGAAATATTTGTAAATCATATATCTGATAATCATATATCATATCTATAAAGAACTCATAAAACTCAATAGCAAAAATAGAAACAATCATTAAAAAATCGTCAGAGGACTTGGGTAGATATTTTCCCAAAGAAGACATGCAGACGGCCAACGGGCACGTGAAAAGATGCTTGGTATCACAAATCATCAGGGAATGCAAATCAAAACCACAGTGAGATATGACCTCACACCTATTAGAATGGATTATAAAAAAGATAAAAAATGACAAGTGTTGGAGAGGACGTGGAGAAAAGGGAACCCTCGTGCACTGTTGATGGGAACATAAACTGGTTCAGCCACTATGGAAAACAGTATGGCAGTTCCTCAAAAAATTAAAAATAGAACTACCATATGATTCAGCAATTCTACTTCTGGGTATTTATCTGAAGAAAATGAAAATACTAACTAGAAAAGATACATGAACCCTCCCATGTTCATTGCAGTATTATTTACAGTAGCCAAGATGTGAAACCAACCTAAGTGCCCACTGATGGATGAATGGATGAAGAAATTGTGAACACACACAGAAACATACACAATGGAAAATTACCACATTTTAAAATTCAACAAATATTTACTGGGAGTCCAATTTGGGCCAGGCCCCATTCTAGGTGTTGGGTTATGGCAATGAGCAAATACGTCGATCCTTGCCTTCACGGTGTTTACACTCTAGTTGGCACGAGGCATACGTTCATAATAAATACATCACGTCATCTGTTCGATGGTGATAAATGCTATGGCAAAAAGCAAAAGTGGAGCAGGATAAGGGGGCTCAGGCCTCCCTGCGACAGGAGAGGGCGGCTGTCGCATCGCATTGCAGGGTCAGGTTTGGGCTTTGTTGAGAAGGTGAGGTTTTAGCAAAGACTTGAACCTGGTGTGTGTGTTAGCCCTGTGAGTGAGTACCTGGGTAGCTGGAGGAAGTGTTTCAGGCAGAGGAAATAGCTTGAAATAAAGGTCTGGAGCGGGAATGAGTATCTTTAAGAGCGGTCAGCGTGCTTGGAGGAGAGAGAGGGTGAGAGTCAGAGGATGTGGGATCTGAGGGGCAGTGGGGTCCGAATCAAGGGTGTCGGCTTTTTCCTTTTAGGGAGTTGGGAAGCTATTGAGGGTTTGGGGCAGAAGGTAACATCTTATGATTTAAGCTTTGAAAGGATCATCCTGCTTCTTTGTTGAGCATGAGACTGGGGCAGGGGCAGGGGGTCCAGTTAGCAGGCCCTTTCAGTGATGGGTGAAGGATGAGGGTGGCTCAAACAAAGTGGGTAAAAAAAGGTTGTGTTCTAGACACCTTTCGAAGGTCAGGTGGTCACGGTGTCCTGACTGATTGGATGTAGGATTCCAGAGAAAGAGAGCAGCTGGCAGTGGAAGGATAGAGTTGCCTTTAACTGAAATGGGAAAGGCCGAGTTCAGTTTTGGAGGTGTTGGAGATGTTTCAAAGATATCCACGCAGAGCTGTCAGGTAGGCAGTTTGATGTACAGGTTGGAAGTTTTGGAGACAGAAGTGTGAGAGTGATCAACATGGAAAAGGGATTTAAAGCAGGAGACTGAGTGAGATTTCCGAGGAGGTGAATGTCGATAGAAACGAAATGAACACCAAGGATTGACCCTGGGGCACCCCAGCTTCGAAAGGCCGGAAGGAAGAGGAGGAACCAGCAAAGAAGATGGAGGAACAGCAACCAGTATGGTAGGAGGAGGATCAAGAGAATGTGAAGCCCTGGAAACCAAGGGAAGAAAGCGTATCTTGGAGCAAGTGATCACCCAAGTCAAAGGCTGCAGACGGATGTGGAGTTGGCAATAGCAAGATCACCGCTGCCTTTCACAAGAGGATGTTGAGAGGAGTGGTGGGGTCAAAAGTCTGGCTGAAGTTAGTGCGAGAGAGAAGTGGGGAAGAGGAGCTGGAAGAAGTAAGCATAGATGATGCTGTCGTGGAATTTGCTGCAGAGGGGAGTGAAGAAGTGACTGGTACACTTCCTGCCTCTCTGGCTGGCTCCAAGGTGGATTGATTCCCCTCACATTTTGTAAAAGCGCACAACTCTTCAGGCATTACCTTATTTCCGTGAAGTGGCTATGTGCCATCAGCGTAGAAGTTTGGAACCGGTTGAGATCATCAAGGTCATTTCAGTTCATCTCCCACCGGACAATGGAATCTTCTTTGTAATATTAATACAACCAACATTTAAATTTTCTTCATGTGCCACCTAGGGATCCAGAGATGAATAAGGCACAGTTCCTGCTCTTGAGAAACATACCTTTTTTAATGGGATGAGGCAGGCATATATGCTTCCCAAGAGAAAAGGGAACCTTCTTCATACACTCTAGGTAGGAGTGTAAATTGGTGTAGCCACTATGGAAAACAGTATGGAGGTTCCTCAAAAAACTAAAAATAGAACTGCCATATGACCCAGCAATCCCACTCCTGGGTATATATCTGAAAAAAAAAATCACTAAAAAGATACACGCACCCCAATGTTCATAGCAGCATTATTTACAGTTGCCAAGATATGGAAGCAACCTAAGTGTCCATCAGCAGATGAGTGGATTCACAAGATGTGGTACATATATACAATGCAATACTACTCAGCCATAAAAAAATGAAGTTTTGTCATTTGCAGCAACATAGATGGACTTACATTAAGTGAAATAAGTCAGAAAAAGACAAATACTGTATGATATCACTTACATATGGAATGTAAAAAATACAACAAACTAGTGAATATAACAAAGAAGCCGACTCACAGATAGAGAGAACAAACTAGTGGTTACTAGTGGGAAAAGGAACGGGGGAGGGGCAATATGGGGGAGCAGATTAAGAGGTACAAACTATTAGGTATAAAATAAGCTACAAGGATATATTTTACAACATCCTGGGGAATATAGCCAATATTCTATAATAACTATAAACGGAGTATAACCTTTAAAAGTTGTGAATGACTGTATTGTACATGTGTAACACATAATTTTGTACATCAACTATACTTCAATAAAAACTTTAAAAATATATAAATATTATGATAGAGGCATGTATAAAATATTGCAAAAGCACAGGGGAGACAGAACTAACTTGACCTGGGGAAGTTAGGAAAGATGATATGCATAAAAAAGCTGACATTTGAACTAGGTCTGAAAGATGAGCATGACATTTTTCAGATGGAGTGCTGAGGAGAATCCCTTTATCAGGTAATAATCCAGCTCCTTTTTGAATGTTTATAACTACAGAGAGCTCCCTACCTTATGAGGCCCATTTCATTTTGAATAGCTGTAATTGTTGCAGAGGTACTTTCTACATTGAGCCAAGCAGTGCCTTTTACTATTTCTGCTCATTGGTCCCGGTTTTCTCCTCTGGAGCTAATGGGCAGAGACTTATCTTTCTACCATATAAGTCATTTCTATATTTGCAAATAGTCATCTCTTTTCCATGTTGAAAAAAGGGAAATGGATAAAGTCTCCAGTTGCGTTCCCTGAGAAGCTGATCTGAGACTAAGTTGGTGGACAGGGGGTTTAGGAGGGAATGCTTTTGAGATCAACACCATAAAAGGAAGGGAAGATTGGGCAGGAGTGGGCAGAGAGAGAAATACAGGTGAGACGCAGTATTAATGGAAGCTTGTGGGAAGTTCTGAAGATAGACTCATCCTTCAGAGTTGCCTAGAAATAGGGCAAGAGGACCAGGTCTTTAGACGCCATGACCACCAGTCATTCAATGCATTCTACCCCAGGAAGGAGACGTGACTTTGGACCAGGTGGTTCTCTTCAGCTGACACAGTCCCCAGAGTGGGATGGCAGCTGAAACCAATTGCTAGGGGCACCAGCTGGGGTAGTTAATCCCTTATGTCTGAAGTGGATCTGTAAGGGATCTCAGTGATGCAGAAGAAGAATCTCATGTACTGCTAATTCTTTAGGCAGCTATTTTCTGAGACAGTTAATAGAATGAAAAAAAGTACCTGTTTTTGTTTCTTCTTATTAGCAAATAAACACCCTGAACATCAACGTGATGAGGTTCACCATAACAGTTCCAGACTGATGGGGCCTGATGTACAATCGTGTCTTCCCTGTGCTAACTGCACCTATCAATCATGATAGCCTTTTGCCTAGGACTGCTTTAAGGGGCTCTCAAGGCAAGTTGAAGAAGTACATTCACGCAATAAATTTGACTGGGAATCTTCCCAAGGAGGACAAGACTGCTCCAAGGAGCCCTGCACATAACATTTTGTAATGACATTAGGAGAATAAAAATGTAAGTGTGGAAGCATAGTGAGCTGAATTATATCCCTGTCCTTCATCCTAGAAGATGCTACTTCTTGTGGTGATCACAGTGCATGCTGGGAGCCTGCAAAGATGGATGCTTGGCCACCAGTCCTTTCCACTCCATGCACACGTGAAGATTGCTTTTTGATCTGTGGCTGTGACCATAATTTGCAAAGTCTGTCACTGCTTACAACTTTTAGTTAGCCCAAAGCTTTGTTGAAAAAGAGCTGTCCCATTCCCAATTACTATACACCAGACTGATGGGTCAACTAAATTAATAATGCTGGACCACTCATTATACTGGGAAACATTTGCCCAAGCTATAACTTTGTCTCTTGATTCCTGTTTGGTTTCATTAACCTCCTCTTGGTGCCACAGATAAAATGGCCGTGTAAGGCATCCTTATTTAATGAAGGATTGGCAAGATAAAGTGGTTGAACTGGGCATTGACGGGAGCAGAGGAGTCAGAAGAAGGATGGTTGTGGAGGAAGGGAGAAGTAGGTTAGATGGGGATGTGGTGAGGGTTAGATGGAGCCATATTAATTTTTCTCTTTTCTTACTTTCACCATATATTGGCTTTCTTCACACAGTAGCTGGCGGTTTCTTTAGGAGCTCATTTATAATTGTGAGCGAGTTTTAAGAGAAGACCAAGAGAGGAGAGGGTCAGGTTGGTATGTAGTAGATTGGTTTTCTTTTAAAGTCAGTCTCATTAGCATGGGCTCATTTACTAAGGACCGTCCTGCCCCCTCCAAGGGTTTTCTTTCAAGGCTGTCTCTAGCTGTGTATTTGAACCAGCTGTGGTTTCACTGTAGATGGAGCTTTGTGGGTATTCAGGAACCTCCTCATGATATGTGCATTTATCATAGAATGGGTGGACTTACGTTGTTTACAGTGGGGATCCCTCTCATCCTGAGCCTGTGCATTTTAAGGTACATTTAAAAGCTTCTGTCACTTTGTTATGTCCACTGGGCTGGTGAAAACTCAGGTGATAATACGTCTCATTTGAGAATTCCCCAAGTTCCCTAACTTAGCTGGAACTAACAAGGAGAACAAATGGCTGTCCCTTTAAAGTGATAACCATTCTGGGTGAGTTGTTCTGTCGCAGGGCCTTCCTTTCCTGTAGTTGTGGTTCGCTGTGGGCCCCTGACAAGTCTTGTCATAATTAAGCTTTGTTGCCCTGGATTCCCACTCTATCCTACGACCTAAGGACAAGGTCAGCTTCCCCTGAAGAGCAGTACATAGTGGCACTGAAGTAGAAGACCAGGAGCAGGGACTGGCCACATACGAAGTCACTGTTCTATCCTGAATTAATTTCCATTCCCTCCCCACCCATTCTTGCTGCCCCACCCTCTCTACTTCTCTGAATTCCACTGTCCTACCAGGCACCTCCTTGACTGTATATTGAAGCCAGGGGAGGGAGCCATTATAAGCACCATTTTACCCTTAGCGGAAAGAGTTGCCCCCAGACGACTAGGCAGCTACTGTTTCATTCTGGATCGCTTGCGGGGAATGTGACGAGTTCAAGCCACGTGAAGCACACACAGCTCTGGCATAGCCTCGAGGGGCTGGCGGCTTTCGTTGCCCAATCAGGGTCTTTGGACACCAGCTGGATAGTTCCCAGCCTGCATTTTTTTTTTTTTCAATAGTGGGTGCCCCAAAAATACTCCGCAGTTTCTCAGCTGTACAACAATGTGTTCCTGAACTAAGAAATCACTGCATCATTTTTCTTTAAAAGCCTGATCTCTTGTAACCGTACTTTGAAGCTCTAGTTTGGGGGATAAAAAAGAACTGCCCCTTTGAATTAAAGACACAATTTTGTTAGCTTGGATTGTTATAAAATGGAGATGAACCATCAGATAGGCGATAGGGGCCACTGACCAAGAAAAGAGATGTCATTACCCAGGAGGAAGTCAGGGGAAAATGGACTGAAAGAGAAGGACAAGGCTGAGAGGGTCTTCACTGTGTGGCTTCAGATTCTTCTAGCTGTAAGATCGAGACAAAATGCAGGGCTTGACATCTCCAAACAGCAGGTGAAATACAGCTTAAAATGGGACACATTTAAAATGGCTTCTCCCTCAAGAGGTGGGAGAAAACATAAGATGTTTAGAATTGACGGAGGGTTGTGTGCAATACACAGGTCAGACGGAGACCCATGGCATTATATAGGTAAGAGAAAGAACAATCCTTTCTATGTTGTTCTCATATAAAGCTTAATCATATATGACCTTAAAGACAAGTCATTGTAACTTGCAGCTGACACGCACTACTTGTGCATTACTCCACCTACATACCTCATTGTCAGAGTAGAAGACAGAGAGAAAATTCCATGTGCATTTCACCTAACAGTTATGTCTTTATAGAAAATCTTGTATTACAGCGTGCTTCCCTGCTAGCCATACCTGAGTACCACCCACCTGCTGGGCGACTAGAGGTAGATTTAAGGGCAGATTGATGGCATTTTGGATTATTCACTCCGATTGAATAATACATATCCCCAATTGATGAATCCAAAAGCCTCAAAAAATGGAAAGTGTGTGTCTGTGTTCATATAACTCCTTTGACAGCAAAACCTGACCTGAACTGACATGACGCCGTTTACAGTCTTTATCCCACTTTATGTGACTCTTCACATGTTTTGCTCTAGAAATACTAGCATATTTGATTTTAGGAAGCTGCCTGAGGCTCTGCAGTAGCCCCAAGGATTTCAGACAAGAAGAGTATAGACCCATGTCGATCTTCTCAAGAGGAAGGTTTTAGGAAGGAAAGTATTACAACTGTTTGCAATTTAAACATATCCAGTTTTAGAGGCATTATGTGGAAAAAGTAAATAATGAACACAAACCTTTGTATCCAGATGGTCCAAACTCTCCCTCACCATCTTCGTTTTGGTTTTTTTCTCTCTCTCTCTTTCTTTGTGTTCACGACTTTAGGATGAGTCCTCAATGTTCTTCCAGTTCGGCCCATCGATTGAACAACAGGCTTCCGTGATGCTCAATATCATGGAGGAGTATGACTGGTACATCTTCTCTATCGTCACCACCTACTTCCCTGGCTACCAGGACTTTGTAAACAAGATTCGCAGCACCATCGAGAATAGCTTCGTGGGCTGGGAGTTAGAGGAAGTCCTCCTGCTGGACATGTCCCTGGATGATGGAGATTCTAAGATCCAGAACCAGCTCAAGAAACTTCAAAGCCCCATCATTCTTCTTTATTGTACTAAGGAAGAAGCCACCTACATCTTCGAAGTGGCTAACTCAGTAGGGCTGACTGGCTACGGCTACACGTGGATTGTGCCTAGTCTGGTGGCAGGGGACACAGACACAGTGCCCTCGGAGTTCCCCACCGGGCTTATCTCTGTGTCCTATGATGAATGGGACTATGGCCTCCCTGCCAGAGTGAGGGATGGAATCGCCATCATCACCACCGCTGCTTCCGACATGCTGTCCGAACACAGCTTCATCCCTGAGCCCAAGAGCAGCTGTTACAACACCCACGAGAAGAGAATCTACCAGTCCAATATGCTGAACAGGTGAGTGTGGGAGGTCAGAGGAGAGCTTCCAAGACTGGGTTGGATGTTCAGAAACTGTGGGAGGGGCAGTTCAAGATGTCTGAGGTTGAAGACTGGTCGTTGGGGTGGCGATCGTTCGTGACGGTGGGAGATCCAGATCCAGAGCTCGCTGCGCTGTGTGCTTGTTGTAAGAAATGCAAAACGTCTCCCTCTTCTTGACCACCTCCCGTGTGCCGGGTCTCACTCCGAGCGTTTCGTGTGTTCGACCTCATTTAACCCTCAAGGCAACAACTCTCATTAGGCAGTTTTTAAAAATTGTTTCATTTTATAATACAAGAGAATAGGCTTGTCCGAAGTCACGCTGAAAGTAAGAGGTGCAGTTTGGAGTTGAACCCAGGTCTCTCTGATCGCTACCCGCCTGATCACTATGAAAGATGAGACAGGCATAGAAATGAGGGAAGACCAGCCCCCTTACCTTTGGGACACTGCTGTACCGAGAGGGAATGGGGAATAGGGTACATGAGGAGGATTCGTGCCTTGGTTTTTAATCTGCCTTTGCTTCGCCTTTCTCTGCCTTTGAGATTAAGTGCTGGTGTACAGCAGCTTTGATGGCGGCTGTCAGTCTGGCTTATTGAACGAGAAGAAGGTATGGGTGGAATCCTCCTCCCCCGACCTCACCTCAGAATCCAGCTACGATGGCAGCACATCCTCTTAGGGGCCATCGTGTGACCAAGTGGGGTAGAAAATTCTACACTGTGCTTTTGTGGTTTTGTTATTTGTATAAAACGGCTACGTGCGTACACTGTAAAAATTCAAACAATATAGAAGAGCTCACACACACACACACAAAAAAAGTAAAAACGACCTTAAATCTGACTAGTCAAAACGGTCATTATTGAAATACTTAATGACCGTCTTTCTAGCTATCTCCCGGTGCATGTATACCTGTGTGGAGATAAATCTACAGTTTTACATAAATGGAAATATAACCAGACGTGCTGTTCAATAACCTGCCTTCCTTTCACTCAACAGTGTATTTTGGGTATCCATTTCACCTTTATTATGAGCTATATCAGACATATAGAAAGATATTCAGAAAAACTTAACCCATACTCAGGTACCCACCACCCAGCTTAAGAAATAAAATATTAGAAAGTGTACTGCAGGGAGGTTGAAATACATTCAGAGGAGGTTGAATGTGTACTGACTTATACTTATTTAGCTTCTGGAAGGGACTTGGACTCTGTAGCCTCTTGTCTAAGCTCCTAATTCAGAGTTGACACTAAAAGTCGTTTTTCTGTGGCTGCATCTGTGATCCAATCCTGCTATTCCCCCACCTTGAACTCTCTGCTTTCTCTGCCATCCCTAGTTATCCCTACATGTTGGTACAGACCGTCTTGGCGTTCTTCTTGCCTCCCTGGCAATTCTGTCTCAGGCTCCCCAGCATGCTTCTTCCTTTTGCTTCTTCCTTTACCTATCTCTTAAATATTGGTGCTTCTCCGGGGTCTGTCCTCTACCCTCTTTTCTTTTTTCTTTCTGTTTTTTGGCTGCGCAGTGCGGCTTGCAGGATCTTAGTTCCCTGACCAGGGATAGAACCCGTGCCCTCGGCAGTGAAAGCTCAGAGCCCTAACCACTGGACCACCAGGGAAGTCCCTAGACTCTCTTCTTTTCTCCTCCATTGCCAAGAATACAATCGATGTCTGTAAGTTCCCCCAAACGGACATCGCTGGCTGAAACCTCTCCCTCGAGCCCCACGTCTGTCTATGTATGACCACATCTGTTCCTTTGGATGCCATGGGCCGTAGAACATACCATATCCAAGGCTGCACAGCTGTCTCCTCTCCCATCAACCCTCCCACCCTCTTCTAGCCAAATTGGCACCACTTATAAAGGGTACAGTCTCCTAAAGTAAAAATGCCCAAGGTGTCCTTGATGCCATAGCCCTGACACCGCATAGCCAGTCATGGCCTTGTCTGTGGACTCGCCCTGGAGAGCTTTCACTTATTTTCATCCCCGTGCCATCGCCCAGTCCACCTCTTTCTACTCGCATTGCTGCAGGGCCTCTTAAATCTTTTCTGGCTTCCAGTTCTGCTTCTTTTCAATCTCCTTTGCAGCCAGAGTGATCTAAAATGAAAATGTGATTTCATCACTTTCTTGCTTAATACCTTTCAGCGGCTTTTCATTGCTTCTATAATAAAGTCCCATCTCCTTAATGTGGTTTATAGAGTCTTCCACAGCATGAGCCTTCCTAGCTTTCCAAAACCGTCTCCCGCCCCTCGTCGCCTCAACACCGCCTTCCTGCCACGCTGCACTTCCCGTGTTCTCTCTCCCTTCCAGCTCCTACTGCTGCCTTGAATGTGCTCCCCAGGCGCCCCTGCCCAGCCATACACAGATGCACGTGCCCCTTCCCCTGCCTCCTTCTCTGCATCCCTCAGGATTCAGTCTTGGCATCCCTTCCCCTGAAAACTGAGCCCTGGACTAATATCACTTGGTTACACGCCTGCCCCGCCTCCCGTGCCTTTCCAATAAAGACGATCGTCGTTCTGTGCTTGATTATCTCTCTTCCCTGTAAGTTCTCTGAAAGCAGGAACCCTTCTGTCTTCCTCATTCTTGTGGCACCGGGGAAGACACCTGGAGCAAACGCATGACGTCCTCCGAGTTGCTGAGCTGCCCGGTGCCTCCCTGCTCTACGGGAGCATCTCTGTTCTGCTCCTCTTTGCAAAACAAGGGGCACCTCCTTTAAAAACTTACTACATATTCGGTTCTGTACATTCATGTTTTCTCCCTAGTTCAGTTTATTTTCCCAAATATTTGTTCACTGAAACCAAGATGAGCGAACAGAAAACATCTGCCGAGCAACACAAGGAAATCAAGTGGGTATTACATTAGGGTCCATACATATGGGTCAGGAATGCCTGCTTTTACCTTAGAACTTCCTCTGGGTAAGCAGCTATCTGAAGATAGTATCTCCCATTTGGCTTACTTCACATTAGACTGTAACTGTTATCTCGGAAGCCAGGGCTCTAACCACTGTATCTTTGGAAGCACCATTGGTTGTAACCTTTGTCGCCATCTCTTGTGGCCCCTCAGGAGGGTGGCTCTCCGCAGTCCTCTGTACCCCGTGCTTAGAGCTTATTGTCAAGAGAACCGCAAGCGCCCACCCCTCCATCTTCTCAAGTGCAGCAGGTCCTAAAAGGAGCAAGGATGGTGCAGCAGATTATTCATACGTTCCTCCAGTCCCAGGGCAGAGCAGAGGGAGAGTCCACCTTCCCTCAGTTTCCCAAGTACACTGTGTAAAGGTCTCACCAGACTTATCAGAGCGTTTCTCCACCAAGCTATTTCCTCTATGAACCTTCTCATCTGCCCCGGTTCCCCGAATCTTCCAGGCTTCTCCATCTGACTGCCTGCTGGGCATCTCCTCTGGGCTATCTCCCCTTGTCCATGGACCTGCATCCCTCACTCTTCTCCATTGTCTTTTCCTTCCCCTCCTCCCAAATGCAGCTTCCCGTGGTTCTAGAATCCAATTCCTAGCCTCTCTTAGCATTTTAATACGTTTTTCTATCAGGACCAGGAAGGATTGGGGTTGATGAACAGGGACTCAAAGGAGGACAGCATTCAGCTCATCAGTGGGACTCAATTAGGCATCCTCAGTCAGCGGTCCTCCTCCTTCCCCTGGTCGGAATTCAGCCCCTCCTTCAGAGCTCTGGTCTCACTAGGGTCACTCTTTTAAATAACAGACCAAGCAGCCACAGCGGGAAATCTTGCAAATAAAATTGTTGCAAATGCTTAACTGTTGCCTTTGGCCTGATGCTCACCTCCCAGCATCATTAGCAGCAGCATCCCCAGGAAGGCTCCTCAGGACGTACCTGGGGGTGACCCAGCCAGGGATGGCGCCGGAAATACAGAGTCGGGAAACGTCTTCTGGTCTCACTTTCTGAAAACCCAGTAGCATTCACAGGCCCTGTCGTCCGTCCCCAGAAGCATTGCAAGGGGAGGGAAATCCCTCATTCGTACCTGACCAGACTGTGGCTTTCTTTCCACGCGAGGGAAGTTCCTAAGTCTAGATTTCGGGATCACAGACAGGAGATTCTATGATATCCCTGAGTCCTAAAGAGAGACACATATTTGAAGTGATTTACTTGTTAGTTATGGAAGGAAAAAAAACATCCTCAGAGAGGATCCTTAAAATGAACTATTTCGTTCACTGTCCAGTGAATGCAATTTGTCACGTATCAATCCAGATTCCTTACTGATAACTTGTTAGCTCTTGGAAGCTTGGCCCACTATAGACTTGGAGACTGTCTCCAGATAGGCTACAGGCTGCTGGATAAGGCTTTTTACTAGGGTTGCAAGAAAAATACAGAAGCCCAGTTAAATTTGAATTTCAGATCAATGACAACTTTTTTTTTAGCATAAGTGTGCCCCAGATATTGCATGGGACATACTGATATTAAAAGATAATTTGTTGTAATGTTACAGGGCTCCTGAATTTTTTTTTTTTTTTTTTTTTTGCTAAATATGACCATTCTACTTTGTACCTTAAGAATTCATTTTAATTATTAGCATTTATTAGCATTCATTTATGCCTTATTAGTAAATGTAGTACAGAGCCCTTATACCAAGACGTGCTGAGAGCATTTTATTCCAACTGGGAACTTTTTTTTTTTTTTTTTTTTTTTTTGCGGTACACGAGCCTCTCACTCTTGTGGCCTCTCCCGTTGCAGAGCACAGGCTCCGGACACGCAGGCTCAGCGGCCATGGCTCACGGGCCCAGCCGCTCCGCGGCACGTGGGATCTTCCCGGACCGGGGCACGAACCCGTGTCCCCTGCATCAGCAGGCGGACTCCCAACCACTTCGCCACCGGGGAAGCCCCCAACTGGGAGCTTTATTTGGTTGAAAGAGTTGGAGAATTTCTTATGCCATGCATTCTTGAGGTGAAAGATCTTCTTAGTTCCCGAGAAAATCCTGAAACCCTTTTGGTACCAGATGATCTGAAAGTGTTTAGAAAGTGGTCAGACCAGTTGCCTAACTCTCCCTTACCCCTCTGAGCTAGAGAAGAATTGGTAGCTGTTAATAGGCCCGTGTCTATATTTTTCCTTTATCACTTCCTGGAGGAGCAGTTTACGGTGAGTTTCCTTCTCAACGTGCCTCCAGTACTTGGCCAGTGCGTTTCTCTCACGTAGTTGGTGGCATGCCTGCCACTCACCTCTGGACTCTCTTTCTGTCCTGGGGACCCAGAGCTCCTACTCTTCATACATGGCAACTTTGGGGACTTGTAGAAAGAGCAGTTGTTCTTTGAGATGGCTGGATCTCAACATAGCAAACCTCTTATGAACCTTGCCTAATTATTTTCCCCTGGTGTCCTCAGGTTTCCTACTCAACAGTTGCTTTGCACTATCCCCTGCCACCCCCAAATTCTTCCTTCCCCATGAAAGTCACCATCTCTAAAGGCCAGAATCCTCCTCTGGCCCAGCCTTTGAGAGTTGGGGATAACTGATGTGAAGAAAGGTGCTTTGTTAGGTTCTTATTAAAAGACCTGTGATGGGGCTTCCCTGGTGGCGCAGTGGTTGAGAGTCTGCCTGCCGATGCAGGGGATGCGGGTTCGTGCCCCGGTCCGGGAAGATCCCACATGCCGCGGAGTGGCTGGGCCCGTGAGCCATGGCCGCTGAGCCTGCACGTCCGGAGCCTGTGCTCCGCGACGGGAGAGGCCACAACAGTGAGAGGCCCGCGTACCGCAAAAAAAAAGAAAGAAAAAAAAAAAAAGCTGTGATGAACACCATCTTCCTTTAACCTTGGGGCAGATGCCACATCCTTGAAACCATTGTATTAGCGGGATTGTTCCCATGGGATGCCTCCTTGACTCTTGGCCTGGAAAGTGCTGAGAGGTTAAGAAATAAACGAGGAATTGAGTCAATTAGATTTTTAGACACCATGGGCAAGATTGGCTTGGTCATTACCTATCTCTTAGTTGTTGTTAAATATTCGTGGACTGCCAAGCCCAGGCAGATTTACGGTAAGGCAAACATGTATTATAGGCTGACTTACTATAATTTACATGTGAACCAGTCAAAAGTTTCCGTGAATGCATAGCTATAAGCGGACTGTTAGGCATGGTGGCCTTTACCTGATTAAAGAAATCTACTAGAATCTAAGGAAATTCCCATTTTTCATGTGAAATGTTCAGTAAAGCAAGACACAAGCTGCGTATATAGAGACAGACTTTATCTGCTCAGTGGTGTGGCAGGAAATATAAATGTGGGAAAATAACTGCAGAATCTAATAACTATCCCAAAAGGCGTATTCACTGCTGATTGTAATGAAGGCAAAGCAAGCTTGTTCATGGAGGAATGACGGAATGTGGGCATTATTCAGCTCTTCTGTCTGTCTGTAGTCTTCCACCTTCCTCATGTCACATGTATAGATGGTCATTTCAGCAAGTGATTTTGCTTCTTTCCCTTCAATTCAAACCTGTGAAGAGCATGCTCAGCTGCTTAACACTGAGACCCCTACCTGATTCTTTCCTTAGTCACTATTTAATTCTAGAGCTGACTTGCAAAATTTGCAACTTACCAATGACATATTTGGTGTTTCTTTCTTCTTTCTTCTCTTTCATTTTCCTCCCCCTCCTCTTCCTCCCCACTCTTTTTCCTCCTCCTTTTAAAAACTATTTACAATTTGGAGGAGAGGGCAGGAGACACAGAGGGGGAGTGAGTGGGAAAAGAATTCCATTTCACCGAGGACAATTTTGAGCGGGGGCAGGATGCCCATCTGCGCTGGGCAAGAAGACACAGGTGGTCCAGTATCCATGGGAAGGAATAAGATGGTCTTGAAGAGGAAGGAAATGAGAGCAGAGCAGGCCAGTGGCTCTCCATGGAGAGAGCAGACAGGCTCATTCTGAGAGTAGACTCTGCCTCAGAAAGCATGTGGGTTGGTGACGACGGTCAGAGTTAAGAAGAGGGTCATAGGTAGATGCTCAGAAGCAGCCCCATTGTCAGCCGGGCTGGTAAAGTGAATAACCCCAGTGTTGGCTGCCTTCCTGAATACTCACTGCACACGCGGTATTGTACAGTTGTCTAGTTGGATCCTCACAAACTCCTGTTCCACACAGATGTCCTCAGGAGACGTTTTCTGATCACCCTTTTTTTTTTTATTTTAATTAATTTATTTATTTATTTTTGGCTGTGTTGGGTCTTCGTTTCTGTGCGAGGGCTTTCTCTAGTTGTGGCAAGCGGAGGCCACTCTTCATCGCGGTGCGTGGGCTTCTCACTATCGCGGCCTCTCCCGTTGCGGAGCACAGGCTCCGGACGCGCAGGCTCAGTGGCCATGGCTCACGGGCCCAGCCGCTCCGCGGCACGTGGGATCTTCCCCGACCGGGGCACGAACCGGTGTCCCCTGCATCGGCAGGCGGACTCTCAACCACTGCGCCACCAGGGAAGCCCTGATCACCCTTTTAAGGGCAGCTTGTCCTTCCCATCCTCCCAAGCTCCCTGTCCTCTCCTGCTTTATTTCTCTCTGTAGCACTTATCGGAAATATTGTGTATATTTTCTTTTAGGATATTTTGTTGTCTCACTCTCCTCATTGAATTTAAGCTCCAGGAGAGCAGGATTTTTTTTTTCATCTCTGTGTTTTCTAGCACAGTGCCCAATACATTGTAGGTACTTGATAAATATTTGTCCGGTAAAAGCATGAATGAAGGCAGGAATCATTATCCCCATTTTATATGTTTTTAAGAAACCCAAGGCCCACGCTTGGGCAGTGTGATGCCAGGACCTGGCCTGGATTTGCCTCGGAGACCTGGATTTCAGCCCCTCACCCTGCTGCATAGTAATCAAGCTTTAAAGAAACCTTGGCTTCAAATCAGAGCACTGCTGCTGGGAGAGGCCTCGGTGCTCATCTAATCCAACCCTTTCAAGTTACGTATTCTCACGGGATAGAGGGTAGGTAGGATGGTGAATGGATTTTACAAATGTGAGAACAGAATCTCAGAGTGGTCCCTCGTCTCTCAGAGGCAGGGCGGGCGGGGGCAGAACCCAGGTGTCCCAGTGGCAGGAGCAGTGCTCTGCAGAGAGCACGCCGCCTCCCGGCTGCCTGCCCGCGGCCTCAGGGGGGCTGGCAGGCAGCCAGGGCTCCCCTGTTAACCTTTGCCTCGGCCTGGCAAAGTCCCCATGATCCTTGCTCCCTTGGTTCTTACCCAGACAAGGGTGCAAATTCACAGTTAATGGGAACTGAAGCTGGTGTTATTTAGGAACTGAGTGGGAGTTATTTCTCCATCTGCTGTCTCTTCCCACCAGAGGATAAAGGCTGGCTGAGTGGCGGTAAGGATGGGGGCGAACTGCCAGAAAGCGCGAGTGCCGTCATTTATGGTTACAGACACGGGCTGGATGGCTGAGCGGAGGCTCGACCACAGCCAGCCAAGGTCAGCCTAACAGACACAAGCTTCTTGAGAGCAGAAGTGGTTCTGTGGCTTTTGCATCTATATAAGACCTCGCACGTTTTAAATAAATGATGGTCTGAGCCTTTCTTTCTTTCCTCTCCAGTGGAGCTGACATGGATGGGTAGGTGGTCATCTCCTGGAAAGAATCCTCCAGGACCTGATGTGGCCATTAAGGGTAGGGAGGAAGCAGGGTGTTGAGCATGACTGAACTTCAGAAGGAGTGGCTGAGGGATCTGACCCAGCGCTGCAGACAGGGGCACGTAGAGGGGAGGAGGCGGTGGCGGCGGCGGGAGCTGGGGTCGGGGAGCCCTCCCTGGACCTTCAGGGTTTCATCAGCGGCTCTTTCTCTTCCGGGAGGTCCCGGCAGGGTCAGTGTGTGCAGACTGGCACCAGTCCCCAAGCTGGGCCGGCTGGTCACACATGAAGGGACTGCTGCTGACAGATTAGAGCCCCTGCTGCTAGAATCTGTTCCCTCTTGTTCGGCTGCCAGCAGCAGCAGGCGGCCGGGGGCTGCTGACCGCCTCCCTCGCTGCTCCGGCTTTGCTTTCCCTCATTCACTGCCGCCTCACACCGCCCCTCACCTTTCCTTCTTTGTTCTTCCCTACCTCTCCGTGGGGTGTTCTCTTCATTGATCTCTTGCTGCCCCTCTTCTTCTCACCAGCTTTCCTGTACAAGCTTTAACGGCTTTCCTGCCTTTCACTTTCTGTGGTCATACATGACCGTGTGGAATTCTTGCATGCACACACACACACACGCACACATCCAAGTGCACGTGTATTAGACATCCAGACAGCACGGGTATTTGTATGTGCATTGGCATCTGTCAAGTGGATAAAGAATTATTCAAAGAACTGGGTGAAAATACTTTCACATAGGACATCTCCCCACTTCTTCCTATCGCTGAGACCATTTCGCTGATGGCATGTGCATGGCTGCGGATGGGACAGAAGCTGGGAAGAATCCTTTAAAATGGCTTGCCTGCAGTTAGCGCTGGTGAATATCAACAAGGTGTTTTCCATCCACTCTGATTTCATTTTTAAAATCTCTATGGCTGTAAGGATGGTTGCTAAGTAACCCTAGCACATTTACTGTTTGGGCAAAGGAGATAAACTTAGTAAGCAAGTGGGTCTATATAATTTTAAGAAACTCACAAATGTCTTCTTTTTCTGAAGGAAAGATCTTCCCTGGCAAAGCAGCAGAAATAGTCATGGAAGCCACACTGTGACAATATTGTATTCATGCTAAGTGGTCCTTTTCCCCATTCCCTGAAAGAGATCACACATGGAGTCCACATGAGGTCGTGTGTCAAAGTACATTTAGTGTTTGACATCAAACCAGATGATCAGAACCTTCAAGTCATTCATGATCATGGCTAATAATGATGAAAATAAAAGTGACGATTTTCATACAAGGAATCTTCATGCACATCATCTCACCAAATCATTACAACAGACCTGTGAGGGCTTTGTCTACTCACTGCATAGGTTGATGGTGGAGATCAACAGAGAAAACTCAGATACTTACTTTCTTTTCATTTTCCCAGCAGCATTTCCAGACACTCCTACCTACTTTTTTTTTGGTCCTTGAACAAAAGTCTATCAGGAACTTTTGTTTAGGCAAAAATAGCACAATAGAATGTCATTATAATATAGTCCGTTATTTCACAGATTTTAATAATATGTCAAATTTCTCTCATTTTGACTACATAGAGAAAAAGCCAGGTGTGTGTGTCCCACAGGCTACGCAGGGCCATTACTCTCATTGCTCTGTTTCCACAGCTTACGTGTGTTCACACATAGACTTACCTCTTTTACCTGGGAGAGGAGGGGTCACATATTCAACAGTATGATGTTGAACCACAAAGAAAGTAGAAAAGGGCTTTGAGCTAAAATCACTGACACAAAATTCTTGCCCTAAGATGAATGCGGCTTATTTTATCTCAGAGTTCATTTACTCTAATATTATACATACGTCTAAGACACTTGTGGGACAGTTGGATTAGATGTGGCATAGAGTGTCAGTAACCCAGTTTTAGCAAGATATGTGAGCATATTTAGGTGGTTTGTCCAGAGCTGGTATGGTAGCTGCCTGATCATCAGGCCCCAGCCTCCTGCTAGCTTTCTGCTCTTTTGTTGATAGGGTATGTATGGCCTTCATCCTCATGCCCAGGATGCCTGCGGAACTCCAGTTTCAAGCAGCAGGTTGAAGTTAGAAAGGAAGGAGGGCAGGCTCTTTCCCTTTCACGGAGATTACCGTGAAGTCCCGTACTTTGCTTATAGCCCATTGGTCAGAAATCAGTCAGTGGCCACAGCTAGCTGCAAGGGAAGCTGGTAAGTTCCATTTAGTTTAGTTTAATTTAAGTTTTTGACCCAGGCAGTAATAAGCCCAGTTAAAAATCAAAGTTCTCTTAACTAGAGAGAGAAAGTCAAGGCCATATGTTTGGTAAGCAGCCCATAGAGTCTGGAGATACTTGCTTATCTGATTTACCAGATGACAACAGCTTAGAAATAACAAACACGATGGGACTATCAGGTAGGTGAGCTGACAGCATTAAGAAATAAACATGATGGTAAGGTGCAGAAAGTATTAGAAAAACCCACCGAAAGACCTTGATAGGAACGTTTGTCTAAGATCATTTGGGGCAAACAGCCTTATACTCCCCAGAAAGCATATACCCCCTTTACAGCATCCCTGTAGAGCAAAATAGCACAGTCATTGTTAGGTCATCGATAAGAGCTTAAATTATGTTGATTATCTTTGGTTTAAGAAGTCAGCGAATTCTACAATACCTTTCTGAAATTTTCCATTTAAAAGTGCTTCTTGTAATCAAGGAAAAGCTTGATACCTAAAAATACTAAGCTTCAGCAATTTAGAAAATTTACTTAAAAAGAGGTTACTGAGTGACTGCTGTGTGCCAGGTGTTTTATATAGCCTTACTTAATCTTAAAAGTACATTTCAGAGGCATTATCACTTCCATTTTTCAGAGAAAGAAACTGAGATCCAGAAAGGTTCAGTCACTTGCCTACTTTCCATACAGGTAAAGTTGGGTCTCAAACCCAAGTCTTGATGGATTCCAGGTGTACTTTGCCCCACGTGGTCCATCCTTCTGTGGCTGAGGATGCGAGTCAGTTAGGCATCAATGTGATGTTGATGAACACATCATTAACCTGCAGGACAGGGTGGTTTTGTAATAGTTTCCTTTCTTGGGCACTCTGCTGAATTCGTGTCCTGAAGCCATGATAAATCCGGAAACAGCCCAGGAACAGAGTCCCTTGCACACGTGTTAGGGATGTTCCAGACCAAAGTCTGTTTCTTTTTCTCTCCATCCTGAAGTGTGTCACGTCTATATTTACCAGCCTTGCTGTGATCTTTCTTACACCTTCCTCTTCAATTAGAAAGGATGATTTTTTTTTTCTTATCTTAGTCCTGTATATTCCAAAATCCTTTAAGCCCACATATAAAAAAGCAATAACTTGTAGTCTTGGTGGACCTGAAAGTCCTTTGAACTGAAGTGAGAGCAGACTTTCTGTTTAAGACTCGCCGAGGCTCCTGGAGGTTACAGACACATGGAAATCACTGTCAGGGGCGTGTAATAAAACGAAACAAGACCTTGGCTTCTGTCATGATTTACAAATGTCCTCCAAGGCCACTCTTCATTTTTGAGAGGTCAGATAAGCTTGGATTTGTTTAAGGCTAATACTTGGCCAGAGGCTAGAGAAAAAAGCAGTGCTGTTGGGAGTGAAAGAAACATGACATGGGGAGGGTAGCTTTTCAGTACTTCCCAGTGTCACATTCACTGCTAGTTTTTTGACTCCCTCTTATGTCCTGCACCCTGTGCTGGGTGCTGGGCATGTAGACGACACACCGTCCATTTGCTTGTCCTCACGAGGAGCGGGGCATCCACAGAAGGTTCTTTCCCTTTGCTGGTTTGAACTTATTTTTCTTGTAACACAAAGCGAATTGCTTAAGAGGCTATAGCAGGATGAGCCTAAGAAACCGAGATCAGAATTTCAGAATCTGTTTGTTAAAAGTATCAAGAATTTCCTGATACTTCTGACGCAAGGCATGAAGGATGTCCTCCGATAGAGAGCAAGATAGTGGAGTGGAAGAAGAGAAAAGAACTGTTCCAATATCGCTGATGCCAGCTGAATTCTTTGATCTCATTGTCACGGATTATTAGCCACCTGCAAACTCAAAACCTCATAAAAGAATTTCCTTCTGAAAGAGATCAGAATCTCCTCCCCCACAAATACACATGCACTTTGTGTGCTCACTCACCAAGTTTAAAAATAGGAGCCGCGGCGTTGCCATGACTCCCAGGCTACTCAGCAACCCTCTTCTCCCTTTGATGGGAATTTACTTCGGTGCACAGTTGACCAAGGCTCTGGCTCAGAGCGGCCTCTAGCGGCTCAATCCTTAGGGAAGCACTTCCTTCCCGGATGCCAAAATTAACCCAGACGAGCCAAGTTGAACACTTGTGTGTTCTGAAGCATTCTCCATGTGACTGGCTTTTTGCAGACTCTCAGCCACGAGGAGCAAACCAGTCGGTACCTACTGTGTGCTCAAAACCATGGGGAACAGTCCAGAAGCTTGGGTCTTGCTGGGGGAGTGAGACCTGCATCCCACAAACATTTTGAGAGCAGCCGCAGGGCAGCTGGGGGTAGAGGTAGTAATAGAGAATGAGGTCATTCATGGTGAACTGTGTTTGCTGTGATCGTCAGAAGTTAACATTTTTCTTTTCCAGATAAAGGAAGCTTCTAAAATGTATCACTTGATGCTGGTTTAACAGCCTCAGGGAAGTACTGGTGTGCTGACTTGCCCCCATGCTGTCTTCAATTCCCCGTGTTTGCAGCTCCCTATGTCAGTGTTTCTCAGTCCTGACTGTGTGTTAGAATTTCCTAGGAAGGTTTAAGAAACTGTGTACAGATCCTGGGGTCCCACCCTGCAAAATTCTGATTTAGGTGGACAGGAGAGGGTGAGGGCCTGGGAACTGACGTATATTAAAAGCTGCCAAGTTCATTCTAGAAGGCAGCCAGGGTTGCAAATCACTGTGTTCAACTCTGCCGCCATTTTTGTGGCCCCAGCGACCAGAATAGGGGGAAAGGCAATGATAGCATTTTCATCAATTTGAACTTGGCGTTAATGGGAGAGTTCTTTCCTTTAATTCTCTCCTGATGACCAGTCTAAAAATTGTGATCCTTATCAGCACTATGAAATTTAAACTCTGGAAAAGGTAAATACAGGAAATTCTGGAAGGGGTACATACAGGTATATACATTGGTGGTCCTCTTGCAGGCCGTCATGCTTTCCTAATGTGGTTTTTGGTCCTTTTGCTGGTACTCCATGTGTCTGTTTTGTGCACAGAAATGAGTCTCTGTTGGTAAAGCTGGCAGCCTGGGCATCAAAGCAAATCTGACTTTAAATGGCATTTCAATTCCCCCCTGTACTTGGATTATAAACGCAAAAGAAACAGAACTTTAAAGCTTCAAATTTGATGTCTGCTGGCCTTGACGAGAAATTGAAGCTTTGCTAAATTTTGGAGCACACAAGTGGTTTTTAAAATGAAAGTTATTAGCACTAGAAAATGATGTTCTTTGTGTTACTACACTGTTGTTACATTTAATGGAATTGCTCTCTGAAGGGCTACAGAATGAAAGGAAAAACAGTTTAGAATCAGGAAGACACGGGGTGAGAGGTAAGATAAGAAAAAAGTGGCGGGCTATCTTGATCTTACAGCTCTCCCCCCGGAAGCTAGGGAAGCTCTCCTTCAGGGCAGCCCACTGTGTTGGGCTTGAGAATGTTCTGGTGTGGGTTTGCAGGTGATTTCATCTGACTGCTGTGAGCAAGTAAGCAAGTTAGGCTGAGGCATAGCTTTGGAATCGTATTATATGAAGGAAGGACAGAAGCCTTCAGAATTGGGTGATGCCATCCATCTTATTAAAGACTCTACATGGCATAAACTGTATGTTTGTCCAAAGGGATAAGAAGAAGAGAAAGAAATGCTACATTATTGTTGTTAAAGCTCTTTGTGATTTGTGAGTGAGAGCCGTGACGGTCTCCAGACACACTTACCAAGTAGGTGATTATTAGGTGCTTGTTATCACTGGCCTTGACCCCTGTTTTCCACCCACCCTGCCATCTCTCCCATGTTTATCACAAAGGTGCCTGGCTGAACACATGGCATTTTGCAGCATCAGACTTGGGCTTTGTTGAATGAACAGGAGGGAATGAATGCAGAACACTGGTGCTCCCCCAAACTCCAGGTTTCAGATCTGGGCTATTAAATGGAGCCTTCTGGTGTCTCTACACCAAGAGCATAAGAGGAGGGAGGAACTAATCACTATGGAGAAGCATTTATTAACTGCTCTACAACGTGTGTACCTCTTTTGGTCTAGACCAGGCATGTTCTAATATCAAGCTGGCTCCTCAAGGCTGGATTGAGAATGTCTCATGCAGGCGCGGCCAAATCTTTATCTTGCATACGCCCAGTGACTGGTGCTATAAGTAGGATTATGTGTTTAGCTGTTTGTTTTTAAGTATTTAGAGGTTGTTTTTTTGTTTTGTTTTGTTTTGTTTCTGGATTTCTTGGCAGGGACGCACAAGACGATTTTGGGTTCTGCACTGGAGGTAAAGGGCAGAGAAAAGGAGGTGTAGCTACTGTCCTGCACTGCGAACCTCAAACAATTATGGACCCGTGGCACTTAGTGGCCGAGAGCCCGTGGCCGTTCTTAATGCTTCTTGTGCTGTACAGGGGTTTCCTTTTCCTTGCTGCCGTTGTTCTCACGTCAACTTCATTTCATCCTGGCTCTTTGGTGCTGTCTTCAGACAGCGAGGAAAAGGTGGACCAGAGTTAATCTCCCCAGAGCAGCCCACTGTGCTGTCTTACGTGTTGAGTCAAAAGGGTAACCTAAAAATTATCAAACTAAGTGAAGTAAGTCAGACAGAGAAAGACAAAAAACATATGATATCACTTACACGTGGAATCTAAAATGTGACGTCAATGAGCCTATCTACGAAACAGGAACAGACTCACAGACGTAGAGAACAGACTTGTGGTTGCCAAGGGGGATGGGGGTGGGGGAGGGATGGAGTGGGAGTTTGGGGTTAGCAGATACAAACTATTATATATAGGATGGGTAATCAACAAGGTTCTACTGTAGAGCACAGGGAACTATATTCAATATCATGTGATAAACCATCATGGAAAAGAACATGAAAAAGAAAATACATATGTATGACTGAATCGCTTTGCTGTACACCAGAGACTAACACAACACTGTAAATCTACTATACTTCAATAAAGCAAATTTTTAAAAAAATAGTAAATTGGAGAACTTTCAAAAAAAAAGGGTGACCTAGAAACTCCATATGCTCTCCTGGAGGGGCCGAGGGTACAACCAAGAGTTGAGTGGTGCTTCCTTTTCCTCTTTTCTGTGGGAGATGATAGTTCATGTGTCTCGGTGTCAGGAAAACTGAGACATGTTTCTTTTTCCACTGAAAAGGTAAAATTGGAAAGTGGGAAAAGAAAGCAAGTACAGCATTGATTCAGGCTTTAAAATCTTTTGGGTCCCTTGTAAAGGACACACATGCTAAGTCTGTCAGCCCTGGCAGCGACACGTGCTTCAGATTGTGAGCTTGTTTTTTTTCCAAAAGAAAAGAAAAATGCCTGTCTCTCCCATTCCTTCTGAGCACTGGGAAAGGATCCTACTTCTCCACACTTGGTCATACCAGCTGTCGAATCAGTCACTCTGGGAAATATGTCTATAAGAAAAGAAATTGACAGGAGATATAAAGAAGGAACAGGACATATCTGAGGGAGAAGAGACATTTCAGAAATAAATGAGACTGGGGCATGATCCTGTAATGCCTGGGTGCTGAGAGCATGATCGCAGAGCCCGCAGAACCTGCCGTCGGTCCAGCCTGCGCTGGCCCGTCCTAATGGAGTAGAGAGAAGCATTACGGCGGGGGAGCAGCAGCATCATGCCTTGCCGAGAAAATGAAAAGCCTGCCTTTGTGAATTCAGTTAAGGGGTGTGTGCTCCTGAAAGGGGGTACGTGCTCAAAATCCCTCAAATATATTCTGCTTTCTTTTACAAAGAAGAAAGAAACAAGGCCTGATCAGAATGACAATGGCCCCAGCAAGCATCTGCCAGGACGTTGAGGTCTGGTGGCTGCTTTGGATGGTGGAAAGCCCATCACCTTGGCATCCATGCTTTTTTGGATGGAGCCGTTGCCACTGAAGACCTCTAAGTGGCTAAAGTGGTCTTTCTCCAATCAAGTTGGGGGTGAGGAAGAAGTTGCCACCCGAGACTCATTGATTTAAATAAGATTTCAGTATGCTGCAAATAATGACGAATTGGGTATCTAGAGCAGAAAGCTAATTTTTCCACCAGTCTCTGATGGCTCCCTTTTATCTGCTGGATGTGATATGTTTCTCAGCAAGCCATCAAAGACCTTGAATATCTGGGTCTAACTTTTATGAGTGGGCTTATGTTATTCAACTGCCTCCCTCTTCCAACTCCTTGCCTGGCCCCAACATACCCTGCTTGTGATCCAGCAACACCCAGTGACATGACCGACCATTCTCTAAGTATGACAGTGTTTTTACTGCTCCTGGCATCACATGGGTTGTACTCTCTAATAGTCCTCTTTCAGTTCCCTTGGTGGATACATGACTGTCCCTTAAGATCTAACTCAAGTGTCACCTCCTCCATGAAGTCTTCCCTAACAGTTCCAGGCAGAATTAGTCATCCCTCTCTTTGTGTTCCCATAGCCCTGCGTTCACGCCGCTATTCTAATAAACACTTAGATGTGCCAGCAGTTCAAATTAAAAGTAGATCTGAGCGCACCCGAGGCTGGGACTGTCTCGTTCATTTTTCGTAGCCACTCCAGGACTCAGTGCCTAGAAGACTCACACATTTTTTTTGCTGTTGAATGAGAGTGAATGAATCAATAAAGATGAAAGGTGGGGCCCATGCATGTGGGGTGAAAAAGTGATTATTCTTTTTAAAAGTTCAATATGCTGTCCTTCATGTGTGAAGGGGATTTTTCTGATTCATTGGCGGTAAAATGTAGGCTTTGGACTAGTTTTCAACATTGGCTTTATGTGCAGAGTGCTCACATGACCTTCTGCCTTCTAATCAGTCACGTGGACTTGGAAACGATTCCTCGCTGCCCTTCGCTTCTTTTATGTAATAGTCAAGACTCCAGAATTCTTGTATGGCGCCCCGAAGTTGTCATTCTTTTCCATAGCCACTGCCCTCATTACCTTGTGCCCAGGTGCTCATAACATGCTGTTCTAGGTCCCTTTTCTTTCACATCACAAAAATCATCTTCTACCCACTCTCAGGTTTATATTTTTCAAGTATCATTTGGATCATTTTGCTTACGAGATGAAGGACTGATGGGGACTTGTTTTAGCCAAATTGATACTTAGCAGTCATCCTCCTTAGATAGCAAGTTTCTGCACTCAGAATCTGATCTCAAATTACTTTCCAAAAGGGACTTCTTTTCTAGGCCTGCCCCTCTCTTTACCATGCAGCAGTGTGGCCTCTAGAGTGAAAGGGGCACTGTGCTGAGAGCATGCCTCTGTTCCCAGCTTTACTACCCATTAGCTGTGTTACAAGTCATTTTACCTTTTCAGACTTTGGTTTCCTCATCTGTAAAATAGTGTCTTGGGGAGATGCCTGCCTGAAAAGAATTTGGAAAAAAATGAGCCCTGTGTTCCTTCTGATTAGGTTAGGTTCTTTGATTCTTTGATTTTATGAGGTATTGAACATCTATGTCCCCTTCCAACCCTGTGATCAAAGCTTGAATAGGTTTGGAATCCAGAACCCTGGCTTCATTCCTAGCACACATTATACAGCAGCTGACCAGGCACCAGGAGGGGAACAAAGAGTCAGGGCCTGTGTGTTAAGCCTGCGTTTTGCATGAGTATACACACCAGAAGCTGTCCTTTTTCAGATTACTTTTAGCTTTCCGTTCAGCTAAGCTTTTGAATCACTTGATAAGAAAAATAAATGGGCCAGATTTTATTTTCTTGGATTGAAAAGATTTATTTTGTATTCTTCAAGCCTCAGCAAACAGTAACCTGCAGTAATTCACAGTCTAGTTACCCAATTCTGGGCCGTCTGAGCTCCACGATTCTGCCTTCCTCTTCGCAGGCCCAATTTTGGGTGGAGCGTTTTCTTTTTAAGAAACACGATCTGAAGGTGAACAGGGTGAAGGTCAGGACATGGGCCTCCAGGTGCTTCTTGTTGACTTCTCTTATTTGCTGGTGTCCTACTAATGAACTGTTCAGCATGTGCCGAAGGTTGGATTTTCATGATACAATCCCTTCAACCTTGCCCTCCGCTACTTTCTTCATCTCAGAGGAATGGCACAGTTATCTTTCTGGTTGCATGTGTCAGAAATTTGCAAGTCATCTTTGATTCTTTCCTCTCCCTCAAACCCTTCATCTAATCAATTTTCTCATTTTACTGGTTCTATAGAAAAATATATTTCAAATCTGTCCACTTTTTCCCATTTTTCCCACAGTCCTAGTTAAATTAGACACACACACACATATGCGATCATTTAACGTTTGTGTCTTTCTCTGACTAGACTATTAGCTCCATGTTGGCAGCGGTGCGTCTGTCTGTTCCACTCACCATCGCACTTTAATACTAGACACTTTAATTGGCTCAGAGCAGGCACTTACTAAATATTTGAAAATCAGTTAATTAACTTAAGCTAATTGGAAAATTAAGCTTTGTATTATCTATGGATTTGATTTCCTCCGGGCCTCTGGATTATCTATTTAAGACTTTGTTTCAGGTTCTATTCTTAGAGTCTATGTTTTTAACGAATAGTGCAGTGTCTGCTCTGCTCAAGGAGCTATAGTTGGTGTGAAGGACATCACAACAAAAAAGACATGTTCTGATTCTCTTCAGAACTTGAGTTTAGTTGAAGAAGCAAAGGCTACATACACAAAATTGTTGAGTAAGAGTGTAAGACACATGGACATATATACACTACCAAACGTAAGGTAGATAGCTAGTGGGAAGCAGCCACAAAGCACAAGGAGATCAGCTCGGTGCTCTGTGACCACCTGGAGGGGTGGGATAGGGAGGGTGGGAGGGAGACGCAAGAGGGACGGGATATGGGGGTATATGTATACGTATAGGTGATTCACTTTGTTATACAGCAGAAACTAACATATCATTGTAAAGCAATTAAACTCCAATAAGGCTGTTAAAAAAAAAAAGTGTAAGAGAATATGATTAAGTGCCTCAGATGGGTAATACAGTTCATATGCTACAGTCAAGGAGTGTTATCTACATAGGTTGAAGTTGCAGCCTTGAAACATTGTGGAGGAATTGGAGGCAATGGAACTTGACCTAGACTTCAAAGAATGTAGAAGGTAGAGGCCCAAGGGAAGGTGACCTTTCTCCAAGTGGGAACGATAGCATGAACAAAGATTTGGACTTGACGCTGAATGTTCATGGGATCAACTTCATCTGAATGGACTTGTAGACAGCTAATGGGAATAAGCGTGGGGTCACTGTGGGACAGAGTTGTTTTTCTGGAAAGGCTAGAGTTGGAAAGTTACCATATTGGGAATTGGCATCTAATTGTGTGAACTTAATCAAGTCATTTAGTCTGTTCAAATCTCATTAAAAAATAGCATGGTAAAGAGCACGCATCAATAGAAAAGTAGGATTACATCAACTTTTAGCTAATACATGTTATATTTCTGTAAAGGAGTTGAATTAGACACCACTGGGGTATCTTTCTGCTGCTTCTTCTCTTTAAGATTCTCTGAATCTTCTCTTTAAGAAATAGCCTATTTAGTTTTTGAATCCCTGCTTTGGGCTGAATGAGTGTGACTGCTAACCAGTATGTTATGAAAAACCCTGAAAGCTAGATTAATGTCATTTAACTTTATCCTGAGAGGTTACTGTAGGAAAGACTCGATGAAATGGTTATGTTGAGAAGATTAATCCCGTACCACTATATGAAATGATGGGGGAAGAGTAGTGAGTGACCCAAGGGTGGGAGACAAGTCAGACCTACTCCAAATGCAAGGTGACCAGAGCCAGGATTTTGGTGGCCTCAGAGATCGCAAGAGAATTTTGAAGAATGCTATTTTAGGATCTAGTAATGTCCTACATAGAGATAATACAGGAGATAAAATAGTCAAAGCTGGCTTTTAGGTTTTGAGATCGAAAGGCTGGTGATGAATCAATGGAAATGGAAAAGTTGAAGTAGAAACCTGTTTTTCACAGAAAATATGTTGAATTCTGAGCTGAGGGCAGGACATGTCAGTGAGCATGTCTTGCAGTGTCTACAGCTAATCGAGTCTGGAATGTGAGGTTACAGATTTGAAATTCATCAGCATAGTGTTGATACAACCGTCAGTGGCCAGCTGAGAAAAGATCTGCTCTTTCAGGAGAAGAGTACGTAGAGAACGGGAAAGTGAGATTCGGGCTGAGCCTTGAACACCCAGTACAGTTGGAGGGAGGATGAGGCAGAATATTCAGCAAAGGCCACAGGCCGGTGGATACAGGGAGGGAGGCTGTGGTGATCAGCTCTGTAGAGGGCAGGCTACTGAAGCTGAAAGAAATGACCTTTATGAAAGCAAAAGGTGGGCTTCCCTGGTGGCGCAGTGGTTGAGAGTCCGCCTGCCGATGCAGGGGACACGGGTTCGTGCCCCGGTCCGGGAAGATCCCACGTGCCGCGGAGCGGCTGGGCCCGTGAGCCATGGCCACTGAGCCTGCGCGTCCGGAGCCTGTGCTCTGCAACGGGAGAGGCCACAACAGTGAGAGGCCCGTGTACTGCAAAAAAAAAAAAAAAAAAAAAAAAAGAAAGCAAAAGGGATCAATAGTGTCCAATATGGTAGAGAGGGCAGGCACATGTGGTCTATACATAGCTTTTATTTCCTCTTTTTTACCATTAACTACCATTGATCAGGGATTGATTATTTAGTTTTTTGATTGCTCATGTCGGTTGCCTAATTCCTGATAAAGGGTGATCCGACTGGCCAAGACGGTGGAGTAGAAGTATGCTGAGCTCATTTTATTATTCTGTAAATAGCATAGGGAAAAAAATTAAAGGGAAGGGAAGGATTCAACCATTTTCTCTCCATTACCAGGTATAGGAAAATGTTGGTGGGCTAGGAGCTTAATATTGACTGTTGGTAAAATAAAATTTAGGCCCTTGCACGATATAGGAAGCCAGAAGGGTCTCTCAGCATCTGGGCCCCATACTTATCTGCTGAGCAACCTTGGCCAAGTTACCTAACCTCTCTGAGCTTGCTTCTTCATCTGTAAAACCATGGGTAGCACTAAAGGCTTCCTATTGTCTTCATACTGGTTAAATGAGAATGTATGCAAAGTGTGTACAGAGGACCTGATATAAGTGCTCGAAAAACGTAGCCATTGGTTTTGTTATCATTGTCTTATTCTGCTTGTTTTATTGGACTGTCCCTGCTCTACTGACATTAACAACGGAGAATTGAATGAAGATCCTGTATTTAGAATGTGTAAACATTCAAGATTGCATTTTCTTTTCCTCATTTTTTTTTCCAAGAGGGACAGATTTCTTCCACTCCAGTTTTGTAAGAGGTAAAATCTATATGAAGTCTAGACAAGGACTTAGCCCTGAATCTTTCCTGCCCTGGGCTCCCAGCACTGATTTGTCTAAAGGGTGGTGATGGCACATTTATGGAGAATGCCAAGGCAGGGCCTGGAAGTGCTACATGATAGCAGGAATGAAATTATCTTAGTCTCTCGGTTTGAAGTGTTCTCCTGATGTCGGAGTGGGGAATCATCTTGAAAGGAAAAAATGTGTATATTTCTGAGAGCAGAGATGCATGTGATGACAGTTTAGATTTTTGCCCAGAGATGCTGGCATTTTCCTCTGGGGGCGGTTTTTCTGTTTCCAGCAGCGTTCCCGATGCATTCCGTGTTCTCTCCTCCTCACCCTTCTCCTCCACCCCCTCCCCATATGTCTTCCTCTTTGTCTCGCCCACCCTACTCCTGGTTTCTTTCTGTCTCTCTCTTCTCTTGTCGGTTATTTCCCTTCAGTAACAAAGCGAATCCTGTCATAGAACAGAGGATTACTTTCCCCAAACCCGTTCTCCATCTCTTCACCTCTTTTCTGAAAGTTCTGGAATGAGCAAGAGATGTGGGAAACAGTTTTTTTCTCCAGGTTCTATTGTACTTCTCCCATGTTTTTTCCCTCTGGTCATTCATTTGGCACCATACTCTCTGCAGCTTCCCCAAGCTTCCTCTCTAATGCTCTTCCTTCCCTTCTCTTCCAAGACTGTCTCTCCATGAATCACCTATTCCCAACCCAAGAATCATCTGGCCTTGGAAATATTTATCACTCAAAATCTGGGGCAGATAGGGAATTACACAAAAGCGGGAGGGACAGAAGGAATAAAGTTCTCTGAGGAGGAGTTTGGACATGGGTGAAGATGACCTGAGCAGCCAGATGCCTTCCTGGCTGTAGGAATGGCAATGAGTTATTTGGGACAAAGAGTTACGACAGGTAAAAGGACTTGCAGAGACTAATTTACATCAGCCCCTCCCCTACCCCAGGTAAGGAGCGAATGCTAGTTTATTGTTAGCATGTTTTGGTTTTTTTGTTTTGAAACACCATAGCTAGTGCCAGATGAATGACAGAAGAAGGAAAGCATCTGTCTTAGACTTTAGCTACATCTCTGGTTCCACTTCTTACTCAGATGGAGACACAATACAGTGAATGAAAACACCATTGTATCATGTTGTTTGATTTGTGTGAGAAGGCACTGGCGTATGTAGACGGTTTTACTATTAGGTGATGAGGGAGACAGAGTTTTCTTTCGAATGATTGAATAAAGAACAGGCAATAAGTAGATATCAGTTCTGTGCAAAAACAGTCCAGAGAGAATTAATGGGAAAGAGCATGGTAGGTTATTAGGGTATTCTGACTATAGAGTTACACTAGTTACAGGTGACTGTTGGCAATGGTGGCAATAGAAAGTTGTATTCTGTCCATCCACCCATCCATCCATCCATCCACCATCCATCCATCCATCCACCATCCATCTATCCATCCATCCATCCATCCATCCACCCATCCATCCATCCATCCATCCATCCATCCATCCACCATCCATTTATCCATCCATCCATCCATTTATCCATCCATCCATCCATCCATCCATCCACCATCCATTTATCCATCCATCCATCCATCTATCCACCCATCCATCCATCCATCCACCATCCATCCATCCATCCACCATCCATCCATCCATCCATCCACCCACCCATCCATCCATCCACCATCCATTTATCCATCCATCCATCCATCCATCCATTTATCCATCCATCCATCTATCCATCCACCCATCCATCCATCCATCCACCATCCATTTATCCATCCATCCATCCATCTATCCATCCACCCATCCATCCATCCATCCACCATCCATTTATCCATCCATCCATCCATCTATCCATCCATCCATCCATCCATCCATCCACCCATCCATCCATCCACCATCCATTTATCCATCCATCCATCCATCTATCCATCCATCCATCCATCCATCCATCCACCCATCCATCCATCCACCATCCATTTATCCATCCATCCATCCATCCATCCATTTATCCATCCATCCATCTATCCATCCACCCATCCATCCATCCATCCATCCATCCATATATCCAGTTTTTATTGAGCATTGTCTGTGTGCATAGCCAGTGCTAGGTGCTGTAGGAGCCCTACCAAGTTTATACTTTCTTCCTGTCATTAAGGAGTTCTCAGTAGTCTCAATTTTGAAGTATACACAAAGAATGTGTGAATTGGCATCGCCTCTCTCAGGGCCTTTATCTCCACTTCCTTTCTTAAAATTGTCTTTGAAGCCAAAAACTACAGCTGTCTGAGTATCTCCTAGGGATTAAAGTGCCCACAAGACAAAGTGCTAGATTGAGTTTTTTAAATACTTACTTGATTTAGTTTTTGTTTCTTAATATGTATAGGAGAGTATTCTGATGCAGAGGCAGTTATGGGCACCCTTGGGGGTTGCGTGATGAAATACTGGAGAACTACCCCACAGTGCTTCTCAGAAACTGAATCTACAAAAGTTCCAGGCTTCACTGTCTCTTCCCACACTTCCTGAAAATTCCACTGACTCCCCCAGCCCAATATTAGTCCTGCCCGACCACAACCCTGGGAGGGCTACTTCTAGAACGCCCTGAGTCCTGGGCTGCTGGGCAAAGGCAAAATGGTTGCTATTCAAGGAAGTCAAAAAAGCATTCGTTCATTCCCTATTCACCCACCATTTCCTGAACGCCAGCCACGCTGCTGGCTTTGTAGACACAGAGATAAAAGACAAGCGTTCCTGTCCTTGAAGGGCTCCCGATGTCCAGTGACAGAGGTGGCTGAGAAAACAGTGGAAATACCAAATGCATCAGTCTGACCTGAGGTTTGCATTCGATGCTACAGTAACGGCGGATATGAAAGAGCAGGTGAAAGCACGTGCCCCGGGGCTGGGGGCTGGGGCCTATGCAGACGTATGTCTCCATGACCCCCAGTTTCTCTATTATTAACAGCCTTCCATTTTGCCCCACACCACTCTTATCCAGAGCTGGTAATGACAGGAACACGGCTGCGTTTCCAGCTTTTGCCCCCAGCCTCCCGTATCCCCCCAACACCCAGCTCAGCACAAGGTCCTCCTGCCTTGAACAACAGTGACCACCTGAGGCTACCTCCTCGTCACCACTTCACAAACTCTGCAGAAATCAAGGGTAAAACATGATGCTTTTAACAATACCAATCATCATTATTGTAATTATAGGATTTATAGGTTTCTTACAGTGTGCAGGGCACCCTCCCGTACACCAACTAGACTTTCTAGAGAGGGAAAGGAACCTGCCAGGGTCTCACAGCTGATCAGGAAGCCCTAGGACCTGGATCACCCGATTCTAAAGCCCCAAAGGACTAGGTGCAGAGCCTTAACAACGTCCCATGTGTTTCTACACAACCTTGGTAAAATGAAGATCCATGATGATATTATAAAGCTACGGGTCAGTTGAACTCATGGGAAACCATCGTTGAAATGTAGCCTAGAGGTGAAGACTGCTGTCTGGAGCCCAGCCTTGGGATACGGGGACAAAAACATTGAACTGGAAATCAGAAAACTTGCACACCAGCCCACAGTCTACCTTATCTTTGCACAAATCACTTAGCTTTTTGTGTTTGAGTCTCCTCCTCTGTAAAATGAAGGGGATGGTTGAAATGATCCCTAAGGTTAAGACTTTCTTTAAGGCACAGACTTTGGAGCCAGACTTCCTGGCTCTGCCACTTTCTAGTTGTCTGACCCAAAGTAAGTTATTTAATCTTGTTGAACCTCAGGGTCTTCATCTGAGAAAAAGTGGGGATAATAACTGTACCTTACTCATAGAATTGTTATGAGTATTATTAAATAGGTTAATAATTTCAAGGGATTCAACCGTGTGTGTGGCTTAGGGTAAGTGCTATATAATTGTTTCTTTTTTTTTTTAATTTTATTTATTTATTTATTTATGGCTGTGTTGGGTCTTCGTTTCTGTGCGAGGGCTTTCTCTAGTTGCGGCAAGTGGGGGCCACTCTTCATCGCGGTGCGCGGGCCTCTCACTGTCGCGGCCTCTCTTGTTGCGGAGCACAGGCTCCAGACGCGCAGGCTCAGTAGTTGTGGCTCACGGGCTTAGTTACTCTGCGGCATGTGGGATCTTCCCAGACCAGGGCTCGAACCCGTGTCCCCTGCATTGGCAGGCAGATTCTCAACCACTGCGCCACCAGGGAAGCCCTAATTGTTTCTTGAATTTAAAAAAATTGGTCCCTTCAGCTCTAGGGTATTAGGAGTCTTTGAAGCTTAGTTATTACTGGAAATGGAGAAGAATGTACAATTTACAAAGGACCTGACATTAAAGAAGAATGCTGAAATGGCAAAGAGTTAGGAGGACTTCAGCAGGAACCTTGAGAAAGCAATATAGTATAGGAAGAAATAAGCTGTTTCATTGGTAGAGGTGGAAATTCCTGGGCGAAGATCTTAGCAGGAAAGCAAAGGGAGGTGGTGTAATGCCCTGGACCTTCCAGAAGCAAAGTAGAACAATCGAAGGCGTTCAGGTCCCATTGCCTGGGGTGTCCTGGTTAAGTTCATTGTATTGTCAACAGCCGCTGGCTTGGTCCTCTGCCCTGGTTCTGGGCTGCCTCATCCTGGTGCTCAGAGCTCGGGGCCCAGTGCAGCCGGTGCTTCTCTTCACAGCCTTTGTGCCCTCTTCCCCTGGAAATTGCTCCATCTATACTTTTTGGTGACCATTACTTGTTAAGCAGAGGGAAAAATGAAAATATTCTGGTTGCCCGCATTCCAGTTCGATGAAGTTCCCCTATAACTTGGTGTTTCCAAATAAATCCAGGCTTGAAGGAGGCAGAGGCCTAAGGCATCAGTGTATCTGGTCTGTTTGGTTTCCCTCATTTTTTTTTTTTTCATTTATTTATTTTTGGCCGTGTCGGTCTTTGTTGCTGCGTGCGGGCTTTTCTCTAGTTGCTGCGAGCGGGGGCTGCCCTTCGTTGCGGTGTGTGGGCTTCTCACTGCGGTGGCTTCTCTTGTTGCAGAGCACGGGCTTCAGTACTTGTCGCACGTGGGCTCGGTAGTTGTGGCACGCGGGCTCAGTAGTTGTGGCTCACGGGCTTAGTTGCTCCGCGACATGTGGAATCTTCCCGCACCAGGGCTCAAACCTGTGTCCCCGGTTTCCCTCATTCTTAATCAGGCTCTGTCTCTGGCTCTTGTGGTAGCACCACCTGCAACTCCGAGCTGTCAGTTTAGCTTAGGAATCAGGTGTTTAAGACAGGGACCCCGAGCCTTGGCTCCCTCATCTGTGTGACAGGAGAACACCTTGCAAATGTATTGTGATGATGAAAGAAAATCAAACGTGTGAACTCCTCAACCACAGCGCTGCTACCCTCCTGCCTCTCTCCTCTCCCGGCCGCTCCCCTGCCCGTCTGCCTCCACCCCGCTCCTACACCTCCTTTCCTTTCCCTCTTCCTTGTATTCAGAGTGACACAGTCTGGTGACTAATTCCTCATCTGCTCTTTGATCTCCCCAGAAGGGGATTCGATCCCTCTGGGGGACACAGTTATCCTGAGGCTACATAGGGACCAGGGAGGCAAACCGTGTGCTGGGGAAGGAGAAGCGGAGTCAGGGCTGAGGAAGAGTGAGTTCACAGGGGCTTTGGGTAGGCACAGAGCAGAAGAGGTCATTGTTCTGTCTCAAGGAGTTGTTTGCCCTTAACCACCATCCAAATTTACTGATTCAGGGGAAGGGCAAAGAAGGGAAGGAGGGAGTTGTCACGTGCTGAGGACCCACTGAGTCCTGGACGCTGCAGTAGGAAGCGTCAGTGCTTGGAGCCAGTGGCGGGGCCAGGAGCAGCCTCTGGATTCTCTACCTCGCCTGGAACTTCGCTCCTCGGAAGCAGCCTCTTAGCTTTTGCTCAGAGAGCTTGTGTGGGAAGCATCTCGAGGAGAGGAAATTAGGGACTAGGGAAGTGAGATAGGGAAGGAGGGAAGCCAACGCAAGGAGCTGTATTGAGCTGATAACCCCCATGGGTGACTGGTGCTTGATCCCGCCAGAGCTTTGTAGAAGAGCCTTCGGAAATCATCTCAGCGCACAGTTACGTCACCATTCTCAGGCTCACGTGGTGCTTCCAGCCTGCTGTTCCCACCTCACTAGTCTTCTGACCCCAAGATTCTGCCAAAGTCACTCCATCATCCACCACCTCATTCCCTGGGCCACCGACCCAGGAGGGTATTAGCACAGGACCTCGACCCTCAATTCACAGGCGAGTGCTCCCATGCTAACAAGTTCTCTATAGCTGTACCCCGCCTGGACTCCCTCAGAATCCACTCTCAGCTGTGCTCACTGCTTTCTGAGGTCTGCATCATAAAGCCATCCCTTCAGCATGGAAGCTATTTCCTGCTGGCCATCGCCCCATCTAGGGATGTGCTGTCCAGCTGTAGTTGCATGTGACCAGGCTCTGGTTACTGGCCAGGGCAGGATGAGGCAGACAGGGCACATATCTTGGAGGAGCAGAGTCATACTGAAAGACACCTGCCTCAGATGAGGTCCTTGCAGAGTCTCCAAGTAAGGTCAGGTTTCTTTCCTCTGGCGAGGGGTTGGGGGTGGAGCTTCTCTTGCCTTCCACAAGGTTTCAGGAAAAGCCTCCCTCCCTGTCCACCCAAAGGTCCCCATGTGGGTCTCAGGGTCCCATTCTTTTCCTGTTATTGTCACATAGGAGATAGTCCAAAGGTTGTGCATTTAGTCTCCTTTGCAGTGTTGTCACTGCTACAGTTAGTTCTTGGGGTCTGATTTTCAACAGTCTGCCTGTGGCTACGAGGTGTGAGTCTCCTTATACATGGCATGGAAGGCTTTCTGGGTTTCACAGAAAGCCCTGAGTTGATAGTTGGCTGACTTGACCCTTTCAGTTTCTTTTTTCAAGACTTGCAAAATATATTGACGAAGTCAGCCAACTGCCCACATGTTCAAGGACCAGAGCCACCACCCAACGCCATACATCACCCTCTACCCCTACCTTGTCCCAGTCTACCACAGGGGAGACTAGTAGCATTTGTGAAGCTAGTAGTTACCATGCCAGGAGTTACCACTACCCCACTTACCCCCAGCAGTGGGATCTTCATTGAACTCCACAGTCCCATCTTGAGGCTCTGATCTATGTAGCTCTTTCTAGTACCAGTGATCTTACCCTGAGTTCCCTTGAAGGCAGAGACTTAGGCAAAGACTAATATGTAGTTAGGTTTTTTGTTTTTTTTGTCGGTACGCGGGCCTCTCACTGTTGTGGCCTCTCCCGTTGCGGAGCACGGCTCTGGACGTGCAGGCTCAGCGGCCATGGCTCACTGGCCCAGCTGCTCCACGGCATGTGGGATCTTCCCGGACCGGGGCACAAACCCGTGTCCCCTGCATCGGCAGGCGGACTCTCAACCACTGCGCCACCAGGGAAGCCCCTTCTGCCCATTTTTTGATTGGGTTGTTTGTTTTTTTAATATTGAGCTGCATGAGCTGTTTGTATATTTTGGAGATTAATCCTTTGTCCGTTGATTCATTTGCAAATATTTTCTCCCATTCTGAGGGTTGTCTTTTCATCTTGTTTATAGTTTCCTTTGCTGTACAAAAGCTTTTAAGCTTCATTAGGTCCCATTTGTTTATTTTTGTTTTTATTTCCATTACTCTAGGAGTTGGGTCAAAAAAGCTCTTGCTGTGATTTATATCAAAGAGTGTTCTTCCTATGTTTTCCTCTAAGAGTTTTATAGTGTCTGGCCTTACATTTAGGTCTTTAATCCATTTTGAGTTTATTTTTGTGTATGGTGTTAGGGAGTGTTCTAATTTCATTCTTTTACATGTAGCTGTCCAGTGTTCCCAGCACCACTTAGTGAAGAGACTGTCTTTTCTCCATTGTATATCCTTGCCTCCTTTGTCACAGATTAGTTGACCGTAGGTGTGTGGGCTTATCTCTGGGCTTTCTATTCTGTTCCACTGATCTATATTTCTGTTTTTGTGCCAGTACCATATTGTCTCGATTACTGTAGCTTTGTAGTATAGTCTGAAGTCAGGGAGTCTGATTCCTCCAGCTCCGTTTTTTTCCCTCAAGATTGCTTTGGCTATTCAGGGTCTTTTGTGTCACCATACAAATTTTAAGATTTTTTTGTTCTAGTTCTGTAAAAAGTGCCATTGGTAATTTGATAGGGATTGTGTTGAATCTGTAGATTGCTTTGGGTAGTATAGTCGTTTTCGCAATGTTGATTCTTCCAATCCGAGAACATGGTATATCTCTCCATCTGTTTGTGTCATCTTTGATTTCTTTCTATCAGCATCTTATAACTTTCTGAGGACAGGTCTTTTACCTCCTTAGGTAGGTTTATTCCTAGGTATTTTATTCTTTTTGTTGCAGTGGTGAATGGGATTTCTGATGTACAGCAAAGTGATTCAGTTATACATATGTATATATTCTTTTTCATATTCTTTTCCATTATGTTTTATCACAGGATATTGAATATAGTTCCCTGTGCTGTACAGTAGGATCTTGTTGTTTATCCACTCTATATTTTGCATCTGCTAACCCCAAACTCCCAATTCTTCCCTCCCCCTTGGCAACCACAAGTCTGTTCTCTATGTCTGTGAGCCTGTTTCTGTTTTGTAGATAAGTTCATTTGTGTCATATTTTATATTCCACACATAAGTGATATCATATGCTATTTGTCTTTGTCTGTCTGGCTTATTTCACGTAGTACGATAATCTCTAGGTCCATCCATGTTGCTGCAAATGGCATCATTTCATTCTTTTTTATGGCTGAGTAAACCGCCTCTTTCATGCCTGCCTTGAAGCACTTGAACGACTCCAGTTTCTCCTCCAAGTTGGAGAAACACAATCATGATGACAAAGCCACAGTTCTCAAACTGTGACTTGGTCCTGCCCAGAGCTCCTACTGCATTTCCTACTATATTAACTTTCTCCCGCTCCAGAATAACTTCTCACTCTCTCTTCTCACTCAGACCTGTTACATCTCTCCTGTCTCTGACTAGCACTCTCTGCTGGTAGATCTGCCTTCAGAATTCATTGAGAAAATGGAATATTCTGCCGGGAACTTCCTCATTTTCATATCACCAAGGCTACCAGCTATACCTGCTTCAGCACCAGTGCCTTCAGCCTTCACTCCAGGTTCTGTGGGTGAAGTTCCCCTGTCTCGTAGAGACCAACCCTTTACAAAGAGCAGAGTCCATGAGAAAATATGGACTTGAGTCGAGATCTCTTGAATTCTTAAATTCTGGATCCCAGCCTTTTTGCTTTCTCAAAGACCTTGTGTTTTTCCCTCTCTCTCTACTACACTATGTTCACCAGCCACAGATAAGTTCTAATACCTCCTATATTAAAAATAAAACCAAAAATCCACGTCTGCCTCTGATTATCTCCTCATTCTTCTGTTCCTTGTAATAGAAAAACTTCTTGGAAGAGTTGCCTATAATCGCATTCTCTCCTTCCCCACCTGCCAGGCTCTCCTCCACCCATTCCATGGGGTTCCATTCACACCACAGTAATGGAATGGCTCTTGTGGTTCTTGCCAGAGTTGGCAGTGATCACCATGTTGCCAGATACAGTGGTCACTCCAATGTCATCTTGTCCCCTCTGCAGCGTTTGATGCAGGTGACAGCTTCCTCATTGAAATCCTTGGCTTTCATGAAGCCACACTCTTGCAATTTTCCTCCCATCCTCTTGGTCAGTTCCTCTCAATCTTCTTTGCTAGCTTCACTTTTTTCCTTTCCATCTCTAAAGATGGGCCCTGTTTTGGGCTCCCTTATTATTATTATTTTTTAATTTACACAGGTTTCCTAGGTGGTTTAATCTAGTCGATGGCTTTATATATCCTCTTTATGCAATGATTTTCAAATATTTATCCTCAACTCAGACCACCCCTCAGAACCGTATACTACACTGTATAGTTAGCTACCAGACATTTCCTCACAGTGTCTGCAAGGCACCTAAAACTGAACATTGCCAAAATAGAACATTCCTCCCCTTTCACATCTCAGTCAATGGGCAACCAAATTCACCCCATTGCTTTTCTCACTTCTACATCCAAACATAAGTTAACAGCTGTGGAGCCTGCCCTCTCATCATATAAATCCATCTACTCTCCCATCCACCGGTCACCCTGTCCAAGGCACCAGCGTTCTTTCCCTGGGTTACTACAGGAGACTCCTGATTCTCGGAGCCCTGACTGTGAATAAGGTGCTTGCTTGCTTGTTTGTTTAGTACTTGACCAAAATAAACTTCAGGGGATGAAGGGTCTTTGAAGAGTGATGATAGAATTGCCCTAAGATCAAGGCTCACCCTAGGTTTTTCCAGCCCTTCAGAAATCCGCTGGTGGAAGGAAGGAAATCAGAGGCTTCAGTTCATGTTTGTTCAATAACTTGCTTTCTGATAACAGTGTGAGCCTTAGCTCAACGCCCTGTCGGTGAACATTCACATGGAAATAATTCTGCCACTGAATTAAGTGCCTTTCTTAAGACCTTCACGGGGACTCTTGACCCTCGTCACTTTCACTTCTCAGGGATGTTACTACCACTCCCTTTACATCACAGGGAGTCCTGTGCGCTGGTGTAGACAGTCTGACATGGTGCTAGAAAGGCCGTGTCATTTTTAATTGGGGATGTAAGAAAAGAAAGCCTGCTTGGTTGAATATGCCAGAACCAAGGAGCCAGACGCCCTGTGACAGATGCCAGGACACATGGGTGCCTGGGAAGTGACATAAATGAGGTTATTTTTTTGAATTAGATAAAAACAGGCTGACTTGACATTTACCTATGTATCCATTAGCCCCAGGGACTGAGACTCAGGCTCATCTTTTTGTCCCTGTCAGTTCTCCCCTCTCCCAGTACTGTAAGTGAAATACACCATCCCGGGGGGCAGCTCCTTCCCGGCTTCACATCGGACCCCTGGTTTGGGTTAATCGTCCCTTTTATCCGTTGAAAGGTGCACAAGGGAGTGAACTGGAAGTCTTCCGCGGTTCCTGCAGTAGTGTTGTGAACGACAGTTTTGGTACTTGCAAGCAGAGGGTCCAGAATCTCCGGAGCATCAGTTAATGAGAGTGATCACCGTAGCAAATTGCTTTCCATTTCTATGAAATAACAAAAGAATTGCCTCTGACCCTGTGGCCCTGGGACAGCTACATTTCAAAAGGGACAAGTTAGCATGAGAATGGATTTCTGAACCAGATGCTAAGTCAATAGGCCAAAAGTAGCCATATGAATTTGACAGCTGTGTTTTGAGCTTATCGCATGTTTTTATGCATGGAAAAGAGCCCTTTGGACGAAGAACAGAAATGTTGGCGTGGCTTTGCTAGACTCCATACAGTACTTACCATACTGTGATGGCCTCCTATTCACGTGCCACTGTGTGGCTTCTTATGGTGACACGGCAGTAAGCCAAAGTGTCACCATCATTTCGGTTGTGAGGCGGGGCTTCTTCTGGCTGGGCTCGCATACAAAAACAACTATTTGCTAAAACGTATCAGAGAATTTAGATGTTTTCCTGACAAGGAACTATGTCCATGCTTTGAAATTTACGGCAAAGTCCAGAGGTGATTTATTGATACTTGTCTGGTTCATGTGGATGAGTGAATGTAAGAGCAGGTTTACGCTTGAGTATTCATTTGGGTGGGAAGAAGCCAGCACAAGTGAGTGACAGGATGCACTGCGTACATATTTATACAGGGGATGGACTCAGTGTGCAGGGGGAGGCAGGAGTGGTGGGGTGTAAGCAGGAATGGCCGTCTCCTTTGGTGACGGCGGGGGTAGGTCAGCTTCTGGGAATGGAAGACGGTGGGTGATGAGGGGTGAAAGTGAGCGTGTGTAAGTGGTTCTAGTGTGTGAGGGGCTGTTGGAGAGGATTTGTGTGAGAGCAGTTGTGTGAGTGGGTGGATGATGGCCTCTACCCAACACTGGGAGTGGTTGAGACTTAGTAGGTCTGGGCCAAGTAGGTGGGGCAGTGCGGCTGTCTGTTTTAGAGTGGGAGGCTTGGTAGATGAGGGTATCTTTAGTCATGATGCATTTGGCTGAGTTGGAGAGAGGTGCTCGTTGAAGCCTGTTTTCTCCTCTGTGTTTCCACTTAGGCATGAAGAGAGCCAGTGTGACTGTACCCCTTTTAAAATTAGACACACCGAAGCCACATCATCAGTGGTAGCCCCATGGGGCGTGAACTTTCTCGTCTCTCCTAAGCGCAACCTCACGTCACAGAGTTTGCCTACCCGGGGTGTCACATGATTGACTAAAGGCGCTTCCAGATCCTCTTTAGAAGTGGCTGTTTGAGGCAGCAGTACAGTTTCTCTTATTTACGTTTGTATCATTTGCAGTCCCACAGGAGTTTCCTTAGAGACACTTCCCAACGCCGTAAAATGCTGTAGGGCAAAGCGAGCAATTTACCCTTGGGAATAAGCCAGCAACAGCTCCCCGCTGCCCCCCTTATCCCCCATCCGTTCATCTCTGCAACTGCCCCGGTCCGGGCGTTTGCCCTTTTATCCTCCGTATCACTGCCTTGCACTTGAAGCCTCGTGTGGACTTTCACAGCTGTGAATCTCTGCTTAACAGACTCTTAGTTGAGTTTCTTGAATGATCAGCCTGAGAGGCTTTGTCTCCTCACCTCAAAAGAGGGAAGAGCAGGGGGGGTGCGACATGCAGGCAGCAGAGATGCTGTTCTGGGGACCGGAGTTCTCCCACGCCCCCCTGGAGAATCGTACAGGAGCTGGATCTTTGCCTGGGGATGGGGAGAGAGGGAGGTGATGTGTGCATGCATGTGTGTGCGTGTGTGTGTGTGGTTGGAGGGTGTCCCAGCATGGGAGGCTGGAGTGACCACATCAAGCATAAGGAGTAAGTGGCTGCCCGTGAGAGGCAAGAGACTTCCCTTCCAAAAGGAGAAGCAGGGGATCACCATTCTCGATTCCAGAGACAAAGGAGGTCATGGAGGAGAGAGATGAGCAAAGAGGTTCCAGAAAGGAATAGGAGGGACGTGCCTCAAGGAGTTTCTTTCCTGGTGGAGGGCTGAGCCCCAGTCTGCCCTCAAGCCCCTGTGCTCCCTCTGGGATTTGCTTCCCTGGTTCTTCCTTTAAGAGAAACCCTGGCCATGGGGGAAGCTACCTCGGGGGACTGAGGGAAAAACGAGACTGATTTGCAGAACAAGGACGAGTCTGTTTTCTACTTAGGATCCTCCAGCCACCCTCAGCCTGTATTTTTACCTCCACCTCTGGTGCCTTTGTATTTTTCACTTTCGATTGATGACAGTGAAGACATAGGTAGAATGGTTTCTGAGGGTGGTGGAGGGATCGGATATTCTTAAGAATAAGTTGACCATCTGTCAAGTTTTGAAAAAAGGAGATGGTTCTTATGGGAGTTCTCACTTCTACTTCATTACCATTCCACAAATATTTAGCCAAATGCCTACTGTTAGCAGATTCTGTTCCAGAAGCCCTACTGTACCAGCTACAGAGTTAGGCACATTCACAAAGGTACCGTATTTAGTTTGTGATGCTATATTTTGGGGCAGTTATTATGCCATTTTATGGAAGAGAAAACTAAGGCTAATAGAATAATTTGTCCAAGGGTTGGTGACGGAGATAGTATTCCAAGCAGGGCTTTGTGAGTTTGATTCTCATGGTCTTTTCATTATTCTGCACATCTTGCTTTTACTTCAAATCAAAATTTTGTTTTTATTACCAGGAATTGTCACGCTCTGCCACCTGGTTATGAATCCCAGTAGATCTGGGATTTATAACCACCTACTCTTTAACTTGTATAAAATTATCTGCACCTCAGCTTTACCAATTGTAAAAAAGGAGATATTAATTCCTTATTTTAAGGATTGCTGTGAGGATTGTGTGAATATGCACATACGCACACATATAAAGATATACGTGCACTCATGTATGTACATCATTTTGTGTGTGTATGTGTGTCTATATATGTATATCGCCTAATATAATATATAACACACTTATTAGATAGGAAACACCCAGTGCTCTTTCCCTCATTCCCCCTTCTGATGAGAACCCACTCTTCTTATTTCCTGTGGTTGCATAAAATTTAATAGTTTTCTATAGTTCTTATTCTTACGCTCAAAGAACCAAGCCCTTGCATATTTAGTCACATCAGGGTAGGCACAGTCCTCATAAGTGATGAATAGGAAGGACTTTCTCAGTCCACTCCGACTCCACCTCCCCACGCTGTGCTCTCCTGTCTCTAAACTTGCACAGTATTTATCGCCTGTTGCATCACCCTAGTCCCACTTCTGCATTTAATCAATGGCAGTTTATTAAGAGATTGTTTCATTCAAAACTTGGTATTAGGTTTACTGTAGATACAGAGGTAAGTTAGATACATTCTTTTTTTAATATTAATTAATTAATTTATTCTTGGCTGCGTTGGGTCTTCATTGCTGTGAGCGGGCTTCTCTCTAGGGGCAGTGAGCAGGGGCTACTCTTTTGTTGTGGTGTGTGGGCTTCTCATTGCGGTGGCTTCTCTTGTCGTGGAGCACGGGCTCTAGGCACGCGGGCTTCAGTAGTTGTGGCATGCGGGCTCAGTAGTTGTGGCTCGTGGGTTCTAGAATGCAGCCTCAGTAGTTGTGGTGCATGGGCTTAGTTGCTCCATGGCATGTGGGATCTTCCTGGACCAGGGATCGAACCCAAGTCCCCTGCGTTGGCAGGCAGATTCTTAACCACTGGGCCACCAAAGAAATCCGAGGTAAGTTAGAAATATTCTTATCCCTGAAGAGTTTTCAACCTGATGATGGTTTAGGTCACCAGTGGTCCATTGATAACTTTAGTTGTAGATTTTTTTTAAAATCCTGTAGAAAGGATTTTATGGCTCTTAGCTCAGTTATTTTGGACTCAGGTCATTATAGACAGGGTAATGATTTGGGAATACATATTGTGGAGGAAGTAAGTGAACACTGGTAGAACTTCCATCACCACTTTGCATCGGGATCAAATTCTTATGCTTCCACAAGTCTTCTGGTTAAATTGACATGAAAAACTATAATGGCTTACAAAAGAACTTGCTCTTATGAGATCATTATGACCAGTTTGTTTTGCTTTGTCATCAGGGGGTCATATATTGCAATTCTGGAGCTCATACAAGTCTTGCATTGCTCATTTGAAGGAACAGCGCTCGGGTTCCTTGAGATCAGTGTTTCAGAGCATAAGCTCTAGATTTCTTAAATGTCATTTTTTACCTGCACAATAGTAACTATTCTAATTAGCAAAGAAATATAGTTCAAGGAACCATTCTTCATTTGCCCACTCACTCATGTATTCATTCATTCATTTTACAATCGTGCATGCGTTCATTCAGAACATTTACCAAGTGTTTCTTGCATGTTAGTTGTCTTGGAAGGTGAGGAGCAAAGGCAATTCTTTAACCTTCTATGCAGGACTATTTCTGAAGAGCGTGATATTATTTAAAACTTTGGTAGCTCTTATTTTATTAATTCCATCCAGAAAAAAATATTTCTCAGTCTAATGATGTAATAAGTTTAACTTGAATGCTGTTAGCTCGACTCCTGGAATTCACTTTCTGCCACATCTATATTATTCTAGGAGAAGTGAGTATGACGTGGAAGATAAGACTTGAGAGGCTTCAGAAAAGTGAACGGATGAATACATACATGATAATCATTCTCAGAATAATTCTCAGTTCAGCCTGTCAGGTCATTTCTTAAAAACCTGGCTGAGTCTCATTAGTGAGCATCCTTGTCTCCTTCATTACCGTCACCACTGGCACCTCCACCACCAGCATCATCCATCAGTATTAACACCATAAGACCTATAGCCCACCAGCAATGCACTAGGCACCATGAATGAGAATATTTACTGAAGAGACTGGACCACTGTCTTCAGGAAGTTCGCACCTAATTTGATCTTAATAATATGTATGTAGTGCGTAGAAACCTATTTCTTAGAATTCTGAAATCTCTTGGCTGAACCTTTAACTTTGGTTCGCCCAGGAATTAGGTCCTTTGTGTCATAGAATTTGTTCTCAGAACATTTGGTCTTCTCAGTCTTTCTTATCCTTTTGCGGGTAGATGGAAGGCCGGATACCCAACCAGAGTTTCCCTTTGGGCTTGAGATTAAGAGACAGCATCGATATTATTCATCGAAGTTCAGAACCTACAGAACGCTTGGGACTCAGCAGGACTCTGTGGAATGCGGGCATTTTACAGAGAAGACATGACCTCCTTTTCAAAGAGCTTGGAGTCCAGGTCAGCTTTAAATCATAAGCATAGCAACATAATATTTCTCAGAATCCCAAACTCCCTAGGGAAGCTATTTCTCTCCAGTTTCTCTAAAGAAAGAGCTGTCCTTTGTTTAAAAATCTCCTCGTATCAAGCCTCTGTCATGGACTACTTTTTTCCTACCATATCAGAGGAAGCATCTTACTGAATAGACCTGCTTTCCTCCTGTTTGCTGGGACTTATTAAAAGAGCTGACTGCAAACATATTTTTACTGCCTCAGTGTGGCCTTATATCAGGTAGCACCCAATAAGACTTGACAAGCTGACATCTCCTATCCGTCAACAGTGATGGGGGGGGAGGGACCACAGGAAGGAGAGAATCCTATTCCCACCCACTTTCTGAGAGATGGACTTTGGTTGCATGATAGAGGGTCCATTTTTAGAAATCTGTTTAATTTCTGAGTTGGAGTTTGGGGATTTTGCTTTTGGAATATAAGGCCAGAAACAATACCCATTTTGTCAATGCGAAAAAGAAGCTGAAAATTATACACCCTTTAGGTCACAAAGGAGCAATAAGAATGAGTCCTTAGGAGGAAGGGGGAAAAAAACCTTACAGGACACTAGTGTTAGAGCATCTTAAACACACTGCACTCTTCTCCAGCCGGGCAGCCTAACAGCTCTGTGTGATTAATACCGATGGCAGGCTTTTGTTCCGAAGACAGAAAGATCTTGTGAACCCAGATTTCCACCAACTTTTGTCCCATGCTTGCCTTACTTTTCTTTCTTAAGCATTGGTGACACTGATTTTCAAAAAAAAAAAGCAAAAACTACAACCGGATTCTGAGTTGTTCACTTACAGGATTTTCATTTAATGTAGAATGAAATATTGATACATGTGACTTCTTGTTTATTAAGAATTCTTTACAAACACTGATGGCTCATTCCTAGGAAAGAAGTAAGTCAAGCCTGCTCTTTCACTGGAAGAATGAAAGTATAAATACTGATTTCTGCTTAATTTTTAGGATAATTAGATTCTGTTATTCTTTTAGAAAGAAGCTGGTGCCTCTTTAGGGGGAAATCACACTGGCCTTCTTGTGTAAGCTGGGGACCTCTTGAATATGTGAAGTTTAAACCACTAAGGTCAGTGTTCTTTGAGGATCGCTTGCTAAAATTATTAGGACTAATAGGAACAGAGATTTGGTGGGATGAAATCGTCAGTGTCTGCCAGTTTTATGTTTGCGAGGAGCATAAAAGCACAGCACATCAAGTGGACTGGGAGTGGTAGTGAGAAAGTCATGTTATTAACATAGAATGCCTCTCAATGAAGGATGTTAAAAGAAGCACTTAACATTTCTCAAATTTGTTGTGCAGGTTTCATATCTTGTTGACTCCCTGTTATACTTTCTAAAATTACTTATATTCTACCAATGTTCTAGTTTGGTATTTCGTTATCTTACTCTGTATGGTAAGCATCGAGAAGAGTAGACTATATGCCATCTGTCTCGGGTTTCTTACATTGCTTAGCACGTTGCCTTGCACACAGATATGGTCAATAAATATTTATTGAAGTGAAGTAAATTGAAATGAAGAAATATTTACACGGTAACATATTCTGAATATAAATTAAGCACCAAGAGAAGCTATGTCCAATAACTGTTGAAGATGTGAAGGTGACTAGAACCTTGGGAGATATTGACCATACCAACTTAAGGATTTAAAATTTTGAAGTTAGAAAACATATGCTTGTACTTTATGGAAAGATATTTTGAAAGCTGATAGAAAAGATTGGCTTGACCTGATGTTCAGAGACTCTAAAATATCCTCTAAAGGTAAAACTCTAATGAAAACAAAGCACACTAGGTATTTCAACATATACTTCAGGTGTGTATTCAGTGAATTTTGACAAATGCTTTCATGGGTATAACCCACACCTCTATCAAAATACGGAATATTTTCATCACGAAATGTTGCCTCACACCCCTCCGCAGTTGATCCCTACTGCCCCCCAACCCCCAGTGACACACAAAGTTAACCACCATCTGATTTCTTTCACTGTAGATTAATTTTGCTTGTTTTAGAACTTATTATAAGTGCAGTCATACAATATGTATTATTTTGTGCTTGACTTCCTTTGCTCAACATAATATTTTGAGACACACCCATGTTGTTGCATTTATAAATAATTTGTTCCTTTTTAAAGCTAAGTAATATTCCATTGTATGAATATACTAGAATATGTCATTTTCTGCTGGTGATCATTTGAGTTTCCAGTTTTTAACTACTGTGAATAAAAATGCCCTGAGCATTTTTTTCTGTGTCATTTTGTGGACATAATGTTTTCATTTCTCCTGGGTAAATATCTAGGAGTAGAACTGTTGGGTCAGAGGATAGGTATATATTTAACTTTGCAAGATAGGGACAAACCATTTTTCAAAGTGGTTATATCATTTTACATTCTGCCATATTTATTCCATTCATATATTTGTAAGAATATTTCAGTCAACAAGAGGGAATGTACTGTAGTAAGTTGGAGGGCTCAAAGAACAAAAAGTGAATCCTGAGAAATAATACCTGCAGGAACACCTGTTATTTCTAGAGCTAAGGTTGTGGTTAGAACTTAAAAGCGTAGAGGAGAATATATGCCTGGTGCCATGTGAATCTGGTACAGTACTTAGAGCTTCAAGGAGGAAGTACTGCCCAATTACTTTTGTTACCTTTAAGTCACTGGCTCTTCTGCCATCAGCATTCTGGTCGCTGAGTCTGTTTGATGGGTAGTTTTTATTTTGGCTATTGTATTTTCAGTTATAAAACTTCTGTTTGCTTTCTGTTTTAACTTTTTTTTCAAGAGTGTTTGAGATTGCTTGTTTGAGTATTTTTATAGTAGCTGCTTTAAAAGCTTCATCATATAATTCTAACATCAGAGCCATCACAATTGTTGGCAACTGTTGATTGTCTTTCCCCGTACAAGTCTAGACTTTCATGGCTTTGTGTATTATGAGTAACTTTGGGTTGCATTTTGGACATCTGGAGTACTGTGTTATGAGATTCTGAGCCTTGTTTAGAGCCATTAGTTTGACGGTATTTTAAATTCTGGTGTCCTTTCCAATCTGCATGTTGATATTTGATTTTCAGAGATCTCAAATAGCTGTTTTATGCATTCTCTCCGGGTTTAATAGCTGTTTTCAGTGGGAGAGAAAAGTTGTCATGTATTTTCTCCATTTTACCTGGAACCAGAACCAGGAAGCTTGAATTTCAGAAGCATCTATTCACAAGATGAAAGAAAACCCAGGTATTCACTTATGTTTGGTTAAGGGCAAGGATCATTGTTATACTACCAATGTATCCCAAGTACTCAGAGCACTGTCTAGAACTAAATAAATATCAAAGGCACTCAATAAGCATTTTGGAATGAATGAAAAATAAGCTAGTAAACAAGGAAGAATACATTAATGTTCGCTGAGCAGTATTGCAAGAAAACAATTAGAATAACCAATACCTGTGACTTTGTACAAGTTGATCAACCTTTCTCTGTGTGTATTAGTGTCTTCTTTTATATAATGGGAAAATGATATTTATTTCATAGTAGAAAAATACGGAAAGTATTTCGCACATGGTAGGTACCAAAAAACCCACACAGATTCACCATTTCCTTTTCACGCCTCTTCAAGTAAAGATAACTTTTAAAACTGGGAGCAAGGAGAATAACCCAAAGATGGGTTCATTCCGTGGGGCCGTTGGTTTTGTGTAAACAGATGGCAAATAAAAGCAGAAATACTCCACTCCTATTTTCCTTCCATCTTCTCTATTAAGGAAATGATCTTCAAATGAAAAAGGATAATATATCATGCCCTCTGAAGTGAGATGGCTTCATAGGTGACGTTTTTTTAGCCTCCCTCAGATTGAGCCAAATTATTTCTCTAAAGTAAGAATAATAATAGCTACTCCCACAGAGCTGTTTTAAGTGTGACGGGATGAAAATTTTGGAGGTTTGGGGCAGGGGGGACAGGAGAACATAGGCTCTTCTCACCTCCCAGCCTGTCAAAGACAATCTTTTAACTTCCAGCTCATCCCAAAGCCAGTCCTGATGGACGGGGGTAAATCGGCAGCCTTACCCGTTTTGCTGCTGTCGACCTTTTGGTCCAGTAGAGCTGGAGTAGGTTTGACACAACTTTGCCTGCTGAGTCACGGCCTACTCTGTGTTACTCCCTACTGCAGGAAGCCTGTGGCTTTCTTGGGCCCTGCAGACCAAAACACCACATCCATCAGGCTTCCAGCTTTGTTTGGAAACTCAGCCTGGTTCCACACCAAAGCAACTCTGTACCAGAGCTCTGTGAGAGACGCAGAAACCTGTTCCTTTCACCCATTGTTTCCCAGTAATCTGGCTCAGTATTTCATCTGTTACTAATTCTCAGTTGCACTGTTTCTCAGCCAAAGAGTTTTATCTCTTTCGTTCCTTCTTTCCCAGTATTGAATGGAAGTATCCCCCACAGCCTTTCCAAACAGCTAAAGTAGTCAAATTTTTTCACACTGCTGTCCACCAAGCATTTATATGTTATCCAACTCACATTTTCCACCTAGCCCGTGCCCTGAACCAGAGAGGTGCTTAGTGAAAGTTTCAGACTTTATGCAAGAGATCTGGTAAGTGTTCAAAAATGTGCCTTGACAGCCTTGATTTAATTGTCCATTGACACAACACCATTTAACTTTTCTTTAGACTCCCACGGCATTCTAAAGTCTATGGGAAGATGCTGTTAACGTCTTGGGAACTGTATAAACATGTAGCAGATGGGCATCTCTATGAGTACCTTCAGCTCTGCTTATTACTCTTCGGCATCATAGCTGCTGAATTCAGGGAGAGGATACAGGGGTTAAATATGGAAGGAGGGGGGGTCAGAAACCAGAGTCCCAGGCTATCGTTTAAAGTATATCCTTTAGAGTGTGTGAGGAGACCTCCTACTGTCCAGGATGAAGATCTTCTGAGATGCCACCTGATGCCAGGGTACATCTGCTGTTTACCTTTTTTTAAATTGAAGTATAGTCCATTCACAGAGTTGTGTTAGTTTCAGGTGTACAGCACAGTGATTCTGTTATACATTTTTTTTTCAGATTCTTTTCCCATACAGGTTATTACAGAATATTGAGTAGAGCTCCCTGTGCTATACAGTAGGTCCTTGTTGATTATCTATTTTATATATAGTAGTGTGTATATGTTAATCCCAAACTCCTAATTTATCCCTCCCCCACCCCTTTGGTGTAAAAAAAAAGAAAAAAAGTCTGTCTAGAATGAAAAAGGGACTACAAGGACTTCATTAATAGGGTAAAAGGTGATAGGGTTGACATTTGATAGGCTCTTCAGGAATGAAAACAAAATGAGACTTCCATTTACTGTCTCAGAAGGGAATTAAGGCCAAGGAGCCAAACCAGGCTATAAGAATATTTCTTATAATCTGGTGTTTTAAAAATTCATTCCCGTATGTATAAGCCCATAGTGATTTAAAAAAAAAAACAACTTTGAACGGAAAGGGGCTTATACGTCAGCCTTCATGGGCAGCAAGAAGTGAAGGGTTAGAGAGACTGATTTCCCCTGCATAGCCAAGCTTGAGCAAAGAGTCTTTACAAGTGATCATGAATGTGAGGAAGTTCCTGACAGAAGGGGAAGGAGACTGTGTCCTGGGCGCTAGCATCAAAGGGAGAGAAGACGGCCATCTGGGCCATGGGAGCTCTCTGGGCCTGGGAAGACGCTCTGGGATGAGACAGACCAGAATTTCTCCTGCTGTCGTGGGCTGCCACTCTTTTGGCTCCGTGGCGCTGTGGAGCTCAGTCAAGCAGACATTACAGAGCCCTGAGGTGCGCCGTGACCCAGACACAAAGGCGGCGATGCGGTGAAGAAGAGGTGCACTCCGGCTTAGGGGGATTTGGTAAATCTTCAGAGAGAAGGTGGCATCTGAATTGGGATTTTAGGGGTGGTTAGGACTTTGATGGTCAGACATGGGGGTTTGGGCATTCCAAGCTCAGCCTAGAGGAAGAAATGGGTAAGACTTTTTGGGGGGATACTGCAGTCCATATAACCGCACAGCATAAAGCTGGGGCTTAGGATCTGTGATGCAAGTTGGTTTACTGGAAAATACAGTTAAATAATGAGTCTGTTTTGATCTTTTAATTGTCTCTACTGATTGAGTTCTGCTTAGGTCACTGGAAGAAACTTTATTTCATTTCTAACCATTTAGTCTCCCACTGGGAAAGTACGAGTTTATGCATTTTTCTTTTGATCTTGACAGTGCTAGAATATGATCGTATCGGAGGATGGCACGTCTGATGTCTATTCAGTACTTAATTCACGCTAATCCTCGCTGTTCCTCAGCCTTATTGATCCTCAGCCTTTTGCCAGTTCCAATATATTTATGTGATCAATGAGACACCAGTAAACACTGTGAGAGTCATCAAATCAAATAGTTGCAAGGGACCTCTGGAGGTCACTGTGCCTATAGGTAGATGATTTCCAAAGCCCACTAAAATAGAGTTGTTTATTAGCGCTCCAGAAATGGAAACCGGCAGCCTCCCTCAAGTAGCTCATTCTAGTAATTAATCAGCTGGAAGTTTCTTTCTTGTGTCTAATTGAAGTCTTTCCTGATGTAATTTAATTTATTTGCTCCTGTTTTGTCTACTTGGGCAAGGATAGCAAATGATCACTGCACCACTAATAACAACCCTTTATGAACTTAAAGACAAAATCTCATCACCTGTCTACCCCTCTTCTCTACACTAAACAAGTCCAGTTTCTTATACTGTTCATCAAAGGTTTTCTTTGTGTCTTTAGCTATCTTTATTAAAGTTCTCTGAACTCTTGAGTTTTTCTTCATTGTCTTAAAATAATTACTGTAGTGAACAGAAATTTAGACTGAGTGCAGAATAACTGTTTGGGAGTCTCGTTGATGATTTTTCAAAGTGACAAAGCTCATGGGCCTTTTTTGGTGAAAATTAAAGTGACTGCTGCTAGGGCCCAGTTCTAGGTAGGGCTGTGGGATTTTTATTTTTTTCTTATTATTGTTTTAACAGACTTAATCTCATTGTGGTTCACCTACATTTCTCTGGAATCCTTGTAGAGATGATCATGTGCCTTCTTGTCATGAAATTACTTTTAAATTATAAACCTAGAGCAGACAAGGCACTATGCCTTATATTGTACATTCCCTTTTTTTTTTTTTTTTGGTCTGATCAGTTTGGGAGTGTTTCCTCTAGTGTATTTTAGAGTATCTTGTCCAAAAAATCTGAAATAGACATAGTAATTACTACAAATAACTGTAAGAGTATATGACATTTATTCCCTTATGAAATGACTTTGGGGTTCATAGAGAGGTTAAGGGACTAATAGGTAATCAGGTTGTGTGAAGGTGGGAAGCAGGGGAGCAAGATTCAGCACTCATCAGGTATCTTCCATGTGTGAGCATTACGCCAGGTCCTGTGGATACACAAACATGGGCAGAAACAACACATCACCCTCAGGGGAAAGGATGAAGAATGGATGGGATGATCAAATTAGGGTATGTTTGTGTGGTGGCACTATGGCACCCGGGCATTGGAGGAGGAGCCGTCTAGGGAAGTATGGGTTGTGGGGATATTCGACTGAGATCAGTCATCAGGCAGGAGGAAACTGGCTCCTCAAAATTTGGGATTAAGAGACGAGGAACGAAAGTATCAGTGACATGCATTTTACTTATAAACGAGGAAATCACTGTAATAATGGCTAACATTGTTTAAATTAATTTTTATTGGAGTATAGTTGCTTTACAGTGTTGTGTTAATTTCTGCTGTACAGCAAAGTGAATCAGTCATACATATACATATATCCACTCTTTTTTAGATTTCCTTCCCCTTTAGGTCACCACAGAGCATCGAAGTAGAGTCCCTTGTGCTATACAGTAAGTTCTCATTAGTTATCTATTTTATACACAGTAGTGTATATATGTCAGTCCCAATCTCCCAATTCATCCCCCCCTTCCTCCCCCCTTTGTAAATGGTTAAAAAGTTTTGAGCTTTCACAGCGTCCCAGGCAAAGTTCTCAGCCCTTCTACGGGTATTAATTCATTTAACCCTCACAACAGCGCTATGAGGCACATACTGTTCTATCTCCGTCGGGCGGAGACACAGGCATGGAAATGAATAGGGAGGAGAAATCTCACGGAAATTCGTGGAGTGGTGGGTCTGGAGTAGCAGGGAGGGAGTTCACTTGGAGACGATGCCGGTAGGATTTAGAGAGATGTGGCGCTAGATGAGCGGGTATGTGGCTACTTCTAGGGGTTTGGGATGGCCAAGAAGGACTGCAATGCCACAGGCATTATTCCAGCATACTCCTGAAAACAGATGAATGCAAAATGAGAGCCCTCTGCTGGTTGAGTCATCAGAGCTGCTGGGTGACTGCCGTGTAGGGACTGGCCGTTCACGCGGTGTGTTTCACAGAGATCAAGTCCTTCCTCCCTTCATCATCCCGTGCTCTCCTCCTCCATTCTTTCCCCTTCCTCTTCTACTGTTCTGTCCTCCTCTAAGACCCCTCAAAGGCCGTTTTCTCGTGGCCCCAGCCTGGGCTCTGCATGGCTGTGTGTTGGCTCCCTAACTGGCTCAAATCCTCCACACGTCATCACACCCTTGGAGCATCACTGTTGGCCTGCCAGTCTCAGCATCAAACCCTTCCTGACCGTGGCTCTGATGTCCTCTTCTCTTCCCATAACTGCAGATGCCGCCCTCATGACCCGGTCATTACTTTCTTATCCCTCTGATGACTTTCGTTCTGCTCAAGCCTTCAGAGTCCCTCTCCTACCTTGTCCCCATCCTCACTCACCCCAGCCCCCTCCCACCCCCTCCCCCTCTTTGGGTGCCAAAGACAGTGAACACGTGACCCTGCATGCGGGGTGGGTTTCTGTATGCGTTCAAGCTTGAATGTGAACGTGATTATGAATGGAAGTGCCTAAGTAAGGGTATGTACCGAATGAAGGGTGTATTTGTGCCCGTTTGTATATGTGTATTTATGTTCCCAGGGTGGGAAGGAGCAGCTGGGAGTAAACTGATATTGAAAGGATCCTGTGGTCAAGCTTACTTAAAATAAAGAAAAGGTGAGCTGCACAAAGACATGCATAGGAGGGCAATTATCCAGTTTTTGTAAACTGAACACATCCTAAATTTCTATTACTGTTTCCATTTCTGTGACGGAGTTGATTAAATTTTGGTTAATCAGTCAATGAGATACGAGTTTTTAAAAATATATATGCTTACATGTGTGTATGTGTGTAGAAAGAGATGGAGGCATAAAGTGAAAATAGAAGGTTACATACTGTAGAGCACAGGGGACTCTACTTAATGCATGTGGTGTCCTAAATGGGAGGGAAATCCAGAAGGGAGGGGCTCTATGTATATGTATGGCTGATTCATTTTGCTGTGCAGTAGAAGCTAACGCAACATTGTAAAGCAACTATACTCCAATAAAAATGAATTTAAAGAAAAGAACAAGAAAAAAGAAGGTTAGAAAAATAGATAACTAATAATAACCTGCCGTACAGCACAGGGAACTCTACTCAGTACTCTGTAATGGCCTCTATGGGAAAAGAATCTGAAAAAGAGTGGATCTATGTATACGTATAACTGATTCACTTTGCTGTACACCTGAAACTAACCCAACATTGGAAATCAACTATACCCCAATAAAAATTTTAAAAAAATAGAAGATTAGATACATGTGACATATTTTTATTGCATTTACATATTTACGCTTAGAGAACGTCTGAGCCAATTGCTAAAATAATAATATGGTTACCCCTGGAAAGTGAAATTATTTTTCTTAACTGCATGTTCTGATTTGCCATAGTGAACATGTAGCGTGTGAATAAGAAAAAAAGTATAAAGTTGTGAGATGAAAACAGTATTTTAGGAGTAACATAAAGAGTGGGCCGACAGGAAGAGGTCACTATTACAGCCAAATAAGGGAGGGTTACGAGGCCTGTGAGCCTTTCTTTCCCTCCTCCTCCAGCTCACCTTACTGCCCAAAATCTCTTCCTAAAAGTTCTACCCAGTTAGAAATTTATTTGAAGTAATAAACACCCCTGGGAGGGCAAAGATTTACCAGTGACTCACAGGACATGTTAGCCCACAAGTCACTTCTGTGCGAATTAGAAGAAGGTGTCCATTCCTTAAAACACTGTAGTGCTGTGTGCTGGAGAACTGTCATAGTGAAAACACTCAGCGACAGTATTCATGTTAGGACGACCCTCCTGAGTTTGTGCAGTGCCCTTCCTACACACACATAAGCAACGTTCCTTCACCATCGCATGAGTTAGCGATGTGGATATTGCTTTCCTCCTAGTCTGGCTGAGACCATAGCTCTAAAGGATGGGCGTTTCCATGAGCACAGGAATACATGGCACAGTGGGAGGAGCAGTGAACTGGGAACACCTTGCGGAAGGTGTCAGAGAGAGCTCTGAATCCAGAAACTCTGGATAGCCTGAAACAACAGAGGGCATTAAACTAAGGAAAAAGAGGCACCTGGGTGGCCGGGGTCTGAGAGAATAGAAGGGAAAAGAGATGGGCATCCAGAAGCTGTCCTTCAAATTCTTGATGCTTGACCCATGGTCTCCTGCATTCCTGAGGGCTTGGGACACTGCCCTTGAATTCTTGTGGGACCCCCTCCTCATGGGGCCTTGGAAATGAGCCGAGTCCCTGGTTTATGATGGAGCTGCCTCCCAGGGATGGAGAGACTTGTTGTGCTAATGGTGTGTGGACCCCTGTGGAGGGCATATTAATGTGATCTATTCCCGTGTTCAAATCATAATGCTTATTTTGCAGCTGTGCTTCTTGGTTTAGTTTATAGCCACTTATGACAATTTCCATTCTAGATCTTTTCATTCGTCACTGATACAGAGCCATTCCCGATTCACTGAAGTCAGGAGCCTAAGAGCAGACCAGGAATTATAGTTCTGTTACTTTGGGTGTGATGGTAGCATCTGAGGAGGGATCAAGCCAAGGTCTCGTGGGAAGCAGTTTCTGAGACTGATAATGGAAGAACTAGGATACACATGAAAGAGATCCATGAATTATAAGATGCTCAGTATACAAATCTTTTTTTTTTTTTTTTTTTTGCAGTATGCGGGCCTCTCACTGTTGTGGCCTCTCCCGTTGCGGAGCACAGGCTCCAGACGCGCAGGCCCAGTGACCATGGCTCACGGGCCCAGCCGCTCCACGGCATGTGGGATCTTCCCGGACCGGGTCACGAACCCGTGTCCCCTGCATCAGCAGGCGGACTCTTAACCACTGCGCCACCAGGGAAGCCCTACAAATCTTAATTAATGTGATTATTTGTTAGCAGATTGCTGAGGTTCTGTTACTGCTAAGTTTATTCAAATTAAAAAAAACTTTCTTGGAGTTTGAATTGACCAGTATTGGTTTGTATAGCAAAGATTCTAAACTCACTTAGTAGAGGAGTTCCATGTGAATTTCTCGAGAGTTCTCCAAAGATTCTTCTCACAGCTCCTGTAACCCCCTGCTTTGCTTTACATTTGTCTTTCATCCAAAGAACCCTGAACTGAGGGCGTGTCGAGGAGGATGGGTAGAGTTCTTGCCTGCATCTTGGGGTGCTCTGCTTGAGGAAAAGCCACAGGAACTGGTGACAGCAATTGAACATGCATTTCAGCTGTGCAGTTCTGGACTCCTTGTCGTGAGCCAGACTTCACCACTGCAGCAGAACCTCCACTGAGATCTGGCTTCTATCGTAGAGCTGTAGTAAATTTAGTTAGAGTAGGCACTGCTATTATCGTTAGAGAGATGAACTTGGACACCTACTAGACCAAGAATCCTGTAATGGCTGGAACTGTGTCTATTTTGTTTGCCACCGAATCCTCAGAGCCTAACAGTTGTTTGATATTAGTTAAATGAATATTAGTTAAATGAATTAAAACTATTACAGAGGCCAGTGGGGTGCTTGAGCAGAACTTGAACAGAAGTTATTGCTTTGACAGGATTATGATGACCTGTGAATATTTAGGCTCCCAATCTCAATTGTAATAGCTCCCTCCGAGTTGGTCAAAATCAGGACAATAACCTATCCTAACCAAACTCATAAGGGACTGATTTGTAAGCCAGATGCCACTTAGTAACGATGTTTTTGTTGTCAGTTGTTCCATAACAAATCGTCTCTAAACTTACTGGTTTAAAAAAACAACCAGTAGGGCTTCCCTGGTGGCGCAGTGGTTGAGAGTCCGCCTGCCGATGCCGGGGACGCAGGTTCATGCCCCGGTCTGGGAAGATCCCACATGCCACGGAGGGGCTGGGCCCGTGAGCCATGGCCGCTGAACCTGCGCGTCCGGAGCCTGCGCCCCGCAACGGGAGAGGCCACAACAGTGAGAGGCCTGCGTACTGCAAAAAAAAAAAAAACAAAAAAACCCCAGTAAGCTAACAGTTTTGGCGTTTGAGAAGGACTCAGCAGGAACAGTGTATTTTAGCTCCAAGAAGCCTCAGTTAATGTTTGGCTAGAGCTGGAGGATCTAATCCAAGATGGTTCCCTCGGACGGCTGGCCCGCTGGTTCTGGCTATTAGCTGGGAGTCACCAGAACTCAGTTCTCCTCCATGGGCGCCTTTCCACTTGGCTACTTGGGCTTCCTCACAGCATGGTGGCTGGTTCCACCTGGCACGGTGCCACTTCTGCTATATTCTCTTGGTCAAAGCAGTCACAGGCCCAGCCCAGGTTTACCAGGGCAGGGGGTGTGGGGATAAGAAATACACTACCTCTTGGTGGAGGAAGTGATAAAAATTTGTAGCCATTTCTAATACACTCCAAATGTTCACTGAAGAACAACTATTCTAAAGATTTGATACTAAAGTTAATTGTTCATTCTATTCTCTTCCTTACAGAGAAGTTTCAGTTAGCTAAATTACACAGGCCAAAGGCGGGGGATGGTATTTGACTTCCTTAAAGTTCCCATCAGTTGCCCTTCCAAACCCTGGAAAATAAGTGTACAATCTAAGTGAAACCAGGTTATTATGCAGATGACTTTTTAGGAGAAGTCTCAGTCTGCTAACGTCTCCTACCCCGCCCTCCCCACACATAAATCATACAATGCTCCTCTTTTATTGAAAAGCCTCCATTATAAGAAGATTCCCTGATATGTATAGACCAAGGGAGTGAATTACATGGTTTGAGGGTATGGTGTCACCAAAGTTATGATATAGCCATCTCAACTCTCGTGTTACTTGCCAAATGTATTTAGACCAAAAAAAGAGCTTTCTCTACCCTTCAGGTGATTTTCTCCCCTCTCCAGCGCTAGAAAAGTCATCAGTAAATTTATATACATTGGTTATTCTTCTAGAGATTTCAAGCAAGTTTCCTTTGTCAATTCAGTCTTTCTTCAGAGATTTCCTGCCAAACAAGTTGTATATGTTCATTTCGTATATGATTCTTCTGCAGATTTCTGATACCATTAGACCCACCTTGATAAGCATTCCAGGCTCTGCTTACTCTATTTGAGTTCAGGAGACCCAAGTAGCAACCATTTATCAATGACCTGTTAGTTCCGGGCAGTATATATGCGTTGCACTGTCCCCAGGCAGCACTACGCAATGCCCTTAGTGGGTATCTGGGGAGAAGGGGTCTCTGAGAGGCCAGCTCACCCGAGGTCCTTAGTTAGTGCTGCCACCAGGTGTGAGCTCAGGTTTTCCTAAGAAGTCCACTGCCTTCGTGATGTTTTATGCAAGCCCATATCAGCCGTGATAGGTCCAATTGTACTAGTTTAGCTCTCAGAGCCAACTATATCCACTTCTTGAGGCACTTGGTCCTAGCCCCTGATAAACTGCCTTAACAAGCTGTAATTCTGAGTCCATTTTTTTAAAAGATAGATGAGATAGATAGATGATGTAGATAGATGATAGACAGATAGATAAGATAAGTAGACAGATAGATAGAGAGCAACAGTAGGAAAACTGGAAACAAAAGAAAATACACTTATTTTCCCACTACCATAACACAAGTATTTTAATTTTTTTGGAGCCTTTCACCTTGTGCCAGCCTGTTTTTATACAATTGCCGTCACAAGTGTATGCCCAATTTTTCATTAAGCTTTTCAGAAAATGTTTTGATATATGGACTCTCCCCCAAGTTTCTACATATCACGGTAATAATTTATATTTGCTAGGTAATAGTCTGTGCAGCCAAAGTAGATTGATTTTTTTTGGTTTTTAAAATATTTTTTCTGTATATAAAAGCAATTCATGTGCATTATAGAAACATTTGAAAATCTACATAAGTATAAGAAGAATACAAAGATTTTTATCATGCTCAGAGATAATACTGTTATAGTTTGGAGTATTTTCTTCCAGGCTTTATAAATGGGTTATAAATATATTTTGTTTATATAAACACACATATGCCATTTTATTGTATGCAGAAGTGGAATCATGCTGTCAGAGCAACAACTTCAACTAATGTTTGCATGTCTCCAGAAAAGGAATTTTTTTTCCTGATGCTTCTTCTATAAGGACTCTCCTTTTGGAGTGTTTCATTGTTTTCCCAAGGTAGGGATTTCTTGGGAATTTGAGATGTTCCTAAATGTGACATTACATTGGGCTGCATCAGGGCAGAACAGCACACACGTGCATCCTTTGCCAGAGCATATTATGCATTCATTGCCTCATAAACCATGAGCAAGGCTGATAATGATGTGGCGAGGTGACCTCCAGCTAAACGCTGAAGGTGGACGAAACGATGCTATTCTGTGCAACTGTGGTTACCTCTGAACAATGCCCCAGGCTCTCACATAGGGATGCTACAGACCTAATGGAGGAGAGTGGACAGGGTCCATTTCACCCTACCTGTGAGATGGGAAAGCCAGTCTGTTACTTTGGTGCATATTTCCGAGGCCTGTGTTAAATCGGATATGGAAGCTTAGTGTCCAGCAGGAGTAAATACTGTACAGCATGGCAAAATGCATTTCGTAAGATCAACATTCTCTGGTTTAATTCATTCTGAAACAGTAGAGTTGGTGCAAGTCGCCTGTCTTTTATGTTCCATACAGTGAAACATTTTTAAAATGTGACATTCGTGGGCTTCCCTGGTGGCACAGTGGTTAAGAATCCGCCTGCCAGTGCCGGAGACACGGGCTCGAGCCCTGGTCCGGGAAGATCCCACATGCGGTGGAGCAACTAAGCCCATGCGCCACAACTACTGAGCCTGTGCTCTAGAGCCCGTGAGCCACAACTGCTGAGCCCACGTGCCACAACTATTGAAGCCCGTGTGCCTAGAGCCCGTGCTCCGCAACAAGAGAAGCCACCGCAATGCGAAGCCCGCACACCGCAACGAAGAGTAGCCCCCGCTCACCGCGACTAGAGAAAAGTCTGCATGCAGCAACGAAGACCCAGTGCAGCCAAAAATAAATAAAATAAAATAAATTAATTAATTTTTAAAGATTTGACATTCTTTAAGTCATTTTCTGTACAGGGAAGTACAGAAAATACTGTCTCAGATACCATGCTTCCACTGCAGATTTAATGAAAGTCAACGTTGGCCGTATTTGCTTCCGATCTCCTTAAAAGACAATATTTAATTGGTGGGTATATCCTCCCTAAACAATATCTTGGAAAGAAACTTTTGGCGTGAGAACTGGGGGCCAGGGCATCCTTCCAGCCTCTCCTCTCTAGTTCCTGCTCTCAGAGTGTCACTGTCAAGTGAAATGAAGTCCCTCCAGTGACTACAGAACCCACAGAAGAGAAAACAAAAGATAGAATGAAAGGAAAGATGAAGTCAGGTGTTGCCCAAAGCCAGTAGAGTGACAAGGGGGCGAGGGGCATGATGGGAATATGGGCTGAGCGGGATGTTAATTGCACCATCTGTGAGTGTGTCAGAAGCCCCGATAGACTCAATAGACTGTTTTTTCTTTTTTTTTTTTTTTTTCATCACATTTAGAGACAAGCTGCTTCCTGAATTGGATGAATTTTAAGGTTATGGTTGCACATTTAAGGAGTGAAAACTGAGGCTTTCCCCATTCTCTGCCTCGCTTCTGAGTTGTGTGCGGTAGTTCATGGCACTTCCGAATTTACATCTTAGAGCAAACGTGCTTGATGATTTGTCTTCATTGTATTTGGGGGCAAGAAAGAAGCCTCATCCGCCAGGGCTCGATTTTCTAGGAGCCCATCATTCAGGCACTTATTATCCACTTTGTGAAGTTTCTAGGTCTTTCCCTTTTTCCCCTGCCCCCTCCTGCTGGGTTTTGGTCATTTTGCTGCTCATTAGGACTTCCACCAGCAGGTATGGAGGCGCAAAGAGAACAGGCAAAGCATTATTAAGTTTTGCCTCTTGATAAGAGCGCTCTACCAAGGACTCGGTGGGGGAGCACTGTGAACCTTTGCCTACAATGAGGTTTGAGTTATCTAGTGATCTGGGTTATGCATGCCCTCCCTGTCCTCCGTTAGTGCAGCGGATGAAGAGCTGCCGTGCAGAAAAACAGCCGCAAAATACAGCTGAGAACCGCAGTGAGCCATGATTTAAACGTGGTCCTCTGACAGGACCCCACGATGAGAGTGAGCCTGCATCCATACGAGTTCACTGGAGTATCAGATTGGTGTGCGATCCTCCTCCTCACCCAGCACAGGTCAGGCACCCAGTAAAGTAGAAGTTTTCAGCAGGGGTGAGACTGTGTGGTGGGCTACATTCTAGAATCACCCAGGGCAACTTTCTCAAATTGAGTGCAAACTGATATCTCTGCATGCTAACATTTGAGACGGGTCAGGCTGTGGACTTTGGATTAAATATCATCTTATATTCTGGCAGTGGTTTAGAGAGGATCCGGGCAAGAACAATGGAAACAGTTAAAGGGACTCCACAAAGGTAAAAGGAATCAGAATTCTCAAACCTGAACGGAATACTACTCAGCCATAAAAAAGAACAAAATAATGCCATTTGCAGCAAAATGGATGCAACTAGAGATTATCATACTAAGTGACATAAGTCAGAAAGAGAAAGACAAATGCCATATGATATCACTTATATGTGGAATCTAAAATATGACACAAATGAACCTATCTATGAAACAGAAACTGACTCAGGCATAGAGATCAGACTGGTGGTTGCCAAGGAGGGCGGGGAGGGAGAGAGATGAACTGGGAGTTTGGGGTTAGCAGATGCAAGCTATTACATTTAAAAAGGATAAACAAGGTCCTACTGTATAAAGCAGGGAACTATATTCAATCTCCTGGGATAAACCATAATGGAAAAGAACATTAAAGAAAAGAGTGTCTATATGTGTAAAACTGAGTCGCTTTGCTGTGCAGCAGAGATGGGCACAACATTGTAAATCAACTCTACTTCAATTTAAAAAAGAAGAATTCTCAAACCTGAAGATGGGGAGCTCCTAAGGTAGCCAAATAAATGTCATCAGATATATGACAGGTTGCTTATGCGCCACCGGCTCCCCACTCCTGCCAGCATGACCTTCCAACATGCAAAATGACTCTGCTGCACCCCATCTTGGTCTTTGTTCACACTCCAAGCTGCCTTTCCTTCGTGACTCTACCAGTCTCCCTTCTTCTTCCTCTTCTAATTTTAATAAGAACCAGTCAGTTTACCTCTGAGCTTGAAGTCCTAAGGAGCTGGTTGTTATAATCAGGAAGGTCCTAAATGCAAGGTGCCGTGCCTTGAGAGTGGCCTGCAGAGCTCAGAGCTGTACTTTCTCTCCCTGTAATGAGAGGGGGCAGGTAATGCAGCTAAACGCACTACATTTCGCATTCCACGTCCATCCGTGCCATTCACAGGGTCCCTTACATTGTCCTCCTGCATTCAGTCACCACTTCCACTCCTGTGCTTCACATTCACATGGTTTCTCTTATCTAGACTATGAGCCCCTTAACTTGGCTTCACGCCAAGCATTATTGTTCTCAACAAAAAATTTAATTAGAAAGACTAATTGGATCACTTATCTGTCCCGTTTGAAGACTTGTCTTGGATACTTACTTATAGGGATAGAGCCTCATTCATGTTCAAGACCTTCACGTGGCCTCAGTCGCTCCTTCCAGGCTTAAAGCTGTTGTCATTGATTCTCTCCACTCCAGTGACCTTATTGCCTTTCCTCCATCCTATCCTGCGGCCACAGCGCCAACATTCCTACAGACACTTGCCTAGGCATGTGACACAGTCCCTGGACTCTCCATCCGTCTCTCTTCTGACAGATAAACAACTCATTCCTTAAGAGCCACGAAAATAGCTGCCCCTTGTGAAGCCGTAATCCCCTTCCCTACCCAGCTTCCCTGTGTCCTCTGGGCCCTCCCTTCCTTGTAAGGTGGTTACAGTACCTGACACATTGTATTTGTGGGGCTTCCCTCTCCTCAGCAGTGCCCCTTACCAGGTCCCTTATTGCTCTGCTGTATTCCTGAGAGATAGGACAGTGGCATTCCAGCACTAGGAAAGGCAAGAGAGGAGGGAAGGGGCAGGTGAGTGAAGTGATGCACGTTTCCTACAAGGCTTTACTATCCTGACAGTGTACCACTGCTGGGACACACCCCCAAATACAGATGCTTTTGTTTCCTTGATAAATGCTTCTTTTGTGTCTGTTTCCGTGAATGGAGTGGGGCAGTGTTGCTGCTGGAGGGATTTTTTTGCGGCTTTCCACAAAGCACTGGGCTCCTCCTTCCTCCTCTTTGACAGCCCTTTCAATCCTCTTCATTCTTCAGAGACAGTCAGTCACCTCTCAGGTGTATGTGGTGTAGCCTCAAGTCTTATGAAAGGGGAAGAACAAAAGGAAAGGCAAAGAGAGACCAACATATGTATATATTCCTTTACTCCACTCATGGAAAGGCTTTCTTCTCTTTCCTTAGCCCTGGACAAAGGAATGGGAGACATCTCTCATCTCTTTTCAGAAGAGGGCGTTTGTTTTTTTTTTTCCCCATGATAATTCCATGTGCCTGTTCAGGGATTGAAATAGAGGGGAAGAGTGGACACGTGATCAACAATATTAATTTTGTATATACATTTCTCTTTGTACCCAAAACTGTGGGAAAAAGCTCATGTGATAGATTTTAAAAGCATAATTTAGGAATCAGACAAACCTCAATTTTAATTCCATCTGTCATTTACTAGCTCCATGACTTTGAAAAAAATTATTTACCTTTCTGAGCCCTAGTTTCCTCATCTGTAACATGGGATCACATAAGGTAACATCTGCAAAACACCTGTAACAGAGTAAGCGCTTAGGAGATGCCAGGAACTTCTCTTACTCATCTCTGTATTTAGTGTCTGACATATCCTAGGGCTCCATGATCTTATGGTGCATAAACTTGACATTGCTCCTGTCAGATGCCTCACCTAGTAAATTTTACTTTTTATAGATATGATTTAGTTAGTTTCGGAAGCAATTCTTCAGACGTTTGGTAGTATAAATCGGGATCAGAAGCATGGTGTTACTGAAAGGAAAGAGAACTGAGTTTTGAGATAAGTGATATCAAGGAGGCCTTTTTTTTGGGCAAGGAAGGATGCAGGGGAGTGCCTCTGTGGGTCCAGAGGAGAATTAAGAGTGCTGTACTTCTCGTTCAAAATTTAGCTATTTATTTTACCTTAAAACCTAACTATTCTCACTTGTCTAAGCCTTCAGTGTAAACTATGTTCCCTTTCTGCCTAGTTTGCCCCTTTCCCTCCAACATTTATAGAAGAGGGATTCCAAGAGCAGACTCTCCTTCACAGGAGTAGTTGGTGACCAGCGCTGATCTTACACTCATTTTCAACACAGAATGACATTTTTCTGGCCTGGGGAGCGTGCGAGGGGTAACTCTCCACCAGGCACGAGAACCCTGCCACTTCAGGGGTGAGGAAAGCCTCGCCTCCCCACAAGGCAGAGAGTAGGGGAGTCACCGGAGAGTGGGGGAGGGACTTTGCTTCGTGGGACGGTCTCCTTACCTGTCTACACAACGGAACCACTAGGGAGCTTTAAAATGCACATTCTCAGGCTCATCCCAGGCATAGTCTCTGGGATGTGGCTCAGGAATTCATGTTTTTTAACAGGCTCCCCAGGTGAGTGTCAGAGACCCAGCAGGGCCCCTACTCAGGTGTAAACCTGTGTGGAGAAGCCCTACATGCATCCGGCGTTAGCCCAGGGCTCGCCACGAGGCACAAATGCCCCCAAATCCTGGCACTCTTGGCGGTTCTTATATGTGACGTACTAAAGTTATACAGAAAGGACTATACATTATTTACTGGGTAATTTTCAAATTCTCAGAAAATGATCTTTCCAAGCACCTAATTTTTCCAGGGACATCCTGACTCTATTTTTGACAAAGCTCCTTCCCGTGTTACAGGGATAGATTCCCCACTGGGCAGGCAGCCTAGAGCACCAAAGTAGGAACTTTGTACCTGTCTTACACACCCGACAGGATCTCCATCCATGCTGTTTCCCCTCTGTAGGCCAACGGAAAAATGAAAACAAATCTATTCCTTCTGTGCACATTGCTGGAAAGAGTTAAGAAAACGAGCTAATGGCTACAGGGATCTAATTCACCTCACTCAGGATTTTTTCTCTCTCTCTCCTGGCTTTCCTGGGGCCTCTTAAGCCTCATTCCTGCCATCCCAAGACCTTCCTGGGTAAAATTCGGACTTGACAGCAGGCAAACTTCAGTTGCATTCTCACCCAAACGGGAGCTTTGAGTGTGGCTGGAGAAAGAAGTGGGAAGAAGAGTTAAGCTCACAAAGAGAATTCATCTCCTCTAGCCGGTTTTTGTCCATTGCTGAGTTCTTACCTCCTCTTTCCACCAACACCTACTTACTTGGATCTTGACTTATTTTGACAGTTCTCTGTGCGTGGACTGTGGTTGCCATGGAGATGTTATCCAGCGTACTGCATGCTGTTTCATCTCCTCTCCATCTCTTCCTTTCTCTCCAGCATGTGCTCACTCCCTCCATCCTCTCTTATACACCCAACCTCACCCCCTTATAATTGAGGACATCAAACACGCATTTCTTCAGGCTGTTTTGCCGCTCTGCCCCCAGACACACTGACTGTGTTTTAACTTCCTGTAATCAAAGCAACCTGGGAGTGACTGGAAGAGAGGGAAGGAAATTGACTCAAATGCTAAATTGCTTTATGTTATGCTAGGATGCCCAAGAGTTTGAGGGAATTCAGGCAAGTGTTGATCAAATTAGCTTTCCTCTGCTTTCACAGGGAGGTTCAGAGAGACTTATTAACAATACGTTTCTGATTTCCACCTGGACTGCTTCTTCCTGTCCTGGTGTTATCTACAAAGGAGAAAGCCTGAACTATCTCAACTCCTGATTTCCCACCCATGAAATAATTCACTTTGTGCATTTTCTGCACTGACCCATAGGCATCTGGGCAGATACTGACATCCTGGGTTATCAAGAGTTGGGCCAAATGTAGAAAAGATCTTAGTGTGAATATCTGAATATTCACCCTCACTTTCTCTTTTTTTTTTTAACATCTTTATTGGAGTATAATTGCTTTACAGCGGTGTGTGAGTTTCTGCTGTATAACAAAGTGAATCAGCTATACATATACATATATCCCCATATCTCCTCCCTCTTGCGTCTCCCTCCCACCCTCCCTATCCCACCCCTCTAGGTGGTCACAAAGCACCGAGCTGATCTCCCTGTGCTGTGCGGCTGCTTCCCACTAGCTATCTGTTTTACATTTGGTAGTGTATATATGTCCATGCCACTCTCTCACTTCGTCCCAGCTTACCCTTCCCCCTCCCCGTGTCCTCAAGTCCATTCTCTACGTCTGCGTCTTTATTCCTGTCCTGCCCCTAGGTTCTTCAGAACCATTTTTTTCTTTTTTTTTAGATTCCATATATATGTGTTAGCATACAGTGTTTGTTTTTCTCTTTCTGACTTACTTCACTCTCTATGACAGACTCTAATCCATCCACCTCACTACAAATAACTCAATTTCATTCCTTTTTATGGCTGAGTAATATTCCATTGTATACATGTGCCACATCTTCTTTATCCATTCCTCTGTCGATGGACACTTAGGTGGCTTCTCTTTCTCTTCTGCTCTTGCTGTGGGGTTGTGGGGAGCTGGGGAGAGGGAAGGGGTGAGGGAGGGGTTTTATGTGTGCCTAACCGCATGAACATTGGGGGAAAGTTATCTCCCTCCCCCACTGAGGACATTTTAAGTTTTTAATTTAATTTTGAAACTGAAAAATACTAGAAAACAAATAACAAATAAATTCTTTTGCTTATCTGGTTTTTGTTTTCTTAAAGACCCTCTCACTTCAGTGTTATAAACAAAATGAGTTCTATTTTTCTCTGTTCCTAAACTACCAAAGTGAGTTTACATTGGTAGAGAACACCCCAGTATTATTTTTTACATATATTTCAGATCCCCCCAGTGCTTTTATTTTTCAAAGAAAAAATCACTGTCAGCAACCCTGTTATCAAGAAATTTTATTTCTTTTTCTTTCTTATGGAATATGATTTGAATAAGTTAGGTGATCCTCATGGGCAGGTATATGTTTTATGGACAATGTAACGGGAAGAACATCCAAAGGGGAGAAGTTTAAAAAGAGTTTGTGCAGAAATGAAATCAGCCCCACTTTTTGTCTCATTGTTTTTAGAAAAAAAAGATTGTAGGTGTATATTCTTTAGAAGTTATTCTTTTTTAAATCAATTATTGGCGGAGTCACTTTCTATAGGGAATCAATACTCAATGCTGATACCAATGCACAGTGCCAGCCCTGTGTGTGTGTGTGTGTGTGTGTGTGTGTGTGTGAGAGAGAGAGAGAGAGAGAGAGAGAGAGAGAGGTTTGACATAGAAAGGTGGGTGTGAGGGGTGGGAAGTGAGAAAGCAGAGGAGAAGCCTTCAAGACTAGTCTTCTAGAAGTTCAAAAACAAATCAGTAAGTATTTATTGAATATGTACCACAAGCAAGGCACTAATTTGGATTCTGCAAAGGATAATAGAAGGGCAAGATTTGATACTGACCTTCCAACAGTGTATTGTCTATCATGGAAGACAAGATCCACACGCATAAAACGTTGAGTAACAAAAAGGAGCAAGACATCAGGTCAACAATAAATCAAATGCTGAAAATGTGGACTGGAGGCTAGAAAGGGCAGGAGGAGAGAGGGGCTGGGCACGGTCAGGAAAGTATAGGGAGAGGGTAAAATTGGATCTGAGACCACAAGCATGAGTGAGATTTGTGTTGTACTCAATTGAGAGAAAATAGAAGGGGGGCAGGAAAATGCAGGTAATGCTCAGGGGACAGTGAAGAAGCCACTTGGCTTTAGCAAGAGTTCATATAGAGAACAGATAGATGGGGCCAGGATGGAGAGTACCTTGACCATGCGCAGAATTTTCCTCTAGGTAGTGGGGAGCCATTGGAGATTTCTGAGTTAGCAGTGACATAACCCTAAGAAGTCTTGTTGTAAGATGAAGTGCAGGTGGTATTTGGAAGGTGGGTGTGATTGATGTCAGGGAGAAGATGACCCAGGAGAGGGCTGCTGTAGGTGTCTGGGTATCAAGTGATAAAGGTCTCGTCTAGGATGAAAGTCATGGGACTCGAAGGGAAGGGACAGATGCAAGAAGTATTTTGTAAAAACAGGACTGTCTGGGGGGCTCGTTGGTCGTGGGAAACTAGGAAAAGGAAGATGGCAGAGACTCCTGGGAGGTTTCAAGACCAAAGGAATGAGGCCAGTTAATGTTCACTGAGTGCCTGTGTGTGCCAGGCTCCATCCCAAATGCTCGGTGAATATCAACTCAGTCAGAGAGGGGAATTAGAAAATCAGCTCGTTTGAGGAGAAAGATAAAGCAAATCCATCGCCAACACTAAGAGTTTGTAACAGGGGGAAATCCGAGCAGGCATGGCCATCGAGGGGTGAAAGTGGGGCATGAAAAAGATGTTAGGATGCAGGCATAGAATTGGGACTCAGAGGAAGAGTTGGTGCCCTGAGAATGGCTGAAATGAACAGAGACCCTGTAGTGAATTTCCTACAAAACCTCAAATAAGGGAAAAGAGGAATAAAAGCAGCCAGCAAAGAAGGGAAAGAAGGAACAATCACAGGTGAAGGAGAAGAACCAAGACAATGCAGCGTGATGAGACCTAGACTAGAAGCATTTCCAAAGGAGGGGCATGTCCTGCAGCTTAAACCCATGATGAGATGGAACGGAATTAGTACCAAGAGTAATAGTTGTATTTGATTGTCCAGATCATAAGTATGGTTCTGCCTCCCTCATGGAGGATCACTGAGAGTTGATTGTAGCTCCAAAGCAATACTTTAATATTGTATTTTTTAAGTCCAGAGAGAACTTAGATATTCTGTGCCAAAGCAGGATAAAAATTTTCCCCATCTTATCCGAGCCAAATAAATATTCTAGCTCTTGTTGTCTGCCCCTAACAAGAGCTCCAAGAATGCAGTCCTAGGCTTTCATAACTGACTTCCTCCCAGAGTGTGATCTGAGAATTAATTCCTCTATAAGTTCAGTCAAGCTACTGCTTTGTGGTTTGTCTCCTGTTTTCTTATAAGGCGAATTAATTCCATTTCTGCACTTTTTTTTTTGGATTAGTGCTTATGAAATATGACAGATTGACAGCCCCTAGAGACCTGGAGTTCTCTTGTTATTCTATGAACGTATCGCCTGACCAGCAACGCGCCTCCAGTCTTTGCACGTCTGTCGCCCCCTTCCCTAAAGATTTCCCTTATGATGCCGGCATGAGGGACAATTAAAAGCAGCCGATGGACTGGTGCTTGGTGGTATAAACAGTGATTAAGAGCCCAGGCTTTGGAGCCATTCAGAACTGGGTTTAGATTTGGGTTCTACCATGTTAGAAGTTTGGGACTCTTTTGTTTTCCTCTCTCCTGACCATTGCTTCTCTTGACAACATTATCCTTAGTGGGAGGAACATGGGTTTTAGAGCCACTCAGAATCGAATGGGATCAACTCCCAGTGTCACCAACCTTGGGCTTTCATTATAACGTGATCTATCATTGTATAGCACTGCTGTGACAATATCAAATAATGCAAAACACCCAGAACAGAGCTTAGGATGTGCTCAAAATATGGTAGCATTTGCTAGAGGGTTTTGTTTGTTTTGTTGTTTTTTTAACTGAGTGACCAGAAGCAGAACTATGGCTTCTAAGCAATTTTACTTATAGGCTAGAAAGCCATGAGATTCGTTTAGCTTGGGGAGACAAAATTCTGAAAAGAGGGAAAAAAAAGTATCCCTCAGCTTATTTTATACATAATGCTGAACTCCGGCTGACGATTTAACTGATTTGCCTGGTTCTGAGAAAGCAGCTCATAAGAGCAGCCAGCCTCTTCTCCTTTACCTTCATGTTGTAAAGATGAAAGCATAACAGAGAGGGAGAAGCCAGAGGTGTGGCAGAATGTTAAACCCTGAGAGTGACGATCTCACTGCCAGAAGACAGGGGAGCCTGGCCTGGCCTTGGCCATGTTACGTTTGAACTGATATCAGAACATTCAGGTAGAACGGTCCCCTCAGAAATATCACACTGAAGGTCAAGAAAGAGATGGGACCTCCGATGGGCATTTCGAAGGCCTTGGTGCAGAGGTGATGGTTGATACTTCGCTACAAATGAGTCTCAGAGGGAGAGAGCAGGGGTGAAAACGTGAGTCTTGGGGTGCCCCAAATTAGGGATTTCCAAGCAAAAATGGACAGAAGAGAGAACTGGTCTGGGAGATATAGGGAGAACCGAGAAATTATCCTACTTTAATCAAAAAATAAACAAAGGAAAGGAGAGTTACTGAAAATGTGGGAGTATCACTGTTAGAAGCTGTCTAATGTCAAGGAGGAGGAGGATGAAACAAAGCTACTGATTTGGTTTTGTTGACTTTGCTTTGATTATTCATGACCTCCTAAGGACAGTTTCCATAGAACGATAGAGGCAACAACCAAGACTGCAAGAGTTAAGGAGTGAGGGCTCGTGAGGACATCGGGGCATCAAGTGTGAATTACTTTTTTTTTTTTTTTTTTTAAGTTTGCAGTAAAAAGAGGTAGAAAATGGAATTACTTTGCAGAAGTTGGAAAATAAATCCCTGTGACCTCCCCTGGCCAACAAAGAGTTAATGGTATAAATGCACGGTGATTTCAGAAGCATTAAAGAGCATGTTTCCATGGAAACATCAACCTACAGAGGGAGAGAAAGAGCTAGGATCCCCTGAAAAGAAGGAACAGCAGAGTTCTAGCCCCCGCACCGTACAGCAGGGAGAGATGATTACATGTTTCTTTCAGCTTCCTTGTGAAGACGCAGTTGGGGTCCATGGTGCTGTCCTCTTAAGGACCAGGAAAGAGAGAAAGGGAGTTAGGTTTGAATAAACTCTTGCCCCCACCTTGCTTCAAATTCTGACTTAAGGGTCAAGCCATGTTAGAATACTGGAACAGATCGATGGGTGTCTTTAACCAAGTAACTAACTAAAATTAGTTAAAGAAATAAACAAGTTTGATCTTCCCCTGGACCCTCTACTCTAACCTGGTCTAGAAACCGTGCTAACAGAAACTCTAGAAACATAGGCTGTGTTTGGTTGATAACCTTTGATCAGCACTTTCGCATTGTAGTTTCCATCTTGGCGTCTTCTTCTTGATAAGGTATATTATACATTTCATCTCACTGTTTTCAGGTCCCTGATATCCCTTTTACTATTGACGGATATATTTACATTTCCTGCACCTTCAAACCCAAGCAGACTTTAAGGAGTGGGTCCTCTCACTGAACCGAAGCCCCAGAAAGCTCTTCTGCAGACTGCTGCGGGAACCACATCAGCAAACCCCGTGTCGCTAACTAACTTTCCTGACAGTTCCCTTCCTTCACGCGCATATTATGTTCCACAGTGCATCTGGGCCGCATGTACGTTTCATTCCCCTGGTCTTCCCTTGGACCCTAGACTCAATAAGTCATTCTACTTGCTATGTGAAAGGGCATTATCCTTGTGGCAGGTGGTTCGTGACTGCATCTTCTGAAGATGGAGATGTGTGCTGGAATGAGTCAACAGCCCCCATCGCCCTCTGTCTCGCATCCATAGCATGAGATCATTATGAGGCGCCCATCTCCCTGAACGACATCATCTACACCCAGGCATCCTGAGTCCTCCGTCTGTTGGAAACCATCCCCTGCCCCTGGAATATCTTCCTTCTTTTGATCCTCTTTTCCTCCCGTTTAATGTAATTGCTTCTAGAGATCTCCACCTGAAGGTCTTTCCGTTAGACTGGAAGACTGAATCATAACCCCCTTTTTCCACGGACGACAGTTCCTCATAACCTTCACTCCCAGCCCCTGTAACTGAAGCCATCTCACTAATTCCTTTGTTTAACTCTTCTGCCACCCTTCAGTAGAGCTGTTGGGGGCAGTTGTGAAATTAAGCATTTCGTAGCTACAGAGTGGGTAGGTGCTATGTGCATGGAGATATTGCCAGTGTGTTCATTTTGTTGTCCACCTCAGGTAGAGGAGAGGGTAGAGATGGGCTCCTATGGAAGAACAAATTGAGGAACTGGAGAAAGGCCAAAAGGAAGAGAAAAGCCTCCTTATTCTTTTCCCTTGATGTCATGCCCAGGTCACTTTGGATTCTTGACCAAGGGCGTATATGAGCAGGGTTTCTTTCAGTAAAGTCTGAACATTCACAAGAAGGAAAAGGCTTCTGGTCGTCAGGGTTGAATGTCCTAGAGAAGTCTGTGCCAGTCACTGTTTGGCTGCTTTTGACATATAGCCCCTGAGCAGGGCTGCCAGCTCTTGAGCTCAAATGGATATCAGACAGGCAAGCCTTCACCTGCACACTATTAGTAGGCATAAAGGAGAAATAGCAGTGTACTCAGAGATCAGCTAGCCTTTGACCTGTCTTGGCATTTTCTCTCGGAAGGTCCCAACTGCTTGGTTTTGGTAGCCCACACTGGGCTATATTCCAGTATACTGCGCACATAATCTAGGGAAGAGAAGAGGGGTTTTATTCCGTGCTTTTGAAAAAGGAAGTGATTTTAACTTACATGCAACATGAAAGCATGAACTTAAAATGAAAAAAAAAAAAATCCAGTGATGATAACATTACCCAGAAGAGTTACTAGATTCCCTCCCACTGGGAGTGTCGCCTTGCGAACTGCCTCTGATAACCCTGGGTTTCCCTTCGCACCCTTGCCTGTGTCGCCCGTAGCAGAGGTGACGCAGGGCTGTGGGCACGAGCACCAGGAGGAATTCCTTCCCCATCTTGAGTCCTGTGCACAGTTCCCTAAGGGAGAAACAGCTCTGGTGTCCAGCACTTTTGATGTATTGGCATCGCCAGTTCCCTAAGGAACCCACAAGCAGGAGCGTGCCCCCTCCAAAGGAATTCTAAAGAGAATTGCACAGTGTTCCAATCAGGCTTCCAGGAGGTCAGAATGGAGGTCATTTTGAGGAGTCATTTATTCTAGACTAAAGTTACGGAACTATGAGCTCACCTTTGGCCTTCCTCAGGAAGTGAACTATACATGGAAGTAGTACGGTTAAGTGATTCCCTACTGCAGAATACCTCACAGGGGGAACCAACCATAGGAGACAAAACAAATGTCCCGAAGCCCTAGCAGTTCGGATACTGTGGGAATGGGAGGAAATGTGGTTTTATGGAAAAGAAGAGATCGAGAAATTGGGAGACCTGGACTCCGAACTTACCCTGCCGAAGAGCGGCATCTTCCCAGACCTTCCTTTAAATATGGAAGCTCAGACTGTGATCCAGGAGTCTCTACTAACTCTAACATTCTCTGATATCCAGGCAGTATTTTTTTAAAAGGCAACCATCATAATAACAACAGCAGCAGCTAAAACCTAAGGCTCATTATGTATAGATGCAGTAGTATAGCTCTAAGTCCTTTATGCATCCTCACAGCAGTCCTGTAAGTGCTATTATTATTCATATCTTTATAGTGAAGAAACCGAGGCAAAGAAAGGTTAAATAACTCATGAGGTCACACAACTTCAGAACTGGCTGAGCAAGGACTTGAGCAGAGCTCACCTGACCGCAGTGTTCTTGCTTTTCCACACCACGCTGCACTGCATTTTGGTGGTACTGTTGTGTGTGTGTGTGTGTGTGTGTTTAATACATACTACATTCCTTTAATCTTCACGTAATATATTCTGTTTCTCCCTTTTTTTTCCATCTTCACTATTTTTCTTTTTTTATTGAAGTATAGTTGATTCACAGCATTGTGTTAGTTTCAGGTGTACTCTTTCTCCCTTTTATTTTCTTTCTACCAACTCCTCATTAAGCATTTTGAGGCATCGTCCAGGCCTTTTCATTCATTCGAGTGTAGGGTATCTTACTAATGAGGACAAGCTCCTGGGTTTGATCCCAGATGGAACGATGCAGAGGAGAATTGTCACCTGGCCATGGCCTGCCACGTTGACCCCGCTTGGTGGAAGGGTACAGAAACGAGGATGAAAGAGTAGACAGGAGGCCATCGCAGCTGGTGGCAGAGCCCCTCGGAGCTCACTGACTTAACATCTTTCTGGAGGAAGATGAAATATTCTCTACCTTCTTATATCTGAGCAGAGATTGTCAGGTGACTCTCAACAATGCTCTCTGTTTTCTTTCATGTCAGATAAATCTAATTCATGGCATTCAGTCATGAAACAGAAGTCGGGTAATAGCTCTCAGAAATATTTCATTGTCAGGCCTAGGGGCCAGAGAAGACTCTCTCACTGTAATAGTTGGTGAGTTGACACGTCACCATTTACCCCTCAGCCAGATTGCTAAGGGGCCAATCCTCACCACCAGTAGGAGAGAGGAAGTATATTAAATTTATATCAGGTGCTTTGTGACCACCTAGAGGGGTGGGATAGAGAGGGAGGGAGGGAGGGAGATGCAAGAGGGAAGAGATATGGGGACATATGTATATGTATAACTGACTCACTTTGTTATAAAGCAGAAACTAACACACCATTGTAAAGCAATTATACTCCAATAAAGATGTAAAAAAAATTTATATCAGACAGTCTTCAAGATACTTTAATATCTCATTAATTTAACACTATGAATTTAGAATTTAAATAACTGAGATATGGACTGGCCCAAACTTGAAGCTTTTATGATTTGTAAGGAATGGTTTGTAAAATAAATGAATGGCATAAATACCACTTCAGAGAAAATGTTTAATCCACTGGAAGACAAACTATTTTTAAGTTGCCTCAAGTAATTATAAATTAATGTTACAATCTACTTTTCAAATTAGTTTTTCCTGACGTTCTCTACTAAGTTTCATTTTGCAAAATAAGAGAAAAGGCCTACACTTGACAGCTTAGGAAACTGGTATTTCTAATTTTGTTCAACAACATGGTTTAGTATTTTTATATATGAAAATATATGCCTGTGTGCCAAAGGAAACCTTTAAAGCTTCTTCAAATCCCTTTCCTCAAAAAGAAAACCATTGTTGGCCGGAATAAACTAATGCGTGTGCCTTAAAAACATTGTCACGTAACCTAGAAACTGGTGGATCCAGGATCTGAACAGAAGTGGTCTGACTGCAGGGTCCTTACTCTTTTTTTTTTTTTTTTTTTTTTGCGGTACGCGGGCCTCTCACTGCTGTGGCCTCTCCCGTTGCGGAGCGCAGACTCCGGACGCGCAGGCTCAGCGGCCATGGCTCACGGGCCCAGCCGCTCCGCGGCATGTGGGATCTTCCTGGACCGGGGCACGAACCCGTGTCCCCTGCATCGGCAGGCGGACGCTCAACCACTGCGCCACCAGGGAGCCCAGGTCCTTACTCTTAAATGCCACGTACACTGCCTGCTGCTGTTCCTGCAGGTGCTGGTGATGGAGTGTGTGCGCAGTACATACTGCATTCCTTTCTTCTTCGATTAACTTATTTTTTCCTGTTTCTCCTTATTTTCTTCCTACCAGCATTTAGGGGCATTGTCTAAGTCATTCATTTGAGTGCAGGATATCTCACTAATGAGATCTTTCTTCTGGGTTTGATCCCAGAAGAAGGTATCGGTAAGTACAGGAGGAATTGTTCCCAGGCCGTGGCCTGCCATGTTGACCACATTGTACTGGGTTGGTCATTTGGGGTTCATTTTAATTATTATGAATTTCTATTTAGTCTCTACCAAACCATCACAAGGAACATCTAATTTTTAAATATTTTGCTTTCTTCCCCCAATACTGGTCTCTAACTAAGTAGCTTTTAAATGTTTTTAAGTCCACTATTTCTAATCCCATGGGAAATTGTTCCTACTATTTCAAGAGAAAACATGCATATGAAATAGTAATTGTTAAAAAGAGACCAGAGAAAAGCTTTTTGAAAGATCTGTGGTTTTGTCATTTAGATGATAGAGTTTAGCAATATAATAGCCACAGTATTAATCAGATGAAACGTAGAGATAGAGAGCATCTCGATGGATCCCTGTGCTTCCCGCGTCAGGCAAGTGAGATGGCCTGAACGAGTCTATTTTATAGATGAGGGAGCTGCAGGCTTTAAACGGTAAGTGACACACCAAAGACGCAGTGACAGAGTTACAGATTTTCAGAGCTAGGAAATTGTACACAAAGGGGGCAAGAATTCAGTTCTCCTCCCTGGAGCTGTGTTTCCTCCTTTATTATTTTCCTCTGAATAACAAATGAAATTGGAGAATTTCCAATTCTCCAATGGAATGGAAATTGGAAAATGGAAATTGAGAATGTAGAATGGAAATTGAGAGCTATGAAAAACTCCACCATTTTTTTTTTTTTTTCGGTACGCGGGCCTCTCACTGTTGTGGCCTCTCCCGTTGCGGAGCACAGGCTCCGGACGCGCAGGCTTAGCGGCCATGGCTCACAGGCCTCGCCGTTCCGCGGCATGTGGGATCTTCCTGGACCGGGGCACGAACCCGTGTCCCCTGCATCGTCAGGCGGACTCTCAACCACTGCGCCACCAGGGAAGCCCCACCATTTTTGAGGCATGGTGTTGAGTGGAAAGATCACTGGTCTGGGGGGTGAGGACACCTGGATCCTCATTCCAGCCCTGTCATCTGATCTTGGTAAAGCCACAGAACCCTCTGGACTTCATCTGCTTATCTGAAAATTGAAAGGATCGCCTGAGAGGAGAGACTTGTCTCTCTTATTACCACATTAAAAGACATTCATAAAAAGAATCTAGTGCCTTGTGAAAATATGGAGGGCACAATTAGTACTGTGGTGCCAAGGCTCTCGGTTTGCTGGGAAAATTCTGGCAGAGCTCTTCCGACACCTCCCACACTGGGCGTACTGCTAAATCATTGCAGCAAATGAGCTCTGAGTGGCATGGTCAAAGTCAAAGAGGCACAAGGGCTTTTTACCTCAACTTGACCCCATTAAACCCAGTGGAGGATGACTCTGGCCACACGCAGCAAATGTATTGGCTCTGAGCCCATCAGGGTTCTTTTCTGAGACTCTCCACAAGCCAGGGTCAGGCAGGAAATGAGATGGGTTTTATTTTCTGCAGTCTGTATGAGGGGTCTGCATAGACCAGGGCATGGCACGTGATGTGAGAATGCTAAGGGGCACATCTGGGGCTCAGCGACACTGATTTCACTTTACTTGGTGATGTAAGGAAAAGAACACTGAACTTGAAATCCGAAGACTTGAACTGCAGTCCTGAACAGGCAAGTCACCTGCGAAAGTCAGGTAGCGTCTTGGGACCCGTTTCCTCCTTTCTAAAATGAGAGTTCTCAGTGGATAGTTCCTAAGTTTTCTTCTAGTTCCGGCAATCTGAGATTTGTGTAATGTTAGAACTTTATGAGACAAGCCATCAGGTTGCTGCATCCCAGGGACAAATCAAGCAATATTTTTATGTACCAAACCTTGATGGGCCTCCCAGGGGACTAAAGTTTTATGGACAGAGCTTCTGAATATGGCTGCCACTTGAAGCTAGGTTTTCTGATTCATACTTGAGGATGACATTTTTAGAGAAAAACAGAATTGCCGTGGCATCTCTTAATCTTGTAGTTTAATCCTTTACTGAGAATTTATACATGGAAGTTTTGAGGTTTTAATTTAATTAATATTCAAAATTGACAAAGTACAGCCAGATTCAAAGGTAGTTGGATATTTTCAGGTCTTATGGAAATTAAATTAATATGACCATTTGACCTAGTTTATCCTCCATACGTGAGATACAATTTCCATTCCTCCCGTGTGTTCCATGGACCATTTGGTCTTATTAAATGTAATCATCCCACTTTTACTCACTGAGGTCAAAAATGAGGCAGGTTCCTCGCCTTTAGATACTCAAATCAGGCTAATATCTATTTTTTATTCTATATAACCTTATATTTGCATCATAGTTTATATCATTTTTCTACCCCCTGTTTCATGTGATCATCACAACCTGATAAGCTGGAGGTAAAAAATGGTGTTTCCATTTTAAAGAGGAAAAAGTCAGGTTCAAGGCCAAGGTCACATGCCTAAAAGTGACCACACTCCCGATTATTTTTTCACACTTTTCATTACCAATGAATGGATCGGTCTTTTCTGCTATTCAAAGGGCATCCTTGCTCAAGGCGAGTATATATTTGCAAGCTCCTCACTAATAGCTAAATGTTGGCACGTCTCAGGGAATTACTCAGAAAAACACAATGTGAATGATCACTCTATACACTGCTGAAGGATATGAATGATTAAAGGATACTTTGGAGAAGAGCATTTTGTGTATCATCATAACATTTTAGTACTATTTTTGATAAGTACAATATATGAGAAATGTCAACATAGAATAAAATGAACGTGTCAAACTGAAAGAGGGTGAACGTTCCAGAGAGAGAGAAATGTATAAGGAAAATCAAAAGGCTCGGGAGCAGGGACAATTAGAGAAATTAACTACAGAGCAGTTACCCGTGAACGTGGTTTATTTTCTCGGAGTTTGAATTTCTCAACTTACCCACTTAATTCAGTGCTGTCCCCTTTCAAAGAAGTCATCTTGAGAGGCTGTTTACTTATTCCATGCGTGCTGCTTATTACTTACATGATTTTTGGAACTCCTCTTTTATAATTGCCTTCTGAAATGGACACTTTCTTTGAAATATTCTTAATGGCATTTTAGATAAAGTCAGAATTATTCAGAGCCTTGTCTGGTGAAAAGGAGGGTGCTTAAACCAGATAATTTATTTCCCTCCCTCCTTCTCTCCCTCTTTCCCTCTCTCCCTCCCTCCCTTCATACTTCTTTCTCTCTCTCTTTCCATTTCCTTCCTTCCCTCCCTCCCTCCCTCCCTCCCTCCCTCCCTTCCTTCCTTCCTTCTCCGTCTCCCCCTCCTCTCTTGCATTCTTCCAAAACAGAGGCAGGACTAATTTTTTTTTACATGTTTTGTACACCTTCTCTGCAGACTTCCAGAAATTACTCTAAGCCGCACCATATTGTTGTCGTAAGAACATATTTTTCAAGTTGGTTATGTTGGGTGCTTAAATTCTGGTCTGTTAGTTTAAAATATTGTGTCTTGTGCTTTTGCAATTACACTCCCTGAAGTGAATCATATGGGGCTTCGGTTGCAGTGTTGAAGTTGTTGTTAACTGCAGGAGACCCGAGTATCACCTTCTCAGCAGTGACGGGCTGGAGCAGGCAGCACCGAGCTGAGAGGAGGAACAGCACAGGCAATGGCGAAGACGCCAGGTGGAGCCTTGAGCGGAATCAGGGATGCTACACTTTTACCGACTGCAGGTGTCCAGAGAGTGTGGCCAAGGGGATAGAGGGAGGGAGCTGAAGCCGTAGCATAGCAGGACCACATGAAGGAACCAGGGATATTAAAGTTGCTGTGGCATACGAGAATCAGGTTGGGGTGCTAGAGAGGACATGGGATCGAGAATGGCGCTTAAAATGTTATTTCTGCTCCCAATTAGCTGGAGAACATTGGGCACATAATTTGACCTCTCTGTGCTTCAGTTCCCTGATCTATCAAGTTAAAATTATAGAACTAATTGAGCTTATGGTTTCTTCAAAGACTAAAATTTATTTTGTAAGGGATACACGATAAATATCTTCAAATACTTGAAGGGCTCCCATGTGGAAGAAGCATTAGACTAAGACTGTATAATATCTAAGGCGGAGACAGGGATCTAGGGGTGGTAGGGGAGCAGATTTCAGCTTTAGGTAAAAAAGAACTGCCCAGCAGTGAGATGGCTGCCTTGAGGGTAGGGTGTACAGTGATAAGCTCCCCATCAGTGGAAGTATTCAAGAAGAGCTGAGAGGGCTGGTTTTATTATGTAGAAGGGAAGCATAAACTACAAGAAGTAAGTGGCTAATTGATTGTGAAGGTCTCTTCCGATTTTGAGATTCTAGGAATCTCAAAATTCCTATTCTTGATTTGCAAAATTCGTATTCTTGATTGCATTTGCCCCGGAATGACAGGTTGAAAAATCCCAGGCGGCTCTAGAAGTGAGAAGTGGTCCATGAGGATTTGGTTCACAATGCCTAGTCATCTCTAGAAGTGCCTGAAGGACATGGCATCCTAGCAACCTTGTTGCTTAACCTAATGTTATCTGGAAGAATCAAAGAAGAGGCTCACAGTTCCGTTGAATGAAAAGACTTAAAAGAGGAGCCTTTAAGCTAACTCCTGCACATTCTTCTTCGGCCCTTCAGATGTAGTAGGACACCGTTGTTGGTCAAAGGTTTGAAGCCCTTTAGAATGCTCAGGACAATCACAAGATTCCCATTTTGCTTCTTAGCAGAGACACATCTCACAGCAGCATCAGGTGCGAGGCTCCAGAGTAGCATGTCATGTGAACACAGAGCGAATCATTATTGATTCCTTGAGCCATGATGGTAAAGGGACCTAAATTACCATCAGCACAGTCGCACTAATGCTGTTGGAATGAGCACGCCTGTGGGAATTCCCAGTGAGGGAACTTCATCAGGTCCGAGCAGCCAGCAGGGGGATGGGCTGAGCGGGGGGTACAGGTGTTGGAGAGGGAGACAACTCCATTGGTCTGACTCTAATTATTAGAGTTTCTGTTAGTTTAAGTGCCTGAACCTAGAACACTCTGTGAAATGTCTCTCCCTCCTCCCCCATCACCACCTCCCACCCCTGCTATTTTCTGTTCACTCTACAAAGTGCAATAGCCCTGGTTTCCAGATGCATCTCATGGAACCAGATCCCTGACTGCTGGACTTATCTTGCAACCCTTAGAAGTATGGGCTGGGCAGGCACATCGCAAGAGTTCAAAAGTGTAGGCGTATCTCTGGGAGGCAGAAAGACCCTAAACTCCAGGCTCTCTGAGCAGGAAGTTGTGTTGGCCCACGCTCACTGTGTCTTGTCTCTACCACCTCTGCCCTTTAATCCAGCTCCTTTTTTGAATACTAATCGTTAACACTTAATGAGAGTTTACTCTGCACCAGGCCCCGTGGTGAGCTCTCTAATTTAAGCCTTACAAACCTAATAGAGCAGGTTCTTTATTACCCCATTTTTGGCAGATTGTGAAAAAACTGATGTTCAAAAGGCTAAATAAGTTGCTCAGTCATAGCTGCAGACTAAAGTCAAACCCACTGCCCTTGTTTCAAATTTCTGTCTTTTCTTATTATTTCTATTATGTGAAAACTTGGATGACGGTACTGGATCATCAGATGGGAGCCCGAGGGGTACAAGCTTTACGTGGTATTTGTACCGCTATCTACGTGTCTGCCTCCAGCCCATTCTCTCTGTCTTCCTAACCATCTTGTTCTAGCGTACCTTCTTCGTACTTTCAACCTTCTCTGTATTTTATCTTTCCAGGTATCTGATCAATGTGACTTTTGAAGGGAGAAATCTGTCCTTCAGTGAAGACGGCTACCAGATGCACCCGAAACTGGTGATCATACTTCTGAACAAGGAGAGGAAGTGGGAGAGGGTAGGACATGTCTTTGGCAATTCTCATACTAAGTAGAGGGGGCGGGGATCGGAAAGTCTGCAACACATTGGAGGAAAATGGCACCTTGGTTTTGCTTTCTGAGCTGGAGAGCAAGAGATCAATACTTTAATAACACAGGGGAGGCCATTTCTCAAGCTTGCATCTTCATTTTCTTGCTACTTTGGTCAATGAAGAGATGATTGTCCCTATGTATTTCTGTTTTATTGGTAGCGGTGCTGTCTGCAGCATGACTTTGTTTTAACGGAAGAGTGTGCATGCACCATATAACACAATTAGGTGGAGAAACCGAATCATGGTGTAATTCAGAAGTCGTGTCCTACACGGTATACTGGGGAGGCCTGTGAAGCCGAATTTATGAGCACACAAGTCTGGATTTCCTGTGACTGGAGGCTTGCCATGCAAGGCTCTTCTCAGGATCTCTCCCACTGCCAGCTGACCACAGTGTCTGAAATTCTACCATTAGGCGTTAATTTACGTGGGCGCCAGACTGCCTAGGTTCAATCCCCAGCTCCTCTACTCACTAAATTGTCTGTCCTAGGACCTTGAGCAAATCTCTTAACTTCTCTGTGCCTCCGCTTCCTCGTCTGAAAAATGGGGATAATAATAATAGTACCAATAACACAGGGTTGTTATAAGGATTAAATATATTAATATATGTAAAGGACTTGGAAGGGTGCCTGGCACATAGTAAGCACTTACTAGGTATTGGCTTTTATTATTATACCTGATTCCTAGTTAAATGCAAATGTTCCTGAGAGTAATTTCATCACTGGTGTTCCCGAGAATGTTCGGCAGGGCACTTGTGCCTTTAGACGCTTTGCTGAGAAATGGTTTCCAGATAAATAAGACCGAGAGATGCGGTCTACTCTGTCTCACTCTGGGAGATTCTCAGAACATATTAGCATTTGAATGTTCAGAGGTGTCTTTTACTGAGGGATAGTTGACATACATCGTTATACTAGTTTTAAGTATACAGTATAATGGTTCAATATTTGTATATATTATGAAATGATCACCACAGAGAGCCTAGTTAACATCCGTCACCATACATAGTTCCAAAATTTTTTTTTTGTTGTGACGAGAACTTATAAAATCTACTCTCTTAGCAGCTTTCAATATGCAACACAGTATTATTAACCGCAGTCAGCGTGCTGTACATTACACGCCCATGACTTATTTACTTTACACCTGGAACTTTGTACCCTTTGACGAACCACCAGTCTGTTCTCTGTATCTGTGAACTAGGTTTTCTTCTTTTTCTTTTGTTTTAGAGTCCACTTATAAGTGAAATCATGCAGTGTTTGTCTTTCTCTGTCTGACTTACTTCACTTAGAATAACACCCTCAAGGTCCATCCATGTTGTTGCCAATAGAGGTGTCTTACAGCAAAGAAACATCTTTAATTTTATTTAATCTGGCATTTCCCCAAATGATTTATCACGAGAACCCTTTACCCATGAAATCATATTCTGTGAATCACGTTGGGAAGCATTGATTTACAGACTCTGCAGACGCTGTGGGCCAGTTGGCTGAGAACAGACTTCAGGATGTCAGCATGGCTCTGACTAGGATGGAAACCAGGTGATGTAGCTCCAAAGAGAGTAGCCAGGAAAAGAAGCCAGAGATAAACTTCGTGAAAGTCACCATCTTGTCACAGAGAGCCGTGGACAGGTGGTTATGAGAATGCTCACCTGTGAAACCAGGCATGTGTGTCTCAGGTGGTGGGACCCAGGGCCTTATCTTTCAAACCAAAGACCTCGATCTGTCATGTGTTCCTCATATCAGGGCTTTTTGGCTGTAAGCCTGCCATTATGCCCGGGGTTCGTGATTGAAGCTGCCGCCCCTCCCCTGAGTTGTCATTTGTCCCAAAATGGCTATTCCCTGGGCTTCCACTCCTTACCCCAGTCAAGCTGCTTTTCACTGCTGCTGTGGAGACATAATCATTCAAGGAGTGTCTGGGCCGGCATGTACAACAGGCGCTTCTGTATATCTCCAGAAGAGGAGTTATTAAAAACAGAGGCTTCATACATGGATCAGAAGACACCCAGCTAGGGTGGCTTTTATTCAGTAGACTCATGATTACTGTCTCAAGTAAGGGGCCCTCTCACGACCGTCCTGTCTTAAAGAGACACCACTTCCCATCATTTGTGCTGCCTTCTCTTCCTTAGGCTGGAATCTGAGGCCTGGGACCCCCAGCCCTTTCCAAAACTAGACCCTCCTTCCTGGGGGTTGGATCCCACGCCTCCTTAACAGATCTACCTCTACTCTAACTCTTGAATTTATTCCTTATTTCTATATGATCTGGGAACCATGTGGATAATTTTTTAAATGGGCCTCCTTCTCCCTGACGCCCACGTTGAACCATTCAGATCAGCCCTGGACATGGCTTCTAGAAAGAGCTTCCCAAGCCACAATTCTAGTTCTTTCTCTGCCCAAAACCTGCTCATAGCTTCTGCAGTTTGTGGATTGGGCCCAAACTCTATCTATTCTTGCATTCAAGGCTCTGGTCTCTTTTCCAACACCCGTCTTCTCTTCCTCACCATTTCCCATCTCACCGTCAAGCTACACTGGACTCCTCTCTGTTCTGAGAATGTGCCCTTGTATGTCTTGTTCTCCGTACAGAGTGTCGTGATGTTTTCTTTTCCTGGAATGAATGGTCCAGTTATACAAATCATAATCATCCTTTGAAGCCCAATTAAAATGTTGCAGGCTCCATCCCTGATCTTTGGCCAAGATATAATTTTTTGCTCCCTTATCCCCTGTAGCCTTGGTCCGTACTCTGTTGTAGTACTCGTCACATCTGCCTGTGTTAGAGTTGTATGTGTGATGCTTCCAGAGGACAGAGGCTGTGTCTTTATACTGTCGTGTCCTCATGGCAACCTGGAGGATCGTGTTGCATAGCTCAATAAATATACGTAGAATGAATGAGAACCATTACATAATACAAGAGTCTAAAAGCCATCATGAAGAATCAAGTTTATGCTATTGCCCTTGATACAAGAGCTCGTTTTTTTGGGTGAGGGGAGATAAAATCTTTATGTAGATTGAGTTTTCATAGATCGTACTTTAAGTGTGCTAAGGGAGCTTGTTATTTAAAGAAATTCTGTGGGTAATCTTTTGATAAAGGCTTTTGGGGGGATTGGGATCCTAGAATAGAACATTTTCATACTGACTTGGTTACATCAGGGAGCATTGCTGAAGAGAGATGTTCAGTATTCCTTAGGTTCATGAGCCACACAGCTCCCAAACTTGGAAGCCCTTGCGGGCAGGGTGGGGATGCCAGGACAGGTCTAGGGCATGTCTGGGTTGTGGTAAAATCGAACTGTGGGAAGTTGTACCTTTTCTTCAGCTGTCACCTTGGCCCCCAGAACCCTTCTGCATGCTTAGGACTCCTAATAGCATTCCAGAAGGTCCCCAGTGGTCCAGGGAAGACTTAGACTTCAGAGAGGCAGGCCCTCAGGGTGAGGATTCTACAGTGAAGAGATGGTCACTGGGGAGATAAGGAGAGAATGGGTCTCAATTTGTGGAAGAGGTGTGGGTTAAGAGGTGGGGCCTTTGGCCTCTGGTGCTGCCCCTAACTGGCTGTGTGACCTGCTCTTTTCACTTTTCTGGATCTTTCTGCCCTCATGTCTAGAACCATGGCGTGAGATGGGTCCTTTCCAGCTCTAACTTCTGAGGTTACGTATTCACGCTGTAAATAAATCGGAGCATGGCATGGAAGTTGGTGAGGGCTGGAGCATACAAAAGGAGCCCGACTTTGTTTGTAAGGACAGTAGCTCCCAGGACATATTCGTCATTCTTGTCATTGGGGTAAATGTCATCTCTTCAGAAGGCCTTCCCTGATGACCCAAGCTGAGGTAGCCACCCAGTCAGGTTTATTTTCATTTGCTTCAAGATACTTATTGTCTGACGTTTTGCTCATTTGTGTGCTTGTTTGTGTTGTTTATCACCTGTTTTCCCACACCAGGTCGGATGCTGTGCGGGCGCAAGGGCCTAGTTCACCTCAATAATTCTAACACTTAAGAAGAGCGCTTGGCTCAGAGGGACCACTCAAAAGATAATTGTTAAATAAATGAAGAATCTGTACGCTCAGGAGGGTTAGAGCAGTGACTGGTAGTGACCATTCGCTTCTACCTGAGACTCTCCCGTGTAGACTGAGTGGTTTACTGAAAAGCACGTAAGAGCAGGTACATCTCCCTACAGACTGAGCACCCCGAGGACCAGCAAGGGACTCAGGGCGCCTTCGGGAGGGCTCATCTCCAGGCAGGCACGCCCGAACAGTGTTCGACAGGAAGCCTTGGGAAGAGGAAGATTTACTGTGTGAATCGTGTGATAGGATTTCACAGTATTCCTTCAGGTTTTTACAGAGTCGTCTCAAAGCTACTGTCTTATCAATTTGGTTCCTTCCAAAAGACTTCAAGTGATGGCAGGATAGTCTGTGGGACTGAGCATGGTCTTAGAAATCGGAGAGAGCCGAGTTCAGTTTCCCACATCGCCATTTATCAGCTGTGTGTACAGAGTGACTGGTATTACCGGGGTCTATTTCCCTTTTGTAAAATGGGGCTTTACATAAGGCTGTCATACAGATTAAAGGGGATTTTACAGTAACCAACTCTAAAGGAGATATTATAGTAAAACCAGTTAATAGTGGCTGAAACATAGCCAGTATTCAACAAATACCAATTGGTAGTCCCCACCCTCCTCGAGTAATTTTTTAAGGTAATATCTGCACATGGTAAAAAGTCAAATGATACAAAAGAATATCCAGTAAAAAGAATGTCCTCTGATCACCTATGATCCTTGGTTCCCCAGGTCCCTCCTCAGAGCAATCATAGTTCGCAATGTCTTATGTATTTGCTCTGAAAATACTCCCAAGCGTATACAAATTTTCTACATTTACTCAACCTCTTTTTTTAAACGAATAGTACATGCTTTTGTGAACCTTTAGTGGGACCGTATGTTAGTAGCCTCTAAGGAGGCATGGAGGCTGGGGGCTAGAACAGCAAAGAGATCCCTGGATCAGAATTATATTCGCAGAAAGCCAAGTACATATCTCTGGTATGTAGAAATGTGAAGAACATTTACAGAGGAACACACAGACACAGACATAGAGAATGGACTTGTGGACACAGGAATGGAAGGGGAGGGTGGGACGAATTGAGAGAGTAGCATTGACATATATACGCTACCATGTGTAAAATAGATAGCTAGTGGGAACCTGCTATATAGCGCAAGGAGCTCAGCTCCGTGCTCTGTGATGACCTAGAGGGGTGGGACGGGGGCGGGGGCATTGGGAGGGAGGCTCAAGAGGGAGGGGATATACGTATACATATAGCTGATTCACTTTGTTGTACAGCAGAAACTAAGACAACATTGTAAAGCAATTATACTCCAAAAAAAAAAAAAGTCCAAAAAAAATAAAGAGGAACACACACACACAGCATGGTGAGTTGGAAAGGGTAGGGGATGGTGAAAAATATTTGTTTGCAGAGTGGCTTCGTTTGTGAGTCTCTCTAAGAGGGGGACAGATGCATCAGCTTGCATTAAAAATAGTCTGGCACAGAGAAGCGGTTCCGACAAGCATTCAGGCTCCTGTCTTTATCAGAGCCTCTCATGATTTGCTTCATTGCCACTGCTCCCTGCTTCCATTTAATCGTTCCTAAAATGGGGATAGTAAAAATGAAATGCAGTGGGGTGTGTTCTGAGTAATGACTTCAAGAAATGATGATGATGCATTTTTCAGGTTGTAAGAGGTAAACAGACCTTAAAGGGACTGTCTGGGTCGGAATTGCAGGACAATACATATGGTTTGCCTCTCCGCTCGTCTTTCCCCCGAACTCGCCAGAGGTGTATTTTAGAAGCGCACTCCCTCTTCCCTGCCTCCACCTACCAGAAAATACCCCTCCTTGTGTAGATTAAAACATTCTTCGTTTGTCTGGGTCATTCTTTGGGCTCCCCAAACCCCAGTTATCACCTTAGGCTGGCAATCCTGAGAGATTACAGCCATATCCACCAGTGGAAGAAGGGCTCAAGGTGAAAGTGGTCGGTAAGAAGTGCTGAGTCCATAGTCGTATTTATGAATTAACGTATGGATCAGTGATAGAGGGGAAGGGTAACCAAACTGGTAGAGAGGAGACTCCCAAGAGCCGCCTCAGAAGCAACAACATTATAGAACAGAAGGTCCCACCAGCATCTGGAGCCTGGGAGGAACGGAACCGGTTAAGGGATGCTTCCGGTAGCCCCGTATCCAGGAGGCAGCACTGAGTCCAGGCTGCGGCTGCTCCGTGACACCCATACCTGAGGACTAGAGTGATCTATTCCAGAGCGATCAAGTGGGTGATGGCAGGACAGAGGTTGGTCGCCACTGTGGCAGATTCTGCTTGAAAGCCATTGACCCGTGACCTAAAACAGCCCGTCCATCCCTTCAGAGAGCGTGCGCACGCACACACACACACTCTCTCTCTCTCTCTCATCACGGACGAACTGACGGTCTGCTCACGAGCACAGGAACCACATCTGGCTGGTTTCCCGCTAGATGTCTGTGCCCAGCAGAGTGCGAGACAGTGCTAAGCAGGCCAGGAAATACTTGGTGTTGCCTGAACACACCTGCCCCTACTGAATTCCACCTCCCGCCCCGGGGGAAGAGGGCACGGGCTATCCACGTGCTCTCTCCAGACTTTCAGAGGGCGTCTGAAGAGTGAAACAGAAGCTCCTCCCCGTGTTGGTGTGTTTTTGCTGCATCTCCCGATACCACCACTTGACAACATGCTCCTTTTGCTGACTTTGAACTGCATATACTAATATGCATCATTGGATTAAGGCGTTAAGAAACAGGATCCATGGAGAAGGGCTGTGGGAATTGCGGTCACGGAGGGGAAGAAGAAGAGGCAACAAGGTGATGACTTACTCTCTTTAAATATATGAAGAATTATTAGACCAAGTGTTGAGATCAGCTGTTCACTTTCTCTGCCGAGACAGAACCAGAGTAAGTGGGCTTAAGATCAAGCAGAGAGGATTTATATTAGCTATAAGGAGAATTTCTTTCTAGAGAGAAGTGTTGAGTACCAGAACTGTTAACCCCACCAGGGACTGACTTTGGAAGAACTAAAAATTGGGTATATCTTCATGACTCTGTAACGTGCAGTCCTGCCCAAACAACAACAATGCGTGAACTGTAGGCTTTGAGAGTTCTTCTTCCCTTCCCCTCCCTCCCTTCCCTTCTTCCTGCACATAACGACTGAGCACCTACTATGAGCCTAGTGTTGCCCCCACCAAACTAGTATTATTGTTTTCCTAGTTGCTGGGGAAAGAAGTATTGCAAGGAGAAGGGTGCTTATTGTGACATGTAAAATTTCTATAACCTCAGGTGATTTTAAATCTGACTATTTGATATGGTCTAATAGTTGGGTGGCTCTTTCATCTTGCTTGGTTAGTAAAGACCCTACGTATACATGACAGTGGTTTATAGACAAGGCCTCTGGATTACATGCTTTTGGTTGTCTTTCCAAGTTGTGATTATCACAGACTTTCACATCCAAGTGTTCCCTTCTTTGGTTCCCTCAGCTCCAAGAGCCGTGGCCCATGCTCTTTGCCTACACCCTTTTCCAGGGTCCCGGAAAGAGACCACTGGGGGCCAGCCCATGGTGTGGAGGTGTGCCCTTAACCCCCAAGGTCTCCACACCCACTCCTGGTAGACTCAGTGCACAATGTCAAGCTGCTACCCCCATGTACATTTATAAAATAATTCGAAGAGCAGAGCAGGTTGTACTGGGGGAAAGGACTTCAGAAATGTCATTTCAGAAAGGCTGGTTGTCTTCATGTGCTGTCATCAGCCACTGAATGAAGCGGATAGAAGAACAAGATAACCTTGGTTGACTTTGCTTTGAAACCTATACCTGCTGATGGGGGAGAAAAGCAGGATGGAGCTTGGAGACAGAAGTGCTGGCTTAATCTTGACTTAAGGAAACACTGTATAGAGGAAAGGATCCCCAAAGCCAAAAGATAGCTTTCATCCACCTTGTTTAAATTTTATTGAGGATTTTATTTCATGACAGTTGTCTTTGGTTGGCTCCTGAGTCCTCTGAACTTTCTAACTCTAGGCTATAATGTTTTTCCAGTAGTGGTATTGAAGATGAAATAGTGGTGTAGAGGTTACAAGACTCTTATGTTAATATACAGGTTAAAACCAACATTTATGATTTTCTTATTATAAAGGTAATTGGTGCTTATTAAAGATACTTGGGGGGACGAAATAAAATTTACCCATTTACATACCTGCAAAGAATTAGTGTTTACATTTCTTCTGTTTCTTACTGATGCTTTTTTCTGTGCCTGTGTGTGTATATGTGTACGTTTTAACACAATACAGTGTGATACAATAGAACTGGAAACGCAATGTATGAACAGTTTGCAGCCTTCTTTTTTCTCTCACTATGATACTGTGACCATTGTCTTATTTTATTAATGTTATCCAAAAGCATGAAACTTAATGACTGCCTCATATTCCATTGTAAAGATGTATCATACTTCTTTAAACTGATCCCCCATGATTAGGCATTCATATGTGTATTCGGTAGAGACTGGTACGCATATGAGAATAATTTCAGAGTTTTTGATAATCCAGCTTTGATGTGTAGGATTGATGTCCGAGGTGACAAGGTTTGGTCACCTTTTTTTGTTGTTGTTTTATGTCCCTAAACATTCAAAATGATATCCTTTAATTCAAGAAGCTTGGGTTATATTCATTCAGTAACAAGGAGAAGACACACATGCAGTGGGTGTGAAAGGCTCTCCTTTGTGATTCCTGGTCTGCTGGGGATCCCAGAGGGTTTTTCTCTTTCTGACCTTCTGATCCTCTAACTTTGCTGGTGAGAATATTTCTTACCTTTGGCAGTTATAGCACACAGAGGATGGGGTTGTTCATGTGGTCTGTGTCTGCAGTTTTCAACACCCTGGGACCATTTTCTTGAGAGTTGGAAGCTTGTAAAATTCAGTCCCGTGTTCCTAAGGAGGTAGTAGGGCTCATGCTTGGTATGACATCGTTTCTAGCGCTGTTTCCATTCTCTGTGCCCCAAGTGACCCAGGAAGAAGGGAGAGTGATCCCCTTCTTTCACCAGTGGGGCAGCACCTGGCTGGCTGACTCACATACCCACAGGCTGATGTGCCTCAGGACTGTCCGGGCCATCATGGCAGGGACTACTCTTTTCATACCTTGGTGTATTTTCCACCAAACAAGCTACTTCGTGCATACATTAATAGCATATACACTTGCCCTGAAGTCTGAGGTGTGACATTAAAGCTATAATATCTGAATGTTCTTCATCTACAAGCATGCGTCTGTAGACCTATCACCAGGAGATCTTCTGCTTTGAGTTCTTCCTACAGCGATGACAGATTTGTACAAGTCCACGCACAGCCTCTCTCTCCACAATACCTACTTACGAGAGCTGGCCGGGACCAGGGTAAAGTGATTCGTGTGCATAGGGAGGGGAGCGCCGACCTTGGCATGTTATCTCTGCTGATCGGCCCCCAGTACAAAGAGTTGAAAGGAAGCGTTGGCCAATTAAGAAAATAAACTGCCTTTAAGAATGAAAGCTATTAATAAAAAAAACATGAATACAAGCATTCCACAGCAGCCATAGCACTCAAGATTATTTGGTGTGATTTTAGTATTTTCTCTATCAGAATGATTTCTGTCCATAATTTGGTGAACATTTCAGTTCATTTTGAGAGAGAGACAAGCTCTTGCACTTTCTCCCTCTCTGTGATGATGTGACCCAGGTATTCTCTGCTGTGCATAAAGGCTGCCCATTGCCAGTTCTCCCGGCATTCCAGGTCTCAGCTCCATCAGCTACGTGTTCTGAAGGCTTAAACTTAAAACAGATCTGTGCCAGGGGGATGAGGAGAATGAAAGTGTGGTCTTGAGGAGACAAATAAAAGAGGGGAAGAGCACAAGCAGACGTCCGGGAGAGAGTGATAGACCCCAAGGGAAAGAGGACCATTCTCCACAGCTGTATTTTCAAAGTGCACAATATTCCCCGTTTACACCAAACTCTGTAGATATCCTTTCACGTTTTTCTACTCTAAAGGTTTGATGTATGGTGTCTTCTAAGATCGTCAATTTTGGCTATTCTCATAATAACGCGTACCATCTTTTTCACTCATCCCATAAGGAGGGGAGCTTTCTGGCGTAGGAATAGAATCTTACCTCTTGGGTGGAACTTCTGGTGATGTTTAAGCCACCTCAGCATTCTCTTTATAGAACAGTGAAAAAACATCTATTCTCCCTAAAGGGTCTGAGAAAGATGTACAATTTCTAAAGCACTCTATCCTGAGATCAAGGGATCTTAGGAAGGTTTGGCACTAGCACATCTGACATTTATTGAGCCCTTTATTAAGAATGTGGTTTATGAAGAGTTTTAGCATATATGACCTAATTTTGATTCCTATGAAAACTTACTTCCTATTGCACAGGTAAGTATACTGAGGCTCAGGGAAGTTGTATGATTTGCCAAAGTCATACACTTAAGGAGTGGCAGAGCTGAGTGTAGATATTTACGTCTGGCTCCATTTAAGTCCAATATATGTTTTGCCTTTATACACAGAGTATAACGGTATAACTAGACTAATGGCATCAAAGCGTAGCACTACCAATGGGGGTGGTTTTGTAGACCAGAGGACAGACCACACCACGGAGATACGTGAGCACTACCACATGAGAGTTTTTAAACAAAGTGTTCAGAAGTGGTCCGGTACCAGGTAGGTGGGGGGAGTTGGCTTAAACTGGGACTGGCTGTTTCAGTGTAATATTTTCCTGAGAAGATTATAAAATGAAAAAGTAAGGGAAGGAGGAATGGAGAGAGGCAAGAAAGATAGGAACAACAGCAGAAAAGCTTTTCTGCATCCCTACACCCTTATCCCTTTTCACTACCTATTATTAAACACACATTCACACACACACATCCCTAAAAATACATACATGCGTACATTGCCTCTTTTTTTCAGCTAGAACAAGAACGTATCTCCTCAAACTGTGAGGAAAGAACACGTTTCTCCCAACAGCAAAGGCCACAGCTACCTACAGAAATAGTTGTCTAGGTCCTGATTACATAGACGGGATGGATTTCCTAGCAAATAGTTTGCTTCTGCATTAAAAGGTCTTCTAAAATGCAGCCACCATGGCAGTGACACTGCAGCCATGCAGCCCCATTGATCAGACACCTGCAGGAGGTGCAGAGAAATGTCAAAACACCAAGAGGAATTTAAAATAGCTGACCTACAAAACAGACTTCAAATCTTACCAAGAGAGTGACATGAAATTTTAACTTTGTTTTACATAAAACACGATCAATTAAATATTTTATGAGCTCAACTAGCTAAGAGAGAGGAGTTTGGGCATTTCATATCAAACTAGCTGAAGGTTCATTGAGATGAATACATACGAATATATAAAAGAGAAAGTAGAAGCAAAATCCAATGGCTAAGACCACTGATCTTCTGTGATTCATCATTGTCTCTTCAGTGCTTCCCCAAGTGTGATTGTGGGTTTCACTGTGGTACATGAATTAAGAGGGATGAGTATTTTTTATTTAAATAATCTGTTTATCTTTATAGTTATCTTCTATCTTTGACAAGTGACACTTGTCTTACATTTACAGTCATGATATGAAATTTTTTAATAAATATATTTTTTAAAAGAAGGTTGTTTCATATGTAATTAAAAATAGTGTAGGTGGTGCACAGATGTGGCAAAAATCGGTACAGTGGAACTCAAATGACTGAAATTTGAGAAATGCTTCCAGAGGGCAAAGTGAGTTCCAGACCCCGGTTCCCAAATCACAGTAGTCAAGACTGACCTACTTTCCCGTCCTGTTTCCTCGTCTGCTCTCTGCGTTTAGTCTACACACCAGCATAATTGCAACTACCCCTTCTCCAGACCTCTTGTACTTTTATGCCTACATGCCTTGGCTTATGCTTTCCCCTTAACCTTGGACTCTTGAACTTACCCTTTGAGGCATAGTTTAAAAGCCAGGAGGCATCATATCTTCCTCACCTCTGCCTAACACAGTGATTCATCCAAAGCAGTATAAGTAGATGTTGCTTCAACTTTCTTTGTTTCCCTTTCCTTATCTATACAACGGAAAGAATGATAGCACCTGCCTCACACTGTGGCTATACGGATCAAATAAGCTACAATTCATTTAAAATTCTTAGCACAGTGTCTGGCGTGTAGCAGGTGCTGTGCAAATATTCACTGTTCTTTACTTGAACATGTTTTTTTCTTCCGGTTTTATTGAGATATAATTGACAGCACTGTATGAGTTTAAGGTGATCTGACTTACATACATCACGAAATGGTTACCACAGTAAGTTTAGTGAACATCCATCATCTTGTATAGATATAGACATTTAAAAATATCTTTCTGGTCACGAGAACTCGTAGGATTGACTCTCTTAACAATTTTCATATATATCATATAGCAGTGTTAATTATATTTATCATGTTGTACATCACATCCCTAATACTTATTTATCTTATACCTAGAAGTTTATACCTTTTGACCACTTTCATCCAATTCCACCTCCCCCCACCCCCTGCCTTTGGTAGCCAGAAATCTGATCTCTTTTTCTATGTTTGTTTGTTTGTTTTTGAAGTATAATTGAACATATTTGAAACCGATCTTAACTGAAATTGGGTTCTAGAAAACAAGAAAGTGAAGAAAAATGAACCGCATACACAAGTACACAACAAGGTTGGATTTTGGCCTTAGTCACTGAAAGGAAGGAACTAGGAAACAACACATAGAATCCTTGACGTGCCCGATGATAAACTGGCAAAGAACCCGCTTTCTTCCTTTATTCTTAAACAACTTTTTGCACAGGGATTTTTAAAAATTGAGTCTTATTAATAATAAAAGAATGGTAAAGTCCCGAACGCAGTGCAGCAGTCCATGCTGGGCTCATTGCCCCCAGATCGGGATTAAAAACATGTTCAGCTTAGACTTAGGACATTGTGGGCTCTCAGTAACCATTACATGACAACCAAGCCACATTAGGCGATAGTGACTGTTCGTGAAACCTCATGGCGTGTCCTTGTGCCATTTGATCTCCTTGGCCTTTGTTTCACCGTAACAAGCCGCGCCAGTCTCCCCTTTATGGCTTCCTTATTGTGCAGCGGGTAGATTGGCCCACAAGCATTAAAGGAGTTCCTCCCACAAGGGAAGGTGGTTTATGTCAAAAGACACGTCCTAGTCAGGGTTCACTACAAAGGGGATGATGGTGAAGTGGGGAGCGAAATAGAAAATGCAACTGACACGTAGCATTTTATTATTTTTTTATATTTTTTTTATTTATTTTTTTGCGGTACGCGGGCCTCTCACTGCTGTCGCCTCTCCTGTTGCGGAGCTCAGACTCCGGACGCACAGGCTCAGTGGTCATGGCTCACGGGCCCAGCTGCTCCGCGGCATGTGGGATCTTCCCGGACTGGGGCACGAACCTGTGTCCCCTGCATTGGCAGGCGGACTCTCAACCACTGCGCCACCAGGGAAGCCTGACACATAGCATTTTATAGTTTACACCAGTGATTCTCAAAGTGTGGTCCCTGGACCAGCAACATCAGCATTACCTGGGAACTTATTTGGAATGCAGATTCTCAGGTCCTGCTGCCAAAGCTCCAGGGATGAGGCCCAGAAATCTGAGTTTTGACCTATAAAACACAGAGATAGTTGACCACAGACATTTCCCTTTCACAAGGAGAAAAGACGTATCTGTTTAATGGATATTTAAGACTGCCACTTTGTCACTGTTTTCTGTTCTCATTTTATTTTCCAGCCTTTTACTTTGAAATAAATCTGAATCTTTATCCCTCCACAAAGTTGAGGATAGAGCCGGAAGCCCAGCAAGAAAGAGCAAAGGCCTGTATCACTCACTCCAGGAGATTGTGAATTATCTATGGTCTTCAGTCACTGCTACAGAAACTCCAGGATATTAGGCTGATTGGCTGGGGCTGTTCATTCAGGAAATATCTCCTGAGCCTCTACTAAGTACCAGACACTATTCTAAGTGGTGGGGAAACAGTATTGAATAAGACCAACCGATTCCCCCACCCTCAAGGAATTTTTGTCTTCGTGAGGAGGTCAGACAACAAACACATCAACAAATAAGTAAATATCATCACTTCAAGTGGCGTCTAGTGCCATTAAGGTGGTAAGATAGGGTGTGGTGGCTCTCAACCACATGATGCCAGCCCCCCAAGGGGCGTTTAGAAATACCAGCCCCCAGCGGGGCTTGTTTACAATTTCTTATTTTAAATAAGATGACAGTTAAATTTCTAAGGAGTATGTCCAACAGCTGTTAGAAATTTAACTGGCAACTTAAAGTAAAAACCTTTCAAATGATGCCCATAGGTCCTCTGCTTAAACTTGTCATAGAAACTGTGTTGAGACTACAGACGCACTTCCAAGCAGCAGGGCAAATGTGGGTAGTATTTGATCTTCCATTTTTCCCATTACTACTAGGTTTTAGAGAATATGGACATGAATTTTTATAATTTGACACATTGGACTGTGAACATTTCACTATTTATGCTTGATTTTTCCGAAAAACCGAAAAGCATTAACTCTCTTTGTTTAATTAGAACTGCATTTAGTAAGTCACATACCCTCATCTACTGTTCCAAGTGACCATGACATTCTTTTGCAGCTGTTGTGGAAATTATTTCACTTCCTGAGTTGTCTCCATTTGACCCTGTGGTCACGATGTGACACTACACGAGGACCTGGTGAGGATGTTCAGGAAAGGTCATAAAACTCACAGAGCACAGGCAGCTTTGGGGTCATAGACACGTTCTAGGTGGCCCAAGAGTGGTGTATTTAAGATTAAATTGGCTTTAGCACTTACAAATTTAGAGATTACCTTAAAACTCCAGATTTGTGGATTCCTAAAAAAATCTGAAGAGTGGCCACCTTGGGCTCACACTCTGCTGGGGCTGAGGGGTAGAGCCTCCTTTGGGTGGAATACACGCTCTCAATTCAATACACACCCTCCAGGTGTCCCATCCCTTTTATTAATGATCTACCTAGTTCTTACAGCCATTGGAGTTTGCAACTCCTAGAACAGGAATGAGTTCAGAAAAGATTCAGTCCCTGCTTAAAAACAAAAATGTATACCTTGGAAATGGGTACATTCAGGATTAAGGAATCAGGTAAAAATGGAGCGGACACAGCTTTTTGATTGCTTGTTGCAGTTCACCTTGTAGTCCCTAGGGGGCAGATGAGAATTTTGAGCGCTGTCTAGTTTCATCTTGAGTAATAAACTTCTCTTTTATGTAATGATATTTGTTATTTATGTCTGATCCGAAAGTATAGTAGCTGTTCACTGAGAAAAAGTTAATAGACAAGAGCATAAAGAAAAAAATAAAATTCACCTCAAATTCTCCCTCCCAGGGATAATTTCTATGTACATTTTGGTTTCTATCATTCCAATCTTTTTTCCTCTATGCTCTTCTAGATTATAAATGTGTTTTATTAATGTAAGTGCATATTTTTATAAAATCGGGTTAGTAGTATACATTCCCATTTTTGTAACCTACACTTTCCTTTAACAATGTGCTGTGAATGGTATGCCATAAATACATATCATTAAAATATTAAAAATATAAATATGATAGAAAATATCTCATTCAATATTTATCAAGCCATTAATTGATCTATTATCTATTTGTATTCGTCTATTTATCACATAATTTTTAGTGCTATATATTATTTAATTATTTAGAAACTGTGTATGTAGACGTATGTGTTACAAAATCCCTCCCCCACCATGCGGTCCCCCCGACACACAAGGTGCGAGATCTTGGCCACGGCTCACTGATCTGAGCAAACTGACAGTAGGGGGGCTGCGCTTGTTGGCGTTCGCCCCCTGCATCACTCACTTCCGGGCACCTGCTGGAAGGGGGACACCAACAGGTGTTCCCAAGAACGCCAGGCCACCTGCCCATGGTGGCTCTTCCCATATCGCTGAACGTGAACTCTGCTCCTTCTCTAAGCAAGCACAGCCCTCCTGGGACTGACGTTGTATTGCAAATCTGTCTCTTGGTGCTCTTTCCTAAATGCCTTTTTAAACATGCTCAATAATAGATGAGCACCTGTGCCGTTCTTCTCGGAGAGCTCAAGCGGCTTTTAGAACATGAAAAAGCTATTTGGCCCTTTAGAGCTGAGTCTTGGAACACCCCCAATTCCCCAGGACACTGTTTAATAACCACTCACTCCAGGACAGCAAATGGTTTGCCTGGTGGGTTTTGTTGCTCCATTTCCTTCCCGAGTTACTTCTTCAATCCCGGCCTCAACTTTCACTGAATCTTTGAAGCCAGTCTGCTGGCGTGGAAGTTTCCGAGCTCTTTCCTTGTTTTCTTTCTCTGCTCTGGCTCCTTGCTGCTGCCTGCCTCAAGCAGGATATCCAGACTCGGTTGGCATTAAATCCCCAGAAATAGGCAAGTCCACGCCCCTTGGCCTATCAAGTCTTAGCTCTGACATCAATCTGCTGGATGACCTTGGACAAGCCACTTAAGATCCCTGGGCTTCAAGTTTCCGTATCTATAAAGCAAGAGGGTTGCATTAAATCCCCCAGATCTTCTAGTTCAGACAGTCTGTGGTTTCAAGTACACCTTTGGATTTTTCACAGTGTTCTGTCTGTGGCATATTTTTAGTGACATCTATTTATTCGTTAATTAGTTATAAGAATTGCTTATTTTTAGAACTTCATTTCCTAGATGGGGTGGCTCTGTCATTGGCCCCACGGGCTTTGTTAACAGCTAACTTCTGGGATGGGGGCTGGAAAGGGAGGTTGAATTTTTCCACTGCCCTGCTTCTCTGGCCTTTCTAGTCATTCACGAAATAACAGTGGAGGGCAGGCTTCCTCGGGGCCTGGCTCCTGAGCACACAGGGAAAAGCCTTGACTGCCTTATGCAGTTTGACTATTTGTGTCTCTTTCATGGAAGAGACATGGGTGGCTGCAGTCAAGCAGTGTCGCCTACACATCAATGTCACGGTTGCACACACGCAGACCACCAGGGCTCCCCACCGCACTGGGAGCCAGCCTCTTCTTATTTTTTATTCTGTGTTTCTGGATATTGTCTTGTAACTGATCACTTACCTCTTTCTCTGTGATCCCGTCCTTCAAAATTAGAAATAATTTATAGGTGGTTTTTTTTTCTTTTTAAATTTTGAAGTCACTATTGTATTCTGGGACTATATTGTATGTTTCTGCTCCGGTTTACCATTCATTCAACGAATTTTTAATTAGTGCCTGCAGTGTGCTGGATTCTGTTCTCCAAGAAAGGAGTGTGAGGGAAAATGGACGGACAGGTGGAGGGAGCAAGAGAGAACTGAGATAAGGGTCGGCACTACAAGAGAAGCGAGAAAGGGCGGAAATTTCTCAAAAGGGGTAAAGAAGAGTGTAGACACCACCCAGGGCAGAAAGCAGGGGAAGTGAAGGGAAGAAATCAGAAGATTTGGGGAGTCAAAACCCTAGTTTGTGCCAATTCTTCTAAAGAGACAGGAGCCCTAGCTGACAGGTAGCAGTGTTAGTAATAGCCGTCACTTCTGTAATAGGTCAGTATTATAGGCCTGGCACTGCTCTAAGCAGATTACTTTATATTAACTCATGTTAACCCTCACAACGTCCCTGTGGAGCATTATTTAAGACAAAACCACAAATGAAAACATCATGAGGCCCAGAGAGGTTTAGTGACTTTCTGAAGGTCACACAGCTAGGAGGTGGAAGAGCCAGGGTTTGGACCGTGCAGACTCCGGAGACAATACTGACTACCACACGCCACTGAATGCAGCACAGGAAGGGTCTGATCCCACTCATGTTCCATGGGGGTGGGGGACAGGGGGCAGTGTGGATTAATGCTCTAGCTTCTAAGTGTCCTGATGGCTATTTCCTTCCCCATCGATTCTTGTAGCTCTGAAATTCAAGCCTCATGCTCCATGTTTGCCGAAGGTGCCCAGCACATTCGCTTTGGCCTCAGGCATTGAGTATAATCATCGCTGGTTGGGCTGTGCAGCTCTATTCTGGGCCAAGCCAGGTTCTGTTCTTAGGAGAACAAGCCTGAGAAAAGAGGAGACGTTTGGCCCACAGGTTTGCTGGTACAGAGAAGGAGAGATGCGAATTGGGTGGGTTTTGAATACCTTGGATATCTTGTGCCTGGTAGTTTCATGTAACTGACACCACACTCATTTCTAGCCTCTCCACGTTTCTCAAAGAGTGTGCTCCAACTGAGCACATAAAACCACTGACCCAACTTAGGGGAGTTACTTGTTTAGTTTTTTGACTCATAGGGAGAAGGCTGTGGGAGCCCGACATTCCTAATTCCATTTCCTCAGTCAAAATGTTGTTCCTACCATCTCTGACAGTTAGAAGCCTCTGTTTCTCTTATTTGCAGACCTTGAAGGAAGTAGCCAGTACCTGGGCCAGAATGTCATCCTCAACCTAAAAACTGTTCTTAAGCCTCGGACTGGGCTTTACAGAACTGGATGCAAACCTAGCCTTACTTCATTGTAATTGCCATGGTGATGCGTGGACAGGGATGCCAGGACCTTAGTTATCGGGACAGTTCCAGCCCAGAAAAGCAAAACACACCAGCAGGATGGGCAAAACTGGACTCCCGAGCCTTTAGCGGTTTCAGCTACAAAGGAGAACACAGTGAGCACTTGTTATCTACAGGAACTCGGCGAAAATGAAAATTAACTGTGTCAGAAACAGAACCAGTTGGCTCACTGGCAGCAAGCAGCTCAGGGGAGCCAGTGGCTAAGCTGCCCTGTCCACCTTCTTGTGGACATCACCCTGCAAGGCTGCTATCTGGAAGCTTAAGCAGAGACCCTCAGGTGTAAAGTATTAGCAACAGATTTCTTAAAAGATGTCCTTTATGTCAAGATTCTCTCTTTGGCCTTTCACATACAAACAAGCAAATGGGATTAGTTAACCAGCACTGAAGCCTTTCATTCTTCAGTTTCCTACTTATTTCTCACCATTCACACATTTTCAAATATTTTCCTACAGCTTCTTTGCAAAGAAACCAAGGAAGCCTTTCTCTCCCTTGCTGCCTCCACCTCCTTCTTTCTGTCTAGCCCAGCAGTGAGCTGCTCGTTACACCTCTTAGCACGATAATCCCAGAAATAACATCTCCCTTTTCTCTCGCGCCTCTTATCCGCGGGTTCCCATGGAGCCACTCAAGCAGTGAGGACTGTTGAGCAGCGTAGCCACCAGGGCAGCGTTCCTCTGCTTCCGGGTCACAGAGGGAAAGAGCTGGAGACACAGGTGTTTTGAGAGTCAGGGGGTGGGGAGTGCAGGAAGGAGGTCGCAGAGTTATGCAACTCTTTCCTTGGTGATTCTTGACGAAAGCAGATACTCAGTCCTGAGTCTGGCACAACAAATAGAAATTCTAGGGTAAAGGAACTGTAGACCCACTGCATTAAGGGGAAAGATGGACAATGCATGTGACCAGTTAGTGATTCTAGACAAAACTCGCCTACTGGATGGAGACGTACTTATTAGAAACAGTGGAATATTGTTCAACCTTAAAAAAAGAAGGAAATTCTGCAATATTCAACAATGTGAATATTTTGTCACAGAAGGACAGTCGTTGCATGATTCCACTGATGGGAGGTCTCTAAAACAGCCAAATTCATAGAATCAGAGAGGGAAATGGTGGATGCCAGGGGCTGAGGGGGAGGGGCAAATGAGGGGTTACTAACCAATGGGCATAAAGTTTCTGTTATGCAGGGTGAGTAAGTTCTGGAGATCCGCTGTGCAACATTGTACCTATAGTAACACTACTGCGTTATGCATTTAAAAATTTGTTAAGAGGGTAGATCTCATGTTGTATTCTTAACCTCATAGAAGAATTTTTTTTAATAAAAAAAAATTTTAAGAGATAAACTTATTTCCAATGATAAATACAAAGTCACAGTGTTGACACTGTATACGGTTGATGAGCAGAATGGAAGTTGTCTCGAGTTAACACCGCATAATGTACTTCCATTGTAATGGCCCTTCCTAGTGCCACTGTGGCTTCCTGGCTCTCAATCCAGTAAATCGACCTATTCACTTTCTGACCTCTCTTTGAGAGCTGACACTGGTGACCCCTCTTTCCTTCTTGCAACTTCCTCTCTGTCTTGTCTCTCCTTCCTTTGCTGGCTTACCTTTCACCCTTGTTCTCACTTTGCCTCCCCTTATTCACTGGTGTACTTCCAGGGTTCTGGTCTCATCACAGACCCATCTACATAGACTTTATGGACAACCCATGCCTACGAGTGATGGCTTAAAAACGTCTATACCCAGATTTTTCTCCTGAGCCCTGGACTTAGGTGCTCAGCCACCTTTACTCTTATATCCCATAGAGACCTCAAGTCCACCAAACTCAAAACTCTCATCCCCTCCTCTCTTCTTGAATTAACCTTGGCACCAGTGTCTACCCAATTATCAAGGTAGAAACCTGGGAGTCATTCTACGTGATTTCTCTTTCTCATCTATCCCTCTCTTATATCCACCTCATCTCTTTCTTTCCTCTCTTCTTGCCTTTGTTATTTATTGCATGAATCACTGCATCTGCCTCCTTTCCCTGACTCTGATCTAGCCCTGTTCTAATCTAGCCTTCACACAGTGTCAGAGAGATCCTCCTAAAACATAAAAGTATTCATGTCTGTTGCCTGACTCAAACTCTGCAATAGCGCTCCAGTGACATGAGGATGAAAACTCAAAGCCACGCTGAGAAGCTTTGATTCTCATGTTCTGGCTGCAGACTCTTGCCATTCTCTTCCTTCTCATTTTCCATCATTCCTCAACCTAAACCCAACTTTCTATCCATAAGAAACTGATTGTGGTTCTCTGAATCTGCTAGATGCTCACCTCCGTGCTCTCAATGTGCTCTTCCCTTTGTCTAGAAGGGTCAACTGCCCCAGACCTTTTCCACTCAGCCGAGTTCAGCTCTTTGGTGAGCTTTTCCTGACCTCCCTGCAGGCTAGATTAGAAACTGAGTATGTGTGTTCCAGAACCAACGGACACATACCTTCATCCATACGCTTATCACACTATATTGTACTTGCTTGGGTTTGTGTCTCTTTCTCCCGACTGCAAGTTCCCAAAGAGCAGGAACTGAACCCTTAATCTCTGTATCCTTAGTGCATAATGCAGCCCAGAACCTAGTAAAGGCTCAGCAAAGGTTAAGTAAATGAAATCCTAAATTATCTCATTTAATCCACACAACTCCCCACTGGGTAAATATTATCCCAGTTTAATAGATGAGGAAACTGAGATCTGAAGAGGTTAAATAACTGGCCCAGGATCATTGCAACTATCAAATCACAGAAGAGTGTGGGTCTGTCTGAACCTCGTGGAGAGTTTGCATGGGCCATGGGACTAATGGCCATCTGTTGGCACTCAAAGCAGCTTCTGATGTAGAACAGCTTTGAGCGTGGTTAGAAGATAGGTAGGGAAGAGTTCATATTAAGGAGTTAGGGTCATACTTAGGCTGAGTGAGGAAAATCAGCAGTAGCTCCTGAAGCCCCGTGAAATGGATGGACTTTATGCTGGCCTTTAGTTTAGTCCCAGAATTTCTCCTAATGCCTGTAAAATCAACACCAGCCATCCAGTCTAGTAGCATTCACTGAACCACCATTATATGCTTGGCCTGTTGGAGAATGTAAAACTAGTATTGCCACTTCTTGTCAAAGTCTGCACTGAGGTATCTTTCTTCCCCCTCTCCTCTCATTTCTGTCTCTCTCTCAAAAGCAATTAAACATCTTTTTAGACCCTTTTCCCCCACTAGGTTGGAGGAAAGATGTTGGAGGCCCACCTGTCTACACATGGTTGATGACTAATTTGATTGATCACACGCCCTGTTTTAATGGAGGACACAGTCACTGTCAAAGACGTGTGTGTGCTTCTGCCTGAATGCTGTCTGGTTCCTTTTGCACACGTCTGGGTCCACATCACCCTTTTCTCTTTGCATGAGGAAATCAGTCTTGTCATCCTCTCTCTTTTCTTCCACATGCCAGCCTGGCCTGGGTCCTGTCCCTACCTTGGGTTAGGAGGTCTACAGCAGCTTAGCTCAAGGTTTTTGAGACAAACAGTATGTTCCAACTATCTCTTTCATTCCCTTTCCTCTGGCACTGGTGGATGTGCTTCAAACCAGACTTTCCCCTTACTGAGTGGAAAGATCCCATCTTCGTGGAAAGATTTGGTAGATAAAAGAGCAGAGTAAAAGGCCCTATAAACCCTTTAGGTTAAATGGCATTCTCTGCATTAATTTACTGACGCAAAAAAATTTATTGAGCACCTACTATGCACCAGGCACTTATATAGTCCTCTAGCGCTAAGATTCAGTCACAAACCCAAAAGACAAAATTCTCTGCTCTTATGGAGTATCCATTCTAGCTGGGGAGACAGAAAACATAGGAACTAAGTAAATTATACAGTATGTTCGATAGAAATAAACGCAAAAGAGATAAAATAAAGAAAGGAAGGATTAATGAAATGTAACAGGGAGGGTGTTGAAATTCTAGATAAGCAGCCAAAGAAGACCTCATTGAGAAGGTGACTGAGGCACACCCAAGGAATTAAGGGAGTTGGGGGAGTTGGGAGTTACTGAACTAAATGAAGTGGCACTTTTCCCCCACTTGCCAATTGATGGTTATGAGACGTACTTCCTTGTTCAGTACTCCAGAGAGAAAAATGCGTGGCTGGTAGACCTGAGTCTCTAACCCTTAAGATTTTGTTGGAAAGATAAATCGACATACGTACAAAGGGAATTTTTTCTCATCTTAGTGAGAGAGTACACACAGGAATAAGGTCTGTTAAATTTCAAGTGAGAGAGAGAGAAAAAAAGAGGGTCCCTCCTATAGGATCAGGGAAGGCTTTTTGTGACCTGACTGGTGTCCTGAAGGAAGAACAGAGTTTATGTTGACGGAGGAGGAAGGGGATCGCAGGCAAGATGATGCTGTGAAAGCAAGAGGAAAGCACGTGGCTGGGGCCCACTGAGAAGATGAGTAGAATAATGGAATAGGAAGGGGAGCTTCTACCTGGACCGGTGGAACATGGTGGGTACAGGATTACTGAGAGATGGAGAACACAAAATGGAGAGACCCTGAGGGCCTTGACTGCCAGGCCAAAGTGCTTTCTTTCCATTTCTACTTTGTTCGTAAGGGGAGTTCTTGCATTAACAATCAATTAGAAGAATCTGGAGTAAAGAGCTTTTATCATAGATCACAGCTCATGGTGGGTGCTTGGTGAATACCATTGAAGGCCTCCTGGAAGGGAATTGCTGGTTGTCTAAGAAGGGACATAGTAACGTGTATAATTTTTGAATCCTTAACCATATAGTTCACATCCCCATGGAAATGTTCAACTGTTAGAGCTAGAAGGGTACTTCGAATATGTGTCTCCAACCCCTTATTTTACAAATGAGAAAACAGAGGGCCAGAGGTTTAAGTGATTAGGGCAGCTTAGCTGATAAGAAAGGTGGGATTCTTCTTCCAGAATATTTTCCCAACAGCCTCTTCTGGGGACTTTTACCCCCAGTGTGGTGCCCACTACTGCCCACTGTCTTGATATAAATCAGAGTTCCTCAAATGGGTATTCCAGGGAACCCTAGCCTCATGTGATCCACAGTGAAAAACTGGTCCCTGTCAAGTCCACTTGGGAGATGCTATCTACTATATCATCATCTTGAAAAGTTATAATGCACAGTAGAAAAATATAACCTCTAAGATTCTTTAGTGATAGTAAAGAAAATTGTTTAAATTTTCTGTAGCATGTCTCCATACATATCACACCATGTTGTTTTTTTTTTTTTTTTTTTTCACTAAGCACTTACGGTCCTATGGAACCGCTCCTGGGAACCATGAGCCATCTGTCCTCAGCAACAGTTGGCTCTTTCAGAGCCTCTGTGGAGAAAGAGAAAGGTCGATAAATCAGAGAAGCTTCAGAGGAAAGCCTGAAAATAATCATGGAAAAATCAGTATTCCTTCTGTCTTCTGTCTTCTCACCTGTCTTCCTGCCTTCATTCCTTCCTTCCAAAATAACTTTTGAGTGTCCACTATATGTAAAACCTCATGCTACAGGCTTTACGTACGTTATCTTGCTTGTTCCTAGTAAGCTCCTGGAAAGGTCAGGAATGGCCGCTCCAAATGAGGAAACTGAGCTCAGAGATAGTAGGTCACTTGCCCAAGATCATACAGTGAATTTATTGGCAGAGCCAAGATTCAAACCAGTGTTTACTTAAAGGTAGTACTGTTGTCTGTTATGTTATTCTTCCCAGGTTATTTCTTCTTGTTCCTCTCTTTTTCTTCTCTCCCTTGTAATGTCAGCCACTCAAAGCATCCATGTTAAATGAGTTGAAGGAGAATATTGGACTCTCAAGGGTATTCGACCATAAGGCTCCCACGTCTCCTGTGCCTCTTAGGCATTTAAAATTTAGCAGGTAATTTAGTCTTCCTTAGCTCGATCAACAAGATCCTCCAGGGCCAGGATTTGTTATCCATATTCTAAAGTTCTCATTGCACACTGCCTATGCATGCCTTTTTCTTGGAAGGTGAACATGATGAAGTCCAGAAGTGTTCATTGAGCTCACACCCCTTTTCAACTAGACCCTGCCTGCTATCATAGGAGGTACTTGCAATAAGATCTTTCAACAAAAAAGAAGCTGTTTGCGGCAGTGGAAGGGAATTGGAAATTCTAGGAATTCTTACAGCAAATGACAGTCTGTCCCTTAGGCCTTTCACACCTGCTACCTGGTCTTCCAAGTGACTTAGTGTCATCTAATCGACTGCATTAAAGTGGGGGCTGGCTGTGCCCTTCACTGTTTCCTGCTCCAAAGATGGCAAATTCCAACTGTAAGGAAGGTTGCTTAGTTATTAATGTACACCCTTCTCTATCTTGCTTGATTATAGACTCTGGAGTGGGGGGCGTGGTGAGGGCTGTGTCTCACCCCTGTTCTCCTCACAGCACTCAGCCCTGGGTCTGGCATGGGATCGGTCCTCAACTCTTGAGCTCTTTCTGAAGCTGTGCTGTAGAAATTGAGAGCTATGATGGACTGCAGAGAGCTGAGCTTTATACTAGTCCCTTTCTGCTCCCATGTAATTTGGCATGTCAAAATTTTGATACACCTAGTTTATTACTGTCCCAGTCATTTAACAGAGGTGCGTATAAAGTACCGTCCAACGCTGCCCAGCGGCAGGCAGGTCCAGCCAAGCCTAACCAATGAAATTTCAGCCTTTATGATCCACGTCAAACAAACAGCCCCTAAGATATCTGAAGCAACGCTCCTTGACTTGTCGGGCTCAAGGTCAGCCTGCTGCCAGCGCTCTCTCATGCCACCCAAAGCAAGTGTTATTGAAGTGAAGCTGCGGGATTCATCGTTACCCAATATTGACCCAAAGTGTGGAAGCTTATTCATCAGCCCTGAGCTTCTGCCTCTGGGGTATTCCTGGGGGGAGGCTCATTATTGTGACCCTCAGAGCTTTTTCCTAGGTGGAGCAATTCTTTTTTGGAGGACGTTCCTTTAATTCCCCTTTTGAGTGGGTGAGAACCTCTGTCCAGCGCTAGTCAGGCAGCCCCCTCCATTCTGCACTTCCCCATTTGGTCTCCTCCTCTCCTCTCTCTAAAGGGAAGCACCCCTCTACATGATGGCCAGGGAGGGGGGCATGGGGCGAGGAACTAACTAATTCAGTTCTTTCATTTTAACCTTCAAGACCATGTACGTTAGAGGTTCGTAACGGCCAGAAGTCATATCATAGCCCATAGGTGGTGATGTCCCGTCAGCAGTGCCAGTTAACGAGCAGGGATTTGTGGAAAGGCATCGTGCTGTACTGGAGAGCATTTGACCTTTGAGTTTTAGGGAGACTTAAGTTTAATATGATTTCACTGCTTACTGGCTGTGTGATCCTGAACAAAATTAGTTAAGTTCTCAAAAACTCGCACACTTAGGTTCTCCGAAGCTTGCTTTTCTCTTCCGTGAAGCAGAGAGAGCAATTGTAGTAGTTTTCTATTGCTGTGTAACAAACTCCCACAAACCTGGTGACTTTAGCAGCCCACACCTGTCATCTCACGGTTTCTGGAGATCAGGAGTCCAGGCATGTCTTGAACTCAGGATCTTGCAAGGCTGCGGTCAAAGTGTCGGCCGTGCTGTGTTCTCCACTGGAGGCTTGAGTGAGGAAGAATCCACTTCAAGCTTCCTCTGCTTTGCTGGCAGAATTCATCTGCGTGTGGCTACTTGCCTGAGGTTCTTGCTGGGTGTGGGCTAGAGGCGATCCTCAGCTTTTAGAGGCCACGCACAGGCCCCAGCCCTGTGGTCCTCTCCGTAGGCAGTTGACAACATGCTGTTTGCTTCCTCAAGGCCAGTGGGAGAGTCTCTCCCCCTAGTCTGTGAAGAAGAAATCTCATGTAACATAACATAGTCATGAAAGTGACAGTCACATCACCTTTGCCATTAACGTAACCTAACCAAGGGGGTAGCATCTTATCACCTCTGCCATATTCTGTTGGTTAGAAACAAGCTCCAGGGGAGGAGATTACACAAGGTAGTAGTAACTCAGTAGGAGTCACCTTAGGGAGTATCTGCTGAAATAATACCCCCCCCATTCAGTTACAATGAGGATTCAATGAGATAATCTATGTAAAACATATGAAAAGAATATCAGCTCCTTTCTTCCTGTCTGGGAGACACACTGAGGCAGATGTTCTGAGAATCTTAAAGAAGAAACTAAGACAATGGATAGAGTTGGAGGAGGAAAAATGGGTAATAAAGGAAGGTCTCAGCAAGGAGAGGGCAGGTGCTTCTGTTCACAAGCCTCTCGTTAGAAACATTACGTGTATTTCTTTGCATTATTCTTTTGTAATTTCAGGGAGAGGAACTTAATCATTAACCTCTTATGATTTACTGCTGTTTCAGGTTCTTGTTTTTTGTTCCGTGGAGCAAGCATTGCAGACTGCTCCCTTGTTTATTAGTGAGAATTGTTTGGGGGATTAAAAATACAACTCCCAGTGTCTTAAGGTGACCGACTGGAAGAATACAAATTTCTGAGGTGAAATGATGCTTTCAAATTTCTTCTAATCATTCCTTTCAAATATACGTCTTTCTTTTTACTCTTCCCCAGACTCTACAACTAGGTCTTTAGATGCTCCCCCCCACCTTTTTCCCTGCTGTTTAAATATTTATTTGTGTAGAACTTGTCTTGCAGAAAAATTCAGGTGAATCAGAGAAATCAGTGAGTCAGAGGGTAGAAATGTTAAGGAAGGTCAGGAAAGGGGGCTGTTGACATCATTACTCCTACCTGGAGGCCGAATCTAGTACCAAGTGGGAAAAAAAAAGAAAAAAGAAAACCTAAGCCCTGGGCTTAAAAGAAAGAGGAGGAGGAGAGAAGAAGGGGGAAATTGTTTATTTCTGTGAAGAAATAAGTACCAAGAATTCGACTTTTAAAAAAGTGATTGTTTCCAGACTTAGAGCCAAATATCTTAAAGAAAATAATTGGCCTATCGCAGTGTAAGAAATGTAGAATTACTTTCGTCTCCACCAGCTGAGTTGATGATCATTCATCATTGAAAAAGAGATGGTCCTCCATAGCGTGGGGAGGCATTTTAGTTGATTGCTGAAATAATTGTTGGTATTTTCTTTTAGAGCGTATACTTTACTGAGTTTGAACAATAATTTACGTGGAAGGGGAGCATGCCATATGGAAAGAGTACAGAATTCTGTGCCCAGAAACCCAAGTTCAAGCCCGAACTTCACCACAAGCAAGCTCTGTTGTCCTATGCAGTCACTAAAACAGTCTGGGCCTCAGTTTCCTCATTCTTCAAGTGAGAATTCTGCAAGAGAATATTGGTTGTTAGTGATATCACAAGGAAATGACAAGCGTCAGGGCACCTCACACATACCTAACATTCAAGTATTTGAGAATGCACGGAGAAGTCACGCCTAAGCAGATAAGCATGTGTTTTGGGCAAATAAATTCCAGATGATGGGGAGAGCTAATCTAACTCACTTCTTAAATGTATTCAGAGTTGTAACATCATATATAAGTGTCATGGGAAAAGCTTATAATCAAAAAATGTGTGTAGCAATTTGTCACTGAGAATAATTAGGCCCTTCATCACGAGAGAATCACAGCCTCTTGGACTGGATGAGGATAAGGTCCAGGGTGACAAAGGTTAGGTGACTCACCCAAGGTCATACGCCGAATGGCAAAGATAGAACTGAAAACCAGGGCCTTGCCCTCCCCTCCCGGTGCCCCCTCATCAAGGCTGAGGGTGCATATGAGTGATTCCCAGGGAAGAAATAGTGAAAATAGGTACTGACTTTTATATTCAAAATACTGAGACTTTCTTAAACAAAGAAAGTTATGTTTGGAGCAGTGATTCGATTATTTAATTTGGCTTGTAAGGAACTACAGACTTGAAATGCCAAAAATGTCACAAATTCTACCCAAATAACCCTAGATTCTGAAGAGAAGAGAAGCTTGTGCTCTCTAAATATTGTTAAGGCACCTGCACATACATTTCTTCTGACAAGTAAACAGGTAAAAATGGTGTTGCACAGGGCCCGGGCCCGGGTCCACTTCTAGTTAAGACTGTCACCAGTGACTTGGATGCAGCAGCGGCGCCCTCATTACGTTCACAGATGAGGCTGAATCTAAAGTGGAGGCTGAAGCCTTGGGGGATGCGATTAGAATTGGAAATGACCTCGACAAACTGGACAAGTAATCAGAAGCTAACAGGATGAAGTTCAGTTAAGACAAGGGCAGAGGGAAATCGAGGACTCAGAGAAAATAAAGACAAGAAAAGTCTGAGACATGGAAATGGCAGGTCAGGCTGAGAACTACCGAAAGATGAACGGGCTACAGAGGCCTGGAAATAAACACGATGCAGTTACATAGCAGAGGTCACCATGTGCAACAATGCAAGTCAGCGTCTCTGAGTGGGGTCCGATGTTTTACGGAAAGGAGAGCTACGAGTCTGAAGTTTTTGTGGAAGGTTTACCTCCTAAATTGTTCCCCTTAGATTAGAGTTATGTCCGCCAAAAAGTAATCTAAGAGCCAGGGGTTAATGTCACTCACAAATTTTGAAAACTTTCAATTTAAAAAATATCGTCATCTTCGTTATCTGGGCAGGTAATGAGTGTGATATTGGTAACGGTAGGCTCCTTCTCAGTCACACATCTGGTTCCAGGAGGTACAGGGCAACCTGGCCATTCTTTCGTCCTAAGCTCCTCACTCTTCATGGATAATTCAGAATGGTCCAGAAATATTTAATATTGTTCTTACTGTTCTGTAGAATCAGCGTGCCGCTGAGGTGCCTGAATGTTTCGTCGGTGTGCAGTGTCCTGTGATGTGTAATTATTTCCACACAAGGAAGGACTCAGAATAGAGGCGTGTTGACCATGAGGAGAAGTCAGCTAAAGGGAAACCATAGCACAGTGAGGGGGATTAGCTGAGCTGAATGCTGAGCCGGGACCAGAGACGACAGCTAGGAGAGGAACGGAGAGAAGGTAGGATTCACAACAGCAGGACGGGAGACAGGGCAGAAGTCGGGGGCATTGTCCTACTTCCATACAAAGCCCTGAACTGAATTTACACAGATGATCTCATTTAAAATGCAGATCTAGCCATGAATACCATTGATAACTATCCTTTACAGACGGGAAGACTGCAGGAAGGAGCAGGATGGTTACTCGTCCAAGGGCACACTGAGTATAAGAATCAGGTTTTGAACCAGGCTTGTGTGACATCGACACCTGTGTTTTTCAAACTGAACTGGTTGGCCTCTAAGAATAGAAAAGGAAGAGAGGGGTGAAGAAAAGAACACGGGCCATTTAAGTGAAAGGGAGAACGATGGAAAGAGAAAATGAGTAGAGGAAAATGAAAAGGAAAAATAGAAGGACCAATGGAAGGGAGAAATAGGTAAGTAATGAAGGGAAAGGGGGCTGCAGTGAAATGAGGGGTGGGGAAGTGTGAGTCCCCAGCAGAGGGTGCGGCGTGTGTCTGACAAGCGCGTTCTAAGTGTTGATCGAGACATCTTTCTTCCAAGACGTACTGTACTTTTCCAATCTTCCCGGAGGACTGGATCCTGTTGAAAACTGCAGACTCCACAGGAATTTAAGAGAACCTGGTGAGTGTCTATTGGAAAATAAGAGAATGATTAAGAGGACAGTAAATGGAACACGTGTGGGAACTTAAAGGAAATGGGACATTGAACATTGAGAAGTTACCTATTAATGGTCATCAGGTATGAAAAAGCTATTAATGCCATGACTGCCAAAAACCACAGGATGTAGCTGGTATTAGGGCAACCTCCTCCTTGTCTGTGAGCGCTGTGACAGCTTTTACTGCCTCTGCGACTGCAAAACCTTTTTATTTTTATGACCTGAGCAAGGCGCTCTCTGGCACTAGGGTCTGTTGCTGACTGGTTGCCACAGTGTATGAATCAAAAAGCATTGTTGCTGAAATTTTGCTGGGACCTTGAGTAGGATAGGCATGATCAGAACCAGACTGCTTCCCCTGGAAAGAATGTGGCTTCGGGAGAGACAACTGGGTTTGAATCTTGACACTGCAACTTTTGACTCGATGACCTTGGGCAAGTTACTCAGCGTTCCTGAACGTCAGTTCTCTCCTCAGTAAAAAGGAGAAAATATAACTTCCCTAGCTGGGTATGTAGACCTTCCTCAGGGACTGGGAGATTGGAGGTATTCCATACATGTTATCTTTCATTTCCTGTTTCCTTCCCATGGGGTAAACAAAGGGGAAGGGAATGCCTCATCTTCACCGTAGGCTGTCATATGCAGGGGAGCCAAGAGTAGGGTAAGAAGAGGAGTCATGTTCTTTGCCCAGAAAATTCAGACCCACCCCATTTCCATAGACAGGGGTAGGATGGGGCTCGCCGTACTGAGGTCACTGGGAGTGCACAGTTCTCTACGTGATGTGACTTACTAGAAACTCCCTCCACTCTCATTTGCCAAGTGCTTCTTCAGTGTTAAAGGCTGCCATCTGTGCTCTGTTACTTGCATTATTAAGACAGACCATCTTGAAATGAGAGCTCAAGCACCCTTCCATAAACAGAGATGGACTCCTGCACTCTGGAGACCTGTTTAACTTGCAAATTAAGAAGACCCTTTCTTGTGCTGTTGACAGAGGGCTAGATTGAAAACTATGATCCCCAGCTCTGATTCTCTTTGGCAGGCATGGCTTTTCCCCCAAGATGTTACTGTCTCTGATCAGTGGCCAGTGCCCAGCGATTGCCTCTGCCAGTACCTGTCCATCCACGTTCATTCAGCGTGTACTATGTATGCATATGCACATATCTTGGCCTTGGTTTACTCCTTACCAAAAAAAAAAAAAAATCACTGCGTTCAAAGTCCTTTAAATCTAGTATTGTCATTTCCAGGTATTGTGGGATACCTTGAACGAGCCTCTTACGAGACTTTTTTTCAGTTACCTTGTAAACCATAGTGTAGAAAACAGGGTCAGGCGAAGCATCCTTGTCCGGAAAGTTTGTCTTGTACTTAAGCCATTGGAGATAGGCTTTTGCTCAGTTTCTTTGAGCAGATACTGTTTATCCCTTTGTTTTCTCTTACATCGTCTTTGGCTCAGGTCAAGGAGTATATAACTCTCACCATCTGGGACAGTGGAAAAATGACAGCAGTTCTCTCTGAAGAGTAGAAACCTTCCTTTCCACTTCAGTGGGAACTCTAATCTTGTGTCTTTTAAATCCCCTTTGCCGGTCAGGCCTGCACGCTTATTCACAGGTCAGTGACATTATTTTGGCCTAGACTCTTAACCAAACTGGTTTTTTTGTTTGTTTGTTTTTTTTTTTTTGAGCACATAAAGAATGGAGAGTATTTTTTTTAATTAATTAACTTATTTATTTATTTTTGCTATGTTGGGTCTTCGTTTCTGTGGGAGGGCTTTCTCTAGTTGTGACAAGCGGGGGCCACTCTTCATTGTGATGCGCGGGCCTCTCACTATCGCAGCCTCTCTTGTTGCGGAGCGCAGGCTCAGTAGTTGTGGTTCACGGGCCCAGTTGCTCCACGGCATGTGGGATCTTCCCAGACCAGGGCTCGAACCCGTGTCCCCTGCGTTAGCAGGAAGATTCTCAACCACTGCGCCACCAGGGAAGCCCCCTAAGCTCTGTTTGAGTTAAACAATTTACTGATGCAGCATGGACTTTAGTGATTTGGCACCCAGAGTGGAAGGGAAAGGGAAAAGAGTATTGAAATATTTGGTGGACTGTGTGAGCAGGCATCTTAATATATACAGCTTCTATGTGTATATTAAGGGTCTAATGTCCTAAACAGGGAGGAAAACTAGTAAGCCGTTTCATCAGGGTCCCGTTTATGCTTAGGTTATGAAGGATCATGGTTTGTTAGCTTAGATAAGGCTGTGTCGTGATTATCGTTCTCGTTTTAAGAAAATGCTGACTAAGCCGTGAGTGATTTCTTGCTGCAAATGCAAAATGTATGGAAATTATGACATTTCTTTTCACTGGTAAATGCCAAAACCTTACTGAAGACAGAACATCTCATTGAAGAAGACCAACTGATGTTTTCCCTAAGGAAATGTACATAGATGCACAATTAATTTTGTCATTGTCCTTTTCTATACGCATATCTTTTTTAATCTGCTCAATATAGGCCATGAGTGTTTTGACCAAAAATAGACAAAGAAGAGCAGGGAGCATAGTTATGAATGCAAGTTCTCCCTCAGGGTTTCAACTTAAACCTCAGTTGCTCAGAGAAACAGTCCCTGTCCCCCAAGTCTAAGTAAGCACCTCTTCTTGTGCGTTACTCTGCTTTTCCTTGTTAGCTTTCAGAACACATTAATCTCTTGTCCATGGTCTGTAGTCTTTTTTATTGAAGTATAGTTAATTTACAATGTTGTGTTAGTTTCAAGTGTACAGCAAAGTGATTCAGTTATACATACATATATGTATATATACACACATATGTACACCATATATATACACATATATATGTATGCATGTATATGAAAAGGAATCTGAAAAAACACATACATATGTATATATGTGTGTGTATATACATATGTATGTATGTGTTCTTTTTCAGATTCTTTCTCATTACAGGTTATTACAAGATATTGAGTATGGTTCCCTGTGCTGTACAGTAGGTCCTTGTTGTTTACCTATTTTATATATAGTACTGTGCGTACGTTAACCCCAAACTCCTAATTTATCCCTCCCCACCCTCTGCTATCCCCTTTGGTAACCATTCGTTTGTTTTTCATGTCTGTGAGTATACTTCTCTTTCGTAACTAAGTTCATTTGTATCATGTCTTAGATTCCACATAGAAGTGATGTCATGTGATGTTTGTCTCTGTCTGACTTACTTCACTTAGTATGATAATCTCTGGGTCTGTGCATGTTGCTGCAAATGGCATTATTTCATTCCTTTTTATGGCTGAGTAATATTCCATTTTGTGTGTGTGTGTGTGTGTGTGTGTACACACCACATCATCTTTATCCGTTCATCTGCTGATGGACATTTAGGTTGCTTCCATGTCTTGGCTCTTGTAAATAGTGCTGCTAGGAATATTAGGGTGCATGTATCTTTTCAAATTAAAGTTTTCTCCAGATATATGCCCAGGAGTGGGATTGCAGGATCATATGGTAACTCTGTTTTTAGTTTTTTAAGGAACCTCCATACTGTTCTCCCTGGTGGCTACAGTCCATGGTCTGTGTTTGCTTGGGAAGGGCAAGCTTATACTATCCAACCCCTTGACCTGCAAGATCTTCTATGTGTGGATATCTCCCAAATTTATATCTCCAGTCTGGAACTCTCACCTGAACTCAAACTCTTATGCCTACTTGCTCACTGACATTTCTACTGGGATGTCTGAGAGGGGACTCAAACTTACCTGTCCCAAATCAAGCTCTTGATTCTTTTCTATGAGTCTGCTTCCCACTCACCATGCTTCTCGTCGTAGCCAGTATTTATTGAGAGCTTCCTATACTCCAGACTCTGTTCTAGGTGCTTTACAGGTATTAACTTATTTCATCTGTATAACAACCCTATGTGGTCAGTGTTTTTAACATCCCCATTACACAGAGGAAAGACTGAGGTACAGAGAGAACTTCCTGAGATCACATGGCTCATAAATGGCAGAACTGGGTATTAATCTCAGTCCTCCTGGCATCCACGTCTGCATTGGCTGCAGCCTAATCACTGTTCTGTATGGGGTCTCAGTAGATGGCATCACCGTTCACCCATGGCCCGGGCCCCAAATCTCAGAGTTATCTTTCTCTCCATCCAATATCAAATTTGTCAGCAAATCCTGTCATCTCTATCTTCCAAACATATCCTGAAACTAACCAATTCACACTCCCTCTGTTATCACCGCCACGGTCAAAGTCACTATCATCTCCTTACCTGACTTCTGTATCTTCTCTTGCTGCCTATAGTCAGTTCTTGATGTAGCAGCCAAAGCAGTACTTTCAAAACATAACAGTTCGTGTCAGTGATTTGCTCACAAACCTGCAACAGCTTTTCATCAAGCACAGATCATCCAAATCCTCATTAGCTGGTCTATCTGCCCCCAAGCCCTCCAGACTCATTTCCTGCCACTCTTCCCTTGGATTCCCCAGCTCCTGCCATACTGGCCGGCTTGCTGTCCCTTAAACACTCCAAGGAAGGTGCCATTGCAAGACCTTTGCCCTTGCACTCTTCTGCCTGAAATCCTCCTCCTTCAGATATTCCCAGGACCCTCACTTCATTCAGGTCTCTGCTCAAATGCCACCTCTTTGAAGAAGACCTCCCTGACCACCCTGTCTAAGCCCCATCACATGCCGTCCTCTTTCCCACATTTAATTTGCTTAATAGCAGTTCTCTCCAGCTGACATTTTATTATATATTTGCTAACTGTCTTTCTTCCTCACTGAAATGTAAACTTCTGGAGGCCAGAGACTGGACTGTTCACCTTTATCCCCAGCAGCTAGAAGCGTGCCTGTCTCCTGTGGTATATATTTGTTGAGTGCATGAATGAATGAATGAACGGGTTAAAGAACAAAAACCTGTATTCTAATTACAGCGGTGTAAAATACCTTTCCCAGCATAATGCACGGGACACCTAACACATACTCCTTTCCTCCCTGCCACTGTCTACGTGAAGCAGAACGTCTTACTTAAAGCAAGCAGACAGCTAGATTCAGGGCACCGAGTTAAAGAGGCCAGGTTCACATATTTGCCAATCCTTCTGTGCTCACATTCAACCTTTTGATGACTACTTACGTCTGTTGTTTCCAACAGACGCTGAGTGTCTGTTAATTCCAATTAGATAATTATCTTTGCAGACAAGCAGCAGGGGGGCTGTAAGTCCAGATGTGTGCTGCTTTTCCATCTTCCTCTGTTCCTCCCAGTACCCTGAACTAATAAAATGGTGTCTGGGAAAGTGCTGGCAGGGTAGTGAGGGGGAGAAATGAGACAGGTATCTGTTCTTTGCCCAGAGAGAGCTCTTAAGGAGGGTCTATTGATTTCCCTTCTTTGTAGAAAACAGGAAAAAATGCAAATGGCCCTCTCTCCATTTCCAGTCCCTCTTTAGTACTGCAGACTGTCTCACCTTCCTGCTTTTCTCCATGTGAAGAGATTTCTTTTTCTCATATTCCTCTACACTCTGTATTTTTAAATCTCCTTTCAGCATTCATATCCCATCAGACCCCAGAACAAACATTCATTCGGTGTCCTACCTTACTGGACCTCTCTTGGCCCAGGCATCTGAATGAAATCCATCACTTCCTGGTAGGTGCCAACACTAAAGTGGTTTTCATGCATTGGCATTAGGCAGTGAATTACTGGCTAAAAGGAGAGACAGAAAGACGTCAAAGTAGCATCATTTGAATGTTGCTACCCCTCTCTTGCGCAGTTTCTCCTCCCAATAACACTCATCCCTGGAGTGGACTGTACTGTCTAGTGTTCCCTAGCGCTCTAGGAATATCAAGGAAGTAACCATAAGTACAGATAACGGGATCTTCAAAAATTACAAAAGTAAAACTCGATAATGGGAAACAACCAAACAAGACCACCACATATAGAGAAAGCTATTACCAATCTCCCTCCCCACCGAGCCCCACACACCCTCCAACCATGCTTACTATGGCAGAAGCTGTAGCTTTTTGCCAAAATGTGTTTGTGCTTCGTCTTGGGGTTTACAGCTGGACTCTGTTTTCCAGCTTCTCTTACAATTGGGTGTGGCCACATGACTGACGGCTAGACAATGCAACGTGAGCAGAAGTGATGGGTGCCGTAAAATCCTCCCACACAAGCTCAACTATGCTCCCCCTGTCTCTGTCTAGCTGGAATGGAAACACCTCCGTGGGGACCTTGAAAGCCTCGCGATGAAGGTGGAAGTCTCCACTGGCCTGGGTCCCCAAATAACTACATGGAGGAGGCTGCCCTGGCCACCTCAGTGCAGTTACATGAACTTGAAATAAAATTCTATTGTGTTGGACTTATAATACATTTCACAGACTATTTGTTACAGCAGTTAGCCCACCATAGCCAATCCACCAGATGTTGTAAGACGGTTTTCAGTATGTGTATTTCTTTCTTCTCCATTTTATCATACAGTCCGCCCTCTGTGTCTACGGCTTCTGCATCCTCAGATTCAACCAGGACTGAATCCAACCAACTGGGGTTGGTTGAATCCGTGGATGTGGAACCCACAGATACAGAGGACCAACTCTGGGACTTGAGCATCCATAAATATGGCATCCTTGGCCGGTCCTGGAACCAATTCCCAGTGGATACCGAGGCACGACTATAAGCTTCTGGAAAGCAGAGTCCGTGTCAGTGCCTTCTGTGTCCCCGGCAGGGAGTCTCACACAGAGCCTAGCACAGCCCACGTGGTCAATAAAGAGTTGTTGGTCAGAGAGCCTCTCTCTACCTTTTATTCTAGGATGAGTTAAAACATGAGTAGGAACATGGCCAAATCATATGCATTTTTCATTTTGCTTTGAAATCCATCTTGGGAATGAAGGATCTCTTCTGTATGTGTAGCAGCTCAGAACTGACATGGTCAGCGAAGTGTGACATACATTTTTTGTTATACATAAATGGATTATCTGCTGCGACCCGGCTCTTCCATCATCTCAGCATATTCCTCTTGTCAACAGCTGTGTGGTAGTGACGAGAAGGGCCCAGAGCCAAGGGAGAATGAGAAACAAGTGGGGGAGGGTTTGGGGGTGGGTGCTTGTGTCGCTGGGTGTGAGTCGTGAATACGTTCTGCAAGCAAAGAAAATGTTGATTTTTTTTTTTTACTATTATGTGAATTTTCTTAGCTATTATGAGACATAATCAAGAGTTGAAATAGAAATATTAAAGTTAAGACCAGGTAGGGTTCTGAAATAACCCCTATCGTAGGCAAAGATGGAACTTTTATCAAAGCAGGGATGTATCAGTGTGACCTCACATCTCTTCGAGGGAAGAAAAGGCACTTTATTTCCACCAGTTAGCTGTAGCCAGGCAGGTGACACATGGTAAATATTAAAATCCTCATTGTGGACAGGGATGCATTTTACCCTGTGGTCCTTGATTCCTTAGAAGAAAACCCCGTCCTTCACCCTCAGTTGCAGTGGCCAGTGTCCTCATGAACCTTAGTACCATCCCCGCCCACTCTACTTCCTGCCTCTAAAGACCCAAGTTTGAAAAACAATGATCTAAACCAGTGGTTCTCAAACTTCAGTGTGCCTCAGGTGTGTTAAAACCCAGATTTCTGGGTCCTACTCCCACAGCTGCCGATTCACAGGGTCTGGAGTGAAGCCTGGGAACGTGCATTTCTAACAAGCTCCCAAGTGATGCTGATGGGGCTGGTGTGGGGACCACACTTTGAGCGCCACTGGTCTAAATCCCCTCAGCCTCACTTCATGTTAACAGAGGAATCTGCAAATGGGCCCAAGTGCGACAGCCTGACAAGGTGAAGGATGCCAGGCCGTGAGAAATTCCTTCCGCCTAAAGCCAGAGCGAAGCTGCTCAGGACAACTCAGTGAAGTGTCACCTTCCACCACTGGCCCCCAGTGGCTCTCTCTTTTGCTTCCCCATATTTTTTCCCTCGTTTCCCCTTTAGTAAAATGAAGAGGTCCCCATAGATGAGTGGTCCTCCATCCTGCTGCCCATGAGAATCACCTGGGGAGATTTTTTTTCTCGTACTGTTGTTTAGACTACATCCTGCAATTCCAAGACTGGGGGTGGGGACAGGACCCAGGAATCAGCATTTTGATAGCTTTACAGGTGATTCTAATATACAGCGTGGTTGAAAAACGACTGGATCTGTCTAGACCACGTCCAGATCTAGGTGTCTTTGTTTAGCTCCCCACCCCGCCCGCCACAAATGTGGAGTCCCGCCTGGCCTCTCTGCCCCTCCACCCTCTGCCCAGACCTAACCCTCAAGCCTCCCTTGACTCTTTGCCCTGACCCTTCACTGACTTCTCCCTGTACACTGTGTATTCTGTTTGCTGGGTGGCACGAAGTCATTGCATACCTCATTAACTTCCTCTGCTTAATTGGGCAGAGGACAAGTCCCGAACAACTGCAGAATACATGGAAATTCACTGTCAAAAACATAAACAACGAATTAGCAGCGCTTTTAGAACCCCTAGGAAATGTTAACTGTGGAAGCAGAGAAGGGACCCATTCCCGGAAAGTGACTTTGACTCATAAAGTCACACTAGAGCTGGAACAGTACACATTTCGCTTAATATTGACTCCATATTATTTATTCCCCTAGGCTGGTCCAACCCCATTTTGTCACGATCCCGAAAGATTTCACACATACAGCTGGCCTTCCATATCCGAGGATATGAGTGCTGACTGTACTATGTTATTTTATATAAGGGACTTGAGCACCTGAGCATCCCTGGATTTTGGTACCTTGGGGGTGGGGGGGACAGTCCTGGAACCAGTACCCCGTGGAGATCAAGGGATGGTTGTACTTTATATTTACCATAACTCAGGTGAGTACAGTAAATCTCTCTTTCCTAAATAATCCTTTATCCTTTAAATAAACAAAATGAATTAGAAAACGGAAGCAGTGGGCTGTGTGCTTTGGCTTTTCCCGAACACACTTCCATTGCAACCATGAAGACAGTGGTAGTGAAGCTGGCGGCTTTGCCTGCTAGGAATTAGAGGGTTTCCATTTTATCTCCCTGAGTAGGTACAGATTTGGAATTTCCAAGTGCTAGTGGGGTGCAACCTAACATCACTTTAATTTTATTCTGACCCTTTGTAACTTGAATTAGAAACACCGGAAACTACTTTTTTTTCTGGACTGCAGTTGAAGCTTTAGTCGGTGGAGCCTTTTCAATTCGGTTGTCATTCTCAATGACAACCAGTCAAGTGGCTTTAGTTGAGTTAGGTGAGGGGCACTGAGGCAATTTAATCATTTAATTCCACCGTGTGCTTTGGACAGAAATCAAGGGCCGGGGACTGGTGCCTCTCTGCTAATTAATCCTCCATGTCAGGCATCTGGAAACCCGCCTCTTCTGCCTTGTCTGAGTTGACTAATTAATTAAGCTGTGTTTGTAAACAGGCCTTTTCTCCCCCAGCACTTTTTTCATCACCTGTTTCTTTAGCCGCAAGCTGGTGACCCCATTTAATGTAAACAACCTGGCCAATAATTTTGCTTTCCTAGGGGCTGAGGAGTTTTCATTTGGAGGCTGCCCAGAACTATACAAGAGGCCCAAGCTTTAGAGGGAGGCAGACAAGGATTTGAATCCAATTCAGCCATTTTTTAATTATTACGTGACCACAGGCAAATGACCTCGCATCTCAAAAGGTCAGTTTCCCCATTTTTCCCCTGCAAAACCTACCACTTAGGCCAGTGTCTGGCATATCCTCAATTTAAATACCTCTAAATAAATTAATACCTTTAAACATCAAGGGTATTTTCTGCTTGATACCACCTTGACTTTGTGCAGGGAATAGTCCGTTTCAAGACATTTCCACACACATCATCACAGTTGTCGCTCTTGGACCCCTTTGGGGGAGTTTTGGTAAACGTTGTTACCCTCATATTTTACAGATAGAGAATCAGGCTCAGGAAAGTAAGGGCCAAGGTCCCACAGCTGATTAGAGCCAGAGGCCGAGCAAGTGTCCACACTCCTGGCCCTGTGCTCTTGCCTGAGACCAGGTATCCCCCTGGCCTTCAGTGGATGACGTAAAACTAGATTATAAACACTGGGGAGAAAAGGAAAAGAGTTATACGAGATACCCCAAGAGCACCTTCTACAAGAAAACGGTAAGATACCACTGATATGAAAGGTGTTGAAATACCTAGTAGAGAAATATTATTTGATACATGGAAACATGATGACTGTTTAACTTCAGAATTTCTCTCACTGTCCCACCCGCTTATGTTGGTTCACAGGTAAATTGCTAGTCATTGTTGCAAACCAAAGTTATTAACTAATTCAACAACATTAATACTTACATTTGGACAATTTGTTATATACATTGGATTCTTCTACCAGCCCTGTGAGATTAGCAGAAGTAGAATATACCTGTAAACATATATATGTAACTTCCCACATTGCTGATAAAGAAACAGAGTCCAAGAGGTTAAGCGATTTGTCACATTCACAGGACTTGTCGGGAGTAGGGCTGGGCCTGAGATCTAGGATTTCCATCTCTATGTTTAGCACTATTTCAACAGTACTACAGTTAAGAAGGACTTAACGTCAGCACTGTACTTATTTATATTAAAGTGGGCTAAAGGACTTTGTGCTATTTTGTCTTTTAATTCTATCTCCATATGTCTTGCTTCTTGCTTCTATCTTCTTCATTGGTTTTGCCAGCTACACAGAGCCTTTTCCCGAGATGGACATACTTCAGTTTACATCTGCTATGTAACAAGCACCCCAAAACCTAGTGACCTGAAACAACTACCATTTTATTACTCGTTATTCTTTGGGATAGTTTGAGTTGGGATAAGCTAGGTGGTCCTTTGGTTGGTCTCACATGGGAACACTCACCTGATGTAGTCATCTGGTGGCCCAACCAAGGGTGGGTAATCCATAATGGCCTCACTCGTGTGTCTAACTGTTGCTACTGGCTATCAGCTGGACCTTATTCTGCAGGTTTGCTCATCCTCAGGGAGGCTGGCCCAAGTTTTTTCAGAGTTGTCAGCCACCATGCCAAGAAGGCAAGGCCCTTTGCACTGTCCATCATCAAGTCTCTACATGTGTCACATTTTTTTGCTGTCCTTTTGGTCAAAGCAAGTCACAAGGGCATGGCTACTGAGACATATGATTTATTGGGTACCAATAATATAATAAACTACCGTAAATGGGTGTAAAAACTAATATCCACCTTATAAGACTATACTGAGAATTAAATTTGCTAATCCACGTTCATTGCTTAGCATAGTCCCTAACACACAGTAAAATGCTCAATAAATATTAGTCAGTATTAGTAGTAGAATCACCATTAGCCGTTATTAGCTGCCAAGAGCAGATTCTCCTTTTGAAATTCCATTCATTCATTTATTCAACTAACCTAGTAATACTGAGTGCCCATTGTGGTACCATTCTCCATGCTGAGCATTTGGGAAAAAAGAAATAATATTTAATCTCTGCCATTGAGGAACTCAGTCTACTGGAGCAGACCAGACACACAAGCAATTAAATATAGTGTCGTATGGCAAGTTCAGTGACGGGGGTTTGCACAGGGTATTTGGGGAGTACCAAAGAGGGATACCTAACCCCTTAACCCAGGCTGGGGGTGTGGTGAGAAAAGGCTTCTTGATACCAAGTGAGCTGAATCCTGAAGATTGAGTGGGTTTCACCCAGAAGAGCAGGCGTTTAAAATAGAGAATTACAGCATGAGTGGAGGCATTAGGTAGGAAAGAAAGTAGTGTGCTCTTATCAGAGTGAAAGGCTAGGAAATCTGAAGAGATAACCCAAAAAGAAAGCGGGAAGGCAAGAAAGACAGAGAGAGAGAGAGGGAGAGGGAGAGGGAGAGGGAGAGGGAGGGAGGGTGGGTAGGAACGGGAAAGATAAAGGGAAAGTATGGGGAACAAATGTGTCCTCTCCCAAGGAGGTTGGGTACTTTTCTGTAGGTGAATGAGGAGGCGCTGACAGGCTTTGAGAAGAGTCGGGATGGGGTCAGATCTGTATTTTAAGAAATCTGGGGCCAAGAAGAGGATGAACTGGAGGAAGATAAGACTGGAGGGGGCCAGGGACCAGCTAGGAGTAATCCAGAAATCCAGGCAAGAGATAGAATATCTGAGAATGGAGGCCAGACTGAGATCCTTTCCTGCCGTTTCCACCCTGCAAGGCTGGGGCAAGGCACTTCGGTGAGAAAAGGAATGACTTTCGATATCCTAGTTTGGGATAGCGTAGTCCAGAATATTCTGGAAAAAAACTACCTTCTACAGTCTTAACAAGTGTATGCCTGTCCACAAAATGGACCTTTTCTGGCTAAGGAGGGGTGGTAGACCCTGGACAGTCTTAGAGTGTTCTTATTAGGAATTTATTCCTCTTTTGCATGGCCTTAGTGAGGTGTGAGCACACTGTTCTGTGAATTCTACAAGGGACCTTCTTGGACACACATCTTCACGATTTTTTTCTTTTATCTGTGGTCTAGTCTTTTTTTTTTTTTCTTTTATCTGTGGTCTAGTCTTTTTAAACTTGAATGCATTTTCAATGACTTTGCTCTCTTCTATTTGTGTTCCCTTATTGCCTCAGTTATTTTGATGTGCCTTATCAGTGTTCATGCCTTGTTTCTTTTCATATATATTCAGAACCTTATGCCTTGGATTTCCTGGATGATCACACTCTCAACTCCGCTGCTTCATTGTCCCTGAAAACACATTCATAATCATCAGAGTTTACATTCAGATTTGTGGTCTGGGAAACATTGTCATTACACTTATGCAATATGTTCCTTTTCCAGAATCCCTCCCATTACTTTCCTTTTGGCTCTCATGTATGAGCACCCCGCAGTGCTGAAAACAGCTCTCCGCAACCTCACCTGATAAGGTCCTGCTTCAGTCCTGGGCATGTTTTCTAGCTCCTGAAGATTTGCACGAGAACCCGATTTTGCTTGTTTGGTGGGTTCACTCGGTGTGCAACATTTGCATCAATTTTCTTAGTGTCCTGAGATGTACTTGATACAGGGGCTAGCCTTATGTATCTAAGATTTATGGGTAGATTCTTGCATATTTTCAAATAACCTTGTCTTTAAATATTAAATACATTTAAAATTCAGAGAGGGGACTTCCCTGGTGGCTCAGTGGTTAAGAATCCACTTGCCAATACAGGGGACACGGGTTCGAGCCCTGGTCCGGGAAGATCCCCCATGCCGCGGAGCAACTAAGCCCGTGCGCCACAACTACTGAGCCTGCCCTCTAGAGCCCGCGAGCCACAACTTCTGAGCCCACATGATGCAACTACTGAAGCCTGCGTGCCTAGAGCCCATACTCTGCAGCAGGAGAAGCCACCGCAATGAGAAGCCCGCACACCACAACGAAGAGTATCCCCCGCTCTCTGCAACGAGAGAAAGCCCGTGCACAGCAACGAAGACCCAACGCAGCCAAAAATAAATAAATAAAAAGTAAATTTTTAAAAATTAAATGAAAGATCATGATAGACGATGTAATGAAACTCATCAGGAGGCCAAAGGCAGAGCAAGCAGGGAGCGGTTCAGTAGAGCATTATTAGAAGAGCAGTATAATCACCTCTGGCTTCCAGAGGTCTCGCACAACGAGTTGGTGCTTTCGGGGTGGTGGCACTGCTTCCACTTAGTGTCTTTTGTCCTGCTGCTGCTCTGGGCCTCTAGGACATCTGATGCTATGGCGGGCCCGAGGCACATGGGCTGCCTAAGGAGAACAGGGCGGGTGGGCTATTCTGGATCAGTACCATCTACTGAACATTATTACTACATGCCTGATACGGTTCTTATGTGTCTTATCCAATATTTGAGGCAACATAGAGGAGTGGCAAAAAGCGAAGACTCTGGTATTAGAATGTCTGGATTCAGATGTTGCCCCTACCACTTGCTTGGCTTTTGAAACCTCTATATGGGGATCTTAGTCCTGGAAAAGCATTTGTGGAGGGGGCCGTGGGGAGTAGAAAAGGACATGGAGGGAATGGAGATAGCGGGGCCTGGCAGCAGAGTTTAGCATGCGGGCCAGTGGGCAGAAGGCCGTTTGGTATACTTTGGACCTGCCAAGTGAGATTGGCTGCAAGTGGAGACCCTGTGATTGTCCAAGTAACCCCTCCCCACCTCCCCAAGGCCTGGGGTCTGGAAGGGGATGCAGCCACACGTCACTGTGGGACTTGACAACAGGAGCTCTGCTGATTGGCCCTGCCTACACCCCAGAACCTGAGAACTTGAGGGGAAGCCTCCTGCTTCTCCTTGATCCCAAGCAGGGGGTGCTTATTTAGGAATGGCGGTGGGATCTGCCTGTCACTGGTGACGCAACCTACTTCCTGGACCCTGAGATGTTCACAGAAAGTTGGTGATAAACACCAACCACCACCAGCATCATTTACTCAGTGCTCACCAAGTTCCGGGCATTTTGCAAAAGCAGTTTAGATACATTATTTCATTTAATTCTCATCAAAGCCTCATGAAGATAGTTATAATCTATTGCCATTTATAGATGAGATAAACAGTGCATTATGAGGACCATTTCGGTGATAAAGAATAAATATCCAACTTGAATGAACGTAAGCAAAAGGCAAATTTATTACAAGGATACTGGATTGTCTGACCAGAACCCACGATGGGAACGTGGCGGAGCCTCCAGAACACTGATGCTCTCAGGTATCTTGCTCACTCTCTCACTGGTACATGCTTTCCTCTGGCCACTGGCTTCATTCTTCTCTCTCCATTGGCCAGTTTTCTCCTAGGGTGTGAAGCATGGTGGCCCACAGCTTCTGGGTTGTTTTTTTTTTTTCCTCTCTGAGGCATTTTATTTGCATGTATGTACTACATCCCTAGAAAAAGAATCCAAGGATTTTCCTTCCTGTGTGTTTTCATCTTGCTTCTTCATGGTCCATGATGCCAGATGAAGTTATCAGTACAATGAAACCAAGCTGATGGGATGGGAGCGGTTTATTCTGCCATTTGTCTAGACCTTTCAGTTGCACATCAAATCTAGAGTTGGACACTCCACACTTCTTTGGCCTGCCTGTGAGGTTCACAACGATTTTCCCCGTCCTGTGATCATCGATGATTTCAAATTTGCCAATGTAACCATGCTTCATCGTCACGGTGAGGAACCTGACAGTGACTTTGGAGCACGGCCTAATAAGAACCTGTCACTTGCCTCTCCTTTCGGCATTGTTGACACTCTTGAGAGCATCAGCCAGGACATTCATGGGCACCACTATGGCGGCACGGAAAGGTGGTGGAAAGAGCTTCTGATTTTTACATATGATAGCTTGTGCTACTGGGGAAAGACTGACTTAACACTCCTTGTTCCTAAGGCCAAAAATCCCAAGGATTTGACCCAACCAGTCAGGTGCCCGCCCCTCAGCTGTAGCTGGGTCAGAGGATGGACTGGGAGATTTAATAACATGGCCGTTCTCAGAGGACCATGTGGTTGGAATCGAGGAAGGGGCAGTTCACAAAAGGAGAGACTGAGCTAAGCAAAAGGGGTGGGGGAAAGCGTGAGTTAGGGGGTCAGGCAGAGGATGGCTTGTTGGTAGACAAAAGAGCAGTTATCCACAACCCAGAACTTAAAAGGTTAGGTAGCCCCTGCAGAGTCACACACAACCAAAGCCAGGACTCAATTTAGGCCTTTCTGACTCAAGGCCCTGCATGTAACTAAGATGACAAATTAGAGTGAAGTAGTGGAGTGAGTGAATGTATGAATGCACACGTACATACGTGCATGCATGCTTACAGTCATGCATACATATGTAAATACCAGTGAAGACCTTGCCAAGCCAGGGCTCAAATCCAGGAAGTCGCATTCAGAACCTTCAGGCATTGTGCACTCGTGCTCTATCCTTTCAGTTTGCAATCAGAGAATAAAGGTAGCAATGACAAGGGAACTTGATGAGGAACGATGTCCGTGACTAAAGCCTGTAGCCCAGTCCCCCGAAGCAGGTTGTAACACCACCCGCATCCATCAGTCAAGTCAGTCAGTCAGCATCCCAGCCCTGCTGAGCTGGGTTCTGGAGCAACCTAAGCCTTGGGCATGTTGCACACATGTCTAGAGCCCCATGACACAGGAGGAAGTTGACTCAGAGGAGGTGGGACATGACTTGGTGCTGTTTAGTTCCAGAGGTCTCTGCCTGGTCCCACATGTGCCAGAGGAGATGGTCCAGGACTCAGTCTTGATGTTCAAGAAGAGGGCCTTTTTTGGAAAAAAGTGGATCAGAGGAGAAGGTCGATGGGGCTCCACTCTCAGTAACTGAGCCCCTCTGAGTCCCAGAATGGACTCTGAGGGTTGCTGTCCAGGGATGGGGAGTTGGCTTGGGAGGTTTCAAACCCTCAGGCCAGGAAGGCATCAGATACTTCAGGAAAACATGTTGAATCTTTCAGCTTAGTTGAGCCTGTTGAGCAAAGCATTTACAATATGCTCTGACCTAAAAGAATTACTACGCTTTCTAAACTGTCCACCTTGCCCCAGGGAGGGGTTTATGGGAGAGGATCACCTGGCTCGGTGGCATTCGTTGGGTTCAAGGCCTTTGGTAAACCTTGAAGGGTCGTAGCAATTTTACTCTCGTGGTCTCTGTTTTTATTTGCGCCTGAATGAAAATAGTGCATGTAACCGGAAGAATGGCATGGAGTTTAGTCTGACATTTTGAAACAGATCGAGTTAAGAGTTTGAGAAGTTGGAGTTGGTTCTGGGAGGAAAGTAGGCACGCTGAGGAGTTGCGGTTTTTGGTAGTAGGAGTAACAGTAACAGCAGGAGGGGAAGAAGGAGGAGAAAAAATAGCAAATACTACTTGCATAAAACTACTGCATGCCAGGCCCAGAGGTGAAATAACTCACCAAAGGTCACACAGCTTGTCTGTGCCCTGCCTCCTACTGCTACCATCCTGCCTGTGCCCCCAGCCCCCCACGGACTCCAGTTGACACTTGCTGTAAAGTCTTCAGACACAACCATGAGTCCCAGCTTCTGGGAGGCTTAGGTGACTGGAGGGGGGCTGTGGAGCTGAAGCAGACGCTTTTCTCTCAGATCACGGCAGGGAAGGAGTCAAGAGGCCAGAAATATTCTCTTGGCCACATGGCACAGTGCAAGAAACACGGGCTTCCAGAGTCAAACAGATCAGGGATGACGTCCTGGACCCTCAGCGAGCCTCAGTTTCTCTGCCTCTACTGTGGGCATCGCAGTACCCACCTATTTGGGAGCTAGTGACAACGGAATGCCATCACTCTGTGTGAAGTGCCTGGCACAGGGCCTGACCCAGGATACACACAGTTACTCTAATATTATCGCATCTCTGCTCGTGTTGTTATCTGAGATGACCACAGCTGTTCTCTGGTGCCGAGGGAATCAGCACCTTCCATTCCCGGCCCCAGATTCTACCCCAGCTCGCCACTTCTCCATTCCTTCACTCTCCAGAGCAGGAGAGATGGAGGGAGGAACCGTGGAGAACAGGGACCACACAGGGGGCGATGGGCAGTGGCAGCAGTGGGTCTGCACAACCCCCAGGGAGCCCCGGGCTCTCTCAGAGGGGCAGGGGTCAGCCAGGGATAGCAGATGAGGCCTGAGATGACAACTGACACCCAGTGCCGCTGGGAGACCCACTCAGGTGCCAGGCAAGAGTGGCTGCAAGGGTCTCCCTTCGGCGTGTGTGCCCCGGTCCCCAGCTTAGTACGTGTCAAGGCAGTAAAGGGTCAAGGCAGCATGGATCAAATTTGAATATGGAAATTATTTTCTAACACATTTTTCAAAACACTAACTTTCCAAATCGAGACATCACCGAGTGTGCACGTGATTAGGGGAAGGAGCGCAGCAGATGTGCCGTCGTACGTACAGCCATCCACATGGAACTGAGTCCGCCCAGGGCACTCTGTAATCTAGAGGAAGAATTGAGAGAGGGAGTATGTAAGGCAGCCCTTACCTACTACAGCCTTTCCGTGGAAGAGCACTGGACCGATATCTAGCACTGGAGGCTTTCTGAGGGTATGAAGTATTTGTCCCCCAGTGACACATCAGTCAATAATTTACTGAGAACACACTTGTTTCAAGCCAGTACAGGGACAGAAAGAGGTAAATAATATAGTCTCTGCCCTCGAGTGCTTAAAGACACATTCACAGACAGAGACAGAGATTTTAATGTAATAGCCCAAGGGAGCAGTTGACCCACAAAATGATTACGGAAGATCAAACAGAGCTTGTTCTCTGGCTGGGGGTGGACAAGCACAGCATCATGGTGTTGCTGAGGCCTGAGGAGGGCTACGAAGGATGCAGAGCATTTGAGAAACGTGGGAGGGGCTGATGGAGAGAAGACTGTGCAGCCCAGAAAACGAAGCTGCACATCGACCCCACATAGTATAGACAAAGCTCCGTGCAAAAAGGAAGAACAAAGAACACTGCGAGAAGACATAGAAGACAAACTTATGGTTAACAAAGGGGAGAGGGAGGGAAGAAGGGACAAATAAGGGGTATGGGATTAACAGATACAGACTACTCTACATAAAATAGATAAGCAACAAGGATTTACTGTATAGCACAGGGAATTATATTCAACATCTTGGAATAACCTATAATGGAATATAATTTAAGAAAAACCAACTGAGTTTTACTTAGCTGTACACTTGAAAATGGACATGATATTGTAAATCAACCATCCTTAAAAATAAATAAAAAATAGTAAAGACCAAAATATTACAGAGACAAAGCCAAATACACCACATCAATTAACGTAAATGAGCAAAATTTAGGTATTAAGACAAAAAGACTTTCAGGTTGGTTTACAAAGCAAAAGCCAACCGCATGCTATACTCTAGAGACACACTTAAAACAAATTTAGTACTTTTATACTTTTTCCCATTCCCTAACTCTTAGTACATGCTATTTTATTTTCCATTGTCAAGGTTTATAACACACACATTTCATTGTATAACCTTAGTTTTCCTAGTGTTTATTCCTAGCTCTACATTTAAATTAGTGTTGTAAATAACATGGCCAAACATTAAAATAAGGAATGCTATGAGAGTGGGATAGATCTTTTCTTTAAAGTAAGGGTGGGTAATCAAGCGTTCTGTATAAAAAGAGACATGTTTTACTTTGACAGACAGGAGTAAAATCTTGTGCATAAAAAAATACCAAAAACAGTCAGAAGACAAATCTTAGAGTAGAAAAGTATTTCAAGCACATCTGACAGATAAAGGGTTACTATCATACTATACCAGGAACTCCCTACGAGTAGATAGGAAAGACCGACAACTCAACAGAAAATGGGTGAAGTGTGTGACTGGAGGGTAAAAGAAAGAAATCAAAATGGCTAACAGCCATGCAAGGGTGCTCTGGTTTACCGCAAGTCAAGGAGATGAAAATTAGAGCAATTAGACACCAGTTTTTATTCTTCAGATTGGTGAACGCTTAATAGGGGTAACAACCTAGTGCTGGTGAGAATGTGAGCAGGGCGCATTCTTGTGCTTTGCTGATGGGAATTTCAGTCACTCTAAACCTTTGGTAAAGTAGTCTGGCAACATCAAGCACATTTGAAAACACAAATATCCTTTCATTCTACTTTTTTATTATTGGTAATTGATGCTTTGGAAATACCAAGATATGTATTCAGTAGTATGTGTTTTTGTTAAATTTGGGGGGAACATCCTAAATGTTTATCAATAGGGATATGACTGAATAAACTAGGATGCATTCATTAGTAGGAAGTACTATGCAGCTATTAAAAGGACTCAAGTCTGCCATCTATTGAGTTGGAAGGAAGCCCATGATGTATAATTAAGTGGGAAAAGCACATTTGCAGAGACATGCATACTATGACCTGGTGTCATACATACTCACAGATGTATTTTGTATGAATATAGAGAATGGATGGTCATACACCAGAATATTTACTTGCTTATGAGGAACGGAGGGGAGGGATGGATGCAGAAAAAGAAAGGTTGAACAAAATGAAGTGTTATCACACACTTAACCTTTGAAAATCCTCAGAGCTAAGATGTGTAGCTTTGGGGGAGGAGAAATAGGAGTGCCCTGCTCTCCTCAGATTTCTGTTCTATCAGGAGTCTCAGGCCTGCGCCAGGGCGTGCCCCACACATGACAGCGGCCTGCTTGACACCACTTTGGGACGGGATGGGGTGCAGATCCGGGCTGCCTGGCAGAGACTGCTGGTCCCTTCGGCTTGCTCAGGGGAATTACATGTAGTTTTCAGTTTTGCATTCTAACGGTCAGACGAAGGCGTCAAATACGCAGCAAGTGTTTAGCGTTAGATCCAGATGTCATCTCCAGCAAGAAACAACAATGCTTTGACTTGGGGAAAATAACCTTTGACGCCTAAAGAGGCTCTATTAAGGGCTTTCATGCCAGCATCTTGAGAGATGACTTTGCCTGCAGATGAGAGAGGCTGCCCGGGGAGAGCGATGCCCTCTGCTCTCTGGGCAAGGACTACGGTGGCCTTCACAGAAGCCATGCCCTGCCTGGACTCCTCTCCTTCTCCCCGAGGACACGCTCACCAAGGGGACAGATTCGGGGGCTTCCAGAAGGAGTGCCGCCCCTCTGTGTCCCAGCGTGCTGTTGGGTGCCAGCTTCACTGCCAGCGGTGGAGGAAATCTGTTAGCAGAAGGAAGACTTTGACGTCTCCCATCACCACAGATTGGTTCTAGAATTTTCCTAAGGGAAAGCTTACAGAGTAACACGCTGTAGGTTTGTGAGGTAGACTTCCTTCTGAGGAGAAATCCCCAGCTGAACAGGTGTTCAGCTTGTACTGAGAGAAGCAACCAGAAACCCTCAAAATGACTCCATGTTTTCCTGAGAAAACTAATCAGAGATTTTTTTTTTCTTGAGAAAGATGATTTCAGGTCTCAAGAGATCTTCTGAAATCTTAGTGTGGCAGGGAACTGCATTTTTTACAGACAGATGTTGTTGTTAAATGTGCTTCTGGAGATGTTTGTTTAGTGCTTTCCTCTGAGGAATTCAGAGTGCTTTACAGACATTTTCTTCATTTTTTTCTTAAGGTTTTTTTCTTTCTCCTGAACATGTTTTATGCTCGACTATAAATTTTTCATTCAGTTTTTCTCACTGAATTTTTTCTGAAATATTTCCTGTTAACCTCATTTCCTCCCACTCTGCATATCCAATATGATATACTAACGCCAGTTCAGACACCCTAGAAAAGAATTCAAGATTTTTCCTTTCGGAATCTCAGGCTTCTCTTTCTCTATTTACTTTACAAACTTTCCCATTTTTAATACTTTCACCATACTTTTTCCCCCTTAAAAGAAGAATTGCTTGAAATATACCTTGTTCTTCCACATAAATAGCCCCTATTTCATTTAATTTTAGTTGTTTACTTATTTCTGACTGTCTTGCTTCAAAAGAAGTTGAAGTAATTAATTTGTGGGAACTAAACACATTCTTTAACATAAGCACTGTGTAGTGGCATTGCAAATCTGATATTCATAGCAGAGTTGTGTTGGGATTTTTTCAAACCTGTTTCTCCTTTCAGTCCTGAAGGAATTTGTTAACTTTCTTTCTCACGGTAATCATCCTTGAAGAAACAAAGAAAAAAAGAATCAAGACTTTAAGACAAGCTAATCTTTTGTAGAATCAGATCAGATACTTCCCTCCCTTTAGGAAATAACCACTAAGAACACCTTTTTACTGGGCTCTCATCAGATGGAAATGTAGTAGGGAGCCTGTGTCCTAAAGATCATGAAACTATGTAGAAGACACCTAGCAATCACTCCCTATTTTACAGATGTGGAAACTGAGGCTCAGAGAATTATAGATATTTGTCTGCAGTCACAGAAATACTTAGAGACACATTCAGAATTTAGCTTAGGAAGGACTCCCCTGACGGTCCAGGGGTTAAGATTCTGTGGTCCCAATGCAGGGGGCATGGGTTCGATCCCTGGTCGGGGAACTAAGATCCCACATGCCTTGGGGTGAGGCAAAAACAAAAACAAAAACAAAAACAAAAAACTATCCCACATATATTAAAAGGATAAAAAATGAATAAAAAAAAGAATTTCGTTTAGGAGACAAGACATCTAAAAAGTCACTAAATAAGGTAGTAAAGAGCATGAAATAATGAATGATCTGGTTGTTCTGGGCAGTGGTGAGCTGGTAAGTGTTTAACTGCTGAGGGCAGGGGTGGGCAGGGGCAGCCCTGATTTCATGGTGCCCACGACCAGTTTCAAACTGAATTCATTCAGTTTGAATTCATTGAATTCATTCAAACCTGAATCCATTGAACAAGGAGTTGGGAACAGATTTATACAATCTAGCTGGCTGTCAAGAGTAACAGAGATCTTCTGGCTGGAGCGGGGAGCAGGTCTCTGAGGAAGAGAACTAAGCTAGACCAGTTCTCTCCACACGTGAAGGAACATCCTTGGTCTTTCCATGGGGCAGCTGCAGGACTCTGCAACTTTGCTCTTGCCTCAACAGATAAACCACTCTTCACCTACTGAGCTATCACTTCCATTTCAAGGCCTAGCTTAAAAAAGGGTCCCAGTCAAGCTTTTCCCTGACCCTTTCAGAAATAGTCACTTCTACTCTGAATCCGAGTAATTTTTTAGACCTTTTATTAGGGTAATTACCAAAGCCTGACTTGATATTACTGTCAATAGACAGTGTCTTTCCCCAGGGGACTGTCCTTGGAGGACAGGGACCGTGTCTTACTCCTTCATTATTATCCGAGAAGCAATGCAGGATGGTGGGTGGGAGCCCAAGCTCTGGAGCCAGACTGGTCAGCTTCAGATCTGAGACACTGTGCTCGCTTACCTTGAGACCGTGAGCAAGTCATCAGACCCCTCTGTTCACACCTGCAAAGTGAGACAATAGCAGCCTGCATCTCACAAGCTCACTCTGACGATGCATGAGATTCCTGGATGTGTTTGGTGCTTAGCACATACTAAGCCCTTAGTAAATGTTGCCTGGTATTGTTTTCTCTAGCACACAGCCCAGCGCCTGGCACAGAACTGATGTGCAGTTGATGTTGGTTGCATTCCGTCGAAGTGAAGCAAGGATGTGATCCAGCTATCTTGACAGGAAGTTAAGAAAGAGTGCTGGAGGAGACCTCATGGAACAGATTATTGCTGGGGAAATGAGGATGAGATAGTAAATAAAAATCAGTTGATCATAGGATTATAGGACCAGAACCAAGCTTTCCAGCTGTGGTATGATGAGCACAGAGCAGGGTGGGATCATGCATACCCTCCCCTCCCTCAGTGAGCTGGACGCCGTAAGTTTGTAAATATACCATTTGTCATTGCAATCGCTTGTGTAGACTGCTGTTCCTTGAAATATCTCCTTTTCAGTATTGTGCAGTTGCTTTTAAAAAATCTAAGTGCTAGACGTTACGTATAAATGCTGTTGAATTTTATTCCATTTCGTTCAGTCCATTATTCCAGTGAATTCATATGGCCTCCAGCCTTGACTCTGCACTGCAGTGTATCTTCTATCCTTTCTAGTTTGGGTTACCTGCAGTTTGGTGAGCATGACTTCTGTTTTGTTTTCTGAAGCACTACACAGGCCACTTCTAAAAACAGCGTCCTCCGACATGGCACTAGAGACCTTTTTCTGTGTTGGCATTAATTCGTTAAACAATCTTTTTTTTTTTTTTTGGATATGGATTTTAGACTCCTTTCAAATCCATCCAGTATACAAGGATCTATATTATATCCCCTCTTGTTCACAAGTTTCATGAAAAAACTTTGCCAACATGCTATGTGTGCAGCATTTTTGTTTCACAGATACAGTGAGACTATCAGAAAAGAAAATACAGCCAGCTTGTTGAAACCTGTTCCTGATTAACCTATGTTAACTTCCAAAACCGACAACCTCCTTTTCCGACTTTAATAAAGGCTGCATGTTTCAAAATAGTGAAGTTAACTGTATCAAGGTAGATGAGGCTCAATGCACAAATCTTGACCATCTAGGTGAGAAGTTTGGACACAGTCCTGAGGGTGGTGGGAAGTTGTTGAAATTTTTGAATAGAAATTATACGATGAAATGATGTTTTAAGAAGAGCCATCTGGCATCAGTGTCCACGGTGGACTCTAGGGGAAACCTTATGCGAAGTTTGCAGTTGCCTGCAGTAATCCCAAGATGGGCTGCTGGACGACTGGGCTAAGCTAGTAGCAGTAAAGATGGAAGAGCATACATTTGGGTTAAAGAAAAACACTCAGAGAGACTACTGGGGGAAGATGATAGCAGTGAAAAAAATAAAAATAGGTACCTTAGGGCTTCCCAATCCTTTTCACATAAGGGAACATACAGAAAATATCAGTTTGGCCACTGAGGTAACTAGGGCCGCTTGGAGATGGACACGACCCAATGTCATGGGCTCCCACGGCTGGATCTTCCCTTCCCCAAGCCCCACCTCCCCCAAATCACAGGCAGAAGATATTAAGATCTCCACATGGCTGGGAAGCTATTTGGACATTTTTGTTTTAGAAATGAGTAGTCTTAGTAATATGAAGAAAAATAGACTTGTACCAAAATCAGGACCAACAGTACGGAGGAGACTATACATGTAAAGGGAAGCAAATGTTTGCTTCAGTGCATAATTCCGAACACAGAAGTGACATATGGCTACACACTTGGAAGAAAACTAGCATCAGGGTTAATGCCAAACCAAAGAGCACAGGCCACCAAGCCACTGCCCGTGTTATAGTGACGTGCGAGAACAGAGGCGGTGGCTGTACAGGCCTAATTTGGGCATGAAAGTAGGCAACACCTACCAGACATGTTGGGGGGAGGTATAAACCACACCAGGGGAGGCACTAGGTAGAGACTTAGGTGTAGACGAAAGCAGTAGCAAAGGAGTGAACTTTGGTTTTGTATTAATACGGAAATCGAAGCCACTTGCTTGAAGATTTATGACATACTGCCCATTTGTTGCTCCTTGTTGGTTTTCGTAGTTCATAAATTAAGTCGTTTCGTAGTCCTGGTGCCTCACCTGTGCTACTAATTTGTTTTGCTGCATAGAGGAGAGAACATGCAGCAACTTGCCATCTATAATTCCTGGTGATAACTGAAGATGTTTGGTTATAGAAAGTTAAAAAGCGTTCCCTCTTTCTTCAATAAACTCAGTGGCAGAGTGAGAGCAAGAACCTACCAACAAGGCGTGCAGATTCTATTATAAAAACAGGAACGAAGGGCTCTTTTAAAAAACAATGGAACCCACACATTTCTCCCGATGATTGGCAGCAGGGCCACCATGTGCATGATGCCAGGGGCACCCGCCTTTCACACTGGAGTCCGTGAAGTGGAGGCACACGGCCCATGTGGCCACGTGTGGCAGCTCACAGAGAGACCTATCTGATCCCCCCCCCCGGGGCGCCCACCCAGCCCAGCAGGTGCGTATCCACGCTGACCTGTGACGTCCATCACCCCCTCGACCACACTCCCTTCCCCAGCCAAGCTGTGCTGTACTCTTTCATCCTGACTCACCATTTTATTCCAATTCAGATCCACCCAGTCCTCCTTGTGGCTTCCCACTAGACCTCTGGCACAAGCCAAAGCACATCCTTCTGGCTCACTTGCTCCAGTCACTCTGTTGACCTTTCCAAAGCTATTTGCTGCTCTCACCGTCCTGCTCTTTGTTACAGCTGAGGAGAAAACACCAATAGGCACTCAAGGCAGGAGGCTCTGGCCTCCTCCCAGCACTGGGACAGGCTTCAGTTTTAGCACTTATCACACGGTGCTGTAAACATTTGCTTACATTTCTGACTCCTTCACTCAGCGTGAACCTGACAAAGGGCAGAAAGATGCTTCTTTAAGCCACGAGGTTTAGCAGAGTGCCGGGCACGTGTTTGGTCAGTGGGCGGGTAGATGAAGAGCCTGCCTTTCTTAGATTTGGACGCAGTAAGTCTCATCCTGAGCATGTGGTCTAAGGAGGATTCGTCTCTGTTGTGGACAATGCCTGCATCTTTGGACTTCGTTTAACAGCTTCCCGGGGGAGGCCAGGAGAAGCAGCTCTGTCTCCGTCAGTGGTTTCTGAGTCCTTGTTTATCCCTGTGCAGGTGGGCAAGTGGAAAGACAAGTCTCTGCAGATGAAGTACTACGTGTGGCCCCGAATGTGTCCTGAGACGGAAGAGCAGGAAGATGACCATCTGAGCATCGTAACGCTGGAGGAGGCCCCGTTCGTCATTGTGGAAAGCGTGGACCCCCTGAGTGGAACTTGCATGAGGAACACGGTGCCCTGTCAGAAGCGCATCATCTCTGAGTACGTGGCCTGGGAAAGTCAGATTTGCCCCAGCTGTCAGCACCCGGCTGGGGTCCGAGGCACAGAATGAATTGGACACCATGTCTGAATTTCGTTACTGTTGAGCAGTGGAGTTTCTGGCAGCCCTGTGGTCTGGCATCTGGGTCTGTCCAGATCATGACCCGGGAGAATTACTGCTATGTTATCATTTCTGGGGCCTTGCGAGGTCTCAGTGACCGGGACCTCAAGTTCGTGGAGATTTAAGTTTACATTGGTGTTGAAAGATGTTTTCTGAGGCCAGCATGTCTTTAGAACCATTTTTGGAAATAGATAATATTAATCTATGCTGATAGAAGTCAGGATAATGGTTCTTTTCGGTGAGGGTGGGAAGGGCCTGCAAGGGAGAACAAGAGGCCTCTAAGGTGCTGGTAACTCTTCTGTATTTGAATTTGGGTTCTGGTTAAATGGGTGGGTTCAGTGTATGAAAATTCATCCAGCTGAACCCTTAGGATATGTGCACTTTCCTGATATATGTTATACTTCCAAGGAGCATTTAAAAGTATGAGAAAACATGGTCCAGTATGATGAGGTAATGAGATTATGGCAGTTCTGTGGTCTGATTTATGTCCTCACCCGGGCCTGACATAACTTGTGCTGAGCTGTGAAGGAGGGCCTGCTTTGTGGTTGGCAAGGGTAATATTTTGCCTCTTGTATAAAAGCCTTGTTTTTGTTTTTTGTTTCTTTACCTGGTTAGAAATAAAACAGATGAGGAGCCAGGTTACATCAAAAAATGCTGCAAGGGCTTCTGTATTGACATCCTTAAGAAAATTTCTAAATCTGTGAAGTTCACCTATGATCTTTATCTGGTGACCAATGGCAAGCATGGGAAGAAAATCAATGGAACCTGGAATGGTATGATTGGAGAGGTACGTGTCAGGAATTAAGGGCCATTTCCGTGTTTCATTTAAATATTTTTAAAACGCTCATTTTATAAATTTTAGAAAATATAAAATAGTACAGCTGACTCTTGAACAACATGGGTTTGAACTATGTGGTCCATTTGTGAGCAGATTTTTCTCAGTAAATATATGGTCGGCCCTCCTTACCTGTGGGTTTTGCATCTGTGGATTCAGCCAACCGTGGATCCTGTACTGTGTCTACAGTCTTCAGTTGGTGGAATCTGCGGATAAGAAGGGCTGACTTTGGGACTTAAGCGTCCTCAGGCGTTGGTGTCCACGGTGGGTCCAGGAACCAATACCGAGGGAAGATACCGAAGGAAGGCTATAAATGAAATGTACGGCTCCCACCCTACAAAGGAAAGCACTGTAGAGCCCCAAATATTTTCTGCATGGTGGCCCATTGCCTTCTTGGATGCCCTAACTGGAGCCTTGCGTTTTTCTCCCCAGGTGGTCATGAAGAGGGCCTACATGGCAGTGGGGTCGCTGACCATCAACGAGGAGCGATCGGAGGTGGTCGACTTCTCCGTGCCCTTCATAGAGACTGGCATCAGTGTCATGGTGTCACGCAGCAATGGGACCGTCTCACCTTCTGCCTTCTTAGGTGAGCGATGGGCTTGCAGGCGTGAAGGACATGGACCCAGGGACAAGTAGAGGGAATGAGGAACAGGTGCAGGAGCTGATTTTCCAGGAGCTTCCCTCAGCCAGGGATTTCATTTTGGGGAACCTCAGAATTGATCGTTCTCCAACACGAAAACTGAAGAATACCCTCAAAAATAGGAAGGCACGGTACCCGGTAAGAAAACAGTACAGGACCGGTAACCAGGGGTCCTACTTGAGTCTCACTCCTGCATTTGACCTTGAACAAACTTGCTCCATCCTGGGATCCAGTCTCGTCATCCACAGAAGAAGGCATTTCGACTAGCTGATCTCTGAAGCTGCTTCCTGCTTTAATGATGTGCAATTCTGGATATCATTCAAATACCTGTTTGTTTCAAATTAGCTTCAAGAGCGGAGCTCAGTGCTACCAAAAACAAAAGTATTTCTGTTTTCACGTGAATTTTTGGAGGCTTTTCCAGATAAAGCTGCTCCGATTCTCCCGCCCACCGACCCCATCCTTCCCCATAGAACCTGTACCTCGCTCTCCAGCATTACTTATGTGTCAACGCCTTCCGTATGATATAAGACTGGGTGAGACGAGGCCAAGATTTCAATTAGATGAGGTCTTTTGTGAGCTCATACCCCATATTTTTGGCAGGGGCTGTGAGAGCAAAGCGATTGGAAAATAAAATGTCACCTTGAAAACAGGCCACTGGGCTAGGAGATAGGAAGCTGGTTTGGTCATAAACAAGCTGAAAGCCCTTGGACCAGTCACAGTCTCTCTAAAGGATACCAACACTTTTTTTTTATTGAACACTTGCTATGTGAAGGCCCAGGCATCGTTGTACAAACTTTGATTATATTACTTCATTGACACTACTATAATACCCAGTTTATGGCTTAGGAAACTGAATCCTAGGTTATGCAATTTTCCAACCGTCTCTCAGCTAGTAAGGAGCAGATCCAGGATTAAAGCCCAGATGTGGCTGCCCTTGCAGCCTGTGTTTTAGTACACATGGGGGCATTTCAGAGCTCGACTCCTAAAATCGGGAAACAGTGCAGTGGGCCGAGACTAAGATGTGATATAAAATGGAAAAGCACAGACTTTTGCCTTCAGAGGCCCTCTGTTCATAACCTGGCTCTGCCACCTCCTGAGTATGAACTTACAAAGGGCTGGGACCTCTTAAGTCTTAGTTTACTGCTCTGTAAAATAGATATAATCATCCATAATGAAAGGGCCATTAAAGGATAGTAGAAACTATGTGGTGAAAGTACTTTCTAAACTATATAGACCAACACAAATATTTTTTTGTATTTTGTGTACCAAAAGTTGCTCTGGGCTTAATGGGGGGAAAGAAAGCATAGAGACAGTGCTTTTACTCAGTTGTTTCCTAATCTTGGACAAACTGGGACCAGAGCAGGATTTCAATCAATCAGACCCAAGGAGGAGAGGGTCTCTATTCCACCGTACAGAGGCTTTGAGTTGTACCTTCCACCTTCACATCTCTGGCTGCCACCGAAAGGTTTTGCATTTCTGTGCATTTCACAGTCAGTGTGTGCCATATCAAGGTCCCTGTTAAATTAATTAAGTGACCAGGCTTTTATAATTCCCTTGGGAGTTCAAAAGTAAAGTAGGTTTCAAAATAAGGAAATATTTTCTAATTTTCAGCCCATTTCCCTCCCTTTTCAGTTTCATCTTTATTAATGATTTGGAAGGTGGAGGAAACAGCATGTTAATTCACTTAGTTCTGAATTTACAGTGCGATGTGACAGCTAAAAAGGCCAGGCTATTTTGAGGCACAATTGAGGAAGCATTGTATTATGGGACCGAAGAGTGATTGTCTCTTTTTACAGGCCTCCAGAGAGAGGGCTCCTGGAATTCAGTATTCAATTTCTAGACACGTCTGAGCCAGAGAGATTTAGATCAACTGGAAGAGAGTCAGCAAAAATGATTTTAGAAAGTTAAAGAAAGCATATGTAGAACATTCTTACTCTCTTGCCTGTTCTTGTCCCGTCAACCTTGTCACCTGGAAATAGGGACTAGATTGAGGTTGTTTTGTTGATTATCATGTCCCCTTGTCATTTGCTAAATTCCCAGTGTTGTAGACACTGATACTTAATGTGGATGGATTTTTTTTTTTACCATTGACGTATTCTCCTACACTAATGATGTCTAATAAAATATACCACGTCAAACCAGGTTGAAAAAGCAAATCTAGGCTGGAAAGTTTAAGAGAAGTGAAGCAAGGGGGCAAGGGAGTTATTCATTGTGCCTAATTATTACTGAACCAATTCAAGCCACAAAGAGTAACCAAGTTTGTTGAGAATGAACTTGGCCTCAAGGCTCGGAAGCATTGGCGAAAACTTTTCCAGGTCCAGCTGTGGGGTATGGCATATAGATAGGAGTGCAAACCAAGAGCCAGTCCAACACGACTCACTTATCCATGTCTAGTACTTATTCTAGTTCCACTGTTTTCCAAAAGACCCAGATATTGGTCCAGTCATGGCAGAAACCATCTGTACAGTCTCAGAAAGGACGGGCAAGAGGCCATCCTTCTCATATGTTTGAACGAAAACAAGCCTCGACACGCCCATCGGGGGGGGGGGAGACGCTCAGACACAGCCTCTTACTCCTTCCTCCCTAAGCCAGGCCCTGGCTTTCTGAAGGGACGCACACACCTTTGGCTTGTTTCCCCAAAGATAGGAGTCGCGCGAGTGAATGAACACGCGAGTCAATCGGGACCTGTTTGTTCTCTGCGTTAACCCTGAGCGCCGATGTTTTGCTTCCCCAGAGCCCTTCAGCGCCGACGTGTGGGTCATGATGTTCGTGATGTTACTCATCGTCTCCGCCGTGGCCGTCTTCGTCTTCGAGTACTTTAGCCCTGTGGGTTACAACAGGTGCCTCGCCGATGGCAGAGGTAAGGCCAGCTGTACACGTTGCCTTTCTGCCTTTCTCTAGTTCTCAGCTCGGAATCTCTGTGCCCCTCATCTGCTGCCTGCCTCCGCCCTAACCCTCAGTCTTCAAGGTCACCACCTTGGTGACTCGTTAGAAAGACCCCAATTAAGGGTTTCTAATCAGTGCTATGGTTTTTCATTTTACCTTGGTGTTCAGAAAATATTAATTGCTAAATGTACAGTGACAATTGGGATTACCATTGTTCTTTAACTTGAGAAGTAAGTAGAAGACTAATTCACATGAAAGTAATATACCTTAAAAATAGTGACGGAGGGCTTCCCTGGTGGCGCAGTGGTTGAGAGTCCGCCTGCCGATGCAGGGGACGCGGGTTCGTGCCCCGGTCCGGGAAGACCCCACATGCCGCGGAGCGGCTGGCCCCGTGAGCCGTGGCCGCTGAGCCTGCGCGTCCGGAGCCTGTGCTCCGCAACGGGAGAGGCCGCAACAGTGAGAGGCCCACGTACCACTAAGAAAAAAAAAAATAGTGACGGATACACTTGTAACATTCTACTCATCTGTTCACTTGGAAAGAGTGGAGCTTTATCCTGACTTTTAAAGTTTATTGTGGAATTTATGAAAGATTTGCAAATGCATTAGATAAAACTAAAAATAATCACCCGTAAGTTTATCAGCAAGAAATAATGTCTGTTAATATATTGGTATATATACTTCTAGTCTTTTAAGTTTTATGTACATGTAGCCATTCTATTAAGTAGCCCAAACTTAGTAGAGCAAGAATGTGAAAACTTTTATCTTTCTTCTATTATTACCTAGACTATGTGACTGAACCCCTTAACAAAAACTTGTGTAGATTCCAAAACTTTCTGATCATTTCCCATTATTAAAGCAAATAAACAACAAGAAGCAAACACACACACACAAAGACCCCAATTTAGATGTTAGTTTGAATCTGTATGTCCCCTCCCTGCCTCAAGCCTGACCCCAAGCCCAGTTCCACCCCTAAGCAAGTGAGATCAAAGCTGGCAGCAGAAACGTGTAACATAAACATGTCAGAGGAAACTCTTTTGATAACCTTAGGCTACGAGCAGTCTGTCCGATCAGATGTGCTAACAAGGCAGATTAGACACATGTATCAAGAGTAAGAAAAAACAGGTTACCCCAGGGTACATGCAGGGTAGTTGTGGCTGAAACAGCTCTCCACAGCCAAAGGATAACCTCTGAGGTACAAGATCCCCAAAACATGTGTCTCCGGCTTACATCTCTCTGCCAGGAGGTAGAGGAGTTGGGTATTTGAAATAAAATGGCTGGGAGATGGCTACTCTTGGGGGTGGTCCATCTTCCTGGCTAGGAAGGTCCAGAGATGTGAGGGCTACCCATGTGTTTGAGGCATTTATGAGACTTCACAAAAAGTTTACTAGATTTCTGAAGGGGGCCAAGGTGTCCTTATAGATATCTCTTCTAAAACTTCCTGAGAGCACCAGGATTAGGAAATATTATGCCTCCTCTGCGTCTTCTCCCATCCACCATGTGAGCTCTATCCTGGAATTATGCGTCAAAGAGGAAAGATTCTTAACCCCAGCTACACATAAGAATTACCTATGGGGCACTTAAAAGACAAAGATGCATAGACCTCATATTCTAATATTCTGATTCACTAAGTCCAGAGCGGGACTTGAACCATTGTATGTTTCAAAATAGTGGTTCTCTACCTTGGCTGCATGTTACAATAACCACCGCACCTCACCCCAGTTTAGTAAGAATCTCTGGGGATGGTGTGTCAGTATTTTGTCAAAGCTCCCCTTGTGCTTCCGTTGAATTCACGTCCAGGCTATGAGCCACCCCTGCACTGAGGTATTTCCAGGTGTAGACCTACCTTCTCGTTTGGGGTGTGCCTTCTGGGGTGGACACTTGGATGCCTCCACAATGCGGAATAGTCAGGGGCTTCCTGCCTGTGCCAAAGGGTCATCCAAAAGCCATGACTACTCCCCACCCCGGTGGGCGTTAGTAACAAGAGAGACATCCGAGAAGCTCAAGAGTACACACACATGCTGACAATGTCAAGAGCCAAAGCTAGTGTTCGCCCTCCCCGACCCCGCAAAGAAAATCAAAGAGGCAAAAATTCAGACACAAAAATCAGAGCCAGGGCTTACGATTACTCACTTTACCGAAGGATGCTTGACTTCGCCAGAGAATTCAACATGGGGCCGCTTTAACTATCAAGTCTCCTTGGGGCATTTTACAACGCACAAAACTTTGATTTATAAACAGTTTTTTAGTTATGCACCTGTTCCAAGAAATAAGGTCCACTCGCACAGATGCGTGTGCACAGTTAGAACTTAGGCTCGACATGTGTAGTCACTGATGATTTAGGTGGCTGAGCAGATGCTCTCAGGACCACAGATAGCATCGAAACACCTGTGCTGATGTGCTGTGAAACTGTGCAGGCAGGTGCTCGTTTCTGCAGCGGAGGGGCTGCATGCAGGCCCAGACAGCAGGCAAGATTTCACCATCGCCAAGCAGAGAAAGCAGAGAGGCCACAATAAATACGTGTGCAGAAGCCCTGCGTGATCTGTGTGAAGGTCGGGTGGAGGACAAAGGCAGCCTACCTTTCCACCCTCAGATACATGTGGCCAAGCCAGGGATCTCTGGCAGACTCTCTGGGCCGCCTGGTATTCTTTTACACAGAAGGCAGGCCCTACTGGAGGGAACCAGATGGGAGGCGTTGGCACTGGAGTGAGGTCAAGGCTGCCTTTAAAACATTGAGTGCTAAGAGCTGGAAGCCACAGGAGAATCAGGATCAACTGCGTTCAAAGCGGCATCTGTGAATAAAATTGGAGGAGATCTATGACTAGTGGGAGAAAAAGACCCCACAAGGTTCTTGCTGACCGTCTTTTTTTTTTTTTTTTTTTTGCGGTACGCGGGCCTCTCACTGCTGTGGCCTCTCCCGTTGCGGAGCACAGGCTCCGGACGCGCAGGCTCAGCGGCCATGGCTCACGGGCCCAGCCGCTCCGCGGCATGTGGGATCCTCCCGGACCAGGGCTCGAACCCGCGTCCCCTGCATCGGCAGGCGGACTCCCAACCACTGCGCCACCAGGGACGCCCTTGCTGACCTTCTTTCTCGGTAGATACAAATACAAATTTTGGGAACGTGGTAATGAGGATGCAAGTGTGACCACAGTGGGATGGTTGCCTTCATTACTCAGTCTTGATGGGCTCTCAAGGGTCTTACATCCATCAGGGCAGGAAGCTGGCTCCTATGGCGCCCTGGCTGAGTCATGATCATTGGTTGGAGTAGGAGCCCGCACACACCCCAGGCCTCTGGTTTTTCTCTTGCACCTTCCTGTGGGTCCCAGGAGAAGAGAGACACAAGCTCTCAACTGAAAAAGCTGCCTAAGGGTAGCTTTAGGGCTGGGGCTTTGCTGGCAGGTTTCCTGCTCTGAGCAGGAACTTACCAGCTCTATGTACTTGTAAGTTTAAATAGAACCAGTGACTCTGTCTTAACCTTCTGTCCTTGTCTTTTTTGTCCTGCCAGAGCCAGGTGGCCCATCTTTCACCATCGGCAAAGCTATTTGGTTACTGTGGGGTCTGGTGTTTAACAACTCCGTCCCGGTGCAGAACCCAAAGGGGACCACCTCCAAGATCATGGTGTCGGTGTGGGCCTTCTTTGCTGTCATCTTCCTGGCCAGCTACACTGCCAACTTAGCTGCCTTCATGATCCAAGAGGAGTATGTGGACCAGGTTTCCGGCCTGAGTGACAAAAAGGTAAGAGCACCATTTGAAACCTCCCATCTTTCCCCCGGTCCCATTCTCAGCCATACTCGGAGCTCTCACGGACCTGTTAATTTCCTAAACCTTTAGAATCGACCGTTCTTCCTTATGGCTCCTGAAATTGGGACACAGGAGCAGAATTCAGTTTCCCCACCGAAATAATATTACTTCACGTTCGCCTTCTCATTTGTGAAAGGTTGTCCCCAGCGCGCCCTGGGCCGCAAATGAGGGGCTTGGTGTGTAGCGGTTTTCTGCGTACAGGGTTCCTCTTGTCCGGGGCGCTCAGGAGGCCTAGCAGCAGCACCAGGCTGCACCTTTGGGCTGTTACTAGAGGGCCGCCCCGCGCACCCACGCTGAGGGTGCTGGCCCGTCACGGCCCTCATTTTCCTCCCCCTTTGTTCCTCTGCACGCTCGCGGGTTCCCAGGGTCGAGGAGAAGGATTGTTCTCATTGTGTCCTGAAGAAAGGTATCTGCTACTTAACTGGATCGGGGGGTGCCGATGAATGGGTTGTCCCCATACCAACCGCAGGCCTCCCTGCTGGCCTGTGCCGTGAAGAGAGGAAGGCAAGTAAGCGTCTGCTGGTTGCCATGTTCTCTGTGCGAGGATGTGTAAAACCCAGGCTCAGTACATGTGACTCTCTAGGTCTGCTGGAAGCAACACAGGTTCCGTGGGAGCTCTGGTCCAACCCCAGTACTAGCGGCTACCTTCCTGGAGTGCCCAGGAGAGCCCCTGGATACCCCAAATCACTCTGGAGACTTTCACTTACAATGTCTCCTCTTCTCCGTTTCCTTAAGATTTAGAAAATGTGATTTCCCACCCCTTCCCCCAGGATGAAACTATGTGATATAGACAGATGTGTGTTTAGACCACATAGGTCATATGTAGTTCATGCTTTATCACATGGGTCAGCTTTTCCCAAGACAAAGCCTTAATCACTGAGCAGATGGTTGGAGAAGAATGAAAAGGAGGAGATATTCTCTTTGGGGACTCAAGTTATGATTTCTCCATCTACTCATCACTACTCACCAAGGACATTCAAAAGCATAAGGAAGATAAACAGCTTCTTAAGGGAATGAAAAAAAAATATATATATACACACACACACACACATGCATGGAACACTCACGATGTTCACCTCTTTAGGTTGGCTCTTTCTTTGGTTTGTCTTCCTTTTCACTTTATTTTTCTTCCTTACTTTCAAAAGCATTCCCTCTCTTCTATTTCCTTCTCCCTTATCTTTAAGCTTTTTTTTTATTTCTTTTCTTCTAACTCATGATTTATTATGCATTTCTTCAGATATTCACCCATCTATTACTTAATTCACTTTAAACCTTTCTCTCTCTCCTTGTTCCTTTGTCAGCATCCTTCCTTTACCATTTTGATCCTCTCAGAAACTTTGAGCTAGACCTCTCCCTTCATCCCTTTCTATAACTAATTTTTGTGCCTATTTCTGTGACCTGGGCAGTCGTGGTGCTAAGAACAGCTGATCTCCCAGGCTCCGTACTTGGATGTGGCGGAGCTGAGGTGGGCCACGGCCACCCTAAGACACGAATGTGGCAGAAGCGTGACAGACCATGCCCCCACGTGTGGATCTGTCAGGGGTACGGAGGACCATATCCTCCCATCAGGGAACGGCAGAGGTGTGGCGGATTATGTCCCCATGCAGGGTGTGGTGGGACCGTGTCACCATGCAGTGAATAACATGGTCGAAGGGTGGTGGGCCACAGCCCATCCGGGGACTCTGGACAGTTAAGTAGGGGATCCACCACAATTATCACAGTGTTTTCTTTCGTTTCCTCTGAGAATTGATTAGGACACTGTATTTATGTTTCTCATCCTCTCAAGGGCCATCCGGCAACAACTGAATGATTTTCTACTTGAACTAAGCATAATTGAGATGGAGGGAGATTGTTTTCCCTTCTGTGGTTTGGAAAGAACATATTGTTCTGGGCTGCTTGAACAGAGAGGCTCTGCCCCTTGTCTGTCCTCCACACCACGTTGGTTATGTCCTGAGAAGTTGGATCCCATCTTTGCTTAAAGAACTTGAGTGGCTCCATTGCTTACAGAATAAAGGCAACTTTTTTCAGGCGTGGCGCTCAGAGCTTTTACAAATGATTCCCAGTGTGCACCAGCAATTCCGTCTCATCAGCCAATGCGTAGACTCTTGCATCCTATGTTCTAGGCATCCTTGCCTCCTTATCCTTCCCAGCGATGCCTCTCTGCATCTGCCTGGGGTGTTCTTCTCCTTACTTCTTCACTCACCAAACTCCTACTGAAATTGCAAGACACAGATCAGAGGTCCCTTTATTTGTAAAGCCTTCTCATCTGGGCTCATCTGGGAAGTTAGCCATTGTCTCCTCTGTTGTGGCAATCATTCATACCTTTATTATAGCACTTGTCTCCCACATTGTAATCTACAGACGTGTACCTGTCCATATCTCCCCTTATTTGACCATGAGCTTCACAGGGTCAGTGACCATAACTTGGTTATCATTTTTACAAAAAGTCTGTAGGGAGAGAGGGAGAGATGGTATACTCATTTAAGAGTCTCTTGCACAGAGCAGTGGACTAGGCATTACAGGCAAAGAGAGCAGCAAGAGAGCAAGAAGTCTTTAACAGCTGTTCAGTTTGAAAATGATTATCTGATCCATTTCAGAACTCCGCAAATGACAAAATAGCATCTGACCAGAAAGTGTCAACATAATTTACAGAAGTATAGAAAACATTTAAGTAACCAATGACATACAACTGCAGATCAGTGTCAGGAACAGTTTTATAAGTCAGAGAGTTTTCTGAAAGTGCACTTAAAATGTCAAAATTCTTATCAATTTTACTTCAAAACACCTAAAGAAAACTAAGTCTTGAGAATGACTTACACGAGAGGAAGTATGTTCTGTGAATTTAGCAAAAGAAAATAATAAAGTCTTCAAAACGATAACACTGAGAACAGAAATGAGGTGATTTTGAAGACTCTTTTTTCAGTGTCATGAAATTTTCATCAAGGAAGGTAACATTTAAAGTGGAGAAGGGTTTCTATACTTGTTTTGACTATCACGGATGACATATCTTCTATGTAACTCAGACCAAATGATAAATATTTTGGAGGGATGATGGGGAGATATTTGTAGTCATTAGATTTAGATATTTTAAGGAATTATCTTCAATTTTATGGCAGGAAAATGTTCCCAGATCTCATTTATGTTAAGGTACAAAGTCAGAATGTTCAGAGTTAAATTTCCATGAAATCCTATTTGGGGGCTCCTTTTTTATTGGATGGCTTCCATCTTGCAATAGCACATTACATCATTGAATTCAGAATTATTCCACTACATGCTATAACTAAATATGGGTGCAAGTTCTAACATTTAGCAGCCCTACTGTACATTCCATCAGCTCTCCCAGTGGGAGGAGGATATAAGGAAGCTGGTGACATCTTTCTTCTCTTAACGAAGAGCCCACAATGCTCATTCTCATATTCTCAGCTATCCGGATGGATTTCTCATTTCGCAGTTGGCCAACCACAGTATAGAGGAGAGTTTGGCCAGGCGAACAGGAGACATATTTTCCGGGCACTGGATACATTAAGTATTTACATATATGTTATATGAATAATCTTCATCAGGTATGACTATTCCCATTTTACAAATAAGGGCACTGAGACTCTGGGAACTTTCGTGATTCCCTAAAGTCATACGTTATCAAGTGACAGAGCCAGGGTTTGAGTTCCTGTGTATTTGGCTTTAAAAGTCACTTTGCCAGGATGTCTCCTTGTAGTGAATCCCAGACAAAGTTATGACACAGCTAAGGATTGGTATTGACACCCCTGCACCCCACCCACTTCCTCATTGAATCTCCTATCCTCTCATTCAGTGACCTTCAGGTCACCATACACTACCACTGCCAAGACTGCTATTACTACCTCTACTACTAGTACTGATAATAATAATAGCAATTATCATTATTATTAATATGACTTCAACACTGATATCTCTGCAAACATTTTTTTCAGCTCTCGGGAGCCAGGCGTAATGCCAAATACATTACATAGATTTCTTATGTAATGGTGCTTTTATAATCATACCTTCATTTGTAGATGAGGAACTTGAAGCTTGGAGAGGTTAAGTCATTTGCCCTTCTGATGTTCCTGGCTGGCCAACAGCCCCTCAGCCGTGTGCCACCGTGTTCAGATTCCAGTGTTCTTTCCAGTTGATCCTCTTTCTTCCTGACCTTCCCATCTACCTTCCCGAAGCTTAACAAGTGGGATCCTTTTCCTCTATTAAAGAGGAGCTATCTGATTAACTGATCCAAAATAATTAGATAGTATTTTAACATTTGCCCCTTATTTAATAAGTCTTTCAGAGGCATTCCTTTGAACAGAGAATGGTGGTGCTTTCGTGGACCTGGGCAGGCTAATGGCCCACAGATGGACTTTAGCCTGGGCCTATTGTGACCATGAGCTTTAAGCCACTGTTGGAGGGTGGCAGAGGGGTGGCAGCAGGACAGAGAAGCGTCAGTGGTAGGTTCAGGGGGTGAAGGAAGCCTGCAGGGAGGCAGAGGCTGCCAAGGTCACTAGGGGCTGCCGTCAGGCCAGGGTGCTCCCAAGGCTGCGTCCTACCTTACACATTCCTGCCACCAGTGTGACATACGCCCGCATTGTATTTTGCTGTTCTTTTCCTCAAGGAACTACAGGAACTTTATGAACTTTAAATGTCAAAAGGTGTTTATCTGGTTAATGAGGGCAGACATCTTCGCCTGCAACATTGAAGGTGCAATCAGGATAGCTTTCTAAAAACTAAGGAAGAACCCCGTGGCTTTTCTAGATAATGATTATTCTGAGTTTCTGAGAAGTTCCATAGAGTCTGGAAGCTGTCTCATGTCCTTCTGGCAGATAGGCAGTGTATGACTTTTTAAATCAGCACGCAAACAAATGTGTCAGTGTGCATCCTGGAAGAAAGCCAGCCTGGGGATAAGGTATTTACGCCACAACTACACTGATGTGTGATGCTTGGATGGCATTTGAGCATGGGTGAGGAAATGGGCCTTGCTTGCCACTGTACAAATGGTACTTCCTTGCCCTATTAACTTTAGGCCAGAAGCCAGTGGGAGGCAGCTGACCTCAAGCCTGATCTGTCACACCCTGGTCCTGGCCCAGACCATCTTGGTCAGGTCATGGAATAGTGAGCTAAAAGTAGCTCACCAGGGAAAGCAGCAGGAATGACCAACTAGCCGGGGACCTAGAAATGAGGGCCTGGGCTGGGCCTCCAGGTAGCTGAGGGAAAAAAGGGTGTGATTTATTACATGGAGTCCCTTGGAGCTGTCGGGCATCTGGTCCTTTTGTTACAGCTGGCCAAGAGCAGTTCTGGAGGAAGTGACAAGAGAAGAAAACTCCCCAAACCCTGGGACTGTACGGGGTACAGGACACACATGGGTGGGAGAAGGGACACGTGCCCCTTTGTCTCCTAATTAGCTGAACCTAATTAGCCGGTCCAATGCATGGACCACCACCCCAAGTACTGAACCCACTCATTCCTGCCAGGGCGGCCTCCATCCAGATGCATCCAGAACAAAGCCCTGGGGCTTAAGCAGCCCAGCTCTGCTGCCAAGGGTCAGCTCTCAGCACTTCTCCAGGTTTATTTGAGAACGGGACTGCTTACGGCCCCAGCTGGCCCCCGTGAACTCTAATTCCCGAGTCCGTTCTCGACTGGCTGCCTTGACCGAGGCATCCAGTAAGGCTTAGCAGTGGCCACCCTCCCGGTCCAGGGATACGGGTGTCCCCGTGTTGATTGCTGAGCTCCCGAGGGAGCCCCAGGGTCCCCTTCCTCTCCTTCTCGTGTCCCCTTTATAGCATCAGGCTTCACTCTGCCCTCCTCTCCTTGAATGACCACCTGCGTCCTGACCTTCTGTGACTTCCCACACAGGATACCTCACCTCCCACCTCTGCTATACTCTTGGGGCTCCTAGGGGTTGAATGGTGGTCCCCCAAAAGATACGTCCACATGCTAATCCCTGGAACCTGTGAGTGGTGACCTTATTTGGAAAAAAAAGATCTTTGCACATGTAATTAAGTTGAGCATCTCAGGTTATGACCGTCCTGGATTGCTGCTAAATCCAATGACAAGTGTCCTTATGAGAGAAAGGCAGAGAGAGAGCTGACGCAGAAGAGAAGACCAGGAGAAGTAAGAGGCAGAGACGGGAGTGTGGCAGTCGCAGAAACACCTGGAACCACCAGAAGTTAGGAGAGACAAGGAGTGGATTCTCCCCTAGAGCTTATGGAGGGAGCGCAGCCCTGCTGACATCTTGATTTTGGACTCCTGGCCTCCAGAACGTGCGAGAATAAATTTGTATTGTTTTAAGCCACCAGCGGTTTGTTATGGCAGCCACAGGAAACGAACACGGGGCCTCAGTGCCCCTCCTGTAACCTGCACTCTCAGGGGCTTGCCCCCCTTAAACCCTGGAGCTCTTACTCACCTGCTCTTGTCAGCCACCCAGCCCCATCCTTCCAAAGCGCGTATTTCTTACAGCAGAATCCAGTTCAGTTCCTCTTCCCACTAATCTCCTCTGCTTGGAAGAACAGATCTACGTCACCCTGAAGATTTGCAGAGATATGGTTTGCACCCAGAGGGAGTCTTCTCCCTGCTGGTTAATTTTAAGGAGACAATAAAAATCCCACGTGTCACTGTGTGCTCCCTTTTGCTCTGTCCTTGGGCCTGAGTACTGTTAGTTTCTCCCAGTATGTAGCATGTTATCTGTGTGTACGCTCCCTGTGCAGCCTTCTACTAGACCTCTGAGCAGGGAGGCCATTGTCAAAGGGGACTGAGGACATGTTTTTGTAAGATGTATCATTTTCACAACTCTTCTGGGGAAAATATTATTAACGCAGCCCTCTTATATTCTGGATTTCACTGTGCTGTTCGTATCACGGAACTGCAAGGGACGTTATTTGATCATGAGGCACAAGTGATGTTTTGCTCATCAAAGGCAAACAGGTGTCCTCTCTCTTCATGTAGATGAATGTATCTTCCCTGTTACACAGGAGTGCACACTCACATATGCATGTATGTGTGTGCGTATGTGTGTATAGATATGTGTATCTCCATCCTCCAAAACTACATAAAGATAACAGGATAACTGGGTAGTTAGGAACTTGACACTTAACCAAGCTGCATAAGGAACGCAAGTTTCCCACATCCATAGGAACTTCCATTTTACAGAGTTGATCTGAGAAAGGACGTCTTTACCTGGAAAAGAAAGGAACTTTTGTCTCATTCTGCTGACATTAGTGGAACCATCATTTTGTGAAATGAAACAAAAATGAAATGAAGGAAGGAAGAAGAAAAGAAAGAAAAGGAAGGAAAGAAAAAAAGAAAAACAAACATCAGAACCCAATCGTAAGCTAGATCTGCTCTGTGTATCTCTTCTTAGAAAGGTGGTCCTGTGCAAGGTATTGGAGAGATAGATGCCTTCCTGGAGCCATGACATTTTTTTAAATTGCTACTACACAGATTAGCATGAGGATGAATTCACAGTTTCCCCACCTGAATTGACCCCAAGTGAAAGCCAGCAATAGACAACAAACAATTTTATTAACAAAACTCAAAGCATGTACCACCAAGTGCAGTACTCAAGTTTTGGGTACGCTGAGAGCAGGAGAAAATATTGAGCGTGTCTCTGAACTGGTCAGGTCCTTGAATTTATCTGTGTGGCTTCCAAATGGGACCTCTCTGGTCAGGCCATCTCTTCCAGGTTGGGAAGAGCAAGCGGCCCTGCGGAATCCCATAGAAGTTCAAATCTACTTATGGTCAAGTCTCTGGTTCTGAGAGAAGTGAGCCGTTGCATTTAGCTAACTGTTGAAAGCAGTTTTTTTATTCCGAAGTTTATAGATGTCCAAGAAAAATAAGAGAGTTCCTCAACATCCTTTTCTCTCTGGTTAAAAACAAAAATTAGAAATAAATGTTTCCGTAACTTTTACTATGAGTAGCTTTACTAAAAGCTACCAAGATGGCAGCTTTTACAGGCTGATGAAATCTTAGCTTGTGTTTTGAGGATTTATTAAGAATTAGTGTTTCACTTCTGGACAACTAAGTTCAAGTCCTTTGAGACAAATTAACGCAGCCGTGAAAATTTATATGTGGCCAAAGGCATCGGGCCTAAAATGAATCAAGTTTTAGAGACGTCAGAATTGTATTCACAGTGCAGACTGTGGCCCGGGCTGGCTCTGGGCCTTTGTTTTGGTCTTCTGGCGCTTCCAGTACACCCTCCACCCCATAATGGCGGCAAGAGAGGTGGGCAAGGGCCTCAGTGGCCCATGTGCAGTCTGTTGTATTTTGGGAAGCCTTCTGCATAGCGGGGCTACCTGGGCATGTGCTAGGGCCAGGAAGGTAGGGAAGCGGGTGTTTGGAGCGGGGTGAGGGTGGTGGCTGAGAGATCCTGAGGCTGGGGAAGCCCAACCATTTCTTCTACAATTCATGTCAAGGTTTCCTTTCCAGCGAGGGTCACAGAGAGCCCAGGAGAGACAGCTCATGCTCTACAGGCACCATAGCCTCAGACATTTCTTCTGCCCTATTTGGGAAGATCAGATGCAGAGTGTCAAGGGCAATGGCTCCAGGCCAGTGTGACCCTGAGAGCTGCCCACATGGAGGGTCCCCGAGGTGCAGGCAGCTTAGACTTTCAGGAGGCAGAGTCGGGAGGAGGAAAATCGGGGTTCTGGGTCCTCTGTGTAATCATTATAGGATTAGTCTGTCCATGTGGACCTGTCTGTGTTGGCGACACCCAGGAAGGTGTGGGTTAGGGCCAAGTCTTGATATCAGAGTCACTCAGGGAACCCTTTCAAACGAAACAGGACTCTGTCCATCCAGCTGGAAATAAAAGTCCAGGTGGCAAGAGCTGCCGCCTGAGCAGGACGCAGCCAGGAAACCAGACATGTGAAAAGGGTTGAGAGAGGAAGCCGCTCTGCGGGGAGTTACTGGAGGGCTGTGCCCCCTCCACTTTCCTCCCACCCCTCAGACCTACTGAAGGGGCTTTGAGGGGGTCACTGGGAGAGCTTGGCATTCACCCCCTGTGGTTAGAATGGGGGAGAGGCTGGCATTTGCCCCAAACCTGAGAAGACCCAGGTGACAGGTTCCCACCCACGGCAGGTCAGGTCTGCATCCCTCGAGTCCACGTCAGGCCACTCGGGCAGGGGGGCGCCAGTCTGGGCCGGGAGTGGAGGGAGGTGAGTCTAAAGGCACCTGCCCACTGGGCTTCCTGCTCAGGATGGGGCAGCTGCCCATCCAGAGATACGTGGGAGGGTGGCAGCCAGCGGGGGAGCTGGAGGGTTTGATGTAGACGAGCAGCTGCCTTCAGGGAGCGAGACCAAGGTGCTCACCGAGAGGCTCTCGGGGAACCCATGAACTCGCCTGACCAGGAGAAGAGTCTGCTTTGCACAGCGGCCTTGTCCAGAGAGCATCCATGCCGGCTCACTACGGCACCACGAGGTGGGTTGTGCCTGCCTCTGGCTTCTCCTACTCTCTGCCTTCCACCCCAGGCCCCCCAGAGAACGGGGGAGAACAGAACAGCTCAGGGGCAGGTCCCGTAAGAGCTGGCTTCGCTTGGCCCGGCGTTAGCACCTGGGGTTCCTGCAGACACACGGCCGCCTCGGCCCTTATTAATGAACAATGACTGAACTATTTAAGGAACACACACTATGTGCCTGTTGTCAGACTCTTCACATCTGTGTCTCCTTTAATCCTCGTGCCCACCCTTTGCGATAGATGTTATCGACTTCTTTCCATAGATGAGGAGAGTCATTTAAGGGATAAGCAAATTCGCAAGTCACACAACTAGCAAGTGAGGGCATCGGATTTGATCCAGGGAGAGCCGACTCCAGAGCCTGCAGCCGTCCTGTCTTACCGCACTGCCGTAGCCCCATGTGCTCTCTGTGTGGACACGGGGAGGAGGGACACGCTTCTAGAGACACAGGCCTGGGGCAGCAGAACCCAGGCCAGCCCCCGTCACGGGACCCTGTCTGACCTGGCTTCTCGGATTCTCAAGGAGGTGATTATGGAACCCCACCAACCCACTGAGAGCGGGTAGACCCTCTGCCCAGCTATGGATGCACAGGAACCTAGAAGAGACTTCTGTTCACTCCAGTCTCGGAATAGCCAAGGGCTCTATTGTCTTTGTTTCTGAACTCAGCCCCTCGCACCTTTAAGAGCCACGTACTTGATGAGTGTTGCCTGGATGAATGAATCAAAGAGACACGGAATGTTGTCAGGCACCATGTTTTCTCCCTTCCAGGAAGTAACCAATATACATACTTACTTAATCTGGCCAGAAAAGAAAAGATCCTACTCTCAAGAGAGAGAAAAGAATTGGAGAGGAGGGAAATGTCTCGTTCTCCCCCCCCTCCATCCTCGTCTTAGGCGGGAACTAGAGCAAGAACTGTGTTCACTTACTGCTTCTGAAGTGCTCGTGGCTAGGAGACCATCAATGGCTTAAGTCTAGAAACTACCTCGATAGTAAATGTGCTAAATGCTTAATTCTTTCAAACTTCCTCACCCATCTCCCAGCTCATCACTTGCACGGCACTGGGTTCTGAGTTAAGCATAAGGCAGTTCCAGTTCTTGCAAGAACTGATTGCCAGCAGACCGTGAGACAGCTGGGACTTGGCCTCTTCTGGACCGAGTACAAGAGAGCCGTTGAGCTGGGTGTCATCCTGGTACTGAAGAGAGAACGCTGTGATGTCTAGTGATGTCTCCTAGTGGCCTCGAGTACAAATTGGACAAGATGGCAAACAGCCTCGCGTTAGGAAGCACGCTGTGGCCGCAGACCTCCCGGGCAGAGGTGCCACTAGGGAGTGATGCTCCCAGGGAAAAAAATGCACTTGAACACACAAGGTCATCCACTTACGTGTCTTTACGGGACACACCCATCCATGACTGCAAACGCGCGCACACACCAGAGGGTGCAAATGCGGCTTTGACTGGGCGTGCTGAGCAATTTCTGCTTTTTTCCGTTTCTCCTTATAAAAGCACGTCAAATTAATTCCTGCCAGTTACGGCCAAATCCCTTTCTCTCCGCCAGTCAGGGCCGCCTGAACAGGCAAGAGGCTCTCTCACCTGCTTCATTATGTAAATTGATATTCCAGCGCTGAAGAGCAAAGCAGCCTTCAGCACAGCAGTGATCCCAGGCTGTGATGAGAAGAGGTGGTCTGACAACTATAAATAACAGTTCACGGGACATGTGGACGTCAGTAAGCTGGGGGTCAGATGTAACCATAAATGTATCCATACTCAGAAGACCTGCAGTCAAGGGCAAGCATGAGCCACCATGGAAAGGGCACAAAACGATACACACACACACACACACGCGTGCACGAAGAAATCAATGAATACTTAAGATCTCACATCATGAGATTCATTTCTTTGGAAAAGGCCTGCACGGTTCATCCAGGAGTTGCTATACGCAGAGCAGGAGTCTTCCCAGTGATCACAGCTGGGAGGACTGACTTCGCTCTTGACTGCCTCACCCTGTCCCCTCACCCCAGCACTTCAGAGCCTCCTCTTGAGTTAGAATTACAATCTCTCCTCTCAGTCCCGAGTCATCAAAAAGAGGCTTTTAACAGAATCAGGTAATTGTCGCCCTGGTCGTCTCTGCTGGGGGTGGCACAGGCCAGACACAGCTCACAGCAGCACGGGCACCTCTGCTTGGTGGTGTGGTCTCGGTGACAGGAGCGGGGCTGGGGGTTGCAGGGAGGGCTTGTTGGGAAGCTGGGCAGTTCTCCAGCCCCTCCTGAATAGTCTTCATGATGTGCCCTCAGTTTTCGGTTTGAAGGGTCGCGAAATCACACATCATCCACTACACCCAGGATGAGTCCCTCCGGGTTACAGATGACCCAGCCAAGCGGCCAGTCTACCACCAGTCCCCCTCCCTTGCTGGAAGCAGCACTCCGTGCGGGCTACTGCATGCACATAAAAAGAACAGCGCGGCATCCTCGACATCCTTGCAGGATCTGAAGGACGTGTGGTTCAGCGAGGAAGGAAGGATCCCTGAAAGAAAATGGTGCCCAGGGCAGTCCTCCAGTGGGGCTTATTGGCCTGCGTGACCGCTGCTGCTGTGGAACATTTTCACGTGCTTTCTAGTTGAAACATTTATATAAAGAACTAAAAAACTTTGAACGATCTGCTACTTAGAATGAAGAGATCTTGGGGACATTTAGTAATAGTTTAATCACAGGTTAGTGAGACTTTTTTTTAACATCTTTATTGGAGTATAACTGCTTTACAATGGTGTGTTAGTTTCTGCTGTATAACAAAGTGAATCAGCTATACATATACATATATCCCCATATCCCCTCCCTCTTGCGTCTCCCTCCCTCCCTATCCCATCCCTCTAGGTGGCCACAGAGCACCTAGCTGATCTCCCTGTGCTCTGTGTCAGCTTCCCACTAGCTATCTACCTTACGTTTGGTACTGTATACATGTCCATGCCACTCTCTCACTTTGTCCCAGCTTCCCCTTCCCCCTCCCCGTGTCCTCAGAGACTTTTTTGTTTTTAAGATTGTCTCCCTTTTGACACCTAGATGTGATTCCTTTGGACTGAAAAAACGGGGCTTTTGATTTTGTGGCCATGGATCATGTAGGAAAATAGAGACTTTTTGGATGCCCTGGAGGGGAGCTTAGAAAAGCAGCAGGGCCCAGGAAGTGGGGTATGAGTACAGAAAGAGAAGTGTGAGGGCCAGCCCTGACCCCAAGCAGAGGGAAGCCCTTCCCCTTCCTCCAGCGCTTCATCACCATCGCCTGCCTCTCCCCCAGCCCAGCTACCCCACCCCTGTCCTCCTACCGCCACCAGACCCCACCTGTCACCCTCCACTAGAATCACTCATCGATGCCCATTTCCTTCACTGCACTGTGTGCTCCTTGAGGCAACAGACATGCTTTCAATAACTCTGTTCAGCTCCTGGGATAGTGCCTGGTACATTACAGAAGGGTGTTAAGTGAATGAATGTTCCCAGAACAGAAACTAATAATATTAACACTGAAGTTCTGCTTTCTTATGGATTAAATTGCCTTTAATGAGCTAAGCATTTACAGTCTTCTTTCTCTGGGGAAATGTATTTCTGTTTCTGAACAGCTGACATAAATGAACTACTGAGGACAGCGTGTTCATAGGTTGGAGCCTGCCTATTAAAAATTGCATTTCCAAAGCCAAAAATAAATCAGTCTTTGTATTGTGCGTTCCTCTGCAGTGTGAGCAACCACGACCATCATCCGTGGTAGTCACTATGGAAACCACATCCGTTGTTACGGTCTCAGAGTGGACCAGTCACCCCTGACCAGGGGTTGCCTTCCTGGGCTAGATGCTCTACATTCTTGGTCTTCTTTACTTCTCCTCCCAGACCTTTCAGGCAGATGCTACCTCTGCTTTCCAGAAGGGAAAACTAAGACTCAGCTACTGGAAAGTATGTGGCATGGCTGGGTTCCTAAGCCCCTCTGGTGCCTCAGTTTCCTAATTATAGAATGGGGATAAAAATGTCACCTACATTATAGCTGTTGTGCTGATTAAAGATGTATCATACTGTATATACTTATAATACTGTGAAATGCTTAGAATAGCGTTGCATGCGTACTAATCCCTCAGTACATGTTAGGGTTCGGATCCTATGACAGAGCCAGGGTTTGCGCCAGAATCCATCTCACAAAGGCCATGCTGTTTCCAGCAGGTGATTAACATGTGCTTGGAAAGCCGTAGACAAACGGCTCCTAATCCACTCTAGGACCCACCCTCCCTCTACCCTCCAGGATCCCTGTACTTGTCTATTTCAGTGAGATTCAGAGATGGGGTGGGGACGACCAGTACTGTGCCAGGGCTGGAAAGGTGTGCAGGGGAGGATGGAGGTGCCACTCTGCAGTGCTTAGACTCCCTGAAAACAGCTCTGGATCCCGGGCTGCCTGGAAAGAGGGTATCTGCCATGGGCAGCAGGCGCCCGGAACCTCTTTACAGCCATCCTGTGGGGCTTTTGAGAGAAAAGCCCCTCCTAGGATGCTTTTTGAGCATCCTCCTAGGTGCAGAGTAAGAGCTCATGGTCGTTTCTAAATCTATGTCTGTCACCCATCGCTGTGATAGAAAACAGCTACTTCAAATATTATTTCCTTGGGCAAGTGGGCCCTACCCCAAACAGTTTCTTACAGGACTGGACAGACTCTAAACCTGGGTTCCTCTTAAAGCCTTCTCTAACTGCATGGTCTGTATTGCCCAAGAGTTGTCTGTCCTTTCAGACTCCCAGAAAAAGTAAACCTAACTGCTTCTACCTCAAGGTCTCTTTAAGACGTAGAAAAGAGCTTTAGCTACACTGCGAATTATTGATGAAACCAGAGAATTTATAACATTCCTACGTTTATTATTAATATCCATTTTGACTAGTTTATTTAGCAATAGAAATCATGTTCTTATTGTCGTAAAGAGTTGCTATCTTTACGTATCTTTATCTATCGTAATTTGTCCGCTAATGAAGGAAAGACTAATGCTCCCCAATGACCCCTCGCCATTTGGAAAATTCCCAGAAAGTCAAGTTAGATGTGGGTTTGGGAGAAGAGCCTGAGACCCAATGGTTTCAGTCCCTGAAGCTCCTCTTCTCAGTAGCTAAGCCAGGGAGCTCTCTTCCCATGTTCTATACCATTGAGGTGTCTCCACTGGCCAGTTCACACTTTAGACATGCTGCGTTAGTGCCCCTTATCTTGCGTATCTCTGTGATGCAAACCTAGTGTGATGGTGTTCTCTAAACAATCAGTTGTGTTGTTTTTCATTCTCACTACCTACTCTTCATTTATTCGTTCAGCAGATAGACTCTAAATATCTACGTAAACCACTGCCCGGAATACGGTGTGGGAAGATCAGAACAGCTCTGTGCAAGCATGCTCTCTCTCTCTCACCTTCCTGTCCTCACTGAGTTCAGAGCCCAAGTACACATCTGTCCCTGTCTATCCCCAGCGGCTGCCACGCTGTCCGTGGTTAAGGCCTAGAGGCCTGGGGATAAGAAAGACCAGTAGCTGTGCTTCTTTTTCTCAAAGAATCTCTCCTGAAACCCCTTCCACCTTCTGTAAGCCCCCACTTCAACCTGGATTCTACCTCCTAGCAGAATCCTGCCACTTTGCACAGTTCCTTGGATTAACTAAGGCCTCTGTTGTACCATCTGCCCGGCTTTTTGTTTAAGCTTTCCTGTTCTCTGCACTTAGCATAACACCTAGTACATAATAGCAATTAATTCAACAGGTTATTTATTGGATGGTTACCACAGTTACATTGTGAGTAGGGTTGCCAGACTTAGCAAATAGAAATATAGGGTACCTACTTAAATTTGAATTTCTGATAAACAGCGGATATGATTTTAGTATAAATGTGTCCCCAGATTTCATGGAACCCTACCTGTGAGGTGCTGGAAATGGGCTTAAACAGCCCTGGCCTCATAGTCCGGTGAGGGGGGCAGACACTCAAAACAGTAGATCAAGTACCATGATAGAGGAATGTCCTTGGGTGTTCCTTTCAAGGTTAAGTAAACGCAGTCTTTTAACCCTTCAGCATGAGACTTGCTCCCCTTACCTTTAATGGTTTTCTGAACCTTCTCAAATTTCACTTGTGAGTTATAGGAGAGAGCACAGTGATCATAAAGCCCCCCCACTGGCGCATCACAGGGCCTGACCATGTGCTTCCCACCTGCCACATTTCTCTTTAGCTTCCCATTATAGGCTCCCTATTTAAGTAGGAGCACTGCGTTATCAGCTCGTGTAGCCTGTGGTCCTCTAGGGCTCCATGATCCTTTCTGACCATGCTTTGACGAAGCCAGTTCCTGCCCCTTCTTACTATAGGACCATGTGGTTTTACATCCTATGAGGGTTACTTTGTTTGATCCCTAATTGAACTTCATCCTTTTAATATCCTCTTTCCTCATGCCAGACTTATTACTTTGATGTTTACTTCTGTTTCCAAATGGCCAGCCATCCAATCCAATTTAATGTCATAGCAGATTCAAGGAGCAAGTTTTCCATCCCACCATCTAAGTGATTAAAGAAAATGGCACCTTTCCCTGTGTATTTAATGTTACCCTCACCCTCCCAACTCAAGCAATCACATCTACCCTTTCACCAAGGGTCCCATCTACCTTTTGCTACAGAGAAACTTTTTTCTTTACAGTTTACTCTGGCACTGGGTAGAGACTTTTTCCCATTCTGTTAATTGGCTCCTGATTTGAAACTTATAGAATAGTTTTAAAGTAGACTAGGTACTCTGTAAACCATTGACAAAGGGAACATGACACATGCACTTGGAACCATTAAAAGGACCCGGTGGGCTGGTATCTTAAAAGAATCATCATGGAGCTTGATAAGGAAGCTTGAATAACTTCCTGCTAGGTAGCTGAGACAATAGCCCAGTTAGTGCACACATTTACCTCTAATTACGTCCGCCCAGATAAGGATTTAAAGAAATATAAGTGTGAAATGGACTCATCTAGATTATTCTCCCAAATATATATTGCAATTCATAAGCAAGCTACCATGCCAGTAATTCTCTCTCTTCATTTGCTTATTCTAGAAAAAGTCTCTCTCCAAGCCTGAGACGAAACACGCCTTGGGTTTTAAGTGGAAAAATTAACCTTAATATGTTTATCTGATGCGAACTTGAAGTTGTTCTTCTGAGAATTCACATCAGACCAAGCTAGCGGGGCTAGACTCAAGGGAAAGGCACTGACAGGAGGTATGTTATTAGAGACAAGAGTTTCCAGGGAGCGGTCACCCTAAAAGGCAGTCTAAGCTCAGGACATCCTGTAGGGCAGGCCCCCAGTTAAGCAACGGATCTAAAATCTCAAAGAGGTTCTCAAAGAGGTTTATCCCTCCCTATCTGTGTTTCTCTTTTTCCCCACTAATGGAAATTATATTGTATGGCGTGACATGTTCATATTTAACATATTTACAACATTTGTCTCTCCCTGCTAGACGTAACCTCCGTGAGGGCAAGACTTTTTGGCCTTCTTTACTGATGTATCTGCAGTAACTATAATAGAGTCTGGCAAACACAGGTGCTCAAATATTTGTTGAAGAATGAGTTAATGAACTATTTAGTCGAATGAATGAATGAATGAATAAGACAGTTATATAATTCATATAGCGTTCATAGCATAAGCCAATACTTCCTTTTCTTTATTAGCCATTTGAATGTGAGGAACAGGAGATAGTTTCATCAATACTGGTGGGGAAGAGAGGGTAATGTAGAGAAATATTGGACATTTATAGTCTCAGAATTTGCTCGACTTGTGATTTCTGCTGTCAAATCATCTAAATCAAGCAGGTGTATAAGAAGAATACCGAATAATACTACTATTGTGGTCATATCTTAAATTATACAGTGATTTCAGGATTTATTTGGCAAGATATTTGATTTCTCCAAGCCCCTGATGGCGCCTCCTCTCATGTGTGCACAGGGTATGGTGGGCCCTCTGTGTACGCATGTGCTCACTAAGTCTGGACTGTGTTCTCTGAGTGTGAGACCTCAGCTTCTCAACCAGCCAGGTGTCCAGCAAGTGCTTTCTGCTCTCCCATCACTCATTTAACAAGAGGTAGCCAGCCCTGAAATAACTGTAACAGTGCCACTTGCCACTTTTAGAGGGAAAAGAGATAAATGATGACAAAACCAGCTTTATATAAAGGAATTATTAAAAGTAAAAACAGTTTCTAAGATTTTCCTGGAATAAACACATATTAAACACAATCTCTTAAACCATCTTTGATCTTTTGGGTCTGAATTCCTACGCAGCGTTCACACCCCAGTATCATGATGCATAGCGGAGCTCACCGAGGATGTCTGATGAAGGGTAACCCTAAAGAGGAGTGTGAATTACCTTAGCTTAGGATGACTTACGACAAAAGGATTGGAAGTGAAAGGGCTTTTGACTTAACCCTCAGTCAACTGGAAAAGTTAAATCCATTCCTCTCCTGATGTGGTTATTGGTCTTTTACTTTTGTAGCAGTCGCCTTATAATAATGACATTTGCATTGTGATTGGAGGCCCATAAAGGACAAGGGAAGAACTGGACTCTCATTATCCCTAAAGGCCCCGGGGAGTGGAAGCCTCTGCCTTCCCTCGATGTTAACGCTCGAGCAGCGCCTGGTGCTGAGTAGATGCTCAGTACGCGTGTGGTGACTGGATGAAGGAGGGGATGGAGGGGACAGGAGCCGGGGATGGCCCTTTGGCCCTGGATAGGTCACGAACTGCCCAGGCCTCTGCTTCCTGCTCTTCACAATGAGGACGTCGCTCAGTCGGCATTTCTCAAACTTTGTTTCACAGCCCGCAAGTGTCCCGCAAGTGTCCTGGGACACATAATGGGTATTCTTTTAAAAGATCCACAGCAGAACGTGTTCGGGAAAATGCTGTAACAAGGTTAAATAAGTTCCTTTACCAAAGGACTTGTTGGAGCCCTCTCCTGTGCGGGTCCCTTGTGAACCCAGAAGGGGATGCAGTATGTACAGTGGGATCACTGACCCCTCCCGGGGCTGATACTCTGCAGGCTGCAATGTCCCCTGCTTGGGAGATGACTTTATTGACCAAGGCAAGGAGTTCTGGTCTGCTTAAGTGTGGCACAATGCAAGCGTGTGCGCTCATGCTGGAGTTTCCATCTCTTGGTTTGGAAGTGACTGATCTGATTGGTGGCCAAGAAAGCAGAGGTGTGCCCGTCCCCCTGCCACGCCTCTCCCTGGATCCTCAGCCCTGCCTGGCACAGACCTTTGGCTGCCCTCCCCTGACCCCAGCTTCGCAACCCTGGAGCTGTTTCCACTGTGATAAGAACCTCAGGTCATCATGCTGACAACTGGACTGCCCCTAAATTCCTGGGGCATCCTGCATATGGAAATCCTGGTAGTAACCCTCAGCTGTGTCCCCCAAACTGTAGATGAGCAGCTGGGGCTTCTAGTGAAGCTCTGGAGTCCCAGTTTCCACGGTGAATCCATCTGTACCATTGACTTAAAATCTTCTTTAAAGGCCATGTCTCTTTGCCAGCGCCCACAACTTTCATAAAATACCTACACGGTCCCCGCCCCCTTACAGGTGTGTCTGCACAGTGGTGTGAGCGGACAGAAGGCAGTAACAGCCCTTTGTAACAGTCTCGCCTAAGGGGAGGTTGAGGAAGCACGATCAGGGCCACCGTCAGTTACAGGATGACTTAAGGATACAATTCAAATGCCTCAGTCCTTACGCCTCTGTTTCCTTCATCCCTGTGTTATCATAGTCATCTCCAGCTCTGTCACATTTTTGGTGCCAAAGAAATATCCATACGCATTGTCAAGTCCTAAACTTGACAAGCTTTTGTGGGATCTCAGCTCGGATATACTTTTTGAAGGCCAAATGGAGACGGGACCAGGAAAGGTGTCCCCAGCCGGCACGAGGCCGTATTACTCCTTATTCCCCAGGGATGCCAGAAGGGCACTCACTAGCTCTGAACAACAGTCATTCTCAGCTGTGTTGCCTGATAACGCATTGGCCAGTAAGGAGGGCACTTTGAGTGATTTTTTAAAATATAATAAATAGATCTACATTTGTGCTATTCAATTCATTCACTCATTTAGTCATTCACTCATACTGAGAGCCTACAAAGTGCCACTTACTATTCTAGGTACCAGAGAGACAGCAGTGATCAAAACAGACAAAAATCTTGTCCTTCATATCACTTGTATTCTAAAGGCGGGGTTGGCGGAGGGGAGAAAAGTAAAAGGCAATTATATGCAATTTAAGAAGGGTGTTTACTGCACAGAGAAACATACAGCAGAGAAGGGAGATAGTGCTGGCAGAGAAGTTGCATCTTTAGATCTGGTGGTCAGGGAAGGTCTCAGTGAGACTATCAGGTCTGACCTGAAGCTCGAGAGGGAGCGATGGGTATCCGGGGATTTCGGTGTTCCTAGGAACTTCCAGGAGGCCAGGGTGGCTATGAGGGGAGGGCGAGGAAAGCAGTGGGAGAGGAGGTGGTGTGGACGAGACCCCTCTGCCACATCCTCTCCTTCCTTCTTCTGAACGTATAAGCAGACTTGGATTCTGTCAAGGCTTACGCTTTGATTTCATTTCCATATATTCCTCCCGTTATTTTCTCCTGGGAACAGGGCAGACCCCCAGGGAGCATCCCTGCCCCAGCCTCTCAGTTCTTCATTCGGTTGCTTTAGCTGTGTAATGATAACTAAATGCTGTGTCCTTCCCCTGCCCGACCACGACGGGTGCTTGGCCACTCGGCTCCTGCCTGGACACCAACTCAGTGGTCCATATTCACACATACAAACATTCGTTCCAACTTCTGTTGAGACGCTGTGCCCGGGTCCCTCTGCATCTTTGCTGGTGCCCTTCCTCTTGTCCTGAGTGCCCTCCCCACACACCTTCCTGTGTAAATCTTGGCCCATCTGTAGGAGTCAGCTCCATCTCTGCTTCCTCCCTGTAGCCGCCTCATCCCCGTTCCCTTATGATGATCTCTACTCCCTGTAAGTCTCCATTGCCTTTGCTTTCCTTACGTCCCTTTTGGAACTTGGCATATTCAGTCATTGGATTATTCTGCTCTTCGTGTCTGCTGAACATCTACTCTGTGTATCTAGAGCTCTGTGATGTGTTTTACAGTTAAGTGTGAGAACCCTAGATTGGAAGCCTAGCTGTGTGGCTTTCTTCAAGTTACTTATCTCTCTGGGCAACAGTTTCCATGTCGGTTACATGGGAATAATAATACCTCCCTCATAGGGTTGATGGGAAGATTCGTGAGTTACTCTATGTAAATTGTGTGGTACATGAGCATAGACGTGTTAGCTGTGTCTGTATTATACCATCACTATTATTTCCAACTGAACTGCAGTGTAAGAATTGAATCTGTTGCCCCATTTCATTTCAGATAGTCATTTCAGAGTTCAGTGACTTATGTGTGTTGATGTCGATACTTTAGGGTTAGCCGCCTAAGACTTCAGGGTACAAGTGTGACATGGTAAAGTGTCATAATGCAGGAATAAGCCCTTCTGCTCTGCTCTACTAGCTCAGGGACCAAACCTCAACGAGCTAACATGAACTATGATGCCACTGTCTAATCTTATGAAATATTTCAGGAAATATTTATTGAGGCTTATATGTGCAAATTTAGGAAAATACAAAAGAACTGACTGCTTTACAATGAGGAAAACTGAGCATTAACTATAAATTCCAGGAATCCAAAGAACTTGTATTTTCTTTTCTACAAGCTCTTGTTTGGGCCACAGCAGGAGGGAAGGACAGGAGGAGAGCGAGTTCCGTTCCCTCCCTCACTCTCTCCCCTCTACAGCCTGTCACCCACTGGAGCCCCAGCTCAGAGAGGCAAGGGGCTCCTTCCCCAGAAGCACAGCACCCAGAGTTGTGAAGACATACTTACCAGGCTTCTTGCATCCAAGTACAGGTTTCTTCACATGCAAACTTAGATGTGTTTGCCCCTGTAGACAACCACAGTACTAATATTAATAACAAGAGAAAAAAGAGCAGAAACAACTAAGGTGCCAAGTGCTTCCTAAATGCTGACTCACTTCCTGGTAGCAAGATGGGATCAATTTCTCCTGGTGCCCAGGAAGAGAACTGAGTTAATTTGGGCACATTCATTATATACCTGTATCTTCTAACTACATTCTGTGTTATTGTTATCGCAAGTCAGTCACCTATTCCAAATGAATTTGAACAATATTCTCTCCGATGAATAATGTATAATGAAATGTAAAAACAATTATTTTTCCCCCCACTTTCATCCCAGATTATAACTCTCATGAAGGTGAAGAGTCTGACTTTCTAACCCATCACTATATCCACAGCCAGCTCATTCCATGGTGGGGTCCTAGGTGGCTGCCCTGCACCCCATGTTTGAAATGGAAGATTTGTAATGAGATGCTATTCCTTATTTCTCCTCCTGAACATTGTTGAAATTCAGCTTCAAAGCTAAATGGTTTGTTGATTAAGTCACTCAGTTAATAAACGGTGGAGCTCAGTTTTGAATTTAGACCTTCTGGGCCCATAACCCATGTCCTTACGTAACTGTTCTATCATTACATGGCCCTTTCAGTGTAAGTGCACTCTGCTTGCTTTCCCCATCTGTCCCAAGTACTCATGGGCCGTGGAACGGTGAAGGCCATACCTTCAGAGAGTCCGGTCTGTGTTGTCATCTGACCTTCTTTCCTCTTTGGGCGAACAAGGTATCACCGTGGGAGAGCACGGGGACCACTTTCCCCAGCCACCCCGTCCTGCCTTCGGGTATTGCTCAGAGTCTGAAGCCACACACACACATACATACATCATCCTCCTTTGGCCGTAGGATAATATTATGGGAAGAACGAGCATCAGGCAGAATAATAAGATAATAACAGTTGATGTACTTTATAGTTCATGGGAAAATTGGGAAGATCAAAAGAGAGGAGAGATGCAAAAGGAGATGCCCTTGGGGGGACGGGGTCCCAGGCAGTGTGGTAGCTCTCATGACCCATTTACCTTAAAGAAATGAAAATATATGCTCGCACAAAAATTTGTATGTCAGTGTTATAGCTGCTGTATTCATAGTTATCCCGAGCTGAAAGTAACCAAAATGTCCTTCCATGGGTGAATGGATAAACAAACCAATACAGCCATACAGTGGAATTCTACCCGGCAATAAAAAGGAATGACCTACGGGTACACAGCAGCAGCATGGATGAATCTCAGAGGCATTATGAGAAGTGAAAAGCCCGTCTCAAAAGGTTACATGCTGTGTGATTCCATTTGTAGGACATTCTGGAAAAGACAAAACTATGGTAACAGAGGACAGACATCAGTGGTCACCAGAGGTTAAAGGTGGAGGGAGGACCGTAGACAAGGAACATAAGGGAATTCTTGGGGTGATCACTGCCGTGATCGTGCTCCTGGTTACAAGATTCTATATGTGGTTAAAATTAGTTGAATGAATGGGGAGTTACTGTTTAACAGGTATGGCATCGCAGTTGGGGAAGATGAAAAGGTTCTGGAGGTAGATGGTGGTGCTGGTCGTACAGCAGTGTGAATGCACTTAAGGTCACAGGACTGCACACTTAGAAATATTTAAAATGGTAAATTTTATTGCTAAAACAAACAGAAGGACATTTTTAGAAGATAAACTGAGTACCAAACATACCTTTCCTATGAATAAATAAAAATAGCACAAATTCCTGTGTTAAAGGCAAAACATTCTCAGATTGGATCACAAAGCAAAACCAAACTACAAACAATGGATTCAAAGATACATCAATAACAAAAAATGATCAATTTTATGTATATTTTACCCCAATTTAAATGAATGAATGAATCAATAGAATAACAGAATGCATAGAACTGTACCTAAAAAATAATAAAGGTCAGTGATAAAACGGTCCTGTGAAAGCAGAGGGTGCCGGTGCTGATAACGGTGATAACAGGAGCGTGCCGCATAGGTAAAGTGGTCCCCGAAGAATTCTGCTGTTCTGCCACCTCCTCTTTATTAGCAGACCGGGCAAAAGCTGCCCTTGTAGCCTAAGCATTCCCACCTTTCCTCCTGGGTGCCTCAGAGGGCTGAGTGGCATTTGGGCATTCATTTTTTGTGTGTGATTCAAATGTAAAAGCCAGAGTGATGGAATGAATATTGATGTGTGGGACTGTCAAGCTTTGAAGACAAAAGCCCCCAGATTCCGTGTCTCACGCGGGTGGACCCTGCAATCAGGACATTACAATATCCATCTCTGCAAGTTCGCAGAGCTGGCTTGTCCTAATTTGCATAGACTGATCGGACTCCCGACTGAAGGAGAAGAGCCAACTTTCAGGGTCACCAGCCACCCCAGAAGGCATTTCTTGCCTCCCTTCTCCTTTGAGTAGAGACACTTTCCTTTGCCTGCTGTCGTTCCCAAGATCTAACACTAAGGAACCTCGTTGGGCTGTGTCTGGTCATCAGCACAGAAGCCTGGGCGCCATCAACATGGAGGAGAGTTCAGGTTTTCTTTTCTTCTGTCATCATGGACTCAAAAAAACTCTGCAAGGATCTGTTTCCTTCCTCACCGTGGGAACTGAACAGAGTTGGACGAGGAGTGTCTTACAGCAGACGGTTCTTCTAAACGTGAAGGGACGTTCCCGCCCCACCTCCACCTTTCCAAGCCCAACCCATCCCCCTACCAAGTTAAATGCAGCCTCCTTCAAGAAGCCATCCAGGAAGCCGGGCTGCTTGCAGCCTTTCTCCCGTGGAACTTCGGTGGCACTGGTACACAGCCCGCGGTCGTGATTTCGTCTAGCTGTGCATACGGCCTCTTTCACATTCTTGGACGGTAAGCAAGTATCTGACGGCGCTTCTGCCCCTCCTTGTTCTCCCTGGGGCCCAGGCACTCATCCGAGCGCGTGTCCTCCGCAGCTCCCGTCTCTCTGCGTTATTCCTTCCAACCTGCTCTTCCTGCTGACCCTCCGGGCTCTTTCTGACACAAACACGCAGCCTTGACGCTCGGCCAGGGTTCTTCCGCTGTGTCTGATAACAATGACGACAGTAATGACAGCTAATACAGTGTACTTAATATGTGCCAGGCACTGTGCTAACAGGTTGCCCAGATTAACCTGTTGAATACTAAGAAGCCTTATGAGGTAGGTAGCATTATTAGCCCCATTGTACAAATGGGGAAACTGGGGCACAGAGAAGTTAAGTGAGTTGCTCCAGGTCACACAGCTATTAAGCAGCAGAGCTGGGATTTGAACTCAAGCAGTCTGGCTCCAGAGGCTCTGCTGTTTCTTTTCCCTTAGAGCATGTACTCTGAACTCCTTTGTGCAGAATTCAACTCCCATTGTGAACCAGGCCCTGGCTCTTCAGCCCTGCTGCCCTCCAGTTACCAGGGCCATAGCTGTTAGACTCTGGCAATGACAAACTGCCCGTGATCTCCAGTCATGCCCGGCCTCTCCCAGGGCCCTGCGTCTTGCACAGACTGCTGTGTCTATCTAAAAACCCCTTGTCTCCTCTTGTCCTACTAGAGAACTCTCCCTTCAGCTCTTAGCCCCGGCTCTGTGGCCTCCTTAAGGCTGTTCAGGACGGCGCCCTTTGCTCTGGCCTCCACTGTCACGGGCACGCTGCTCCGTGGCTCCCAGCATGTCACTCCCAGTCCCCCAGCCACACCCGCTGCCCTTCCCCCGATCCTTACGTGCCTGGTTCCTCCTCATCGTCCAGTGCTTTGTTCAGAAGGCACCTTTCTCAGAGGGGGCTTCTTAGGACAGCCAGGCTAAACTTATTCTCCGGCCAGTCGCTCTTTATCCTGTATCATAGCTGTGTCCATTTCTTCCCAGTGCTTGGTTTTCACTGTTTGAGATCACCTGTGTGCCCATTATCTATGGCTGCACGGCAACCTACCCCAGCACTTGGTGGCTTAAAGCAAGGGCCGTTTCATTTTATTTCCCCAGTTTGTGGGTCAGATATGTGGGCGGGGTTGCCTGATGCCCTCGCTGGAGTGGTTGGAAGGCTGGGCTCAGCTGGGCGTGCAGATAGAAGTGCCTAGATATGACAGCTCCGGCGTGGAGCCCACAGGGTCATAGGACTTCTTACAGAGGTGACCGCTCCCCTCGGAGCCAGGTTCCAAGAGGCCCAGGAGGAAACTGCAAGGCTCTTATGACCTAGCCTCAGAAGCGCCAGAATGTTACTTCTGCACATTCTATTGGTCAAGCAAGTCACAAGCCCAGGCCAGAATCAAGGACAGGGAACATACTTCATCTCTTATACAAGGACTAGCAAAGAATCTGTGGCTCTATATTAGTCCATTACATTAGAAAAAAAACAACTTATTATCTGCCCTACTTCTTTACCATGTGAACTCCTTGAAGGCAGGTTCTTACTCTCCTGTCATACTGTATCCCCAGCACCCAGAATATCGTGGCAGATGCTATAAATATGTGCTGAATGTCTGTATGAATGAACAAATGAATGAATGAAAAAGTAAAGGAATGAAAAATTGAATGAATGTTTACATCTCTGACTCTCTGGTATGTAAACTTCTTGTATCCTCATAAATACAGTGCTCTGCACTATTAGATGCTCAGGATATGTTTGTCAAATGAATGGATGCATTTTAATTATCATTAAAGGAGATAACGTGAGTTGTTCCCAGTACATATATAGGTGTTGAATATGAGTAGCTGCTATTAATAAATTAGTACTGCCTTATACGTAGTAAAATCGGTTTATATATTTATTTAATAACTAAACAAAATGGACCCAGATCTCCACTTCCTTGACTCCTTCCCCTTTCCCTTTCCCTCTGCAGCAGGCTGCGGGAGAGCCTCTCTGTTGGGAAGGGGCAGCCCCAGTGCCCCCTAATCCCACCATCTCTGGGTGGGGAAAAGGGCCTTTGCTCCTGGCCTCCGCACCTCTCTCCTTGCCTCACTGCCAAGACTGACTCACTTTGAGGTCATTAAGATGGGGGCTGAGATGATGGTCTGAGGAGTTCAGAGTGCTGAATTCTGATTCCCGGCAGCTCTCCAGGAGGATCAAGAGAGATTACAGGTCTCTTAACATTCTGGCACTGTTTTGCCCTTGTGCGAGAGTGTGCTTGCAGTGATGGCTGGACACCCTGTGTTGAATCCCAAGGAGGTGTTGGCATCTGATATGACAGGAAGGGAAGGATACCCTCACCGGGTGGCTCCACAGTGCGTGGCTTCACTCCCCAGTGAGCAGTAGAACCAGGGGGCTGGTATTTGAGCCGCAGTGGGACGACTCAGCTCGGGGTCAAGCCCTATAAGCTGGTCCTCCTATTTCACCACGTGGCCTGGAACAACTTCCTTGGTCTCTTCAGAGCTTCAGTTTCCTCATCTGTGAAATGGGATCCATCCCCCAAGTTCCTTCCTTTCTGCGTTTTTATTTTCCTCTGTATGTTTTTAGAATCCCGACCAGGGTGGCTCTGGAAAAAGATTCCAAGTTCAAGGAAGCTCTATAATGGCCAAAGGTGACTAATAAGGAATACTATATAAAATTCCCTATTTGAAAATCAGACTGAGGTTTTTAATTCAATGCTGGTCTCCTTGGTGTATTGGGTTTTTTAATATTTTAAAAATTTGTTTCTTAGAGTCCTTCTTGTTCTATGGATTTTTAAGACTTCCGGTTCTGGACAGTACTAAATTTTACTCCTTCCCCAAACCCCAGAGAGCACAGATTGTCATTCAGGTTAAGTAAGTGCCATGCAATGCCTCCCAGCTTGGGGTAAGTTTTATCACAGGAATAAATTTATTACAGGAATAAATTTATTACAGGAATAAATTTAGTGGAAGCATCAAGGTGGAATTTGGAGGATTCTTTTTTTCCTTCTTCCTCACTAAAAATACCGTTCTCCATGGCCATGAATTTTAGTAAAATTCAAGTTCCAATGACAGTTTTTTGAAAAATCTAGGGTTTTATTTAAATTTCACCAAGCTGGGACAAGAATCTTCAAAGGAAAAGGCAGGCTCACTTCTGCTTCTGCTTCGGCTAATTGTGGGGTGATACACTCACCCTTTTGGTCCCCAGACTGGCTGAGTTTAAGGAACAAATTAGGGAACAAGAGTTTTCCATCTTAGGGAACATTATCTAACATAGGACAATTTTAGATATTACAACGTCATCCTCATGGAAGCAGTTAATAGTTTTGAGAATCCACCATGTGCCAGATATTGTGTTTAAGTAATCCCAGATATTATCTCAGTATTAATTAAAAATAATACTTCCAGAAAAATGGGGCTCCATGAATTTAAATAACTTGCCCATGGTCATGCAGTTGGTCAGAGAAAGATCTGGAATTCAAATCCAAATTATCTGCCTCCAAGACCAATGTTTTCCACAGGACCACACCTTCCATTCTTCTAGTGTTGGCTGATTTCTCTGATTGTTTTCCGATGGAAGATGCTTTAACTATTCAAGAGTCTTGCTATCTTCTTATTTAATTCCTGTAGTTCCTTAATAGCTTTAAATTGTTTTCAAATATTTTTATCTTGCCAGTGGCTTGTCTTTCCATGACTTTAGCGGTGTCTTTCAAAGAGTTCTTAATTTTAACAAAGTCCGATTTATCTTTTTTTTGTGGTGGATTGTACTTTGGTGTCATATCTAAGAAACCTTTGTCTAACTCAGGGTGACAAAACCTTTCTCCTATATTTTCTCCTGGAAATGTTATAATTTTAGGATTTGTATTTAGATATATGATCTACTTTGTGTTAATTTCTATATATCTTGTGAGGTATGGAATGAAGGTTTTTTTGCTTATGAATAGCTAGCTGTTCTGACACCACTGGTTGAAGACTGTCCTATCTGTCCTGAATCACCTTTGCACCATACGTGTGTTGGTCTATTGGGGGCACTCCATTCTGTTCCCATAATCTCTTTACTCCCTCTATGCTAATATCCCACTGTCATGATTACTACAGCTTTACAAGTCTTGAAGTCAGGTAGTATAAGTCTTTCAGCTTTGTTCTTCTTCTTCAAGGTCATCTTGGCTATTCTAGGTCCTTTATTATTTCTTTAGTATTTATGTATTCAAAGATATAGTTATAAAACAGCATCTAGAAATCTAAAGATAACTTAGAAATTAAAGTTAATTAAGAGTAGTATGGAAACTTTCCATAATCTAGCTTCATCAGGATGTGAGGCACTCTGGGTATCGCATTCCATTTGGTTAATCAAAAATTGTTGTATCTATAGAGAACAGATTTGTGGTTGCCAAGGGGAAGGCAGAGGCGGGGGGCAGGGGAAGGATTGGGAGTTTGGGATTAGCAGATGAAAACTATTATATATATAGAATGGATAAACAACAAGGCCCTACTGTATAGCGCAGGGACCTATATTCAATGACCTGTTATAAACCGTAATGGAGAAGAATATGGAAAATAATATATATTTGTATAACTGAGTCACTTTGCTGTACAGCAGAAATTAACACAACACTATAAATCAATTATACTTAAATAAAAAATTTTTAATTAAGAAAAATTATTGTATCTACCTTACATGGATTGCCGATTTTCAAGACAACTAGAACATAAAAATTTATACCAGAATTGTACTGGACATGATTTCAATTTTCATCGATGTTTCAGAAAATACTTTGGACCCTAGTATTTGGACCCTGTGAGCATCAGTTGTCATTGTCCTAGCAAAGTGGGGGATTACTGATTAAAGGGAGCTCATCTGGTTATACTGCTGCCTGCCATGGTATCTACTCTACTTTTGATTGGGGGATACCTTTTTTCAAACATCTGAAGTGTTATAATTGACAGTTCTATGCACAGCATTCTGTCTCTTCCAACAAAATGTATCCCTGTTTACTTTAAACTTGTTATCTGCTGGGGACCATGAGGAATACTATTAATTAAGCCAACTGATTCCTGATAATGTTAGCCATCACTGCTGCTGTGGGACATTGAGCAAATTGCTTGTCCTCTGTGGGCCTCTGTCTTCATTTGTAAAATGAAAGGTTTGGACTAGTTAACCTTGAGTGGCTCATCCAACTCTAAAATTCTTTGACTCTTTTATAGTGTTTTTTTTTTCACTTAAAAATCACAACCTGTTTAAAAATAATTAAACAGAAACTCTTAATGGCAAAAAGCACCACGGTAAGTCAGAAAGTAGTGGTCTTTTGATGCGTCTCAGACTACCTAACAAACACCACTGCATGACCTTACTTTTAACTATGGCCAACTTTAAGCAATGAAGATGGCATTTATGGTTCCTGGTGCTGTGACATTTTGTGGTCCATGAAATCCCCATATTCTGAGAAGCTCTTGAGTGTCTCAGGTCAAGGGAGGGAGAAAGGAGAATGACTTGAAGCCCAGACAGCTCCAAAGCTTCAGAGTACTCCTGAGTTAGATTTTCAAATGTATCTCCACAGTAAATGGTATAGTGTTGAAACCAAGTGGACTTCAAATATCTAGATTGTCTTTCCTATACCAAGGCACAGCACATATGACCACACACTCTGGTCACATTCCATCTGATCATTGCTGTTCTAATAGAATGAGAAACTTAGAAAGTATGAAGTTTACTAGGGAATGCAGAATATAGACATGAATTTAAAATAATATAAGGGGTCTTCTTTGAGCACTTGCTGTGTGCAAGATGCTGTGCCATGCACTTCTTGTACATTGTGTCATTTAATACAACACACAACGATCTTGAAAAGTAGACATTATTGTCTCCTTATTACATATGAGGAAATGATGCACAGAGAACTCCTGTTACTTGCCCCACGTCACACAGTAGTAAGTGGCAGAGCTGCTCTTCAGTCCATATCTGTCTCAATCTAGAGCTTCATGACTACGTCAGAGACTAGCTCTCAGAACTTAGCCAGCTCATTTAGAAAGTAAATGAATTAGTAGTATTAATTATGATCTAAACCAAGAACAGAGAGTACTGGTGGGTCACTGTTGGGTAGACTTGATGGAAGGAAGAACTCATAGAAATTGTCCTGAAGAAATTGCTTTGAGTTACATGTTGAGGTGAAGGACATGAATTGGCCCGGGGAGAAATGTGAGTTCATGCTGAGGGAACAGACTCTATGAGGCTGTGAAGGTACAAATGAATGAATTGTGTGTTCAGGAAGCAACATAAAGACTTGCTCATTGCCGGGCAATGGCCAGAAATAAAGCTGATGTCATAGGGGTGAAAACCCAAGAGATTGCACTTTGTGATGCTAAGCCCTGGTAATCCACACTCAGTTCTTAAACACGAGAGGGAACATAATTAAAATTGCATTTGCTTTTACAATTTATCCTACAACTCATGTAGGATAAACATGGGCTTTTAAAGCATCAAGCAAGGTCAAGAGAAAACTTCTTAGCAAAACATATTTGCTATCCAACAAGTGATTTTCAGGAGTATGATGTAGCTTACCTCACTAAGGTCCTATAGCCTTGATAGTGCAACGAAGGGGCCTGGAAGCAGATTTCACACAATTTTCAGAAATAAAGGTAACCAGCCCACTGCAGTTAAGCTAATAGCACTTTTCCATCATCCCTGGTTTTGTGCAGCGTGCATAAACGCGGCACACAAGTGTTACAGATTCAAGTCAAGGGTGGGCAGATAGAAAGCTCTCAACAACGTGGAATAAATTGAGTTGAATTGCAGTTCACTTTCAGATAGCAGTTGCTGCTCCTGAGTGAGGGCTAATGTATTTGGTGAACTTCTGTTTGTCCCTTCCATGATAAATCCACTAATGCTAACGTAATATCTCTTCACATTTTCTGAAGTCCTCATATTATTCTCTTTCTCTCTCTCTCTCCTCTCCAGTTCCAGAGACCTAATGACTTCTCACCCCCTTTCCGCTTTGGCACTGTGCCCAACGGCAGCACGGAGAGGAACATTCGCAACAACTATGCGGAAATGCACGCCTACATGGGGAAATTCAACCAGAGGGGTGTGGACGATGCACTGCTCTCCCTGAAAACCGGGTAAGAACTGCTTCCAAGCTCAGAACCTTTGATACGTTGCTCGCGTTTATGAAACATACATGGAATCAGATGTGCCATGCTTGGTGCCACACCACGTTAAAGCAAAGCAGGCTGTGTTTGCTCTTTGTGGATCTCCAAGTTAAAGTGACAGTGTAATTCAGGCCAGTGCACAGAGATCCCTATGCCATTATTCACTTCTATGTATTTTTAATGAACTGTATTCTACTTGCGTTAATGTAAACATGAAACAAGAATGTAATAGATGTAAAAGTCAAAGGGGAGAGTCAAGGCTAAAGTTCACACGTTACACACGAAATAAAGACCTGTTGACCAAAAGGTGAAAATGATGATTTTGGTGTCTTATGGACAGGGAGAAATAAACAATGAAAGGGTAAAAGTTTTTAGACAACACACAGTAAGAATGTGTTAAGCGATCTCCAATTCCAACAAAATTGGCATTCTCCATGCTCCAGCTCTATAATCTCAGTTCATTCACTAAAAGGAGCTCATGAACTGCAGATAGGTTTGCTTGCATAATCTCAGCCACATTCATTCATTTGGCCTTCAGAAGCCACAGCTGCAGAGTAAGACAGACAATTGACCATGGGAGTTGTTGGAATTTGAGGGTCCTGGGGCCTCATAGCTGATTTCCTGTGTTGTAGGTTAACTAGCAACACTTAGACCTCCTGGTGGCTCTGGTTCTGGAAGAACCATCCAGATGCATGTTTACTTAAATACTGTTAGGCGCTGTCTTATCATTATGAAGTCACGGCAGATTTCAGAAGATGGGATTTGAGTTTGGGGTGGGCCACTCCGGGCAGTCTGGTCCCTGCTACAATCACAGCTGTGGATCAGAGCTTTGGCTTTTTTTTTTTTTTTTTTGCGTTACGCGGGCCTCTCACTATTGTGGCCTCTCCCGTTGCGGAGCACAGGCTCCAGACGCGCAGGCTCAGCGGCCATGGCTCACGGGCCCAGCCGCTCCGCGGCATGTGGGATCTTCCCGGACCGGGGCACGAACCCGTGTCCCCTGCATCGGCAGGCAGACTCTCAACCACTGCGCCACCAGGGAAGCCCAGAGCTTTGGCTTTTTGATGGACACCCCTCCTAAAGGTTACTCACAGGCCTTTTGAAAAAATGTTCTGTGTCTTATCATGCCAGAAAGGGTCTCTTTTTTCTTAAGGAGGAGTAAAGCTGACTGAACTTGTAAAGGTGAAGAGGATGATGGCTGCCCTTCTGTCTTGCAGACCTCTCTATTACCTATATGAATATATCAACTTCTTCTTCCCCCTTTGATGTGTTTAAATACTGACCTATACCTTCCTGACCCCGCCCCTAGCTTTACCCCCTTCCCTGTATAGTCTTTCCTTGAAAAGCACAGTATGTGCCATGAGATTCTCATACGTTTGGGAATTTGAGACCTCGGAATTCTCCTGCATGCTGCATTGGCTTGTGGCTTCACACATTGGCTCTTGACACAAGCTTGTCCTGCCACCACCCCGATGACGCACTTCTCTCCTTGCGCTGCAGAACAGAACATTGAAACCCTTCTGGCTGCAAACAAAGCATTGCCCATCTAGTGCTACACGTCTACCTGCACTTACCCCACTCCGGACTGTAATGAACGGAGAAATGAAAACTGGTATATAAGTCTAACCCGTGCTATTGTTGTTATCATTGTGATGGTTCCTTTTCATTATTTCTGTTATTATTTTTATTGATTCCTTTTTACTCCTTCTCCTTTCAGACACAGCTTATGAGTTGGCTTCAGGCCCAGCTTACATTCTCATCATTCCCAGTGGGAGGGAGAGAACTCCTCCTGTCAACCTGAAATCACACAAAGAACAGCCTGGGATTTAGGCTTTAGTTTCTGGCCAAGTTCCACCTTGAGCCTTACTTTGAGCCACTTCCCCCCATAGTCTGCTGGAGCCCTACTGCTTCCTATTAATGACCCCAGTGGTAGTTTTGTACTAAAATTCCTCCACTGGACTTGCTTTGTTTGTTTCTTCCTCGCACAGGAAACTGGATGCCTTCATCTACGATGCAGCAGTGCTGAACTACATGGCAGGCAGAGACGAAGGCTGCAAGCTGGTGACCATTGGCAGCGGGAAGGTCTTTGCTTCCACTGGTTATGGCATTGCCATCCAAAAGGATTCTGGATGGAAGCGCCAGGTGGACCTTGCTATCCTGCAGCTCTTCGGAGATGGTGAGTTAAAGAAGGGGACAGTGCCTATTTGGCCTCTCCCGATGGCCAGTCCGAAACATCAACCCTTCTTCCTTCCTCATCCCTCTAACCTCTGCATTTCCAGAAAAGCATTTCACAGTATACTAGGAGATTTGGAGGGTATATGTTATTAGTTTCCTAACGCTTTGAAGCAAAGTACCACAAACTGAGTGACTTAAACAACAGACATTTGGCTCAAGGTTCTGGAGGCCTGAACCCTAAGATCAAAGTGTCGGCTTTGGTTCCTAATGAGGGACTCGAGGGAGAATCTGCTCCATGCCTCTCCCCTAAGCTCATCGTGGTTTGCTGGCAGTCTACAGTGTTCCTTGGCTTGTAGATGCATCACCCCTGCTCTACCTTCATGTTCACATGGCTTTCTCCCTGTGTGCATGTTTTCCCTCTGTACATGTCTATGTCTGATTCCCTCCCTTTTTAAGGATACCAGTTATATTGAATTAGGAGCCCACCATTTCCAGGTGACCTCATCTTAACCAGTTACATCTGCAATTACCCTACTTCCAGATAAAGTCACATTTCAAGGTACTGGGAGTTAGGACTTCAACAAAGGAACTGTGGGGGGCAGTGGGGCGTGGTTATACAATCCAACCCAGGGTGAAATTTGGGGGAGAGGATTAGTCAGTCAAGGAGGTGTGTTTCAGGATTGCAGGGTGTGATCAAACCCTCAGGGATAAAGTAAGAGGGGCTGAGATCAGAAGTTCCCCAAACAGTCTTCTCACATGTGGCCAGAGCAGTGGATGGGATTTTGGAAAGGTCTCTGCTCTCTCTGGGCCCAGAGAAAGGGCAGAGAAATCCACACGTGGCCATCTGCTCATCCTTCCCTCTCCCATCTTGCTTTTCCCTCTGGAAGAGGGAGGAAGCAGGGCCAGGGTCCTCAGAGACAGACACCGGAAGGCACTCACCCCCCAGAGTGATTCTCGCAGCAGACTGAGCAGACAGCTTGCTTTGAGGAAATCTCATCTTCTGTTTCATTACACTCACGCCTTCCGCACCCCTCTTCACTTTATTGTCTAAAGCACCTACTCCTCCTGTTCGTCTCACAGAAGCTAATCCAGTTACGGATGAGCAGCCTGACTCTACTTGGCCTCACAGGCCATCAACCAAGCGGTTCCCTAAGTTCTGTCTGCAGAATCTTTGCTGTTAGGGATGCGAGAAGAAGCAGAGGAGCATAGGGAGATTGTCAGACTCTGGGTGAAGTCAGTTGTTCCCTAGTTAGGAAAATCATACTTTGATCCAAGATATGAGTAAAAAGTGATTTGATTAACGTTGGAAAGAGGAGGGGGTTCTAGGTGGAGGGTTACAAGCCATTTTGGTATAAGAGTTTCTGTCATTGTAATGCAGCTGTCACTTAAAGGCAATAACGGGGCCTCTATCCACGAGGAAGTGCAGCCATAGAGACAATTTGCAGAAGTTGCCAGGGCTTCGGTCAGATTATTCAGACAAGGTTCACATTTTGAACCAAACTGGAACTATTGGAACAGGCAATTTTCTTCATGAGATTTTCAGATTTTCGCTTCTCTGGAATTAGATGCATTCTCGGGCATATGGTTTCTGTCATTTTCCTTTTGCCTACGATTTCTACCTTTCTAATTCCTAGTATCCACTGAAGTGGATCACGGTTATTGTTACCTGGCATGACTTGAATTAATCAAAACTTCCTCAAGCAGCGTTAAAAGGAGGCAGGTCCGAATTTGGTGGTGTCATTTTACTGCAGCTTCCTCCCTTTTACTGTGAACATTTATATTTTCAACAAGAGATCAGGAAGCCTGAGGACCTCTAGGGAATCAATCAATCTCTCTGCCGATATGTCTCTGTCTGTCCTCCCCCCGACCCAATCTGCTTTGCACATTTTTTGAGAGCAATTTTCTGAATCGCTTGTTCGGTTATGTTGTTCCTCACTGTCTACAACAACAGCAAGAAAAAGTTCAAAGTGCTTTAGTCTGATACTCGGGCCCTCGGCGATCTTGCATCAACCTTTTGTATTCAGCTTCCTTTGCCTACTGTTACTCGTTTGACTCGTTCTGCTTGCCTTTCCCAAATACGCCTTGTGATTTTCTACCTTCCTCCCCTTGATCATGCTATTTCTGCTGCCTGGAGTGCCTTTTTGTGCAATATAAATTAAAATTCACCCATTCACCATGCCCACCTCCAAGTCCTACATTCCTCATGAAAACCCACTGGCCACCCATCTGCAAAATTACTCTAATTCAGGCAGCTCTTGTGACCTGCATATAGCTTGTCATACTGATTGTTTATATACCAGTTTACACTGGGTAGGTAATGGGGCACAGAGGTAATGTCTCCTGTCTTTGTGTCACCGGTGGTATCCACATTATCGTTTTCACTGAATACCTGAATACATCGATAAGTTACTACATAACGGTATTTAATAAAATCCTAACTTTCTCTGTTGGTTTTCTTTCTTTATGTCTCCTTCTCTCTTTCTCTCTCATGTTTTCCTCTCCTTTCCCCAACACCCCTCTCGCCCCCCCTCTCTACTCCTGCCCTCTCTCCTCTCTCTGCCTGTTCTCCTTCCCGTCCCGCCTCCAGGGGAGATGGAGGAGCTGGAAGCTCTGTGGCTCACGGGCATCTGCCACAATGAGAAGAATGAGGTCATGAGCAGCCAGCTGGACATTGACAACATGGCGGGCGTCTTCTACATGCTGGGGGCCGCCATGGCTCTCAGCCTCATCACCTTCATTTGCGAACACCTCTTCTATTGGCAGTTCAGACACTGCTTTATGGGTGTGTGTTCTGGCAAGCCTGGCATGGTCTTCTCCATCAGCAGAGTAAGTGCTTTGATTCAGGTGCTTGGAGCTTGGGAAAGACAGCTCACTGTGCAGAGCACAGAGAGCCAGGAGGGCACTGACTCCAGCCTGAGGCTGCTAAAGCGAGAAGCCACATCACGTACATTTCCCCAGGGGGGTGGGATGACATAATTTCAAGTGGCTCAAAAAACAGGTGATGCAGTTTTTCCTTCAAGAAACAGATTTCTGTGTGGGGTTTGGGCATTTGGTTCTCAATAAGAACTGGCAGATCTATCAGAATGAAACATTTGGCCTTTTCCCAGATGCCTTTCATCACCATTAGTTAATTCTGCAGAGGTTGGATTAATCATTTAATCCTTTTAAAAAATCACATTTCTATTTAAATCATGAAATATATCTCTCTTATTCTGACATCCAAAGGTATATTGTTGGTTATTTCACCGTCCTACTCTATGTTTTAACCATGTGTGAGTTTGGGGAGTTAAAGATCTTAACAGAACCTTCAGAAATAAGTCCTGACCTGTAAGAAATTTGCATTCCAGAAACTTCCTTAATTTGAGCAAGAGTATAACTCAAGTCGTTCTTTATTTAGTGCTCTTCTGTGCGTCTAGTCCAGAATGAGATTTTGAACACAGTTTTGAATATGAACAGAGGGTCACAGGGAAGAGCTAAAAAAAAGAAAAAAAAAAGACTTCTTTTGAATTTGTTAATAAAGTTATGGGATTCATTCATGAGAGGTGAACTCAAATGTCCTCTTCAAATAGAGGTCTAGGCTTCAGACGTAAATAACCAACTTTGTCTCTAATGGAATTATATGAGAAAATGGAGTACTCATTAAATTGTTTCATCTTTTGATCATTTTCCTGTAGTATTTTAGTTGATAGAGAAAGTGTCCTCTCTGGCTGTGAGTTGCTGCAGGCCATTCAGTTACCTGGGAGCAGGAGGTTGGGACTAGTGGTCCCTGAGCCACGTCGTTGCACCGCATGGCCCTTCCCAAGACCTCTCCAGAGAGGGGGATGGCAGCAGTGGGGGGAACCTGTAATAGAAATCCCATTTGTAGCCCCTCGACATAATCAATGGCTCTGTAGAGGAAAAGTGCATTTTCTCCTGGCCATAATCAAGAAGGGTTAGAAAGGAGGCCTGAGAAGGCAAGTAGAGGAACCTTCTCTTAAAGATCTCTTATCTCACTGCTGCCTCAGGGAAACTGAGGCTTATCATATGCAAATCTTCCTTCTTTCCCATGTAGCTGCCGTTCTCCTTTCTAATCTTCTCTGCTCCCGCGCCCCTCCATTGGGACAGCCCCTTTCCAAATTTATCCCCCTAGTTTTAAAGATACAGTTCAAACAACCTCCTCTGCAGAGACCTTCCCTTGCCAGGCAGAAAAGTTCCAAATGTGTCCACCTTTCAAGGCAGGGGGCAAGAGACTGGCAGGAGGTTGGCCTGACTTTAGACTTGAGCCCAAGCCTTTCCCTCTCCTGGACGGTGTTCTTCAGGGCTCTGCACAAGGAGCCGCACACACAGGGAGTTCTCAGTCAATACTAATTTGTTAAGATATTAATTATTTATGATCAGAGTAACTGAGTGAGAAACTATAAGGAGGAAACCAGGAGCTAAGGAGAGAATAAAGGAGAGGATTCCACAAGATTCTTTTATTTATTTATTTATTTTCTTGAAGTACAGTTAATTTGCAGTGTTGTGTTAGTTCCTGCTGCACAGCGAAGCGACTCAGTTATACACATATATACACTCTTTTTCATAGTTTTTTCCATGATGGTTTATCACAGGCTACTGAATGTAGCTCCCCGTGCTCTGCAGTAGGACCTTGTTGTTTAATCCATCCTATATATACTAGTTTGCATCTGCTAACCCCAAACTCCCAATCCATCCCTCCCCCACCTCCCTCTCCCCAACAAGGGCATTCTTTATTAGTATTTAGTACTGGCATATCTGTCCCAGGTCCTTCCTGCCCCGGTATAGGGCACAGCAGGAGAAAAATCCCTCTTTGACCTCAGGGCTGCCTGACTGTCTCTGTGAATTTGGTCCACGCTTGGCTCAAGAAGAGAATTGCTCAGTTGTGATTTGGTGACCCAAATCCTAAAAGCTGCTCAAAGCTTGTCAGAGCCGGGAAAGAGTGGCAGTTGTGAGCGCCTGGGCTCCGCCGCACTTTACTGCCAGCCAAGGGTGACCAGCCAGGGCCGAAAAGCCCCAGCACCTGTAGAGCATTGCTCCTGATTTCCAGAAGGCTGACAATATTTTTTGCTATCAGTCGCTATCATGGCCTCATTTTTGAGACACAAAAACCTCAGCACGGAAAGGAAAATCAATTGGAGTCAGTAGTGGAGTTGAGGCAAGAATGTCCTGTCTTGCAATTCGAATCCATTTGTTCAAGTCACTCGGTGTAGCCGTGTTCCCTCTGGATCGCCAGGCTGCCAGCTCGTGATGCGACTTGCTAAATGCAGGGGGATAAGGCAGGCAAGCTTCTAGCCATATGTTTCTGTGAGTGTGTAAGACCATCCCTTTCATGTCCGCTCTGACTTTTCTCATCCACTTGGGCAGTCAGTGGTGGGTTGGTTGGGGGGTGCTGTTTATGGTCACTTCCTGCCTCGCCGGAGACCTAACCGGTCCCATCCTCCCTCCAGGGTATCTACAGCTGCATCCACGGGGTGGCCATCGAGGAGCGCCAATCCGTGATGAATTCCCCCACCGCAACCATGAACAACACACACTCCAACATCCTGCGTCTTCTCCGCACGGCCAAGAACATGGCCAACCTGTCCGGCGTGAACGGCTCCCCACAGAGCGCCCTGGACTTCATCCGCCGCGAGTCGTCCGTCTACGACATCTCCGAGCACCGCCGCAGCTTCACGCACTCTGACTGCAAATCCTACAACAACCCGCCTTGCGAGGAGAACCTCTTCAGCGACTACATCAGCGAGGTGGAGAGGACTTTCGGCAACCTGCAGCTGAAGGACAGCAACGCGTACCAGGACCCCCACCACCGGCCGCACAGCATCGGCAGCACCAGCTCCATCGACGGGCTCTATGACTGCGACAACCCGCCCTTCACCACGCAGCCCAGGTCCCTCGGCAAGAAGCCCCTGGACATCGGCCTCCCCTCCTCCAAGCACAGCCAGCTCAGCGACCTGTACGGCAAGTTCTCGTTCAAGAGCGACCGCTACGGCGGCCACGACGACCTGATCCGCTCCGACGTGTCGGACATCTCCACGCATACGGTCACCTACGGCAACATCGAGGGCAACGCGGCCAAGAGGCGGAAGCAGCAGTACAAGGACAGCCTGAAGAAGAGGCCGGCCTCGGCCAAGTCCCGCCGCGAGTTCGACGAGATCGAGCTGGCCTACCGCCGCCGGCCGCCCCGCTCCCCCGACCACAAGCGCTACTTCAGGGACAAGGAGGGGCTGCGGGACTTCTACCTGGACCAGTTCCGCACCAAGGAGACCTCGCCGCACTGGGAGCACGTGGACCTGACCGACATCTACAAGGAGCGCGGCGAGGACTTTAAGCGCGACTCGGTGGGCGGAGGAGGGCCCTGCACCAACCGGTCGCACCTCAAGCACGGGCCGGCTGACAAGCACGGCGGAGTCGGCGGGGTCCCGGCCCCCTGGGAGAAGAACCTGACCAGCGTGGACTGGGAGGAGCGCTCCGGGGGCAACTTCTGCCGCAGCTGCCCGTCCAAGCTGCACAGCTACTCGAGCGCAGTGGCCGGGCAGAACTCGGGCCGGCAGGCGTGCATCCGCTGCGAGGCGTGCAAGAAGGCCGGCAAGCTGTACGACATCAGCGAGGACAGCTCCCTGCAGGAGCTGGAGCAGCCGGCCGCCCCGGTGGCCGTGCCGTCCAGCGCGCCCGCCGCCAAGTACCCCCAGAGCCCGACCAACTCCAAGGCGCAGAAGAAGACCCGGAACAAGCTGCGGCGCCAGCACTCCTACGACACCTTCGTGGACCTGCAGAAGGAGGAGGCCGCCCTGGCCCCGCGCAGCGTGAGCCTGAAAGACAAGGGCCGCTTCCTGGACGGCAGTCCCTACGCGCACATGTTTGAGATGCCGGCGGGCGAGAGCGCTTTCGGCAACGGCAAGGCGGCGGCGCCGGCCGCGGGACATCACCACCACGGCAACCATGGCAACCCCGGCGGCGGCAGCGGCGGCGGCAGCGGCGGCAGCGGCGGCAGCGGCGGCGGCAGCTACATGCTCAGCAAGTCGCTCTACCCCGACCGGGTCACGCAGAACCCTTTCATCCCCACTTTCGGGGACGACCAGTGCTTGCTCCACGGCAGCAAATCCTACTTCTTCAGGCAGCCCACGGTGGCAGGGGTGCCGAAGGCCAGGCCGGACTTCCGTGCCCTTGTCACCAACAAGCCGGTGGTGTCGGCCCTGCACGGGGCTGTACCAGGCCGTTTCCAGAAAGACATCTGTATAGGGAACCAGTCCAACCCCTGTGTGCCTAACAACAAAAACCCCAGGGCTTTCAATGGCTCCAGCAATGGGCATGTGTATGAGAAACTGTCTAGTATTGAGTCTGATGTCTGAGTGAGGGAAGAGAGAGGCGAAGGTGGGTACGGGAGGGTCGGGGCTGTGGACGTGTGCTGCGCATGTCACAGAGGGTGACGGGGGTGAACTTGGTTCCCATTTGCTCCTTTCTTGTCGTTTTCATTTATTTATGGGATCCTGGAGTTCTGATTCCTTCTGAGGGCGACCCTGGTGACCAGAACCATCTCTGCTCCCTTTCCAGTCCCCTCCTCCTTCCCGGTCTGTCCATCCTTCCAGTTCCCAGTTCCCGCGAGAGGATACGGTGGGCTCGCTCAGCCGGCGAGGGCAGAGTGGTTGAAGGAAGTGGCCCCACGCGAGCTTCCTCCTAGCGTGGAAGGACTCTTTGCCACGCACTTCGAGGGAAGCACGGAGAAGCGGGAGGAGGCCACGGGAGCGCAGGATAGCTCTCCCCGAACTGACCTTTACGTTTAGGTGAGGAAGCACAGCGCCCCAATAAGCGCCTTTAGCATTACCGCCTGTGAATGAACAGAGGCTTTTGCTAAATTCTTTTTGCTTAGATGGCGTGTGTTTGGGGATCGTGCGCCAAGCAGAGGGTGGGAAGCCACGTGTGTTTCTATATAAGCCAAAAAAAAAAAAAAAAGTTTGCTTCAATTCCATGAGACTTAGCTGGTAGTGAACTGGAACGAAAGGTCATTGGCGGATGCTGGAAAGTACATCAGAGCAGTGTTTCATGGTGCATTAGAGGCAAGGAAGGAGGGACTGCGTGTGCATGTGTGTCTATATACACTTGCACACGTGTTGTCTATACACGCCTGTCATCAGGCCTTTTCATGCGGAGAAGGCAACCTTGCCTCATAATGTTGTTTCTTTCAATATCCCTAAGCACCGGGCTTGTTTTGGCTTATATACAAACAGAGACGGGCCTGTGTTACCTGAATTTTGGCTGTCTCTCCCCTTGACCCTTCCCAAATGAAGAGAATGGAAGTTCTTGACGGAGAAGTTCCTGTGGCCTAGACAAAAACGTGGGTGAACAGTCCTACAAGGGCAACGTACAAAAATAATTCCTCCGTGGTTGCCAATACATTCCACCAGTTTTGGCCAAGAACTTTCCAGGAAGGCTAAAGGGAAGTAGAAGCAGCCAGGATTCTTTTGGCCCGTACCTGAGGGCAGAAGATTGTACAAAGCTCGTCTGAGCTTTTTGGACCCTCAGCTGGCCAGTTTGTGGGGAGGAGCTAAGTAAGGCTTTGTAGGACAGGGGGGTCATTTGTGGTCGGGTAAGTGAGAGAGGGGGATGTTTTCAATGCTTTGATCCCTTCTTACTTAACCTGGAGCTAGGAGAGCAGGCTTGTTACCCCCCTGAATTGGCCACAAGCGATACGGAACAGCCAGTGAAGAGGCATGAGCTTGCTCCACGAGTATAGCTCGGGAAACAGTGGAGGGAAGGGAAGAGGTTCGGAAGCGGGGACGGGAGGCGAGAAGGGACTCCCCCGCTACCCCATTGGGTCTGGCTCCCTGAGGATGTGACGCTGAACCCAGTGTGGACACTCTCTGTAGAAACCCCTCCACCTTCCTGCAACACCTCCTTCCCCTCCCAGATAAAGAATAAAGAATAAAATATATATATATATATATATATATAGATGAGGGCACTGGCAGATGTGATACCCCCTTCACTCAAAGTTGGAAACTTGAGAAGGGAAACGAATACTTGTCACTGCCAGTCCTGAAACTTGGGGTAGGCGTGTTCCGTGGGTCAGTTCCACTGTCCTGCCATCGTCCCCTTACCCAGGGTGGCAGCCAAAGAGCCAGGTCAGTTTGGAGGCTTGGCTGCAGGGTCTCCATGTCGCACACAGGACACATAAACCAGAAAGGTGCTCATCCTCCTCTGGAAGGAAGCTGCCATGTCTCTTCAAGTCCCACCCACCCCGACTCACCGCCCTTCCTCACCCCCCAGCCCTTGACTGCTGCCCCCGCTCTCCTCCTTGATTTTTACCTCAGTATCTTTCATTTTCAAGCCAACCGAAGGCCTTGTAGAGCTTTGTTTTCTTTCTAAAACAAACCTGGGGGCAAGGGGCTGAACCTCTCACAGATTTGGAGAGAGGAGCACGGAGTGCTTTACCTTAGATTCAAGGAAGGACCTTGGAGAGAGAGGACAGAGGGCATGAGACATCTCCAGGAGGAAGAAGGCGAAGGGCCGTCAAGCATTCTTTGCCCCGACTCTGTCCCAGGTCAGGGGCTCGTCCCTCACTCTTCCTCTTACCTCATCCCTTTCAAATAAAAAAACCAAACCAACTAACCTAGCGAACAGCAATCTAGAACAAAGGGGGCTCTGGCGTCTCCGCTGGTGACAGAAATCAAGATGGTGTTTATTTCATATGTAAATATTTTGTTTTCTAATTAATTTTGTATAGATAAAGTGTTCTCTCGTGAGTATTCAGGGTGTTGGCCGGAGGGAGCGGGGTCGGGATGGGAATGAATGGGGAAGAAGTGTTTTGTTACGGGCTTTCGTTTTCCATTTCGGGGGAATTGTTTTGTATGGCTTTCGCTTCAGGGTGTCCGGAGAACAGTGAAGGGGAATGGAGGCCGCCGTGGTGACTAAGCCAGGGAAGGGCTGCGTGTTCCACCTCCCACCTCACCAGTCTTCTCGTTGGCCTGCGAGAAGTAGTCATGCCTGTCGGCCTGGGCTTGACGTCGGGTCCAGTTTGGCTCCAGGCAAACCACAGGCCCAGCTCCTATCTTCCAGGTAGACCGTAGATCACCAGCATCTGTGCAAAGTCAAGCTGGTGGCGCCATATCTTCCCTGTCGGCACCGAGGGTGGGAAAGTTTCCCCAAAGGGCTTAAACCAGAATTGAGGTCAAATCAACCGTAAGCTGAGCTTCAGGAGGCTCAGTCTTAAGAAATCTCCCCACAGCCCCCTCTCATGTTTAACAAGCACCTCAGTCACTCTGACTCTTTTCTTCCTACTACCTGGGCTCCAGCCCTCTCCCCGGCCCCCTCCATTCCTCTGCAAGCACTCCCAGAAACTTCCCACAAGGTCTCCTTTCTTGAAGCACGTGCTATCTGGTTACAGGGAGGTAGCCCTGGATGCATGTCTTACAAATGAGCATGCTTTTCCAGAAAAGCTTACCGGCTCTACTCAAAGCTCAGCGGCCAGAGGGTTCTCTTAGGAAGGTCTCGGAAGTTGGGTTTAGCGGTAGAAGGGTGAGCACAGGAGGGACAGTGCCAGTAGTGACTTTATATTCGCCTTGTCCTTGCTTCTGCCGTCAGGAAGGTGCTATTTGCCTCGAACCAGGTATTCAGAACCCGACCTGGGGTTAACCAGACAAGTAGAATTTCTTTCACTGGACCCTTGGCTTTGTGAAGGGTGGCAGCCTCTCTCTCTTTACCACCAGATGACATTTCCAAATCCATTTAGCTGAGATATTACATTACATTTTTTGTCTTATCCTGCCATCATCAAGAGCTGTCAGCTGGGTAATTCCATTTCTCTGAACCCCTCTTTGGCCCCCGTTGGTCACTTCTCTTCAACTGAATGTATGAATTGAGACCAAATAAGATATTCATGGCCTGCTCAAGAAAGCTTAAAGAAAGGAAGGCTGAGCCATGCCAAGTTCTAGATGTTAACTTCATTGCAAAAGAAGAAGCCAGGAAAAATGCATGAGGATGAATGCAGCTCTCAGCCCCATCTCTTCCACAGATGGGTCTGGACAAAGACACAGTCTGTCCAAACTGTGACGTTCCACAGACACCCTTGGGAGCGCTAATGGTTCCGACTTTCTTCGGAGTCCGTGCTTTCTATCTTTCGTGTCCTCTAATCATTCCCTTCCACTGTGGAAGTGAGTCGCTGGGTGTGGTCCTATATCACTCCTTTCGGTGGCCATGCTTAAATCTCAGCATTTCTACCAACTTCAGGTAATCTGACCCTTGAACTTGCCTGAGTCAAGAGTGTGCACACCCTTCAGAGTGACGCATGTACAGTGGATCTTGTAATTTCAAAGTATGTCACTGTGTTTCTTCAGCCAGAACGTGGGAAACGGCCTTGGTACGGATTCCCCTCTGCTGGCCACAGCCATATTGTGACTGAGGGAGAAAAAAATCCCAGATGATTCCATTCAATGTCGGTGGTGTCAGTCGTGCCAAAACGCATGTGTAATGTGATAAAATAGGAGTCGTCTAGAAAATTAAGGGAATATCACCCGCCCAGTCTTCCATGGCCATCAGAAGTTGCCCAAGGGTGAATTCTCTGCATGGGAGGTGAAGAAACTGTGTTACCAAAACGCAGCGTGCTGGTCACCTGCACATCTCATTTAAGAACTAGGGTTTCTTGGGGTTTTTTGTTTGTTTGTTTTTGTTGTTTGTTTTTTGGTTTGGTTTTTACTTAGTTCAAGGTTTAGGGACAGCATAACCAGATTGTCTGGGCAATAACCTTTGGAAAAAGCTATTCCAGAACTCACTTTATTCTTTTAATTCCCATCTCTTTAAAAAAGCCCTGTCACTGCTTGACACCCTGTGTGTGTCTGTTTGGTGTGTTAGGAATGATTCAGATGTGTGCATAAATGATGCAGCTGCAGTGCTATGGATGAACGCATTCGGCATTTCTAGGTATTGTGGCCATACCTTCTGTGCTCTCTGAGCCCAAAGCCATATAAGGAATGTGTGCTCAGTAGGCTCTGCCAGATACTTCGGTGGAGCGTTTCATTCTTGAGTGTCAAGAGATTCTCCTTCCTGTCTAAGGAACTCTTTATGGGTGAGAAGCCGCTCAAGGTAGACAGTCACCCTGGAATGGGTCTGGACTTAAAAATGGCATATGGTCCATGGTGTGGCTTCAGAGGTCCTGAGAAGACCTTTCCTTTTCATTCCCCACCCCACTCCAACTACTGGCTTCCCACACAGAATTATTCCTTTAGCCCCGAGCTGCTCATCTGTCATTTAAATGAAAGTCATCCCCGGAAGGGTGCCATATTCAGCCATATTAGAAATTTAGACGTTGAAACACCTAGCTTATGTTAGGGTTCTCATTTCTTTTCCTGGACATAAAGTAACGGTACAGGAGAAGAGGGAGAGCACAAAGAATGCTAAGGGTAACAGAGTAGGGAGGAAAGACACAGGTTCTAGAGTGTAAAGACATTTAAAACATCTCATCCTTCTCCTGCTTTGATTAAGGTTCATGTGACACAGGACTAGGACTCCCAGCTGGGAATTATTTTCAATAAGCAGCCACATGAGTGTGTAGTTTATGAATTTCTAACATCTGTACCTTGTAGGACAGGTTAAGGGCTTTGACTCCTTCTGTAGAAAATGGAACACTGATGTTTCTCCTCTGGTACAAGTTACTGAGTAGACAACTGGAAAGATCAAATTATGATAATAAAAAGTTACTGTCATTGTCTTCTGTCCCAGTTCAATTAATCTTCCAGTGTAGCTGGGTCGTTCTATGTTCTCCACTTCCCCACCTCCATAGGGGGTCTCGGGTGATCCCAACACACACTAACGGAAGCTACTGGACTACCAGGTACAACTTAACTGGTGGGCAGTTCTTTTTTAGACCTACCAGGTATTTGGGACAACACTAAAATGTAGATCCGGCAGTCTGAGAACTTCTAATCATAGTTTAGTTCTAGGATTCCATTCTAGTTTGGATCTAGGATTCCATTCTAGTTTGGGGGTTCCAGTACCATATAAAATCCCAAGATATCTCCATATATCCCCCCTCCATCCCGTTCCAACCACACAGACTCAATCACCATGCAGGGGTGCTATGGGTCCTCTGACTTAAAGCATAGAGACCTATCTATTCTCATGGCAAAGAATGCCCCCAAAAACCTTAAGTGAAAATCAGTGCTGTTTCCGTGTCTTGGAGAGATTAAGTTTGGGGCTTCTAATTTACAATGCTGAAGCAAGGAAAAAGGAGAGAGAGTGACGGGTTCGGATAGCAGTACTGGGAATAAGTGGGCAGAGTTAGAAATCATCCATGTTTCTCTGCCAGTATGTCCATTTGCATCCATCTCCGAGCCCATCGCAGTGAGTTTCTGGCTCTGTTCTGAGCTTTACAACAGAATTGCTGGTGTGATTCTGAGGGTGAGGACTCCTAATGAGAACTAAGGGTGGAAAACAGAGCGGATGAGTAGAATTCCCCATAGCCTCGGGACTCTTGTGTGTAGGATTCGTGTTTTGGCAAAGGTGAGAGAAATGGAACTCACTGCAAGGATTAAGGGTACAATGAAAAAACACAACACTAAGCCCATTATAAAACTGTTATTTTAAAGGTTTGGCCTCCTCAGTTTAAACCTGAACTCTCTTTTTCGTAATTAGCGTTGTGATTTAGGGGTAGAGCAGGTTCCAGTAATATGCAGGAGAAAAAAATAAAAGCTCTAGTTAAATGTGTTAGTTCAATTAAACCAATGTCTACTGAACACATATCATGCCCCTGGGCTAGTGCTGTGAAGAAGATAAAAGAATTTAAAATGGAGTATATTATACTCACATATAATATGCGAATGCAAAAGCATACGATATTTAAATGTATGTATTATGTATGTATAAATAGGTGTGCATAAATGGGTAGATTTATACATGCAGGTTTAACTTTTTCTGGCTCCAGGGTGTGAGTCAAAGATATTATGCATTATATTATTTTAAAAACACTACAGAGATTCACCTCTCCCCGTCGTGGCCTCGCCTGAATCCTTCTTTTGGAATTATTCCGCCTCCCAGTGAAATGCCCTCTCTGACCACGACCTGGCGTTTTCTATATCCTGTCTGCCTTCCTTCAGGGTCCCTCTGTTGTTCTGGTCCATAAACCCCTCTGATTTCATTTACTTCTCTCCTTGGTCTCACCCTGTGATCACCCATATCAACAACACCCTCACCAGCAATCTCTTCTTCCTCTCGCCTTCTCACCCCACCTACCTTGCTTTTCTAACTCTGTCTCCCATTCTCCCAACATCCACTCTATCGCCAAGAACAGAAGGTCAAAACCTATGCCAAAGAGCACAGATTGGATCCATTTAATCTCAGCTAAACCCTACCCAGCTCGGATATCTTTTTTATTCTCCAGTGTTGACTCCCTGTCACATTCTCCAAGGGTTTGTTCATTTGTTTTTTATTTTCATTTTCATCTCGTCTCTTTCCTACTGAATTACTAAGAAAAGACACCTGATTTTGCAAATTCTCACATGACCTCTCCTCTCTACCTTTAAATTTCTCCCATCCTTCACTTATCTTCTCCATCCTCCGTCCTCCCTCCCAACTCGGTGACCCTCTTCCCCGTACTCTGATACCCCCCCCCAACCTCTTCTATGGCGCTCCAGCCAGTAGCACTTCATTCTGTTGCATCTTTAATCCCCTCCACACATCTGCCTACAACCATCACTAAGAACAGTCCTCAGTCCTCCACCATCTCCAAAAACAAGTCCTACAACAGTCCCTAAATCCCAATCTTCTCTCAGTCCAGTTAGACCCTTGAATTCCTGTCCTATCGCCATTTCTTTTCTTCACTTCCAAATTTCTCAAAAGGGTCGCCTTTCTTTCTTCATTTCCTCAGTTAATGCGCATGACTTACCCTTTAAAATTGGGCTACATCCTGCCACTCTACTGAAACTACTCAGTGGCAACATTCCAATGAACTCCTTGTTACAAGATCCAGTAATCTTTTTTTTTTTTTTTTTTAAATTCTGCTCTTCAGCACCATGAATACTACCCTAAATCCACTGCTGGGTAGCAGCACGTTCTGGTTTTGATCCCAGCCCTCTGGTCCTCTCTCGGTGTTCCCTCACTGGTTCCTGCTGTCCATCCTGCCCCCTCAGCATCGACTTGCCATGATGTTCTGAGCTTGACGCTCTTCTCCTTTCCTCTGTGCTTCTGTAGCAATATTTCCATTTTCCGCAACTTCAGCGACTTGCTGGATGAGGATGAATTCCAAATCTTCACTCCTATAGACCCAACTTTTCACTTCACCTTAATGCACATATTTCCAGCCACTTCCTGGACAACTAACTTCATATTGAGTCAAATATCCAATGGAAACCAACATAATCACCAAGTCCCCCCTTTGATTAATGGTACCACGATTCTTTCCGTCACCAAACTAAAGATTTTCAGCCACTTTTGCCTCCTTCATTTCCCTCATCCTGCACATCTAATCATCTGGAAAGCCGTTAATTCATACCTTGAAAGTTTCCAAGTCTTCTCATTCAGGCCCTTCCCTCTAGTCTGGATTATTTGTGTCTTTTAGCACTGTTCCAACATTTTATATTTGAATCTACTCTCATCAGTATCACTTGCTCGGTACAAATTAAATCATGTCATTTTCCAACTCAGAACAAAACAAACGACCCTTCAATGGGCTGTATTTGCCACAATCCACCAGCAAGAATAACTTCCTGTCGTTTGCCTGCGTGCACCGGGGCCCAGACAACAGGGGAATCACATTTTTGTCCCTTTCCTTTCCTGTACTAGCTTGTTCTCCCACTTTTGTCTTTCCTTAAACTGTGACCTTTGCCCCAAATTCTCGCCTCCCGATCTCTTATCTCATTCCCTTCTTGCCTAATATCCATCTTCCTCAATACAGATCTTCAAAGACCAGAACATCTGGTCCATCATGTCCACTGTCTTCATCTGCCATCCCCCGCCCCCCAAAAAAACCCCATATATATGCCTTTTGTGAATGCTCATAACAACACTTTAATTTAATCTGTCTAGTGGCAGCCATCATGGACCATCTTATTTATGGTTATTTAGCTATACATCCATCTCCCCTGCTAGATTATAAACTCCTTGTGGTCAGGGGTCATGCATTTATTCATCTTTTTATCTCCTGTAGCACCTACCAGTGCATCTTGTTTATGGAAGGTACTGAAAAATATTTGATGTTATTATAAATTGTAATTGAAAAGGAGTCACTTTGTTTTGCCCACAGGATACTTGAATCTGCAGTAAAACCTAAGGATGAGTCCCTTCCCGTTTCTCTCTGTGCATCTGCACCCACCAACAGTCACTGCAACCCAGGACATGTGTACATTCTCATGTAAATTATCATTTCAGATGGGAATTTGGATTTTTCTAAGTTTTGCTTTGTCCTTCAAAGTTATGCTGTGACTGTCTTACGGTTAGTGGAGTGTCCTTGGCATACAATATGTATACATATTGTCAGTCACAGAGGGAGAGACCATGGAGGATATTGATCAAATGTTAGGTACCAGGAGCTTTTCAGATGCTTTCGGTGGAGCCTGTCTCCAGACACTGCACTGTCCAGACTGAGTCTCTAACAGCCTGACCTACGCTGGGATTCATCTGGCTTTGATGTAACCTCTAGCCTTTTTTAAAGCACTTGCAGTACCAGAAAGAACTTGTCACAGTTCCGGCTCATTAATCACACAGTCTTATGGACCCCAAACAGTGGTCCACTAGGACCAATGTATTAATGCTGCACGCCTGGTATTTTCCACCTCTGTATCTATGCTAGATCAGACTTGGGGGAACCGTTTGTGCAGCTCACGACCTGTGTCTTGATGATATATATTTCCTGGACTCTGTGTGATTCTCACCGTTTCTGAGGCTTGGACCACAGGACAACTTCTCCCAAAGAGTAGACAAGAGTTGACGTGATCAAGCACTTTATTTCTGATCTTTATATCACAAACGAATGTAGCTTAGGATTTGAATGAGCTGGCTTAGAGAGAATTCTAGTTTCTAAAGGACTCCTTTCTCTCTAAATGTGAAGGGATTCATAGCATTGGAAGAGACCTTATGGCCCTCCTGTCACTTTAGTCTCTGAGCCCCGTTCAGCCTTCCCTCACCTCCGTGGTGGTCTTCTGAGCAATCTGTCCTATTCCCATTCCGCTCAGTGTCAGCTGCTGATGTCCCCGTCAACAAACTCTTAGAGCTGGTTCTGCCCTTTCACTTGCGCTGCTCTGGTAACCGATCATGTTCCCTTCTCCTGGCCAGCCTTCTCTGTAACTTTCATTTTGTCATAGAAGGTGAATTATTCTCCCGTGGGAGGCATCTTCGGCCACTGTATGCTCATTTAAAGCGTCCTATAGAGAACCAAACTCAAATAGGTTACAGGAAGCGGCAGGTCTCTTCTTCAAAAAAGGGAACAAAGTCCACTCTTCATTGAGCCAGGAGCGGGTAGAGGAATTATTATGGGCGAGATGGGGCAAACTGTGACAACTTGGGAAGCACCCTAATGAAAATTAAAATGTAAGTCTGGGGGAGAATTGTTCTCAAAAATCCCATTAAATCTAGATAGTCCTGCACCAAGGAATAGGGATAGTTAATGTTTTAGAGCAAAATCCAGCTCATTATGTTATGACATTTTTTTTTTTTTAACCAGTGAAACAAATAGTCTGATAATAGCTGGTGGAAGGGTGTAGAGATGCCATCCTCATGAAGAGGTACATTCCTGAATCTCTCTTGGACGAATCTCTCTCTTGGAATGAAGAAATGTCCAGGGAACTCAGAATATATCCAGAAGGAAGCTTTACCCATGAGGTGTTCATGTCAATTTTTGGCCTATAAATACTTACAAAAGCAGAGGAAGGGTAGCATAGGAGGAAGGGAGAGCACAGGGGGTCTAGAGGAGAGCACCCCTTCATGTCACAAAGCCAGGAGCTGCACCTGCGTCTCTGGGACCCCCACCTGGTTACTGGTGTTGATGGTAGCTTTGGGAAAGAGCAGGACCCAAAGCTGATGACCTTTCAGGTGTCTGTCCCTTTAGTCCTTCGCAGGGCGTGAAAATTCACTCAAACTTGGAGCTTGTTTTCTGGGCATAATTGGACTGAAGAGAGAATTACACTTCTCATTTTCCATTTCCACTTGTAACCTGAGTTGCAGCAGGTTCAAAAGCACTTTCTGGGGGCCACCTTCCTGCCCTCGTGTGGACTGGGAGTTGTTTGATGCAATGCTGGAAATACCAGGGCAGGTAACAGCTGTCCAGGGCAGCGCCAGGAAAGCCAGAGCCACATCGCGGCTGCCTTCAGCGGTGACTGTGCCCGCCCCAGGGTGAGGGAGGAGCCTGGATGCCACCATACCTGTGACTTCCCAAGTGTCCTCAGGGAGTCCAGCCACAGGTCAGCCCTGAGCCCATCCTCAGGCTGTGCCCTTCAGACCACAGCACCCAGAGAGCCCCTGGTCATCACCTGGGCAGAGAGGCAGTGACAGGAAGTCTAAGCCCCCAGGCTGTGGCTCCATCTCCCTCCTTGTATCAAGAGGTGCATAGTCTCAGAGATCTGCCAGGTGCGAAGCCTCAGGGGAAGCGGCCCCAGGAATGTGAGTTTGCTGGGCTGCCGGCTGCTCTTAGATAAGGATGTTACCTGTTTCCAGAGGGGACATTTTTTTTTTTTTGAAAAACAAAAACATGCCTGCTTGAAACCTCAGTCTTATACGGAACAGTCTTTGTAGTTACCACCCAATGTCATTGTCACACTTTAATTGTCGTTGATCATTTTCTTTTGAAATCAAGGGCTATTTTAATGTTCCCTTTGGCTGTGACGTAGGACCATCTGAAAATCAGAGACTAGGCCATTATGCTGCCTCTGCCTGAGATGTGCTCTTAATGCTTCCACAGATTCACTTGAACAGCATGACTACACCTAATTTGGCCTCTTTGTCATGCTTGTGCCCCTGCCCAACACACATCTCACACACACACACACACACACACACACCTCACTCACTCACTCACTCCTAACAACTAGATCCCACAGCGCCACTGTCAGTCATATTACGGAGCAGCAGGGCTGCATTCTCGGTAGATGAAAGTGTTCATTTGGAACCGGATGGACATAATTACAGTTTTTCGAGCCAGTGTTTTCGCTTTGCCCTTCCTAGCCTGTGGATCGCTGACACCTCAAGGTCTGACAGAACATCCAGGCTTTATATGAAGGGAGCATTTCTTTGTAATGGAACAACCACGTGGTTATCCTACTGCCTGTCCCTACTGAGCCCTGTGGAATCCATGTGGTCCTCTGATGTCCCATTAGTGGATCAGTGCTAAGAGGATGGAGATGTAGAAGCCAGCCTCTCCAAGGACAGACAGGCTTGCTGCTAAGATAACTACGTCTCCATGGGTACCCACATCTCCTCTTGACAACACCATGAGCGGGGGTGGAGAGGTCTGTCCTCAGTGGGACGGAAATGGCAAACATACCTTGGGAGATTCAATAATTTTTCTTCTCCCAGGGTCAAGAGCAGAGAAGATAGCAAGACTTCACGTCAGCAGGAAGCAAAGAGGCTAGAGAAGCATCCAGACAGAACTCTTACTAAGACATAAAATAGCAAAAATACCCTTTCTTTCATGCGAATGCAACTGGAAGACAACCAGGGCACTTACAGCCGTGTTTTTCCTCTTTCACTTAACATCTTACATTCTCATTCTCAGGTGAAGGGTCTCAAGGTGTTCTGTGTTCTAAGTCAGCTCCGAGCAGCTCACCCTCCAAACACCCGCACCCATGCACACACACATTGTTAGAATGAGAAGTTGAGAGAGCACAGAGCTTGCACGTGTGCGTGGTATTTAATGTTTTCAAACCAGATCCCAACACGCCTCGTACAGTCAGCCCCACTGCATTTTAATGACGGAGGATATATCCTGCTGCATATAACTGTGTACTTAGGATCCCAGAAAAGAGAACAACCTTGTTACTGTTACTCCTCCTGGGACTCCTGGGCACTTTCAGTGATCAGGGCAAGTACGTTGGTTGTGTTTCGGTAGCAGGCACGAGAAATGGGGTGCAGAGACATTTGAGGAGTCATTCTTGAGCATCCGTAGCTTAATTCCCATGTAAAATGGCCCTGAGCTATGGCAGTTTCTCAGCCTGACTCTGCTACCCGTGCTTGGAGAAGGATAGAGTTTTCCAGGGTCACCAGCAGCCCACTTAGACCTCCACCACAACCATCCCTGTGAATGGCTTCCTTTGGCATGGAAATACGGTCGTCTTTTAATTTTAAAGATGAAAATGTTGAAGCACGGCAAAATTTGATGAGCAGTCAGAACTAAGGTTATACAGGAAATTCTTGGCGGAACCAAAACTTGTCTGAATTTCCAACTCTCGGCCTAGCTCACAAAGCAGTGCTGCCTGAATGTCCACCCCACCCTGTGTTCAGCATCTAATGGAGGATAAAAGTCATGAAAGCCAGGCAGCTAGTTTATGGTTTACCCAAATCTTTCCCATGAGAACCTGTCTTCTTCACAAAGCCATACACACACACACACACACACACACACACACACAGAGTCCACATGAGCCTACAGAGACCAGTCAAAGGGGTAAGAACAAAAAACTTAAAAACGAGAAAGGAATAGAAGAGTTTCTATAATGAAGAGTTGGAGGCTAAATAACAAAAACGGTTTTGAATTTTCTGGGGCAACACATTGTGAATAATTTTTTATCATTAAAAAATTTGTATGTAGCATGTAACCCACTCAAATGAAAAGCTCAAGGAAAACTGAGACAGAGGATCTCTTCCAGAGTGTTCCATGGGGAAGGGAGACTTCAAGAATCTGTGCGAGAAAGTCATGGTACTCTGAAGGTATCAGTGGTTTTAATCAGCTCACAGTGAAGAGGGCAACCTCAAGACAGAGCCTTTTAGTTTCTTCTGGGTAACTTAGTCAAGTTCAAACACGGCAAGCTTGATGCCAGTTTTAAGGCGTGAGTTAGTTCTGGAAGCCTACATAGAAATATAAGGAAGTTCATGCATGCAAGGAATTCCAGGAGGAAGCAATTATCCCCCGTAATAATTATTGCTGCCTAAAGCCCAGAGGCAGGGCAGCATGGACGTTGCAAAGACTAATAAAGGTCTCCTGAGAATTCTTACGAAACCTTAATTTCACCCCAAGATTATAGCGGTAAAATCCTTAAGCACCCAAGGGCCAGGGAATCCTGCAACCATCTTCTTTTGCAACCCGCCTGTTCACTGATGAATGATTTAAGATCAGGAAGTAACCATCAGTCTTTCCAGAGAGGATGGTCTTTAGTTTCTGCCACGGAACAGATTTTGGTTCATGTACAGAGCATGCTGCTTATACCAAGAGCAGTGAAAGAGCTCTAAGTGTCCTAGTTCAATGTAGAAAAAAATTTTTTTCATGTCATTGGTCCCTCCTGCCCCAGGGGAAAGATAGGAGAAGAAATAGGAAGTTGGAAAAGTCATAGCTGCTTGGGGCAGTGGAGGGTGGTGGTCTTCTGTATCATCGATCGCACAGTGTGGTCATTCCCAGAGCCTGGCTCAGGACCCTCGCTCGGGAGAGAATAGGGGCAGAGGAAGGAGGTGAGTTTTATTCTCACGTACGGGGCTGCTGTAGCAGAAGGTACTAGAGCCCTCCCTAAGCTCAAAGTTTAGAATCAAGCCAATGACAAATATCCATTCCTTTCTGTTCCCCATAGGCCACCTGAAATCATGATGGTATTACAGAACGCTAAGAGAGAGAGGCGGGGGCTATTCCAGCTTCAGTCCGTGGGAACTTCATCCTTCACAGGAGTGTCACTATAGATACTTGGTCCTGATGCTCCTTCATGAGGAGGGACAGGGCCAACAGCTGATGAGCATTCGGAACATCTTAGTGCCTGGGATGGCCATTCCGTGCTCCACTGCAGCTCTACTCACTGAAGCGAGGAGGGGGATAAAAGGATTCATGGGGACCCTAAGGGCAAGAAATAACAGAATTATTTAATCAAAACTACAGAGCTTTTGTGCTTAGTATTAAAGGTTATGGTAGAAATGAAAAAGCCAACCCTTCAGTACAGCTGCCAAAAAGATAGCTCATAGAGAAAGATAGGAAGCATTACAAGGGCAAAGTTTTCCAAAGAAAATCCACGTGTGCACGAGACTGGAGTTCTAAGCCGAGAGCACAAGTAAGATGCGGGTAGCTTCCCATTGGGAGTAGATTTTATTGGGCCTGGGTGCTAGGTGTCCTGTGGAAAAGCAGCGGAGGGGAGAGTCCATTTCAGAGTCGAGGGCTCTGCTGGGCAGCAGCCTCCACAATGAGTTTAAACTCCTTCTCTCGGAGGCTGGGGGCAGGATGTAATTTCCTCTGGTAGCGTGGTTTTGATTTCTTCTCAAGCCAGGCTTGTCCATTTGGTCATGGGCACCTGGGCAGCTCACACTTTTCCTTGGCCTCTTGCTTTCTGTAGCTAACATGAAAGAATTACCCGCATGGTAATTCAGGTAAGTGGGTAAAGTCCGGTGAGTGGAAAGATGAATGAGACCAAGAACAAAACTGTGATCTTCTGGGGCTGTCATCATCACTTTTTGGTTTCCTTTGTTTCGTTTTCATTTTCTTTGCCACATTGTGGGGAAATCTACTTGGTCATCACCCATCAAACATCCTACAGGCAGAGTTTGGTATGGAAATTCACAAAGAACGAACAGGATCAGCATATTTCCTCTAATCCCAGTCGTTTTGGGGAGCTTGTTCTCTCTTCCAGAGCCATCTCTTCTTTGGGGCACTTGTTCTCGCTCCTTGCCCGGCAGCCATGATTCCAAAACCAATTTCAGTGGTTGGTGCTGAACAAGAAGAATGATGGCTAGGATAGGAAATAGACCAAAATACCTATGTTTTTAGCTGTGGTGAGGTGGCTTTTATCATGGAACCTTCCGGGTTTCTTACGTGGAAACTCTTCCTCACCTCTCAGCCTTCTTGGTGGCTCTCCTGGTTCCTCTTCATGGATGTGGTTCCCCCCCCGCCCCCCGCCTCAAGGAGGGATGTAGTCCTTAAGCCGTGTTATTATCGAAACTCTTAGATCGTTTAAAGGAACCATTGGTAAATTCTCATGGGTTTTTTGGTTTGTTTGTTTGTTTGTTAACTTGGGAAGATGGAGACGTTTTAAAAGGAGAATGGTAAGCAAACAAGAAGGGCCTACTACCAGATGTTTCAACTCAAGGTCGAATGCTGGGAAAGTGTGTGCCTGTTCCGGTGATAACCTGTGGTTCACCTAGTGGAGAGGGGGTGTGCTGTGGAATATCAGGCAACCTCCTTGAGAGTGTGCACCGGGGTTTTGGTTGAGGTGCCTGTCGTGTGCACAGAGGCATTCTGTGGCTGTCATCTTCTCTCTCTTTTTTAGTGTCTCAAAGCACAAGCCCTGTGAGACGGGGGATGCTTGCATTCCAGTCTGAATGTGCTGGGGATATGACACTCTCCTCAGCTCTCCTTGGCCTGGCGGCCACAGACTTTCCAAATATCTCACCCAATGAGCTGTTGTGCGTTATTTTATTAATCGTTAACATTGTCCCTCTATTGGGATGAGAGAGAGAAGGTGAACTAGGAAACAGACATGGTGACAAGGGGACAAAAACCTTTCTTCTGAAAATTGCTCTTTACTGAGCTGAGAAAAATTCAAAAGCAAGGAAAGGAGAAATCAGGATAGAATGGTTTGGGGGTGAGGAGGCAGTGACACCGACACCCAGATGCTCTGGTTTATTCCATAAGAGATTTGGGCAGCAGGGGAAGCTGGGCAGGTATTGATTGTTCAGGAAAAACCGTGACGCTGACTTGAGAAAGAGGCATGGGCTTGCTTCCAGGTAGACATTGGTAAGCACTGCACCTTAACTCTTCCAAAATGTGTCTACAGATCTTTAGGGCAGCTCCTCTCAAAAGATTTCCATTCTCCAGTCAAAAGTGTTCTGAGTAGAAGAACTGTAGCCCCATTATGACTACATTTACTTAAATTGGAAAGGCAAAGGGTGCTGTGGAGAAAAAAGTATATCAGGGAAATAGAATTTAGCTGGAGCTTTTTTCAACTCTGGATCACAAAGTTGTCACCTCTGAGAGAGAAAATCTTTTAAATAAAATTATATCTGCCCATCCCCCGAGAAAACACCAGGTTTCTAATCTGGTTACTCTTTACTTCAGGAAGGAAATTGGTAGATTTGATTACAAATAGGCATTTTTTACAGATGATTTAATCCCAAATCTTACACACATTAACATGGAATTAACTGACTCAGACATGATCTTTTAAGCTATAATATTATTGAAAGGCAGTAGATCATATGTTCTAAGCAAACCAGAAAGGCTGAAAAATGTTAAATATCCTTCCAAATATTGAGTCTCTATAAATTCTACTGGACCCACAAGGGATTTAAGAGTTAGGCAACAGCAAGAGAGCCTTTGAGACTCAAGGAAATTTTTTTCTTAATTATTAAAAAACATAATAAACCCAAGGGCAATTCTTAAATCAGAAAGGAAAGCTCTACTCTTGTCATTTACAAATTTGTTAAAGTTTAGAATAGATAACCAGATTTTTGTTTCTGACTGAAGCTCTTCTTTGGGGGAGATTTGGCCTGCAGTGTAGGAGCATGTTTTGGGGTGATTATTTATTCATCCACTGATATTTATTGAATGGAACCCCCAGGCCAGGGATACAAAAGAGAAGAACGCGATGTCCATGCCCTTGTGAAGCTTACATACTGATGAGAGGAAATCGGCAAAAACATCAATAAATATATTTCATGTCAGACACTTCAAAGTGCAGTGGAGAAAGATGAGGCAGATTGAGGGGGGTAGTGGTGATGCGGTGGACATGGGCCTGCTACTTTTTATAGGGTGGACAGGAAAAGTTTCTATGAAAAGGTGACAGTTGAGCAAAGGCTTAAAAGGAAACAAGGGAGTGAGACTAGGAGTTGTCTATGTGAAGGGCTTTTCGGGCGAAGAGAAAGCAATCACAAAGTCCCTGAGGTCAAACTACACGTTGGAGATACTTGAGGAAGAGCCAGGAGGCCAATGAGTGAGGAGGTGAGTGTGACAGATGAGGTCAGAGATGGCATTGGCCCACGGGCCTTATAGGCCATTGTAAGGCCTTTTTACCAAGAGCAAAGATGAGAAATCACTAGAAGGGTCTGAGTAGAGGGTGATAGGGACCGATTTCCATTTCAAAAGCAGCACTGTGACCACTGTGTTGGGAATACACTGTGGGAGGGTGGGCAAGGGAAGAAGCAGCAAGACTACTTAGGAGCCTGTGGCCTCCGTCCAGGTAAGAGATGTAGTGGCTTGGGCCACGGCGTCAGTGAAGGTGGTGAGAAGTGGCTGGATTCCGGGAATGCTCTGAAGGGTTTGCTGAGGGATTAGATACTGAGTAAGAGAAAAGAAAGAATCAAGAATATGATCCTAGAATTTTGGGCCTCGGCTACTGTAAGTTTGGAGTCACCATTGATAAGATGGGAACCCTGGAGGTGAAGGAGACTGGGAAAGATATCCTTCTAGTAAGGCTAAGATGTCCCTCAGACATCCAAGTGGAAATGCCGATTAGACCGTTGGCTGTATGAACCTGGAGTTTAGGCAAGAGGTCGAGCCTGAAGATATAAGTTTGGAATTCAGGGACGTTTGGCTGGTATCTGAAGCCATGAGACTAGATCCAGGAGTGAGTACAGACGGGAGAGAGTCCCTCGGCCTGAGCCCGGGCTGGGGGGCGTTCAAAGCCCCAGGAGGTGGGGAGAGACTAGCACTCAGGAGTGGCCTCCATGGCAACAGGGAGGTCATCCTTTTCATGACCTAGAAAACAGCTGATTCAGTGAACTGGGCGGGGGGGGCAATAGCATGGTCAGGGTGGGTTCAAGAAAGAGTTGGAGAAGAGGAAGTGGAAACAATATGAAAAGGCAACTCTTTTGCAGTAAAGGGAACATAGAATAATAGTAGATGGTAAAGGATGTGAGGTCCAAGGAGGTTATTTTTTTAAAAGGTGGAAGAAATAACATTCTGTTTCATGCTGACCAGAATGATCCAGTAAAGAGGGGGATTGCTGATTCTTACGGAGAGGGGATAGTTGCTGGAGCGGTGTCTTCGACGAAGTGAGAGGGAACGGGATCCAGGGCACAAGTGGAGGGGACTGGCTTTAGGATCCTAACCAGGTTGTTATGGTAACAGAAGGGAGAGAGTGGGGCACAGGTGCAAGGGGATTGGTAGATGTGACGCTGGGAATATGTCTTCTCTGACTGATAATTTTGTAGAGAATTACAAAGGGAGTTCATCAGCCAATAGTGAGTGTTGGGGAATGGGTATTTAGGTTTGGGAGGAAAAGAAGGCCTGAATTACTCATATTGCCATACAGCAGAAGAGTGAGGAGGGAAAGTGACTGCAAGAGGCGTCCTAGGTGGCACGAAGGACTTACTTGAGATGCTTCCAGTCGTGAGTTTAAAAGTAACTTAAGAATCTTTGTCAGCTGCGTTCAGCTGCTCGGCTGGAGCGGAGAGTCAGATTTAAACAGAGCTGGGGGTTAGCCAGGTAAATGCAATGAGGGCAGCACGGGAAACACAGTCAAGGGCAAGTGCAAAGTGGTGATTATGGTTGGCCCTGGAATCTAAGCTGGGTGAGGAGAAAAGTGAGGCTTTTTTAGGGAATCAGGAATGATGAAGTGTGGTAGGGGGAGGGGATTGAGATGCAGACTGGGGTCCCTGAATTACTGAGTCAGTTGCCAGAAAGAGCGATCTGGGAAGTAGGAGCTGGGTCAGAGAGTGTGATGCTTGAGGCTTCGATTACACAGAGGTTGGAGCTACTGGTCTGGGGTCTGGGGTGCGGTAGGACTGCCGTTAGGTGGAGGAAAAGGTTATTGAAGGAGCGGAGGCCAAGGCACTGAGCGCAACTCTGGTGCCTCTTCTTCAGTCCTGATGTTTGGGTGTTTTTTGATGTTCACTAGAAACTCCATTGCCATCTGCGGTAAGCCACAGCCTGTTTTTATAGGTGTCAGCAAATGTGATCGTGGCTTGAGGCCGCACTTTGACTCTTGCCCTGGAAAGAACACATTTTCCCAGTAAATCTTGTCCTTTCTATTTTCAAGGCTCCCATCGAAGTCAGTTTCCTTGGGGGAATCATAACTCTTTGTTCACCTTTCTCCTCACTTACCTTGTAAACAAAATCAAAGTAAAAGGATTGGAAAGCAGCTTTGCTTCTGCCCAGTTCTGCTATGTGAAAGTTTTCTCTGACTGATCGTTTTCATTTAGTATTTTCTTTTGCGACAGAGAGGAACGTAAGGAAATGATCGGTAGTCTTTAAAAGCCCTGGGTGAGAGGTTTGGAAGAGCAGGAGAGGGTTAGGAAGAAAAGGACTTTGAGTGGGGCTGCATGAAAAAGGGACAAGTGAGGGCTTTTAGGGAGGGCTGAAAAAAATCAGAAATTTGACCAAGGGAGGCAGGGGGAAAAATCCACTTGCATCGACATTTAGAGATTTAGCAAGAGCAACCTAGAGTCTGCCCCCCGGAATAGTCCACATGCTTCTGACACAGATGGCATGCTCATTCTATTTTATATCCTGTGCCCTTAAAAAAAACAAAAAAAAACAAAAAACTCTCATAATTTGAAAAGAGATAGAAGCTGTTCAACCATTTCTGGTGCACTAGTTCTCCAAGCTGCTGCAGGATCTTGAACAAGGCATGCATTTCATCACACCACGGCTACCACTGGTTCAGTTTCTCTGTCCCCCAGTAAAGGGACCTCCGAGCTTAGTCACATCCTGCCTGGCATTTTCCCCAGAAGATTCTCTTGTGTTCACCCTGGCTTGTCTAATGCCACGTCCTGAGTTCTTGTATTGGAGGGACATCATGACCAACCCAAGGGGATATACTGGGCTTTCTGCGCCGAAGACTAAGGGACCCCACTTAGGAAGGAAGATGGAAGCAAGGGAGGCAAGCCAGGGATGGGTTTGTCATGCCCTCTGTTTGCTTTCTGATGCCTGGGAACGAAACCTTTCAAAGGTGAGCAGGAAACAACATGGCTTCCATTGCCTCAGCCTCAGGTTTTTCCCTAGTTCAGGTTGCATCCCACACCTGGTTAAGTGGGTGTACCTGTTTGTTAAGGGAATTTGCAGGAGGGGGGCAGGGGGCAAATCTCCGTAGGAGCTTTGTTACCCAATGACCATCTCAGCATTAATATTTCAGTGTAGCTGGAAACATTTGAAGGCCCTAGACGGCATGTTACAGTGGAGATCAGAAAAGGGACAAGATAGGGCAATGTGCTCTCGTCCCGAAGGGCCAATCTCTTTCGTCCACTTGGCAGAAGCCAAAGCTCCAGCACTGTCATCGTTGCACTGTGCCACAATGACTGGCGCATGCGTGTGTGTGCCTGTGAGTGTGTGCGTGCACGCATATGTGTGTGAGCGTGAGGGGATGATGGTGGAAACCACAAAATACGAATCCACCGCAGGATTGGGTTGCAAACTCAGAGCCGCACCCCTCCCGAGGCACCATGGCACAGAGGACACGTTTCTAGCTTTCCCAGTGTGGTACCCTCCCCAGGGAAAACACAGAGGACTCAGGCTCGCCTTGACTCTGTGAGGCCCAGATCCCATTCCCGTCCCTGGGGCCGGCTCTTCTTCCTCTTGACTCTCAGATCCCCAGTCCATCCACCTCCAAGTTCTTTTTTTGTTTGTTTGTTTTGTTTTTGTTTTCTGTAAATATATATTTCTTATTTTGGACGTGTAGGGATCAACTGAGATTCTGGAGTGGGGGGAGAGGGCGGATGACTGGGTCTTTTTATTTTTTTCCTTTCTCTCTTGGATTTTGGTGTTTGAACTTGAAAAAATAATAATTACAAGTATATATATAAGCAAATGACTTACCTTGAAAAAAAAGAAATAAGTTGATTTCATTCTTTTGATTTATCTTGTTTCTCATGGGGGTTGGGGGGGGGTCTTTTGGGTGGAGGGCTTTTTTGTGAGCTGTATAGATTTCCAGTTTGGACTTGTTCAAATGATGCAGGAACAAAAATTAAAATGAATTAAAAAAAAAGACACAACATAAAAACAAGAAAAACTTTGTGATGTATAAAAGCTGTAAATAGTCAAAGATTCTTTCTCTTTTCTAATGGCAAATTATTTCTGTCACTTTATATTCAAAAAATAAAGAAACCTACCATAAATTATCAGGGTAAAAAAATCCAGAATCAGAGTGGTTTTGTGTGTGTGTGTGTGTTTTGTTTTGTTTCTTGGTCTTTGTGCTTTCTTTAGTGTTTACTATGACTTGGAAAAGCTTGTTATAACAAGGTGCTGTTTGGAAAAAATTCCTTTCCCAGTCGGTTTCTAACCGTCAGTGGTAGTCTGGACTGGTGAATCCAGTTAAGTTAGGAGACTGTTTCTGCTAGGTGATGCTGAAAATGTTGGTAATACTGAAAATGATGTTGGTAAGGGGTTGAGAGGAGACTAAATAATTATGATCTTAAAGCAACTTTTTAGTTTCCATAAGATTCTTTCTTACTACATGATACCTGTCATCTGCTTTTCTTTTCAGCATGGAAAATTTTAAACATATTCAAAAGTAAACAGAATGGTATAATGAACCTCCGTGTATCCATCATCCAGCTTCAATACTTATCAGCTTATGCCAGTCTGGTTTCAGTCATATCCCTGTCCATTTCCCTCTTCTATATTATTTTGAAGCAAAGTCCATAATGGTATAATTTAATCTGTAAATATCTCACTAACGTATCTCTAATAATTAAGGACTCTATTTTAGAGTAACCACAATACCATCATGACATCCAAATTTCCCAGTATTCCTTGATAACAGATATCTAGTTACTGTTCAAATTTCTTGCCTCAAATATAACACTGTTTTACAGTTGGGTGTTTCTTTTTTTCATCACAAGCCAAATAAAGTCCACACAATTGGTTGCTACTTCTCAAATTTCTTTTGAACCTATAGTTTCACCTCTCAACTTATTTTTTGAAATGTATTTGTTAAAGACGTGGAGTCTTTTATCCTGTAAATGTTCCCACAGTTAGATTTCGCTGGTGGCATCCCCATGGTCACAACTGACATATTCCTCTATCCTCTGTTTTCTTTAAATTGTTAACTGTCTTTCTTACTCTTTAATGCATTTTTCTTCCATTGTGTAGAGTTATCAGGAAAGCAAACTAAACCTCATTTTAACCAATGTGTGGTGCATTGAAAAGAATTAGCTACTCACATACCTCCAGGTGGTCAACAGTAATGTGGACCTAGTCACAAGGTGACCAAGCTCCTCTCACAGCCAAGACAAGAAACTGTACTTGGTCTGACACTTCAACCTGTGCTTTTTTTTTTTTTTTTTTTTTTTTTGTGGTAAGCGGGCCTCTCACTGTTGTGGCCTCTCCCGTTGTGGAGCACAGGCTCCAGACGCGCAGGCTCAGCGGCCATGGCTCACGGGCCCAGCCGCTCTGCGGCATGTGGGATCTTCCCGGACCGGGGCACGAACCCGTGTCCTCTGCATTGGCAGGTGGACTCTCAACCACTGTGCCACCAGGGAAGCCCCAACCTGTTCTTTTGAGCTATTACATTTGCCTGAAAGGTCTTCTTTTTTCTCCTCTAGCCCCAGTTCTGTCATTGATTTTATATATATATATGTATACACACACACACACACACACACACACACAGGATGATTTCTCTTACTATACTTTAATTTCTAAATTATTCAAGTGAAAGGATATTTCTGATAATAAAAGAAAATAGCATAGATATATTTAGCTTTTCAGATGGAAATCATAAAGCACATTCCAACATCACTTTATTAAGAGCCATGTGCTTCTCCTAGAATCCTAGTGCTAGAAAGTATTATACTATAGAGAGAATAGTTAGTAGAAACCCACCTTATGACTCAGGAGTCTCAGAGAGCTAACATAGGTGGCAAAGTCCTGGCTAGAAGCCAGCACTTCTGATCCTTGGTTCTGAGCATCTTCCAGGGTGATGTATTGTTTCTTTGTCTCAGAGGGATTCTCTGTGAGGGTTTCTCCTGTATTTTCCTCTGTACTGAAACAAAAAGGTCTCCTATCTCCCTGATCACTCCTGAAAGTAGATGAGCTTTAACATAAAGCCAGAGTTCTTCCCAGATATAGTTATTCTCTTCACTTCTGGAGGTATTTCACTGAAGCCCAAATTGTTCTTGGGCCATAAACTTGCTTTAAAAAGAATCTGAAAGTTATATAGTAGGTTTGATTTGAAAATATGACATTCATTTAAAAAAAAAGGTGGGGGAGATAAGATTTCCACCCCATTTTAAAGTGGTTTTAAATAGTGAAAGCTTAAGAATAGGTATCAGAATTCTGGTGGGAGCCCCAGGTAAGGACATACTTAAAGCTTTGACCATGACCAGAGCACCTTAAAAAACCAAAGACTCGGGCTTCCCTGGTGGCGCAGTGGTTGAGAGTCCGCCTGCCGATGCAGGGGACACGGGTTCATGCCCCGGTCCGGGAAGATCCCACAAGCCACGGAGCGGCTAGGCCTGTGAGCCATGGCCGCTGAGCCTGCGCGTCCAGAGCCTGTGCTCCGCAACGGGAGAGGCCACAGCAGTGAGAGGCCCGCGTACAGCAAAAAACAAAACAAAACAAAAAAAACCCCCCAAAGACTCAACTGACAAGGTCACCCTGTAGGAATTCTCGAGACTGTGGCAGATGTCTGTTCTTCATACCACCTGCCTCACCCACCACCTGGGACCTCCTGAATTAATTATCTCAGAGCACCTGCGTTGTTCTTCACATCTCTGTGCCACCCTGCATTCCACTGTAAGAGAGTATCAACAACAGCACTCTAATGATGGGCTGAAGGGCACCCAGTCATGTCCCTACCAGCCAACTGTCCCAGAAAGATGGGCTTCCCAGACTGACATCCTTTCTCGGCATTTTTCACTCAAACACCTGCCCTGATCATTTGGCTTGAATATTTCTATTCCCTTGTCCTTTCACAAACCCGAAATAATCCTTTTGAAATAAATTATTCTCAGGAAGCAACTCCCTGTAGAATTCTAGAATGATCAAAGAGTGGGAAAGACCGCCAGAAAGATCGTTCTGATACAGAGTCTGGAAACCTGTTAAAAAATTATGCCAAAGCTGTCATTTGTGGTCTTCGACAAATCACTGAACTTCAGCGGACTTCAGTTTTCTTACCTCTAAGCCCAGATAGCCACCTTTCTGCCCTCCTCCAACACAGGTTACCTGGAGCAGTGGTTCTCTATTCTGGTTGCATAGTGGCGTCATCTGGGGTGCTTTTAAAACACCGATGTCTTGGTCTCATCTCCCAAGGATTCTTGTTCAATTATTCTGGGGTGCAGCTTGGGCACAGGGCATCGTAGAAGCTCTCCAGGTGATTTTAATATGCAGCAGTGTATTGGGGGCAAAGGAGGTCTCATGTTTGCTTCTAATTCAACTCTGCTGCCGCTGCTGCCTGTTCCCATTCTCAACCTCACTATGGACCACCACTCATGTCACATGTCATGGATGGTCACCCTCTGGAACTCCTAGACCTCTTTTCTCCTCTACTGGAGCTGCAGAATAAACATAGGGAAGGCTCAATTTACTGTTACAATCCAGTTCTTTGATTTTGCCTACCACCACAATCCATGGCAAGATATATACTGAAAAGTTACTCTACCTAAAGGAAATTCAACACATACATTTTAAATTCGGGATGCACATTAAATATGACTATGCCCATGATCACGGGAGGAAAGTCAAAAAGTTAAACATATTACAAGAGGTTGGTTTATGGATATACTATTACTCCTGGGTTTATTCCGAAATTTGCAATGACCTATGATCCTCTAATGATTGAACACCTCTAGATAGTATCTGCTCTTGAGTTTTGTGCAGCCCCTATCAGTTTCCATTACCTGTCTCATCTTAGCAGGTAATTAAGTCTGCAACACTCTCCTTCCCTGCCACCTGCCCTCAACACACACACATATACAAGTCTAATCTCCTAACTGCTGCAAGGTACTCAAAAAAGTTGTAATTATGCCATGAAAATAGCATTTCTTCTTTCAGGGCAAAGCGGTGACAGTGTTTTGTTTTTCCTCACATCCTCAGTCTGTGTACCGAGGTCCCACCAATGACTAATAAAATGACCCACTACACGACCGTCTACAACATTTAAGTACACATATCCACAAAAGCTTTAAATGTCAAGTTTTTTTTTCCTCTCTCTTTTGCTTCTTTTTGAGATTAAAGTTAATATTTGGATAGATCCTTCTTTATTCCCAGTGCACATGGCAGTGTGAGTTTTATCCTATCCAAGAAACCTCCCAGACATCAGAGGAGAGGATATTTTTTTCCTTTTAGTTATACCTAAAAGAAACTGTCATTTAATGTGCTCCTATTTTATTCCAGGCCCTTTATTCATCATCTTATATAATCCTCTTAATAACTCCCATTTCACAAACATTGTTATTGAGGTTCAGAGAGATTCATCAACTTGCCTAAAGCCACACAGCTGTTGTGGGTAAAGAAGACAATTTAGATGATACAAACAAACTTTCTTAACACTTCACGGAATGGGCAGTCTCTATGCCCAGGGGTCTAGAGAACTGTAAAGTGGGGCGGAAGGCAGGGAGATTTTTATGGGATAAAGAATAGGAAGTAAGTATAGAGCCCAGAGTTGCCTTGGTGTTTGGACATTGGCTGGCTGGATATGCTATCAAGCAGAGCGTTTACAGGGACACTAACGTTATCTAAGTTCTGGTTTGCTGACGTGGCACCCTGCACAGAAGCAACTCCATCCTGAGCTTAGAAATGTATATCCACACGACCGAGTGAAAGATGAGCAGTTCAAAACCAGCAAAGCTGATCCCAGACTCCCCAGTCTCACCGTTAAGTCAAAAAGTCTTACCGATCTATTAAAATGAGTACACATTACACTGCAGCCATCCTGGGAACAGAAGCGCACTCCAGATAAATGGACGGTCACGTTAACCTGTCTAGTAATGGCTTGGTACTCGCTCGCCTCTTTCTGATACTCAACAATTAGTTACTTATACTCACTTAGGCACCAATCTTGGCAGATCTTGTCCCTTTGGAGCCATTCTGAGAAAGTCATGCAGAAGTGGTCTTTGCAAGTGAAAATAGCCACTACTTCTGTCATTATAAATACCATCTATTGAATACTTACTACTTACCAGCACTTTGCTAAATATTTCACGTGTATCATCTCATTTGCTCTTCCTAATAATGTTGGGAGAAATCCTATTTTTCTTTCCATCTCTCATTTTACAAAGAAGGAAACAGAAGCTCAGTGAGGTTACCTAATATGCCTGGAATTTCACAGGTGGAACAGATCCATCTAACCCCAGAACCTTTCCACTACAGAGCCTTTGAAGGTTTGCAGTGCCCCTAAAACACATTATTTTTGTGGCAGCCTTACTTTTTGCCACTTTCTTCCTGCCAGAGGTTTTCAGCTCTGGCCGCATATTAGAGCTACCCCATCAGATTTTGAAAATACAGATGCCAAATACTCAGTATTTTGTAAAAGTTCATGGGATGGTGCTAACCTGGAGCCAGGGTTGGGAACAAGTGGTTTCATTTAGTGCCAGCAAATAAATCAGGGTCACCAGATGGGGGAGAGGCTGGAACAAGTTTCTTCAGCCCAGTGAATGCAAAGAGGGTTCATGGCCCCTTTGGTTCAATATATAAAACCCAGAAATACTTTTTACCCCATATGCCCTCGGGGATGTGTCAGTTATTAAGTTTGGCCTCCAAGTTCCACGCACACCCTTCTTTGCTGCTTTGTGATTCTAGAGCTGGTCTCTGCGAGGTTCATTTCTCCTTTGCCAGCCATGCCATGTTAGGCTTTGCCAGTAGAGGGCGCTGGAGGGGCGCTGGAGGGTTGGTGAAGGAAGACGAGTTCTTTTGTTCAGTCAGCAAGCCAGCACTTCCTTTGCACATCTGGCCCCCAAGGCTACACCACACCTGTGGGGTGGGCAGTTCCCAGGGTTCCAGAACAGCCTCCAGCCAGTTTCCTCATTGTTTCCTCAGCCAGGGCGTTGCTCCCTCTTGCCACAGTGGTTAAGTCTCAGCCTCGCAGGTTCTCCTTTAAGAGGAAAGTCTCTTGTCTGTTCACCCTCCCCTCAGCCCCAGGGATGGAAGCCCTTCTCTGCAGGGTTCTCTTTCACCCTTCCAGTAAACGATTACCCAGGAAACAATTCTTCAAGCTAAATTTTCCCCGTTTAGATGACTGCTGTGGTTTCTCTTTCTTTCCTGAACCCTGACGGCTACACTGGGTTACGTCAAAAACTTGTGTGCAGCGTCCATCACTCTCTTTATAACCAACCCTGCTGTCAGATCACAAAGTGGGGATGGAGGAAAAGCTTTGCACAGGCTCCCCTGTGAAGCCTGGATAAGCATGTCCCTTTTATACAAATGACAGATGTTGTATTTCTGGAAACAGATCTCATGGGTGTTGTAGGAATATGGGGATCTATCTCAATTGATGATTTTGGTTAACAAAAGACTCCGTGAGCTGCAGACTTCTTTGTGACAGTTAACACTGCATTTTTGCTTTGCTTCCACTGCTTTATCACAGTGGTAGGAGAATTCAAGTGAATTAATTTGCAAGCTACATATAATTAGGAGACATGATTTCCTGACAACTTCATACAGAGGATATTTACATAAGATGAGTTACCTAATATATAATTTATAATTAGTTTTCTATGTGACTTAATAATAATTTATATAAGTAAATGCTTATGCTTTTATGTTTTATATTGATTCTGGTGATTGTGGTGGCAGTAGGGGAGAGATAAGGAAGTCTTAATCATTTTCTCTGTGTCTCTTTTTATTAGGGTAAACTTATTGGAAAATTTTCATAAAGCTGGTGTGCTCCAAATCAACAATGATCACAAAACTTGGGTGGGGACTCCCAGGCAAGGCTTGTGTGAAGATTCTAGGGGAAGAGCAGGGTTTCCACTGCTTCTACTTATTTTTATTCATTCCTCCATTTATTGAGTGTCTACTATACACCAGACATTGTTCTGGAAGTTAAAGATGCAGCAGCTTGTAAAACAGAAAAAAGTTCTGCTCTCAAGGAACGCCCATGCTAGTACTTAATTGGGCAGAGCCTTGGAAAATCATTCATGGCCCCAACGAACCTTGGGATTGACTTCCAGGCAGGACAACGCTTGTGCCCACTGCATCTGGCCCAGCACATACTTAGGAGGTAGATTCAGTCACTGGTCCCAGGAGATGCTCTCTGTGCCTGGGGTACCAGCTCCAATGCAGGAGCCTTTGTGTCTGGAACGGATGCCTTAATTCCTCTGCAGAGAAGGGGTTCTCTTCCACATAGACTCATTTTGCAGAATTGCCTCCACAAAAGATGATGAAAGCCATACCTGAATTGAAGCAAAAAACAGACACGGTCATAAATAAGAGTATAATGAACTCTAGAACCAGAGGTAGGGGTGGAGTGGGGGAGAGACGGAAAGAGGCAAACGACTTAGGAAGACAAATTGCTTCCATCCAGGTGTCTTTCTGAGTCTCACAACATCCCTGAGGGGTAAACAGGCAGAGAGTATTATGTTATAGAATGAGAAAACTGGGGGGAAAGGGACTTTTCCAAGGTAATGCAGTGAGTAAAAAGTGGGTCCCAGGTTTTCTAAGCCCAGTGTTCTCTCCATTGCACCAGGCTACTTTCATGATGATTGACATGGATAATTGCAGGAATTTTTTTTTTAATGTAACATAAGGTGATGAAGGATGATGAGGCAGAAGTGAAAGTAAAATGGAACCAAATATAGAGACAGATGCACACCCCTCCTTATGACTTTGATTAAGTCACTGTTGCAAAACCTTCACGTGAAGAAGACAACTTGGCAGATCCTTTCTAAACATTTACCAGCACGAACAGAACCATATGAACCCACAGAACTTGCGTTGGCTCTTACTTGCCAGCGTGGCATCATGGTGCTGGCATCTAACGGCACAGAGGCCGCGGAGGAAATACCAGTGTGAGGGCTGCATTTTAGCCAGGTTTCTGCATATCTACAACCTGATTGCCCCCGGAGCTGAGCCTGTCCTAGTGCCCCTGGTTGCCCAGTGTCACTCCCCCACCATCCTGCTAAGTCAACAAGTACAGACGTTGTCCTAGGGGCAAAAAAATGTGCCAGATTCTTGCACAGGCACTGCCTTGCTATATCCTCCTGGTATGTCAGGCTCTAAGCTATCTCCGCCCCATCCTGTAGCGTCTGTAGGGTGATGACCCCCCCTCTCCCACATCAGTCTGCAGCCCACTGCCACTCTTATCTAAGTGGGAAAGAAAGATGAATAAGGGGGCCTCTAGGCTGCCTGCAACCACTCATGTCACCCTCACCAAACCCATCCTTGGCCAGTGAGATGCTCTCAAGGCACACAGATGGCCAAGGGGACTGAGAACATACACGGGCTCTAACCATCAGAAGATGAAGCTCCGGGCTTTGTCTAGCATCATTGCTCTGGCACCCTGCTGTCCCTTCCATGGCCCCTGAGCCACGGTGGCTTTGATCTTCCAGGTAAACACTGGAGAAACAGGATTCAAAGGAGGTTTTGCACAAATGATTGACAGGAGGGGAACAGCAAAGGTAACAACTCACTTGGGAGAGAGACCCTCCCAAGAGAGTTTGGGGAAAGGACTGAATGCTTCGCTACACAATTATGTAAGTCTTGGCAGAGGGAGAATAGAAGGAAACCAAATGTAGACACAGATGAACACCCTTCCCTGTGATTAAGGTGCCCTTCCCAGTAACAGAGCAGAACTGAACAAAACAAAAACATGGAAAGCCAAATCCTCCTCTCCTTTTCCACACAAAGGCGAATGGCAGACGTGGGTCAGGCCTCTGTTTTTGATTTCGACCTCTCTCTTCCTTCTTAGTTCTTTTCTCTAAAATGCCTCAGGCTTCATTCCATCACCCTGGAGTGAGAATCCCCAGGAAGGAAGTTGACAGGCGTTCTCCACAGTGGCAGGGCCACACGGACGCAAGACCTCAAAGAAATGCTTTGCAGGTTAGTGTCACCCTGCCTGCCTGCGAGGAGGTCAACCCAGCTCTCCCCTCGGAGTGCTCGCCCTTGGCGTCTTGTCTCCTAAAAGCAGAGGAAGCTGCAGCATGGGCCTGGAGGCGCATCAACCACCGCGATGCTTCACCAAGGACCCCGGGTGCCTCCCACGCTGGCTTCTCCCTGTGCAGGCTGGACCCTTGCTCCCTTCGATCTACATACATTACCTTCTACATTGGCTCTGCCAGTTGGAGGAGAGCCCTGGTTTTCAGGCTCCAGTTCATACAATGTTTTCCGTCTTTTGCCATCTCCATCACAGAGGGCAGAAGCTTATTCCCTGGCATCACGTGGTAAAGTAATAGGCGTCCTGGGCTCTCATCACAGCAACTACAGCATCACTTGGGGCCTGGGTCCCGGCAGGCGGCATTCAACCTATAATAACTCCCTAGTCTTTTCCCAATTACCCCAAACCAGTAGGTCCAACGCAGACTCCACGCTTAGCCTTTGCAATTTAGATGCCACAGGTAGCTTCCTGTTTGGATGGTTGAGAAAGGAAAATAACAACCTTGTTTTGCTCGTAGCCGCTGCGGTGGGTGTTCCAGTGTCCTGGGGCTTAATAGCCTGTGTCTCTCAGACATATTTAGTGCCCTTTCTCTCCTCTCACAAATGCAACCCCTTCCCGGGGGGAGCCTGGCGGGGCTGAACCATCTGCATGGGAACAGAACAGAGCCGCAGCTGAGGGCCCAGAAGCTGCGCACAAAGAAATCAGGACAGCGGAAGCAGCGGCCACGGGAGCTGGAATCAAGCCTGATTCTGACATCCCTCCGCCCCCGCCCGCGCAATAAATAGCGCCTTCAGCGGAACAAGCCCTTTGTGTGGACCGACCGACGGTGTTTCCACCACAGCCCCTGTTAGGCCAGGAGTTCATTGTGCACGACGAAACGTTGTCTTTAGACGTTCATGCTGCAGTTTGAGTTGGTGCAAATCAGCATCACCCAGTTCCAATAGAAGGAAAAACTGAAGCATCCCTGGTTCAGGGACGTGCCGAGGGGCCTCAGCTCAGCAGCAGTGCTCCGGTCCTTACACTTTGCAGTAGATGTTCTGTTCCCAGTACGTTGCGGGGCAGCCCGCTCTATGTAACTACATCTCAGGGTCTCCCGGTGATGGCGGAGGGGATGGATGGGTGAACCTGACCTGTGGCTGACTCCAGTGACCCAGTCCTAAGGCTGCCTACTCAAAACAAGGTTGAACGGCCCGGAACTTTGGGAACAGACAAGATCGCATCCCCCTCTGCTTCTGGGAGTTCTCCCTCCTTGTATTCCATTTCCATTCTCCTGTGCATTCGAGCTGAAAGCCTGGGTCATCTTCGACTCTGTGTCCGCACCCCGACGTGGGTCAGTTGCCATGTTCTGTCAAATCTGCTTCTGGAATGTGCCTAAAAGCCTCCTCTGCTGGCCGTCGTCCGGGTCTGGCCCTCCGGATCTCCCCGGGACAACGGCAGTGGTGTCCTGAGGGCTCCCCGCCCCCGCTGAGAGCCCCTCCTGACAACCCCCGCTTCAAACCCTCTGGCTTGCCTTCCAGAACCGTGCGCCCCACGCCGTTTCCCAGCCGAAGCCACCGCGGCTCCCCACCGCCTGCCAGTGAAGTGGGACCGCTCCCCTGACGTCATGGCCTGGCCTCCGTCTCTTGCCTCCTGTCTAGCGTTCCGATTCACAGTCCGAGCTGAAGCCCACTGGGTTATTTCCTGTTCACCAGTCACACCCGGTACCGCCTGCTTTCGTGCAGGTATTCCTATGTATACCCCCTGTTTAGGAAAAAGCCCTCTTGTGTGTCACCTCTCCGTGACCGGACGTGTGGGTTCCCCATTCATCAAGCCAGCTGAGTGCTCTACAGTTCAACTCAGTTCTGATGCTATGACCTGGGGGCAGCATCAGCTCCCACAGGCTAAGCGCTCAGTCCCACAACTCTGTCCCCTCCCTCCACTTCAGATGCCAGTTGTAAGTCCAGGTTGTCCAGGTTGTCACTTATGCTTCTAACTGACCAGCTATAAATCAGAGGTTCCCTCCTCTGGTTCAGTTAATTTGCTAGGGTGGCTCACAGAACTGAGGAACAGTTTACTTACCAGATCACCAGTTTATTATAAAAGGATACAACTCAGGAACAGCCAGATGGAAGAGATGCACAGGGCAAGAGGCCACTCTCCTCGCACCTCCGCATGTTCACCAAGCACCGTTGTTTAGGGTTTTTATGGAGGCTGCTTTGTTTTTTGTTTTTTGTTTTTTATGCCGTACGCGGGCCGCTCACTGCTGTGGCCTCTCCCGTTGCGGAGCACAGGCTCCGGACGCGCAGGCTCAGCCGCCATGGCTCACGGGCCCAGCCGCTCCGCGGCATGCGGGATCTTCCCGGACCGGGGCACGAACCCGTGTCCCCTGCATCGGCAGGCAGACTCTCAACCACTGCGCCACCGGGGAAGTCCATGGAGGCTGCTTTGTGTCGACATGACTGACAAACTCATTGACCATTGCTGATTAAGTCAGTCTCCAGCCTCTCTCCTCGTCTCAGAGGTGGAGGCGAGGATGGGGTTGGTCTGAAAGTTCCAACCCTCTGGTCACAGAGCTGGCTCCCATCCTGCGGTTATCTACGGGCTTTGCAAAAAGCACCTCATTAACATAAACTCAGGTGTGGTCGAAAGGGGCTTGTTATGAATAAGGAAAGACACCTTTATCTCTCTTATCACTTAGAAAATTCCAAGGATTTTAGAAGCTCTGTGCCAGGTATGGGGATGAAGACCAAGTATGTTTCTTATTATAAATCACAACATCCTACTTCCTCTATCCCATAACATGCCACCTCAAATGTCTCCTCTTTCTTAAAGCCTTTGCCAGTCACCCCGACCGTGTATCCTCTCTTTCCTGTGATGCTCACAACTTAGTGCCACTTGTTTCCTACCTGCTCTCAAAATCACAGCTGGGTTGGCAGGCACACTCACTACCCCAGGGTGTGAGCAGGGGCTCAGCACAAAGTACAGGTGGAAACACGGCTTGTTAAATTGAATGGAAAGTTTGGGGGCAAAAAATGCAATTTTGCCTTTTTTTTAATATCTTTATTTCCCTTTCATCTCCTCTTTTCCTTCCTTCCAGCAGACATCTGAGCATCTACTATATGCCAGGTAAATGCTTGTTGCTAAAGATATAGCAACGATTAGACTTGACAAAAATACTTTCTCTAGCGGACCTTAAGATCTAATGAGGGGAGGCAAAAGATAAACGTGTGAGAGATTTAGTTCGCTGAATGGTAATTAGTGCTGTAAAGAAAAGTAGAACAGGAAAAGGGGGAGAGAGTCCAGGGGGAGTGACCAGGAAGACCTCCCAGAGATGATTCCATATGAGCAGAGAGAAAGTGAGCCATGAAGCATCTTAGGGAGGAGCACTCTGTTAACCTACAACAATAAAACAGCCAGTTATTTTACCAGCAAAATGGGTTTATTCGGGAGATGGCGACCCACAGGCAAGTTTGGTAAAGCTAAGGAGAGGAAACTCTTTTATAGAGGAGAAGGGGAATTTGGGAGGGGCTGTTATAAACAAAAAGTCCATTGGAGTAAACTGGAAGTTCGAAGTAGAGTGGCTTTTCATTGGCTGAGCTGTTGCCAGGGGAGGAGAAAATCTTTCTTCCTCCTGCTGGCAGTAGTAGAGTCATTTCCTGCCAGAGATGCCTTGGGATCTGTATTGATTTCCAATGGCATGCACGTGGGCGCTCCCCCTTCTGGCCTCTCGACTCCATTTTAGTGAGTTTTCCCTTTGTTAGTTTTCATAACTCCGTGCACAAGGAATGGCCAGTGAAAAGGCTCAGTGGATGGGATATGCGTGGCGTGTTGGGGAAATGGCTGGGTGAGAAGAACGACGAGGAGAGAGTTTGTGTAATATTCTCTCTTCTTCCCTTCTACCTTCACTGTCTTCTAAGAGAGGTTCACCATCATGGCAGTATTATTATCAATATTATCAGTGCCAATGACTTAGACTGGTCAAACCCTAGCACCCTTTCCCTGCATCCCAGCCAGTCGAAGGCATACCAGCCCTGGCTATGTGATATAATAAAGGGCCTATTTTCTCTGAAAAGTCCTCATTTACCAGTTAATTGTATTGCTAACATAGCATTTGGATAGCTGCCTAGCCTTCTCTAGCTATGGAATTCCGCAGGCCGTCCCTGTGACCGGTTCCCAGGTGCAGAGTATCTGGATGCAACGAGAAATCAGATGGGAACAGAGAAATTAAAGGGGATGGCAGAAAGCCCCGCAGCTGGTGAAGGGCAGTGAGCGCATTCATAACCTCCAGAGAACATGCAGTGGTTGTGTCTGACTGAGGTGGGATGACCACACCAGCTGTTTGGACACAGGCTGCTGCTGGATTCCCATGTTGACACCTGCCGGGGGCCAAATCTTGTTATAAGGGAAGATCTCACTGGTGGCCTGCCGTCCCCATGTTTCTCCTGACCTTTGACTTGCCTGGATGTATCTTTACTTCCAACCTCTTTCACACCAATGGTTCTGGTCCAAAACATCACTGTCTAGGTAGGTCTGGTGGCCCAGAGCTCCGTGTCACTGGGTCAGTCTGTGCAGGGTCTCTACGTCGGCACTCCTGGCAATGCCGGTTGGACTGCAGACAGCCCTGCTTGAAGTATATGGTGCACACTGTCTCTTAGGTTTAAGGATTCCTATCTGGCCCTCAACAGAGACCCATACCTGAGTTTCCCACCTCATTGCAGCAGCAAGGTTTCTCACCTGATGGAAAGTAGCCTTGAGCATTTTCACGTTTGCCTTCATAATAGCAGTAGTCAAACTATGCATAAAGATGTGACGCCACATCCTTGTGACCACAATCCTCATGGTGCTGGGGGCAGGGTGTCGCTATTGTTATCCCATTTTATAGATGAGCAATTGTTACATAAACAACCATGTAATACTCTGAGGTTCTTTGTGTTTATCATTTCCATTATTATTAAATGATTGTATGCTTCGGGGTTCTTGGAGATGAGAAAAAATTATAATTATTCAGCACTTACTGAGTACCGGGCTGAGGGTTAGGTACTTTCCATTTTCAGGTTTAATCACACAGTAACGCTATGAGGTAGGTATTCTTATTCTCATGTTCACCATGGAGGAAACAAAAGCTCAGAGAGGTTAAGGAGCTTTTCTACAGCTACACAGCTAGTGCATGACAGAGATGGAGGTCAGGTCTGTCTGACTTCTCAGCCCATGTGCTCCTGCAACACCTACCGTTCCTGAATCTGGAGAAGGAAGACACCTCCCAGTGGAGGAGCACTGAAATTCCAAGTCGATATGAAAAGCATCCTGCTGGGACTTTGGAGTGAATGGTCACCCTAGCAACCGGGCTGCTTCCGGGGAGTGTGCCAGCCTGGAGGTTACTGGGGGTTACTCCAGGGGTGGGCAAGGCAGCTCTGGGTCCAGAAACAGATTATAAGAGTGAAAGACAAAGGAGCACGGGAGTTCAGAGGCAAGGTCATTCGCTTAAAAACTCAGGGTCATTCTGTTTCATCTCACTGAGCCTCAGGTAGCCCTGATGGGCAGCTGCTCTCCCAGAGGCAACCACAGCCGCACCTCTGATCTCCTGTACGTCCGTTTCTCCTCAGCCTGACTCAGTCTTACCGGTACACAAAGCAGCCAGGCCTCTCCTGTGTGGAGAAATGCGTGCCCCTGGGGCTAGGTCCACGCTCAGCTGTAATCAGATCTCTCATTTCCAGACAAGTCTCCGGGAAAAGTGTCTGTGGAGCGTGGCTCACACGTATTGACAGGTGATGAGGCTCCATTCGTGGAGCCCAGTGACTTGCATTTCTTTTTTTCTCAGTTTCTCACAACTACCCGGTGAGACAGGAACTGTAGGGGAATAAAATTTGCCACCCCAAAATGCCTCTTTAGTGTGCAGGTTATTTCAAGCTGGAAAGAATCAAGGCCCAAAAGACTCAAGAAGAAACTTTGACCTTTCCCCTAACTGCCTAAAAGAATTTAGAAGGCCTGTTCCTCCAAGAAAGCTGTCATCAGAGGGATCTGCAAAGAATATGGGTTGGATGAGGTGGGGAAACTCGGCAGGGCCTCGAGATCAGAGTCACGCTGTGTCCCATTGTCTCTGCAGCCCCCGGCAAACATTGGTCTACCAAACATTTGCTTTTCCATCTTCATGTGAATCGCCTTCCTCCCCTCTGAGGTCCCAGACCACTACCCCCAGCATCCTCTTCTGTCTTTGGCCAGAGATGGTATTTAAGGTGAGGGTTTTAGCCATTTTGGTGAGTTACTTAGTTTTCCTGGGTCTCCCGTGTATACACGTTATTGAACTTCTGTCTGATTTTCTCTTGTCAATCTGTCTCATGTCAATCTCATTCATAGATCCCACCCCACCCTGCCCTAAGAAAAACCTAGAAAGGTAGAGGAAAATCTTTTTTTCTCCCTGACAGTTCTGTTCTCATACCCATTTCATGGACTGGTAAACTAAGACTAATCTCAGTTAAAATAACTTATCAAGGCCACACAAGGAAGAAGTGTCAGAGTCAAGAGTCAAACTCAGGTTATCTGAGGATGTAAGTTTTGGAAGAGAAGGGATTTTCATTTTTATTCTGTTGTTCACTGAAACACCCATAGGTCTTAGATAAATGCCCCAAACAGACTGGACATTTGATCAATAGCAGCTGAGTAAACAAATCTGTTACCAGAGTCTCCTCCTTAATCGCGATGGTGTGCTGTCCACTGCTGCCTCTCCCACCACTGCAATGCTGGGCTGCCCCTTCTTGCAACCTGACTCCCTCCCTCCCTAGCCCCCTACCCTTGGCCTCACCCTTGAACTTGCTCTGAGCAAACCAGTGACTGCTTTCTGGGCTCCTCTACGTTATTTGACACTGTTGAAAATTTCTTATTGAAGGTCTTTTCCTTTGTGGTGTCCATAATGATAATCCCTGGCAATTTTCTTCCCATCTTTCTGGCTGATACTTTTAGGACTTTTTTTTTTTAATTTTCCTCCTCTCCAGCCCACCTCTTAAATATTGCCTTTAGCCCTCTTAATTTTACTGCACGTGTGCGTGCACATGCACACACACACACACACACACACACACACACTCATTTACATCTAATGCTTCAGCTGGAACCAGAACCTATAGTTTCCAAATCTGTACCTGTAAGCAGACCTATGTCCAAGCTCCAGAATAACATTTCTGCCTGCCTGTTACATGCATACCTGGGGGGCTCTTGGTGGCTTCAAGTTCATCCTCTCTAAAATAGAACTTATTCATTTGTCCTCCATGCCTGTTCCCTCTCCTGTACCCCCTATCTTGGCAAATGGCACTATTATTGCCCGGGCTACCCAAAGCAGAATCTGGGAGCCACTGTCCACTCCCTCCACGCTGTCACTCACTCTGTCCACTCTCCTGCTAAATGGCTCTCCAACCTACCCCTGCCTTCACCCCACTTCCTGTGCTGGTCACCCTGTTTCACCCCTACTCCACACATCATCGCTGCTTTCCTGAAACATTACACCATCTGTGCCATTCAATGGCCAAACACTCTTTGTTTTTCTTGTTTTTTGGGGGTTTTTTTTTGCGGTACGCAGGCCTCTCACTGCTGTGGCCTCTCCCGTTGCGGAGCACAGGCTCCGGACGCGCAGGCTCAGTGGCCATGGCTCACGGGCCCAGCCGCTCCGCGGCATGTGGGATCTTCCCGGACCGGGGCACGAACCCGCGTCCCCTGCATCGGCAGGCGGACTCTCAACCACTGCGCCACCAGGGAAGCCCCACTTTTAACGACTCTTTTCCAAATAAAAGAGTTGGTAAGTTAGTAACTAAATGAAGGAATGAAGAGAAAAACTGAATTCAGGGATCTATCTACCGAAGGTTGCTTAGTCAGTGTGATACAGAAGAGAAAAGACCCCAGGACGGGTGAGCAGTTTGGCTCAGAGCAGATGACCTCTCCGAACGTAATTATATTTCTTTTTCAATTAGAATTGTCTTACCTAATCCTCCAGCAATCCTGTAGCTGGGTTACTTGTAACTCAGAAGGGAATATGTCATTTAACTTAAGCTCGACCCTGTGTAATTAAACAGCAGCTTCGGTGCGTCTTATTTCCCACGCATACCAGTTAGGACACTTCTTTTTTAGAGATATAAAGCTTGGACCAGTGACTTGGGAGAAGCAGGGAAGGACTGAGAGTCATTCACGTATTCCAGCCAAGGGAGGCCGTAAAGCACATTGGTTAGAGTGGTGTTTTTCGGCCTGTGAGTCTCAACTTATTAGGAAGTTGCGAAATCAATGTAGGGAGTTCTAACATTTGTAACGCAATAAAATACGACGAAATGTAACCAAAAATACCGAAGAATGTTGCTTGTAGCAAAGAGACGTGTTCATCTGTGAAACTTTCATTTCAGAGTTGTGTGTATCTGTCCTAGGCGGTAGTGTAATATTTCTTTTTCTGGACCATTGTCCGAAAGTTAGAAAACACTGGTCAAAAGTATGAGCTTCATTAAATATTGTTGCTTATTAGCTCTGCTGCCAGCACGCTGAGTGACCCTGGACAATTGTTTAACTTCTCTAAATCATGGTTTTCTCTTCTATGAGATGAGAATAATAACGCTCACTTCCTGATGTTATTATGAGGACTAAATGTGTTAAACATGTAAAGAAAGTACTCAGAATAGTGCTTGACATAGAGTATGAATTATATGGTTTTTAAAATTATTATTGTTATTATGGTCTCTCATGAAGAACTGGACTGGGCTCGAACTGTTTAACTTCATAAAGGAGAGAGAATAGATATGCAGGAACGCTGGTTCACAGTTGTCTATCAGTACAAATCCACGTGAGAAATAGAAAACAATGCTCCCGTTGTGTTGAGTCATTAATTCAATTCGACAGACATTTACTGAGCATCTACTACCCAGCCCCTGTGCTTAGGAGATTGGATTCTTTATTTGTACTGCTCCTACTGGCAGGAAAGCACTAAGCCAAGCCTGAACCAGAATACCAGGTTGTGGAATGATGGTCCTTGCCCTTAAGCCTAGTGGAGTAGCTGAGATCCAAGAAGAAATGTCTCACTAAAAGGCAATATGTAATAAATACTATATTAATGGTATAAATTGTGCCAAAAGAGAGCAATGAAGATAACTTCTGGCTAAAGGCATCAGCATGTGGGAAAAGGGGAGGGACAAAGGAGGATCCCTTTGAGAAAGGACTGGAAGAATGAGTGCTATTGAAGTGACAGAAGACAGAAGAAAAATTATCCTGAGCCAGGAAAGGACACACTCAAAAGTATGGAGATGAGCGATTGTGTTGCTTATTTAAAGGAGCACAGCATCTGTCATGAGGACTGTAAGACGTAAGAATGGAAGCAGAGGGAGAACTGGGTTGATGCCTTTGACTTTGTCATCACTGATAAGTTCATCTTCTCCAGATTTCATTTCCAGCGTCCGAGCACCTCTTCCCGTCCTCCCAGCTCAACTTCTCTTCTTCTACGACCCCTGCAGCAAAACTTTGACCTAGAGTTTTCTGCAATCCACTGACCCTGCCACTTCTCCCACTCTTCATTGCTCCCACGCATCTTCTCGGTCCTATCTATGGCGAAGCATCGTCATCATCACACTCATTCCCTCCCCAACATCATGAACTCCTTTGCCCTCTTCCCTCTCCAGGGAGCTTGCCAGCAGAGCCCGAGGCTGGTTAAACCAAATTGTCTACCTGCTCTGTGCCTGCTCCCTAACTGATGAACTCTGAAGAAAAAGTACACACTGTGCTGTCCCACCTTAAATTCATGAGCGTGAATTTCCAGTGGCACTCACCATGATGGGCAAACTTACAGCACTTCCATAGCATCTCTACTCTTGCAATCCCCCAAACTACTATGTCACACTTAATCCATAGAGCCAGTGCCAACAATTGTTTTATCACTTATTAGTTATATGGATTTAGTCGCAGCATGCCTCAGTGTCCTCATCTGTAAAATGGGGTTAATATGGAATCCCCATAGAGGATTGTTATGAGAATTAAATGAGTTAATAGATGTAAAGCATTTATATACTGTCTGGCACGTAGTAACCTCAGTAGAAATATTTGCTATGATTATTGTTCTTCTCACTCATTAAAGACCTTATACCCTTCCCTCTTTCCTATTCACTCTTTTTTTTTTTCACTTATAAAGTTTTATTTAAGAGAGAGATTCATAACTTTTATGGAACAGTTTTAGGAATAGTATAAAATTATTTCACTGATAATTATTTTATGAACATTCTGATCAAAAATATATTTCAGCTTTTTCGACACCTGTTCCTATTCACTCTTAATTAATGACCTTACCTCAGACTTTATTTGGGCATACAAGCAATTGGACAGCAATGCTATCTCCCTTTCACCAAGTCCACCATCCTTCTGGCATCAGCATCTGTGCCTTTCACCCTCCCTCCTGGCTCTTATCCAGAATCAAGCCTTCTCTTGGGCTCTGGAAACGTCTGCTCTCACCTTCAAGGACTTCCATCCTTCCATTTCCTGTCCTTGTATTCTTTCTTCAGCCTAACCCTTCTAATCCTCCCATTCCACTGAGACCACGTGTTGCCTCTGTTTTCATCTTACTCTCCGTCTCAGCACTCCACACAGCTGATCGCATTTGCAAGCACTTCCTTTTCTTGGTTTCCATGATACCTCACTTTCCTGCTATTCCTTCTCCCTCACTGGCCTGTCCGTCCTTCACAGATAACGTTATCAGCTCTTCCTCTTGTGTTCAGTTCCAACTATCAATATGCTGAAAAGCTGGCGCCAGGCCCCCTTCTCTGTTCTACCCATACACTCTTCCTGGCAACTTCACCCAGCCTCATGGTGTTACCTACATTGAGTCCCCGCTTCATCCTAAACGTTATTTCAGTCTTTTACTCTTTCCAAACCTAGATACCTATGTCAAATATTTATATTTATTTATTTCACCTCTTCGCTGGAAAGTTTAATAGTTACCTAAAACCTAAGATGGTAGAAAGAGAACTTCAGATTACCTACCCCTGTCACCCTGCTACTCCTTGAAACTCCCCCAATCTCAGTACATAACATTTAGTTGTTCAACCCCCAAATCTTTAAAGTAGCCTTGATTTCTCCCTATCCTTCACCACCACACCTAAATCATCAAGTCCTGCCAGTTCCATCATCAAAATATATTCCAGATCAATGCACTCCCCTCCATCTCTACAACTCCCACCCTGGTAGGGCAACTCATTCCTACCATTTTTGCCCTGCCTACACTTTATTCTCACAGAGCAGCCAAAACAATTTTCAACTAAATACCTCAGACCATGTTACACTCCTTTTTGAAACTCCTCCAATCGCTTTTCCCATTCTTATCACACTTGGAATAACACAGAAACTAACTCCTTTGCCTGACTTTCAATTCCCAAACTGACCCAGGCCCTGCCTCTCCCTACAGCCTCACCCGAGACCACTCTTCCCCTGGATCATATACTCTAGCGGCACTAGCTTTCTTTTTGTCCCTCAGACTTTTCAAGCTCATGGCCACCTCCTTGCTGTGTTCCCTCTGCCTGCAATGTTCTTCCAGCAGTTGTCACAGGGCTGGTTCCTCCTTGCCCTTCAGACCTCAGCTTAAAGGCCACGTCCTCAGTGAGGTCATTGGTGACCACCACCAAAATAGTCATTAGTCGCTCTATCATTCATTTTATTTTAGGCCTCTGCATGGCATTTATCTCATTATTATTCACTCATTCATTCACTCAAGTTTTATAGAGGTATGATTGACAAATTGTAAGATATTAAAACTGTACGTCATGGGGTTTCCCCTACGTGGTTTCAACTGCCTTCTGACAGTCCCTGATCCAATCCATTCTACATGCCAGGCTCCCTGATCACTTCCTTCAGAAAAAGATTGGTGGATTTGTTGAGTGGTCCAGCATGCTTCTTCTCCTCCTTCCATTCTTTTGATTCCAATCAGCCTGGACCAGCAAGTCTATGCTAACTGCACGTTAGAATAAAATGGGGCACTTAAAAAAAACTTACCAAGGAGCTTCCCTGGTGGCGCAGTGGTTAAGAATCCGCCTGCCAATACAGGGAACACGGGTTCGAGCCCTGGTCTGGGAAGATCCCACATGCCACGGAGCAACTAAGCCTGCGTGCCACACAACTACTGAAGCCTGTGCACCTAGAGCCCGTGCTCTGCAACAAGAGAAGCCACCGCAATGAGAAGCCAGGGCACCGCAACGAAGAGTAGCCCCTGCTCGTGGCAACCAGAGAAAGCACACGTGCAGCAACAAAGACCCAACGCAGCCAAAAATAATAAATTAAATAAAATAAAATTTATTAAAAAAGAAACAAAAAAAAGTAGCAATGCCTGAGCCCCAGTGCAGTTGACTCAAATCAGAGTCTCTGGGGTGGAACCCAAGCATCAGGGTTGTAAGTCTATGACCCGGTGATCAAGAAATGAAGCGGAATGGACTTACAGGAAGGAAGACTTCAGGGAATCCTGACCCTTTCTAGAACACCAAGTACCAAAGTTTAAGAAACTACACGAGTGTGGGGTGAGGGTGGCAAAGAAAGATAATGGGGAGAGAAGGAAAACTAAGATGATTAAACTAATAGCTAAAATATATAAGAGCTAATATATACCAAGGAGACACTGCTCAAAGTGCACTATTTTCCCTGCAGTCCTATGAGAAACATGTTATCATCTCCATTTTACAGGTGACGAATCAGAGACACAGAGAGAAGGTGAAGTAATTGCCCAAGGTCAACAAGGCGATGGCAGGATCTGAACCCAGAAAATGTGACTCCAGAGCCCGGTCTTATCCACCACTCATAGCGGCAGCTGCAGCAAGCGCTTACGTGGGCGCTACTGAGCACAAGGCACTCTTCTAAGCATTTCACATATCATCTCATTTAATCTGCAGAACAACCTTGTGGTGTGGGCACTGGTATTACGTCATGTGCAGGTTACAGATGAGGACATTGAAGCACAAGCAGGTTGAGGGACTCCACCAAGATCTCTGGGCTCTCTACTGCAAGGGGGGCATTGGAGCATCCTGTGTGCCTTCTTGGGGTCCCAGCTTCAGCTATCCTCCTGGAGATAAGGCACCTGCACCCGTGGTTTTGCTAGTCCCAAGAAAATGCTTGTCAACTTCTTGGCAACACCACACACTATTTAAGAAGAACCTGGAACCCTGTTTATGAAGGCAATGGGGAGCCCACAGCGGACAGCAGACTGGCAGTATGAGTGCAGTTGAGGGGGAGGCAAGGTACCCTCATCTCCTCGCAGAGGCATTTCTGTAATGGGAAATTCTGAACTTGACCTCTCTCCGAGGAGCTGGGCTGCACATAATTTACTGCAAAAGCTTCCAGGCTCTTGTGAGGCCCCTCTCACTGTTTCTGGGTTCATCCCCATCCTGGGTAGAGAGTCCACGTATGCCTTTAGAGTAGGCTGTTCATAATTCACATCAAATCTCCTCAACCCCTGCAGTGCACCATCCTCTAGGCTAGACCTTCCTCCTTCCAACCCCCCTATCAATATGTACCATCTGAAACTTCTATTATAAAAATTCCCTAAATGTATGAAGGAAACTTCACTGGAAATTGCCCATACTGCGTCTACAAGGACCCCGCTTTCTTTCCGTCTGTTAAATGTACCCATTGTTGAATTTTCCATCTGGTGCTAATGAGTGATAATGCTCTCCTTCCGGGTGTCATCATACTTCCATTACGACTGGTGGCTTTTGGAGGCAAGACAGGCATGAAGGTTGGGAATTTCAGGTACCTTGGCCAAGTTGGAAAGTTTGAATTCAATTGTGTTGGCAAGAGGGAGCTTTTGCAGGTTTTTGAACAGAAGTGTAACATGGGACCTACTTTTGAAAATCAATCTGGCAGTGATACCTAGAAGAATTTGGAGCAGGCAAAGGAACGGTTGGTTGGAGCATGATGTTGCAAAGCCAAGGGCTTGGAAATGCTGGCACTGAACACATGGATTCAACAGCACAAACCATTTTCACCGCTAAAACGGCGGTCAAACCACGGCTAGCTGGTGATGGATTTGTATTAGGAGGACGGCACTTAAAATATATGTCTCTCCTGAGCTGCTTTTATCTTCAGATACCATATTAGGAGAAAGCTTCCATACACCTGTCATAACTGAGTTAGTGGCCTCCTCGTTGCATTAAATCTTCTATTTTCAGACTTGAAAGTCCCGAACAAGTCACTCCATTTCAAAGGGATGAGGATATGCTATTTCATCTCTCTTTATATTATGCAGGGTTGGATCCAGGCAGAAGTTTTCTCTTTTACCACCTCCCCCTGTGTTGGCTCTTGCCTCTCCTTAGTCACTTTATCCATCTCTGAACCCATCCAGGGTGCTCCATAGAGGGAGAAAGGGAGAAAGAACCTCCCTTTCTCTCTCTGCACATCATCCTCCACTATGCCCGCCATCTTCCCCAGGTCAACGGAAGCATGCACTGGGCTGTACCTTGAGCTCTGACCCTGGCACGGTGATAGACAACTTGAGAGGCAAATCGCTTGAGGTCTTGTCGCCATGAGAAGGGCTTTTCCAACCTGTTGGCCAAGCCTTGCCATGGTCTACACTGCTGCCTGAACATGGTGTTAATCACGCCTGTGACAAGAAAGACCTGGGCCCAAGTGCTTGTGAACCTGGGTCCTGTGTTTCTGCAAATTCTTTCCAGTTCTTCAGCCAAATAAAAGGAGGAAGACCTCAATCACATCCTTCCAAATTATGGTTACTGTGCATTGGAATAAAAAGCAGGATATGTTACCATCGATAGTGTGGGCAACTCAGATTTCTTTAATGATTTAGGGGGAAAAAATTGCTAACTCACCATTCAGGCTGCGTTCTCAGTTCCATCGCTACTCCAGGAGCAGCAAATCAGCTTTCAAAAATTTCCCTCTGCCAACTGCTAATCTTAAGCGGGGTCTGAAAGTTACCTCTTCCTACCTTTCCTCTCTTCCTGTCTTTCTCTCTAATTCTTTTTCTGTTTCTCTTTGCTGGGTGTCACCCTACTTCTTTTCCTTTCTTTAACTTCTGGTCTTCTTCTCATCCTCAAACAAAAGAAAACAAAACAAAAACAAATCACTCTGCTCCTTTTAGAGTATTCGCTATCTCAGCATATAGCAACTTCATTTACCCAAGGACCCAAGGCAAAATTCTGGAGGTTATTCTATTGAGTTTGGCTCTCACACTTGAGCTTGCCTCAGAATACCCTGCAGGGTTTGTTAACATGAAGATTTATGGGGCCCCAGCCTCAGAGTCACTGATGCAGTAAATGATTTGAAGGTCTGACACCGGCCACAATATTTGCACAAAATTTGCAGATCCCATCCAGCAAATAACTGATCAGGTTCCATTGATTTCTGTCTACAAATTAGTCTGTCTCCTCCCTGGTACCTCTGTCCTAGTTGGACTTTTGCCATTCTTTCGTGAACAATTCCAATGACCCGCAAGCTGGCCACCTCCACCTTCGATATGTACTGCCAGTGAAATGATCCATCTAAAACCAGTCAGACCCCATTTGTCCCAGGTTAAAAATCTTCAGTGGCTCCCACTCTACCAGCAGAATAATGTTTAGCTTTTTAGCATGACTGGCAATGCCCCAAGGGACCTGTCTACCTCGCCACACTCCTTTTCCATTACTCCCTGTGATACTGAAGGGCTAGGAATTCCCAGCACATACTCTGCGTTTCCCTGTTCTCTTGGATGCGGGCACGCTTTCTAGACCACTCCTCTATCTGTGCATTGGGCTCTGAGCTCAGCCTTCAGTTGTTCGGGAACCCTTCTTCAAACCCCCGCAAGGTGGCCTCAGTGACACCATGCTGTTTTCCCAGCATTCCCTAGCACATCTCCACACTGTTCCTTAGGACCTGATACTGAAATGTTCTGTTTGTGTGCCTTCCCGTGCCACAAAACTTGCACTTTCTTACAAGATCCTGGGTGATGCTGCTGCTGCTGGTCTGGCTGTCACACTTTGAAAACCATGGTTCCAGAAGCCTCCTTATTCTCCTTTCCCCCCCTTTTTTTTTTCCCATCCAGCAAATAACTGACAAGGTTATTTATGGGGTTTTGTCTCCAGCACGTAGGTCAGTGAATGTGCGCTGAACTGACTTCCTCCCTATAATTCCTTCTCCCCTTCTCCTTCTCACGGCCCCTGTCCTCCTCTTCTCCTCCACCCACCTCTCCTTGATCATCCCAGAAGAGATCAAAGATCCTGAAAGGGCCAGGAATGGCTAGGTTTCCCAGCACAGGGCCCTCTCCCAGTCGGTCTGGGAAGCTGAGTGATATTTTCTCGTGTACCCTTAATAAGAATACGGATTCGCTTTGCACAAAACGGGCCTTTCTCTTCAAAGAGCTTGGGGAGCTCTACAGCTCTGGCTCTGCCGTCCTAAGTGGAATCCCACCAGGGGAGCAGAGGCCAAAAGGAGATTAATGTGGCACCTTGAGAGGCCAAAACCCAAATTAAATACATTTCTTTTGCCGTGTTTATGAGTCACCGTGCAAGACTCTCCAGCTCTGCAGAGTTTGGTACTTCTACTGTTTCATTTCTAAACTTGAATAAAGCCAGGCTGGAGTGTGCTGGTTCATGAGTTTCTGACCTCAGAGAGCATGAGTAGAGATAACAGAAATCAGGCACAATCCCCAATGTCAAAATGTGTTGTTTGCTCCTGTCTCTCAAGTTCTTTCTGCTTCAGTTTTCTGAACATGAAATGACATCCTCACAGGAAGAGGCCCCCAACTTCTTAGCCATCTACTGGATATTAATAGATAACAACGTTGATGCTAAAAATGTAAATGGGTGAAATTGATGACAGTGGGAGGAGGCTAATGTAATATTTGGTATTAACATTTTAAAATAGGCAAGATGAATAAACGTTGGAAATTAATCAGAGGGCAATGTTTCATCGACTCGTTTTATGGACTCAGTGTACACTGTGCACATCCTCCTACAGGCATATGCAAATGCATAAGCCTCACATATTAAATAGTAGACTAGGGGATGAGAAGTGCTTTAGGTGTATAAAATAGGATCATTTTCATTATTACGATTATTGCAAATTTGAACACTCTTTATTGCAATCGTTATTTGCTTGGAGAATTTTCCTGGGTTTGGCAATTTTTCACCATCATTATGGATTTCTCTATGGCAGGCAGCAGGGCCTCTGGATGAGAGAAGGGTAAGGAATGCGGACAACAGGTTGGAAAAGAATCCTGTTTATTATCAGAGCTTCTCTGGCCTGACTGCTGAATCTTTGGACCATTGGTAGTCTGAGGCACCTGTCCCATACCTTCCATTTCTGAGAAATAGCCACTATTTTCTGCACTAGGTTGTCAGATGTTGAGAGACTAACAAGTTAAGAAACCTAAGGATTCTTACCAGTAGGAACTGCCTTGATCTATAAGCATCAGACATAAAGGAAGCTCTGGGTTCTTTGTTCTAACAGCTTAATAAGGCATGGCTGTGGTTGCCGGCCTTAAAATGTTGATGGAAACATATCAACTCAAGGTGCAATATGGCGGCCCTCTTTACCAGTAGGCAAAGCTTTTCTCAGGGGCTCTTCCAGGAAAACCGTTAGTTGGAGCCTGGTGAATATACTCAACCAACAGGAGGAAGAAGAGATGAATGGCTCTTGACCATTGTTCTTTTGGCCCCTACCAAGCTTTTAATGCTGTCTGCTTTATAAGCCATTGATCCGAATAGCGAGAGTCTCTCTCGATGTTGATGACAAGGAGGTTAAACCAACAGCACCCGATTCACTTGGCAAGCATTTCTGAACCATGGGGTCTAGGTAGTTTTACTAATGACTATGTTACAAATAAAAACATTTGGGCTGACCTCTGGCAGATGGGACTGCCCCAAACTCAGCAAAGGGAAATTAAAAAATAATGGATCTAATAAAGGAGATTTAATTTAATTTTTTATTAACTTCATTGGTTTTTAATTTGTTTCCTTTTAAAGTCAATTCCATTGAGTTGAAAGGCCCGAGTTAAGGTTTTCTGTGTTGGGGCAGATCACCCTCACCAAACACACACACATAGATCAGGCTGCAACTGGGCAGGACTTCTCAGTTGGCCAATGAAGTGTACAGGAATTCATGGCAATGTGTTTATGAGAGGAAGGGGCAGGGGAGGATGAGAGACTTTGCTCGGAATAACAGTTATCTCAAAAAGTCCAACGCTACATAGAGCACAGCAGAACATTCGAGGAGGAATTCTTGACGTTTTATTGTTTTATCACCCCCTTTAAACCCTTCTCCTTCCTTTCTGATTCCTAAAACAGGATATATTACAACAACGACCATAATAGTTACAATGTAAGGAGCACTTAGGGTTGTGCTACTCATTTTCTGTGTATTACAGCATTAAAGCCATACAATAATCTGTGGAGTATATACTATTTTAGCCCCATTTTACATACAAGGAAACTAAGGCACAGAGAAGTTGAGTAACTTGCCCACGATCACACAGCTAACAAGTGAAGGAGGCAAGACTTGAATCCAGGCAGTCTGACCAAAGAGAAATGAACAAAATACCACAGTTTTTCTAGCCCTATGGAAAGATCAAGACAGATTGATAAATAGAGACATTTGGATCCTCTAGGAGGGGCTACATATTCCCAGACTCTGGGGGCCATAAGTAATCTGTCTCCTGCTGCAGGCTCAGAAAATATAGGAAATATTTCCATGTGGGTGTGGTCGCCAGCCTCCAAGGTGACCCCCAAAGATCCTGTGTAGTCTCTGCCATCTCGTGTTGGGGTTGGTCTATGTGACCATTAGCAAAGGGCAGAAGTCATGGTATGGTACTTCCAAGGTAGGTTATAAAGGGATATGGCTTCTATCTTGGTTGTATGTACTCTCTCAGGTCGTGGACTCTGTGGGGGAAGAGCCCATCACGAGGACATTTAGAAGAGACTGTGGGGTTGGCATGGTGGCGAGGAGCTAAATTCTCTAGCCAATAGTCAGAGAGGCCAACAACCACATGAGCGAGCCTGGAGGCAGATTCTCCAGCCCCATTCAAGTCTTGAAAGCATTACAGCCTGGCTGACAGCTTGATTAACCGGAACAACCCAGCTAAGCCACTCCCAGATTCTTGACCCTTAGAAACTGTGTAAGATAATAAATATTTATTGTTGTGAACTGTTAAATTCTGGGATCATTTGTTACACAGCAATGGATAACTAATACATAAGATGTGAAGAACAAGACTACATTAGCATGTGTGTGTCAGAGGCTAGTGGGTAGGAATACACAGACTCGAGGAAAAAAGGGGGACGCTATGATCGGAGTAAGTAAAGAAGCATTTGATTGCGGAAGTGTGCTTTCACCACTTAGAAGTTTTTGTCTGTGTGAGCCTGCAATCAAGAATGAAGGTGGGCTGGTGTGTTGTATGCAAATCAATATTTATGAGAAAGCGCGAGATAAAATGTGCCTGGTGGGAGAGAGGTGGTGAGCTCTCTGAGGCATGTGAGTTTTACAAGTGCCTCTCAGTTTTCCCTTATTTGCAAAATGCTCGGTATTGAGGCATGAAGCTCCGCGGGTCTCAGGAATAGCCCAGCTTTGATAAGAGAGGCCTCTGTGATATCTAGAGAAAGGCTTTCACAGTCCGTCAGTTAAAGCTGAAGCATCAGGACATCAGGAGCAGATGCAAGGTTTCTGGGCCATAATCAGAGAAATCGGTCAAGATCGATCAAGATCACCCAGAGCTCAGTCTACCCAGAGGAAGAGTTTAGTAAAAACTGGCCCCCTTGCCACCTTGCAGAGAGCCTCGACCTGGGGTCTGAAATGCAGCCCTGATCCAGGTATAGTCTCTTCCTAGGGCTGCCATAACAAAGTACCACACACCAGGTGTCTGAAAACAACAGAAATGTATTCTCCCTGTTCTGGAGAACAGAAGTCCCAAATCAAAGAGTCGGCGGGGCTGTGCTCCCTGCAAAGGCTCAAGGGAAGAATCCCTGCTTGACTCTTCTATCTTCTGGTGGTTGCTGGCACTCCTTGGCCTGTGGATGCATCTCTACAATCCAATCTCTGCTGCTGTCTTCGCATGACATTCTCCCCTGTGTCTGTGTCTCTGTGTACATCTGTCCAAATATCCCTGTTTTTATGAAGATACCTGTCGTATAGTATTTAGGGTCCACTCTGTCTTAATTCAGTAACATCTGCAAAGACCCTATTGCCAGATAAGTTCACATTGATGGGTTTTATGTGGATGTCAGTTGTGAGGGACACTATTCAGCTCAGTATATCAGGTGCGATCCTGATGTTAAGTATCTCTTCCTTGCCATCTATTCCAGGCAACACTGGTCAAGTGTGGCAGTCGTGCTGGACCCCCGTCACACGCATAGCTTCCATTTCCTTGAAGTCTGTTTAACTTCTCTCCCAGACTCCCTCGGCCCCATCACTTCTACCCATCTCTTCTAACTGAAGAGTGACCAGCTGACATAGCTCTGGTCAGGAATTAAGGAGATTAAGGATCCTGTGCGGGATCTGTTGCTATGGTGTGCGTTTTTCCATCTGTCAGCCGGCCAGGTATCGGGCGTCTACATCCGCTCTGGGTTAGTGGTATATTAGGTACACATAGTCCCTTGGCTCTAATGCCACAGGATTATTGAAGAAATTGGCAATAAAATCATTCAATATCTGCTGCTTCTTACTCTTCAACAGATTAATATTATCAAAACTGCTACTGTAATTTTCCAGATGCCTCTGTCTTAGACTTAGGCTGTTACTTTTTGTGAACAAAGTACACTGTGATTTGGCTTTGTTGTTGTTGTTTTAATAACAGCTTTATTGAGATATCATTCACATATCATAAAATTCCCCCATTTTAAAGTGTACAATTCAGTGATTATTTCCCCCTAGGATTGTAATACATTTTTTTCAGTTATACATATACATGTATCTATTCTTTTTCAAATTCTTTTCCCATTTAAGTTGTTACCTAATATTCGGCAGAGTTCCTTGTGCTATACAGGAGGTCCTTGGTGGTTACCCATTTTAAATATAGCAGTGTGTACGTGTCAATCCCAAACTCCCTAACTATCCTTCCCCCACTTCGCCCCTGAAAAAATGAAATTAGAACATTCTTTAACACCATATACAAAAATAAACTCAAATTGATTAAAGACCTAAATGTGAGACCTGACACTATAAAACTCTCACAGGAAAACATAAGCAGAACACTCTCTGTGCTTTGGCTTTGAAACAAAAACTTACTTTGTACACACAGAGAGGTACAGAAATAGAACAGGGGCACATACACTGGCTCGCATACATATGAGAGCAAGTGTTTGATATTGGAAGAGTAACCACAATTCTTTACTGTCTTGCAAAGCAACACCAACTTTGTAAATTAATATAAATTTCTTAATTTCTATAATTGTGTGGTACTTTTCCGTTTCAACTAATATCTAAAAACACATGAGCTGCGTTGGCATAGCCTGTGGGCTTCTCGGTTTTCTGGGGTTTGTTTGGGCCAGATGGTAAAAATAATTAAACTCAAGGTAGATTTGGACTGCACAGCTTCCAGACCAAGTAAGCCCCTTGTGTTTCTCCGCCTCTCTCTCTGCACCATTTCAGTGTTTTATTTTTACTCCACAGTTGCCTGCTCCTCTTGATTCTTGAGCTGGTGACTGATCTTCTAGCTGGGGAAGGCCCTTCCCGATTCAAGACATAACTACAAAAATTCCATCCCAGTGGCACCAAAGTTACAAATGTCTCCTTACAGGCCCCACCTTTCCCTACCTGTAACTCTCTAGACTAGCTTTTGATGTATATTCCCTACCCTGTGCCATTAGATTGAAGAATTCCCCCCAGATGATTATTTGGGCTGTTCTCCTTCAGTAATATCAGTTGTTCCAAGCTCGCCTTCCCTACTTAGTCTCTTGTTCCCCTTTGCTCCTTTCTCTTCACCCCAAAAAGTAGCTGCAAGGCTTCAATGGCCAGTGCTATCTTACCTTGGGAAACTTTCTTCAATACAGCTGGTTCCTCTGAATCCAAGAATTACCAATTCTTTTCTCAACGACCTTTTTTTGGTTCGTTCAATATGCTTCTCTTTTATTGCCTTAGGATTTCCTCTAATTTTTAGCTTATTTGCAGGATAGAGGTTACTGTGGGGCTAAAGTCTAATCAGGCCTCCTGGGAAACAGGCTCTCTTTGATGCCTCACACAGAGGTGGCCTTGCAGAATCTCCCACCAAAGAAGGAGGCTCACCGGGAAAATGTATGTCTGTTCTACAGGTGGCATTCCTAGTCACTTACTAAACTATGATCACTTGGGATTTAAAATAGGACTCCATGGTCCTCCCCTGAAGATTAATATTTAATTCATAAATTATTTGTTGAGCAACTGCACAGCTTGGTGTTGTAGGGAATTGCAAAAATAAACAATACTGATATATGCCTTAACGTGGTTTATAGTCTAATAGGAGAGGTGAGGAATTGGCTCAAATAACTGTACTACACAATAGAAAGGGATGCATACTGTAGACAAGATACAATTTGCTAGGAAATCCCAGAAGAAAGGGAGTAATTATCCATTCCTGGGAGTCAGGAGAGTCTTACCATTTGAACCTGTGATTGAAGGATGGTAGAATTTGAACATGATGTAATCAGGGCAAAGGCCCCCCAGATGAAAGTAACATCCCAAGTCAAGAGAAGAGTATTTGAAGGTCACAGCGAGTCTTACCACTGGGCTGGAAACATGGGTGTGGTGAGAAAGTTGGAAAAGGAAACCGAAGACAGAGCTCATGGTTTCCTGAAAGCCAGAAAGGGGGATTTTATATTTGTGGATAGTGGTGAACTTCTGATGGCTTCCGATTAAGGAACAATCTGGCCTGTGCCTTCAGAAGACTACCTCGGCAAGAGCGTACACGGAGACTTGGAGGAGTGTATTAGGTGAAGCTAAACAACAACGAACAAACAAAACTCCAATCTCAGTGGCTTAAAACAGCACACATTCTCATCCCTATGCATGTCTACATCACATTGGCAGGGGCTCCGCTCCAGCACATCCTTATCAGGCACCCTGCTGGCACAGGCTTTACTCTCTGGAATGATCTAACTCTCCATCACAGAAGAGAGAGGGCAGAAGACACTTCACTTCTGCTCAGATTTCTGCTCAGATTTCAAAGGTCAGGGAAAGGGCTGAATCTACATATTACTTCCAGGAGACATCGAGTCCAGGGGAACGTGAACCTGATGAGCAGTAGTGATGTCTACCCGCCTTGGAGAGGAGACATAAGTCGGGAGACTGACACCACCGTCCAGGATAGGAGTGATAAAGACCCGGACTAGAATAGTGGCAAAGAACCTGAAAAGGAGGGAAAGAATTTGTGAAACACTAGAGGGGGTCAACAGCAGTTGGATATTAGTAGAACTAAGGAGGAAGAGTACTGGCAGCTGGAGTTAAGCTGTTGAACGTGTTGGTTGCAGGGTTCTCGACTAAGAACAGGAATATGTGAAAACTGCCCTGAGATACGCTGTATTTCTCAATAGCACCAAGAGCATGAGACCCTCCCCCTTGGAAAAGTGTTTATTTTGTATATTCTTTCCATAATTTCACTGGGGAGCTGAACAATATAAATTGGGGTGCTGAAGGTCATAATCAAAAATAGGCTTACAGGGCTTCCCTGGTGGCGCAGTGGTTGAGGGTCCACCTGCCTATGCAGGGGACGCGGGTTTGTGCCCCGGTCCGGGAAGATCCCACATGCGGCGGAGCGGCTGGGCCCGTGAGCCATGGCCGCTGAGCCTGCGCGTCCGGAGCTTGTGCTCCGCAACGGGAGAGGCCACAGCAGTGAGAGGCCCGCGTACCTCAAAAAAAAAAAAAAAAAGGCTTACAAAGGGAAAAAAAAGATTACCCTTTCCAGAAATAATCATCGACCTTTAGCTACTGATTACCTTCAATGAAAGGATGCAATAGTTATGATATGGATTTAAAATTGTTAAATTTATGTTGAAATTAATAAATAGTATCTGATATTTTAGGGACTGGGTAACCTTGATAAAAGTAATCACGAGGGACCAACTCAAGAAGTGCTGGAAAGTTCATTGATACCTTTGTTTTGGTTTTACACTTCACACTGGAGATCATGTTGCTCCTACAATTAATGTTTATGTCAGCCCAGGATAAATGACTCGTACATTTTGAGGTGTTGGGTTTTTTTTAATGTCTTTTCTAAATTAAATATGAAATCTGAGTGGTGTTCAAATCTCTCTTAGTTAGCATCTGGTAAACAACAACAATGAAAAGATGTCAAAACCCATTCTGTTCATAAGCCATCTAGGCAATATTTTCTATTATGACCCCTATCTAACTCTTAGTGAACAGTCAAGTGTAGATGACGCTATGAGATTGATCCCTACTCCTTTTGTTTTCCTGAGAGTTCTGAACTAAATCCGAATTTCCAGGCTATACAAAAGTCAATGATGCTGTTTTCTGGGAAAACTGCACCAAATGTGTTGCAGGTTACCTTCCGTTGAATGCTCTTTGATGCACAGGGCTTCAGCCATGACCTTGAATTCCAGGACGGTCCTGTCTGGGGATGATACTGGGGAAAAATGGAGCCAAAGAGACAAACTGTGTTCTCAGAAAACTGCGTGCCTTGCCACCCACTTTTCCAGACTTAGCAAGTAGGACATTTGCCTCATTGTGTAGGTAAATGGCCTACATTCTCCTCCCCCAGTTGGTGCCATGAGGAAGTCTCCTTTAAGTGCTCCTATTACCAACTCAACTGCTTGTGGAAAGTTGCTAAGTTGCACAACTGGGTTGTGTGTAGGCTGCGGGCTTTGGCCTTTTCTATGTCTTCACCTGCACACAGATGCCAGGAAGAATCAGAGACAAACACTGCCTTTAATCACCCTTTCTCGGGGGCTGCTTTTCCCTAGAGACAGACTCTGCTGGGGCGTTTTTGAGCTGAGTCCAACAGACCCAGAAAATATGGCAAATGAGAGAGCCAGGTTTTCTGGCAGGAAAATGGAAACCAGCTTTCATGCTCAATGAGGGACCCATCACAAATGGAGTCCAAGTGCATTGGGCCACAGCTGAGAAAAATGCCAAGCTATTAGGAACACATGCTTAGCTTTCTAGAACATCAACAGATAGAAGTATGGTCACGGTGCCCTCAGCCTTCATTATCAGGGCTGACCAGGCACCCTCAGCCTTCATTATCAGGGCTGACCAGGCAGAGAGATCCTTCAGCCCAGCCTGTGGGGTGGGAAGGGACTCGAGGAAACGAAATTCTCTACTCACCATCAAAGCCAGAGACACACGTCCTCTCCTCTACATTTATGCAAACAAGGCACAAGTCAAGTGATGTATTTTCTAGAGGAAATCTTGAGAGGTATCACACAGTTTCGAGCGAGCTCCATCTCTACGGCACCAACACCTGTCTCTGTCCATGTTAATAAGGACATTCCTGAGCTGGTGAAAAATGGATAATAATTATTAAGGCATTTTTTGAAAAGATAAAAGGGACACAACAGTAAATGGTGGTCTTGTTATTTATATTGCTACTATTATAAACGACTTTGTACATTTGGTAGAGTTCTACGGAGGCAACTTCAAACTGATCTTTTTTGTTTCAAAACTGGCAACCCACGGTATATATGGTCACTCTGTTGACCAGAATATTGAATTAACATAATAAATATAAGTGGTCATGCTGAATAACAGTTTTAAATAACCTGAGAGTTTCTTTCATAATTGATGGCTACCAGATTAACAGTATTCAGAATACAATTTCATAAAATTATGTGACCTTCCTCCCCGTTTCTAACAAGTTCATGTATATTTTTAGGAGTATGTATATACAAATATACATATAAGACTCATGTCACCTGATTTTCTACACGGGGTCAGGGCCCTCAGGACTGGCCACAGAGTCAGTGAAGGAGAGGTGGAAAGCCAAGCTTTGCAGTCAGGCAGATGGTTCTCGTCTACTTACTGTTTAACGCTGGTGCGTTACTTAACCTCTCTGAGTCCCGGTTTCCTCATCCACAGTATAGTGCCTATGTCATAAGGTTTTCGACTTCAAGACTAAAGCACCTGAAGCACTTAGCACCATACTTGGCACATGTGTAAATATCCCAGGGTGAGATATTATTATTTTAGGAATATTAAGAAGGAATCGTTTCCTTTTGGCAACACAGTCATGTCCGATCTCTTTGCTAGCATATTCTATTCAGTACAGCAGAGAGCATGAAATATATTGGAATGGTATGTCCTCATATTTCCTCTATAGCCTCGCAAGCAAATTTCTCCCAACTTTGTCTTCTGAAAAATTCCAAACCTACAAAATAACTGAAAGAATCTCACAGTGAAGGTTCACTTATGTTTCACTCAGAGTCACCAGTTGTTAATGACATTTTGCCACGTGTGTTTGCTTTCTCCATGTTGCCATCCTCCCTCTCTGTCCCCCAACAGAAAAACATTTGAAAGCAAATCGTAGACGTCACAATTAAAATTTACCCCCAAATACTTCAACAAATGCCTCCTAAGGGCACTATGTTAATTCTGAAAAAAAGTTAACATCGATACGAGAATGTTTTCTAATCTATAGCTCATCTTAAATTGGTCAATTCTCCCATTCTCCCATGTCTTACATGGCTTTTTTCCTTCATTTGATCCAGAATCCAATCAAAGACCATGTGTTGTATTTAGTTGATATATCTCTATAACCTCTTTTAATCAAGAACAGTCCCCTGCCTTGTTAAAAATCTTTCATACCATTGACATCTTAAAGAGGTCATTCAGGTCATTTATTTTGTAGACTGTCCCACAGTTTAGATTTATGTGATTGTTTTCTCACGATTATATTAAACATTTTTGCCAAGAATATACATAGGTGATGTTGTGACTTCTTAGTACCTCAAACTGGGAGACATGGAATGTCAGTTTGTCCCTTTATCGGTGATGCTGAGTATGTTCAATTGGTTGAGGAGGTGTCCTCTGGATTTCTCCATTGTGAAGTGTCACATGTTTTCATTTGTAGTTAATATATAATCGATGGGGTGATACTTTGAGACTGTGCGAATATCCTTTTCCAATAACATTCCTCCAGTGGTTTTATCATCCATTGATGATACTGACCTAACTTATTTTGGTGATTGTAAAGTGGTTATATTATAACTTTATCACTCCTCCTATATCTATTAGCTGGCATTCTTCTATTAGAAGAACCACCTCCCTTTTTTGTAGCAATATTCTGGACTCAGGGATTCTTTGTTTGATTGAGTATATTATTATAATCCATCACTATTATTATTCTTTTGAATGCCTGAATTTTACCAAGTTTTGGGCATTATGACCTACTTCAAATCTCCTCCTCTGTAGTTTTAACACATTCCCATAGTTTTTGAGCAATTCCTTGCTTTCTGGTACAAGATATTCTAGAACTTGAACTTTCCATGCTACAGAAATATAATCAACCAACCATCACTCCATGATGCCCTGGTTCCATTTAGTGGCAAGTGTTTAGTCTTATACATACCCAAGACTAATAAGTAAAAATTTATACATATATATATATATATATATATATATATATATATCACTAGTTAATCTAAAGCCACTTTTTTTTTAATTGGGGTAGAGTTGCTTTACAGTGTTGTGTCAGTTTCTGCTGTACAATGAAGTGAATCAGCTATATGTATATATATATATATATTTTGTGAATCAGCTATATATATATATATATATATATATATATATATATATCCCCTCCCTCTTGGACCTCCCTCCCTCCCCCATCCCACCCATCTAGGCCACCACATAGCAAGGAGCTGAGCTCCCTGCGCTATACAGCAGGTGCCCACTAGCTATCTATTTTACACATGGTAGCGTATATATGTCAATCCCAATCCCCCAATTCATCCCACCCTCCCCTTCCCCACCCTGTGTCCGCACATCCATTCTCTATGTCTGCATCTCTATTCCCGCCCTGCAAAGAAGTTCATCTGTACCATTTTTCTAGATTCCACATATACGCATTTGTAGCGTCACATTTTGGGGGGTTGGACTTCACCCTGAGGATCCTCCTGGTGTTTGCTTGGGTGTCATTTTTTGCTCAGTAGACCGTTTCTGGGGGATGTGGAACAAGGCCTAGGGCGGGCTATTTTTGGCTGATCAGCTATAATAATTTGATCCGTTACCGGGTAGGTTTTACCTCAATGCTAATCAAAACCATTAACTGAACCATAAATAGCTATATATGTGGTATGTGTGTGGTATATGTATGTGTATTATATATATATATATGTATATATAAAATAATAATATATATACATATTCTTAAATCACAAATTTATTTATATATGTATAATAATATACGTACTTATATACATTTATTTATATATGTGTTATGTGTGTGTGTATATCTATATCTATATCATCTCCGCACCTGAACCCTGAATATGGAAACTCAGAATGCTTTCAGGTACTCTCAGCGTTTAAACTCCAATCAATGTTCAAGCCTTCAGGCCAAGGGAAGAAGGAGAAAGGAGAGCTAGGCGGTCTTCCTGTCTTGGCAATCCATCCAGGGCTTTAGCCGAGAGCTGCTTGCAGAGCTCAGATGTGTTCATACACTTGCTCTCAATCTTGCCAGCTCAGCTAAATGTCTTTCAGTCGCCTCCCAAATAGTTACTCTGGGCCTCTTCTTTTGGGTTCTTAATGCTCACTTGATTTCTCTGCAGTAGGCAACTGGCATCCAGCCCATGCTTAATCTTAGAGGACAGTTGGGGGTAAACGTTGTCCTATTTGGTCCAAGTAGTGAAGTTCCTTTTCTCTTCTCTCCTTGGGGCTGGGAGCACTTCTCCATTTCACTCCTCTCATATTACCCTCATCACTATTTGTCACTGTTACTCTCAAGCTGATATTTTTTTCTCTGTATGTATGATGAAAATTTTTATATTTGGAGGTTATTTGGTTAAGGTTAGTAAGTAAGTTTAGGTTAAAATTAGTAGCTCTTGAGCCTCCAGTATGTTTAAGATGACTATAAAATTTATATGCAGCATGGGTCTCCAGCATCCAGGATGACTTTGGTTATTTCCAGAAAATTATGCCTATTATTTCTATCATCCATCTTGCTATTTCTTAGAACTTGTGTGGCCTTTACAGTAACAATAAATTCAGTTAAATTTAAAACTAAGTGTCTTCTAGTCTCATCCATCTATAGCCCAATTCTTGTTTTTCTTTGGAATTTCACCAGATGAATTTGTAGAGATGCAGAAATAGCTACCAGCCCAGATCCCAATGGTGCCGCTAGCGCTTGGGAGTATGTCTTAAGATTTAAGGCTGCCTGTGTGCCATGTATCAGCCCTCTTCTCAGAAACCTGGGGAAGGTTCACTCTTCTTCCATGAGCTTTTTCTGCTTTCATCTGTTAGTGGGTTCAGCGTCCTATCTCTTCACATTCCTCATGGCACTAATTATTGAGTCAGCTTGCACTTCTTCGTCTCAGAAAAAAAAAGCAAGATACTTTAGGAAACCCCCAAGCACCTCACCTGACCCAGCTGCCTCCTGAGCTTGACAATTAAACACCTCAGGAGGTGTTGATAGAAATGATCTTGTTGTGATCTTTGAATTACAGGCTGTGGACTCTCTCCCTGTGAATCCCGATGTGCTGTCAGGAACTCACTGTACCCTTGCACGGTAGTATTTTAACCATGTGTAGGTTCTATGGCATATATATGACTCTCCCAAAGCACAGTGTCATCTAGATTTGGCATGAGTTGCAAGGGAATTCCACTTCGGACCGTCTGCCCACCCCGCCAAGAAAGGCATGAACACATTGTTTATCTCATGAGCACAGTATAAACACACAGTCTTAGTAAAAGGAACTGTGTCTGGATCTCAAAGAACAAACCAGCAAACATGCATTGAGGGGCTATGGGCACAACCACGTGCTAGTGAGAGTTGGCATGATATATGAGAAAGAGCACACTGAGTAAACGGGAGGGTCCACTTCTAGATGTGCACTCATACAAGATTCAGAATGAACATCAGAGAGAGGGAAGCGGGTCTAGTAGGATACACCTAGGTTAAGGACTGTTTGTAGAATGCCCTCATGGTCAGTGGTGGTTGGCTTGGGAGGATGGGCCCCAGGTGGAATGCACAGGCCTGGTGCCTGACACAGGGGAGGAACTCATTAAATATTTATTGAAGGAATGATACTGAAGGTATGCAAGTGCCTCAGACTACGATTAAAGAATGCATTCGGGCCTCATGCGTGATCAGCTTTGCCCAGCAAGACTGGAGAGTCAGTGAGGGGGTGAGGCAGTCATGGGGACGCCATGTGCCAAAGTTACTTTGCCTCTTCCACCATCTGCAGAGAGGCCTGGGACACATGGTGTGTTGAGACAAAAGACTCCTGCCTGTCTTCTTATGGAAAAAAGCTGCAGAATTATTTCTTTTTCTTTTCACTAAATTTATTTATTTATTTTATTTATTCATTTTTGGCTGTGTTGGGTCTTTGTTGCTGCACAAGGGCTTTCTCTAGTTGCGGCGAGCTGGGGCTACTCTTCGTTGCGGTGCACGGGCTTTTCATTGCGGTGGCTTCTCTTGTTGCACAGCACGGGCTCTAGGTGCGCGGGCTTCAGTAGTTGTGGCACATGGGCTCAATAGTTGTGGCTCGTGGGCTCTAGAGCACAGGCTCAGTAGTTGTGGCGCACGGGCTTAGTTGCCCCGCGGCATGTGGGATATCCCTGGACCAGGGCTCGAACCCGTGTCCCCTGCATTGGCAGGCGGATTCTTAACCACTGCGCCACCAGGGAAGTTCCCAGAACTATTTCTTAATGAAAGGACGATGAAGTTTTATTGATGAGAACATAAGAACTTAACATATACTAAAAATAAAAAGGAACCAAAATACATATATGTCCGTAGTTAAGCATGAATACTGCACATGCACGGTCTATTCTGGTTCTTTGGATGGAATTGTTCTCTCTGATAACTGGTGTCTCTTTAATTTCTAAGACAAAAACAAATTAGGCTGCAGGGTTGGCTGTGGGCTCCTATGTGGCCATGAAAGCCCAGATGAGGGAAGGTGCTCTGTCGCCTTGGGTGTGCGGTATATTCTTCCATAGTTAATTAGCCTTGTGTTTCGTAGCAGGTAACGTGTCTCTCCTGAATATGATTAATCTTCCTCTGTTGACTCAGTAACAAATTTCCATGATTATATACACAACATTTATAATGACAAATATGCTGTTAAGAACCCCTTTTGGCTGATGACAGCAAAGAGCAAGTAGACTGTAATTATGACATAAAATGAGATTATAGGAACTTCATAGTATTGGCTAGAATCCATTTCCGGATATGCTGTGCCCGTGTCTCCTCAACCATTTCAAAGTAATCTTTTATGTTCTGAGTTGCACGCCTGTTGCCCTTTCAACTACATGACGGGGAGGGTTCCATCCAGTTCCGCTGAGATCATCATGTGAGGTGAGGGCTCAGAAGACGGGCAGCTGAAGCCCAGCATGGCTCTTGAGCTGTAGAAGAGTAAGCTTATCCACCTACTAGCAATTCAGCTTTGTGTGCCCATCTACAGACTGTACACGTCAAGGGGCAAGGGCAGGACCTATCTTGTTCATGTCTGTAGTCAGCTGCAGTGCTGACACAGTAGCTTCTTCATAAATACGTGTCGCATGTAAATCAATGAAGAAATGACTTACATGGAACAGCCATAGTAAGGGGCTGCCCTGAGTGGTTGACAGAGCATCTGTGGACACTTCTGCCTCCCATCCACAAGTGCAGTCCTCTCTCTCCTCCCTAGATCTCCCAGAACCCATTCTATGTTCAAGAAGCTTGGACCATCTCCCAGCTGACAGTAAATCTCCTTGACATGTTAGCTGATCACAGGGCATAAAGTCTAAGCCTTCCGGGGGACTCCTGAAAGTTCAAAGGAATGGAGAGATTTACGGTGCTGGGACTTCTGACACCGTGATCACCATGTGTGATGGTCCTCAAATTGTACCAGGTGGATGGGCACCATTCTGCCTTCTTAGGAGGCTGGCCTGAGCTTGTGACCTAACCTCCCTGCCTCAGTTTTTAATTATTTTTTTTCCCCCTAACCAGGGGGATTATGCTCTTCTGAGGAAATTCTTCAGCAGTTGTTCTTTTCAAGTGAATTTTTTTCTTGAGGTACAACATACTTACAGAAAAGTATACAAATCATAAGAGTTTAACTCAATGGATTTTCACAAAGAGGCCTCACCCGAATAACCAGCACCTACATCAATAAATAGAACCTTCCCAGCACCACAGACGCCCCACTGTAACCCCACCTGGTTACTGCCCCCTCCAAGAAATAACCACTATCCTGACTTCTAACAGCATAGACTGAGTTTGCCCAATCTGTACTTTACATGAATGGGTGCTTTATACAAGTTGGGTGATTCCGGTGATGTATGGTGGAACCTTAAACTGTGGTTTGGAGTTGCAGTTCCCTGATGACTACTGAAAGTTTGATCTTTTTCAAATGGTTATGAGCCATTTTGACATCCTTGTGAAATACTATTCAAGACTTTTACTCACCTTCTTTGGTAAATAGTTATCTTTTTTATTGATTTGTAGGAGTCTTCTCTATATCTTGGATATAGAAAGACACAAAAGTATATTGGAAATATGTTCTCCCACTCTATGGGTTGCATTTTCTTTCTCTTAATAGTATTTTGAAGAACAGAAGTTCTTATTTTTTAAGAACTCCAGTTGATTTTTCCCCTTTATGATTTGTGCTTTTCTATTTCTATCTAATAAATTGTTCTCTGTGCCAAGCTTATGCAGGTCTTTTCCTATGTTTTCTTCTAGAGGCTTCGTAGTTTTACCTTTCACATTTAGATCTACTATGCATTGGGGACTGATTTTTTTGTGTATGGTGTAAGGTAGGGTAAAATTATTATTTCCCATTTAGATATCTGATTAAGCCAGTACCATTTACTGAAAGGATTATCTTTTCCTGACTGCACTGCATTGTCACTTTTGTGATAAATCAAGTGACCTCATGTGTGTGGTCTATTTCTAGACCCTATTGTGTTCTATTTGTCTATTTGTTTATCCTGGGTCAATACCACACTGTCTTCATTACTGGTACTTTATAATAAGCCTTAATATACAGCAGTATAAGGGCTCCTGCTTTGTGTTTCTACAAGAATGTCTTGCCTTTCCTCCTCCTTTTGCACAGGCATATAAATTCTAGAATCAGTATGACACTTTACACACACACCCGCGCACACCACTCTGCTGGAACTCTGATTATGATTATGTTGAATCTACAGGTCAATTCAGGGAGAATTCACCTCTTCACGGTATTTCAACACATTAACATGATATGTATCCCATCATTTGTTTGGGTCTCTTCATTTGCCTTAATAATTTCTTTGGGTCTCTCCATCTGCAGGATAGTGCAATTGTACAATTTTGTAAGATTCATGCATAGTTATTTTATATTTTTGATGCTTTTCAAATTGCAACTATTGAAAATATTTAGCCAAAAAATTTGTTGCCTATGTATGTAAAATACAAAGAATTTTATGTTGATCCTGAGTCCAGTATTCTTACTGGCTTTGCTTATTAATTCCAATAGTTTATCTGTAGATTACAAAAAATTTTTCTACATAAGCTGTTATGCCATTTGTAACTAATGACGGCTTTATTTCTTCCTTTTCGATCCTTGTACTTTCTTTTCTTGTCTTATCGTCTTGGCTGGGACGTGTGATACAATGTTGACCACAAGTCGGGTAGTGGCAGTTACCGTTTAATTCCCCAGGATAAGAGAGGCTTGACAGAGTTTTAACCATCTGAGTTGAAGCACGGCATGGCCTCTCCCCTTCCGAGGTCAAATAATCTGAGCTTTTGATAAGCTCTGAAACTGGATAAAGTGCGGGGGTGGGGGACAGGTATGCAGGAGAGAGTTTGCCTCAGCAGAAATGAAGAGGAAAACAAACATCTGTGGAATAAATGGCAGACCTGTCATGCTTATGTGCTGCCCACCTGTATGTGGTGCAGTGGGTGCAATTTGAGCGTCTATGTGCTGAGGCCTGTGGTGCTGGGAGAGGAGATGGGGGTCCCATCAGCAGGCGATAAGGAGGTGCTGGTCCTTAAACCCATGTAATCCCCCTAATGCAGGAAAATCCGGCTGACTCAACAGAATCACCCGATCTTAGACTTGGGGAGCATCTCATTCAATCTTCTACCCAAAGCATGAGTCCCTGGGAATATCTTGAAAAACTTGGGATTGGAGGACAATTGTGCTCATCCCCACATCTAAGAGCATCTCCAAAAACGTCCCATCAGCCCTTCCATGACCCCTGCCTGTTGCTTTATGACCCCGCAGCGTTACCTACTCCCAGCCTTCACCTTCTACCAAGCCAGGAGTTGTTGTCGCCTTGTACCTCCGCGGCTTCTGTGGATGAAATTTGACTCCGCCCCTTACGGAGGCCTGGGTGAGCCGTAACCCAAATGAGCACAGCGGTGTCTTTTGGGGGCGGAGCCTGACCCCAGGGGGTGCCCCGCTGAATTACCCTGTTGAGGAAGCCCCTCGCCCTCTGTTCCACTCTGTGTGTTTAGATGATGCACAGCCCCCGGGCGCTCTGATCTCGGGTTTCCGTGTGGTCTGGTGGAACCCTCCCCCAGGCAGAGCGGATGGCGAAGACCTGACCTACTGCAGGAAGAAACTCGAGATGCTGACGGAGCAACTGACGCTAGGTTCCCGCTCCTCATGTCTACGCCCTTGGGTAAATTGGAAGATATCCAACCCTGCTTTGTGCCCACTTTGGATTTTACTAGCTCTTTTCCTTTTTCCTGGCCAATCTGATGACTAGAGTGAGACCCTCCCGTTCTGCCTCCCCCGTCACATCCCCGTCTCTGATTTTTCACTGTACTCCCCCTCCAGGAGGCTTGTGCAGCTCAGAACTCTCTTCTGACTCTATTGCACATCTGGACTCACGCTCTGGACAAGAGGAGAGGCCGAGTCCCAGCGGGCTCTGTCCCGTGGGTGTTACACAGCCCGGGTCCAGGCTCCCATCTTCCCGCAGAGCTCACCGGGGGAGCTGGAGCCTGCACACTCCCCTCGGCAGGAAGCAGAGGCACACACTGCCGGCAAAATTCTATATTCCCCATCAGTGGGTTTCTCCACTTGCAAGAAAGAGAGATGGAACGGGAATGCAGATCACAGGTTCACTGTCTCCTTTTGTGTCTTGTCTCTCCTCTCTCTCCTCTCCCAGCCCTTCTATGGCTGCTTTCAATTTCTCAGACCCTGAAGGAGGGAAAAGAGAAAAGCAGTAACCTCCAGGGCCGCAGAGAACAAGCAGTTACTCAGAGGGAGGGAAGGAGGGAGGGAGGAAGGGGAGGAGGGCGACGCAGCGAGGGCTTCACATGAATGGAGATGTGGGAGCTGCCATCCAGTGCCTCCCTGCCGGGGTCCTCCCCAGCCTTCACCCTCATATGCATTCCCTATATCACCACTGGCACTGGGACACGAGCTGCCAATAATTAATTTTTATTGAAAGAGGTTTTTTCTTTGTCTGCAGACATTGTGTTCTGCTTCTGCCATGACTATAAAGTCTCCAGTACAATTCTGGATTTAATTATAGCCCTATTTCGAGGGAATAAAAAAAAAAACAAAACACCCTATGTCAGAGGCACAGATAATTGGTGGTGCCAGGTGGAACTGAGACATGGGTTCTGGGGACCAGAGCAGTGGCTTCCGGCTGATTCAGATCTCAGAACCATTCAGCTGGGCTTTGGTTGGGTTCAGGCCTCCCTCTACCCCAGCTCCAGAATTAACTAACCTGGAGCCTGGAGGGACAGAGATAGGAGGATGTGACTTCTAAGTGAGCTGCAGACCAGCTCCTTGCCCTCCCCCGCCCACACCCTTGCCACCCCCAGTGTTCTGGTGACCTTAAACCAGGCCAGGATTTTTCGCTATGGGGTGATCATCAGGTTCCTTAGGGCTGGGCAGAGCCCTGGAATCCGGGTTTTGGACATTCCCTCTGACTCTTGCGATTAGGCTTGTTTGGAAACCCTTCATGAGGCAAAGGACTCGGCTTCTGAGGGTGAGGCTGGTGCTTCTGAGTAAGAATCAAATGTGAGACTCCAGCAGAAGAAGGCGGCACCGAGGGCAGCTGGTCCAGGAGTGTGATGTTTCATGGATACAGAGAGAGAGGAAAGTGACAGGAGATCGGCAAGGAAGGGGGGGACCAGAAAGGAGACGATGTTTAGTCCATCGCAGAGAGTCTGGGTCAGCAAGAGAACAAGAGGACCCAGGGTGACACGGAGCGGAGGGAAGGCACACAGTTAGGGCCAGACATTTGAGTGTTTCCTTCACCATCCCAGGAGGCCAGGGAAGGGATTCAGAGAGGTGAGATGAGTCAGAGCTGGAGGTGTCCAAGAGAAATACTCCCAGCTAGAAGAGTTATTTAGGGATCATCTTGATTAGGCTAGCTTTACATTTTTGCACAAAGTTTCAAAATTGATGTCCTTCTTTGGCAGTAAGTCCTAAAATTATGAGCCAAATATTTGACAACGATAAAGGGAAGGAAAGAACATAGGCTAAAGCAATGGAAGCAGAGGGGGGAAATGCACTAGATGGAGGAGGACCAGAAATTGGTGATGGCTGAAGCATCAGGGAGAGACCCTTAGATGGACTAAGCCAAGAAAGAAAGAAATGAAGGAATTGGGAGGAAGGGGGACAGTTGCTGAGATTCCAAGAGAGGGAGAGACGGGGGTGGGGGGGAGAAAAACAGAGAAAAGTAGATGATAATAATGCTCACCCAAAGCAATCATGTTTGCTTCCTCTCCTTGGTCCCCCTCTTCATCCTCTAATAGCCCCCCAGTAGGCCGCCATGTTAGCTGCTCCAGAGGGCATCAATCACCACGTATTCAAGTGTATATTCCATGTGAATGGCGTCCCCTGGAGTTGTGCATGGTGGTGGTTCTGCCTCCGTCCATCTATATTCCTTTCTTTAACCGCCCCCCCTTGGTGTGCTTTTGCCATGCTAATGGCTTGTGGCATTCCCACCAGGAAAGTAAGTGCCTCAGAGCTGGCCCTGATGCCTAGAGCAAGGGTCCTGGACAGGCTGCACCAGGATGGCACCTGGGTCACAGCAGTGCAGACAGACTGCAGTCACACAAATGCCCCACCTGTGGAAAACACCATATTCACATATATGAACCTACAGAGCTTAGCTGATTACAGGTCAAAGACTGTAGCACTTAATGAAAAATATTAGGCAGGTTTCATTATTTCATGTATATTCTGTCTTCTACATGCATTTGTAAGCTCTTCCAGGATTAAACTCTATCTTGCCAAGTCTCTTTAGTTATATTTTCTTTGTGTGGCTATGAAACCTTGAGTTCAAAAAGTGTATCACAAGAACAATTGTTTCAATGGGAAAAATGGGTTAAAGACTAAAGCAGTTCAGCCTTCCAAAAAAAAAAAAAAAAAAGCAGCAATTTCAAAAGTAAACCCTTTTTTATAGCTATGAGTGGGTAGCTATAAAACCCAAACATCCCTGAGTAAATCCAGCTTCTGATTATATGGAGCTTTTCTAAAGAGATGTGCACAGCCTCTTCCTTCCATCGGCCACAGGAGCCTTAGCACATTTTTATCACCTTGATGGTCTGTGTTTCCTCCACAGCACCTCCCAGCATCAACCTTAGGACAGGTGCAACAGGTATTAGTCTATGTGGCACATTTTGTAGGATTCAGGAAATGGGCCTCTTGCCCCTTAAAATAATCCTCCCCCATCCGCATCTCCTCCCAAAGAGTACTTGATATTTCTTCTGGACCTTGTTCTCTGTTCCTCACTTTGAGATAGAACTTTAAAAAAGAAAAACACCTAGCATGGGCACAGATTGAGACTAAAGGGCAAATGAACGATAATGTCCCCAGAGCAAGGGGGGGAGGGGATGCCACAACCAGGCCGCCCAATCTGCACCTGTGGAGAGACGGTACCTGTGCACATGGGCATCTCCCACTGCAAAGCATCTCCATCCCCTGAGCCCTTCACCTGGGTAAACTCATTCTGAAAAGCCCAGCTCCTTATTCAGGCATCACCCCTTCGTGGTAGGTTTCAGTGTCCCTCCTCTGTGCCCCCATCGCTCCTGATGCAGACCGTCACCATCATCTTCACCATGACACACTGAACAAACTCTCCATGGTGTGTTTGCCCCAGAGTAACACGAGCTGCACCAAGGCAAGAACTGAGCGTTCTTCATCTACGTGTCCTGGCTCTGAGCATGGTGCCTGATACACAGCGGGCACTTAGTAAATGCTTCTTTTGAACTGAATTTATCGGTGGTGCAGTAGAAAGACTGTGGAGCTGGGAACCAGCGGTGGCTTTGACTGATAGCCTCAGAACCTGCCAGCTTCGTGACTTTGGGCAAACAGTGTAACTGTGAGCCCCATCAGCACAAACGGGCAGAATCAGACCTCAGGTGGTTGAGAGGATTCATGAGATAACGAAGATGCTTCTGTCAGCACAGGTGCTCCCTGGTTGTTTATAATACTAATGGGAGACCTACGGTGAAAGCTGGTGATGAATCACCAGCCCTGCAAGTGTGTGCGTGGGACACACAGCTGTTTACACACCCCCTTGAAGAACATCGCTCCACGTAACACTTGAGAGAGTGATAGGGGGACAGAGGAACTGACTGTCAGTCAGAATCAGAAATGAGAATTGAATGTAGTCAGTTTGGGGGTAGTCTCAGCCCTGCCAGATATAAACTGCCTTCCAATCCTTGTGTCTTTCCTTCAGTAACATCTTGGGCTGGGTTTCATCATTCTCAGGTTTTAAAAAAATCACTTGTACTTAAAACTTAGATCTTAAGCTTGATTTAAATCTAATATCCTCTGCTTTCCTCAGGAAGTTCAGGGTGAGGTGAGGTAAGGACATGCAATAGACTGAATGGGTTTTTGTTGTTGTTGTTGTTTTATAAATTTATTTACTTTTTAATTTATTTTTATTTTTGGCTGCATCGGGTCTTCATTGCTGCACGCAGGCTTTATCTAGTTGTGGTGAGCAGGGGCTACTCTTCATTGCAGTGCGCGGGCTTCTCATTGCGGTGGCTTCTCTTGTTGCAGAGCACGGGCTCTAGGCACATGGGCTTCAGTAATTGTGGCACGCAGGCTCAGTAGTTGCGGCTCGCAGGCTCTAGAGTGCAGGCTCAGTAGTTGTGGCACAGGGGCTTAGTTGCTTCACGGCATGTGGGATCTTCCCAGACCAGGGCTTGAATCTGTGTCCCCTGCATTGCCAGGCGGATTGTTAACCACTGCACCACCAGGGAAGCCCTAGACTGAATGTTTGTGGGTCCCCAAGTCCACATGTTAAATCATAATGCCCAAAGTGATGGCATTAGGAGGTGGGACCTTTGGGAGATGATTAGGTCATGAGGGTGGAGCCCTCTTGAATGGGATTAGTGCCCTTATAAGAGAGATACCAGAGAGCTCTCTTGTCTCCTTCTGCCATTTGGGGACACAGTGAAAAGATGGCCATCTACAAACTAGCAAGCAGGCTCCCACCAGACCTCAAATCTGCTGGTGCCTTGATCTTGGACTTCCTGGTCTCCAGAACTGTGAGAAATAAATTTCTGTTGTTTGTAAGCCACCTAGTCTAGGGCATTTTTGTTATACCAGCCTGAATGGACTAAGAGAGGGAAGTTGAAAGATGCTACCTGGTACATTTCACTTTTCCTTAGAGGCTTTGGAATGGAGAGAGCGGCATAGTCTAAACTGGGAACATACCCACTCCACCTCTCTCTTTAAAGTCTGGCTCCTTTAGGGTTGGGGTGGGTGGGAGACTGAGAAAGAAGGAAGTACTGCCAAGGGTGTGTCATAACTGACAAGCTGGTGGCGGGGAGGCCTGGTCTTGATCTGAAATGCTTGTGCAAAAACTCTGAGTGTGACTCGCAGGCCTATAAGGGTTTTGGTACGTGTCAGGAGGGTGGCAGACCAGACAGAGGAAATACTCTGTGCAAATCACAGGGACACAGGAAAGCCTACTCTGCTCAGAAGCAGACAAGCACTTGGAAATAGCCAGAGGGATACTGGTATGAAGGGCTGATAAAACAAGCAAAGGTCAGCTCAGGAAAAAGCACTCTCTTGTCAGGCAAAATAAGTTGGGTTTTATCCAGTAATGATGGGGATTCATGGAAGGACATTTAGGCAGAATTGTGGCATATTGGGAAAGTCTCCCAGGTAGATCTTGAGAGGATTGGCGGGCAGGTGACCTGTCACCTGGCGTGGCTGGTGAGCTCAGCTCTGCTGCTTTGCTGAGCGTTGCCTCCCATGATGCCCTGTGCCTTCAAGCAAAGGTTCCACCTGCTAGTTCCAGGTCACTACCCCCATGCCCACCCCTGGGGGCCTCCTTTCCAAAGCTGCCCAAGTACAGGCGGACCAGGAAGAATGTCAGACTCGCTGTTCAAGGCAGTACTTGCTGCCGGCAGAGGAAGAGAGGCCTTCCTTTTATGGAAGGCCTGGGATTCTTCCTTGACAACAGCTCTTAGATCCTTGCTCAGTAAAAGAAGATTCCCCCATCCCACTTTTCAAGTTCTCTCAACAGTGGCTCCCACGCAGGGCCCGCCAGCTCTCTCTCTCTCTCTCTCTCTCTCTCTCTCTCTCTCTCTCTCTCTCTCACACACACACACACACACACACACACACACACACACACACACGGGAAGCATGACCCCAACTCTGCTGATGGAGAGAAGTATATTGTGGGAGGTCAGAGAACTGCACTGGAACCAATGTGATGAAAGTGGTGGCCTGGTGGTGTTGGATCCACATAAAACTATACAAAACTAGGGCATCCTACCTAGAGCTGATCACACTAAGTGAAGTCAGTCAGAAAGAGAAAGACAAATACCACATGATATCACTTATATCTGGAATCTAAAATATGACACAAATGAACTTATTGACAAAACAGAAACAGACTCATAGAGAACAAACTTATGGTTACTAAAGGGGAACGGGGGTGGGGAGGGATAAATTAGGAGTTTGAGATTAGCAGATACAAACTACTATATATAAAACAAACAACAAGATCCTACTGTATAGCACAGGGAGCTATATTCAATATCCTGTAATACACCATAATGGAGAAGAATATGAAAAAGGAATATATATATATATATATATATATATATGTGTGTGTGTGTGTGTGTGTGTGTGTGTGTTTGTGTGTGTGTATATATATATATAAAAAACCAAATCACTTTGCTGTACACCAGAAACTAACACAACATTGTAAATCAACTATACTTCAATAAGAAATGAATTAAAAAAAAACTAAGGGAGTAAAAAAAAACCCCAAACCAAAATATTAGCGTGTCCTAGATTCCTACCCTGCCTCATACTTACCTAGTGAATTAGACAGATTATTTAACCTCTCTGAGCCTCAGTTTTCCCAACTGTAAAATAGGAACAATATCTACGTTTCAGGATGATTTTGAGAATTAGAGAGTCTTTGTAATGTGCCTTACGTAGCATTATATAATCAGTAAAAACCACTGATGTTACTAACATTGCTGCACACAGCATAAGAGGACTCCCTATCCCACCTCGCACCCTAAGATGTTTTGAATCAGCTTCATTTATTACACTTGTTGAAATGCTGCTAAATTCAGAGCACTGTCATAAACATAGGAAATAAAATATATAAGATACTAATCGTACCCTTGGGTTGTTTACAAAGGATGTGAGGATGGAACGTTTTGCTTAGAGGCTAGATTTTAATAGAGGCTTCATTTATGCCTGCCTTAATGGATCTTCTCAGACTTGATTTTTAGGGCCTGTGTTTCCCCTATGGGGAAAGGAAATAAGAGAATATATTGTTCAGCTTAACACTAAGACAGAAATTCTTAAAACATAATGCTTTGATGATTTTTTTTTTTTTTTTTTTTGCGGTACGCAGGCCTCTCACTGTTGTGGCCTCTCCCGTTGCGGAGCACAGGTTCCAGACGCGCAGGCTCAGCGGCCGTGGCTCACGGGCCCAGCCGCTCCGCGGCATGTGGGATCTTCCCGGACCGGGGCACGAACCCGTGTCGCCTGCATCGGCAGGCGGACTCTCAACCACTGCACCACCAGGGAAGCCCCCGCTTTGGTGATTTTTTAAATGTGTAAGTTCTCGTGCATCTGAATGTACATGTGAGAACAAAAGAAAGATTAAAGTTACTACAAAGAACCAGTCCAGTGATGCAGCAGGAAAAGCACCCCCCTTCTTTGGACTTAGGAAGCCAATTTCTAAACATCGGACCTCGGAGAAGACATTTGACTTCTCTGCAAATGGCAACATAATCTGCTCTCAAATTGTGGAGGAGTCGTTGAATCCAATAAAATAATAGTCAAAATATTTCATAAAAGAAAATGTTAAATTGCTAGCCAAAGGTGATCAAGAAGTTGAACAGAAGCCAAACTTTATATGGGTGAAGGTTAGAGGGCTGGTGTATGAGATGGGTAAGTCATTTCAGGCTACAGAACTTGGCAAGTGGTCCCTCCTCGTAGAGAGTAGGAACTCAAAATTGATACCTCCATGGCCTATAGAGGGAAGAGGAGGACAGAAGACGTGAGTTCTTTCTCGTCAGAGGAAGAGGCCCAGCCTCTCTCTAATACTCTCTGATGGCCCCTGGCCACTTTCCCCCATCCCTCCCACTATTACCTTTTTCTCTTGACCCTGACATCCTCAATAAGACCATCTATAGACTGACTGGTAGGCTATTGGCTGATCACCATCTCTTCCATCAATACCTTGCACATGAAGGGCCTCAGAGGGAGTGGACACTGCATTTGAGGTTCCCATCCAAAACTCTTGTCCTTGGAGTCAGCTCTTCTAACCCATTAGAAATCTATGATAATAAGAAAAAAAATCATTAGAACTACTATGTTCCATCTCTTTTTTTCTTTTTGTTTTGTTTTTTATTTTTTTTTTCTCTTTGGCTGCACCATGTGGCATGTGGGATATTAGTTCCCCAACCAGGGATCAAACCCGTGCCCCCTGCCGTGGAAGCGCAGAGTCTTAGCCACTGGACCTCCAGGGAGTTCCCTACGTTCCATCTCTTTGCTAAATGCTTTACATATATTACTTCATTCAATCTCCACACTAGTCCCCATGTGAGAAGTTCCATTATTATCCTCATTTTACTGGTGAGAAAACCAGGGTATAAAGAATCATGTACCTAAAGTCACACAGTACTAACTGGGAGATCTGGGTCTGACACCAAAGCTCACACTCTTAGGCACACTCTTCTCTAAGCTCTACAAACTTGGAACCAAGTATGAAGTCCTTTTACCTGAAGGTCATCTTGAGGTCATTCAGGGATTCAGTCCCTTCTCTGGAAAGATGAGGTTAGAGGAAAAGGAAATGGAAACTTCTTGTTTCACATGTGATGAGAGAATCGGAGTTGGAAAGAGGGATGATGGCCTGGCGGGCACCCTGGTGGAAAGAGCACCCTCTGAAATGGAAAGGATGCTGTCCAATCTCCCTTCTGATTCAGCTGGAAAATGATGTGATTTGGAAAACATTGAGACCCCTAATTCTGGAGGAAGATCTTCGACTGTCTCCTTTCACCTCTTTGGAATTTTGTCTCCAAAACACAGAATTGACAGTTGTCATTAACCATGAGAAGATGGACAGAGAGGATGAGGAAAGGAAGAAAGACATCCAGAAGCCCCCTTTTTTGGTAGTTTTTTCTTTAACGTTTCCTTCTGGCAGCAAAATAACACATCTTGTCTCAGAGAGGCTTTCATGGTGTATAATTTAAGGTCTATAAATAGATGACTGTTATTAACAAACACACACACACACTCACACACACATACATCTTTCTCTCTATTCAGACATCGGCAGAAATATTGCAGATAGAGGAGATAAGCTGTTTAAAATGGGAGGCACCTTTTTCTCTCCTCCACCAGCTGGATGGCTGTATCTGTCTCTTCCTCTGCCCTTACTCTCAACTCATTCTATTCTTCTAGGTTTTATTTCCATCTCTGTTCCCTTTATGCTGCTAAACCCCACCCTTCATGTTCTTACTGTGATCTTTCTGGAACTCTTGAGACTCCCCTCTAATCTTTGTGCCTGAGTCTTTCCCTCATTAGTGACCAGTCTCCTTATCCCTTTCCAAAGGCAATTTAAAACCTTATTAGAGGGCTTCCCTGGTGGTGCAGTGGTTGAGAGTCTGCCTGCCGATGCAGGGGACGCGGGTTTGTGCCCTGGTCCGGGAAGATCCCACATGCCGCGGAGCAACTGGGCCCGTGAGCCGTGGCTGCTGAACCTGAGCGTCCGGAGCCTGTGCTCTGCAACGGGAGAGGCCACAGCAGTGAGAGGCCCGCGTACCACAAAAAAACAAAACAAAACAAAACAAAAAACCTTATTAGACGTCCCTAAAATTCTATCTGACACAGAACACACAGGTGTGGATACAACCACCTTGGTAGAAAGAACTAGAAGACAAGGTTTTACAGAGGTTCAAAAAGAAGCTACGTCATGAAATAAAAATGACAGGAATGACAATGAAATCTGTGTGCCAGCTACTATTTATTACAGAAACATTTAAAAGAGGATCAGATCTGATGGGATAATATAAGATGATGAATTCACTCATGGTTAATATATTAAAATGCGCATTTATATGGCATAACACAGATTCCAAAGAGCTTTTAAGTACATGATTCCTCATCGTTTTCCCTGGGATACCACGGCCAGTGAGTGGCAAAGCCAGAGCCTACACCCAGTTTTGTATGACCCTCAGGAAGTGTTCAGGTCTGTGTCTGGTCCCATCTTAGTCTCCATCACGATGATTTATAACTGCCTGTTTACTTGTCTTTCTTCTCCACTCTTCTTTAAGTACTTTGGTTGTATTCCCAGCACTAGATAAATGCCTGACTCAGGGAAGGAGGGTAATAAATGTTTCTTCAATGGATGAATAAATGAATAAAGGAAAGAATGGATGGATGCTTGGATGCATACATGCATCTTCCCCAAATGCCAATGTTAAACTAATAAATGGTAAACAAGGCGAAGTGTGACGTGGGACACTTCCTTGTATCACTTCACAGCATCCTGTTGGTTATGGGCCACACTGCAGCAGCAGGTAAGTATCCACTTTCTCCATTCAACCATCATGGCCCCAGTCCTTGAGTCAATTCCCTTCTGTCCATTCAGACAATCTCAGCTCCTTTGTATCCCGTCTCTAACACCAGATGCATTCTGCCTTGCCTTTCCTCCCATCACGTACTTTAAGCTTCTTAAGTAGCCATGTCTTATTTAATTCCCTCATTCATTCATTAAAGGAGGAAAACTAATGTGAATTATAGGTCTACTATATGCCAGTCATTATCATGACCTTAAGAGGTTATACTTTAATCTTTATTGTTGAGGAAACTGAGGCTCCAAGAACTTAGATAATTTATCAGAACACATCACAGGAGCTTAATACATATTTCTTTAATACATATTTCTTTAATGAAGGAAAGAAAGATGGTGCTGGTAATAAGTGATTGATCAGGGATTCAAGGTCAAGCCTTTCTGATTCCAAAGCCCAAGATTTCCCCAGTAGATGATCCTCTTCCAATTCTAATTCCAATTGGAATATTGCTTTCAATTCTAAGACACCATGAAGGATTTACGAAATCACTGAATTGAAAAATCAGCCCTCAGTCTCCAGGCATCTGTAATCATAACAATAATTCTTTGAAACTATTTTAATCTTTTCTTCCAAGGAGTGTAAGGAATAATATGCACAGTGCTTATCCCTGAGGCCATTTTATTTACACACAAGGGGACTTGTTATTAGTTCCATTTTTCAGGCTAAGGCAGAGAGCTATTTCCTGTGTGACCCGTGGTTACCAAGTGAGCGAGGATGACTCTGGGGGAAGAGGCTAGTTCCCCGACCAGACTCATATGCCCTGATCCTTTCACTAACCCGACAAATAAAGTTTCTTTTATTTGATTTTAAAAATATTTTAGGGGCTTCCCTGGTGGCGCAGTGGTTGAGAGTCCGCCTGCCAATGCAGGGGACGGGGGTTCGTGCCCCGGTCCGGGAAGATCCCACATGCCGCGGAGCGGCTGGGCCCGTGAGCCATGGCCGCTGAGCCTGCGCGTCCGGAGCCTGTGCTCCGCAACGGGAGAGGCTGCAACAGTGGGAGGCCCGCGTACCGCAAAAAAAAAAAAAATTTTTTTTAGTTTTCATGTCTCCAAAAGGAGACCCAGGAACTAAAATGAAGGCTGTCAGCCCTCTCTTCTCTCAGAGGCTCAGCTATAAGCCGGCACCCTCTGATAGCTCCTGAACATTGTGATCTAGAAGGATCCTGGAGTTCTGTAAAGTCCTAATAAGCCTTCTGAGAAAGCAAAGAAAGATTAAATTATTTTCTCTCCTGTTTTGGTATTAGCAATTCTCTCACATGCACTCCCCGGCTCTTCCTGTTTATTCTCCACCGGCATGCCAGGTAAATCCTACTGGTCCTACAGAGCTCTGGGGGTACCTCACTTCCTCCCGAAAATCATCTCTGACCACAACTACCTTCTTCATGGCTGTCCTTCTAGATCCGTTTTCATCTCGGTCAAGCCTTCTTCATTGTTACATGTGTTTTAGATTGTTAACCAGCTAGATTTCCAACTTCTTTAAGATATGAACCTAAACACTAGTGAAACTGCGCCACTTCTCAGATGGGGCTTGAACCCAGCCAAAATCCAGATTGGGGCTCAAACCCGCAATCCCTAGCTTAGGAGGGGACTGAAACCCACCGTCCTTTCATTGAAGCCTCTCACCTAGTGTCAGGACTTGCTGAAGCTCAGGTTCTTTTGTCTCGGTGCAGAAAGAATTCAGCGTGAGGCAAAGTGACAGGTAAAGAGTGAGTTTATTAACATAGGATGCTTGTGAGAGACACCAGCGGGCAGGCGAGGGAGCGCAGCCCTGAGAAGAAAGAGGGCTACATTTTTACAATCAAAGAGAAAGTGGGGAGGGGAGAAGACCACCTTCTTGTCATTCTTGGGCAGACGTCAAGGCTTCCATCATTAGTTCCTCCTTTGGCCCTATATGGTTTAACTGGGACTGTCCTGACGTTATTTAAATCATGTATATTTGCAAAAGGGTGGTAACATATATTAAATATGGTCATTCATCTCAGGCTTCGGTATAATGCCCCCTTTCACCTAGTTTCCTTCCCCTTTCACCGATATTTCTGTCTTGGCCACATTCAGGAATGCTACTCTTCAAGAACTATTAACTCTCTGGCTTCATGTAACAAGACTCAGCCCCCATATCTACTGTCTTGTGTTTTAACTACCAGGGTTTGTGGCTTGAGTGTGTCTGGGGCTTGGATGCACCTGGTCTTCCTTCAAGGTAGTGCAGACTATTGCTAGGTTACTGGGTTATTTTCTTGAGTGGTCATTAGCTTACAACAGTCTTCCAAACTCCCTTAAAATTCCCTTTCTGTCTTTAATCACCTAGTGGAATTTCTAAACTGACTGTTTAATTATCCTACTCTATCCCTATCACTAGAAACACAGTAAGTGAATAGCAGGTTAACTTCAATCCCTTGACATCTGGAAATGTACAAATGTTATGAATGGTAAACCTTTATTAACAGATTGATCTAAGCCTCTAATAATCTGAATTAACCAGAGACAACTCTCCATTACTCAGACTTAACAGACAGCAGAGACTTTGGTGTTCCTATCGACTGGGCCAGCATCTCTTTGAAAGCACGCTCTGGGCACAAGAGGTCAGGCCTAACGAGGACCTTGATCTGACATGGGGAGCAAGTGAGCCCTGGTGAGACACTCAGCCCCGCGCAGCTTATAGAGCCACGAGGGAGGGAGTGGGGCCTGAGGCTGACTCAGAGCTGCAACTATATCCAGTGCTCTGGGAAGCACACTGAATCATATCACGGCAAATTTAGGCCTGTGCTGATCAAGGCAGGAAACTCAGCACCTCCTTTCTCTCTGCAGCCTGCCAGATGCCTGACATCTAGGCCACAGTCCCTCTGCGGGGCTTCTTCCCATCCTGGAAAATAAGAGGTCGCCTGGACGGTGGGTTCCTGCAGGCGGGCTTACAACCTCGCGCCAGAGAAGGTGGTGTATTGGAGGCTGGGGCTCTGGCATCATTTTCTCAAGGCCGGGGCGCGTTTCGAGTACCAGTTCTTTCCCCCTTTCCCTCTTGTTCATATTTTGTTGGACACCAGTGGCCTACAGCCTTACACAGTTACAAGCCTCAGCTGCTCTCTTGGGTTTTTGCATTTTACTGTAGGAAATTATGTATTCGCTAAAAATAACATTTTAATCAAATGTCCTCTAGAACCCAACTGCACCGGGGCTGTAACATTACAAAAGAAGAGACAGGAAAGTCAAGATCTAGAATTCAAAGTCGGTTAGAACCTCCTGGTTTCCGGTCTTCAAAGCTGTAGGGAACTCCTGTCACTCCATGTCTTAAAACAAGACTATCAGGGCTTCCCTGGTGGTGCAGTGGTTTAGAATCTGCCTGCTAATGCAGGGGACACGGGTTCGAGCCCTGGTCTGGGAAGATCCCACATGCCGCTGAGCAAGCCACAACTATTGAGCCTGCGCTCTAGAGCCTGAGAGCCACAACTACTGAGCCCGCATGCCACAACTACTGAAGCCCATGCTCTGCAACAAGAGAAGCCACCACAGTGAGAAGCCCGCGCACTGCAACGAAGAGTAGCCCTGCTCACCGCAACTAGAGAAAAACCCACATGCAGCAGCAAATCCCTAACACAGCCTAAATAAATAAATAAATAAAATCTATTTAAAAAAAAATGTTCCTTAAAAAAAAACAGACAAGACTATTAGATTGAAGCAGAGACTTCTTTGGAATCGTTTAGGATTACAAAACCTTCCCTTGGGGACTGTCATTTTCATACCTGGCTTTCATGCAAGGGTGAAATTATGTATGTGAAATTAACCACCAAGGCCAGGCATTGATTTAAAAACTTACAGATAATTCCTATTTCTGTTGTCAAGCGAATGTCTTATTTTTTGTTTTTTCTCTCTGTTTGTATATGTGCATAATTTAATACATAACTGCTGAGCCTAGAAAAAGGAGCAATTGTGTCTCTATTCTTTTTTTTAAAAATACTCTTTTGAAATGCTAAGAGACTCTGAAATATTTAAGTAAACAGAATTGTAGGATGAGAACCTAAGTGTCAAACAACAAAAAAACAAAGTAGCAATTTGCTATTCAGTAGACAGAATTCAGAGCTACCTTGCAGGAGACAAAAAATAAAAAATAAACCCCTCCTGACAACAGACCTCCCAAGCCCATCCTACAAAAAGTCTAAGTAACACCAAAAACAACAACAATAATTTCCTTGGTTGAGACAAGCTGATTTTCCCAGACATTAATCTCATTTCTTGCCATAGTCACTGAGATGGGTAGAAGTTTTCATCCCCATTTTACAGATGAGAAAATTGAGTCTCAGAGAGGTTGGATAACTTGCCTAAAGCCACACAGCTAAGTAGCAATTGGGCCAACGCTAAAAACACATCTTTTTACTTAGGGCTGTTTTCAGGACCCTCTGCTGCAAGTGGAAGGCATTACAGGCCTCCAATGTTCCTTTGCTTCTGGGTAAACCTAGTAGAATAGCTTGCGTGGGCCTTCATTTCTGTCTTCTTCAGCCTGATGACATTTACAGGATTATTCTTTTTCTAATTCTCTCTTGGCAAAAGTTCTATTGAAGAGGCCCTTGTAACTTCCCTGGTGGCGCAGTGGTTGGGAATCTGCCTGCCAATGCAGGGGACACAGTTTCGAACCCTGGTCCGGGAAGATCCCACACACCACGGAGCAACTAAGCCCATGAGCCACAACTACTGAACCTGCACTCTACAACCCACAAGCCACAACTACTGAGCCCATGTGCCACAACTACTAAAGCCTGCACACCTAGAGCCTGTGCTCCGCAACAAGAGAAGCCACTGCAGTGAGAAGCCCACGCACGGCAATGAAGAGTAGCCCCAGCTCGCCGCAACTAGAGAAAGCCCGCGTGCAGCAACGAAGACCCAACGCACCAAAAATAAATAAATAAATAAAAGGAAAAAAGAAAAATGAAAGAAAAGGCCCTTGTAGAAAAAACCTTTCTGCTAAGGATTTCAAAGCAATTTTACCCAAGGGAAAATCCAGGCCCTCAGGGGCTAAGCCGCTGTTTTCCAGGGAACATAGTAACCCTGCAAGACAAGCAAATTGTCTGATCTTCCTCCAACTTCTAATAAACCCCGGACAGGGGTCAGCAGCCCATGACAGAGATGTGCTGCTAATAGTGTGTAGGACATAGCGTCAATCACCGGCAGAGCTGTCAGGCAAAACCCCTGGTCAGGTCCTCTCCACCTCAAACCAATGAGATATTTGTGAAAAAAAATTTAAATGGCAATATGACATACAGAGGTAAAGCATTATTGTCACCTTCATGTTTCATGAGCCCCCCAAAAAATCCTTTCTTCCCCTTTTCAAAAAAAAATTTTGGAGATTTCCAATGTTGTGTTAGTTTCTGCTGTACAGCAAAGTGAATCAGTTATACATATACATATAATCCACTCTTTTTAAGATTCTTTTCCCATATAGGTCATTACAGAGTATTGAGTAGAGCTCCCTGTGCTATACAGCAGGTCTTTATTAGTTATCTATTTTATATAGAGTAGGTGTATATGTCAATCCCAATCTCCCAATTTATCCTTCCCCCCACTTCCCACCTGGTGACCATAAGTTTGCTTTCTACATCTGTAACTCTATTTCTGTTTTGTAGTTAAGTTCATTTGTGCCCTTTTATTAGATTCCACACATGAGCTATATCGTATGATATTTATCTTTCTCTGTCTGACTTACTTCACTCAGTATAACAATCTCCAGGTCCATCCATGTTGCTGCAAAAGGAATAATATCGTTCTTTTATAATGGTTAATATTCCATTGTATACATGAACGATATCTTCTTTATCCATTCCTCTGTCCATGGACATTTAGGCTGCTTCCGTGTCCTGGTTACAGAAATACTTTTTATCTTACTTCCCCACATCCTGCTTTTGATACTTGCCTGTCCAGCACCTGTTTTGCATATAGTAGGCGCTTAGTAAAAATGTATCGAAATTCCTATTGATCTTTACATTTAAATCCCTTCTAGGAATACTTTCAGGGGTCCTGAAAGCTGAAAATATTTCCTTAAATAACCCTTAATTTCGTCATGCCAGGAATGGATGGGGTTCACGCAGTAAACCTTATAAAATCAACCCTACATGTGCACTCAGGACAGTCCAGACAGTCAGAGCTGTTTGTTGTTTCTGGAATGCGCCCGCTGCTTCTCACTTATCCACATGCTGCTTCCTTCTCTTGAATGATCCTTCACTATTCCACATATGTCTGGCAATTGTCCCCTAACACAGAACTCAGGTGTCATCTTTTCTGGGAATACTTCCCACACAAGATCCACTTGAGATTAGCCGGCATCCTACTGTAATTTGTGGTTTCCTCCTCCTCTCTGAGCGTAAGCTTGCTGAAGCCCACATCTCACTGGGTTCTGTATCCCAGCACCTAGCCCCATGCCTCGCACGTTGGTGGGGCTCAGTCTATGTTTGTAAGTGACTGCTGGGTTCCAAGATTGTTAGAAGCTGGAATGATGAATAGAAACGCCTACACAGGTAATTTTCTCCAAAAGTCTTTCTCGGATTCTGGGCATCTTCAGCTCCCAAATGGACTCCCCTTGGGTATTTCCCATGCATCCCTAACCAGGAAGTTAGCTAGGCTGTTCTTCTATGACTTCTGTGAGTCAATACCTTTATGGCTGTCAGCACATGGAAACTGCTATCCAGTGATGATAATGCAAACTTTTCCCCCTTTATTTAAAAAAGTTATGATGCGTGGATACAGAAAAGTACATAAAACACATGTATACAGTTTAACAAATAAATGAATAAAATAAGAGAACACCCAGATAATCCACCAGCCAGGACAAGAAAAGGAACACTGCCAGCACCTTAGAAGATCCCATGCGCCCCTTCCTGATGACAATTTTGCCCTTTCTTCCTAGAGTTAACTGCTATGCTGGCTTTGAGGGTCATGATTCCTTTCATTTTCTTTATGGTTTTACCACTCATGTACGCAACTCTAAAGTCTGGCTTCTTGGTTTTGAAGTTTGTAGAAATGGAACTGTTCTGTCTGGGGTCTTTCATTTGACATTGCCCTTGTGGGATTCATCCATGGGTCTACCTGTACCTGTGTTATTCCATTGCATGACAAACTACAGAGTAGTTCATCTACTCTATTGTTGATGAATATTTGGGTTGTATCAAAGTTGGAATAATTATAAACAGCGCAGCTATGAACATTCTTGGGTTACTTTGTGCCCATCTGAACAAACTTTGCTAGGATATATACCTAGGGTTGCATTTCTGGGTATTTTCATTTATAGGTAATATATTAAATAATGCCAAACTGATTTCCAAGTAGTTGTACCAACTTCCATGGTCTTCAGCAGTCGAGGAGAGTTCAAAATGTTCCATCGCTCCTTCATTGTCAGACTTTTCAAACGTTTGCCCATTGAGTGGGGTATGGAAGGAATTCCATTATGATTGTATTTTAGTCCACAGATTATTAATTTTATATTTAACTGGAAATTTCCTTTTTGTGAAGTATCTGTTTAAACCTTTTACCCATTTTTTCCTGTTAGGTTGTCTGCCTTTGTCTTAGCGATTTTGGAAGAATTCTATAAGTATTTTGAATACTAGTGTGTTGTTTGTTTTGTGTGTTGTAAATATTATCTCCCACTTCATGGTTTATCTTTTTACCTTTGATACCATTTGATGAAGAGGATGTCTTGATCTTAATGTAGAACAAATTTATAATTTTTTTCTTTATGGTTTGTGTTTTTTGTGTCTTGTTTAGGAAATCTTTACCCCAAGATCATGACAGTATCTTTCCTTATTGATTTTCCTTTCACCTTCAGTCTTTTAACCAACTGAAATCGACATTTTTAGGATGGTATGAGGTAAAGATCCAACATCGTTTTTTCTACATGGATGCCTGTCTCGGCAATTTGTTGGAAACTTCTTATTTTCCCTGCTGATCTTGAAATCTGGTAGAGCCAGAGAGTTCTACTTCTTCAAGAGTGTTTTGGATATTCTTATTAACCCTTTGCATATCCATATAAGTTTCAAAACCAGCCTGCCAAGTTTTTTTAAAAAAATCATGGAATTTTGCTTGGGCATGCATTAAATTTATAACTCAACTTGAGGACAAGTGGCATCTTTATAAAAATTATTCTGATTCATAAACTTGGTATACCTCTCCACTTAGCTTTCTTTTTTAATGTCTCTCAGTACCACTTTATAATTTTCTCCGTAGATGTCTTAGACAAAAATATATTGTTAGTACTGTTCCCAAGGATATCATCTTGTTTTATGCTATTCTAAATGGTAGCTCTTTTATTTCATTTTCAATCTGTTGCTCGATTATATGAATTAAATGTATTGTTTAAGTACTGAATGTGAATAGCACAACCGTGTCAAAGCCTCGTAATAATTACAGTAATCTCTCTATGGATTCCTTCAGATCTTCTACACATAATTAAGTCATCTGTGAATAATGACAGCTGTTTTTCTCCACTTTTCAATTCTCATACCTTTTATTTCTTTTCATTGTTTCACTGAGCAGGCAGGGAACTCCAGGACAAAGCTGAATAGAAGTAGCAATATCAGGAATTCTTGTCTTGTTCCAAATTTCAAAATGAGAGCTCTCAAAGTTTCAACATTTGATGTGACGTTTGCCATAAGATTGTAGTAGGTACCCTTTGTAAGGTTAAGGAAATTTCATTCTATTTCTATTTTTATAAGAGTTTTATTATGAATGATTATTGACTTTTACTAAATACTTTCTCTGCATCTCTGTGATAATCACCCCATTTTTTTCTTATAATGTGGTGAATTACATGAATTGCTTTTCCAAAGTGACACTAATCTTACATTCCTAAGATAAACACAAATTAGTCATGATGTATTTTTTATGTATATTGCTGCATTCAGTTTACTAATTATAGTTTACGTTTTGCATTTACATTCATGAGTGAGATTGGGCTCTAGTTTTCCTCTCTCGTTTTGCCTTTGTTGAGCATTAGAATCAAGATGACGGGTAGTATCACAAAGCATAATGGTAGATTTGCCCTTTTATTCTATTGTCTGAAGGAATGTGTATAAATTGGAAATATTTCTCTCTTGAACATTTATAGACCTTACTGGTAAACCACGTGGACCTAGAGAGCTCTGGATAAGAAGTTTTTGTTTTACTAACTAAAGGAAAAGTCAGGATTCTTAACTCTTCATGAGAAGGGTTTTGGTATGTTATACTTTTCCAGGAATGTATACATTTTGCATCCATTTTCAAATATATTGGTGTTAAGATTTTTGTATATTCTATTATCTTTTCAATATTAGAAGTGTCTGTAGTAATGTCCAATTTTTCACTCATGATGTTGATTATTTGTGCATTTCTTCATTTTCTTGGTCAATCTCACCAGAGGTTGGTCCATTTTTTTCTTAGTTTCAAAGAGGTGAACTTTTGGGTTTGTTTTTTCTCTTTATTATATTTCTATTTTGTATAATATTTTTCTATGCCATTAATTTATCTTTTTATCTTAATTGTTTTCTTTCTTCTACTTTCTTGGATTTTGCATTGCTTTTTTCCCCTAGTTCCTGAAGATGGAATTTCCAGCATTTGTTTTTTTCTAATCCATCTAAATCCATCTAATCCAATCTAAAAACAAACTCTCAAAAGACTATAAATTTCCCTCTATATGATATTTTTAACTGCATCTCTTAGCGTTCTGTTAACTAATTTGCGAAAGGAAGGAAGGAAGGGAGGGAGGGAGGAAGGGAGAAAGGAAAGAAGGGAGAAAGGGAGAGAAAGAGAAGGAAGGAAGAAGGATGAAAAGAAAGAAAAGAAAAGAAAGGAAAATAAAAAGTCCTGATGTGTAGCATGCCAATTTCATATTTCTGTGTTGTAAATACTTCACCACAACTGATTTCAGGCTAGTAGTGGATTAATAACCAGTGGGAAAATGTCCTGAATATTTAACATTCGGCTCTTGCAAGCTGATACAAGGCAGCTCTAGCACACCACTGGCTGTACGTCTCAAATTTAAATAGTATTTTCACTATTGTTTTCAAAATATGTTCTAATTAACACTATATAATTCACCCTTGAACAGCACTGGTTTGAACTGCACGACTCCACCTATATATTTTTTTTCAATAGTAAATACTACAGTACCACACAATCCACTGCTGGTTGAATCCACAGATGGTTGCTGGTTGAAACCACTGATGTGGAGGGCCTATCCGTGGATTTTTCAACTGCTCAGAGGGTCAGTTCCCCTAACCCACCCTCCCGCTTTGTTCAGGGTAAACTGTCCTTTCTCTTTTAGCCACACTTCTTTGATTATTTGGAAGCATGTGTCTAAATTTCCAATTATATGGGAAAATTATAGTTAATTTTTGTTTTATGATTCTAGCTTAATTGTATTTTTATTGGAGATCACACTTGATGTGATTTCAATTCAGTAAAATTCATTGAGATTGACTCAAGGTCCAGAAATAATTGATTCTTATAAACATTATACATGTGCCTGAAAGGAATATGTTTTCTGTAGCTGTTTGATGCAATGTCTATATGCATCCATTATGTAAATTTTTAAAATCTGGTTTAAATGTTCTATGCCATTATGATTTTTTTATGGCAAGATGTATCTGTAACTGAGAGCAATGTAAGACAATCTACCGCTTTGACGGTTATTATTTTTCCTCTTGTACTTCTGTCAATTTTTATTTTATGTATTCTGCAGCTTTTTTAAAGGTTTTTTACGTATTTTAAATTGTAGTGTTTTTGTTAATTAAAATGTGTCATTGTGAAATTATACTCTTTATCTTTAATAATGCTTAGTCTGTTTTATTTCATATTAATGAATTCTCCTAAGACATCTGTTGATTAATATTTGCCTCCTGTATTTTTCCATTCTTTTGTCTTTAACCTTTTTGTATCCTTGTGTTTTAGACATGTCTCTTGAAAATAGTACATACAGGAATGTATATCATATATAATATAGCTGCTGTTGTTTTTACTGGAGAACTTAATCCATTCAAATTCTTGTAAGTTCTAATATTTCAGGTTTAAAATCTACTCTTTTTTTGTGCTTATACTTGCCCTACTTCTGTTTCTTTTCCTTTATTGCTTTTTATGGATTTATTTATTTTTATTATTTCTATTTCCCTTCTATTAGTTAGACAGTTATACACTCTGTTTCTATTCTTTTAGTACATACCCTAAAAAATGCAACATACATACTTAGTATATAAAATTTTTAAATTAATCAGTACCCTTATGTTTATTACATACAATACAAAGATTTTACAACACTTACCTCCATTTTCCCTCACCAACTTGTTGAATGTTTTTGTTCCTTTTTCCTCTTTTTAATCTAAGATATTGTTGTTATTTCAACAGTCAAGTACACTTATATTGGAACATATATTCATAAATTTGTCCTTCCTTTCTTCTCCAAGAAGACCTGCCTGAGGGCAAGATGTACATCAAAAAGATTGGAAACCCAGGACAGAGATGGAAAGACAGGACTTCTAATGAGCACCAGTGGCTTGGCCTGATGGATCCAGATTCAGGGGGACATCTGAGGGCCCAGGGTCAAGGCAGAGCTGGGGTCAGAGTTAGGTGAGAAGACAGAAGTCAGGAAAGTCAAGCTAATGCAAGAAGCTAAATTTATTTTTAATTGAAGTATAGTTGATTTACAATGTTGTGTTAATTTCTGCTGTACAGCAAATTGATTCATTTATACATATATATAATTCTTGTTCATATTCTTTTCCATTATGGTTTATCACAGGGTATTGAATATAGGTCCCTGTGCTATACAGTAGGACCTTGTTGTTTATCCATTCTATGTATAATAGTTTGCATCTGCTAATCCCAAACTCCCAATCCATCCCTCCCTCACACCTCTCCCCCTTGCAAGAAACCAAATCTTGAAAAAGACAAATATCATACCATATCACTTATATGTGAAATCTAAAAAATGATACAAATGAATTTATTTACGAAACAGAAATAGACTCACAGGCATAGAAAACAAACTTATGGTTACCAAAAGGAATAGTGGGGTGTGAGGGAAGATAAATTAGGAGTTTGGGATTTATATATACACTACTATATATAAAATAGGTAAATAACAAAGACCTACTGTATAGCACAGGGACTACCCTCAGTATCTTGTAATAATAATCTATAATGGAAAAGAATCTGAATCATTTTGCTGTACACTTGAAACTAACACAACATTGTATATTAACTATACTTCAATAATAAGTAAATAAATAAAATTTTAAAAAAGAAGCCAAATCTTAGGTGAGCAGTTGGGAACCAGGGGTCTGGGCAAGCAAGACATAGACAGGACCCAACGAGTGGTCCTGACCACAGATACAAGGCATCACAACCAGATGACCCATAATTGAGACAACTCCCAGCCCAATCAGGGAACATCTTATGTACTGTTTGTTGAGTGGGGCACAAGCCCACAGACATGGTTAGTAAGTCATGTTAGGAAGCTGGAGGCTGAAGAGAAATAGGGGTCAGGAATAAAAGCAAGATCTTATTTCACCCATGAACACTTTTCTGTTCAAAGTATTGATCTCCCCAGCAGTGCACGATACCCAGCACCTAATAGGCACTCAATAAATAGATATCTATTGATTTATTTATTGACTCTCACCTAACCAATGGGCCTGTGCCAGCCTCCAGAATGATAAAAACACAAACTGTACATGTTTCCTAACTTTGAGGCACTTATAACTAGAGGTTGAGCTCAGTATGTAACTAAAATGTAAAGCAAGATGGCGTAAGGGCTAAGCAGAAGTTAAAATGCCACAATGGGGCCATTAGCTTCACCTGAGATTATCAGGGAGGGTTTCCTGGAGGAGGTGGCGGGCTTGTTTGGAGGGTCAACAAGACAATGACAGCCAGAGGGGACAACGCTGATATTCTGAACCTGAGTTCAGATTTCCTGAGTTACTAGCACTGGAGGTCGGGGCAAGGACTTGGTCTCTGGTGGACAGAGCTCCTGAGGAAAGTCTGGTGAACAAGGGAGAGAGACCCCTCCCCCATCCGCCAACTGGGAGTGCTGGTGACTCTGCATCTTTCCTTCCCATCTTGTGATGCTCGTCACATTCTACCTTGTATTCCAGATGTACAAGTCCTGGGGCATTCTAAGCTTCTGAGACTAGGAAATGGACCAAGGCAGATTCTAGGCGATCCCCAAAGCCCTTGATGACAAACATCATTGAGATCACTGAGTTCCAGCACTGGGTGGAAGGCCCGCCATGGCATGTACCACTTTCTACTCCCAACCCAGACTCTGATCGGGGAGTTTTCACTGCAGCAAAGAAAGCAAGTGACAGGCGTGCTGTGTAGCATCCACATTCTGTATACAAGAACCTTCCAGGCCTGCTCGAACACTCAGTTTTCCCATAATCTCATGTTAGCACCAGAGAAGTTTCCAGAAGGGCAGGCAACACACAGAGCCTACCTAGGCTTCTCTCACCTACATCTTCCTGCCCGTCAGCAGCATCCCAGGACCCCAGACTGAGCAGATTCTCTGACCTCTAAGGTCTGCTTACACAAGGCAGCACAGGCAGGGGCCATCAGATTGTTAGTGGGGTCCCTGTGTTGTCAAGGAAAAGGGGGTAACCTTTACCTGAGCCACTTCGCAATCTGCCACCCCCTCCCCAAGACCTTCCTGCAATAGTGCCTTTTCTTTTCACTTTCTAAAAATCTGTTCCGCACCTTTACATCCCACCTAATAGTCCAAGCACAAAGATTGGAAATCTTGGAGGTAAAGCCATGGCACATCTGTATCATCACAGATGGGACTGTGCTACACTCAGAAAAGAGGTTCTGTAGAAAGTAGCTTGATCCTGAGGCTTGATTAATGTATTAGTTTCCTGGGGCTGCTATAACAATGTACAGCAAACTAGAGTGGCTTTTAAAACAGAAATGTGTCGTCCCACACTTCTGGAGGCCGGGAGTCAAAGTCAAGATGTCAGCAGTGCTGGTTCCTTCTGATGTATGTGGGGCAGAGTCTGGCCTGTCTCCTAGCTTCTGGTACCCCCAGGCAGTCCTTGGTTTGTAGATGGCATTCTCCCTGTGTCTTCCCATCATCTTCCCTCTGTACATGCACGGCTGTCTCTGAGTCCAGATTTCCCTTTCTTATAAGTATACTAGCCATAACGCGTGAGGATCCACCCTAATGATCTCATCTTAATGTGATCAATTGCAAAGGCCCAGTTTCCAAACAAGGTCACATTCACAGATACTGGGCGTTAGGACTTCAGCATATATTGTGGGATACCGTTCCACCCATGATAATCAGTATTTGGACATTGGCAGAGGAAAGGTATTCCAGGTTGTAAGTAGAAAATAAGCTAAGGCATGGAGATGGGAAGGGAAGTGATTTTTATACGCTTGAAAGAGTGATTGGTTTCATACGGCTCTGTGATTAAAGTAATATCATGAATATGGATGCATCTGACAAGTGTGCCCATGTACATGAAATTTGTTTGTATATAAATTCCCCCCCAAAATGAAAAATAAATAAATTCCCAATGTGGACAGACTCTGACTCACTTCAGCTCTCTGGTTCTGCGTTTGCCTTCTTTGTGTGTTTCAAGAGGTTACAGTTGGCATGGCGATGCTGCCTCGGTGCGTTCAGCATCTCCTCAAGTCCTGAGAGGCGAGGCACTGCCTGGTGCTATAGGGCGCCCTTTGTGACAGGTTGGTGGGACCTTCGATCAGGAAGAGAGACGTCAGCTCAGATTGGCTTGCAGAAAGGGAGATTGAAGTCCTGGTAGTCAACTCCTCCTGAAACATTATGTAAACCGCGCTCGTTTCCCATTCTGTAAGCACTATGTTCTGTCCTGGATTGACAGCTCCCGGGAGGCTGGCATCTGCAGTCTGCTCCGGCCTAGGAGGAGATTCTGTCACATGTCACCTTCACTCAGGCATCACTTAATCCTTCAGCACAGCCCAGCTGTGACCCAGCTGCCACTTTGGAGAAAAGCCATGTGGCCACATGCAAACAACAGATGCTTCACACATGTTTTTGGCGTTGATGATGGTGTGGTGATGGCCAGGGTGCTGGTGGAGGTGCTGGTGATGCTGGCAGGGCTATGGTGGTGACGGTCATAGGGCTGGTGACAATGATGGGAGATGTTGTGTCTTAACCCAAAATAGTGAGTGTCACATGAGCCTGAAGCTCGGTGAGAAGGGCAATGAGGCTGTAGAACATTTTATATCCCTCCTAATGCTAGCCCAGGACTACTCCTCCAGTAGATGCTAAGTCGGGACCTGGCAACTGGATAAACAAATACTCAACATGATCCTTTCCTACCTAGTTCACAGTCCCATGCTCAGGAGTTGAAAACTCACTCTGCAACTTATTAATTCTGTGACCCTACAGAGTTTACAAGAGCAAATCTTTTTCTTAAACTCATTTTATTGAAGTATAGTTGATTTGCAACGTTGTGTTAATTCCTGCTGTATAGCAAAGTGACTCAGTTATACGTATATATACATTCTTGTTCATATTCTTTTCCATGACGGTTTGTCACAGGATTTTGAATAGAGTTCCCTGTGCTATACAGTAGGACCTTGTTGTTTATCCATCCTATATATAATAGTTTGCATCTGCTAATCCCAGACTCCCAATCCATCCCTCCTTGACCCCCTCCCCCTTGGCAATCACAAGTCTGTTCTCTATGTCTGTGAGTCTGTTACAAGAACAAATCTTGACACTCTATCTGAACATAGTAAGCCTTCAATTAATGAGCTCTATTAGTATTATTAATATCCTAATTCAGAATTCATTAAAGAAAAATGACAACCTAAAGTTCACAGGCACAGAGGCTGTGAGCCTCTCTGCCGGCTTTAGACACTGGCAGAGCTGAGGTGCCAACGTGTCCTGCCACTGACACCCATCTTTTTCTGCTCCTGCACGAGGCTAGTTGTGAGGGCACACAGAGGCAGGCGAGTTTATAAATGACCAACATGCCAGTTAGGGGCGCAGCAAGAAAGAAAGGACTGCAATTGTTTATAAATGACCAACATGCCAGTTAGGGACGCAGCAAGAAAGAAAGGACTGCAATTGTTACTGATTCATAATTCAAACCTCATTCGCTGTGAGTAGTATTTCCAAGCCCTTTGTCTTGGGGAAGCAGGGACTAAGGATCTGACCTCAGATGCCATCTTCACCTCCCTACTGCAGCCCTTCTCAGAGACAGAGAGTGCAAAGGTGCAGAGAGGGGTCAGTGCCTCTTCTACAGAGAGACTCTGTTCGCTAGGACTGGATCACCTTTCCTATGGTTTCTTGTCAATTTCTTTTTCTTTTCTGCTGATTGTGTGCTCCTGTCTATCTTCTCCCCATTTCCTCCGTAAGGCATTAAACTAACTCATCTCATTTCTGCCCAAATGAGAAGGGGAAACATATTCAGAAAAAGGCCAAAGCCCGTTTAAAAGTCCTTATCAAGGCATTCTGTGTCTTTTAAGAAAGTGGTAAGCAGCTAGCTCAGAGGGGAAATACTGCCCATCCTTGGTGCTAGGTCAGAAATGACATATCAAGATCGAAAGTTCTCTCCCTCTCATTCCTTCTCTCTTCCTTTCTCTCTCTCTCTCTCTCTCTCTCTCTCTCTCTCTCTCTCTCACACACACACACACACACACACACACACACACACACACACGGCCTTCAGATTTGACAAACGTTTGTTAAGCAGCCCTTGAGGGCAAGGTGACAGGTTAGCAGAGGGGACGGGGCACGGGACAGAACTGTGCCCTAGGCAGCATGATCACTGCTCTGATGGAGGGGCAGCAGTTCGCTGGGAGAATCCGAATGAGTCCAGCTGGGAGGCTTGGAAAAGTCACCTGCAGCCCATTTCAATCAGGGCTTTGTTTTCCCCGGCTTTGTTAGTAGTTGATTGTCTCAATTTTGGTGTGATCTGAATCAGCTGTCACATTGTGGAGCTAAGCAGGTCAGCTCTGCTTCTGTGTTCCGTAATAATAGCTCACATTTATTTAGAGCAGCTTTCCCACACAACTTCTACATGCAGTATTTCATTTTATCCTCCCACTATCCCTATGGACTAGCTCTGCCGGAAACCAAGGATGGCCCAATGCTGAGCTCGGCACTGCCTCCCAGTAAGAGCTGGCTGTATTTTTGTTGAATGGGGTTGGCTGGCTGGCTGCATGAAGGACATTACCTATTGAGGTTGTGACTTCCCCAAAATGCCAGTGGGTCTTTAATACCAGAACTGGGACTCGAATCCAGCCTTTCAATATTTCTGTTCCCTGTTCCTCTCACTCCATCTTCATGTACCATATAGTTGGGGACCAGCAATTCCCAAGGTCAGAGCAGCCCTCTTCCCTGAAATTCCTGACCCTACTGGAGTTGACATAGTTTTCATAGGGTGCCATGGTTATTTTCAGTTTCTAAACTGATTTACAGATTTCAGGAGACCAGTCAAAGAAATACTATTTTCTTTTGATTATCAGTACCATCATCATTACCAAAAGTCATCTGGCAAGAGTATAACATATACTGGATCTTGGTATTGATTAAAATCACCTTTCTATCCTTCCATTCTTTTGCCAGATGGACTTCTCCCTACTAATGGCCCTAAACTTCAAGCAACATATTTATTTTTATATTAATTACAGATATACCTATATTTTTATTCAAAATATTATATATTTAATATTCTAGTGACCTTAAAGAAAAAATAGAAAAAAAATCACAACCTTAAAGACAACCTTAAAGACATAGAAAAAAATCACTCAAATGCTACAGCATTGATACCGGGTTTATTTTTGCATATCACCTCCCCAGGTTTGCTATAGTGCAGGTAATAGTTACAATTATAGCTTCAGACTATTTTTTATCTTCTTTTATCAGTTCCAGTCTATCATAAATATTTTTCATATTTGCTCTGTAGATATTATAATTACCATTTAAATAACTGCATACTATCCCGTCAAGTGATGTACCATTTACTGAATCTTGTACTTCATCCTTGGGTATTAAGCTATTTCCAGTTATTTGTTATTATAGACAGCATTGCAGCGAAGATGTTTTAATTATAGACCGTAGTGTTTCACTTTGATGCCCATGACTTGTGAGGATGCCCTGATTGGGAGCTTGACTTGTAAAAGGCAACAGTGTTCATTGTATGGTTACTATATGCTTAATGCTGTGTTATGGATACTAGAATATTATAAGGCATAATTCTTTCCTTCAAGAAGTTTACCGTTTTGCTGAGAATGAGAGAAATGCACCTGAGACCACTGGAAGCAATGGAGAAGGTACAGTATGATACCCTCACACTGTACAGACGCTGAGGGTTTGGAGCCCTTTGAAAAATGTGAGTCAAAGGAGATGATTGGAAAGTAGACAGAGAGCGTGGAGTGCAGTGTCTGTTGTCTCAGCATCCTCGCATCCCTGAGCCTGAGCAAGCACACTTCGTTTCCATGACGACCGATTACCAAGTCCAAAAACGTTAGTGACGGGGACCAGGTGAGCCCCAACTGTCAGAAGGAGGGCTGAGATGAGGGATCCAGGGAGAGAGACAAGTCTCAGAATTGGGTTTCAGTTGGTAACGCACCATGTCACTGAGCAGAGCCTAACCACGTACATCTGATGGCGGGGTCGGGCCTGAGCTAAATAGGACAGAAAATACCCTCAAGGCCAGAGCAAGATGCTCTGGGGGAAAGAGCATTCCTGTTTGCCTCGCTCTTCTGCAAGGTAGAAGAACTGTCTGGAAGCACATTAATCTCATGGAACAGTATGATAATATTTCATTTGTATATCTACTGAACAAACATTTATTGGATATCCCCAGGGCCACTGTGTTTGGGGAGCTATGATAGGCTTTGGGGCACATCTAAATAAAATGTGGTGATTTTGAAGGCTCTTGTAATCCACTGAAGGAGACAGACTTACCAACAACTGATTGTCTTATAGATGATGTGTAAGATATAGCACAATAAAATAAGTGCTAAACCTAGAGGAGCAATTGGTGCATTTTCAGTGGGATATTCAAGAAAAGGGCAAGTAGATGTGTTATTTCAGTGGGGCTGTGAACACAGAGGCTTTCAAGAGACTGAGAATGGGGCCAGCAGTGGGAGGGAGTCCTGGGCATGAACGAGCAGGAAGTAATGACGAGCGGTCTCTTACAAGGGGAAGAGAAGCTAAGCCTGGAAGTGTGGTGGATACTAGGATGATAGAAGTAGGTGGGACCAGGTGAGGGAGGATCCACCAATGCCAAGGGTGTGAACTCGGTTTTCCATCCATGGAGAGCTACTGAAGGAGCCAGTGCAGCTCCACGAGCCCTTGGAACCTCTGGGCTGAGCTTGGGCTTACTCCCAGCACCCTGTTCTTATCCAAAAATCTGTTCCCAGGCTATGATTCTCACTGGGGCCCCACTAGGCCCTGCAGTGCCCTGGAACAATGGCAGCCTCTGACTCTGGCCACCCACCAGTGGCCCTTTGCCTTCACGCACAAGGCTGGAGCATCCATCCAAGCTCTGCTGGAACCCCTCTTCTGGCTCCAAGCCATCTTCCCTTTGCCACCCAGTGTGGTGCAGAGACCCCCCAGATGACTGGGCCCACCATGTCTCCAGGAGGGGACAGAGTAAACCCTGGATAATCTAGGTCACCAAGGAACTAAGCCACCACATGAGTCTGAAAAAACATAGCCCCAGGAATGCAAAGTCAGGAGGCTTCCAAGGAACTCAGCCTGAGCTTTGCTTTGACTTCTCCAATCCACGTGGCATTGGGCATTGTGCCGGGACAAAAAGAGCATGGGTTGTGAAAAGGGCAGAGTCTTTGGGACAATTAGGAGCAAAGAACAGAAAAGGCTTATTTTCCAGTTCTACAGTCTGACCCAGGAGGGCCTCATTTACCTGGTGCATCTCTGGGAAATTTGTTCACGCAACTACGATTGAGTAATTAATACGGCATGGTATTGAATGTTCTTTCAGATGCAGAGGTGAAACAGACACAAATCTTCCTCTCAGGAGCAAATAGTTTTCAGCAGAAAAGGAGACATAGCCTTCAGAGAATGCAGGTGACGTGCTATAACCTTTGAGAGGAGGAATTGATTTCTTCCAGCTCGGAGAGAGAAAGAGGCAGGCAGAGGAGGTTTCAGGAAGAAGGTGATATTTGCATCAGAGGAAAGGAGGCATTGAAGCGTAAGTTGAAATGGGGCAGACATAGATGGAGGGTGGGGGAAAAGAGAGGTGACGGGGACAGAAAGGTTAACAGCGCAGAGGTGGGAAAGGGCAGAACTTGCAAAGCAGCTTGAGATCAGAAATGCTGCCTTTGATATTTGAATCTTCGGTGCCTTGCCCAGTGGTTCAATAAATATCTATTGAATAAATGAATGAGTGAGTGAATGAAGAAAAAGCCATTTGATTTAGTTGAAGCATAGGGAGCGTGGAAAGAGTAATGAGAAATCGCATTGCAAAGGCCACACGTTGAATGCATGTGGACTTGATTCTGCAGGGAATTGAGAAGCCGTTGAAAAGTTGTTAGCAGGGTTGGGATGTGATGACAGCCGTGCTTCAGGAAGATTAACCCCATATGTAGGGATGATTTTAGGGAGGCAGAGAGACCGTTTGGGAGGTTATTGCTGCAGCCCAGGCAAGAGGGAATAAGCCCCTGAGCTAGGGCAGCAGCAATGGGAACAGAGGAGGGGACAGACGAGAGCGAGAATGGAAAGGCAGAGTTGACTACAGACAGGTGGTTGGGGAGCGGCGGAGGGAGAGAAAGAAGCAAAGATAACAGGGGGATTTTGAGCCTGGGTGGCAGCAAGGATGGTGATGCTGTTAACAAAAATAGGCAGCTCAGGAGGTGGTGCTGGGTTGAGAGGAAAGATGACGAGTTCTGTTTTGCACACACTGAGATATGGAGATGCTTTCTTTTCTACCTGTACCACGAATCAAGTCTTTATCAGGAAGATGCCTGAGTGGTGAATGGGCTCCCCAGGCCAAGCAGCAGCACAGCTCCATTTTTTAATGGATGAGGTCAAGACCCAAGTCATTTCCTGAAGGCTGATTTTTCAGACAAACTCTAATTGTGCTTCACACAGAGAATATTTTTGGAAGAAAAGATTCCACTTTAATACTGATTTGAGATAAAAACCTGCCAGCATTCTTCCTTTTCCTTGGTATTAATGAATTAGGAGACCCAATAAAAAGCACATAAAAGCCTCAGGAGCATCCTTCAGATCTTTACCAGTCAGTCACTTTCATTTTCTAAAGCTAGAATTTCCAGTTTTTAAATACTGCATAAGAGCAGTATTTGACTGTAGTTCTAACAGTCTAATTCAACCACAAAAAAAGTGTTGAATAAGCACTCCCTATGGACTGGTCCCATACCAGATACTGCAAAAAGAATGATGAAAAGAGAAAAAGAAAAGCTTCCCACTATTGGGGAGACCACAATCTAGTGGAAGGGATAAACAAATAAACCGATGAACACATTCAGCATCATATGTGACAGAAGAGAAATGTAAACAGGCAGGAAATTTGAGACACTTATTCTATCTTTGGAGAAAGGATTAGGGAAGACTTCATGGAGGAGGTGACACTTGTGACACTTGATGATGATTTCGGAGGATGATTTTGGAGGAGACATACATTTATTCTTTAACTCCTAATGTGTATCAGATAATGTGCTAAGGTTCTAGATGTTGGGGAAAATATAATAAATAAGGTACAGCCTTTAGCCTTGAAAAAACTGAAGTCTAATGGAGGAGAGAGATGTATAAACAAATAATTGTATGCAATGTGATAAATGCTATAAAATATATGTCAGTTGTGAACTGGAGTGGCTCATACTAGTTCATTTCCGACTCTGCATTCAAAGTGTACAAAAAGGCAGTCAGAATGGCCATCATTAAAAAATCTACAAACAATAAATGCTGGAGAGGGTGTGGAGAAAGGGGAACCCTTGTGCACTTTTGGTGGGAATGTAAATTGATACAGCCACTATGGAGAACAGTATGGAGGTTCCTTAAAAAACTAAAAATAGAGCTACCATATGATCCAGAAATCCCACTTCTGGGCATATATCCAGAGAAAAACATACATGTTTTTCTCTGGATATATGGGTACATGCACCCCGAAAGGATACATGCACCCCAATGTTCATTGCAGCACTGTCTACAATAGCCAAGACATGGAAGCAACCTAAATGTCCATCAACAGATGAATGGATAAAGATGTGGTGTGTATATACACATATATATATATATATATATATATATATATATATATATACATGATGGAATATTACTCAGGCATAAAATGAATGAAATAATGCCATTTGCAGCAACATGGATGGACCTAGAGATTATCATACTAAGTGAAGTCAGACAAAGACAAATATCATATATCGTTTATACGCAGAATCAAAGAAAATGATACAAATGAACTTATTTACAAAACAGAAACAGACTCACAGACTTAGAGAATAAACATATGATTACCAGGAGAGAAGGATGAGAGGGAGGGATAGACTGGGAGTATGGGATTGACATTAAAAAAAAGGGGGGGGACACTTCCTGGGGAATGTGAAGGGTCTTGAGAAATGAACAAGAATTTGATGGCCAAGAGAAAAGGGAGGAATTTGTAACCAGAGGGCAGATCTTGTGCAAATACAGAGGTGGGAAAGCCATAAACTCTTGAGGAAGTAGTGAAGTGTGAAGGGGTAAGAAAGGAGAGTTCTGAAGGAAGGAGGGATTTTTACCAGATCATGTTGGGCCTTATGTGTCAAGCTAAAGATTTTGAAATGGGAAGCCACTAAAGGGTTCTCGACTTAGGAGTTACATAATCATTAACTATTTTAGAATGATTTTTCTGCAGGAAGGGATCAAGGATGGTGTAGCAAAGATTACCAGTTAACCACCAAATTCTGTTATTCCCTTCTTCAAAGTTATAGAGTTTAATCTTGGTCCATGACCATCTCTGTAGCTAGAGAGCATATTCCCTGCCTCCTTTTTGTTGAGACGTGGATTGGTGGCTTAATTATGCCAATGGGATGGAGGTAAGCCAAAGTTACGTGAGACTCTTCTAAGTCATCATCTCCAAGTTCAAAGACAGGGAGTTTCTCTTCCTTGAATTGGTACTCAGACTAGACTGTGTCCAGCTTCAACCATGCAAGTGGAAACAACGTCCTAGGGGATAGTGATGCAGCAAGATGGAAGGAACTAGTCTTCCTGAAATGACCAGCTGGAGCACAGCCATCCTGCTAACCTGTACTTCACCTCCGGATATTATAATACAGAGAAATACAGTGTTTTAAGCCACTGTAGTTAGATGTTTATTCATGAGAGCATAACTGGTACCAGACTTTTCCTCCCGCTGGAAAAAAACTATCAAACTGGAAAATACATAAAGCAACTTTTTTTCAGGCAATGAAAAATAGCAAGCACGGGACTGTGATCCCCGGGGAAAGAGAGGATCACATGGGGCAGTACATGATCTGCCCTCAGAAGTCATGCGGTGTCCTTTGTTTTTGCTGTCCAACAGGTCTGCCCAGGTTCAAGGAGTGAAGACATAGACTCTACCTCTTGATAGAGAAGAGACAAGGAGGAAGGAGCCTGTGGAACCAAAGATACTCTCGTGGCCTCATTTGGAAAATGCCATCTGTCATATCTACCCTATGATTCAGCAATTTCACTCCCAGGTGTTTACCCAAGAGAAATGAAAAGTACACAAAAAGACTTGTACAGGAATATTCATAGAGGCATTACTCACAATATTAGCATTCAATTCAAATGTCCATCAACAGGAAAGTGAATTAAAAAATTGAGGTATATTCATACAGTGGAATGAAACTCAGACAAAAAAATAAAAAGGATGGTTTACTGATACACACAATAACATGGATGAGCTAAAGAATGAAAGAGTATATCTGTATTATTCCATTTATATTAAGTTCCAAAACAGGCAAAACTCATCTCTGGTGAAAAAAAAATCAGAAAAATGGTTGCCTATGGGAGATGGCAGTATTGACTGGGAAAGAGCATGAGAGAATTTTCTGGGGTGATGGATATATAATATCATGATAGGAGTATGGGATATATATGCATTTGTCAACTTGTACTAAATTATACACTTAAGATCTGTGCACTTGCATTATTTGTATATTTTCCCTGAAAAAAAATATAAACAAATGTTGAACTCTAATTAGTAAATTTAGTTTCAGCAGTGGCACAGTTTAGGAATCCTGAAACTATTTTCTGTTTCTTCTAGGCTTGAAAAAATAGAGTAAATGTATTGAGGATAATAAGAGCCAGGTTTCTTACTATTGGAGAAGAAAATCATACATAGAAAAAGAAGAGAAAGCCTGTGTCCTGTAGGACACATGATTTTACTACATACGTATATATTAGTCTACTTTTCTATCATATATGTGTATATATTCTAGCTCTATCTCCTGAGAAAGCCTAGAAACAATGATATATCAGGAGCACTATTTGTATGTAGACCCAGATCCTGGCTTCTAAATACCATTCTCTACTAAAAGGAACCAGAGTTCCTTGGAGAAAGGCTGATTCCAGGCAAGGAAAGGACAAGATAAGCCTGAAACATCTTGTTGCATAAGAAAGTAAAAAAAATTCTCCAAAAATGGTGGGGACACATCAAAAGGCCACAGATGTTCTCTGGAAGGCGTTCCCACTGGCCAAATCAGGGCAAGCTAAGCAAGAAAAGAAATAATGACTGTAATTGATTACAACCCACTGAATAAAATAAGAATCCATACATTTTTACAGATATAAGTAAATAAATATTCCTTAAAAAGAGTCCCAATGGGTAAATACAGAAGGAATGAAGGAGTTTGAAAATCAACAGATGCTAAGACTAGTGGGTGAAAGTTTGATGGAAGACAGGAAATTTTCATATCCTCAAGCTATTTCCCCATAATTCACTTATTAGTTACAAGGAAGAAAGTGTAACTTAACAGAAATGAAAACTGGCAGATGCCATGTTGACCAAATAATCAAAGTTAACATCACCAATATTGGGACAAACTGACACCATGGGCCTGACAAAGTGATATTCCTGCCCAAACTGCCTAGCCTGAATTAATTTATTCACAAGGAAACAGCAGACAAACTTAAATTCTGTGATTTCTACAAAATAACTAGCCTGTACTCTGAAAACTGTCAAGGTCAAGAAAGACAAAGAAAACCAGAGGAACTCTTTCAGATTAAAAGAAACTAAAGAGGCATGACAGCTAAATGTAATGTGTTAAATCTTGGACCAGGGAAAACAAATTTTATAAAGAACATTATTGGGACAACTATTAAAATTTGAATATGGACTGTGGATTAAATATAACTGTTATATCAATATTCCAATTGTGACGATTGTACTGTGGTTATATAAGAAAAGGTTCTTGTTCTTAGGAAATACGGAAATACACAAAAAAGTATTTAGTCATAAAGGGACATGATGTCTCAAGTGGTTCAGAGGCAAAAACCAAACACACACACACACACACACACACACACACACACGGAATAAGAGACGGGGTGGTGGCGGGGGGGGGAGAGAAAGGGAGAGGAAGAGGGAGAAAAAGAGGCAAAATGAAAACAGTTTGGGTACAGGGCACATGGGAATTACACAATCATTAAAACTTTTCTGTACAGTTTGAAATTATATATAAATAAAATAAATCAAGACTGAGAAGAAAAAGGAGGTGACAAATTCTAGAGCAGTATAAGGGGTGGATGGAACAGAATATGGAAAATAATTGGAATGATTGGGTTACTCCTAGGTTTCTAATGGAGAAACTAGATGAATGATGATGTCATAAGTGCATGTCCGAGATGGGAAAGGCTGGGGTCGGGTGAGATGATAAGATCACCTGGGCAGGACTGAGTCTGAAGCCTGGTGGGATACCCAGGTTGAGCTCTGCAGCAGGCAGATGACCGGGCTGGGCTGGGGTTCCTCCGGGCAGCAATTCTCCGTAGCTCAATGGCCCCTCAAGGAAGGAAGAAGAGAGAAGAACTGGGTCTTCTCAATTTATTCCATTTACTGTAGCCTGACTTGGTCATTCTAGGGCACAAACCTAAGAGGTTATTGTGGTCCTAGCTCTGTAGCTCCAGGAATCACATTTTGAAATTGGGAAGAGTCTGAGGAAGATAAGGACTTGATGGATGATGGGTCAGCAGTGGGGGTTGGTTCATACCACAGAGGCAGGTTGCGGCATTTTCCCCAGGATGGACTAATATGGCCTTGCCCCGCACAGCCATTCCTGGGAGGCCTCTTCTCCCCACTTTCTTTCACATCTCCTTCTTCAGGGCTACATACACCATCAGTAACACCTAGCAGGAGGGTGTGCATTTCTGTCTTCGCATTCCAAAACAGTTTTGGGATTCACCCTGATTGGAATATCGGTCCTATGCCTGTCCACAAACCAATGACTGCGGACCAGGGGTTGAATGTTCTGATTGGCTTAAGTCAGACTATCCATGAAAGTAGGGAGGAGGAGGGACTTCCCCTAAAACACATGGTTGCTTGGAAAGGATGAATGTCCAAACAAAAACCTGAGCAGTATTAGAAGGAGAAAGACAGAAATAAGGGCTGAATAAGCAAATGTTCACTACAAGAATAAATTTTTAAGGGGTTTGACATGATCTTTCAAACTATTTTTCATAAAGTTTGTACCAATGTAAAATCAACAGTGGTCTGTCTAACTGTGCTATCACCAGCACTGATTATTTTATATAAAATAAATTTTTTCACTACCCAATTCCAATTGGATAGGCCCAAATAACTATTGCAAATAGCTATTGCATCCCTACATAAATTTATATTTCTTTACTATTATGCACTTGTGACCATTTAGGATTTCAAAGCCTTGAAAGATAAGTCCTATTACAAATATTCTAAATAATTCCAAGCCCCAGGCTGACCTACCTCATCTCTTTGACTAACAAAGACTGTAATATCTGAGGCCCTGTCTCTACCAGTGGGGGGAATCTAGGATTAGTTTCTAACCCTTAACTAATGTTTTTTTTGTGAGTACCTAGGAACCCATAATGTCCTCTGTGTTTCTAGAAAGACGATTCTTCCCTAACCCCCCAGCCACAATTCCTACTTTGCCCTCCAGGGTCCCCTTGGGATTGGAGCTCTGATATTTTGCTCCATATGGGAGGGGTGGCTGGCTAAACCTTAGCACCATATTTCCACTCACAGTCTTATGTCTTGGTTAAGAAGATAAGCAGAGCCCTGCTCCCAAGTCTTGGATGGCTGTGCTCTGAGAATCTCTATGCCTTCTCCTTGTAAATTCAATCCCTTTAAAGGCCATCTCAGCATCTCAGACTGGACCAGTACTTATGACATAATCTGACTGCTTGCAAGACCAGTTCTATAGCCAAGTCAGCCTCTCTATGACCCTTGTTTATCTCCATCCCCCTCCAGTCCACAGGGCACCACAGCCCGTACCTTTGCTACAGCTGACCTGCCACGATACTTCCAAAGACGTGGAAGCCTCCTCCTTCACTGTAAACCATAGCTGGCCCCTTTTGGAACCTCCACTGCTTAGCTTCCTCCTTCCTGGAGGTTAGGAGTAGAAAAGAGGAAAAGGTGTATATCATTAAAAGGTAGAAGTGGGCTCCGAATTACATTTACAGATAAGGTTCTAGCAAGAGTCAACAGGAAGGGAGCCCCCTCAAATAGTTGTGATATATGTCATATGGCAATATATGTCATGCTGAGCCCAGATCTAGGCTGCCCAGGCTTTCAAAACAGGAAAATGGAGTTCATGACAACTTTAGGAAAGTCCCCAGGATGCTGGTTCAATGTGCTGAAAATCTTGGACTAGTTCTTTAATGAATGGAATGTTGTAGCTAGCAGGAACTTTAGAGATTACCTCCATTTAGTCCACTTTTCAGCAAAAAGTGCCAATCTTAGACTAGTTACTGGGAGTATAAACATGAATCAGACATGTTGTCTATCCCCAAGACTGGGAAAAACCAGGACAAACAAATCCATGTCCAAAAAAAGTAATATTGGCACTGTGATAGACACACTTGCTCATCTGGGGCGCAGAGAAAGGAGAGTTCAGACCAGCTCCACAGAAGACGTACACTTGAACTGAGTCTTGGAAAGTGCACAAGTATTCTCCAGGTGCACAAAACAGGGTAGGATGTGCTAAATGCAGGGAGAAGCTGGGGAAAGCAGGAGGGCATGGAACATCCTAGTATATTCTAAAGAACTGTAAGTAATTCAGCGTTGGTGGACATTGGTCATGAAGAGGGAGGGGCAAGAAATGGGAAATCGAGATAAGAAAGGCAGACATTGATCAAACAAGCAAAAAGATTTTGAGTTTATACTGAGGGCCAGAAAGGAAAGGTCATAGATAGATATTTCAGATATCTGTATGGAGGGTGAATGAAGCACCATACCAAAGGCAAGTAGATTATTGTCCTGGTCCAGGTACAAGAGAGAAGAGGGAAGGCACATGAGAGATGGTAGAAATTAGAAATGCACCAGACTTGGTTACCAGTTAGCTGTGGAGACTAGGGGATAATGAATAGTTTAGGAGGACTACTAAATCATTCATTCATACATTCGTATATTTATTCAATCATTTATTTATCTACTCAATAAATATTTGAGTGCTTGCTAATTGCTAGTGAAGTTTGAAGGATACAAGCTAGGCATGCTCTCTATCCTTATGAAATTTACAGATAATTAAACAAGTGATAACAATAAGAATGATTAGTGTTATGATAAGGGGAGTACAGAGATATTAAGGTTGTCTAGGGGACAGATAATGCCAAGCTGAGAAAGCAATGTTTACACTAATACATAAAGGATGAGTTGAAGCCAGGTAGGGACAAGGATGAAGGGAAAAGTGTTCCGCACGGAGAAAAATAGTCTGTGAAGACCCAGAGGAAGAAAACATGGTGCATCTGGAAATTGAAAGAGGAGGCATATGGCTGGAGTCTAGAAAATGAGGGTGCAGGGCAAGATATGAAGCCAAAACCAAGGCTGAGTCCAGAAAGTAAATGCTTGATAAGCCACATTGGAGACTTTAGACCAGATCCTAAAGGATATTTTTGCAGAGGTCAAAACATACTGTAAAGTCTCTAAACTCTGCAACGTAGTTTATCAGGTGAGTGAAATGATCAGATACCTATCTGGAAAAGATGATTCTATTCACATTATGGAGGATGGTTTGAAGAGGAGCAAGACTTGAGGCAGGAAGACCAGTGAGGAGGTCAAAGCAACAGTGGTGAGATCAGAACCAAATTAAGGAAAGCCAGCTGGGTAGTGCCTGAGACATCCATCTATGAGGAGCAATGAAACCTCACTAAGTTTCTAAAACATCAATTGAAATGTATCAAGACAGAGACAATTACATGTTTCAAATGTCCTGCCAAGCAGAAACACTGTATGTGATGGGGAAGAATGCTTTGATAAGCCATTGTGGTTGTGAAGGACACCTTCCTACCTGAACCATCCCTTTGAATCCTACCAAGGGAAATGGTTGACTTACAACAGATGATTTCTAAATTATTTCATATGGAAGTATGCAAGTACAGGGCCAGAGCTGAATTGTTCAGAATAGTAGAAGAGGGATCAGCAAGTATTTTCTGTAAAGAGCCAGATAGTAAATTTTTGGGGCTTTGCTGGCTAGATATGGTTTGTTGCAACCACCAAACTGCTGTTACTTTGTGAAAGCAGTTGGGGACAACACATAAACAAAAGGGCATGGCTGTGTCCCAATAAAACTTTATTTACTAAACAGGTAGCCAGCCTACTGGCCCTGTAATAGAAGATAGTTTGAGTGCTCCTTTAACAGTGTTCCTTCTTTGAGATTTCCCTGTAAATAAACAATAGATTTATACTTAAACCATATTGAAAAACTAGCCTGCACAGAGAATGCACATGTCCTGCACCTGCCCTTGAAGGCTAGATAGTGGTGATCTGGACTATGACAGTGGAGTAAGAGAGATGGAGCCAAGGTCTACTTAGATGGTGACATTATTAGGACTTGGTGATTGCTTGGATGTGGTGTGAGGTAGAGGATGGACTTAAGAAAGACTTCTGTGCTTTATTTATTTATAGCCAACTGGTAGACTATGGGGCTATAGAAGCAAGGGAGTTCTTTGGGGACTGCGAATGAATAGAGCACTTTAGATGCTTCCTATTTGAAGTGTCTGCAAGATATTCAGATGAAGATAACGCTCTACTAAGAAGTGACATTTCTGAGCCTGGATCTCAGGAAACAGTGCCTGGACTGGAAATATAGGTTTGAAAGTCATCAATAAAGAAATGAATGAAATAACTCAAGAATGGCATAGAGCTAAGAACAAGCCCCAAGAAACACCAGCATTTAAGGGACAGGTAGGGGAAGGAAATGGAAAAGGAGTAGCCCAAGAGGTGACAGTAAAAGCAAACAAGTGTGGAATCTCAGAAGTCAAGGAAATTGGGTTTAGGAAAGGGATAATGGTCAGTAGGGTCCATTATATAAAGGGTGAGAGAGAGAGAGAGAGAGAGAGCAGAGCTAGAGACAAAGAGTGAGCCAAGAGGATTTTACTAGAATGGTAGAGACATAAGCATGTAGCAATGGATATGGACCTTCTTAACCCTGGCTCCCATCTTTCCTTTCCTCCTCTTTCCCCAGCAGATGCAACTAATGAGCATGAATAAATGTCCCAGGATCAACATCGAGGGCCCAACTGCAGTGAGGATGAGTGTCGGGTATCAAGGAGGAGAAATTTGGTTTCCCACCAAGAGTACCTGGGGTGCCAGGAGAAAAGTATTAAAAACGGACAGAGACTTCCCTGGCGGTCCAGTGGTTAAGACTCCATGCTTCCACTGCAAGGGACACAAGTTCGATCCCCAGTTGGGGAACTAAGACCCCACATGCCAAGTGGCACAGTCCAAAAATAAAAACGGGGGACAGACATAAGTAGGAGCACTCCCTTTCACCTGCTTAGACTCCCCAGAACATCCCCTTGTATCCTGGGGACCACAACACCATGATGGGCCCAGGCTGATGTCTCCTCCCGTCTACCCCAGCCATCCCTACCATCCTGTTAATCTCCTTCTTCAGTGCCCCCTCTCCTAGGGCTGCCACCATTTCCAAAAACACGAATGCTGGTCATGCCCAGGCAGACAAGCAAGAACTGTCTAGTTTATCAGAGAAGCAGGAAAATAAGTAAGTAAATCCATCCCCCAGAAGGTGAGGATGGAGATGCCTTTGCTGTCCCTCAAGGGAGGACTTGCTCATTGCAGCCATAAGCCCCTGGTCCAGCAGAATGAACATAACTAAGTTCCCAGCCTGTCAAAATTCTTTGCTCCCTGCCTTCAGTCTCCAGGAGGGAGAGGGAAAGAAACCCTATGTGGCCGTCCACCTCAGAAACTCAGCTTGCAGCCTCTACTCTCTTGGGATTGCACATAAAATTAGTGGGGCAGCTCAGTGGGATATACGGGAGATGAGGAACAAAGTCCAGTAGAGCCTGATGGAGCCCACTTGGAATTAGACTGTGGTAGAGATTCTCTTGGGTATGGAACCCCTGATACTAATCTAGAGGCAAAGGCAAGATGTGGAAAAGGGTCTTTCCTCTAAGCTGCCAATGAAGTAGCTCTTCCATTGAGGGAGATTCATGATTGCCCTTGGAGCACCTTCCGACTTCAGAGATTTACAGCTCATCATTAAACATCAGATTTAATCACATAATATTAGTGATTAGAGCATTTAGAGACACTACCGGTCCTATTCTATAAGCTGGGGAAGTTATAGGATTGTTACTTACCAACATTGTCATGACAACCAGCACACAGCCTGAGAGCCATCCTGGCAAAGTTCCCAAGCATCTGGTGGTCAGAGAATGTTGGAATCTGTGTGTTACTGGTTTGTTGAGTAGTCAGAACTCGGTGGGGTGTGTTCACAAAATAATTGTATTTTTCCAGTCGCTGCTTCCACCTATGCTCTGTAGAACTTCCTTTTCCTAATACATAGCACATCCTTCATCAAGATCGTGGGCAGATTCCATAATTTTCTGGTCATTTTTGGCTCTTAAAGTACAGCCCAGGCTAAAGTTTTAAATCATGTCTCCTTTCCCTCCCTTCAGTACAGCTTTGAGCTGTGTCTTAATTTCCTAGGTCCACCATAACTAAGTACCATGAACTGTGTGGCTTAGAACAACAGAAATGTATTGTCTCACAGTTCTGGAGCCTATAAATCCAAAATCAAGGTGTGCAGAGGGCCATGCTCTGTCTGTCAGCTTTTGGTAGCCTCAGTGCTCTTAACTTGCAGAGCCTAACTCCATCTTCACATGACATTTTTCCTGTGTCTCCTCACATCGTCCTCCCTCCGTGGATGTCTGTGTCCAAATTTCCCCTTTTTATAAGACACTGGTTGTATTGATATTATTAGAGCCACCCTAATGACTTCATTTTAACTTGTTTACCTCTGTGAAGATCTTATCTCCAAATAAGATCACATTCTGAGGTACCGGGGTTTAGGATTTCAACATATCTTTTGGGTAGACGCAATTCAATCCATAACAGGCTGGGACCTGGGACTGTGATCTGACTCTGAGACACCTCCTGTGCCCCAGCTCAGCAAATCTGACTCTTCCAGGAATGGTGGGATGGGGAGAAAGGAGAGAGAGGAGGACAAGTGTCTCTTTACGTGGCTGGGCCACTGTCGTGGTCACTGCTGCTTGTGGCTGCTTCCCTACCTTCCACAGATGGGCCGTGGAAGCCCTCCATGCAGCCAGCTTCCAGCTGAGGGCTGTCTCTCCTGGGACACATGTGTGAGTCCTTCAGAGTGTCCTGGGAGCCTCTTGGCTGCACAACCCTTTGATATTGAAGATGCAGCTCAGGCTTGACCTCATCCATGCCTGGGTCCTCCAGCTCTCAGCCCTGTGCATCACATCCCACCTCCCCAGCCTTCTGCTGCAGAATCCTGACACCTGGGAGACTTTGCACCCCAGATACAAATTCCAAAGCAATAGGAGAAATTTCACTCAACATCATGTTATGTATGATAGGCATTTGAAAGAAAGAAAGAAAGAAAGAAAGATAGATAGATAGATAGATAGATAGATGATAGATAGGGAGAGATAATCTCACAACTAGAATATAACTGAGACAAATCCACAGCAGATTAAAGTCTTGAACAATGTAGAAGACAATAAATTGATATCAACCCAGAATTATTGGAATTGTCAAAGGGACTTTACTCCTTTTTTCTAAGGCTGATTGGTTTTTTTTTTGTTTGTTTTTTTTTTTGCTGATTGGTTTTGAACATCATTTTCATGAACTAAGAATTTCTCACAGAGATAGTTGAAAAAATAATGTGCTGGTTGTGGGTAGACATTAATAAAGGGACAACACATAACGATTGCTACTACTTACCAATTACTTTCTATATGCCAGGCACTGTGCCGAATGTTTTTATAAGCATTTTCTAGTTTCTCCCTCAAGCCATGTGGGATAGGAACTGTTACCTTCTCTATTTTATAGGAAACCGCTTAGATCAGCAAGGGTCATGCCTCAAATCAAGCAGCGAGTAAGGTCTGCAGCTAGAAGTTGAACATAGGCAACCTGATTGAAAGTTTCCATTCTTACCCCTGTAACTTCCTATCTTCCTTGGAATCCACACCATGCACAGGCCGCCACTGAATCCTGATGACCTAGGAGGCTGTCCTGGGTTTTGTTTCCAAAATTCACACTTTCTCCCTCTCACATGACTATGCCTTAAGTCCACAAAGCGTTCAAACCAGTGCTTAATCAACCTAAATGCCCACCAGCAGATGAATGGATAAAGAAGATGTGGTATATGTACACATACACACACACACACACACACACACGCACACACACACGATGGAATATTACTCAGCCATAAAAAAGAATGAAATAATGCCATTTGCAGCTACATAGACGGATCTAAAGATTATCACATTATGTGAAGTAAGTCAAACAGAGAAAGACAAATATATGATATCACTTATTTGTGGAATCTAAAAACATGATACAAATGAACTTATATACAAAACAGAAATAGATTCACAAACATAGAAAACAAACCTATGGGTACCAAAGGGTAAAGGAGGTGGGGAGAGATAAATTAGGAGGTTGAGATTAACATATACACACTACTGTATATAAAATAGGTAAACAACAAGGACCTGCTGTATAGCACAGGGAGCTATATTCAATATCTTGTAATAACCTATAATGGAAAAGAATCTGAAAAAGAATATATATATGTATATACATATATATGTATAACTGAATCATTTTGCTGTGCATTTGAAACTAACACAACATTGTAAATTAACTATACTTCAACTAAAAAAAATTAAAAATCAGTGCGTATTATCATTTTTCTCCCCACATTAGCCTATGCATCTCATTGTCTCTGGCCTCTAAGGAATCCTAGGAATTTGCATCCACTTGTACTGAACTGAACTGTAGTTTCTGCTAACGAATGCTGAGTTTGAAATGGAGTTCCTCAATATTTTAGGTTTAAATAAGGGTGCAGGGGACAGGGAATAAAAAATAGACAGACCCAAGAAGGGAAAAAAATGGTTCCTCTCAACTGAAACTGAGGAGGGAGGGCGGGAGGCTGGGAAAAATTATCACGTTAATTCTTTGTACCTCTCATAGGTCAATCTGAAATATTCAAGCTAGAAGAAAATTTATGTCATGTAACAGGATCCATGCGCAATTATAATCAGCTCTGGCAGTAGTTGTGTTATGTTGAAAGCATCTTTGAATATGAATTTGGGAGAGGCAGTGGGATGGAAATGAGAGAGCAGGAAGCTGACAGAAGGAAAGAGGAGAGAAAGTCCAGACTGAAGCCAAGTGGGAGGAGGGAAAGAATTTGTGTTCAAGTTCCTCTGGCCCTTTCTCAACAAAGCATCACCTGTCAAGTGAAGATAACCATTGTTTGAGGCTCCAGCAATGCTTATAATAAATGTCTAAGCACAATACAAGGTTATATATAAATGGATGAATGTAAACAGAGAGCAGGGCAAGAGAGAATTGGGCAATGTGAACTATGATGTATTCAAGTTCATGATTTCCATTCCTGCTGTATTTGGATGGAAACTATAACTTACAGTTCACAGTAAGCAGTGAGGCTGGGTCCTCTTACACAAAAGAGGAAGCACGTTTTCCCTCTGAACGGAAGGAGGGCTGAAATAATCACACACACACACACACACACACACACACACACACACCATCTCCTTTCACTAACATTCATTGCTCCTTGCTAGTGGCATCTGACTGCCTGACATTCACAGTTAAAAGTTCAATGCAGAGGCACTGAGTCATTTTCATTTTCTAGGAGACATAATAGACTGAGTTTGGTCCCTAAGAGTGGTCAATAAGTGGTTAATATCAAAATTCTCACAAATAAATATTCACTCAAATACATGATGTAAGGAGAGACACTCGCTATGGTGGTCTGTATCGCTGCATCGGTGAATGGAAAGAAAGAGGGCTGAACCTCAGGTGCAGAGGACTTCCATTTTACAAGCATTTTCAGAGATACCACACCCACATCATTCCTTACAATCTCCCCTCAGAATCTATTAGCCCTTACGGCCAGGAAGGGCTTTGTTATATCCAACCTAAGTCTTTGTTATATCCAACCTAAGTCACTCTTATCAAAGCACAGATATATGTCTTCATGCAATGACCATTCACAGATATGAAGCTATTACAAAAGCCACCCCCATCAATTTTACTTCTACTTTCTGATCTCTTCATCATCTTTTTGACTGGATGCTAAAAAATTCTTCCTGTTCTATAGAAACTGCACTGCATTGCTGAAGGCCTCCATCAGTTTATTCATATACAAAATTATTAAGTACTTACCAGTGTATCAGATCTTGGGAGGGATACAAATGCAAGCATACAATACATGGTCCTCACCAACCAGAAGCTCACCACCTATGGCCTCTAATTGCTAAATCACAGTATTATAGAAATATTAAGTCACAAAAGAAACTGTAGTTCATTGAAGCCACCCAGCATTTTTCAACCATACACACCAGTGTTCCTGATACTTGTATGAGCCACCAATATTGGTGGGCATGTCACAGGCTGGGAGATATGTCCAATTCCCAGGTAAGCTACCTTTTGGGTAAGTTACCTTTCTTTCCCACTCAAGGAAACCTACCTAAATGCAAGTCAGTGACTACAAAATTATTACTTGGATAAATTAATGTGCTCTGATTCATTATTATAAAAAAGCAAATCATTTATAAACTTAGATACTTTGTTACCATCAATAACAACACTTTGAAACATCCTAGTTGAAACCATTCATCTAACCCAATTTCCCACCAAATTTGGGGGACTTTCTGTGATATTCAAGACATGGTCATCCAGTCGTCGACCAAGAAGAAGTCTCAGGACCAGAGGGCTCCTTAGCTAATGAGACCCCTTCCATAGCCTTTTCTTTCTTTTATTTTTTCAACTTGAAATATGCACATTTTACTAAGTCCCTTACTAGGTCCTTCTAGCCTCATGCTTGGACACCTGCATCAGCCTCCCGAACAGCTGCTCTTTTCAAAGCCACTTTTCACACTGCCAGACAAATCATTCTTAAACATCATGCCCCTGCAAAATCTTTGGTGTCTCTTAATCGCACAGAGGGTGATATGTAAACTCAGTAGGACAGCTTTCATTCCTTCATGATCTGGTCTTAATCTTTCTCCCCAGCTTTATTTCTCTTCTGTTGTCTAGTTTTTATCTGCTCCAGCCACTCTGTTTCATTCATTTTCCTGATACACACTTTTCTTTCCCTGTCGCTGTACTTTTATGTCATTCCCCACCCTTCCTCCCTGACAATGTCTTTTCTCATCTTCCATAATCTTCTTAACCAACCCCACTCATCCTTCCAACACAAATTTAAGTCCTATGCCTTCTGAGAAGCCTTCCCAGCCTACCTTCTTTGAACTCCTAAAGCTTTGACTGTCTGTGGCATTTCCTGGGTAATTAATCACACATTGCCTTCTGACATCTCCTGTGTTAAGCTGCTACTTATCTCTCATAACGTTATTTAACTTTCCGCTAATTTATGTCTTGTCTCTACAAGTAGATCACAAACTTGCCAAGGGCAGAAACCTTGTCTTATGACTCTTTGTATCCCCCATAGTATTCAGTCCAGTATCTTACACACAGTAGGCACTCAATAAATATGTTGATTTATTCTCCCCTATCCTTCAAAATCCGGTTAAATACCACCTCATTCATAAGCCCTTCTCTTAAGACTTTAGCACACATTTGTTTTCCTCCCACCAGATTTCATTGCACTTACTGTCTGTCCTGCTTAATGTATGCATTAGGAAGGAGAATCCCATTTACATCATCCTGTGTATAAAATGTGTTTGTCCTACTAGATAATCTATTTCTTGAGAACAGGGTCATTCTCTTAGTACTCTCATATTCTTCTCAGAGGTAGGCACTGGATAAGTTCTCAATGAATATTTATCCATTGATCTAAAATAGTTTCCAATGAGGTATAATCTAATAAGATAGACATTAGAAAAGATACCCCGATAAGGCTTGAATTGCATATGAAGGTAAGTATTATCACAGCTTGATGTAACTTAGTTTATAAGGAGGGACTTACAATGTTACATATACACATATACAATAGGACATATATTTTCAGGGTCTGGGTGAAGATATACCGAGTCACTTGCCTGGGATATACTTGGCAAGTTAGAAACAGAATCAAACATAAACAACCATAGCACATGTTGGCTTGAACCTGGCTCGTACCCACTGGTAGTTGCTCCTTTAGATGGCATGCATTCAAAAAATGTCTTTGGTGGCTAATGTGAAGTAAGGCCTAATCCTCACATTCTTTGCATTTTATCTGGTAATAGATTTATTCACTGACATACTCATTACAGATCCTTCATTAGCACTGTTGTTCGAAGGTGAAAAAAATAGATTTAACCCCGGCCCTACAGGAGGAGAAGGACTTAACAAATAACCACAAACAACCAGTAACAAATATTATGAAGAAAAATTACTGAAACTTATTTGATGTGGGTAGTTGGGGGTGGATTCTCAAGAAAGCACATTTAAGCCAAGGCTTGAAGGATGAAAGTGAGGCAGTCAAAGGAAAAGCTAGGCAAATAGCATTCCAGAAAACTACATGTGCAAAGGCCCTGAGGTTGATTTAAAGAACTGAAGGAAGAGTAGTATGGCTGAAGCATAGTAAACGAAGCCACTTTTATAAGGAACATACATTCAACACATTAAAAACATCACATTCTTTAATTCTTGCTGAGGGACAGACTCCAAGCCTTCCCTAGCTACACTCTAGGGGCAGTGACCCCAAGGGTAGAGCTCTGTAGATTGTGATTGATAATGACGGCAGTGGAGGCAGAGGAAAGGCTTTGAACTGTGTGATAGAGACCTGGGTTAACTTCCTAGTTCTACCCTAGGTAGCGTGCAATGTTGGACAATTCATTCCACCATTGTCTGAAATTAGTGACTGATTGATTCATTCAATTCAACAGTTATATACAAAGCTCTTACTATGTGCCAGGATATATTCTAGATATAGAATATAAAGAGGGGATACATATAAATGAGTACATAATACATATACATAATATGCATATAGTACATATGTATTGAATATATAATACAGGGGTTATATGTTAAGAAACAAAAAGGACGAAATCCTTGACCTCCTGGAGCTTACATTCTAGTGGGAGCAGGCAAACTACAAACTATATACATTTCTCTCTCTTTCTCTCTCTCTCTCTCACACACACACACATGCACACACTTGCACACATGCACACACACACAATGTTAGAAGTCAATAAAGCAGGGAGGTGGTCGGTGGCACTGGGGTATAGTAGGGAAAGCCTCAAGGAGAAGATGACATTTGAGCAAAGACTTGAAAGAGGTGAGCGTGTGGGCCAAGTGGCTATCTGGGGGAAGAGCGTTCCAGCCGAGGGGAGAGCAGCAAAGGCCCGAGGCAGCAGTGTGCTGCTGTGTTCTAGAAGCAGCAAGGAGCCTGGTGTGGCTGAAGCAAAGTGAGGAAGAGGATGATAAGATCAATCATGATGGATCTCGAAAGTACCTTCTCCTACAAAACGTAGCGGTTCCATGCTAATCTGCCAGGGACGTGATGCACAGACGAATGACTGAAATTGACACGTTGGCAAATGCATGACGATGTTGGAGTCATAGTCTCCCTTGATTCCAGGGAACAAGTGTCGAACCAGGAGTGGGTGGTAAAAGACAAATAAAATGTGATGAAGAGACATGAGACATAGGCCATCAGCAGTGGGAGGCTCTAGAGGGAAAATATGGGACTGATGGTGAGGGATTGTGGTGGAAAGCAACGGGCAGGGGGTAGGGAGAGTGAGGTCAAGATATACAAATGACAGAGGAAATGTATTCCTCCCAGGGGAGACCATAATCAAGCCCCAGTGAACTGTAGCTCCTTCAAACAGGGAAGATAATTGACCTCAGCCAGTGTAGCTTCAAAGAAGTAAGTTTAGAGACTTTATGGATATTCTTTAAAATGAAACAGAAATAAAGGGAAGCAAAGGAGTTCCCAGCAAAAGGAATTCTTACCAGGAAAGTGAATCAACATAAAAACTAAGTCGAGGTTTAACCAAGGTCCTTCCCTGATCACCTCCTGATAGCAGAGAATCTGCTGGGTGGCTGACAGGTGTTATTTCATTTAGTCATTAGGGGAGCCCTATCCTATAGGCATTATTTCCCCCTTTTGACAGGTGACAATGAGTCAGCTCTTCTTACCCTCTGTCTTCAGAGGTCAAGCTTCCTGGCCTGTGTGCGGTGGAACATAGGTGTGCCTCGGATGGACTAGGGATTTGGTGACATATTACCCGCCCCAAGCTTTTGGGTGGCTGGAAGCCCTGGGAAGTAGCCCTAGCCATGGGGACCTCTTCAGGCTATCACTTTTTACATATGACATCAAAAAGGCTGGAATTCATTTGAAGGTTCTTAAAAAGAGGTGGGGGAAGAGGTATAGTTAATAGGAAATAATATCTTATTGCTGAATTGCTTGTGTTTTTCCAAAGTAAGAGGCTGGCGAGGGTGGGAGGTGCCCTTGTTCTCTGAGCACCTGACGATTGTAGATTTGGAGACACGGGGTCTGAGCAATGAGGAAGTGGACAGTGACTTAGAGGCTGTAGGAACTGGGGAAGGGGGCAGGGATGGGAAGTAGGGAGACCAAGATGCTCAGCCAGTGAGTCTGGGCACTGTGTGAAGCAGAAAGAGAGAAGAGAGGCTACTGACTCGCAGGAGATGGAAAGACTTGGAAGAGAAGACCTGTTTGCGGGGGCTCACAGGGTCTTCCCACAGAGCTGTGTGATGTAAAGCCTCCTCTGATTCTGCACAAAATCTTCAGTAAACTCCATGTGGCTCTATAATCCTATGGTGTGGTTGGATTCACTGGGAGGGGAAAGACGTGCTGAGTCCTACTGGCTGAGGTGAGAAAATGTTACCCTGCCTGGAGGAGAGGAGTGAGGACGGCTGCCCACATGCAGATGGGGAAACTGAGGCTCAGAGAGTATAGGCTGCCTTCTCGGAGTCACACAGGAAAAGCTGCTAAGACCTTGCAGTTTCCAAAGCCCAGGTTCAGTCCACTCCAGCGTGCAGTGTCTTTGGACCATTTAGGTTGGGGACTTGGCAGTTGCTCCCCCAATTTTGGCCTTGAAACATTTTGTGTTTTTTCCCCCCACCTGGCCACTAGATAAAAGCAACATCTACACATCTCTTCCCCCCCCCCGTTTGAACAACAACATAAGTTGAAAACAGAAAAGGAAGCAAAATAAACAAACAAAAAATTCTTATGAGAATTTAATTGGAGCTCGAGTGAACACAGGTGAAACCATGGAAAAATGAAAAAGGGGGTTCACTTTTACTATAAATCATAGGAGAGTGAGAAGGTGCAGGTTTTGATTGTCTTTGACTTAAATAATGAGGACAGCAGAAGTGGTCCTCCAGGAGAGAGAGTTCAGAGGATCTTGGAAATGATAACTCTGGTAGATCAGAAAAAGTGTATTTCCAGGGACAGCAAATTTAGTAATATAAACCAATTATTATTATAGTTTTTTTTTAAATTTTAAAGCTGAATTCCCTAAAATAGAGCCTGAAGCCTGGGCAGTGAGAATATTGAATCAGAAACTGGAGACTGGTTGCATTTTTGTGTGCTCCTGTCCTTGGGCTTCTGCTGGACAGGGCTTATGAATCATTTGAGGAGCAAATAGCTTACCTGAGGGAGTAGCGTCTGCAGCTCCTGGCTGATACATTCTTTCCCCTATACTGCTTACACAGAGATGTAAGAAATTATTGGAACCAGTAAGGAGAGGCTGCATCTATAAAAGTGTATCTTAACTTTTTTTTCTGGACTCTTTTTCAGATCTCTTTGGGGATCTGAAGAAACAAAAGACCGTCCTCATAAAACGGCACAGAGGCACATACATGGAAGGTTTGTGCATAAGTTGTCAGTGAGTGGGAATGGAGGAATGGGACGCAGAGCATAGAACCCCTGAGACCTCCTAGGCACGGGTCCTCAGAGTGCGGTCCCAGGACCACCTGCACTACAGAGACCTGGGATGTTAATTAAAAATGCAGGCAGGCTCTCTGCCCCACTTCCAGACGTACTAAGAAGAATCTGTAAGTGTTAGATTCCAGTGTCTGTATTGTACCCACTTTCTAGGTGACTCTTAGGCACACCATAATTTGAGAACCTTGCCCTAGCATGCCTGTGAACCCCAGGTTTAAAACTCCTGCTTTAGAACCACCTAAGCATCCTTGTTTAAAATGCAGATTCATGCTCAGAAACTGTGGTGGAGAAGGGCTAGGATGGGATGCAGGAATCTGCGTCTTAATCACCCTCGTGTCTGTGGTGTAGACACCTCGGCACCACACTTTGAGCGATGGCCTGAAAGAACAGTGCCGGAGAGTTTTCCACCTAGATTTGGTGTCCCCCGTGTTCCTGGTGCTGGAACTGAGTTGCATACCTAGACTTCCTCTATTATAGTGTGCAAATTGGTGCAACTAGTTTGGAGGGAAATGTGGTGATACCTAGTAGTTGAAGATGTACCTAGCCTATGACCCAGCAACTCACCAAGAAACATGTCTCTTCCACATCTCATTCTCTGGTAGCCAAACCCACCTGAGAGTGGTAGCAACTCATAAAACATTAAAATTTTGTCTTGCCAGGGAACATACTTTCAAATATGCTTATATTTATCCTGGTCCTCTTATATCTCAACTCCTGGCAGGGACCATTTGTCAGGTTTTCATTCTACCTCCACCACACTTGAAGTCATCTGAGGCTGTAGGCTATGGCTTCTTTAGATTTGTATGGGCATCTCTGGTACAACTCTTAAAACATGATCAGTGCTCAATGGTTATGATTTAATCTTCAGACTCACTGAGCATGGGCACCCCACCCCATATCATTGGTGTCCTTCTGAAGAGCCCCCTTATATAAAGTTCTGCACCTGGATATGTCTGGGAAGCAGGACTTGGTGATCAAGGTCTTGCCTAGAGTAGAAGATATGCTCCCCTTTCCAACCCCACCCTGGCAACAGTTCAGTCTCTGTAATACAGAAGGGGGCAGTCCAAGATGATTTCCTTTTCTCAAGAGGCGGAAGTTGATAGAAGTAAAGGGAGATGAATGCTACCACCCTCAACAATCATTAGAGCCAAATAAATGGTCTGGCAGGTTTTTGTGCTCCCAACTGAGCAGCTTAGAAGGGCTGCAAGAGAGAAGACAGCTTCAGAAAAGCAATTGGTCTCAAGAAAGTTTCCTTGGAAACTCAGTTGAAAATTGGCCTGGATCAGAACCCAGCCTCACTGATTAAACACTGACTGAAAGACCATAGGGTAATGATAAATTGCCAAGGAGCCCATTTGGGGGTAAGCATCTAATTGGTGACACAGGGTTTAGGGTAAGGAACTGTCTTCCTTCACAGCTTTATTAATGATCTGGAAGTGGTTGGAAATGGTATGTTCACGCTTAGCCGGGAGCTGGTACAAGTGAGAGAACAGTAGAATAATGAGACAAATAGACTCAGCAAAGTAAAAATAGCCCCATGGCATTCAGCTTAGAAAACTAAGCTCTGAGACTTTTTTAAAGTGGGGAGATAAAGGAAAGCAAGGAGATTGAAAACACTGGGTATGACAAACCTAGAAATACTCAGGTAGAATAGGACGTGGGCAGATCTTCGGAGTGCTGGGCAGCCAGAGGTCAGCATTATTTTAGGAACCATGAAGAAGGGTGGGAATAGGCTAACGCCACCCCCTCCCCACATTACACCAATGCTGGCCCTAGTGGTCCCATCCACTCTCTGTGGGCGTCTTGAGTGTCCCCCAGAACAGGAAGTCTGGGTGGATGCTGATACCTCCACGTGACGATACCTCTGTAGCTGGTGTGTGGGTTCCTGACACTCAAAAGTTAGGGGAAGGGTCCTGGGAGGAAAGGTCTAGAATTAGGAAATCAACATCTGGTTGGTGGTCAAGGAGGGCACTCTGAATGGGGCCAAAATATCTCGGACCTGGTGAGAAAACAGAGCTACATGAGAGCACCCAGAACTGGATGGAGGAAGTTTCATATTGAAGTGGAACAGTCTTCCACAGAGAAAGCTGAAGGGCACACTGATACCAGAAGAAAAGCACAAGAGGGCTTAACATGAACTTGGGTGGAAATAGTTGGATAATATCACAAAATCAACTGTAGAATGCTATAGACTAAGAATTTGTGTCCTCCCCAAATTTTCATGTTGAAATCTAGTGTCCGCTGTGATGGTATTAGGAGAGGGCACCCTTTGGGAGGTGATTAGCACCCTTAAAAAAAGAGACCAGAGAGATATCCCTCACCCTTTCTGCTATGTGTGGTTACAGGGAGAAGACAGTCACCCATGAACCAGGAAGGACATGGGTCTTCACCTGACACTGAACCTACCAACGTCAACCCCCAGAACTGTGAGAAATTAATCTCTGTTTTTTATAAGCCATTCAGTCTGTGGTATTCTGTTAGAGGAGCCCAAGACATAGAATAGCAGACTAAGACATAGAATAAAAGTAGTGATAGATGAGGTATCCAGTAATGCACAGGAGAAATGGTCAGGTCAGTATCCACATAGATTCTCATGACTTCACATGTCTGTGTTTCAATGCATAGACTCAGGCCAAGAAATACGTAATCTTAAAATTTGTCACAAAGAAATAAATTCTACATCATAGGAATGATTGAAGCTCAACTGATATGGGGCGGTTGAGTGACAAGAGTACTAGAATAAGAGTGAGAAGAACTGGGTCTTTGAAGCCTGTGTCTCTGCCGCTAATATAAACGTAGCCATATAAACTTGGACTAGACCCCTGGTTACTCAGAGTAGGCTAACGCCTATAGCAAATCAGCCCCTGCGTTTAATAAAATCAAAGTGTATTTCTTGTTCATATAAAATCCAAAATGGTGTTCCTGACCTACAGGTACCTCTCATTCAGGAAATGACACAGAGGTCCAGCTCCTTTTATCTTCTGCCTCTGCCATTTTTAGCACACAGCTTTCAAGGCCATGCTGCCCATTTGCCTCAAGCTAGCAGAGAAGGAAAGAGCTTGGAGGATCCTGCAAGGGAGGTGATCAAGGGCCAATCCTGGAAGTGGAGCACATGATTCTGCTCAGATTCTATATATTAGAACCGGGTCACGAGGTCACACTTAATTGCAAAACAGTATGAGAAACACAGTCAACTTTTGTGGGCAGGCTGGTGAGGAACCCGTTTCCTGAAGCGCCGACCACCCTCTGCCCCAGCTGTCTTTGGCCAAAGGGTTTCCAGCCCCTGCCCTGGGAGAATCAGAATAAGAACATTTTACTCTCTCTGGAAACACCTTAAGGCCATTAACAAAGAGGAGTGAGTCAGGGAAAACAGGAAGAGATGGATGTGTATTTAGATGGATTCACTATACATAGAACTTGAAAGTGAGGGCAGAAATGCCAAGGGGAGTGTGTTAGGTTGAAGAGTGTGCCCCCCAAATTCATGTCCACCCAGAACCTCAGAATATGAGCTTATTTAGAAACAGGATCTTTGCAGATGTAATTAGTTCAGATGACGTCATACTGGATTATAACAGGCCCTAATTCGATGATTCGTGCCCTTACAAGAGGAGAAAACAGAGACACAAACACAGGGAGAATATCCTGTGAAAACAGAGGCAGAGTTTGGGGTAACGTGCCTACAAGTCAGGCCATTCTGCCAACCACCAGAAGCTTGGGAGAGGTAAGAAAGGAGTCTCCCCAGAGCCTTCAGAGAGAGCATGCCTCTGTTGACATCTTGATTTTAGATTTCCAGCCTCCGGAAGTGTGAGAAGATACATTTCTCTTGTTTCAAACCACCCAATTTGTGGTACTTTGTTATGGTAGCTCTAGGAAGCTAATACAGGGAGTGAGATGGAGTCTATCCATATCAAAGCTTATTAAAATCCAAGACAGTGAAGAGCCCTCCAACCTGACATACCAACAGATCACAGGGGAAGATCCCAGCTGGAAAGTTGGGTTTGTGCCTGAGAACACTGCTTGCACAGGAGACAAAAAAAAAAAAAAAAAAATCACCAGGGATGAGGACAACTCTTATTGTAAGACACTTCTATTTGAGGCAGAATGGGAGTAGTAGTATTTTATTAAGACTTAAATCAGCAAACCAAATCAGAAAGCCACGGCCTGACATAGATATTTTTTAATTGGGGAATTATTTAAAAAAAAAATCTTGAGAGATATAAAAGTTAAATGATACCCTTTTCGTTAAATAGATATTGGGTTGGCCAAAAAGTTCGTTCAGGGTTTTTCCATAACATCGTACGGAATATTTAATCTTCTTTGCCAAAACAATGCTTATATCAACACTTAGTGGTCCAAGAAAATCCAGGTGGAATCCAGGTGTCGGAGAGCAGTCTTTCTGTTGTCTAAGCCCTGGAGCCAGGTTATCAAGTCCCTACTCTGCGCCAGCACAGTGATCAGGGCTAGAACACAGTGGTTAAAGCCAATGGGTGGGAAATGATAACAATCTTTTCCTACGTCTCACATCCATAAATTAAACCTTTAGCAAAGGTTTGTCTCCCAGCAGTTCACCGGTGAAAACATAAGCTCTATAACACTATATTCAGGAATATAGTGTTTACATATGTATGTAACATTATATATAGTTACTATCAGGTATTGAAACCTCGGCAGAGATCAGTTCATCAGATCGTTTCCCATCTGGAAGCAAGTGGTCAAGGTATGAAATGAGGGGTGGGTGTAGGGATGAGACTAGAGATGGGTGCAGGGGTGAGAGTGGGGCAGGTGGGCTGCTGAAATGGAATCTGTGGTGAGCGGCCCTAAGTATCTGGATCCCAGTGATCAGGCAGCCGAGGGAGGCAACCAAGGCAGAAGGAGAAGCCAAAGGGAGAGGTTGGAGGATGTCCAGGCAAACCGCCGACGTCACAATTCTACCATCCGGAACTCGAAAATTTCAGATGCGTGCAATTCGGAGAATCCCGGCCAAACTCGTTTAGTGCTGTTACTATCTTGTTTGTCTTGCCTCAGTTTACTTACTAAGCTGTTTGTCTCAGAACAACAGGAGAGAGTGGACACCACAAGTTATTTATATAATATGGGTTTTTAACTGCTTTTCCCTGTCTACCTGCAGTCTGTTTTTCTCTCATTTTTGTAAGAAAGAAGGAAAGAAAAAAAATCTCTCCATCTCTCCAAAGCACATGTACCTGCCGTCTCCCAGCCCAGAGTCGGGTGGTCTGCCTGACAATGAGCTTGGACTGCCCCGTGGTTGGTATTCTGAACCAGCCTTCAGTTTTCGATCCCCATTCCAGAGCCCAGCCTGGCTGGGCTCCAACAAGTGATGCTCAGAGATGCAGCTCAACTGTCAGGGTGCAGAGACAGCCGCCCAACACAGACCTTTCACACGAGCGAGAGTTCAGTGTTAGCTCTAGACAGTGTCTCCTACACGTTCCTGATCATGAGAATCAACTAGGATGTTTATTGATGATACAGATACTGGAGCTCCGCCTCCGATCTGCTAAATTAGAATCTCAAGGGGACCTAAGGATCTGTATTCTGGTAACCATCTCAGGGGAGCCTTGTGATCAAGGAAGCCTGAGAACACGTCCATGGGCAGCAGGGAGCCGGGGAGGATTTTAAGCAGCTGTGTGGGGCAATCGGATTTGGGATGTCTAAGCATCAGTCTGGAAGGTTGGGAGGGGGGAGGACTGGAAGGTGATGAGAATACAGGTGGGGAGACCATTTAGGGGGCTGTTTCAATAATGCAGGAGAAAAAGACGAGAGTCTGAAGTAAGGCAGAAAAGCAGTGGGAGCTGGAGGGGCATAAAGGCAATAGAATCGCCAGGATCTGGCAAACAAGCAGGCAGCTCTCCGAGGTCCACCACTCACACTGAGCTCCCCTCCAGGAAAAGTCTTGATCTACTGGGTTCATTAAAATAATAAAGCAGAAACTAACACACCATTGTAAAGCAATTATACTCCAATAAATATGTAAAAAAAATAATAAAAATAAGGGCTTCCCTCGTGGCGCAGTGGTTGAGAGTCCGCCTGCCGATGCAGGGGACAAGGGTTCGTGCCCCGGTCCAGGAAGATGCCACATGCCGCGGAGCGGCTGGGCCCGTGAGCCATGGCCGCTGAGCCTGCGCGTCCGGAGCCTGTGCTCCGCAACGGGAGAGGCCACAACAGTGAGAGGCCCGCGTACCGCAAAAAAAAATAATAATAAAAATTAAATAAATAAACGAGAAAAAAAAACGAACTGGTAGGAAGCAAGCAGCTCCGTGGTCCTCTGCCAAAAGTCTAAATGTGCTGAAACACGTTTTTGAACTTTCTGACCCACTTCGCATTCTCTCTGATTTCCAGCTGGAATGGTTTTCCTTCCATAATACCCCCTGCAAGTTTCTAAACCTCCTGACTGACTGCAGCCTTAAGCCCTCCTGCTCTGCCTTCCAGGCTACTGGCTCTGCTCTTCCACGGGACTCCTTAGTCCTCGGGGCCAGGCCTCTGGGTGGACCAAGCCAAAAAGCTTGAAACAGCTCCTCGGGGCTCCCTGGTGCCCAGGGCTGTGTGGAGGGCGTGTGGGTCCCGTTCTCCACCCACTCCGGCCTCCATCCGGGCGATCATGTCTCCTGCACCCTGGGACATCCTCTCTCCCCGGCTAATGACTTTATCAACTCCTGCACTTTTTTGTTCTTTTTTGCTTCTGTTATTGACTCTGCGACTGAATGTTTTAAATAAATCATCAGAAAATCCTCTGGGAAGTTGTTTTCCTTAAATCCCACATTCGTCGGCCACCCTCTGTGTCATGGCACCTACAGAGTCCCCTACTCTGCTGCAAAGATGGTCCAACCAAGGGAGCCCGGGTGTCCAGTGGGTTTGCTCCATGGGGATCTGCCAGGCGGGGTGATGCCGGCTTGGAACCTGCAACTGCACGAAGGGGAGACGTAAACTCCAAGGGGGCTCTCTGTTCATCACAGGGCGGGTAGGGAGGCTTCTCTGCAGCCTCCTCTGTTATTTGCTTTTCTTGTTTCGGTTGTTTGGGCTGTTACTCTTCCTTTGCACTTAATCCTGATCTGACAGCTGCGTGCAGGACGATTGGGGTGATGTTTCAATGTTCAGAGAGCGTGGGCTTGGGTTGAATTCCCAACGCGCCAGAAAGAACGGGGTAGGGTGACAGGGGACAGGGGATAACCTGCAGGGAGGTGGGGTAGAGAAGGGAGACTCAGGGGTGGTGAGCTCCCCACTTCCTGCGGCAGATGGGGCCAGGCAGCTGGGTCATTGGTCTTTATGTCAATCTCAATCTCCCGATTTATCCCTCGCCCCTTTCTCCCCAGTAACCATAAGATTGTTTTCTACACCTGTAACTCTATTTCTGTTTGTAAATAAGTTCATTTGTACCATTTTTTTAATTCCACATATAAGTGATACCATATGATGTTTGTCTTTCTCTGTCTGACCTACTTCACCCAGTATGATAATCTCTAGGTCCATCCATGTTGCTGCAAATGACATTATTTCATTCTTTTTTATGGCTGAGTAGTGTTCCATTGTATATATGTACCACGTCTTCTTTATCCACTCCTCTGTCGATGGACATTTAGGTGCTTCCATGTCTTGGCTATTGTAAACAGTGCTGCAATGAACACTGTGGTACATGTATCCTTTCAGATTATGGTTTTTTCTGGATATATGCCCAGGAGTGGGGTTGCTGGGTCATATGGTAGCTCTGTTTTTAGTTTTTTGAGAAACCTCCATACTGTTCTCCATAGTGGCTATATTAATTTACATTCCCTCCAACAGTGTAGGAGGGTTCCCTTTTCTCCACACTCTCTCCAGCATTTATTGTTTGTAGACTTTTTGATGATGGCCACCCTCACCAGCATGAGGTGATACCTCGTTGTAGTTTTGATTTGCATTTCTCTGATAACTAGTGATGTTGAGCATATTTTCATGTGATTTTTGCCCCTCTGTGTGTCTTCTTTGGAGAAATGTCTATTTAGATCTTCCTTCCATTTTTTGATTGGGTTTTTTTTTTTTTGACATAAAGCTACATGAGCTGTTTGTATATTTTGGAGATTAATCCCTTGTCGGTCGCTTCATTTGCAAATATTTTCTCCCATTCTGTGGGAGTGCTTCCTTTGTGTTACTTTCCTCACTCACCTGTTCCTCACATCTTCTCCACCCCAGCACCTCTGCATCTGGGATGATGCCCTAACTGCTTTGTCTACATCTGGATCCCCTTCTCTTGATTCCATCCCCCCACACACACCTGCCAGATTCATGTTCTTACAAGTCCATCTGTTTGCCTTCCCTAAATAATAACATCTTGCTGTTCAAGGCCATCACTGTCTGGCCCCTCTGACTTCCCAGCCTGGTCCCAGTGAGTTCCTCCTTCATACCAGCCTTTGGCTTCCACTAAACTAACTGCCTGCCTCGATTTTCTTCCAACACGTGCTCATCCCCGCCTCTGAGCAGTTGTATAAGTGTGCTGGCTGAAAGGACAAGAATCTGGGTTTGCATCCCTACTCGGCCTCTCAACTGTTGGGCTATTTAGCTCTCTAAGCCTCTAAGCTTTGTGCACCTGTAAAGTGGAACTAAGATTAATTCTTGCACATAATGTTATAAAGATAAATGCTTATCACACTGCTTATCCACAGGAAGGAGTTGGTAAATATTGGTTATTTTTATTATCTCTCTAACTTTCCTTCCTTGAAGGCTGCTTTGCCCCTAAAGACTTTCCTAAAAGTCCAGTGATAACTAACACTTATATGGCCTTTCTCACGTGCCAGGCATTGTTATATGGGCTTTCCAAATATTAACTCATTCATTCTTCATATCAACCCTAATATTATTATTATATCCATTATAATGTGGGCAAATGGGAATTCAGAGACATTAAATACCTTTCCCGAGTTTACCCAACTAAAGTTGACCCTGGACTAGCTCCAGCCTGCAAACCCCAAAGACTCCCTCTCCAGAGCCCCACTGAGCACCTGCTTTGTACCATCTCCTCTAGGGTTTATGTAAGGCAAGCACCAGGCCCCAACACATTGCCTTTCACCTGGAAGATGCTTGGGAATTAATATGTTTGCTGGGGATGATGGTGTGGCTCCAAGCATCTTTCTCCTCCCCTAATCTAGGCAGGGCCTGGATTAGTTTCCAAACTTTAACAAACACCCACAAATTCAGTGATATAAAACAATACAGATTTGTTATCTCACAGTTCCGGAGATTTGGAGTCCAACATAGGTCCCACTGGCTAAAATCAAGGTGTCAGCTGGGTTATGTTCCTTTCTGCAGGCTTCTCGGTACAGAATCCTTTTCCTTCCCTCACGAACATCTAGAGGCCGTCTGTGTTCCTTGGACCGTGGCCCCTTCCTCCATCTTCAAAGCCAGCAAGAGTGGGTCAAGCCCTTCTCACATTATAGCACTTTGGTTTTGTCTTCTGCCCCCCCTTCCACTTTTAGGAACCCTTTTTGTTACATTGGGCCGCCTGGATAATCCAGGGTCACCTTCCTATTTTAAAGGCAGCTCGTGGGACTTCCCTGGTGGCGCAGTGATTAAGACTCTGTGCTCCCAATGCAGGGGGCCTGGGTTCGATGCTTGCTCAGGGAACTAGATCCCACATGCATGCCGCAACTAAGAGTTTGCATGCCGCAACTAAGGAGCCTGTGAGCCGCAACTAAGGAGCCCACCTGCCGCAACTAAGACCCAGGGCAACCAAATAAATAAATATATTTTTAAAAATAAAATAAAATAAAGCAGCTCATTAGCAACCTTAACCCACTTGCCACCTTAATTTCCCTTGACCGTATAACATAGCACATTTACGGTTTCCGAGATTAGGGCACGCACATCTTTGGGGGACCATTTGTCTGCCTCCCACAATCCCATATAGAATTAAAAGTAAAAGCAATACCTAATCATAAAATAAATATGAAGAAATCTGACCAAATGCTAGTCTTTCTTGTCTACCTTGGTGACCTTGGAGAAAAATGAAATATACTATCTTTTTCCAAAATCACACCCTTAGCTGCCCCCGATTTGTGGTGCTCTGCGAGTGTGTCTCCTCTGGGTGCTGGACAGTCCAGCATGGACTGAGGGCTTGGCGAGGTGACAGCTGAAAGAGGCAGATGTGACTGCATCCCATCTGTCCTACTCCCTGGCCCTTGAAGGGAAGAGGGGACGGGATAAGATACAAAAAGTAAAGTGCAGCAGAGCAGACAGTGCGATGACCATGCAGAAAGGAATGAGTGGATCTAGGTCTGCACAAAGGGCGGTGAGAGGACATGGCACCTCCTTTCCCCCTGCTGTAGCCGGCCAAGGTGACAATGGGGCCGAGGCTCATGGGAACCCTTAAAACCAGGAAACAAAGTTCCAACAGGCCAATGGCAGTAGGGAGAGAGAGATTGGTGGGGAAAACACAGAGAGAAAATAAAGCCATGGTCCCATTCACATTAAATGCTTTTCAGTTTTTATTGTAATTAGATGTCTTTTAAATGTTAATGGAATAAATTGAATTTGACTTCCCTATTTTATCCAGATCCTGCGATTATGCTCAAGGCCCATCTTGAAAGGATGCCAGAGGGTGATGGATTAACTCTAAAATAAATCAAATTTCCCTTGCTACAGAGTGAGGGACACACAATAAGCATTCCATCCTGCCTCTGGTGATGGAAGGGTTGCCTCGCCTCTTCCCCTGGCCATCTGGGTGAGGGACAGCCTGAGGAAGAAGCTTGCTAAAGTTGTGTCATAAACCAAACTCCATCAGGGCAATAAACCTCAGTTGCCACAGCGCAGTGGGTGAATGGGCCTGGGCACCATTTCTGCCCAGCTTCCTACTCTTGCCAAGGGTCCCTCCCAGTAAATATCTAGCTAGCGAGCTCTTAGAAATGAGCTGGGAGTGATGCCAGCCAGACTCCCAGCTTGCCAGGATGGGTGGTGCAGGGGGCCAGCCACTTGCTCCCTGTGCTGTCACTGGTGTGGGGCTTTCGTGCTCGGCTCTGCTGGCTGGGGATCCTAGGACAGGAGCCGGGGGAGCCTGTGCACGGTCTCCTCCCAGGCCTGAGTCAGCTGCAGAAACTCCACCTGTGCCTGGAAAGACTGACACCAGGACCTGGGCTGGGAGACAGGCCGAACGGAGCCCTGGATCAGAGAACGTCAGATCATCCGAGTTCATTAGCAGTGGGGGTTCGGGCCAGGCAAATCGAAATGAAGATAGATTCCTACACTTAAAATCCCCCAATTTACCTCCATCCTCCTGTATTCACACCCTCTCTTTACCCTTTCCCCTTTATTAAAACTTTTCACTTCTCTCCTCCTTTCACATTTATATACAAGTTATGGATAGAACCTCCAGGGTTGTTTGCATAGAACAGGAATCAAAGCCTCCAGCTATAGGGACAGCATGCTAGTGGGGACATTTCAGGATGGCCAGGAAAGATGCTTCTGACCATTAAGGTCTTTCAGGAGTTTCTGAAGCCAAACTGAATATAGAGTTTCCAACAACAAAAATATATACATCTAAAAAATGTTCAACTATCGATGATTGGGTGAATATGGTATTGATAAATTCTTAAAATGGAGTACTTATAGCCATCAAATTGGGAAAGACCATGGAGAGTCATGTAACGTGAAAATGTAATGGGGAGGGGGGTGTGGGTAGGGTGTAGGCTGTGGTTATTAAGGGAACATGAGAAACCCCTGCGGTGATGGTATAGCTCACCATCCCATTATGGTGGCAGATGCACAACCTATACATGGGATCAAATTGTGGAGAACTAAGTACACATGCCAAAATGAGTAAAAGTAAAGTGAGGAAGATCTGAGTAAAATCTGTGGATTTTACCCACTTCAGTATTCTGGTTGCAATATTGTACTATAGTTTTGCAAGATGTTAACCATTGGGGGAAACTGGGTAAAGGACATAGGGGGTCTCTCCGTATTATTTCATAAAACTGCATTCACATCTGTGATTATCTCAGCCAAAATTTCACTTAAAAAAAGATTGGGATCCACAGGGCATGATTTAAATATCAATACATGGACATTGTTTCATCCATTTCAGGAAAGAATTGGATAAACTCACCCAGGGTGAGGTCAAAATATATGATTTAATGTAATACATTTTAGGAGAAAGTTCACACATGTATTTTTACAGGCAATTAGACTCCCATTTACTTAAAGCTGACAGAATGAGTTTCTTTAGAGCAAGGCCTATAATAAGAGGGGTGAAACAATTAATTTCCGCCTCTTTCAGCTCGCCTTAGTCCCGTGCCTGTTTTGAAATTTTGCCTTTTAGTGAACTAAGGGCGAAGAGGCTGCTGCAGAAGTGGGCAACCCACAGCCTCCCGCTCTGCAGGACATGCAGGCTGTGCTGTGGATATCCCCTCTGGGCTGATGGAGGAAAGAGACAAGAACAGGGCTGAGTGTATGCAAAGCAGCTCAGCAACTCATAGGTGTTCCTGGTATAAGTAAGTGTAAGAATAAGAATGGGCATGGCCTTCTAAACACGGCTGAAATGCTCCTGTTTCTACCATTTGCAGTAATTTTCTTAAATATTTATTAAGTGCCTACTGTGTGCAAGGTATCTTTTTAGGTACCCGGAAGACTACCCTGAACAATTCTCTTCTCTTATGGGGCTTAACTGTCCTCATTTTGAGACTGTGTGATTCAATTTTAAAAGTCCCCAAACAAAGCGACTTCTGGGCTGCACAAAGGCTACCACTTCGGGCAAGAGTTTAATCTCTGCGTTGTTATCTCATTTTGTCCAATCTGACAGGCTTTGATGTGCGGACAATCCCCCGGATTGCAAAGCACTAACAGATGGAGGGGATGGGAGGAAGCGGGAAGAGCTTCCCTCCCAGTTGGAGTGATTGATTTACATTAACCACATATGGCTACCGGGCAGTAGTCACTGCAGGTGGGAGTCTGGAGCCCTGGCAGCAGGCAGCGTGGTATGAGCCCTTCCTATTTTCCATGGGATTCGGTTTTCTCATACGTAGGCTGGGCACAGGGCTACACACCATCTGAGGCTGTTGTGACAGCTGTGGGGTTCTGTTTTGTTTTGTTTTGTTTTTTTAGTGAAGAATAGTTGATTTACAATGTTGTGTTAGTTTCAGGTGTATATAGTTTCAGGTGTATAGCAAAGTTATTCAGTTACTTATACATGTGCATATATATATATACTTTTTCAGAATCTTTTCCATTATAGGTTACTACAAGCTATTAAATATAACTTGTAATATAGTAGGTCCTTGTTGTTTATCTATTTTATATACAGTAGTGTGTATCTGTTAATCCCCAACTCCTAATTTATCCCTGCCCCACCCCATAGGCTTTTTAAAAATTTTTAATTTAATTTTTATTTTATAATAGAGTATAGTTGATTTACAGTGTTGTGTTAGTTGCAGGTATACAGCAAAGTGATTCAGTTACACAGAGACATATATCCATTTTTTCCCAGATTCTCTTCCCATATAGGTTATTACAGTCTGACATTTTCCCCAAGCACCTCCTTCTAGGGCCTCAGTAGAACAAGAGGCTCAATTAACACTTGCAGATTTTAGTTCAATTCCATAAATATTCAAGGATCCCAAGGTCATGTGCTGAGCTCTTGGGGTAGAGGGTGGGTATTTCTGACAGCTAAAACATTTCTCTTTGGGCTTGAAAGAACTAGACTGTGAACAACTAACAATCCCACATAGAATAATAAAATGCACATCAATACAGATCCATGAAAGGAACTGGAAGAAACATCGTCAGTGTTCTAATCCACTGGTCAAGCACACACTGTAGTAATGGTAGCATACTGAATGTCTTTGATGCGCTAGACACGTGTGCTCGACCCGAGGCTTCCAGAAATAAATACTGAAGCTGATGTCCTTAATGATCTCAAAGTCCAGTAGGGGAGACAAATAAATAATTATAATTGTAGTGTGATTAGGTGCTAGGAGAAAAATATGTACAGGGCTCCCGGGAAAGAAGGGGTGAATTAGGAAGAATTCTTACACGAGACTTAATAGACAGGTACAAGTTTCCCATGTGATCCAGTGGGGGAAGGCACCCCAGGTAGACACATCTGTATGCGCAAAGTATGATGACCCCAACATTTTGGTACTTTAGGGAAGGGCAGGCAGTGAGCTGTGGCTCCAGCTAGATTTGAAAAGCAGAGAATGCGGGAATATGAGGGTGAGATGTAAGGATCCAAGATCATGGAGGTCCTATAATGCTCTGCTGAAAAATCATGCTTTCTCCTGTAAGCTATAAGGATCCCTGAAGGGTTTTGAGAACTGACAATCAAATTTGCTTTTTAGAAGGAGAATGATTTGGACATAGGTGAGGAGATGAACTGGAGATGGAGAGACCAATTTCCCTACGTGACCATTTCCATGGTGATGATGAGGGCTTGAACTAAAGTAGTAGGAGAAGGAAAGGAAGAGGAGTCCAGAGAGATATTAACAAGTTGGCATTCCAAGGACTCGGTGACTGTTAGGATGGATGTGGATGATGGGAAACTTGGGAATGATTTTGACTGAAGGCCTTAAGGAAGACTACGGATGAGATGGCAAGACTTACGGAGGAAACAGCTGTGGGAGGCAAAGAAGCATAAGCATTTTCAGGAAGCTGTAAAGGTCTGGGAGAGAGGCGTGCAGGCCTGTGAGTGGGACGCTCTTCTGTCTCCGACGCACTGGCTGCCCCGGGACCTGTAGCCACATAGAGCAGGCCCCATAAGAGCCTCTCCTGGGCATAGCGACACCATGGGCACATGCCTCTCCTCCCTGTCTCCATCACATTTTCTAAAGACTCTCATGAGAGCCCACTGTTGGCAGAGCCACGTTCAGAAGTCAAACTTGATAACTGATGCTGTAATCCTCTGGATTCCCTCATTAGCAGCTGTTAATGGCTGGTGTGCTGACGATTCAGTTAAGGCTCTAATAGACCCGCTTGTCAACTGCATCCCTTCAAAGGGAAGAGCAGAGCTGGGAGAGATGACTGAAGCAGGCGGTGAAGGTCCTCAACAGCACCAGAGCCCGCCCCTCCCCACTGTCCTGGCCTGGGTTTCCTGGGTCTGGATGAGGCTCCCCAGAAGCCCAGCCTGGTGGAAGGATATTGGATTGCAAAGGGAAAGACATGGGCCTAGGACAGCTTCCAGCCAGGAGTCTGGAGACTTTGTTGCAATAAGAGGGTCCTTATTGGGAGAGGTCCTTGCCCTCTCCCAAGACAATAACTATGAATTGTCTTTATTCCACTGCACCCACAGCCCCAACTCAAGGGCATATTCAGAGAACCTGGACAGGAGTCGCAAAGGATGCTACTGCAGCACCTCCTCCAGCATCTGCCCTTGGGTCCTGGTCCGTTTCCATCTCTCTGCCACTTTTTTCCTCCCAAGACCTTTGTTTTCGGAGATTTGAAACTTGCAGAGTCGTTTGGTGGAGGTGATGGTGTTGCCAACCCTAGGACCTGACACAATCTAAAAGGCCCAGAGGAAGGCTCTGCGTGGGGCCTGTGCCTGTGGTTTATGGGACCAGCTCTAAAAAGATCTGACTTTTTAGAGCCAAATTCCTCCCCAGCAGAACTTGGATATCCCTGGTAGCATGTGTCTCTAATGGGAGGGAGACTCGTGTGTATTTTCCAGTGGTGATTGGAAGAGAAGTAGTCTCAAAGCTTCTTCTTTTTTTAAAAAATATTTATTTATTTATCTATTTATTTATTTGGTTGCGTCGGGTCTTAGTTGTGGCAGTCCAGCTCCTTAGTTGCAGCTCACGGGCTCCATAGTTGTGGCACGTGAACTCCTTAGTTGTGGCATGCAAACTCTTCGTGGCGGCATGCAGGATCTAGTTCCCTGACCAGGGATCGAACCCGGGCCCCCTGCACTGGGAGTGAAGGGTCTTAACCACTGCGCCACCAGGGAAGTCTCTCGAAGCTTCTTAACCAGCCCTTTATTTAGTTGGTCAGTGGAAATGCAAGCAGGTTCAATTTTCTCTGGGTCAGCATCAGAATTGGGTCAGCATCAGACTTCAATATCATCACCTCTGATGGCTCTATTTTTCCCTTCATTTCCTCTATCCTTTATTCTTTTAATCCTCACTTCTGAAAAAACAAAGAACATAAATGTAGATGTTCCTTAAAGCATGAACTATCCTATCTCATACCACCAGACTTTTCAGTTCCCGCAACCATCCCTCCCCCGCCGCCCCTGACACAAGCCTTGGAGCCTCCAGTATCACACCCAGACCTTGGGCTAGTCCTCCAAAGTCATGTTGCAAACCCATTGCCACAGAAAAACTAGAAACCCAGGAGCTTAAGCATACCACCTCCTGTTCTTGGCATCTTCTTTCCCAGCCCCGCCTGTCTTTCTCACCTCAGTTTTCTTCCACAGCTGATGGCAGACAGTTTCTCTGGAATGCTCTGTCAGAATCGGCCAGCATGGGACCTCCCTGGTGGTCCAGTGGGTAAGACTCCACGCTTCCAATGCAGGGGGACCGGGTTTGATCCCCGGTCAGGGAACTAGATCCCACATGCATGCCGCAACTAAGAAGTCCACTTACCACAACTAAAGGATCAGGCATGCCGCAACGAAGATCCATCACGTGGCAGCTGAGACCTGGAGCAGCCTAAATTAATAAATAAATTAAAAAAAAAAAAGAATTGGCCAGCATGATACTTGGAATATGCAATTTCCCATGCTTCTTGGGCCTGGATAAGGCAACCAGCAATCCTACCTGCTAGACTAGAGGGCAGGAAAGAAACTGAAGACACTATGCAAGGCTTTTCATAGAGATCCCCTAGAGGCCAGAGCAAAGAACTGGCAAAGAAAACAGCTGACCCTAGTATTGACCTAAAGCAGCAGAAACAACATTGAACTAAGAGCTCTAGCTAGTCCTACAAACTTTGGTTAAATCCTGTCTCTGCTCTGGAATAATCAATAAAGGGAGGAGATCGTGGTGCGCATAATTCTATGACAAGCACCAGAGGAAGGGAGGCCCTATCCCCTTCTGATGTTCCCAAGATCCCAGGCTTGCCACCCGCCTTCCTGCATGTAGCCAGAATTACAGGTGCTGAGCTCACCCTGTCAGAGCTGCCCGTGCTGGGAACACACTCTGCAGATCTTACTACCTGCCCTGGCCCTACAGACCATGTTAAAGAAAAACCAACATAACTAGGCTGTTTTCTCTCCCCAGGAGAGGAAAGAGAATTTGGCAAAATGTTGTTAGGAGGTCACAGAGGTAAATCATGTTACAGTTGAGGCCCCGAAGGAAGGTAATGTGAGCTACAGAGTTAGCATGGGAAGCAGATTTCTAAGATGGCCCATGACCTTCACCCCTTGGTGTCACTCCCGAGATGATGCCTACTCATCAGGTGACCCTGAGACAGGGAGGTTATCCAAATGGACGGAACTTAATCACATGAGCAGTTTAAAGCAGAAAGCTTCCTCTGGCTGGTGGCAGAAGGGGAAGTGAGAGAGAAGTGACATGTAAGAGGGATTTGATGTGAGGGAGGTTCTTTGTTGCTAAGACGGGGGGAGCCACAGGGAATGACCTGAAGAGAGTGGCCTCCAGAAGCTGAGAGTGACCAACGGCCAACAGCCAGCAGGAGGACAGAGACTTCAGTCGTGCAACCACAAGGAACTGAATTCCACCAACAACGTAAATGAGCTTCAAAGTGGATAATTCCCCAAAGCCTCCAGACAACAGTCCAACCCAGACAACACCTTGACTTCAGCCTTGTGAGCAGAGAACTCAGCTGAGCTCACCTGGCCTGTAGAGCACTGAGATAATAAATGGGTACTGTTTAAGCCATGGAGTTAGTGGTAATTTGTGACACAGGAACAAAGCTAATACAATACTTAACTCTGACTCTCTGCCATTCTGTCCTTACTGAATAAAGAGGCTGGGCATCTTGGATCGGGGTCAAGCGTTGATATCTCAAAAGAAGAAGCCCACCCAGTGCAATGGAAAGATTTCTAAATATGAACAGCAGGAGCCTGGGTTTCTGTCCCTGCCCTGCCATTTACCATCTGTGTTACCCTGATGAAGACACATAGTACTCCGCTGTTTCCTTACCTGTGAAATGAAGGGCTGGACCCAATCAGTGGTTCTCTGACCCGCTTTGAGGAAGCCTCCAGGGGCTATGTGGGTAAGAGGTGAGCAGACCCCCGCTTCAAAGATACAAGCTCCGCTTTGAACTGTTCCACTCACAGGGCTTCCGAATGAGATTTCACGAGAAGGGTTTCTGTTGCCAAAATGAAATTTGAAAACCACTGAGCTTGGTGATTATTGAGGCCCCTTCCAGTTCTCACATTCTTCCAGCATGAAGTTCAGGGGGACAGCAGCTGGAGCTGCAGGAAGAGTGGTGTGAATGTGGGCTTGAGTTAGTGGATATCCCAAATGAATCAGACACCAAACCATCTATTCCTCCCTCTTTTTCTCTGGAGGCCTGAACTTTGAGGAGCTACAGGTTTAAACCAGACAGACTCCAGTCCAAATCATGATTCCACATTCAAATCAAATCCACATGACTTTGGGTAAATAAACAAATCCCTTAAATCCTCAGAGTTGCAAATTCTTAACCTATAAAACAGTGACATCACCTACTTTCCACAGTTGTTGTATATATTAAGCAGTGCAATGGGCTGAATATTTGTGTCCCTCAAAACTCTCATGTTGAAAGCCTAACCCCCCAGGTTATGGAATTAGGAGGTGGGGCCTTTGGGAGGTGCTTATGTCGTAAGGGCAGAATCCTCATGAATGGGATTAGTGTTCTTATAAAAGAGACCCCACAGAGCTCCCTAGCCCTTTCTGCTACATGAGGACAGAGTGAAAAGATAACAGTCTAAGAACCAGACAGTGAATCTGCTGTCACCTTGACCATGGATTTCCCAGTCCCTAGAACTGTAAGAAATTTCTGTTATAAGCTACCCAGTCTATAGTATTTTGTTATAGCAGCCCAAATGGACTAGGACAGTGTGGTCTAAGTTGCTACAATGGATGAACCCCAAAATGCAAGGCCAAAGAATAATAGAAGTTTTTTCTTTTTCATGTTAGTAGCCTAGAGCGGGCAGTTGGGGAGCGCTGTGCTCCAAGCATTCTTTGGAGGGATCCAGACAGAGGGTGGCTCTATCACCTTCAACTCATGGCTCCAATGGCTACTGGGGGATTGCCATCCCAGCAATCAAGGAGGGTGGTGGTAGGCACGAGCTCATGAACAAGGTTTATGGCCAGGTCTGAAAAGAGCTCACATCACTTCCATTCACAGTCTATAGATGAGAGCTTTTTCATGTGGCCACACCTGGTTCCAGAAGGAGCCAGAAATTAGTCCTTGGCTGAATAATTACCTCTCAGCTAAAATTCTATTACCCTGGGTTTGCTCAGAAATCAGTGGTAGTTTCCATCATATTATACACAGAAAAGTGCTTAATACCTAGGAGGCTGGTGCTCAACATCTCCTAATAAGCCCAGCTTTTTTAAGTAAGCAGGTTTCTGTGTGGGGATGTGGAGGTGACCAGCATTATTTCATATCCTTATTTCAGAATTCTTCAAAGGGAACCTTCCTATGCTGTTAGTGGGAATGTAGAGTTTCCACTACAGGAAACAGTATGGAGGTTCCTTAAAAAACTGAAAATAGAGCTACCATATGACCCAGAAATCCCACTCCTGGACATATACCCAAAAAAGATGAAAACGCTAATGCAAAAAGATACATGCACCCCAGTGTTCATTGCAGCACTATTTACAGTAGCCAAGACAGGGAAGCACCTACAAGTCCATTGACAGATGAATGGATAAAGAAGATGTGGTACATATATATACAATGGAATATTACATAGCCATTAAAAAGATGAAATAATGACATTTGCAGCAACGTGGATGGACCTAGAGATGATCATATTAAGTGAAGTAAGTCAGACAAAGACAAATATCATATGGTATCACTTGTATGTGGAATCTAAGACATGATACAAATGAACTTAGTTACAAAACAGAAACAGACTCACAGACATAGAAAACATGGTTACCAAAGAGGAGGGGGAGGGTGAAGGGATAAATTAGGACTATGGGATTAACAGATACACACTACTGTGGATAAAATAAATAAGCAACAAGGAGTTACTGTATAGCACAGGGAACTCTATTCTGTATTTTATAACAACCGATAACGGAAAAGAACCTGAAAAGAAAATACGGAATCATTTTGCCGAAACTAACACAATATTGTAAATCAACCCTACTTCAATTAGCAAACTAAAAAGATTTTTTAAATAAAGAAGAAAAAAGAATTTTTCAAAGCTGCTTTCAATCTACTTTCCCTAGGTGGCTCTCTTTGGCTGCCCCCCTCCCTCCTAGACTGGATACATTCATCCGCGGATACCCTTCTAAGGCCTCAATCTCCCCCAGGTCGCAGACTGTTGCCCTCACTGGCCTACCTGGAATCTGGTCATTTGTCAGGCCTGCTCTTCATCACCAAAGGACTTCAGCAGGAGTGTGCCAAGCAGGCTGTCAGCCACAGGCAAGGTTTCTGAAAAAGATGTGCAGCATCAGAAAATTCAGGTCCCTTGAACAACTCTGTTAATATTTGGAAATTAGTTCCCTTTCTCCTTATCGTGCTACTGGGTATTAGAATACAAGAGCAGGGACGAGAGCAATGCAAATTAAAATGATGTTCTCCTCATAAACTACACGGCCATGGGAGGGCAGGCCCTATTACCTATAACCTTGGGATTTCTGGAGGCCCCGCTTTCATTGGACCAGAGTCACCTTAGGGACAGTTAAAGGAAATTTTCTGGGATTTTTTTTTTCCTTTGTATCGAGCAACTACTGATAAGGTACATTTAAATTAACATTCTTTGAATCCCAAGCCCCGAAAACAGCTGCTAAGAGCTGAGCTCCACAACTCTGGCTTCCGATTTCACTCCCACAAACATGGAGCTCTGGTTGCGCCCAGTTCGGGGTGACAAAGGGCTGTCCGTTTCCTCAGTGGGGCAATTTAGCTTTAGAACTGGGTGTGAGAGCACGCCACTGTGTCCGCACCCAGGCCACCAGATGAACAGCCATCAGTGGCCCCAGTCTCCCCCTACCCTCCTATCAGGAAACTTGCTGTCAGGAAAGACGTATATACTTTAAAGAGTCAATGACTGGTTAGACCTATATGATCGCTCTCAAGGTTCCTGATATTTTAACAAATGATCTTGGAGAGGAAGGGACGAGCAAGCAATGGCAAAATTTTAGGCACTGATGCGGCATTTGGGGAAAGACATGGTCTTCGTTTCTCCCAACACACACAACCCCCCCTAAATCACACGGGTGAGGCAATGACCTGCTTCACCTCATCACAGGACCAGGTCCACGGGGTGGAAGAGACAGGGTGGAACAACCCGTCTTACTACAGGATCATCTTACTACAGGAGGGTGGCATTGAGGGAACTAAGTGACAAAAACAAAGAAACCAGTGAAAACACACAGCGGGGAGTGGAAGGGCGAAGTTTGAAAGAGCTTTCTGCTCCTAGTGGGAGGAGTGGAAAACCACCCAACTCATTGCCATCCGCCCCTTTGTTTTCCAGATGCAGAAACCGAGATGTTAAAACCCCCCAGTGGTGGCTCAGGCAGTCCGAAGGAAAACGAGGTCAGAACCCACGCCCTTCCCCTGGGCTCTTACTCTCATTTGAGAGGAGCCACCGCCAAACGTCTGAGTTCCACTGACCTTTGTAGCAACTGAAGTAAGAAAACAACGTGAAAAACCATCACCTTGTTGGTGCCATTTTCATACAGATTGTCGGTATCTCTCCGCACAATCAAAGGGCAGCATTTTCTCCAGGCCTTCACCTCTTGCCTGATGCAAACAAAATGCGCCGGTATCACCCTTTTCTCCTTTTTTTCTCTAGTAGTTTGATGCTCCCTTGGATGCTCGTGCCACGTCCAGGCCTCAGGAAAGTACAACCTCCTGCTCATTTGCAGCAATAGAGCTGGGCATCAGGAACCATCCCCCGGGACAGTCTGTGTGCTCTTAGTCAGACACGTTCTGCTTGACTGTGCCAGCTCCTCTCAAGATCCACCAAGACCAGAAGGAAGAATTGCTGGGAGGGGACAGGGCTGGGGACTGCAGAGAAGGCTGCAAATGAGGAAGGGGTGGGCAGAAACTAAAGGGAAATGTCAGTGCCAGCAGGTGCCCTGTGACTGGTGTTAGTTACATGGCTCACGTTGCAGCTCTGTCATTTATGTAGATCAAAAAGGATTCCCAGGGCTTCCCTGGTGGCTCAGTGGTTGAGAGTCTGCCTGCCGATGCAGGGGACACGGGTTCGTGCCCCGGTCCAGGAAGATCCCACATGCCGTGGAGCGGCTGGGCCCGTGAGCCATGGCCGCTGAGCCTGAGCGTCCAGAGCCTGTGCTCTGCAACGGGAAAGGCCACAACAGTGAGAGGCCCGCATACCACAAAAAAAAAAAAAAAAAAGGATTCCCAAAGAGCTCCTCCATAATTTAGCATTAGCCAGCTTTAAAACACAAACTTTCGCTACCTTTTCTCCATCGAGCTTTCCTTCTCCCAGTGGGAAATTTGAGGGAGGATTCTCATCCCTATCCTGTAGCTGCAGAGCTCTGCCGGGAAGGGCGGTGGCTGCCAAAGTCCTCAATGGCACCGTCCACCTCCTGCACCCTGGCACCCTGCTTATGCAAATACTGCACTCACATGGCCTATCCGTTCTGACTGCTCCAAGGTGATGACAAATTCGAGGGCGTGCGAACTCCTCTGGCTCACTTACAATCTGTGTAGACACCGAAGGCTGCCAGCCTTAAGGGAGTGGGAGGCAAGGCTGAAAGGCTCCCACTTTGGGCCATCACACTGGATAACACTGGGTATCACAACCTCCGCTCTATGAACGTCCTAAGAGCTTTGGAAAGGCAACAGCCCCGGACCTGGCCGCACTTCTCTTTGCAGCAGTGGGGATGCTTGGAAGAGAGGAGAGAGGGTTTTAAAAAGGATAACTGTTAAAGTTGGGCGATGGGTATGCGGGTTCATCATTCTCTCTACTTTTGTATATGTATTTGAAAATTCCCATATTAAAAAGTTAAAAAAAAAAGCCATGGTTGGTGTGGATAGGGACGGTGGGAGGGAGACGCAAGAGGGAGGAGATATGGGGATATATGTATACGTATAGCTGATTCACTTTGTTATACAGCAGAAACTAACACACCATTGTAAAGCAATTGTACTCCAATAAAGATGTTAAAAATAAATAAATTTTTAAAAAGCCATAGACGGCCCATCGGAAGTGCAGTTGGATGCCGAGAGGTGCCGAAAGCTGATAGTCTTGCCCAATTTGCTTTCTTGCCGAGGAAGGCAATTTAAGCCCAAAGAACAAATAGATACACAGGAGAGTCCTTAAAGTTCTCACTGTAATTGCGGAGCCTTGGGAGATGAGGAACTGGAAATTAGATGTGGGCTTAAACACTGAACATTTTCCCAAAAGGATAATTGTTTTAGTTTGTTTCCAACCCCCTTAGAATAAGGAAACAAAAGTCATATTAATACAGTATCCGAAACTCAGAGAATGAGTATATTTTGACTTAATATAGACTCAAAATAAGAGACAATCTTCTAAGGGTCATCAAACCTAGCCAGAAAAATAATTTTACTTCTGCTCTTAAACACCAACTTTTTCAATAAGATAAATTGATTGGTCAATAATAATAATTAGACTCTGACCTGACCTTAAGAAGAAAGAAATCTTAGAAAGAAAAATAGTCCCCCATTCTGACAAGAACCTCTGCTCTGTTTGGTGGAGGGGGGGAGGACAGAGGGGAAGAAGGCATGGGGAGTGGAGACCCCCTAAGATTGCCACCCACCTGCCAGGGACTTAGGATGACGGGAAATACAGCTCTGTTTTATTGCTGCTTTGAGGCTCAAATCACTTCTGATCTTCTTTCCCCTACAAAGTAAAAAATGGGGACTACATCCTCCTTAGATCACCTGAAGTGTAAATACCATCTCATACTGGAACCAGAGGCAGGAGATGAGGAGTGAAGTGGGTGATTATTTCTATTTCTATTTCTTTCTCCGTTTTCCAACACCCAAGTCATTAGGCTGCTTTTCCTATTTTGCTCTAGAGTTTAAAACATGCAATGCAATTGAAACATTGGTGGGCTAGGGAGGATTTAGGTAAACTGGTCCTTAATAGCTCAGGCTAATTCTGAAGCCACTTGTAACAACATGAACTTCAACTTCACACATCAACTTCTCCCTCCCCTCCTGCCGAGGGACTTGGGGAGCTCCTAGGGCCACCCAGTGAGGGTGGCAGGGAGGAGTGGACGATAAGTTTCAGGTCTTGGGTCAGGGTCTCTGAAGACAGTTCTATAGGCATGAAAAATTAGTAAATTCTTAAAATTACAATTTAAAAATTAATTTTTAATTAATTAATTTACAATTTAATTTTTAAAATTACATTCGTTAAACAACTGCATAATCCAAAACCATAACTTGGGTCTAGATGAAATGAAGCTTTTGCTCTAGATTTAAATATGGTTTAGTTTCAGTTGCAGGTTTCTGTTCAACACCAAGATTCTTGAGGACCTTCGCGGTGGTTCCAACGTCAAGGACATACACCATCCTCCTCCTGCTTCTTTTTCTCTACTGTGCCCTGCCTTAGAATGCATTGTCCCGCAGAATTCACTCTCAGGTCTGGCTTCTGGGACAATAAACCTACTTTCTGAGAGAGCACGGGGATCATCAAAGCATGAACTGTACTCAAGTTTCCAATTACAGAGTAGGCACTCTGTCCAGCATGAGATGAGTCCCGGGTTCCCTCGCTCTAGAGCCCTCTTCCAGCTTCTAGACCCATCTACTCAAAATCCAGCTTTGCACTTTTCTGTTTAGTAAGATACCTTTATTCTTTCCTGTCTCAATGACTGCCTCATGGTCTTTGTGACCTCAGCCCCAAGCTGGGGATCTGGAGTCCTGAGTTTTACTCTCAGCTCTTCCACGAATGCACCATGACCTTGAAAAAGTCACATGACCTCGAACAAGTCACATGACCTCTCTGGGAATGAGTTTTCTCACCTGTAAAATAAAGAAGCTGAGCTATCCTACCAGTAGAGCCTTCCCAGCTTTCATTTTGTTAGAAAATCAGCTGCTTCCTCCTCTGGGCTCCCACAGCGTGCTGTTCTTCCTCTGTAGACTTTTATTAGAGTTTATCTCTTTACAAACTATTTCCCCACTGAACTACGAGCCTCTCAAGAAGAAAGGCTGTATCATAGTTATCTTTGTTTCCTCTGTTCCTGGGGAGGAGGGGGTAAAGGGGATGGAGTAGTACCAGCATTTGTTGAGCTCTTAGTTGTGGCATTCGGGATCTAGTTCCCTGACCAGGGATCGAACCTGGGCCCCCTGCATTGGGAGCACTGAGCCTTAACCACTGGACCACCAGGCAAGTCCCTGTGGAGCTTTTATTAAAGGGAACACTGTGTGACACATCATACATAAAGTATTTCTTTTAAAACTCACAATATAAACATTGTAATCCCAAACCTGCCATTGAAGCAACCCAGAGGTTAATTTACCCAGGTCACAGAGCTGGACCAAAAATGAAATCCAGGTTTCCCTTTTTTGTCTACTCTCCCAGGACTTAGCACGGAGCAGTAGGGCTCTGCTAAGACTCTCCCAATATCTAGAAGATGCTCAGTAAATACTTATTGAATGGATGCTAAGTAAATTCTTTTGTATGGCTTTTGGTCAGGCTGGGATGTTCTTTGATTCTTTACCGTCACTGAGGAGGGAGGAGACAGAGTCGAAGTGTGGGATAGGAGATGAGAGCACAGGGTGAAATTTTATTACAAGGATGTAAGGATTCTTTAATTAAGAAGGGGGGCAGGGCAGAGCTCTTACTGGGTATGAAGAAATAATGATGAAATATTCTCAAGGTAACTCAAGGTCTGGGTACCTCACCCTGAAGAATAAGCCAAAGCCCTAATTTGCATCATCACTCAACCTACAAATTCAGAGAGGACATGATTGTTTACACAGCGCTGAAAGGTCACATAACTCTTTCTTGCTCCGGTGCCCCTCCCAATTACATACAGGCGAGCTGACAGAGAAATCTATATCAAAGCCTCAAAGTGTAAGGGACTTCCAGCTCCAGAAGCCTGCCCGGTGCTTGCCCCGAGACCATGGCAAACACTGTGGGCTCCCATCATGTTGCCCAAAAGGCAGAGATATTGGAATTGAAATGGATTACTGTCTTCAGGGCACTCCAGACTAGTACCATCACCTCAGAAAGGCTCTTTGGTTCTAGTTAATTTATTTTAAGCACAAATAAATTCTAGGAGCCAGCTGAGTTAATGTTTGCCTCCAGGGAGAAAGGAAAAAGAAAAGAGATCATCTGTTATTAAGGGCACCTTAGCATGGTGCCTGGAGCTCTTAACCCATTCAGGATACACATCAGTCTCTCACAGGGACATCTGATATTGTTTTAGCAAGGAGGCTGCAAAGCAGTGAGGAAAAGGAGGTTCACTTCTGTCTAGTGGCGAGTTAATGCCTGTCTGCAGGCAAAGTACCAAGCAAATAGCACACTGCATTTAGTTCTTTTTAAATAGAGTACTGTTTTAATAGCTGGTTGGGGGACAGGGCTGTTTGATATCCATTTATGAAACAAACAGCAGGTCCTAACATTACAGAGGTGGTCTGCACTATAAGGGGTCCTGTAAATCTAAATGCCATCCAGTGGCCCTAAATTTGTTTTTTTCTGCTCAACCATGTAGTGGATTTTGTGCAACCATTCATTCAACAAACCCTTACTGAGCACCTGCCATGAGAGGTAGAACATTCAAGTCGTTAAGAACTTGGATTCTGGAACCATACTGCCTGGGTTTGAATCTGGGCTTAACTACTTGTTAAATCTGTAACTCTGGGCAAATTGCTTATATTCCCTGTGCCTCAGTTACTTTATCTGTAAAGTGGGGATAATAATAGTACCAATTTTGGAGGGTTGTTGTGAGGATATATTAGCTAATGTGTAAAGCACTTGGAGCACCTCTATGACATGGTGAGCGCTGTGTAAGTGTTGGTTATTACTGCATGCCAAGTGCAGTAGTCAAACCTATTGAAGTGGAACAGGACTCTATGGTCCTCGCCCCACACACACACATGTCCTCTGTCTGCCTTTGGTCTGTGGACGAAGAATAAGTTTAATCATAGAAGTGAGCAAATGCAGAAACAAAGGAAAACTGTCCAACAAGACTAAATAATAATAGTTTAGTCATTAAGCATACTTAAGGACTTCCGGTTCCTTCTCAAGGACTATAGATAATATTCTGAGCCATATCCTGGGAGCTGTCTTGTCGATACTGAAACTCTCACCAGGTGGAAGAAGTTAACTACATGATGACCAGACTGTAGCCATGACATAAGCTGCCACAATTCTGAGAATTTGCCTCGAAGAAGTGGAAACAAACCAACCCCGGAACTGAAGACTAACTGTGCCTAAAATAATCAAGAGGATGCTGGGCAGACGACCCATGGCCAATTTCCAGATGCCTGTGAGAGATGACTGTTTCTGCATGTAGCCCCCTCCCTCTGTCTACAAAAGATCTTGCCCACTGGTTGTCAGTGGTAGGAAGCTGGCCTTTGAACAGGAGTCCACCCTACCTCCCACCCCACCCCGCCCAGTTGCTGGCATCCAAAATAAAGCAAACTTTCCTTTCCACCAAACTTCCCTCTTCATTGGCTTTCGAGCAGCGAGCAGCCGGACTCCCACTTTTGGTTAGACTATCACCCAGGCTATTAAGATCCATAGGATGAAGACACCTTTCTCGTATGGGTCGAAAGGACAAGGGACACCTACATCAGCGATTTAGGGAAACTTTACAGGTTAAGACAGTATTTTTCCAAAAGTTTGGTACATGTGCCCAAGTTGGTAAATCAGAAGGTTGTATGCAGTATAGGGAATTTTTTCTTAAAATTTTAATATATGTGTAAAATCATATATATGTGATGATATGACAAATATATGTCACACATTAAATTTTTTAATGGATATTACTATTTAATAAATTTAGTTTTAAAAAATTAAGTTGATTTAAACAGAGAACTTCTAGTTTTTCATAGGATAATGGCAGCTGTTTTAAATTTCTCACATACCCCCCCCCCCCAAAAAAAAACAAATGGACCACGAGTGGAACAAATATAGTCAAACCTCTGGCCCTAGTGCATCACTAGGAGACAGAGTATAGTTCACTTTCCCTCCCACCTAAGAATCACCACCACCACCTCTGACACTGAGCATGGTGAGGTGACTTGCTTCAGCCAGTCACATGTTGGGGACATGATGCAGGCAGAAACCCGATATGTGCTTGTGTGGTTGGGTCTGGTCTCTTGCCATGAAAAGTATATGCCTTATTTAGCAGCTGGTCCAAGAAGGATGAGGGACACTTGAAGACGATGTGGATGCAACCTGCAGGTTATAACCAAACCCAGCCTAACCCAGAGTATATCAGCTGAGTCCCAGTTAACATGCAAAAACAAGTGAAAGTGAATATTTATTTATTTATTTATTTTAAACTTTTATTTTATTTATTTTTTTATACAGCAGGTTCTTATTAGTCATCAATTTTATACACATCAGTGTATACATGTCAATCCCAAACGCCCAATTCATCACACCACCACCCCCAACCCCCCACCGCTTTCCCCCTTAGGTGTCCATAAGTTTGTTCTCTACATCTGTGTCTCAATTTCTGCCCTGCAAACCGGTTCATCTGTACCATTTTTATGGTTCCACATATATGTGTTAATATACGATATTTGTTTTTCTCTTTCTGACTTACTTCACTCTGTATGACAGTCTCTAGATCCATCCACATCTCAACAAATGACCCAATTTAGTTTCTTTTTATGGATGAGTAATATTCCATTGTATATATGTACCACATCTTCTTTATCCATTCGTCTGTCGATGGGCATTTAGGCTGTTTCCTGATCTGGCTATTGTAAATAGTGCTGCAATGAACATTGGGGTGCATGTGTCTTTTTGAATTATGGTTTTCTCTGGGTATATGCCCAGTAGTGGGATTGCTGGATCATACGGTAATTCTATTTTTAGTTTTTTAAGGAACCTCCATACTGTTCTCCATAATGGCTGTATCAATTTACATTCCAACCAACAGTGCAAGAGGGTTCCCTTTTCTCGATACCCTCTCCAGCATTTGTTGTTTGTAGATTTTCTGATGATGTCCATTTTAACTGGTGTGAGGTGATACCTCATTGTACTTTCGATTTGCATTTCTCTAATAATTAGTGATGTTGAGCAGCTTTTCATGTGCTTCTTGGCCATCTGTAGGTCTTCTTTGGAGAAATGTCTATTTAGGTCTTCTGCCCATTTTTGTATTGCTTTGTTTGTTTTTTTAATATTGAGCTGCATGAGCCGTTTATATATTTTGGATATTAATCCTTTGTCTGTTGATTCGTTTGCAAATATTTTCTCACATTCTGAGGGTTGTCTTTTCGTCTTGTTTATGGTTTCCTTTGCTGTGCAAAAGCTTTAAAGTTTCATTAGGTCCCATTTGTTTATTTTTTGTTTTATTTCCATTACTCTAGGAGGTGGATCAAAAAAGATCTTGCTGTGATTTACATCAAAGAGTGTTCTTCCTATGTTTTCCTCTAAGAGTTTTATAGTGTTTGGTCTTACATTTAGGTCTCTAATCCATTCTGAGTTTATTTTTGTGTATGGTGTTAGGGAGTGTTCTAATTTCATTCTTTTACATGTAGCTGTCCAGTTTTCCCAGCACCACTTATTGAAGAGATTGTCTTTTCTCCATTGTATATCCTTGCCTCCTTTCTCATAGACTAGTTGACCAAAGGTGTGTGGGTTTGTCTCTGGGCTGTCTATCTTGTTCCATTGATCTATATTTCTGTTTTTGTGCCAGTACCATATTGTCTTGATTACAGTAGCTTTTTTTTTTTTTTTTTGCGGTACATGGGCGTCTCACTGCTGCGGCCTCTCCCATTGTGGAGCACAGGCTCTGGACGCGCAGGCTCAGTGGCCATGGCTCACGGGCCCAGCCACTCCGTGGCATGTGGGATCCTCCTGGACCGGGGCACGAGCCTGTGTCCCCTGCACCGGCAGGCGGACTCTCAACCACTGCGCCACCGGGGAAGCCCTTGATTACTATAGCTTTGTAGTATAGTCTGAAGTCAGGGAGTCTGATTCCTCCAGCTCCGTTTTTTTCCCTCAAGACTGCTTTGGCTATTCGGGGTCTTTTGTGTCTCCATACAAATTTTAAGATTTTTTGTTCTCATTCTGCAAAAAATGCCATTGGTAATTTGATAAGGATTGCATTGAATCTGTAGATTGCTTTGGGTACTATAGTCATTTTCACAATATTGATTCTTCCAATCCAAGAACATGGTATATCTCTCCATCTGTTCGTATCATCTTTAATTTCTTTCATCAGTGTCTTATAGTTTTCTGCATATAGGTCTTTTGTCTCCCTAGGTAGGTTTATTCCTAGGTATTTTATTCTTTTTGTTGCAATGGTAAATGGGAGTGCTTCCTTAATTTCTCTTTCAGATTTTTCATCATTAGTGTATAGGAATGCAAGAGATTTCTGTGCATTAATTTTGTATCCTGCAACTTTACCAAATTCATTGATTAGCTCGAGTAGTTTTCTGGTGGCATCTTTAGGATTCTCTATGTATAATATCATATCTGCAAACAGTGACAGTTTTACTTCTTCTTTTCCAATTTGTATTCTTTTTGTTTCTTTTTCTTCTCTGATTGCCGTGGCTAGGACTTCCAAAACTATGTTGAATAATAGTGGTGAGAGTGGACATCCTTGTCTTGTTCCTGATCTTAGAGGAAATGCTTTCAGTTTTTCACCATTGAGAATGATGTTTTCTGTGGGTTTGTCATATATGACCTTTATTATGTGGAGGTAGGTTCCCTCTATGCCCACTTTCTGGAGAGTTTTTATCATAAATGGGTGTTGAATTCTGTCAAAAGCTTTTTCTGCATCTACTGAGATGATCATATGGTTTTTATTCTTCAGTTTGTTAACATGGTGTATCACATTGATTGATCTGCGTATATTGAAGAATCCTTGCATCCCTGGGATAAATCCCACTTGATCATGGTGTATGATCCTTTTAATGTGTTGTTGGGTTCTGTTTGCTAGTATTTTGTTGAGGATTTTTGCATCTGTGTTCATCAGTGATATTGGTCTGTAATTTTCGTTTTGGAGTATCTTTGTCTGGTTTTGGTATCAGGGTGATGGTGGCCTCATAGAATGAGTTCGGGAGTGTTCCTCCCTCTGCAATTTTTTGGAGGCGTTTGAGAAGGATGGGTGTTAGCTCTTTTCTAAATGTTTGATAGAATTCACCTGTGAAGCCATCTGGTCCTGGAATTTTGTTTGTTGGAAGATTTTTGATCACAGTTTCAATTTCATTACTTGTGATTGGTCTGTTCATATTTTCTATTTCTTCCTGGTTCGGTCTTGGAAGGTTACACCTTTGTAAGAATTGGTCCATTTCTTCCAGGTTGTCCATTTTATTGGCATAGTGTTGCTTGTAGTAGTCTCTTAGGGAATATTGTTTTATACTCCTGAGTTTAAGGGTTATTTGTTTGGCAGCAATAGTTGACAGACATAGAAATTAGTACCAAACAGTACGGTACTGGCACAAAAACAGAAATATAGATCAATAGAACAGGATAGAAAGCCCAGAAATAAACCCACGCACCTATGGTCAATTAATCAATGACAAAGGAGGCAAGACTATACAATGGAGAAAAGACAGTCTCTTCAATAAATGGTGCTGGGAAAACTAGACAGCTACATGTAAAAAAATGAAACTAGAACGTTCTTTAACACCATACACAAAAATAAACTCAAAATGGATTAAAGACCTAAATGTAAGATTGGATACTATAAAAATCTTCGAGGAAAACTTAGGCAGAGCACTATTTGACATAAATTACAGCAATACCTTTTTCAACCCATCTCCCAGAGTAATAGAAAGAAAAACAAAAATAAACAAATGGGACCTAATTAAACTCAAAAGCTTTTCCACAGCAAAGGAAACCACAGACAAAAGGAAAAGACAACCCACAGAATGGGAGAAAGTATTTGCAAACTATGCAGCCAACAAAGGATTAGTCTCCAAAATTTACAAACAGTACATGTAGCTCAATATCCAAAAAACAAACAGCCCAATCAAAAAATGGGCAGAAGACCTAAATAGACATTTTTCTAAAGAAGACAGGCAGATGGCCAAGAGGCACATGAAAAGATGCTCAACATCACTAATTATTAGAAAAATGCAAGTAAAAACTACAATGAGATATCACCTCACACCAGTCAGAATGGCCATCACCAAAAAATCTACAATTAATGCTGGAGAGGGTGTGGAGAAAATGGAAACTTCTTGCACTGTTGGTGGGAATGTAAATGGATACAGCCACTATGGAGAACAGTATGAAGGGTCCTTAAAAAACTAAAAATAGAACTCCATATGACCCAGCAATTCCACTCCTGGGCATATATCTGGAGAAAAACATGGTTAGAAAGGATACATGCACCCCAATGTTCATTGCAGCACTGTTTACAATAGCGAAGACATGGAAGCAACCTGAATGTCCATCAACAGATGAATGGATAAAGAAGGTGTGGTATATATATACATATATACAATGGAATATTACTCAGCCATAAAAACAATGAAATACTGCCATTTGCAGCAACATACATGGACCTAGAGATGATCATACTAAGTGAAGTAAGTCAGACAAAGACAAATATCATATGATATCACTCACATGCAGAGTCTAATTTTAAAAAATAAAGATTTTTTAAATTTTTCGAAGTTTTTATATTGGAATATAGTTGCTTTACAATGTTGTGTTAGTTTCTGCTGTACAACAAGTGAATCAGCTGTATGTATACTTATATCCTAGCAGGATTTCAGAATTTCTATGGATCCCTCTTGGACCTCCCTTCCACACCCCCATCCCACCCCTCTAGGTCATCACAGAGCACCGAGCTGAGCTCCCCATGCTGTACAGCAGGTTCCCACTAGCCATCTAGTTTACACATGGTAGTGTATATATGTCAATCCTAATCTCCCAGTTCGTCCCACCCTCCCTTCCCACACCCCTGTGTCCACATGTCCGTTCTCTATGTCTGCATCTCTATTCCTCCCTGCAAATAGGTTCATCTGTACCATTTTTCTAGATTCCACATATATGTGTTAATATACGATACAAACGAACTTATTTATGAAACAGAAACAGACTCACAAAATGTACTTCGAGAACTTATGGTTACGGGGAGGGGGGTGGAAAGGGGGGAAGGGACAGATTGGGAGTTTGGGATTGACATGTACACACTGCTAGTTTTTAAATAGATAACCAACAAGGACCTACTGTAAATATATATATATATATATATATATACACATTTATATATATTTTTTAAAAAGAAATTAGTACCAGAAGTGAGATGCTGCTGTAACAAACTTGAAACATTTGGTATTCATTTTGGGACTAGGAAGTAGGTGATGAAATGATGAAAAATAATGTCTATGTTGTGCAGTGGCAAATTATTTGGTAAATATTACCTGCAGTATCTTAGAAGGCGGAAAATGTACCTAATAAACATTTAGTGTCCAATGAAGTTTTGAGGTAGAACATTCAAAGTGCGAGCTGGTTGCGACTAGTTGCATTTGATATACATGAAAGTGATTAGATCAGAAAAATACCACCCAGTTTGCAAGCAATATTTAGAAGAAAATTACAGGGTTGTAAAATAAAAGTGCTTATTACTAAATCAAATTGTTACCATTATGACACAGCCTCAGAGAAAATGCCAAATCCAGGTTCTTCCAGTCACACATGACCTCAGAATAAGCATCAGATCAAGGGTGTGGCTATAAGACGTGCTTATATCTCTGAAGAGATGAAGGTAAAGTCTATTAGATCCTTTCAACTAAACTAGAGGGCAAGTAGAAAGCTGGAGAGCATGACCCCATGGAAGAGTGGAGTGTCCGAATTTGTTGCAATTTAAGTCTAGAAAGAGAAAGGCATGTATTAAAAAATATGTGTGTGTGTGTGTGTGTGTGGTTTTTGGCATTTGCGTTGATAGGAATCAAATGATAAAACAAGAAAGAACTCCCAAAAGGTAGAGCCAAGAATAGCGAGGAACAAGGGACTTAGGACTGTTCCTACGGGGGATCGCCAGGACCTAATGGAGGAAAATTGCGACTCCCAATATAGAAGAACCTGACAACACTTTCCCAGCAGGATTTCAGAATTTCTGTGGATCAGTGACTATGTGCTATATGATTGCTATTCTTTCCCTTTTAAAATTAGAAAGTTTAGAGTGCAGTTAATTGATGAGGGTGCAGTTTACCTGCTTCCGATCCACAATTTTATACTCTCTATACATGGAGTGGTGGTAGATAACAATTTGTCTTCTTAGCTCACAAATCTCTGGATCAAGAGAAGAAGACAGATACAGATTTGGTGTAGATTATGAGATCCTGGACTTCAAGCCTTATGCCATGATTTGATAAGGATTCGGGGGCTCTTGGGATGGGAGTGAGTTTATTTTGAATATGGGAGGGACATTGATATTTATTTATGAACAAGAGGGAAGCCTACAGTACATAAGATTATTGTTTGGAAAATATTCACTTCCTGTCTCTTCCAACTTCCACAGAGAAAACAAATTTTTCTGCCCCATTGATTTTGGATTCATTCATATGCCTTTCTTTGGTCAATGGGATGTGTTGTAAGTAGAGATTTGAAATGTGTTCTCATAGAGGGGCTTGGTTTCTTGCACTCCTGTCTTTTGTCCTGAAATAACACGTCTTCCAGGGCCACTAGGAGAATGAAAGGCACATTAAATAGATGTGGACCCAACCCACAGTTTGTAATTAAGACCAGTCAAGCTCAGTCTAGATCAGCCAAATTCCAACAAACCCAAAGATGATTAAGCAAGAAATAAATGCTTGTTGTTACAGGCTACATAGGTGATTTCTTACATGATAATAGCTTACTGATACAAAAAGAAAGCTACAAGCTTCATTTTACAAGTAAGTGGGAAAATGAACATCTAAACCAGAAGAACCACACCTGTAGCTCATGCTAGAGCAGAGATTCCAGGGACGACTGTGAAGAAAAGGAGAGTGCAATGTCCTAGAGATGGCAGAAGAAATATAAATATACCTTCAGAAAGTGACGATTTCATCCTGAGCTGAGAAATACTGAGAAAATGTCTGGGATAGTAAATAAGACTACTGGTAACTGGGAATTGAAAATAAGGGGGTTGAAAGGGTACTGTTTCAAAGCTGGCAGTATTGGAAAGGCACAGCTTCTGGGAGAGAAGACAAGTTGAAAAAGAACTTCTCTGTACCAGGTATCAGTTTACTGTCTCCCTGTTCCAAACCCACCCTTCCTTGACCTACTTTGTGATAATGAAGCTAGACCCTGTAAACATGTCTAGGACATGTTTGCAAAGGACAAACATGTCCTTTGCCAGCTGACACAATGTGAAGCTTTATCAACAGGAGATGCTGGAGTAACACCAAGGTGATAGCCACATGAAGAGGCGCTTCTTCCAGATTCTAGTCTACCATTCTTTATTCAGCATTGCAGCCTAGTGGCCATAATGGACCCATTCTAGCTGTGCCCTCAGGCCACTCTGTCCCTATCTGGTAAACACTTCTGACCCACTCTAGTGGGCTACTTCCTTGGTGCCTCCAATTACATCTTCAAGCCATCCTCTCCCCACTTAGCAGCTGGTTCTTGTTGGTTCCAGTGAACCACTTCCACAGCGGCTGCAGCTACACCCTTAGGCAACTGCATTGACACTTAATCCATGCCTTCCAGCAAGTCTTGTCTTTACAGGCAGGCTGTACATTCCTCTTTAAATAAGTCTGAATCTCACTCTTAAGGGATATAAGGATGTTCTTCTAAATCCTTAGTTGCATTATTTCTATTTTTCCTCAGCCTAAAAGCAGTAGCTGATTTCTTTAACTTGCTACTTCTGGAATCCTGAGAGTCCTCTTTTATCCCTTAGTAGTCAACTACCTACTACTAGATAACAATTCTTTATATTAATTTTTCAGGAAACATCATGCAAAGCTGCTACAAAAAGAAAATAGAAATTGAGAATCAAAACTTCTCAAATGATAAAAAAAATTCTCCCCCAAATCAACCATGAAGCAGAGGAAAACTGTAACACAGTGCCTCAACGTGAATTAAATATCATTTAAATAGTAGTTGTAGAAGAAAGACCTCTTTCAACCAGAAATTCAAAAACTCATTACAGACTTAGAAAAAAAAAAGACATAAATGAGAGTTGGCTGAACTTGAACTCAATGAAAAAAATTGAAGAAAAAGACAAATTCTTCTCAGAAATGAAGACTAAATTTTTATGAGCTCAGGTGAAAATAGACCTGATTGAAAGTATATTAAGTGAAATTGAGAAGAGAAATGAAAACAGCTGAGAGAATGATAAGAAAATAAAGAAGTAGGTGAAATAATTCCATAGAGGAAAAGCAAGCAGAACAAAATTAAAATGTCTAAACTATAATGCAAGAAAACTTTCAAAAAATAAAAAAAAGAACTGAATCTACATATTGAAAGAGTCCATAGTATACCTCAAAACACTGGAATCCAAATAATTAACACTAGGACATAGCATAGTAAAATTATTAAGACGCTGAAGTTAATTAAAACTTTTTTTTCTGGGACTCCAGACATAAAGACTAAATCATTTACAATTCGTGGATACCAATTTAGCCTCCACCTTCTCAAAAAAATACACAAAGCAACTCAATAATGAAGCAACATTGCCAATAACTCAAGAAACATAAAACTGGTGCATTTTTTACATGTAGATTTCACCTCAATACACCCATTTTCTTTTTTTAATGGAACTAAAAAAATGTTAGCAGAAGATTCTGGGGCAATCAGAAGACAGCAACTGCATAGTTTTTCTGTTTTTTTTTTTTTTTTTTAGTCTCCCTGAATCCTCACACTAAAACAAAGAACACAACTAGAGAGCAAAACCAAAAGTTCACAGGCAACATGAGGAGAATGTCAAAATAGCTAACAAGTATTGATTGGAAAGCCTGGCAGACCAATTTGACAAAAGAAGCTGAGACAAAGAGTTATTTTTCCCTCTCAGTTGTGGCTGAGTACAAGTGAACTGCAGTAAGGTTTGAAGACAATGGAGAAGTCTAGCATCTATAAACTCTCAAAATTGACCAGTTAAGGACCCCTTCCAAGAGAAAGACTCAGACTGAGGAGAAACTGTTGGGATGAGATTACAATTGAGCAGGATAAGGAAAATAGAGATGAAGAAAAAATGTAGAATAAATTGGGGAAGAGTAGCACAGCCAGCAGACTTCAGAAAGCCAAGTGCTATTTTTTCAGTAGGACACAAAACCACAGAAGAGAGAGCTCTTTGAAGTTAGAAAGTCTATTTTGACCTGAACACAGCTTTTTTCTAAAATTTCAAGGAAACATTTCATATAAATAAAAGCATGCAAAAAGTATTGAGGTCAAATCCCACACAAAATAACCATAAGAAAAAAATAAGAATAAAGAGCAGAATAATAAGCCTTCCAGGAAAGAAAAATGCCCACAAAGAGATCAAAACTGTAACCTTCTGTTTCAAAACTAACTGAAAGACATTTAAAAGTGATAAGAGAGATGAATGAATAATATAAATCAGAACTACAAAAACCTCAGAAATGAGGTAACAGAACTCAGGAAATAAAAACAAAAGAACAATTCATCTCAGAAGTGAGAACTAAACAAAAAAGAACACATGGGGGAATAAGTACAATAGACAGCTCCTTAAGAGGAATTAGAGGTGAAAACAAGGAAGTTTTTAAATCAAATAGGAATAAAGAAAGAAAAAATGAGATAAAGAGAAAAACATTAAAGATAGGCAAAGAAAATCTAGTATACAGTTAATAGAAATCCCTGAAGAAGAAAATCAAAGCAAAAGAACATCATAAATTAAATATATATATATAATCCAAGGAAATTTTCTTGTAATGAAAAAAATATTGAAAAAGCACAACACATATCCGGGCATATCAACTCAGAATGACCATGAGCAAGACAGATTTGTATAATTAACTGACTTTTAAAAAAGAAAGAAAATGAGCAATAACTAGATGAAAAGAGCAGGTGACTTATAAAGGAAAGAAAATTAGATCATTATCAGATGTCTGCCAGCAATGCTTTATGCCAGACGAAAAACCCAAGTCAGTTAAACTGAATGAGTACCAAGTTAACCTCCAACTTCTCAAACAATATACAAGTGACATAAGAATGATGCAATCTTTTCAATAAATTCAAGAAACTTAAAACTGGTGAATTTTACTGCATGTAAATTATACCTCAGTAAATCGAATTTTTTTAAAAACGTGAACTCAAAAAAAAAAATGATAGTAGAAGACAATGGAGAAACATTGGTAATATAATCAAGGAAAGAAAGAATGACCTAAGGATTTTATATCAAGCAAAACTAACCTTCAAGGATGAAGAACACAAACTGTTAATAACATACAAGAACCCGGAGAATACTGTTCCCATGAGCATTTCTTGAGAAATCTAGTAGAGAACAAGCTTCAGACAACTAAAATGACTACAGCACCTTTTACACAAGCATTAAGGATATAATTACGTGAACAGCTATGACTGAGGGCTGAGAAAGAAAAAGTATAGTATGAAATGGTTGTAACTCCGACAGTGAAGATATAGTAGAACTATAAAAAATGGGGGAGGGCTTCCCTGGTGGCGCAGTGGTTGAGAGTCTGCCTGCCAAAGCAGGGAACGCAGGTTCGTGCCCCGGTCAGGGAGGATCCCACATGCCGCGGAGCGGCTGGGCCCGTGAGTCATGGCCGCTGAGCCTGCGCGTCTGGAGCCTGTGCTCCGCAACGGGAGAGGCCACAACACTGAGAGGCCCACGTAGCGCAAAAAGAAAAAAAAAAAAAATGGGGGAGGAAAATAGGCAGTGTATATATATAATTTTAACATCATTTAGTAGTCATTCTGATGGTGGCAGTATTATTATTATAGGATGAACTTCCTCCCAATTAATAGACCAGGTGTCAAGACTGATGATGCCACAAATGGACCAAAAGGGTATGAAAATGTTTTACTCACGTGATAAGACTTTCTAGGGATGACAGGGTGGACTCCCAGTAGGTCCAAAATGTCTTCAGAGAATAAGGAGGGGCAATATTGTGGTCGGAGATGAGGCTGGGATGAGGGTTCCCATGCATAGCCTGGGCCTTGTATGTTGTGAACTTTCCAACAACACCAAGAGAGGGAATATGTGAGCTTTGTTATGGGCTTACCCAGACATAAGGCTCGAGGGAAAGAAGGAAAAGTGAAGCTTGAAAGCTGTCAGCACTCAAACATCCAAAGTGGAGTTTGAGACTCATTACACTGAGATTGCTGTGTGTGTGATGTGAGACAAAGAAAACAAGTAATATGGGATACTTTCATTCTAATATTCCCTGTGTCCTTAGGAAACAGAATTCTCAGTGTGGAAGCAACAAGATAAAAATATATATAATATACAAATGCGATAAAAGAAATGTAATCTAGAAATCTAAAAATGTAATCTAGTAAAAGTTAAGCAAAAATTCCATAGTGCTGGATGTGAACTTGAAGTAGCAGTATGACTTCATATGACATTTGATATTGATACATATTTATAAATACACAGCAGTATTTTATTTATTTATTTATGTCCTAGCTCTGTCCTTGGAAAATATGTAGAAACTATGACCAATCCTGTAGCAATAAGCCTCCCTAGGACCCAGATTTTGCTCTCAAAATAAGATTCTTCACTAAGAGATACAGAGCTTCTTGGAGAAATGGCAGATTCCAGGTCTGAGGCATGAAATATTGGAATATTTTTTAAGATAGCAAGAAAGCTATCAAACAGTACTCGGGTCATCACAAAAGAACTCAGGAGCTAAACTGAATAGGCTCCAGAAGGCCAAAGATAGGACATTTTGAGCTTCATTTAGTACGATAATTAGAATTGATTTAAACCCTTCAAATATCTACGAGTTTATAATGATAGGAAGAAGAAACTAATTGGTCACTTTCAGAGATTGAAATAATAGAATTAGAATATCATCACTTTGTATCCCCTAATGAATTAATGGATCTGAGCTTTGAAGTTGACAGGTATCATGTGCCTCCCAGTGAAAGAGCACATCACTACCACTTATATTTTTGCCAAATGGATTGAGCCTGAGTTTATCCAAGCCTCGGAATCCACCTGCAAATTTACAGAAAACCTGGAGGAAAAAGGAATATGTTGGACCGCATCGTGAGTATGCAATCAGCAAAATCCAGACTGAATAAGACTCTACCAGGCAAACAGCCCAGATCTATGACAACAAATGCTCAGTAAAATAAAAGAATGGTAGGAGAACCTATAGATTAAAGAATGCATTAGGGCTTCCCTGGTGGCACGGTGGTTGAGAGTCCGCCTGCCGATGCAGGGGACACGGGTTCGTGCCCCGGTCCGGGAAGATCCCACATGCCGCGGAGCGGCTGGGCCCGTGAGCCATGGTCGCTGAGCCTGCGTGTCCGGAGCCTGTGCTCCGCAACGGGAGAGGCCACAACGGTGAGAGGCCCGCGTACCGCAAAAAAAAAAAAGAATGCATTAAAGGCATATCATGTTTCTATAAAGAGCGCGACTAAACTACTATGCCCAGGGATACAAACTGGGATGATAAAACTATAAGGAAACACCCAAAAAGTCAAGATAGTGGTTACTTGTGGGAGAAGGGAAGGGAGTTCTGGTTGAGACACGGCACATGAAGGAGGTTCTGAGGCAGGTAGCAAAGTTCTATTTCTTGACCTGGGTGATAATTACAAAGATGTTTGCCTTCATTAATTAATATATATGTTTGTGTGGCTTTCTATATCTGTTTCTCAACTATGAAATGTTTTTTTTTAAGTTGGGGAGGGGAAATTGGGTTAAACAAATATTTAATAAATAATCATGTTGGCGGTAGGTGGATTTGGAAAAAGTCAGGAGAGTACCTAGCTGCCTAAGTTTCAAAGAACACTAGTGTTTAAGAGTTCAGGTTCTGGACAGCCACAAATGGGGGTTGAAATTCCTATTCTGTTAAGTATTGGCTGTGTGACCTCTAGGCTTCAATGTCCTCACCTACAGAATCAATACAATAATTATAACTACCTAATAGGATAATTGTAAGGTATAAATGAGATAATACATATAAAGCACTCAGCAAAGTGCATGCCACATAGTAATCACTCAATAAATGATATTTGTTGTTATTGTGGTGGTTGTTTGGAGGAATGATAGAAGCGTTTATCTAAGTATAATTTCCATGGACCACTGGGGACTTCTGTGAGACCTCTTTTGATATCCATTGCAGCTGAGAAGTTCTTTTTCTTCTCTGCTCCAGTTATAGTCCTGAGAAAATTCTAACTTAATTTCTTTAAACAATAAACGCTTTGGGATACAAAGGAAAATGGAAAGTGTTATAGATTTCCAAATTATATTAAACCAATATAACTTGCTGCCCAGCTGCCACAGGGACCAACATGGCAGTAACTGCTAGATTGACGGGGACCAGAGAATTTGTGGGAACTCATTTAGCCTATGGCTAGTGTGCCTACCATCTCCCCAGGTGTCAGGAGACAATAGTTATGCTAATGCTCCCAAGTTGGGTCAATATTTGGATATGTGGCCTCCAAAGCAATTACCCTTCTCAGCATACTTTCCACTGATACCTTTGTCAGTCTTATTACATATATATGTAAAGTGCATCTGTATTCAGCAACTGACTGCTCCAATGAATGCTGGTTTCCAACTGACCCGTCCTGCATCATTGCCTGTTACCCAATTCTAGCAGCAGGTAGGGAGATGCCCTCTGGGATAGAGTGCTTGCAATTAGTTTTAGTCCACTTTAGCCTAAGGTACATGTCGAATAGGGGGTGGAAATGTCCTACTTCACAAGCATCTCCCCTCTCCATACCCCACCATTGGGGGCATACATTCTAGTCCCATTTCCCCTAGCTGAATTTTCACAGCCAACTCAGCTCATCTCTGTTCTTATTTCACACATCTTACTTGCCTGTTAAATTTTGCACAGTGCTTTCCCTCTTGTCATTTCAATCATATCAGGCAAGGGTTATTAACCTCTTTTATTTTTTACAAGGAATCCGATCTCCTGGTGATTAATGCCTGCCCGCGGTTCCGCATGGCAGAGCTGGGATAGGAGCAGACCTCTCTCCATTACACATTTCACGCCTATGAGTTCCTTACACTATGTCCTGCAGACACTGCATTCTCTTATGGGTGAACTTAAGGTATTTTATTTATGTATTTACCTATTTATGAGTGTATTTATTTACCTGTTTGTTGGTTGGTTTATTTTACGTATATTTGTTAAATGACTATCTGATAGAAAGAGAATGAATATGGAATTAAACACGACAATCTAAAAATAATTACTAGACATTTTTAATAAGTAATGAAACCAGATTTGTAAGAAAGCATCATAAAAACTGCATATTCACTTCTAAAACTCTATCAGAATGCTTTTTCATTTTTTCTTGGGACAGCTTTTATTCCATTTTTCAATCCAATTATAATGACTTTTTAAAATAATTTGAACATTCAGAAAACTATGAAAGCTAACGAACACCTGTGTACTCAATACCCAAAGATGTTGTCCATCTTTGCTTCAGATTTTTTCTTTTCTTGACATGAAGTATTTCAGAGAAAAGGTTGAAGTTTCCTATGTTCTCTTTTTCCAGTCTCATTCCTCTCCCACCCACAACAAACCAGTATCCTGAAGGTAGTGTGTAACTTTCCCATTCATGTTTTAAAATATTTACTGTGTATGCATTTATCTATAATTGAAATTCAGTTAAATATATAATTTTTACACACATGGTATCGTCAGCCTCTATATAGCAACATACCACTTGATTTTTCCATTCAACATGATGTCTTTGAGATCTGTACTAGGCGAGATTATTCCTTTTCATTTTTGTGTCTACTAATATGTTTGAACTTATTTCTATCTTATTTTGTGTCTTTTGTTTTCCATACTTTTTGCTTATTGTCCCTCTTCTCCTGCCTTATGTTAAGTTCATCAAGTTGTCTTAGTCTTGCTTTTCCTCATTTACTGGTTTGGAACCTGTAGAGTGTGTTTCTATTTTTTTTTCATTATTATTCCCAAATTTTTAACAAACACACAATTTACATTTTAAATAAAGTATAAAATTATTATTTCTATCTTCCTCTTTAACAAAATAAAGACTTTATCATGCTTTAACCAACTACTTAAAACCACCTCCCACTGCTAGAATTTATTTCCACCTTTTTTATACATTACCAATGTTTTGTAAATAATCCATAGTTGAGTACATTAATATATTTTACTGGTTTGGAGGCTCATGTTGTTTCTTGATTTCTTCTAACTCAGGGTTTCTCAGCAGTGGCACTATTCACATTCTGAATGGATTAATTCTTTCCTGTGGCATGGTGTCCTATGCACTGCGGTATGTTCAGTGGTATCCCTGGCCTCTACCCACTAGAAACAAGGAGCATCTCCCAAGTCATGACGATCAAAAAATGTCTCCAGAGATTGCCAAACGTCCCTTGAGAAGCAAAATTTCCACAGTTAAGAACCACTGTTGTAGCTGAGGTGTGCCTTTTGTAGTAGTTCTGCTAGCAAGGCTTAGGGGATGGAGTGGAGGGGAAAGGAGGGGAGCAGAAATTCAGTTGATCATTATTTTGCCCTTGCATTACATTTTTAATTAATTAACTTATTTATTTGTTGAAGAATGGTTGACTTACAATATTATGTTAGTTTCAGATGTACAACATAGTAGTTTGATATTTTTATAGATTATACTCGATACAAAGTTATTATAAAATATTAACTATGTTTCTTGTATTGTACATTACATCCTTGTAACTTTCTTATTTTATACCTCTTAATCCCCTTCACCTATTTTGCCCCTCCTCACCTTACATTACATTTCTTTTAAATTTTTTATTTATTTATGGCATGAGGGATCTTCCCTTACCAGGGATCAAACCCATGCCCCCTGCAGTGGAAGCACGGAGTCTTAACCACTGGATCACTAGGGAAGTCCCCCTTTTTAAAATTTTTTTTATTTATTTATGGCATGCAGAATCTTAGATCCCCAACCAGAGATCGAACCCAATTACATTTTTAAACCTAGATTATTTCTAACCCATCTGAACCCTTACTTTCCCTCTATACTTGGAAGATACTGCTTCACTGACTTTTCTGTTGCTGTTAATGAGTGGCCTACTGATGGTATAAGAGAAATTCCTTTTTCTAAAATGGTCTGGGTTTTTTCCCTCTCTGGTAGATCTAAAAAAATTCCCTTATACTTTATATTCTTCAATTTCACCACAATGTTTCTAGGTGATGTAGATTTATTTTTAGCCCATTATGTGCGCTTTCAGTCTGAAGATGCATGTTTTCTTCAATTCTGGAAAAATTTTAGATATTATCTTTTTAAGTACTGGTGCTCTCTTATTTCCTCGTCTAGAATTCCTGGGACAAGTGCTGTTATCCACATCTCTTAACTGCCGTTCCGTACTTTTATCTGCTCTATTCTAGATGCCTTCTCACTAATGCCTTCCAATTCACTAATTCTCCCTTTGTGTCCAGTGTGAAATTCATCTTGGCTGTTGAGATTATTTTCATTTCAATGATCATTTTTTACTTTCACGTTTTCCAACGGTTTCATTTTTATAAAATTCTCTTCTTGCTTTATTTCTTACTCTAGTGTGTCATAATTTATTTGGGGGATGGGGTGCTATTCTTCCTTCCTTTATCTCTGTGAAGATTCTGAATATCTTAAAGTCCACATGCCTTAGATTGCTGTATTATTTTAGATTGCTCTATTATTTTCAGTTCATTGAGATGAATTCATTTCCCAAATTATTGGCTTTGCTTTCTTCTTAGCATTACTTTCCCTTCATGTTTTGGGAATTTTAGTTTGTGATCTTATTTTAAAAGTTTATTCATTCTCTGTCTGTCTCTCTCTGCCGCTCTGTCTCTTTGACTCTCTGTCTCTCTGTCTCTATTTTTTTTTTTTTAACATCTTTATTGGAGTATAATTGCTTTACAATGTTGGGTTAGTTTCTGCTGTATAACGAAGTGAATCAGCTATACATATACACATATCCCCATATCTCCTCCCTCTTGAGTCTCCCTCCCACCCTCCCTATCCCACCCCTCTAGGTGGTCACAAAGCACCGAGCTGATCTCCCCGTGCTATACGGCTGCTTCCCACTAGCTATCTATTTTACGTTTGGTAGTGTATATATGTCCATGCCACTCTCTCACTTCGTCCCAGCTTGCCCTTCCCCCTCCCCGTGTCCTCAAGTCCATTCTCTACATCTGCGTCTTTATTCCTGTCCTGCCCCTACGTTCTTCATAACCTCTTTTTTTTTCTTTTTTTTAGATTCCATATATATGTGTTAGCATACAGTGTTTGTTTTTCTCTTTCTGACTTACTTCACTCTGTAGGACAGACTCTAGGTCCATCCACCTCACTACAAATAACTCAATTTCGTTTCTTTTTCTGGCTGAGTAATAGTCCCACTGTATATATGTGCCACATCTTCTTTATGTCCCTCTGTCTCTTTATCTCTCTCTGTCTGTCTGTCTCTCTCGCTTTCCATCTCTCCTCTCTCCTCTCTCCCTATCCCTCCATCCTTCCTGGTCTAGCAGCTTTGCAGTTGCTTCCATGTAGCCTCCCAGGGCCCCCAGAATGGAACCAGAACTCATATTGCCCGTCCTGGACAGAGATTTTCTTGGCCATGGCTCTAGGTGGACGTCTGGGTCTGCTTCCTCCCACCCTCACTGAAGCAGAGCCCCAGGAAACAGATGCAGTTCTATTAGCCGCTTTTTGTGGGTGGCAGCCCCACCACCACAGAGATTGATCATCACCCGGAGCGAGGCCTTTTTGTCTATGTCGCTCTGCAAGAGTTGAACCACCTGGTTTTCTCTGCCTGTCTCTGGACCTAGAGCCCAGAAGGCTCCCAGTCTCAGCCCAATTTGCACTTTGTATTCATTTTATTTGTGCTGCACAGAGATATTTATCTGGTGTTTGAACACAGCTTTGTCTTTGAAATTTTCCCTTTTTAAAATTTTCTACATGTAGAAGTCATTGAAAGACTTCAAAGACTGACCTTTCAATGACATCTTGACCGGAAATTTCTTAAACCCCTTTACAGCCTAAATCTACTTATCAATTTCATCTGGGGTCTCATCACCCAGAATGAAATATAATGAGGCTTTCCTCACAGCTTAAACCTTCCTGTGTATTTCTCTCTGGACACCCTCAGCTTCTTCCACTCCTCTGGATTCTATGGGCCAGTGGAATAGCTCACCTTCCCCCTTGACAGTTCCAGACCACCGGGCTCTCTTGGCTTCTCAATGGTTCTTCCCATGAAATAATTCATTCCACTTGTCAAATCATTGCTCCTTTCTACATTCTGGATTCCTTTCCTCCCTCTTCACCTATCCCGATTCCTGTGCCAGCCTCAAAATTTGTTTTCTTTGTTAGTGTATTTTCATTGGTTTAATAGTTAATTAATTTTAAAAACACTGAGATTCGGCTATGTTCTAGGTTTACATTAGGCTCTCAGATGAGAAAATATATCCATGATTCAGATGCCAATGATACTCTGAAGAAGCTTATAGCCTAAAATAGTACATAATGCATATACAGAAATAATTATAATACACTCTGGGAATGCAGAGAAGGGGGAAGGTTCATGGAAGAGGCATCATATGAACAGGGTCTTAAAGGATGGGAACCATCTGGACATGAGAATAAGGGAAAAGAATCCAGGTAAAGAAAAGAATTGCCAGTGTTAACAGTTATCCTTCCTAACTACAGTTCCCAGTCCTTAGGTATAGGAGCCATATATTTTATTTTTGTATCCCTCACAATGCTTTACATGGTCCCTATAAAAAGGAGCTCACAGGGCTTCCCTGGTGGCGCAGTGGTTGAGAGTCCGCCTGCCGATGCAGGGGACACGGGTTCGTGCCCCGGTCCGCGAAGATCCCACATGCCGCGGAGCAGCGGGGCCCGTGAACCATGGCCGCTGAGCCTGCGTGTCCGGAGCCTGTGCTCCGCAACGGGAGAGGCCACAACAGTGAGAGGCCCGTGTACCGCAAAAAAAAAAAAAAAAAAAAAGCTCAATAGACACTGAATGAATACGGTTATTAAATATGTGTGACATGTTTTCCCACAGCTTGATCTCTGACTTCTGGCTCAAGAAATGAGTTATGCATTTATTAATTCATTCTAGCAACATTTATCAGTGCTTAATATATGTTAGCCGCATGAAAGCTAATGAGGTAGAAATGAGCAAATCAGGCATTCCCAGCAAATATCTCGGTCCCTGGGAGGGCCTCTGGCCCCAAGGCTGGAAGTATGCTGGGAGTTCAGCATTCAGGGCCTTTCGTGTGGAGCAAGTAAGGGCTTCAATCCAGCAATTGCATGTCTCTGAGTTCACAGCCCTCCCAGCCCTGGTACTTCCCATAGACAAGGAAGAGTCTTTGTTACATTTGAAGGACTTTCCAGCGAGAAAGCAGCCTAGGGGCACATCTGCCCCAGGCCATCTCCCAGTCAGCTTTACCCAGGGAACTGATGGGGTGAACAACCCCAGGATGACAGCCTGAAGGGCAGCCCTGGAGGCAGGGGCTTTGTCCCCAAACCACACAGCCACCTGTTCTTCTCAGGACACTCTCTGCCCTCTTGTGTTTGAACCTTTGTTCTCAGAGGCCACCTTGCTCCCAGGCAGCTGATACAATCAGGAAGCCAAGACAGTTATTCAGTTACAAAGACTGTAAGTGTGCCTGTATGCACGCGCGCGCATGTGTGTGTGTTGTTTCTCTAGTCTAACACCTAAAAAATATATGTCATCTATAAACATGCTTCCCCCAATTTTTTACCTAAACCTACCTTCTGTTAAAATAAAATAAAAAGACCAGGTTTGAAAGTACTCCAAGTAGAGAAAAGCAGTTCAGCAATGTAAGCAAAATAATCTAGTTTATTTCATGAACATAAGTGAAACTTAACTTAGGTTATTTCTTGTAAATGCCTCTGATAATCATAAATAAAACTTAAGTTATCTTCCTTAAATGATATAAGATGATCACTTTTTACCAACCCCCCACTGTCTGGAAACCCCCATTGTAATAATCAATCATTATAAAGGTTAAACAACTTTTTCCTTTTGCCTTTATAACCAAATATTTTCCTTTATAATCAAATATTTTCCTTTATAATCAGATATTCATATCAAGTAAAGCTCTGTGAATTTTCTTTGACACTACAGAGACTCACAAGTTCTTAGCTTGAAAGAATTCTTTATCCATTGACTGCACCATACGTTAATTCTGAACACCCACTACCAAAAATAAGATTGCATTAGACCTTCTGCTCAACCTACGACAATCACAAAAAGCAGTCCTAGGGTCGAGAACGGTGAATATTTTTGAACAGGGATATGAAGGCACAACTGGGAACTGGACAACATAGGTTTGAATTCCGACTGTGCAACTTTTAGCAATGTATGTGGATGTGTACTTAGAAGAGGTGCATGCGAACTTACAACCTCTGGACTTGTTTTTGCATCTGCAGAATGGGAACAACAATGCCACAAAACTAACGGGGTTGTTGTGATGGTTAAACGCATGCCTGGCAAATAACTGGTGACAATTTTATTTTTATTATCGTAATTACGACGACTTTCCAGCAGCCGGCTCCGTGGCTGCCGGAGCTGTTTGTTCCTCCCACTCTCCATCTGCTTCCTCCAGGATCTGGGAAGGGGAGTCCACCCGCCCAGAGACAGGGCACAAATCCAGCACAAAACCTGGGCTGTGGAATCGGTCTCCCCAGGCCACATACCTTCCCTGCTACTGTGTGGTTTTGATCAGCAGGATGTGATTTATATCCAAGATGCTGTGAATGTGAAAACCCTCAGTTTTCACATTCTTAAAAAGCTGGCCGTAGGTCTACAAACTAATGATGCCGCTGTGCCTCGTCCAGAAGCGTACAGTCCCCACTGCCTAGACAACTGGAAAGTATTTGGAGTCACCATGGAACCCACTCCAACCCGACTCTACTGGGGTAGAATGTGCTCATCAGGCAGTGGGAGGGGGACCAGGGTGGGACCAGTTGTTTCTTGTATCCAATCCCTTGCTGGCCAGAGCTTGTCGCAGATGGGGTGCACCTTCTGTCTGCCGCAGCCTGGACACCGTGTTCTCCACGAACCCGACATTAATTCACTGCAGACCCTGAAAACGAGCGCTCATTCCTTGTTCTCCCCATCTTTCCTCCTCCACTCCCAACTCCTTCCTCTCCACCTCAGGCCTCTTCACAGCCTGCCTGATTAGAGTCAAGAAAACCCACAAAACTGGCCTTGTGAACATCTGGAAAGCATCTGTCTGCCATCGTGTAATGGACTGCAGGTGGTACTGGAGAAAGAGAGTTAATAATACTAATGAATAAGCCTAATTGATTATTAAGCACTATTAGCCTGGCAATAATACCACCTTGGCATTCTGCCAATCCCTGTGACTTAGTTGCAGGGAATCCTTACTTTGCTGGGCATCAGGAAATGCAGAATGGATCAGAATGTCTGAACTAGAAAACTGCAGGGAACTCTAGATACTAATAGTAATAAATGTGAATAATGTAAGTATTTAAAATGTATACACCGATACTATCCCCAAGGATCTCCAAGCACCAGAGCAGACTGAACTTTACTATGAATTTCTCTACCACCTCTTAACTTCACAGTAATCATCCCTTGCTCCTGGGGTGGAGGGAGTGAGAAGTTGGGTGACAGTCTAGGAGTAGTTGTTTAGACCTAAAACAAACCCAAGTGATTCTTCCTTCTTGTTTTCCCATAAAAGTAGAAATTCAGAAAATAATTTTAAAAGATAAGATTCAGACTAAGAAGTACATGCTATGTGTTTGGGGGTGAGGGGCTGCTTTGGTAGTGCTTTGAGGGAGGAAAGTGTTGTCACATCATATATTCTTTTAACAAACATTTTTTGAAGACCTATCATAGTCTAGGCACTGTGCTGGGTGCTGGGTATAGGCATATTTTGTTCCTCAGAAAGCTCAGAGTCTAGTAGCGGGAGACAGATGTGTGTAAAAACCTTCTGCCTCCTGTAATATGGCTGATTAGATACCCTGGAAGGATCCTTCTGCTACCAAGCTACTAGATCCTGGGTATAACACACCTTGTAATTCAGTGCTGTACTCAAAAGGAATCTCCAAGAATTATTCACACAAACCCTCCCCTCTGCCCCCAAAGTGTGAGCTGAATGGGTTGCTGGAGGTGGAGAGCTATAAGACAGTGGAGAAGATGGAGTTGCCCCAACAGCAAATTCTACTAGCAATGATCTCAGGATATCAGCACTGGGCCAGCAGCAAAATGCAGAAATTAAACCTGAGACACTTGCAGGTCCTCGAAGGGTCAGTCACCAGTCAGGATAAGACACTACCTCTCAGCAGAAGTAGATACAGACCCTGTCTGGAAGGGAAATATCCCTGATTTAGACTTTCAGGATTCTCACAGATTAAGAGAGCAAGCAAAAATGGGCTCACAATCAAAACCCACCATGACTGAGGATCAGGGTCCCATAAAGTAAGGGCCAGGCATATGTCTTTGCTGTCATCTCTGAGGGCTGGCACCATCAGCAGAAGGGCAGCAACCACAGGAGTCCTCCAGGCTCCTGACATCCCAAAGAGAGGTGTGCTTGGGTCAGGGCAAAGCAGGACTCACTGTGGGCAAGACAGGCTGGGACCCGGGACCTGGAACCCTTGGCTGCAGTGCTTGCACCTGGACAAACATCTCCTCGAGCAACAGAATACAAAGAAACTATAAGGGACTAAACATCACTGCGTGCATGCACAGTTGGGGCAAATTATGGACAACGAGATGCAAAAAGGCCAAAAATACCAACTGCTACTTCTGAAGAGCTAGGAACAAAAGCAAGGTGTCGGGAGAAAAAGCAGGGTACTGCGCGTGCCCCTTGCACTCAACACCACAAAGGGGTGGGCAAAACACCTAAGCCACCCCTCCGGCCCGACGCCTGGACACACCCCTACCCTCACCCCATATAAGGAACCAGCTTAGCCCCCCATTCAGGGAGCGAGCAAGGGAAAATGTTACTTGTTCTCGCTCCCCACTGCTGCAGCAGGGGCCCCAGTAAAGCCCTGTCTGAATTTCTTGTCTGGCGTGTGATCAATTTCTCAATTTCTGTTGATTAAGGAGGCCCAGAACACTGGTCAGTAACATGGGGTCCGTGGAACTTTAGTTACACAGCAGATTATACACATCTAAAGACAGAATTAGTCAACTGTAAATTAGAGCTAACAAAAAAAACCCATGAAACCCCGTGGCTGGATGAGGACATGGAAAATATGAGATATTAAGCAATGTGGAAGAGAGAAGAGAACATTTAATAGATGTTTAATCAGAGTGAAAGAAAGGCAATATTTGAGGAGGTAATGCCTGAGGGTTTTCCAGAACTGAAGAAAGACCTAAATCTATGGATTCATGAAGTCCAATGTGCCCTAAACAGGATAAATAAAATGAATACACATCCTCTGTAAATCATAATGAAACTACAGAACACCAAAGGCAAAGAAAAAGATGTTAGATAATATTGTAGAAGTTTCCATAATAGAGAATCCTTGTTATAGTTTCTTTTGGACCCTAGGTGTAAAGTCATTACCTGTTAGTATTATTGTACTTGCAAGGCCTCCCAGTTATTAATTGATCCATTTATTTGTTTATTTGTCCTCTATATTATCTCCAAACATTCCCATTCCCCTCCCTGCCTCATAGACAACCATTTTTAAGCATATCATTTTTCTTTGTGTGTGCTCCTGCAACACATATGTTGCTACTTTTTGTGCGTGTTTGTTTTTTTTTTTTTAATTTGAGTATAACTGTTTTACAATGTTGTGTTAGTTTCTGCTGTACAGTGAAGTGAATCAGCTCTATGTATACATATATCTCCTCCCTCTTGCACCTCCCTCCCACCCCATCCCACCCATCTAGATCATCACAAAGCACTGAGCTGAGCCCCCTGTGCTATACAGCAGGTTCCCACTAGCTAGCTATTTTACACATGGTAGTGTATTTAATTCAAATAAATGGTACTGAATCGCAGATCACAATCTAGTTCTCACTTTTTTTACTAAGCACTATGTTCCTAAGATCCATCTATATTATATAGCAGTGTTTATCAAAGTGTGGGTTATGACCTGTTAGTGAGTCATGGAACCAATTCAGTGGGACCTAGCAGCATCTTTTAAATGAAGTAGAAAGAATAGAAAATAACAGAATTTGTCACACGTAGTAAAGGTAGATATATTATTTCCTAATACTGTTGTTTCACTTTTGTATGTGTGTGTATATACAATATATATATATACGGCCCCACATATATATGTGTTATGTTTATGTATATGTATGTATGTTCTGAGTTGTGATATCAGATAGGTTTCTTACAGGGGCACAATCAAAGAAGTTTAAAGCTGCTATCTATACGATGTAGTAGAGGCACAAAGGAGAAAATTGCCACTTTTACCTGGGTGGTAGTTTGGGCGAATACTGCCTGGGGGTCTACACATTATGGTGGGGGTGAAATTTGTGTTGACAGTTCAAAGATAGGTAAGACTTTTTTAGACCGAAGACAGGAAGAGTATAACAAGTTTTCATGACCGTGAAAATGGACATGAAGCCGTGAAAACGGGATTTGTAAAAAAATCAACCTTAGGTTACTGAGAACTGATGCAGTACAGAGTGTTCAGGGGAGGGCGTAGCTGGAGATAAAAGTTTGGCAGGAGCCCTATTGTGAAGACTGCATAGACCCTCCTGATAAGTTGGGACTTTATCCCATGAGCAGAGCACAGGCACTGAAAGGTTTAAGGCAGGGGTGTGGTATGATTCATTTTATGAGTTGGAGAGACAATTCTGGAAGCATCCTGGGGAAATGTGACTGAGTAGATGTTAGTGCCATTCACCCGATCTGAAAGAAGGGAGAGATAGCTTGGAGGAAGAACAGGAAGAGTTCTTCAGAGGTTAGTTTAAGTTTCCACTATGTGATAGATTGTATCACCAACCAAATGATTTGCTGGCCGTCACCCAGGATACCCATCAGGTTTGGTCATGCGACTGTTTTGGCTAATGAGGTGAGAGTGAATATGACAGAAGCCTCAAGAGCAGGCTTGAGTGTCCCCATGATCTCTTTTTCCCTCTGCCATGAGATTTGTCGTGTTCCAGCCAGAGGCTGCTCTGTTGACCTGGGCCCTAGAGTGGAGATAGGGAGCAGAGTGTGGTCAGGTGTGGTGGACGAGTGGAATGAGTGAAAGAAAGAAACCTTTGCTGTTGTAGACCATTGAGGGGTGGGGGATGTTTGTTACCGCAGCAATGAGCGGAATCCAGCTCACCCTGACTATCCAAGTTGCCTGTGTAATCACATGAGGTTTAGCTACGGGCCATGTTTTAAAGGACTAGCCATCTTGTCTAGCCTTTTTTGGAAGCTTCTGGAGTCACTATTTATTAGTCTATGTCTTGAGAAAGTCATGAGCCTGCCTAAGAGGACCAAGCTATAAAATTGTATCCTCCTCTCACTGTAAGATCTCCATAGCATGGTGACATTGGTCAAAGGGGGCCCCGTAGAAAAGTACAGTGTCAAGGTAGTGGTGTGCAAGGTTAATTTTTAATCAATTGTGGGGGACAGAGCTCAGTTAAGAGAATCAACAAATGTGGATTTCATCTCAGTATGGATGTTGCAAAAGAAGAGGGGTTATTGCCCCACGAATAGGGAGAAGAAACAAATGAGAGGATTCGAGGCAGGTCTGAAGTGGAGGAGGAAGGTCAGGTAGCCCTGATGACTGCAGAGAAATCTGTAAGGATGCAGAAAGGGAGGCTTAGACAGGTGCTGCTTCAGTGTGTCTCAGGGGCCAGGGATGCCAATTTGGGTGACTCCACGTGGCTGTGTACTGTATGCATGTGTACCTGTGAGTTTCCCCACCTAGGGCGACACATGCATCTCTGTGTGCATCATGTTTGCCTTCTTGAAGCCTTTTGGAGAAACAGATATTAATGAGATTCTGTTACGTGAGAGTGATTTGACTCTGCCATACCTTGGTTGTGAGTATACTGTCGTGTGTGATTATGAGGAATATCCAGTGTTTATGGAATAGGTGAGGAAAGAGCCCAGGAGATACCTCTCTTTTTCCCAGAAAGGCTGATGGTTTGCTCTGTCTGGAGAAGAGTGAGAAATCTGCCAGACGGTGAATGTCCTGAGGGAAGGACAATCATGAAGGAATGGGATCCAAGAGAAGGGGAAATAAGGAGAACCAAGTGAAAAGTCCTTAGAGTTCTACTGGGGAGGATAGAAGAGGATTTTGAGGAAAAGAGAATTTCAGATGAATCAAAAACAGACATAATTTCTCCATATACTCATGTAGTCAGGGACATAACATTCTGCTTCTCCTATCCATTCATTCATTCACAAGCATCGTGGAGGGTCATGTGTGTGTCACACATGTGCTAAGTACCAGGGACATAAAGATAAAGAAAACCCCATTCCTGACCCTAAAATGCTCACTATCTATTGTGCATTCTAAACGTATTGTGTGTCTCCTTCACTAGAATACTAGCTCCTGAAAGGCTAGGACTGTGTGTTTTTCAATGTCTAGCACATTGTAGGTGCTCAACAAATATTAAGTGAATGAATAAATGAAGGAATGAACCCAACGCGGGACATTGATAAGCAATGGCCCTTCGGTACGGTAAGAGCTCTGGTGGCATAAGGTGTTGTGGGAGCCTAGCAAAGGAGGTTCTTAGCCAAGCTCCAACAGATGGACATCAAGGGAGACTTGAAGAATGAGCAGTAGTTTCCAGACCACAGCAGAGCACAAGGAGTCACACACACAGCTTGAAAGATGCAAAGCAGCTTGATCTGTCTGGGGAGCAACAAGGACCCCGTATGTCTGGGGTGGGGTTCACGTGGGGTTTTCCTAACAACGAGAAATTAGGATTTTTACCCTGTGGGCAGTAGAAGACCAGTAAATGCCTTTTTTTTTTTTTTCTCATGAAAGGCATGTATTGGGAGATGCTTTATTACTTCCACAGGATATATATCTTTTTTTCATAGTTAAGCCCATTTCCTCTTGCACAGACCTCCACAGATTTATTGCAGAGATCAGCTAATCAGTATCTTCCTCTCTAGCTCTCTGTACTTGAGCACCATCGTCATTATTGGACTTATTATTTTTTTGACTCTGTTAGCCCTCATTACTTTGGCTCTTTTTAAAAATGACAGCAACAGCATAACAAACACCTTCCATTTTTGCCCCTTTATTTGCTTATACTGTTCTTGTATTTCCCTTTTAAAATTTGATGAAAGAAACTGTCTCTCAAAGTTCTGATTATAAAGCACAGGCTGGCCCATTTTGGCATATTCCTTTTGATACTTCTCAATGCCCTGTTATTTCTTTTAAATTTTTTTATTGAAATATAATTGATCTATAACATTACATTAGTGTCAGAGGCACAAGACAATGATTCAATATTGGTGTATAGTAAATGCCTATATATTGTGTATATTAAATGCTTTTGAAAAGAAGAACATGATTAGATTTTCACTTTTTAGAGAAAGCACTCTAGTAGCAGCGAGAACAATGGGTTTCAGCGGGAAAATACTGGAACGGAGAAACCAGCGTGGCTATTTTGGGCAGTGCTATTGGAGATGACCAGAGGGACAGGCATAGAAGGGAGACTGGCCAGCACTTTTATGACGGACTAGCGCTCAGGAAGACCCCTGGCTCCATGAGGGCAGAGGTCATGTCCATCTCGGTTATGTGCAACAGCAAGGGCTTGCACGTGGTGGGCAATAATCGGTTTCATATGTATAGGGAGACCAAAGTATGATTCAGATGGGGGAGGGACATAGAAAGAGGACTTTATTTTCTATTTCTAAGCCTCTATTCCTGATGATGGAGGTGGGGGGAGAAGGTGGGGGAATTTAAATTTACCAGTTGATGGGAATTCAGCATCCTCTGGTTTGAAAGTCTCTTTCAGGGTGAACTTAATCCCTGTAGAGTAAAGAGCATCCGATAGTCAGTAGTTCCTTGCCCTTGCCCTTCTCCTTCCCTTTACCCAAGGAGGGTTCTCAGGCTCCAAGTTGTGCCAGTGGGCAGGGGAGAGAACACATCCAGCCTGTACGCTGCTGCCTGTCTCTTGCTGGATGCGTTGCTGGAATCCACAGCGATGTACTCAGTGTCCTTTCTCTTAGCCCTGTGGAAGCCTCTGTAGTCCCTTTGCTGACTGGTCATCTTCATTGGTTCCTGTTGAACATGCAGACCCTCTGAGACCCACCTATGTCACCTGCTTGGACGGCACTTAAGAGCCTCTTTGCCCTCTGCCGCTGTTACACCCTATTACCACTTGAGCTGTGCTCCTCTGGTCCGGAAGGCATCTCAACCCACCTGTCTCACATTTCGCTCCCTTTTAACTCACCTCTTAATCTAGAAAACCATCTGGAGAAATGAATCTTAACCTGCCTGGACTATCTTTTAACTGGGAATCCTGGGATGTGTAAGCTTTGACCTATAGGAACATATCTCTGGTAGACTTTCATGTTCTTCTTGTCAGATGGATGGAGAAGTACTTCTGAGTTCCCAGCTCCTCTCAGATCTACTTGACCTACATAAATGTGCAACCGTCCCAGTGAAGGGCCACCAACTTAGAGTCATGGTCCCACTTGACTTAAGTGTTTGAAAAATGCTCCGGTCCCCTGTATGACACTAGATGGTTTTCTTCACTTTATGTTCTAGAGCATGGACCAGCAACCAAGCCTGCAGGCAAAATCCAGCCCAAGGCCAGTTTATATACGGTCTTTGAGCTAAGAATGGTTTTTACAGTTTTAATGAGAGGAAGGAGGAGTGCAGAGATCACATGTGGCCAGCAAAGCCTCAAACAGTTACCATGTGGACCTTTTCAGAAAATGGAAAGAAGAAACTCTTATATCAAGTTCATAAGATAGCTCGGGATGAGAATCTATTATCTGCAAAAGGGCTCATTCAAAGCAGGTCATTCAAACCAGATTGCCCTTCCCCAGAAGAAACTAAAACTCCCATTATTTTCTAGGACTCGGATGGCTTACAAAGTTAGGGAGCTGTTCTTACTTCTGTAGCGTCAGGTAGGATTTTGTAGGTGACCTCTTAGTCACAAGCTGCTACTTTCCGGTGATCCAAGGTCAAATTCACGTCTGCACCCCCTGAGCATCAGGCATAAGGAAAGGCAACCACTCAGAAGCCCAGCCAAACCTGTTGAAGAAGGAGTAGGGGTACCCCCTGGGGAGATGTGCCCCCAGCCTCTGGTTGCAGAGATTTCCAGCATCCTTATCTCTGTGCACCACCTTGACCCTCTTACCGCTCAAATAATTCCAGCACACTCAGGACACATGCCACGATGGACCAGCCCCTGAGAGGGGCACAGCAGGCCCGTGTGCAACATAGAAGCTAAGCAGATGGGGCACACATCCACCAGGGAGTGATGCATATCCTGGCAACAAAGGATAACCATAAATTGTCCCACGCTTCGGGCACTGGGCTGGCTTCAATGTCCTCTCACGGCAGAGGCCTGCATTATGTGTCCTGGATATACCAACACCCACTCCCAAGGGAAGGCATTCCGTCTTGGCTTCTGTGCCGGCCCCCGGGTTCACACTCTGCACAGGGCACTGGGCTGAGGCCATTCTTTCCTCCAGGCCTTTTGTCAGTCTCCTTGCGGATACACCCAGGGCCATGCACTAATCTTTTTGTCTAAGGCAGACCAATAAAGATCGAGATCACTGCCAGGGCTTCAACATCGTGGACCACGAAGGGCAATGATAAATGGGGGGCCTATCAGATTATGGCCTGTTTTTTACCCATCCTAGTCTGTTGACTTCTGTGGCTGCTATAAACACGGTCTAGCAGTCATCCAGTGATTTAGCTGTCCTTTGAAAGCAGCTTTTGTGGCCTTTACTTGGCCCAGAAACTTGGCATTGGCATTGCTACTTTGGAAACAGAATATCTGTTCTGGGAGCCTTTCTAAGGGTTTCTACTCAAATAGAGCCAGGGCTCCAGTCTCAGCAGCTGTAACCCCTGGTTCATCAGTGTTTGAGGAAGACAACCCGGGTCCCTCACTGCCCTCCTGGGGCCGGGCTTTGATCACCAGTTCTCATATTTGGAAGTTGCTTGCCCACCTTCCCCTACCATCTCCCTAAGACTTGCACACAAGGGACTGCACTGGCTGTAATTTCCAAAAGTCACCAGTGAGGCTTGAAATGCAGTTTCCTGAGTTTGCTCATCCGGGCAGGGCTGAACAGGCCTCCAGGATGCCTTTCTACCCATGTTAGAAGAGCGCATATAGCAATGGAAGTCAGTGCCTGAAGCTTAATTTAAAACTATGAAAGGTGATGTAGACTTTTCTGGTCAGCAGTGAGGATTTTTCTTTAAGGAAAGAGTCTTCATCTAGTTACTTGTTAATTCATTCAACAGGTATCTATTGAGAGTTTGTTTCATGCTGGGCCTTGTGCTAGGCTTTTTTTTTTTTTTTTTGGTACGCGGGCCTCTCACTGTTGTGGCCTCTCCCATTGCGGAACACAGGCTCCGGACGCGCAGGCTCAGCGGCCATGGCTCACGGGCCCAGCCGCTCCGCGGCATGTGAGATCTTCCCGGACCGGGGCACGAACCCGTGTCCCCTGCATCGGCAGGCGGACTCTCAACCACTGCGCCACCAGGGAAGCCCCGAACATTTTTTGAGGTCTGGACAAAACTATACATGTGGAATATGTTGGGAGCCTCTGGAGCTTGCCCAGATGACATCCCCTGTAACAGCTATGGGTCACAAAGGATTTACCCTCCTTTGTGCTGACCACTTGTTCATCTTAATTGTTTCTTTAATAAATGTTTTCCCTTAAATGTTTTTATTCCTTTTTTTCTGAAGCTCCTATATCCTGATTATATCTTTTTCTGCTCTTTTCTTTCCTATTCTGCATCTCTTGCCTTCTTGTTCTATTTCCTGGAGATTTTCTCAATCTTATCTTCCAACTCTTCCAAGTTTTTAATTTCTGCTGTCATTTTTAATTTCCAAGAGCTTTTTTATTTGTTTTCTATATTGTTTTCGACAATATTTTTTCCTTGGTCTGTAGATATATTATCCTCGCATATCTCTGAGAATAGCAATTTTTTTCTTTTTCTTTTTTTAAATTTTTAAAATTTAGTTGATTTACAATGTTGTGTTAGTTTCTGCTGTACAACAAAGTGAATCAGTTATATATATACATAGATCCACTCTTTTTTAGATTCTTTGCCCATATAGGCCATTACAGAGTATTGAGTAGGGTTCCCTGCGCTATACATTAGGTTCTTTTTAGTTATCTATTTTGTATATAATAGTGTATATATGTCAATCCCTGTCTGCCAATTTATCCCTCTCCCACCCCTTTCGCCCCTGGTAACCATAAGTTTTTTATCTACATCTGTGACTCTATTTCTGTTTCGTAAATAAGTTCATTTGTACCACTTTTTTTAGATTCCACATGTAAGCAATATCATATATTTGTCTTTCTCTGTCTGACTTACAATTTTTTTAATTTGAGTATAGTTGATGTATAATATTATATAAATTATAGATGGACAATACAGTGATTCCCAATTTTTAAAGGTTATACTCCATTTATAGTTATTAGAAAATATTTGCTATATTCTTCATGTTGTACAATATATCCTTGTAGCTTATTTCATACATGATAGTTTGTACCTCTTAATCCCCTATCCCTGTATTGTCCCTCCTCCCTTCCCTCTTCTCACTGGTAACCACTAGTTTGTCCTTTCTATCTGTGAGTCTGCTTTTTTTTTTTGTCTGCTTCTTTTCACTAGTTCGTTGTATTTTTTAGATTTCACATATAAGCGATATTATACAGTATATGTCTTTCTCTGTCTGACTTATTTCACTTAGGATAATACCCTCCAAGCCCATGCATGTTGCTGTAAATAGCAATATTTCATTCTTTTTTATGGCTGAGTCGTAGAGAATAGCAAATATTTTAAGTGTTCCTGTGTCTGTATAATCTCTGTTTCCTCCAAGTTGTTTCAATTTTCTCTGTGTATTTGTTCCTATCTATTGCTTTCATGTTGCAGACTTCCCTCTGACATGCATGGTCATCTTGGTGACCTGTTTATACGTGCAAGTGTTGGTTGAAAATGCCGACTGACGGTTCTGAACTAGTGAGTAGGTTTACTATGGAGAGAGTTCGCTTGTCTGATGCTCCCTCCCATGGATACTTTCACTATAATACTTCCATTCTCAATCGTACTTACTATCGTCTCACTTTAGTGATTTTTTACCTTCTCTCACCTCTGCCAGTGTCGGGAAGAGGCAGCAGCCCAGCTACACTGCATGGGAGGAAGGATTTGGGCCCATAACTGCTTCCTTCTTAAACAGACTTTCAACCAACCTCCCTGGTATCAGTCCCATCTTCATACTCACTTCCATAGTGACACAAATTCTGGAGTTCTTCAACGTAACTTCAATTACTTTTCAGTTTTTTCCATTCATTTCCCACACATTCTCAGGATTGCTAAGTCAGTTATCGCTTATCCACCTGGTTCCCAGCCTCCAAAATTTAATTGTCATTTTGTCCTCTCCTATTCTTTGTCTTCATGAATAAAGACTGTGTTTTAAATTTCTTTTTCTATCATTTTAGTGGGGTTTTGTGGGGAAGTGAAAATAAATATATGTGGCCAACTTGTTGCTTTTACCTGGAAGCTGATCTGTAACAATTAGTGAAATTGTTCTGAAGGCTTGGTATAAAAGGTATGCAGCTCCAGGAGGAAATTCTCTAAATGCTACGCGTCAAGGCCACTATCTAGAAATAGCTGGCCGAATTCAATCCTACAGGAATGTCCAAACTTCTTCCTAACTTGCAATCCTGGCCCCTAACTGCCCTTCAACCTACAGAGAGAAGATTTCCCCTTCTTAATCCAAAGCCCTCCTCTTCCCAGTCCCCCAGGATAACCAATAGTAGGAACATTTATTATCTTCAGGGAAAAACCCCCACCCTTATCTGTGGGGTATAATCCGGCCTTGTGATCAAAGCAATCGTGATACTCTGTATACATCTCCCCAGAGGTCAGCTGTCCAACCTTGTGTGACACCATATGGAGGACCCCACGTCTCCAGTACAGGTAATGCTAGGTCAAGCTCATCCCAGAGCCCATTCACAGTCTTTTCCTGCATGAGTGAAGAGAAACTCAAACCAACATCCCTCATAGGATTAACAGGACCTTATCAGCCAATAGTTGTAGATCTCCTGCCAAACTACAGCAATTTTCATGAATAGACCAATCTAAGTTCATATTAAAAAATAATCTCATCACTTACAAGGCTATTGTAGTCATCCAGGTGAGAGATGCTGATGGCCTAGGCCACCATGGAGGCCACAAGGATGGTGAGAAGTAAACATACTGGAGAGATCTTAGAGTAAGAGTCAACAGGACTTGGCAAGAAAGGTGAGGAGGTACAAATGACTAGGTATAAAATGAATAAGTGGGACTGTCCTGGCAGTCCAGTAGTGAAGGCTTCGCCTTCCAATGCAGGGGTGTGGGTTCAATCCCTGGTTGGGGAGCTAAGATCCCATATGTCTCGAGGCCAAAAAACCAAAACATAAAACAGAAGCAATATTGTAACAAATTCAATAAAGACTCTAAAAATAAATAAATAAATAAATAAGTGACAAGGATGTAACGTACAACCCAGGGAATATAGCTAATATTTTATAACAACTTTATATGGCGTATAATCTATATAATTCACTATTAAAATCACTCTGCTGTACACCTGAAACTAATATAATATTGTAAGTCAACTATATTTCAATAAAAAAAGAATAGTCAAAAAAAATCTCAATCTCATAGAGGCATATTTGCTAAAGGCGTGCACTTTACGTTACTAAATAAATTATGTAGTATCTCAGTCTGCACCTGGATTCAGGTTCATCATGAGTTTACACTTTTCTATGACAATAGGTAGATATTGTACATCACATAGTCTATCAGGACCCCAGCTTAAGGACGACGCCGCTGATAGAGCTTGTCTCCTATGCATGAGCTGTGGCTGAACTGTGTGAATATGCCCAACCAGAGCAGGGTTCTGCCACGTTTCCCATTTGGATGAAACGTGAAATTTAGGACCCCTTTCTGATCCTCTACATGGTATAAAGTCACACTTTTTTGAATGGTGCTAATCAGAGCCTAAGCTACTACTCAACAGTTCTGCTCTCTTGAATTTCAATAGTTCTTTATACAGAGGTGTTATATCAGGTTAAACCGCGTGAAACTGCTGACATTCGATTTTTTTTTCTACAAAAATAGCGATTTTATTTGATTCCACATAATAGTGAGAAAGGCACTTGTAGTTGAGAGGCTTGGTTTTGAGCCCTGGCTCTCCTGCTCAGTAACTGCGAAGCTTTAGAAAGTCACTGAGTGTCTCTCTGAGCTCAGGTTTTCAACTGGAGCAAGCTATGTCTGCCACACGGGATTATTGTGGAGATTAAATGACGGCTGGAAACTGACACACTCGATACATGGCCACTGAGTTAATGGTAAAAACACTTGCTCATTTGTCACTTTATCTGATCTTCACAGTAATCCTATGAAGTAGATACAGAAAACACAGTCTATTATTGAATTTTAGAAAAGAAGAAACTGATACCCATAAACTCTAAATGGTTTACACAGGATTATCCAGTTTGTAGGTAGCAGTGCTGGAACTGACACTTAGATATCTTTGTTTCTTGGTCATGTAAGTACATATAACTCTCACGTACTGTGCTTCTTTCTGGTCGGTAGAACATTGCAAAAATCAAAACAAAACAAACAAACACACAAAAAACCCTGCAGGAGTTAAGTAAACTCCAAGAAACTTAATGCAGTGAAAGAGCACCAAAACGAAACGTTCTTGAATCTTTCTTTTGATGAAGCAAGGACTTACCATGCATCTAGTTAATGTTATACTTACATTTTTATCCATTTAATCTCTACAGTAATCCTTTGAGGGGGGTGATAAGTCTTCATTTTCCAAATAAGAAAGCGAGGGCTCAGAGCAGTTTTGGTAAATTGCTCACACATCTTCACCCATTCTTACGTATTCTCATGATAATCATTTTAAGAATCAATTTCCACTGCATGGACAATGGATCAGAATTTCCTGTTCACTAATCAGATGGGAACCTAAAAGCTTGACTTGGAATTGGTGTGGTCCCTGATGGCCATGTGGATATGATTTAATAGACAGGAATTCAGAAGATCTGGGTTCTCTTGGTTCTGACTCTGTGACCTTGGGCCAGTTACTTAACTACTCTGAACTTGTTTCTCTCTGTATGAAACACAGAGTTGTCTTCTTCTAGCTTTAACATTATCGAGTCTATAATTTAGACAGTTCCATTACACAAAGAAATGCACTTAGCTGTCCACCTGGAAGTTACTCTAGGATGGGCTTGGCTTGCTCTAAGAGGGCATGTGAACCTGGCTCCCACAGCCGCCAGCTGTTACGAGGACAATACAGCCAGCTGTGGGGAGATCCACAGTTAAGCATCAGTCAGTGTCAAAGACCAAGACAGGGAGCTCTTGGAGAGGATTTTAGTGGACTCTGGGTTCCCATAACCTCGAGGAGAAATCAGATAAAAGTCTAGGAAAGAGAATCCCTAGTAGATGTCCTGATCAGCGTAATGCTCCAGGGAGGGTCCATTTCCAAACAGCTATTTGCCCGTGTGTTGAGAAAATTATTCTGCCTGGATAATCGCCTCCGATGATCACTGCCACATTTCCTGCCACCAGCCTTCAGTGAGCATTGTCTGCCAACCCTCGAGACAGGAGACATCACAGTGGGTTTCACTAGAGTGAGAGGGCACATCAATGCAGCTGGGACTGGAATAGCAAATTCCCCTGGCATCTCATTTCTTTGCTGGATGCTGGGACCCTGCAGCTGTTTTCTGGAGAGAAAGCTGCAAAATGCTCCAGATAGCTCCATATTGGCAATCCATCTTGTTTTGTCCCTTCAACTTCTTCAGATTTCAAAGAGGCTGATTCTTAGCCTGGACTGGTCTTCTATTTTTTCCTGATATCTACGTTAGCTTATTTGGCAGCCGACACACTGCTACCCTGACCGTATCCTACCATGAGCTCCTACGTCCCCGTTTCTTTCTTCCTCAGATCACTTGACCTGAGCCTGCTCCCAGTGACGCCTGGCATCACGGACACTGCCCTCTCACCCACTCTTGGTCACTGGCCTCTTTCCTATTTTTATCTGGATATGCATGACTCTGCACGAACTCCTGTCGGCCCGCAGGCATGGTATCAGGGGCAGTGACTGTGCCAGCCTTGAAATAAATGCCATGTCCTGCAGCCCTTGGGGCAGGAGATCACAGTGAATTTTCAATCCGATTTGTGGCTCTGGTGATGAAGAAGGAAGCTGTCTACCTCCTGCCTAGTGCCTGGTCCTGTCCCTTGGGATGGCTACATCTCCTGAAGTCCTTTTCCTCAGAGAGTGGGGATGCTGGTAGTATTAACACTGAGGTTCTGATCACACTCTGACATGACTAATTAGATTCTCTCAGACAGAATCACTCCACATCTAGACGGATTTAATTTTCTCCTAATTCCCTGAACCCTTTACCGTGTTTTACGTGAAGTCAATGAACGCTTGCATTTTTCCTTTAGGTTCTGTCAGTCCCCTGGCTGCTAAACGTACTCAATTTCAGTTTTGTTCAGAAACCCAAACCAGAAAATTCAAATACCCAGACTTATTTGCAGCCCCTCTAATGATGTGACATTAATCATAATAAATCACAAGCACTGCGAGATCCTGAAGTATTCTATGAATCATCTAAGAAAGAGAAAACCACCGTCTGACCCATCCTAGTGATGAAATTATGGTTCTGTTGGTTCATTTATTTAATGAACACCTACTGTGTGCAAGACACGTGGTGGCACTGACAGAGATGTATCTGTCACAAATTATACATTCAGGAAAACTGTGACTACTTGGTAAGATAAAGTAGTTGTAAATGATAATGGCTTAAAGGGGAAAGTCATTTCCCAAAAGAGGCAGAGATGAATATGAGATTTCATGGGCAGAACACCTGAAAAGACATTTCTCCAAAGAAGACATACAAATGGCCAATAGACACATGATAGATGCTCAATATCACTAATTATTAGAGAAAAGCAAATCAAAATTACAATTAGGTATCATCTCATACCAGTCAGAATGGCCATTATCAAAAAAATCTATAAACAACAAAAGCTGGAGAGGGTGTAGAGAAAAGGGAACCCTCCTACACTGCTGGTGGGAATGTAAGTTGGTGCAGTCACTATGGAGAACAGTATGGAGGCTCCTTAAAAAACTAAAATTAGAGTTGCCATATGATCCAGCAATCCCACTTCTGGCTATACATCCAGAGAAAACTCTAATTTGAAAAGATGCATGCACCCCAATATTCATAGTAGCACTATTTACAATTGCCAAGACATGGAAGCTACCTCAATGTCCTTCAACAGATGAGTAGATAAAGATGTGGTACATATATACAATGGAATATTACTCGGTCACAAAAAAGAATGAAATACTGCCATTTGCAGCAACATAGATGGACCTAGAGATTAACATACTAAGTGAAGTAAGTCAGACAAAGAGAGACAAATATAAGACATCCCTTATATGTGAAATCTAAAATATGACAAAAATGAACCTATTTACAAAACAGAAACAGACTCACAGACCTAGAAAACAACCTTATGGTTACCAAAGGGGTAGGGGGATAAATTAGGAATTTGGAATTAGCAGATACACACTATTATATATAAAATAGATAAACAACAAGGTCCTACTATATAGCATAGGGAACTATATTCAATATCTTGTGATAACTTATAATGAAAAAGAATATGAAAAAAGAATATATATGTGTACATATACATATATATATATACAACTGAATCACTTTGCTGTACACCAGAAATTAACACAACATTGGAAATCAACTATATTTCAATAAGTTTTTTAAAAGAAAATGTTACAGAGAATTAAAAAGAAAGAATATGAGATTTCAGAAGGAGAAGATATTAGTAAAACCAGGAGGTGGGGGGAGGGAGAGATTGAGGAAGACTTTCCAAAGAGGAGGGAACTGACCCGAGTCTTCAAGAATAGGTAGGATTTGAACATGCAGAAACAACCTTCTGTGGAGGGAACACCAAGCATGGAGAAAGGTCAGGGTGTTTATGAAGAGTGTGAGAGGCACAAAGGGTACAGAAATTGGGGTAAAAATAGGATACACTGGGAACGATCATGAACAACTTTGAATGGAAGTTTCATCCCATGGGTTACAGGAGGTTATTGGAGGGTTTTTTCCTTTGGCCGCGAAGCTTGTGGGATCTTAGTTCCCCGACCAGGGATTGAACCCATGACCCCTGCAGGACAAGTACAGGGTCTTAACCACTGGACCACCAGGGAAGTTCAGTTACTGAACGTTTTGAGCTGGGGAGAAATGAGTTGGTCTTCAAGAAGATTAACCTAAAGAGGGAGTAGAAAAAACAGCAAGGTTACAAAGGTAAAGCCATCATTCAGAGAAGACGAATTTTCATTCTCTGATAATTGGATTATATGTCAATACCCAGTTAATCAGAATATTGGAAATTGAAACCACTCTCCCCAGCTACTCTGGAGAAAGGGAAATGCTGTAATTGGTGAAGCGTGGGGTGGTGAAAGGTCACACGTCCTGAAATATGACATCCTTTAAGTTAGTGTGAGGCATGATTCTCAGTATCACAATGAATTAAGCTTCGAGTTATGAAAACCTTCACCTTTCACATTCTGATTCACTTTAAACAATTATCTGGTCACCGGCTTTGAAAAGATGACATTTCATTAAGCAGGAGAGACTTAAAATGTTAAGTAAGGTAGATGAACTCGGGAAAGAGCCTTATGACAATTATAATTCAGAGCCGTGTTTAGCTATTGTCGCTGTCATCAGGACTGGCATCCCACACAGCATGGAGAAATGAGGAATCTAGCTGCAACCATCACCAGTTTAACTCTTGGGTTTCTCTCTCTGGCTCCTGTGCTGAAACAGCTTGAAGAATGGGCGCATTTTTAATAAATGTCATCTATGACTGAATAAAGATGTCATACCAAAGCTGTTATTTTTATTTAAAATAGTTTAGCACTTTATATTTATTACATATCTTTTAAATTTTTTATTGAAGTATAATTGACTTACAATGTCGTGTTCATTTCAAGTGTACAGCAAAGTGATTCTGTTATATACACATATAAATATATATATATATAACTTTTTAATGATATTTATATTCTTTTTCAGATTCTTTTCCATTATAGGTTATTACAAGATCTTGAGTATAGCTCCCTGTGCCATACAGTAGGTCCTTGTTGTTTATCTATTTTATATATAATAGCGTGTTTATGTTCATCCCAACCTCCTAATTTATCCCTCCCCCCCTCCTTTCCCCTCTGGTAGCCATAAGTTTGTTTTCTATGTCTGTGAGTCTCTTTCTATTCTGTAAATAAATTCATTTGTTTTTTTTTTCTTTTAGATTCCACACATAAGCGATATCATGCGCTATCTGTCTCTGTCTGGCTTTCTTCACTTAGTATGAAAATCTCTAGGTCTATATATTATATTTTGATTAGCATTTTTGATCTTTTTTTTCTTTTTTCTCTTCTGATTTTTGGCATTCCACATCCCATTCCTCTTCTGTTCAGCAAGCTGCCGTCTGTGCCAGAGCAATTTTCAAGATTAGGCCCCGAGGTGTCAATTCCCACCTTCTCCTTGATTCCCCAACTAACTAGTTAATCTCCTGCTCTCTCATTATTTCTCCTTTAATGATGATAGGTAGGAATATTCTCCAGAGACGATCCTACCAACTGCTTTTTTCATCTGCGAACGATTCTAAGTTCCGGGAAACAGTCCAGCTGGAGCATCGTGACTGATGGCCTCACCAACCAGTGTAATTGCAAAGTACTTTGAGGGTCTCAAAACAGTTATCCTTCTCTCCTTCCAGCTGATTAAAGCGCAGTTGTTTTCCACTTTATACAGCCCTCTAGCACCTGCCCACTCTAGAAGATTCCTTCTCCTTCACTACCGCCCAGAAGAACAAACACCTTCCTACCTCTGTGTTAACCCAGGAGGTTTCCCCTCCCACTCACTCCTCTACCTTCCAAACTTCAGGATGCCCAATTTCTAGCCAAATATTGACTCACAACAATTGAAAAAAAACGTACAAATTAATCTCTGTGCTAAGTTGGCATCACCGTGACTGCATCAGAACAAGTAGCCAAAGGAGGAATGAACATTCAAGCAGTGCACACGGAGGACCTGGTATGTGCGAGCCCCCATCCCCAGTGGATTAAGACAGTGCTCCCCCTTCCTCCCCCGACCCCATTCTTACCTCCAACCCATGTAAGATCTCAGCGCGTTAGTCCCTGCAGCTGCAAACCGGACTGACCTAGTCTTTGGATCGCTCTGATTTCTCTGCAGTCAAAGAAACATGGCCTGAGTCTGATTACCTCACACTGATAAAAATAGCTAATTCAGCTTAGTGCTGCAGACCAAAAAAAAAAAGTCACATTTCCATTCAATGTACTTTTGGGTGACATGTGGCCCCCTTCTTTGATTCTTTTTCTCCCATGGCTCTTTGCTCCAGTGGGAGCATTTCCTTCTATTTTTCCTTTGTGCTCTGTTTCTGTTGTGCCCACCCCCCTTCTTTAGTTTATCTTTTTCTCTTGGCTTCTTTGTCTTTTTCTCCTTCCCCACTCAGATAAAAACTAAACTGCCGCTTCAAGCCACTGACTGAAGCTGGGGAGAAGGCTTGTGGGATCAGCCGTCCCATCAAAGATCAGACCTTCCTCCCCCATGACTCCACACCCTCTCCGGGGCTCCCATGGACCTGTGCTCTGCAGATTTCCACGCTCACAGCTGGCTTCTTCACTGAACCAATTTCTTCATGTAGCACCAGGGAAATAAAACCTACAGTGAAAACGATAGTATTGGTTTTCCATTTTACTTTACTGGCAATAAAACCGCAGAACTTTTCACAGAAAGAGCCCTCGCATGCTCGAACCACAAACAACGTTGGAGAAGGGAAAGCCACACAAGCCCTCCCTCTGATAACATAAGCCACCGGCCAATTCAAACCTGAGCTCATTTGAGATACTCCTCAGCTCAGAATCATTTGCATCAAGTGAGATGGAGGCAGCAGGGGAAAATAAAAATCTGCTGAAAGTGATCTGCGACCACCGAAACTGATCTCTACACTGAGAAATTCTGAAGTAGTAGGAGTGGAAGTGCTTAAATCTTTTTGGAAGAATATATTAAGATGATGAATCGATGGGCTTCCCTGGTGGCGCAGTGGGTAAGAACCTGCCTGCCAATGCAGGGGACACGGGTTCGAGCCCTGGTCTGGGAAGATCCCGCATGCCGTGGAGCAGCTAAGCCCGCGCACAGAAACGAAGACCCAAAACAGCCAAAAATTAATTAATTAATTTTTTAAAAAGATGGTGAAGCGGTGCAGAACTTAAGTGAAATTGACATGGGGAGATGGAAAAGGGATGTTTTAAAATCAGCTCACACCACTAAGTTGTTATGTGACCTGGATAGTGTCACTTAACCTCGCCGGACCTCATTTCCACTGTTTATACAATGAAGAAGAAAATGTTGAGACTGGTTATTTCTAACAACTTTTCTAGCTCTAAAATACTGTCATTCTAATCAAGACTAGAAGACTGTGGCTGACAGTAAAGCAATTTAGAGAATTTTTCCCTGTAACCACTGGAGTTGTGGTGAGTAATAACCACGGTGAAACCTCAGCAATCATCTTGCTCCTTCTCAGAATTCTCTGGCTTCTCGATGATTCTAGGAGGTGACGTGTTGATCCCGGACCTCCCCTTTCCTACCTGTGCATCCAACCAAGCCACTGATGAAAGGGCTAGCTAGACAACTGTAGGAATCAAAGAGAACAGGCAGGGTAATGTGGATTGATGGTCCCAGCTGGGACTCCCGGAAGCTCTCTCTGGTCTGGGCTTGGTGGGCCTGCTGGAAGAAAGAATAACAAAGAACGTAAAACCCGATAGGCCTCAGGACAAAAGAATATGGATGGCTTCAGGAACCAAAGGAAAGTTGGAAGCAACCTTCCCCACTTAAAGGGAACACTTTCTAAGAGAGCAGAGTCTGTGCTGGTCATTTGCCTGTTTGCTCTTGGATTCATTCCCTGACTTTGTCCAGCAAAATCTATTTCCCAGGCTTCCTTGCCAATAGTCTTCTCACTAGGTTCAGCTCGCAGAAGGGACTAGCAGGGGGAGGAGAGGGGGGAGGAAGAAGACAGAATTTCTCTAATTCCCATCAGTGAGCTGAGGCTGCTCTGTGATCCAAGACAGACCATCAGGTCCGTCTCTTGGGCGCTGATAATACCTCCTGCTCTCTTGTTTCCTCCCACCCGAGGGCTGGCGGCCCGCTGTGAATGTTGCTGAGTTCTGAGTTGTCTCTCTATCCCCAGGTTCACTTTTCAGCTCCTCCAGTGCCTTTGAGATGCGCTCCCCATATTATAACTCTTCTGAGGGACCCCCTGGCCTGGGTTTTCTTTTCCTGACCACACGTTGGCTGATACAGATGCACGATTCTGACCCTGTGTTGACACTGACGTGCCATCCATATGCAGGAATACTTTGGGTACAACTCTCATAGTTTCTGGTATGTTCCCAGGGACATCATCTCAAAAAGCCCTCCCCCTCCTTGGTCAGAGCAGGATGGTCTGCTCCATGGCTCAGTGGTGATGAAGTGACACTGACAGCGACAAGTACAGGTGGGCCAAAGTCGGTGCCAAGGCCACATGAGAAATTGCACTGACAGCTGTTACAAGAAAACTTTAATGTCTTCCTTTGACTGCCTGTCACCTGGACAAATCTACCCAGAAAAGGAGAGGGACTTGAGAGGTTCTGACGGTCCAGAGACAAGTACTAAAATTATTCCCACAACCCTTAACTGTTCTTATCCACAGTGCTGTCTTCTAGGAGAGAAAAATGTAAACAATAGGTTGCAAAGCATTTCAAGCTTTTCTATCATTTGATACTCACATACATTGTAACATAGATGAAACCCAAATTCAAGTTTTCTGACCCAAATTTCCATGCCTTATGAGAAGCACATGGCAAGTGGCAGTGAGGGATCCTGATAGGTTGCCAAGAACATAGACAGAGAAGGTGGGGAGGCTGGAGGCAAAGTTCAACCTACATGTAGGTTTATAGCAGTATCTGCCGTACTGAATGCGTACTTAGATAGTTACATCTCTGTCTAGATTGTGAGCTAGAGATCAGGGACCAATTCTAACTCCAGTGTCTATCAGAGCTTAAGGTCTAGTAAGTGCCCAATAAACATTTGTTGGCTGCACAGGTGAATGAGGGCAGAATAAGGCACTGACTAGGCCAAAACAAATATTAATGGAATTGGAAATCAGGATTTGATGATACAGTCAATCCAATAAGTGGGTCATATAGAACTAAGTGGCTTCTTAGGTCTTAAAATGTAGCAAGTGTCTTAAGATCTCACCTTCTATCTCCTCATAGGACTGGAATTCAACCAGAAGAGATCTAGTGCTTTGGTCCTTGAGAGTCTCTATGACAAAGCAAGTATCTCTGAGACTGGGAATAGTGATGAGCTTGAACGAAAAAGAAAAAGAGAAGAGCGGATCACTGAGCAGTCCTGCTTCTGGGTATTTACCCTACGGATATACCTGCACACAAATGAAATGATGTACATAAATGGTGCAACAATATTTTTGAAGGCGAACAGTTGGAAACACCCCAAAGGAGTTGGTTCATTAAACAGCAAGGCTTTCTATGCATTTATTTAAAAAAAGAAGAAGAAGTTCCTTATTTATTGATATAGAATCATCTCTGGGATAGATCGTAAAGAAAAAAAACAAGATGGAAACCAGACATAACGTAAACTTTTGTGTGAGAAAACGGATGGAATGTGAATGTGCATTCTTACCTGTTTTGTTTACATAAAGTAGCCCTGGAAGAATTCACTAGAAACCAGTACAAAAGCTTACCTACAGGGAATAGGAGTGGGGGGATGTGCCGAAAGGGATCATGGTAAGAGTAAGACTTTGAAGTGTGTGTCTCATGAAACCTTTTTGGTTTTTGATCACTGGAATATATTAACTAACCAAAATTTTGAATTTAATTCAATTCATTTCATTTCATTTAGAATAGAGGATCCCGAAAAGGAAACGGGAAGACACCAAGGACAAGCTATAGTACTCTAGGACTTCTCCCTCCCTCGGTCTCCCAGAAATATATGATAACTGCTGAGCCCTCCCCAGGGGTTCCACCCTTGCCCTGCTATAGCATTTGCTAAATCTGCCCGATGCTGGAATTACTGTGCCTACCTCAATTATCACTGGGTCTTCCTCAGGCACTGGATTGTCATTCTCTAGAGAGCAGAGTACATGCCTGACTCCCCTTTTTCATTCCTGTTGTTCTAGGCATATAAAAGTACTTTAAAATTAAATAAATCTCTGTTAAATGGCATTGAATTTTTCCTACTGCCAAATCTAATTCTGCCTTCAAAATCCTGAGCATGGGCCAGAGATTTCTCCTTGCTGCTCCTCAAAAAGCATTTTTAGAGTCCATTTAGTGAGGGCACACTTGTTGGTTTCTGAAATGGCTTTCACAGTCCCCAAAAGTGGAAGGGGCTGTCTTTCTACTCACTGTCAAGTAGTGGTGGTAGGGTAGCCGACTTGGATAAAGGGGCAAGTGAATGGGAGACCCTTGTAAGGCACATGCTTGTCCGTGAATCTGGAAGCAGGAAGACTGAATTAGCTGCAAATGGTAGAGAGCCCAAGACTCATAGTCCAAAAAGATGATGTCATTCAGGTTATATCCAGACAGATGTCCTATCTAAAAGGCCCTCCCCAGTGAGTGGATATAGGAAGTCAGGAAGTGTTTCTGTTTATTCATTCACTTATTCATTGACTGTCTACCCCATTCCAGGTAGGATGGAAGGCATTGGAGTTTTAGCATTGGACCCTACAGGACATGCCTGAAGTCAGGCAGGCAGTTGTAGCAATATTACCACCAAGTGATACCTTCATGTTCCCAACCAGTGCCCGAATCTTCAGAAAGCAAAACCCAGCCACCCCCTCAGGGTATGAGCTGGTGGGAGCTAGATGGGGGTCATTGGGGTCCTAGATAGATGATCAGGTATTCAGGCCACAGCTCCAAACAGAAATCCAATCATATGAAGTGACCGCTACAGTCAAAGAAGGCAAGGACTTGATGGGCATGTGGTTGCCTATAGCTCATATCAGACACCGGATCCATGACAGCAAATGCTAGAACACGTCACCTGGTGGCCTGAGGCTGCTGACACCTGGTCAGGATTGGCTCAAGTAATGGACACGGCTAAGCCTCTGTGAGTTGGGATGAGAAAGACAGGGTTGGCGAAGAAAGCCCTAGAGCCTTAATACACAGGTTCTCACCTTATGTACACTCTTGGATGAAGCCCCCTCCCCTTACACACACCTCCCTCACATTTCATGCTGCCCTTTCATGCCCACCCATTTCCATCAAACACAACTGGTTTTATCCTCATAAATGTAGTGATGGGACAGCGGGGAGAATACAGTACGTAGATTACCCCAGCCTCACAGCTTTGCCAAACACACTTCTGTTCCTTTGATGTTTCCTTTTTAAGCTTACTGATACGTTTTCAAATCTAGAAAACAGGAAGTCTATACTGGGAATCAGATGAAGTGACCTTCATATTTCAACATTCGAAATCTGTATAGCACAGAAGCCTGGAGATAGATTGTGTACTGATGCAGTCACTAGTTAGCCAAGTGACCTGAGGATGTCAATGAACTCTTCCGTATCTGATTTGTCCTGTGTCAAATGGGAGCAGCCATACCTACGTTGATGTGTAAGGAAAAAATACACGATGTGAAAGTTCTCCAGAAAGGAACAAACACTATACAAATATGTGAGATTTTAAAAAAGCATTACAGTTCTAAGTTATATAAAAGTAAGGTTATTTGGAATGAATCCAGTCATAACATTCTCATTGTAGGAGAAGGTGGGTGCCTGGAGAGACAGGTTAGAGAATGTTGTTTGGGTGTTTTTAAAAGTTGCCTTGTTCATTATCTGTGACAATAATAGATAGCTTGAGGACCAGAATATCTTCCCGTGTTAAAGATTTTTGTTTTGATACCAGATTCAAGGATAAGAATCAAAAGCAGTCAGTGCACAAGGTTGAAGCAAAGCCTACTGCTTAGCTACTTCCTCGTTAGCTCAACTCTACCACCTTGAAAGTATCTGCAGACCGGAGGGACAGATATATTAGGGACTCAGAGAATGGCTTCAGAAATAATCAAAACTTCGCATGAAGTATCAGGAAAAATTTAGAGATGCTTTTACAGGGCCACAGACAGTGTTTTATGAGCAAATAAAAAAAACCAAGAATGTCAAAAATATTGATGTTGTGTCAAAAAGAGCTCGACCCTGAATAAACGGACACTGTAGAGTGACATCACATAATTCAGGGGCAAGCAACTCTCTTCCGTGAAGAAGTCTGTAATGCAGACTTAGACCTCTTTCATAACTGTTTTTCCTAATTCATTCAGCACTATTTATTGAAAACCTCTAGCCTTCAAGCACCACTCAAGGTGCTGAAAATTCATCCGTGCACAAGACAAAGTCTCTCCCCTCATGAAGCTTATATTCTTGTAGGAGAGACATAAAGAAACAAGAAATAAATATTTACTATAATGTTATGTAGTTAGAAAACAAACTTATGGTTACCCAAGGGGAAAGGGGGAAGGGATAACTTAAGAGTTTGGGATTAACATTTACACACTACTATATATAAAATAACTAACCAACAAGGACCTACTGCATAGCACAGGGAACTCTACTCAATGTCCTATAATAACCTAGAGTGGAAAAGAATCTAAACAATTATATACATATATATGTATATATATATATATATATATACACATACATATATATCTGAATCACTTTGCTGTATACCTGAAACTAACACAACATTGTAAATCAACTATATTTCAATAAAAAGTTTTTAAAATGTAGAGTACAGAGAAATGCTATTTTAAAATACAGCAGGGGGAGACGCAAGAGGGAGGAGATATGGGGATATATATATATGTATAGCTGATTCACCTTGTTTTAAAGCAGAAACTAACACACCATTGTAAAGCAATTATACTCCAATAAAGATGTTAAAAACAAAAAAATTTTAATAAAAAATAAAAATAAATAAATAAATAAAAGATAGAAGGGGCTTCCCTGGTGGTTGAGAATCTGCCTGCCAATGCTGGGGACACGGGTTCAAGCCCTTGTCCGGGGGGATCCCACATGCCACAGAGTAACTAAGCCCGTGCCCCACAACTACTGAGCCTGCACTCTGGAGCCCATGAGCCGCAACTACTGAGCCTGTATGCCTAGAGCCCGTGCTCCGCAACAAAGAGAAGCCACCGCAATGAGAAGGCTGTGAGCTCTAAGGAAGAGTAGCCCCCGCTCTCCACAACTAGAGAAAGCCTGCACGCAGCAAAGAAGACCCAACAGAGCCAAAAATAAATTAATTGATTAAAAAATGTTTAAAATAAATTTAAAAAATACAGCAGAATACACAGAGTAAGGTACGCTATGTTTGAAAGAGTTGTCAGAGAAAGTCCCTCTGAAAAGGTGATATTTGAACAAAAGAAGTGATGGAGTGAGCCATGGGAGGGGGTCCTATCTGGCTAATATAAACATTTCATCTCAAAACAAGAGAGAGACCATCAACGCATCACCAAAGATGTTTGACAGTAGACATGCTATTATTTCAGAGAAGGCTGACAATGTCTTTAAAATGTGCTTGCAGACCAGGGTTATAGTCTTGCACCTCTGCCGTCACCATGAGAAGAGCCTTCCCTGGGTCCTTGCTGCCCTTTCCACATAGACTCCGGAATGGAATCACAAGGAAGCCACCTGAGTCCTACCTGCCAGGAGAAGGACAGACCAGACCTACAGCGGGAAGCAGAGCCCAAAGCCAAACCCAGCCTGGACTACCTAATCCTCAGCCAACTCACAGGTGCGCTAGCACGAAAAACAAACGACTGATGCCACTGGGTTGCTACTCAGCACTAACCAACTCTTACAGTGTGAAGATAGCGGCAAGATAGTGATAAGTCCCGAGATAAAAACAAAATAAGGAAGCAGAACAGGCAGTATTCAGTGGGGGCATGATTTATTGAAGATGACCAGAGATGACCTCAGTGAGAAAGTGACCTGGGAGGAAGATCTGAAGGGAATGAAGGAACAAGCCACTCAGATTTCTGGAGGAAGAGGGGAAAACACATGAAAAGACCTTGAGGCAAGAGCGTGTGCCACACGATCACAGAGCACGGCAGCCTGAGTGGCTGGAGCAGAGTACGCGAGGGGAGAACACTTGAAGGTGAAGTCAGGGAAGAAAGGGCACAGGTCACGTAGGGCCCTTTAGGTCCCAGGTGTAAAGTTTGAGTAGGGGAGTGGCCTAGTCTGACAATTCAAAAAGGAACATTTAACCCCCTCGTGCCGTGAATAGGGTGTAGAGAGATGAGTAGAAGTAGGGGACTTGGTCGGAAGGCTATGACAATGATCCAAGGGAGAAATCATGGCGGCTTGAATGAGGGTATGGCAGCAACACAAGTGATCAGACTGTGGATGTGCTTTGACTGTCGAGCTACTGAGACAGCAGCTATAACCAATATGAGAGAAAGATTTCAGGGATGACTCCAGGGTGCTAGAACTCAGCAGCCAGCAGGCTGGAGTTAGCGTTGACTAAGATGGGGGAAGACTGCCAAAAACACAAACATGGGAGAAGGAGCTCGGCATCGTGGGTTGATCACATTAAATCTGAGTTATCCCTTAGTCATCCAATGGGCGAGTCAGGAAGGCAATGTGACATCTGGAATGAAGATGTTAACTGGAGAGTCATCAGCATATGGATCAAGTTTTTTCTCATGCTGATAAGAACTGAGACAAGGGAGGAGAGACCAAAATGGAAAACTGAAATCTTCAAGAGCTTAATTGCTCGTATTTCTGCAGGTTCTTCTCCAGGCCACGTGACAAATAATTTAAATGGTGCTCAGTTTAGCTCTCTTTCCCTGGCTTTGCCCTGGTCTGGGCTTGCCTTCCTCTCTGCTATACTTTGATGAGTTTCCCCCTGATCAGCTATGGCAAAGCCCAAACTCAGAGGAGTTTATGAGACATGCACGATTCTGACTTCCAACATCTTATTAATTAGGGCTGATACACTGGGAGCTTGGTATTATATTGAGAGGAAGGAAAACACTGCTCGGCTATGTTTGGGGCTAGGGAGAGGGAGACAGCGTCTCTGTCTCTGTAGACCTCCCTAAACAGGTACTGCCTCCTTAGTGTGTAGGTGTGGCATGCCCTGGCTTTATCTGTTCACAGCCTATAATGGATTAGAGGACAAGAATCAAAGCAACATTGCCCCGTTTCAAAAAGCAATACTCCTGTGCTGAGCCAAGACACCAAGCTTAGAGGAGAAATCCATAGAGAAAATATAAGTGACCAACCTATGGCATCAAACGATAACTGCAAAATAAACACCCACAAAGGTTGTAAAATCACTCCAAATACAATTGTTCGATACCTCAAAGCAAGTTTTAAAATTTGATTCCACTTTGCTGCCGTTATCACCAATCTATAGCCAAGGAACGTCAGCCTCATAAACTTGAAGATGTTTTATTTAGTTTTAAAACTTTGTGACCTGGTAAACAAACAAGGGCTACTGGGAACAGAAACTGAAATTTATATGATCAAAAGTGGGCTACAAACTTGGGCTTAGAAGTAGCCAATGGACATAAACTCAACTAAGGGAATATAAGCCACTGAGGAGATTAACTTGAAAGAGAAAGGTCACGTTGAAGAGTCACGAGAGAAAGATGCTCAAGCCAGATGTGGAATCACAGCTGACAGTCCTCTTCACAACCTCTAATACTGCCATAAACCAGATAGTGTGCCCATTTCCCTTCCACTTTGGGACAGATAGAGACAGTCTCAGAGTTTCACGGCTTTGCTCACACATTGTGACGTTTCACTAACCCCTAAATTATGACAGCATCCTTAAAGGCCTAGGCAAATCAGTGACTTAGCCTTTCTGGTACACATGGGAGTTAAAATCTGCACTACCCTCAAAAGATATATTGTAATTGGGCTGCAGGATTACAGGTGTGGTGTGCACTGGCCCCAGTGCAGGACGCCCAGTTAGGGAACATGTCAGCTGGGTTTCCTTTGGGCCTTTGTCTCTACAAAACTAAACCCAAGTAAAAGAGATTCAAAAAGGCAACCAAGCAAGCCCAAGAATTTTGCTCTCTGGAGCATCTTCTAAGGATTATTTCAGTCACTTCCCCGGCCAACAGAGAAAGAGAACTATGGGATGGGAAAGGCAAATAAAGGTGACTGTTGAGATGGCTCTTAAAGGATGAAAAGAATTTTGAGAGGAAGAGAGGGCAGAACATAAGCCAGCCAGTGAAAAAACAGAAACACAGAAATCAGTTCAATAAAGAAGGAAAGCTTTTTCTGACAAAATTATTCAGTGGTGAAAAAGGCTTCCTTGAAAAGCAGAGAGCAAAACTACTGAGGATGTATTTAGTCCTTTCTTTCTTGTTTTTAGACAAAAATTTATTCGGTAAACTCTAACATGTACCAGACACTGTGCTTTGATCTATATTATGCTGTGTCTGCATGGCTCTTGCCCGGCCATCCCACCCTGGACATATGAACCACTTGAATTTCTATTCATTCTTCTTGCCCTGCTCTGAACACATATATTAAACATGTCTATCGGAGGGGGAAAGGGAGGGAGGGAGGCAGGAATCAATTATAGATGAGATTTCTGCACTGGTAAGATGATTGGGCTCGTTGAAATATCATTAATTTAAATCACATTCACCAAAACACATTCCAAAATATGGAATCTACTGTTAAAAAAAAAAAAACTAAAGCAGTAATTTTCAAAACTTGAATAAATGAAGGTAGAAGACTTCTTTACCATTCCACATACTTCGGTTAGAGTTCAACTTCTGTCTGCCCAAATAGCAGGAAGGAGTGTTGGATGTTGGACCACACTTGAAAATAAGTGGAGCAAGATTTTGTTTTTTCAATCGGTTTATCAGAATGCCACCAAGTACAGCCCGCCCCACTCTCACCCCTCCCCAGGAAACCAGTTAAGCTTTACCGTACCTGTTTTTCTCTTCAAAGTATGACCCAAGTCTCTCTGGGCAGAAAGGTCCTCCATCACAGCTATGGTGCTCCTTCCACCTCCTCCCCAAGTGATGGAGAATGAACCCCAGTGAGCTCAGTAATCCACGGAATCACACCACATAAGCATTAGAATGAGCCCTCAAAGCCTCCTGCTCCAAGGTCCACATTCCGAGAGCATGGGACTGAGACCGAGAGGGGGGCATCTTCTCTCGTGCTATGGCAATGCCCCCTTTCCACACTCGGGCAAAGATAAACGGACCACTTACCGTCCACTTACCCACTGTTCTCACCTGTCTCGATTCCCTCTTGGGATTTTTCCCTCCCCACAGGCACCTCTACACGCGCCACCAAGAACTGTCAGCTGCAGAAGTGACTGTTGGAAGTAGAGTGACGGGGCGGATGTTGCAGGGAGGGTACCATGGTGACCCCACCACCCTTAGCAGCGAGAAGGATAAGCGAGACGACTATCCCTCTGGCGTATCCTTTCATATCCTATCTCTACGGAATCCCCTGCCTCAAGCTAAAAGAGTCTCCTCCCAGCCCAGCACAGAACACACCTGCCTAAACGAAGCCATTCCTGGGCTCTTTCAATTCACCCTCAGCAATCATTTTTATTTGAAAGCATCTCTGGTTTCTAACCTGGTTATTAGCCATCACTGCTGAGAGCAGGCTGGTTGCTAAATGAGTTGGTACTCAAGGTTCCTGTCCTCCTCATGTTTCTTTTCCTGTCACAGAGGACTCATAAAAGTGACTGCATGCAGTGACACACAAGGCACTTGTAAATTTGAGACCGCAGATCCACACCTTGCTGATTCTCCAAGGCTGGGTGAGCGTGGGAGTGGGCGTGAAGATGATTTTCTGTACAATTAGTATAGGAAACATCATGAACAACCTCCATCATTAGGCAACTTTTTTTCTGCCTTTTTAGAGTCATCCAGACAATGTTCTCAAAACCAGAATATCTCAGAGCACACTGTTTTGCATAATCTTCTTATTGTAGATGGGAGGAAATTTGTCTTGATGATAGATCTTTTCAGAGATTTTGACCACTCAGGTTTTTAAAGTTCCAATGGCAAATCCCCACAACCATCTTAGACATGACTGATCTGGGACACAGAATAGAAGAATCCCAGGTTCTTTTTTGGGTGCTACCCACCATAAGGGTGAAGAAGGAGTACACACCCCGTACAAAATAAGCTGCCCCAAGCCAGATCTTATGGAAGTGGGGCATAGAAGGGATTTCGTCTCCTCTCCTAGGAAAGCGGCAGCATTGCACCCTTTTTTTTGGATACAAAAGTGGTGTCCACTCTCTGTGATCTTCCCAAAGACCAGGTCAGATGAACTCATTCTCCCACTCAAAAATTCAGTGGTTCAACCCTACATCCCAATTAACTTCCAAACTCCTTAGTCCTTGCAATCTAACCTTACTTACTTTCCCATCCCACTTCCTAGCCCTTGTTTACAAAATGAACCAAGCAAACTGAACTCTTCTTACTGTCCTTTACCTATTAAGTCCCACACTCTCCCACCTTTAGACTTTGTTCAAGCTGTCTCTAATGTTCTTCCTCACCTCCTGGCCCATCTCTGAAGGTCCATATCCCATTGTCCTTCAAAGCTTCAAAGATAGCAAGAGACATAAATTGACTCAAAAGGAATTGATTGGAAAGATTGAAGGATATCTCATGAAAGCCAAAAGAACCAAGTATAACTAGATCTTAAGAGGGTCTGGAATAAGACACAGGAAAGCCATAGGGAGCAATGGTTCATTTTTCTCTCTCTGCCCCTCACGCCCACCCCAGTTTTTCCTTCCTCGCTAGTCAAATATGCTCTATCTCTACTTTCTCCCATGAGTCTGCTCTGCTGCTTTCAGACTCTGCTTTTTCTACCTTTCCATATATATTGACCAAACATGGCCACCTAAGGCTTTTCCATGATTCTCAGCTCCAAGCTCACCAGCCAGCTAACCAGCATCCTGCAGTGTATACCAGTTCCCAATGGATGCGGAAGGAGGTGTAATTGGGTCAACTTTCCACTGGACTGACCATCAGCTGTTCAACTTCATCTGCCCAGCCATGGCCAAGGAGGAGAGGAACGTCAAATACAACTTGACTGAGCTTCTGTATAGGTACACCTGTGTTGCTGAGAGGGGGACAGTCTCACTGCAGCAGGGCATGCCCTAGGAAGACCCCCTACAAGTTACCTACATGAAAAACCCAGCCCAAACTCTAGCTCCTTCTCAAAGCTTTCTCTGATTCCACCATCTAGACCTCTCTTACCTTTGAGTATCTGTATCACTTGTAGGTGACAGTTTGATGTCCTTTCTCCTGAGCAGCCTTCCCCTCCACCGTTTCTTCTTCTAACAGATCCCTCCTTCACCCCCAGTCTCAGAAGCAGACACTGACCCAGGCTAAGCCAAGTGTTGTAGCTCACCCACCTTGCCTTGATATTAGTGCCCAGAAATAGGCTGGTGAAAGTGACAGCCCCCTAAGATACTGGATAGTGTGAGCTGGTGAAGGACGGGGTGGCTGTGTAAGCCACCTCCTTGCAGGCTTAGATACTAGAGTGTCCCCATTACTTCTGGTAGGCTCTCATAAGATACTGTAAGAAAGGGGCACTGCAAGATTGGTGCAAGCTGATCTGGGTGGAAGAGAAAAGGAGTAGGAAATGAAATGCGGGTGGAGCTTAAGGCAGAATCCTAAAAATGGGCTCCATATCTGTGCTTTCCAAAAGTTGTCCTTACTTCTGTCCTTTTGAAGCTTAATCTATGATCTCACAATCCCAATGAATCTCTTTTTGCTTAGGGTGCCCATAATTTGCTTCTAGTCGATGAGAAGTGGCATGCACAGTCCTTTTCCCAAACCTTTGGTATGATGCCAATTACTTCTTCCATTGCATTGTTCTTATTTGTCTACATGTCTTCTTTCTGCTATGAGTCTATGAGATTCCTAAAGACAGAGCTTTCTGAATGCCTCCTAAGTCCCTACCATGGAGCAAAATACGTTTTTATAGTATGTTCATTAAATGAATGAATGGGTAAGTGAATGATTTGAAAATGTCCATTGTCTTATTCCCATGACTAGAAGCCTCATGAATTGGGGGAATGACTGTGAATGAAAGGAAGTGATTTCTGCCTAAATCAGTGTTTTCGAGGATGATGGTACCGTCTTCCATCTGGTACCTGAGTTCTCTTTGCCTGTTTTCTCCTACAAGTCTGTGCCCAGTCAGGATGCAGGGATAAAGACAGATGTGGCGTTTTGTTTAATAAACCTAGTATTTGACATGCTCCTGGAGAAAGAAATGAGGGCTGACCCTTTACTACACGGAATAAAGAGCCTTCATATTTCTCTTAGGCATGAGCATTGCTTCTTGAGAATCCTAGCCTGTTGCATGCTGAGTACATGGGTTTGGTTTCAGTATGGTTCAGGAAAAGTCTAAAACATAACCAATTCCTGTCCAAACACCACAACTACAGAAGGACCTATGCTTGTGTCCATTTGCATCTGCAAAATTCCAAGGTCCCAGGAAAAGTGCACTGGGAATTCAGAATAGAACCAGGGCAGGAGTCCTAAAAATCTTGTCTAACTCAGCTTCCCACCGACATCTGTCCCTCTTACTAAGTGTGTTCAAAATCCCATTGAAGGATTCAAATGTGTCCTTCTTGGTTGAGAAACTGCCCTCTCCAGCCCCCGGGAGGGGCTGCAGAACTTCCACATCCAAACTCATCTGTCAGCCTCCCTCATCACCCCCAGAGCCCAGGCTGGCAGGGCCGGGCCACGAATTTTAAAAGGAGCTTCACTCCACCCTTCCCCCATTTCAGGCCCCTGCCCTCGGCTTGCTCTAAAACAAGGCTAAGGCCATCTTGGGGGCACTAGTGGTGCCAGCCCCTGGATTCCACTCAATCACTCCCTCCCCAGATGGCAGCAGGCCTTCACCTTTCCTGTACGCTTGGCATCTAACAAAGCTGTCTCCCTTGGGACCATTCAGCTGTGACATTTTCCCAGTGTGTCTCCTCCTTGTCAGCATGTCACAGGGCAGGCAGCCTTTCAGAGAGAAAGACGCCAGAGCACACAGGCATGAGCGCGCACGTAAAGAAGAGAGGGGAGGAGAGAAAGACCCCAGGGAAAGAGCAGCCCAAACGGGGATGTGCCCTAAGTAGCAACAGCTCAGCAGCGCCCATCCTGTTTGGTGAGAAGCTGGGGAGAGAGCGTGGAGCCTCTGTGCATACTTCCCAGAAGCCCTGGACGGGACCCATCTTGGTGGGGCTGAAACGCAGCCGCTCTTGGGACAAAGCCTCCACTGGCCTTAAGGCTGCCTCCCAAAGATGCTACTTCCTGCCCTCCGCTTTCACGCCCCCTGTGCCCCTGCCTTGCTTGGCCTGGTTGGAGCCCGCAGGGCACAAAGGGTCTCGGCTGTGCTAACACACTGAACTTGGATTTCCATGGAACACTGTGCTTCTCTGCCTTTGCCAAACTGTTCTCTTTGCCCTGAAGGCACCCTTGCCCTTCCTCGAGCTAACGGCCAGCAAGCTTCACCCCTTGTAGGACTATCTCAATTTTCTCCCCATCTGATACCCACAGACACAGTCAGACGCACCGATGCAGCTTGCCCAGGCCTCCTTTTGCCAACGTCACACTGCCTTGCATTTGTCTTTTGATGTTTCCATCCAGCTAAAAGATCGCGTGGGCTTTAAAGGCCCGGAAAAATGGCTATTTTGTGTCTGTATCCCAGGCACCTGGCACAGCTGCTGTCACACAGAATTTTACAAGAAGGAGAAACGCCACGAAAGGCTCAGGGAAACCCCTTGGCACCAAAAGATTCTTCTTTCTCTTGCCACTTTAACTTAGCAGAAATCTGTTTCAGTGGCTGTCTGAAAACGCTGCTTCACTTTCCCACTGGAGAACCACTTACCCACCCTGTGTGCCAAGTGGGCTATCGTTCCCCATGACCTAGCCCTCCTCCCCCACTGTCCTAGGGGTGAGCATGGACCCAGGCTGACCATCTAGAATAGTCCGTCTCCTTGACTACAGTTATAGATCTAGGAGAAGCTTCTGGAAGCAAAGGACAATTCGTCCCATTTGGGCTGGACCCACGTTTTAGAAGGAGGCGGTAAAGACCCTGAGGTTCTACGCTCCTTCTCTGAAGCCCCCCCCCCCCCGCCTACCCAACCTCCCATTCACAAAAACCGCAGCCACCCCCCTGCCCTGCTTACTCTATCCAATGAGAATGGCTTAATGCAATCCCTTTCTGGGCTCCGTCTTGGTCTCTGTCTCCGGGGGCCCCTTGAAGCACCTCCCAGCATCTTATTTTAATGGTGATTGACAGCCAGACTTGGGGCTGCAGCCACAGCTGCAGTATGGGAGTGCAGGGCTTTGGACCATTGGTTCAACCGCTGCAGTCACACCTGCCCAACCTCCATCTGACACCTGCCCATCAGAGGGTCTCGACTACTCTGCCCCCTGCAAGCCTGGCCTTACGTGCGTCACCACGGGCACAGCCACCTCCAGGGATCGCCCTTCCTCTGTACCCTGACCTCGTCTTGGCTCTGTGGCGTTCAGAGTCTTTCCTGCCCCTCTGCAGCAGCCTCCTTACCTGCCTAGAACGGCCATTTGCATTCTTTTCCTCCTGATCTTTCTTTGAGCTCTCATCCTTCTCTAAAATTAGGAAAATATTAAGAAACAATTAAAATACTTAAACAATTAGGAAAACAGTAAGAACAAATTAAAATATTGCTCCATACTTGTTTACACACCAACACACACACACGCACAGAAGGCACTAGATAAAGTTCACCTCAGGAAGAGAACTGCCTCTGGTTTGGCAAATACCTTGTTACGCCCACTGAAGTGCAGAAGCTGGGCCCCAAGAACTTGGACTAGCAGGAGATAGTCAATGACTTAGTTAAATTTTTTTGCACAAAAATGTAATGGGATGTAGAGCAGGAGCAGGGATGGGGCTTGTGTAATGTGGCTGAAGTCTGCCCCTTGCTGAGATGTGGGCCAGTGGGAAATGCCCAAGAAGGTTCAAGAACAGGGTGTCTACTATGTAGTGAAGTTGTTTGTGGTGCTGCCGTGTAAACTCCCTCCACCGCCCTGAGCCCTCGTCGGAGTCTGCTATGCGCACAGCCGAAGGAGGGGATGGGCTCTCTTGCAGGGGTGAAAGGATCCCGCTTAGTGAGGGGTAACTTAGTGAGGAAAGGGCAAGGCATGCACAGGTGGCCCAGATGATACAGAAATGGAATTAAGTAGCGGAAGCAAGAACTCAGAGCCTGAGGAGACCAGCCCAAGACTAAATTTCTGTAAGAATCTCTGGGGAGACTGGGAGGGAAGGTGGATCCCTAGTGTCCGTGGAATGAGGGTTCCGGCCATTATTATCCACATTTCCAAGGGCCAGGGGACTCCAGCTAGCACCTGGGTTATGGAGGTTTATCAAGCCCACTGCTTACGTGTGTCTGTGTTCAGGTGTGTGCACAAGTCCTCAGAGTGAACGGGGAAAGGGACAGGGTAAGAAGAGCCCTGAGTTAGAAGTCTTAACAGGTGAATCTGGGTCTTGGCTTGGTCACTAATCTAGGATGAACCGATGAGCTAATCTTGCCCTCGGACGCCTTACCTGTAAAATACGGCCTGAACTAGATAAACTCGATGATTCCTACCAGCTCCAATGTTTCAGGGGACTCATTCTTCCTTCCCACTGTGCCCTGACCACTTGGGTTCATCCTCCCTCCATTAGCTGACTTCTGTCTGCATTTTTGCAAAGTTGGGGAGCAATGTCAAGACCTCTCAACGCGGACTCGCAGAAAGACGTGCACCCACAATTCCTCCCTTCACAGAGATGGAAAGGCCCCTCTGCTCCTGGACCAGAGAGCAGCATGGCTGAGGCACAGACCAAGCTTAGAGGTGACGCAGGGGGAAGTCAAGTAACTGCCGACAGTCATCTCCCAGGTTATCAACAAAACCAGCCCGAGACCCAGACCCACGCTTTGCGTTCCCCACCCCACGTCATACCATTAGCCACTTCCTTCTCTCATTGAGTATTTGTTCAATAATCGCTGAGACTTAGGAATAAGGAATGAGAGAGATAAATTTTTGAGCGGTGAAAGAATTTAAGATAAAGTCCTTTGCCTCAGAATTTGCAATAGAATTTGAAACTCTCCACCTCCCTATCTCTTCAGTAATATCTTCCTTAGCAACTGATGGGATTTTCCTGGAACGCTATTAATTCAATAAATTCTCATTAAATGCCAACTCTATTCCAGCACCACGCTGGATAGAAGATAAAGCGGTGAACAAAATAAGTTCTTTATGGAATTTACAGGCTACAAAGGGAAGACAGACTTTAAAGTAGTAACCACACCACTTCAGATAATTTGTTACAACGGTGGTGCATTGTTGGACTTGCCTGGCAGTCCAGCAGTTAAGACTTTGTGCTTCCAGCGCAGGGGCCATGGGTTCGAAACCTGGTCAGGGAACTAAGATCCCACATGCTGCACAGCCAAAAATAAAAATTAAAAGCAAATTAAAAAAAAAAACTGTGGTGCATTGTTATGTATAGTAGGGGGATTGTAATGGTTAATTTTATGTGTCAACTTGACTGTGTCATGGGGTACCCAGACATTTGGTTAAATATTATTTCTGGGTGTGTCTGTGATGATGTTTCTGGATGAGATTAGCATCTGAATATGAGTAATGCAGACTGTTCTCCCTAATGTGGGTGGGTACCATCCAATCCGTTGAGGATTTAAATAGAACAAAAATGCAGGGGAAGGGAGAGTTCTCTCTCTCCTGACTGCTTGAGTTGGGACATCCATCTCTCCTGCCCTTGAATGAGGACCTACACCATCAGTGCTCTTGGCTCTTAGGCCTTCAGACTCAAACTGGAAGTATACCACCAGCTTCCTGGGTCTCCCGCTCTCAGAGGCAGATGTAGAACTTCTCTGCCTCCATCATCATGTGAGCCAATTCCTTATAATAAATACCTTTATTATAGATTTATTACTTACTTTGTATACAGCTCCTACTGGTTCTGCTTCTCTGGAGAACACTGACTAATATTATAGCCTAGGGTATCAGGAAAGTCTTCCTTGAATATGTGAATTTAAGCAGAGACCTACAGTGGAATGTGAGCTAGCTAGATGAAGGAGGAGGAAAGGGAAGGGGGAATGATCACAGGAGAGGAATTAATGTGAGCAAAGGTCAAGGCCACTTTGGAGAGCTGGAAGATGACTGGCTTGGCTGGGCTGTCCAGAGCCAGGAAAATATTGATGAGAGAAAACCAGAGAAGTAGGCAGGGACCAGATCTTGCAGGGCACTGTCTTTGTAAAGATTTAGGACTTTAGCCGGAAAACAGTGGGAAGTCATTTAAGATCTCTAACAAGGTTTCAATGAGTTACAAACATCCACCATGTTTGTTTGTTTATTTCATCGCAGAATCTAGGCCAGTCTTGGTTTGAAGCAGTGCCAGATGTGCTGTCTCCTGAAAAGCTCCCCTGGGCTTCTAGAAGGCATTGTGGACTTCTTCCCCTCACAGTCTATCTTTCCACCACTGAACCCACTTACAGAGTGACAGATTGTGAGTGACAGGAAGGAGCACTGTGCAGTCCAGCAGAGGGATCTCTCTTGACCTCCCCGACTCCAGTCTGCTGATGGTGGAAAAGTCCAAGACCTCACGTCTCCATTTTTGTACTCCACACCTGAGTCCGCCTCGCATCCCTAAGATGTTGGGGGAATAATTAAGTTAAAGATATGAAGTGTGACGTCCCCGGGTGCTGAGGTTACAGCCGGCGCACGTGCATAGGAGACACTGCCACAGGGCAGCACACAGCAGACCACCACGGCAGAGGACAGGAGGAGCTGCCTGCGGGCCAGGGCTGTGTCTGCACCGGTGCAGCCTCAGCCACGCCCACAGAGAGGGTGAGAAACGTGGCATGGCTTTCTGATAAAATGTGTCTAGTTGAGGTTACAGTCAACAGTCTATTCAGTAAATATCAACCGTATGCTGGGCACAGGAAAATGAGTAAGAGAGGTCACTTCCCAGAGGTGCAGAGTGAATTGGGGTGAGCCATAAAAAGCAGGAATCAAAAGAAAAACATTTTTTTCAACAGGAATCAGAATTTCCCTGGAAACGTGAATAGATATAGATATATAGATATATATGGATAAGACCAGAAGAACTGGTTAGCAAAGAAAAAGGAACAGATGTCAGAGAGAAACAGAGGTGCCATGAGCAAGAGACACGTGGTCACAGGTAGAGGAGGAAGAGCCTTGTACAACTTGCCTGGATACGTGCAGGGGCAGACTTCAAGTTCATCCCGCTAAACTGGCACATAGAGATGCATCATCATGATATATCTGACATACAGTTGCCATGGACAGATCTTTACAAAAAATCCTTGCTGGTATAAATATAGGCACACACAGACATGCAGACTCTATTTTAAAATCTCCATGAAGTGATGCCTCAGTTTAGAATCTTGATTGTGGTGATGGTATCACAGGTGTATGTACCTGTCCAAACTCATCTGACAGTTTGAGGTTATAATCCTCATGAAATGCTGATCCATCCACACCTCACCCATTTTTGTCTTGCAGCAACTCAAATCCAGGCTGGTGGAACACCACGAAGAGGTTCCATTTGCTTACATTATGCCAACGTGTGTTAAATATTTCCCCACTGTGACTTTTCACTTCACCAGCTCTTGCAGCAGACTCTTTCCTGCAGTTAACACAAGGATAAATGCAGAGGTTGGCCCTCTCCAAAGGAACCTAAATTCTAAATTAATGAAGTTTGAATTAATGAGATTTTACAGACATATCACAGGCACTGGGCTCACCTCTGTAAATAGCAATTGGCAATTTAATTAATTGGGGTCAAGGTCTGGCCTATACTTCTCATGTCAAGTGCAATCAGTCATGGGAAGTAGAATCTTCGTTTATCATAGCCTGTAGTGCTTGTAAGTCAGAAGCAGTGTACTTGAGTTTCCCAGGAATGTTTGAAATGCAAAGTCTTACTTTTCCTAGTGGCACCCAGTCTCAGTGATCTCTTCCTGGAATTAAAGTTCCCACCAAAACTTAGGAACTTTCTTGGGCTAGTGAGTAATTATCTTTCATAAGAGAAGACGAACAGCTCTCTGAGAAATAGATGGGCAACTGTTAGCGCCAATTTATGGATATTAGTCCAAAATCAAAGATGGAAGCACAGAAGAAATTCTTCCCAATAAGGAGCCTACCGTGTTTAGTGGGGACAGGACTTGACCTATGGTATATCTGAATCTATAAATATGAGCATCTCTAATAAACACGTGTATAACTTAAGTGGATATGTTCAGGGGCAGACTTCAAGTTCATCCCGCTAAACCGGGACATACAAATGCATCATGATATATCTGACATACACTTGCCATGGGCAGATCTTTACAAAACATCCTTGCTGGCGTAAGTATAGACACACACAGACATGCAGATTCTATTTTAAAATCTCCATGAAGTGATGCATCAGTTTAGAACCTTGATTGTGGTGATGGTATCACAGGTGTATGTACCTGTCCAAACTCATCAAATATACATTCAATGCATGCAATGTTTACATATCAGTTATACTTCAATAAAGTATATGCATACATATATTTATACCTGTATACACATATATACATGTAATGTTGAGCAAACAAAAGAAAGTTGCAGAAGGTTATGTACAGTGTACAACCATTTATATAAAAATTTTAGGACACGAAAGCCAATTCCATATATTTTTATGACCATGTATATATAGTAAAAGTTTTTTTAAATGTGTGGGATGACAAACACCTAACTCAGGGTGTTGGTTACTTCTAAGAAAAGAAGGAGAGAAATGAGATTAGGGAGGAGTACCCAGTGGATTTTAACTGTATTTATAACATTTTCTTTGAAATAAATTCTCCTGAGATAAAGAAAAAGAGCGTTGGTGCGTCCGAGTATGTATTTCACACACACATAATGAACTGCCCCTAGATATTCTTCAGTAGTTGAGGCATACCTGTCAGAACTGAAACCTTAAAATCTGTGTGCAGGCAGAAATAGAACACCTGGTATTTACATCTCACCTGGCACTTTTCAAAGCATTTTCATCACCTTAGATATTTTAAAATCATAGGTAGGCAACTTCTAAAGATGTCATTATCCAATTTGACAGATGAAGTACAGAGATATAAAACAGAAGCATGAAGATAAAGAGCTGAGCTTTTCTTGATTCACAGGAGTCTTCTCTTACTTGCATGTAATCATAACCCTCCTCCTTCCCACACACAGCCTTCAACATCCCTGTGCCTCCAGAGTGGAAAGCCGCAGAAAGCAGGCCCATCTCATGCTGAACTCCAGTAAAAGCATTTCCCCAATCAGTGATTCTAATACGGGGGGACAAATGCCTGACTGGAAGCCAGAGTTGACTCCTTTCCGATAGAACGGCAAGAACCTTAAAAGTATTTTGAAAGTAAAGTTGTTTCTGAAAGTGTCAGTGTGTGTTGTGAAAGGGATATTACCAATGGAGAGCGAGGAGACCGGGATCTAAGTTGAATGAGTCTGAGAACTTCTTTTCCACATTTGGAAAACCTGCATTTATTGAGCGCCCACTGTGTACCTCACAGCCCTGGGCTACATATCCTAGCGAAGGAGTGTGAGGGAGATATTCAAGTGAAATAAGCACGGGTCTTGCCCTCAGGGGATGTTCACACTAAAGAAAATATGGTCCATAAATCACTGGGGAACAGAAGAGATTGCCAGAAGGAGGCGGTGTGGGTCCTCTGGGCACTGAGCAGGGTGTGGGGCAGGGTCTGCATTGCGTGCACAAGAAGAAGGTAAAAGCGTCATGTACCAAAATGTTCACTGCAGCTCTATCTACAATAGCCCGGAGATGGAAACAACCTAAGTGTCCATCATCGGATGAATGGATAAAGAAGATGTGGCACATATATACAATGGAATATTACTCAGCCATAAAAAGAAACGAAATTGAGCTATTTGTAATGAGGTGGATAGACCTAGAGTCTGTCATACAGAGTGAAGTAAGTGAGAAAGAGAAAGACAAATACCGTATGCTAACACATATATATGGAATTTAAGAAAAAAAATGTCATGAAGAACCTAGGAGTAAGACAGGAATAAAGATACAGACCTACTAGAGAATGGACTTGAGGATATGGGGAGGGGGAAGGGTAAGCTGTGACAAAGCGAGAGAGAGGCATGGACATATATCCACTACCAAACGTAAAATAGATAGCTAGTGGGAAGCAGCCGCATAGCACAGGGAGATCAGCTCGGTGCTTTGTGACAGCCTAGAGGGGTGGGATAGGGAGGGTGGGAGGGAGGGAGACGCAAGAGGGAAGAGATATGGGAACATATATATATGTATAATTGATTCACTTTGTTGTAAAGCAGAAACTAACACACCATTGTAAAGCAATTATACTCCAATAAAGATGTAAAAAAATTTTTTTAATTTAAAAAAATTTTTAAAAATTAAAAAAAATAAAAAAAAGAGGGAAGATCGGCAGAGGAAGGGCCAGGGCGGGACCTCAGAGCTGAGCCAAGAGAGGGAAGGTCCTGGCATTTTCTCAGTCCGATTCCTGATCCTCTGACAAACAGGTGACAACTAGAGCTCTTCTATCAACAGAGACCAAAGCCGCAGACCTGAGCCCCAACAGGATTGTCCTTTGAAGAGGAACAGTCATATATAAACGTTTTATATGTATAGAGAGAGAGTAGATAGATATCATTAACATCCTCATTTTTCAGTACAGGAAAGTAAGCAGAGTGGTTAAGCCATTAACCTAATATCACACAGCTGGTGAGTGGTAGTGCTGAGGCTCTGCCTCACTCTGGCTCTGGAGCCTGTCTTCTTCATCCCTAGAAGAGCTGCAGAAGACATACTTGGGAAGCCTGCTCAACCCATGCTCTTTTCTTTGGAATTGCCAACCCACCCAAGCCAATTGAACCTGGAGTGGACAGATCCAGTAATGGACCGGGTTCAGCCAATCAGATTCTCACAGAGGGAGAATGACTTCAGTTCCTGACTTTCCAGGTTCGATCCCAGCGTATCCTGTTCTTGGATATCTGTTAGACCGTCTGTGAGATCCTTAAAATAGCCAGCTGCCCTTCTTAGTTGAGTAGTTTCTGTCCCTGTAATCCGATAACGGCTGTTGAACCCACATTCTCACAACCTCCCTGAAGCTGATATTTTCAAGATTGCTGATCATTGCCTCTTAAAAATGGACTCCGGTATATCTTTTTTTCCCCTTTTTTCTTTTCTTTTTTTTTTTTTTTGGCCATTCCACACAGCTTGCGGGATCTTAGTTCCCCGACCAGGGATCGAACCCGGGCCCTTAGCAGTGAAAGCGCGGAGTCCTAACCACTGGACTGCCAGGGAATTCCCCAAAATGGACTCCAGCAGATCTTAAAGGCTCTCACCACAAGAAAAAAAATCATAACTATGGGTGGTGATGGATGTTAACTAGACTTCTTGTGGCAATATTTTCACAATATATATGAATACCAAGTCATTATGTTGCACGCCTGAAACAAATATAATATGTCAATTACATCTCAATAAAAAAGATCGACTCCAGTGGCCTCTTTGTCCTGTTCTACCTTTGCGGCAATGCACACGGGCACCCTGCCCCACCCTCTCCTGTGCTTCTCTCCTTTGTGCCTATATGTGGTCCATTCACTGCTCCTTCCTAGGCTACCTCTCATCTACGACCTGGATCAGGCACCTCTACCAAGAAAGCTTCCATGATTCCTTAGAGCTGGACATGCCCTCTGTGCTCCCAGGGCCCTTCTGCAATGATATGGCATTGCACCTCCCATACGAAACAGATGTGATTAGATATTACACACTCCTGAGCAAAGCTAGCAAGCTACAGAAGAGAGGGGATCGTATGCCCGCTTATATGGAAAATTCTAGATGTGCAGGTAAAAGACATAAGCAGGTCATGTCACTCACTTGCCTAAATCCTCCAGTGATGTTCCAATCATATATAACAACAAAATGCAGAGGCCAGACCCGGCTTATGAGGCCCTGCAGGATAGAATCCACCCACCTCTTCAACCTCATCTCTCTTTCTGCCTCATTCCTTTTTCATAAAGGCTCTTTGACTTCTTAAATTAATGGAGGCCAAAGGATATTGGGAAGTTCACTACCTAATTTCACCCACGCCAGTGTCTAAGCTTTGGACTCTTGTAAAACCAAAACATATTCTATTATATTTTTCTCCTAGAACAGCAGGCAGATGGATACGCCCCTTATATCCACTATCGAAATGAACACATGCAAGTGGTTCTTCCCCAAAAGAGGATCTGCTTCCAGGTGACTTGAAACAAAAATTGTCTGCAAATTTTAAATAAGTAAAGGCACCAAAGATATACATACATGTACGTGCAGGCATACCTGGTTACAAAAATATTAGCATAGGTTGTTTCTGGGCAATGGGGTGTCAAGGGATGCTTATTTTCTTATTTATGCTTTCTCTACCATTTAAAGATTTTACAATAAATATTTAGCACTTTAAATACTTAGCACTTTATAATAGAAAAAAAGCGTTTTGATAATAAAGGGAAAACCTGCAAGGATCTGGGAGGTGGGCAGGAGTCTCCGTTCATGGCATTCTAACATCCTTGTGTGCTTGAGCCCCTCTCTTGTTTTATTTATGTACTGATTGCTTTTTATCCCCATTCTGCACTCCTGTTCTCTCCACAGGAAAGCACTCTAATACATTTGACATATATCTTTATATCTAGATACACCCTTATAAAGTACATAGAGCTAGTTTGTGTCAGCACATTTTTTTTTTTTTTTTTTTTTTTTTGCAGTACGCGGGCCTCTCACCATTGTGGCCTCTCCCACTGTGGAGCACAGGCTCCGGGCGCACAGGCTCAGCGGCCATGGCTCACGGGCCCAGCCGCTCTGTGGCATGTGGGATCTTCCCGGACCGGGGCACGAACCCGTGTTCCCTGCATCGGCAGGCGGACTCTCAACCACTGTGCCACCAGGGAAGCCCAGCACATATATTTTATTTAAATATTTTCACATATCTATTTCTCCTAACAGACACTAACTCCTCCCCGCAAGGAATGAGAGTTTATTTATATTTGTAGTTCTACAGTCAAGTATGGTATTTGGCATGGAGGAACAGCACAATAAATATTTGTAGGGCTGAACTGAAAGTTTACTACACTTTTTTCTTAAAATCTCAGCTTTCCTGAGCTTCAGGAATACTTCCTTCTCCTGGTTTCCCTCCTGCCTCCCAGGCTCCCTCAAAGGCTCCTCCTTTCTTCCCATCCCTAGTTATAGGCATTACCTAAGTTTCATCCTTGTCTCTCTCCTGGTCTCCCTTCATCTGACCCACCACGATCAGTCTCATCTATGCCCGTGGCGTTCATTATGGTGTTGGCACAGCTGTCTCCCAAACCTGTATCTCGAACCTTAACTTCTTAGCCAAGCTGTCGACCTATATATCCTTATCCAACAGCTGGAAGTCCCACAGGCATCTCACACTCAGTGTGAAATTCCCACCCTACTCAACTCCCCACTCGAGCCTCTACTTTCTCCTTTGTCCCTTCATCCAGGGACAGGCATTAGCATTCTCCAGTCCCTCCATCTTTAATGAAATCTCTGCCTTCTACACTCTGTATATGGGATAACTTACCAGAGTCTTTCATTTCTACCTAACAGATAACACGACTCATTCATAACCAGGGGCTTTGCTCAGTGCTAAGAATATAGGGGCGGGTGAGACAGATAAGTTTCCTATTCTTGGGAGGCAGACAGTAGACAAATGAATGAGCATCGTGTTGCAGAGTGTGGCCCATGCTATGAAGGAAGGGAGCAGGTTGATGTGAACGATTGGAGCCATGAGGGTGGTCAGGAAAGGCATCTCTATTGGATGAGAAGGGAACCTCTCATTGAAAGACCCAGGGGAAGAACAAACAATCCAGGTTCAAGAGCCAGCAGATGCCAAGGCTACAGGGAGAGACGGAGCTTTACATGTCCAAGGACCAGCAATGAGTCCTTTGTGGCAGACCTTACGGAGGAGGGTGTGATTATAACTGGATTAGGGTGAGGGGCAGCCAGAGGGCCAGATTAGGAAGGGCCTTGGAGGCCACTCAAGGCATTTAGATTTTATTCCAAGTATGATGGGAAATCAAACGGCAACGTTTAAGCAGGGCAGGGATCTGATCTGATTTACGTGTTTCAAAGTTCACTTTCACTGATGGGGATTGGGGGGCAAGAGGTTGGGTAGGGAAGCAAGTTCAAACTTTTGCACCGGACCAGATAAGAGATAGTGACAGCCTGAACTACAGGATGGCAGTGACCATGGTGAGCAATGGACCAATTTGAGGTCTATGTTGGAGGACTTGCTGATGGATTAGATATGGAGATTGGGGGGGGAAAGGAGGAATCAAGGATGACTCAGGGCTTCTGGTATAAGCAACTAGGTGGTTGATAATGCCATTTCGTGAGCTGGGGACATAGAAGGAAGAACAGAGCCAGCTGGTAGTTGAGTACAGCAGGGAATAAAGAGTTTGTTTTAGACATGCTAAATTTAAGATGCCTGTGAGACATCCTGGTGGTGATGTCAAGTTGACAGTTGGATATAACAAGCTGGAGCTCCATGGGTAAAGCTCTGGGATGGAGATCCATTCAGAAGACATCACTGTAGAGACGGTATTTACACCACGGGAGTGCACACGGGAGGGGAAGAGAACAGACAAGACAGGAAGAGAAGAGAGAGGAAAAGGAAGGAAAGAAAAGGAAAGGGGATGAGCCAGCAATATTCAGCATGAAAAGCAGAGCCCAGTGATACAGAAAAAATCCAGGAGAGCGTCTCATAAAACTGAGAACATGAGGGAGGAAGGGGTCAAATGTGCCAAATATTACAAAAAGACCAAAATAAAGCCAGGAAATTGCCCATTTGGGTTTAGGATGGTGGAGATTGCAGAGTAATCTCTGGCAAAGCAGTGCTGCGAGGCAGATTGGAGCAAACTGAATAGCAATTTGTAGGTGAAGAAATGGATGCAACATGTGCAGACGATACTTCGGGGGAAGTTTTACTATAACCAGAAGTAGAGGTAGAGAGGAACGTAGCATCAGTCAAAGCCTTGGTGGAGATGGGGAATAAGAGAGCAAGCTTGTATGTTGGTAGGAATGAATATTAAAGAGGGAGAGACTGATCATGCAGGAGAAAGGAATCACGAAGAAGAAAAATCCTTTAGAAGAGCAGAGGGGAGGCACTGGCCTTTGATAAGGAGGACCTTTTGCCTCCCTGGAGCAAGGAAGATGGAGACAGTGGTACACACACAGGTACCTGTGCAGACTTGGTGTTTGGGAGAAGTGGGAGTTCTTCTCCAATAGTTGCCATGTTTCAGTAAAGAGTGATGGGAGATCACCAGCTACGATGACAGTGGAAGAAGGGAAAGAGATGGGAGGGTGTTAGGAGGATTGAAATGGAAGTCATCTTGTTCAGGCTTCAGAGGCGATATTAGGCCTCTAACTGATTTGTGATCTTGCCTGGACCACGTGCCCGTTTGGGAGCTGTGGCCAGCAAGTCCGGCGGCACTTAAGATAAAGAAGGGAGTGGTTCGTGCAGTTTCTTGAGCCTCAGGGACCTGGCCAGTTCCCGGGGATCTAGAAATTCTTACGATACACGAAATGAGATAAACAGCATCGTTGAAGAAACCCCAAGCTGCGTATTTGCAGGCAAACTGATGATATCAGTTTGCGGCCTGGTATTATAAGCGGGACTCCCCTAAACTGCAATTTGAAGTCTCACCCGTGGAGTGGACGCACTGCCCGGGACCTTGCCCAGTTGGGACTCCAGTTTGCTGTTTCCAGGACTTCCCAGCACCGTTCAGGTCTGGATGTAGGTGTTGGCCCAGTTTGGTGAGGTACACGCTTTTACTTTTCTCTCCCTTTTCATTTCTATTTCTTTCTTTTTAATGATTTTCTATTAAAGTCAAGTTGAAATTGTCTACTTGCGTGACGAGCAGTGTCTCTTTGTTAATGAATCCTTCGAACCTAAAATGAAAGTAAACCTTTCGGCCAGATAGAGGGCGGGCGTGTTGAGGAACAATCATGAAGCCCTTCCTCACGGTTGCTCACATTCTCTTTCCACTCCTAGTGGGGCAGCTCTAGTTCAGGACCTGACTGTCTCCAACTCCTGACAGATCTCCATGATGGCCTCCTAACAGATCTCCCACCCCAGCAACTTCCTAGTCTGCCAGTTCTTTATCTGTCCATCTTTTGAAAGGATCCCCCTAAACCACAAGTCTGCTGTACCATGGGAACCTTTGATGGACTTCACCGTTTAAAGGCAATCCTAGATCCTCACCCGGGCACGCAGAGTTCTCCATCTTCTGGTCCAACCTACTTTCGCATGCTCACGTCCAGTGCATCCCTTCCCCTGTGCCTGTTGCTGAACCGCAGCTGCTGACCCGTTACTCTCCCCAAATGCTATGAAACCTCTCACTTTTAGGTCTCTGTTCAAGCTCTTTTTTTTTTTTTTTTTTTGCGGTATGCGGGCCTCTCACTGTGTGGCCTCTCCCGTTGCGGAGCACAGGCTCCGGACGCGCAGGCTCAGCGGCCATGGCTCACGGGCCCAGCCGCTCCGCGGCATGTGGGATCTTCCCGGACCGGGGCACGAACCCGTGTCCCCTGCATCGGCAGGCGGACTCTCCACCACTGCGCCACCAGGGAAGCCCTGTTCAAGCTCTTTTTTCCCCTGCCGGGCATGCCTCGTTCCCTCTTGCAGAAGTCCTACCCATCCCTCAAGTTCCAACTCAAATCTCACTCATTTCAGGAAACTTACCAGACCCTTCCATTAAAATAACTTCTCATAGCTCCTTATTCCTTTCAAACTTATTATAAAAGATCAAAGTCCATCTTGTATTGTAAGCATGTCTTCATGCTTGTATATTTTTCTATACGTGTGCTCGCAACTGTCTCTAAGGAAGGAAGAAAGGAACAGAGGGAAGAAGGAGAGCGAGGGGCAGGAGAAATGAGGAAGGAAAAGCAGAGGAGCCTCCTGGGTCTCTGCTGGTTCACCTCACTGTCTTGAATCAAGCCGTTCAGCAGTGCTTCCCAGGACTGGCAAAGCCTCACCGAGCCCCCAGATTCTCATCATTGCCGTACCGCTGGCATCCTGGGCTACCATATCCCTTCCCCCTCCCCCTCTTCTCCCTCTCCCCGCTCCTCCCCATGTGCCTCCATTTTAGATGCCCAGTAATTGCATCATATCTTGAGCAGCTCCACCTCTGAAAAGAGCAGTGGGCGGGAATGGAGAGAAATAGGACGGAGAGATGAAAATGTAATGCTGAAAAATTCGTATGCTAAAGGCAGCACGTGCTCCCCCCCTTCCTCTGCATCTCATCTGAGAAAATCCTGGCGGAGACCACGCGAGGCTGGGCCAAGTTTGTCTGAGGTGACAGAGCAATCACTGGGGAGCTGTGAGCGTCCACGTGTGCGCAGGAGGAAAGCAGCACTTTGCTTCTGGGGACCGGGGCTGTCGACTGGGGGGAGGGGCAGTAAGAGGACCGGGCTGGGAGAGATGCCCTCCCCTCCTACAGCAAGCGCTGCCCCTGTACCACCAGCCCCCCTCCTCCCCTGATGCAGTCAGGCCTGGCAGGGCACTGCCCTCTGCAGAGTCACGGGCCCTGTGGTTTCCCACGCCTGTTCCCTTCAGGAATCCTGAAAGGCACAGCATGACCCTGGCCCAGGGCGAGTGGGTGGCCTCACTTCACTTGATGCATCACTGTTTGCTCTGAGCCCGGGGCGGGAGAGTTGACGCGGCCGGGCTCTAGATGCCTGAAAAAAGTCCGTTCTCGTTCCCAGCCCCGGTCTCTCCCTCCGCTCGCAAAGCACTGCAGAGCTGCGGCCTGATGAATGCTGCGCGCTGATAATCTACAGGAGATGGGCTTGCGATTCCCGGCAAGCGGTCCCTGAGCCCCTGCAGAGAGGAGGCTCCGGCTGCTCGACCGCGACCCCTGGCGGCGTCTGGAGAAACTCTCCGCAGAGCTTCCAAAGCGCACGGGGCCGCTGGACAGGAAGTCAAGGGAGGATTTTAAAAGAAACTGGGGTTAGAAATATGCCCTCCCCCCGCAGATGGTGCAGGGCGGGGGGTAGAGAATGAAAAGAAAGCCAATTTTGCTTAGTTGTAATCTAAACAAGAAGGAAAGGAACAATCTGTTAGGGATGGTGGGGCTGATGAGGGGAATGGGAGGGGGGAAGGTGGAAATGTGAAAATCTGTTTATAGTTGGAACGGAATCTGTTAATATGATGCTTACACAAAATAAGACATATAAGATTTTTTCCCTGCTCTGAACTCTGCTTCCTTCATCTTTATTTTAACTAGCAGTGGGCTCTGATCCGATTTTTTCTTTCATACTCCCAAACCGGCTGTATTTTGGAAGAGGCATCTATTCAGGGAAATCAAACATACTTCGGCTTCCTCCAGTGAGCCTGAGTCACAAGAGCCAATATAGGACAGGAGTCAAGAGCCTGGACACTGGACACAGTATAAAGCCTGAGTGTAAGTCCAACATGGTCACTCACTAGCTGTGTGACCTTGAGCAACTTACTCAACCTCTCTGAACCTCCATTTCCATGTCTAGAAAACAAAATATAAGCCAAATGCTCCTCCAAAACTGTGATGACAAAGAGGCAGTGGTGCCCGAGGTGCCCATCCCCTCATCTCTACATTCAGAACAGAGAAGCTGCCCGAGGCAGGTTCAGCATTCCCTTCCCCGGCAGGACCCCTTTAGGGCGCGACTGCGATACACTCAGTTCAAGAATAGGCCAAGTGCCTGTGAATAGCAGGTGGCTGAGTCCTCCATCACTTTCCCTGACCCCTCCCGTCTTTCCCATCAGTTCACACAGCCCTCAACCCATGCCTGAACATGCAAGCTGACCAGGCAGCACCCACAAAATGGTAGGTGTGGGTGCAGGTGTGTTTGGTGATCAAGGAGCTTCTCAGCATGGAGCTGAACCCAGCTTGGGGTGGAGCCTGATGCCTTCCGTCGCTTCTAAAGGCTCTGGGTCAATGTCCTTCTCCTTGGTGTTAACGCTGCCAACATTCAATGCTTCGAAATGCAGGGCGCTCTGCTAGGGGCTGGCAGGAAGAAGAGGTTCTGTGGGAGTCCCCTGCCCCTAAGGAGCGTAGTCTAGTTGGAGAGGTGTGACGTCCACACAGGAGAAACTAAACAATAAATAAGGTCTGTACATGGCATGTGATAAGGTGCAAATGAAGACATCACCCAGCACTATAGGAAATCAAGGATGGAAAACTGATTCAGAGCAAATCTGAAGGCTCTTCTGAGCCCCAAGAACCACAGAAAGTGGTCCTGGTGCTTTGATGAAGTGGGCGAGCTCTTCCCTCTAATTTAGGATGCATCCCTAGAAGGGCGTATCACAGGATATGCCGTCCACGGTGGGGAGAAGCATGCACGGAAAATCCAGCCCCTCAAAATCTCCTGAAGATGCTTGACACTTTAGCCCCAGGATCACGGGGCTTACCTCAGAACGTGAGTCTTCCAAAGACTCCATGGCTGAGAGTGTGCACGTCCCTGCCCATCTTCTGGAGGACAAAACTGAGTTGCAGCTAAGTTCCTAGGGAGGAACAAGAGGAAAGAAGGTGGGGACCTGGTTATTCATGATTCTTTATCCATGCATTCATCACTTCACTTACATAACCATTGATCTATCCATTTATCCACTCAATCCTCATTCACTATTATATTAACAACTGTTACATGCCCAGCACTGTGTCCCTAGCTTTGAGTACAAAATAATTACCTATTTCCTCTCCTTCTACCCTAAGCAAGATTCTATGTTACCTTACTCGTTTTCAAGAATCTCTTCTGCACGAAGGTGTGGGGATGGTGGTGTGATGAATTGGTTGATTGGGATTGACATGTATACACTGATGTGTATAAAATTGTTGACTAATAAAAACCTGCTGTATAAAAAAATATATAAATTTAAATTTAAAAATTAAAAAATAATAAATTTTTTAAAAAAGAATCTTTTCTGTCCCAACCTGTCTCAGGGACCAGATGTACCATGAGTTTCATTTGACTCATTCCATGGCACCAGCAGGACCCTGATAAATGCAGATCCCAACACTCCGGTCAACAGACTCTCTCATATTGCATCAAATAGTTTAGATTTTACAGATCCACCCGCCACGTCTTGAAGGGACAAACAATAGGACTCAATGTACTGGCTTCTTCCGATCAAACACAGCTCTGGCCAGCTCTGGCCTCTCACTAGATGTCTGTTGCCTGACATACGAACTGGTTCTAGTTTGCCCCTCACAAGCACACACACCCCTGGGCTGCTCCCCTAGAATCACTGCAGTGGCCTTTTATCCTTGCCTCTGCCTCTTACTCCTATCCCCTGCCTTCGCGGGTCTGTGACAAGCCGTGCTCTTTAAAATACTTCCTGGAGGATACCTGTGTGTCCTTAGTGGTGATGGAACGCTGTATAATTATCTCCCAATTCATCAGGCTCCTTAACAGGCAAATGCCTTTTTTTTTTTTCCAATAAGTTTTTCTGGCTGAGGCGCCAACAGGCCTTGTTGCTACGGAAACCAGAACGTTTCCTTCTCTATTTTAATGGGATGTTGAAAGCCCTGCATGTCTGTGCATCACACATATGGTGGCTGTTCGCTTTCTCAGCTCTTTTTTCCTTTCCTTCCTCTGCTGACCTGTCCGGCATTTTCCCAACTTCCCATGTTTCAAAACATTTCCTCCTCATCCACAGACCCTGCTCGACCTCTTCCTGCCTTCCTTTCCCTGTGCCTCCCCCTCTCCCTCCCCTTCCATCTGGTGTCCTCAGCTGTTTAGAAAGAAATACCAGTTGGCTTGCATGAAATCTAAGAGAGAGAGAGAGAGAAATAAAGGGTAATTGTAGGAACAAAGCTTTGCAAAAACCTTTGACCGGCCAGGTGTTTCCTGCTGGCAGCCTCACTCGGCTGCCGTGGTGGGGGGGGGGGGGGGCTTCTTTGGAGGAGAGGGGATGGAGAACGCAGCTCAGGGCAGGAGTGATGGGAGAAGCATCTCCCAGCAGCACCATGTGCTACTACTCCTGGGCGCAGACCAGCATCCTCCACCCAAGTCACTGCGTTTAGTTCAAAGACTGTTGGAGGTGGGGAGTGCCCCGTTGAAATGTATTGTTTATTCATTTATTCCATAAACATTTCCTGGACACTTGGAATACGCCAGGCACTATTCTAGGCACAGGGAATACACTGATGGTCCCTGTCCTCAATCAGTAAGACTTGCTCACAGATCGTTGCTAAGACAACATGATAAGTGGTGAGAGGTGATGTCGTGATGAGGGACTTGGGCTCTGGATTCAGACAAGCTTGAGTCTGAGCCTCAGGCCACCATTTTCTAGCTGTACCTTTGGGTAAATAACTAAACCTCTTTCAGGCTCAAGTACCTCCTCTGTAAACATAGCACCCTAATCAAGTCATTTCCGGTGATGAAATAAATAAAATAGTGAGTCTTGGTGAGCACATTGCCCCTCACACAGCCCGTACTCGATCAATCTTCATTACCATGGTTGTCTTTCTTATCATGATTACCGTCGTTGGGGTGGTCAAGGGATCGTGATAACGTGCAAGGCAGCACAGAAGAGGGGTTGGACTGGACATTTTCTAGGTGAGAAAAGTGGGAAGGACATTTCTAGTCAGAGGGACCAGGAGGTCAGACAGGTGGTGTAGATGGGAAAGTGCTTCTGTGTCACCACAGGGTCAGATCTGTGTGTCTGGGGACGGGGACGCAACAGACGTGGCCTGGGCCGTGAGGACAGGATCGATACCCTGGGGGGACTGACTCTTTATCAGCCTCCTTGATGGAAGCAAGCAGGAGGTTCTTAGAGCAACACAAGTAGCTAAACTCTTTAAAGGGTTTGTCCTTGTGTTGCACAAAATGCCAAAATTAAGGGGCTCCCAAGCCTTTCCTTGCTTTACGAGTAAGTCGTTCCAGGTGATCGTGGCCAGCATCATGGATCAGTGGATCCCTTGCTCCAGCCCATTCCGGGCCACCTGTGCCTGGGCATCAGAACATCAATGCAGCAGCCCCAGCTATGTGGCCTTGTACTAAGCACTGATACAATGGGAGGAGTGCATGAGATGACCCTGAAGTCTCTTCTAGCTCTTGATAATGTGATTCCACAAAGAATCTAAAGGAGTGGTAGGTGGCACCGAAGGTGGTGTGGTTCACAAGGGGCAAAGATGTTGTGTGTGTAAAGAGTAGTGTGATGGAGACGCAGAGCACAGATTTGTGGTTGCCAAGGGGGAGGGGCATGGGGGAGGGATGGAGTGGGAGGTTGAGATTAGCAGATGCAGACTGGTATATATGGAATGGATAACCAACAAGGTCCTGCTGTAGAGCACGGGGAACTATGTTCAATATCCTAGGATAAACCGTCATGGAAAAGAATATGAAAAAATACGGATAAAAAAATAAAGCAATATGATTTTGCAGAAAAAAGAATCGTGATGGTTGGAGAGGCAGCAGAAAGGATGGAGCAGAACACGTGGGGTAGAGGGAACAGGCGTGGTTTGGAGACTGAGCTGGTGCGAGAGAGGAAGGAAGAGAGAGGTCAGGGGTAACCCGGACACTAATTCTGTTGTGCTCCGAGGTCGGCAAAAACAGCAAGTCAAGAGTAAGCCTGGATGCTCTGCGTTTGGCCTTATTAAAAAAGACACGGCAGAACTGCAAGATCTGCTTTGGGTCACATGGTACATCCGCCCTCTGCTCTCCACACTGAGTAAGCATCCTTGAACTTTGCAATACAAAATTATGCCAAATTTTCTTTTACCTTGGGTTTAAAATAAGACAGTAGTATCTGAAAATAAGTGTCAGCCTGGATTTCCAGAGTCAAAAGGAGATCAAAGCTGACCAAAGGTAATAAGGCAGGATAGGACACAGGGTCCCATATTCTACCCATCCACAACCTCTCGCCCTTAACAGGGCTCTGTAAGGGTTACAATGAATATTTATTTATTTTTTTTTTATTGAAGCATAGTGGGTTTACAAAGCTGTGCTAGTTTCTGGCATACAACAAAGTGATTCAGTTATACATATATATACATTCTTTTTCATATTCTTTCACATCATGGTTTACTACAGGATATTGAATATAGTTCCCTGTGCTATACAGTAGAACCTCGTTGTTTATCCACTTTATATATAGTAGTTTGTATCTGCTGATCCCAAATCCTAATTTATCCCCCTCCCCTTCCGCTTTGGTAACCAAAAATTTGTTTTTTATGTCTGTTAGTCTGTTTCTATTTTGTAAATAAGTTCATTTGTGTCATATTTTAGATTCCACATATAAGTGATATCAATGGTATTTGTCTTTCTCTTGCTGACTTACTTCACTTAGTATGAGAATCTCTAGGTCCATCCAAGTTGCTGCAAATGGCATTATTTCTGAATGTTTATATTTTGAGGTGTTCATTTTCTCTTAAGAACTCACAGGGAAGGGAGAATTTTTTCCCCATTGACTAATTTGTATTCTGCATTCTTTCAAAACCATTACAGTGGATTACTTCTGTGATTAGAAAAGAAAAGTATACACCTATTTTTATTTTTTTCTTTTTATTTTTTTATTTATTGGCTGCATTGGGTCTTCGTTGCTGCGCGCGGGCTTTCTGTAGTTGCGACGAGCGGAGGCTACTCTTCGTTGCGGTGCACTGGTTTCTCATTGCTGTTGCTTCTGTTGTTGTGGAGCACAGACTCTCGGGCGCACGGGCTTCAGTAGTTGTGGCTCACGGGCTCTAGAGCGCAGGCTCAATAGTTGTGGTGCACGGACTTTGTTGCTCCGCGGCATGTGGGATCTTCCGGGACCAGGGATCGAACCCGTGTTCCCTGCATTGGCAGGCGGATTCTTAACCACTGCACCACCAGGGAAGTCCCTACACCTATCTTTAAATGGGTTTGATGAAGCTTCAAAAGATCTATGGTAAATTGTTCCTAAAGTGAGGAAAGGAGGCCCTACCCTGTGCAGGGCACTCGGTAAAGCTTTCCATTTAAATAATCTCATTTGGGCCTCACAACACCCCTCTGAGATAAACATTCTTATACCCTTTGACACACTAGGAAAATGAAGTTAAGGTCAGTTGAAAAACTTGCCAAAGGTCATCTGTCTCATCAGTGAGGGAACCGTGGTCACATCCATGTTTGCCTGACTTCAAAGCCTCCCGCAGATCCACCCTTGATCCTAAAGAAAAGACTGAGAGGACCTGTCTTGATCAATAACAGGGTTGACCCTTGACGCAAATTCACAGATGTTAACACTTTCATCTCCTGGGACCCCTCCCTAGAAACTGGTTGGTCACCAAGTCACTTTACCCTGTCTTCTCATCTTCTAAAATTCCCCAGGCTCCAAAATCATTTTTCCCTCTTTCGCTGCCTCATCTGAACTCCAGTTCTGTCCCTTTTTAGCTCTGAACCCCAGTTGCTAAAAAGTCAGTAAATTGATTTAATTGATACAAGAGTGTGAGAATCTGTTGGCTGTACTTTTACTTTCCTAGTAGCATTTACTTCATAAAATCTGATAGAACCAAATGACTGTCTGATGGAAGAAGTCAAAGACAGTGAAAGAAAACAAAATGATGAATTTCAGGCAAAGGAAAGGGACATATTTGGGGCCCAGTGAGCTTTTTTTAAACAACTTTATTGAGATATAATTGACATACAATAACCTGCCTGTATTTAAGGTGTACAATCTGATAGGTTTGGGCATATGTAGACAGCCATGAACCATCACCACACTCAAGATAATAAATCTATTTATCATGCCCAAAAGTTTTCTCCTGCAAAGCAAGTGAAATTTTAATTTCCTAAAGTTGGACCAGTTTCTAAGCAAGGTGACTGTGGATAAAAGTGGCTCTGGTGACCATTGCAAAGCTCAGTGACATTTTTGTGAACTAAATGTAGCTTTCCAAACAAGTGATTTTTAAACCTGTTCATAACTCTGGAAATAATTCTGGAACAAAAGAAAAAAAAAAAGGCTGTGGACCTACTTACAAATAAAAATCATGCAGGGATGATAATCTCCAGAAAATACATAAGGTGCCTGATAGCATATTCTACACAAGTTCTTGTTAGGAAAATACATTTGTACTTAACACGGGTAAACTATACATTGGAAAATTCCAGCAAACTTTGAGTTCACTGTCCAGGCCCCGTGAACCACCCCAGCAGATGTCACATTAAACTCAAGATTGAGGAAGGACCTATCACTGGACCGTCTATTCCTCAAGGGCGGTAGGTACACTCATTTAATTTGGTGTCTCTGATACCTGGATTTCCTAGCACAGGCCCAGAAGTGTTTGTTGGGAAGAAATGCTGAATCGTTTGTTGGGATACCTGATCAAAATGCAGTGCTCTCTGGCTTCACATACAAAAGGGAATTCTCGACGCGGCTACTCATGGCAATCCTCCTACTCTCGGGGTGAGCTGGAAAGAAGCAGCCTGGGACAGAGACTTTCCCTAGGATCTCAGTGACCTGTGGGTTCCACGCACTGGGCACCTACTTCCATCAGACGCTGTGCAAGGTTATGCTTTGGTGGGGGAGACCACCAAGCACGCAGGCAGGGTGATGGGGGCTACGCAAGGAGAGGAACGCACAGCAGCACATAGGTGGAGCATCTAACCCTGCGTGGGGAGTCCAGGAGGACCTCCAGGGGGTCTGGCCTCCACGTCTCATCCCAGCTTCCTGATGGAATGCTCTGTTCAGCTTGGTTGTTACCGAGTTTTTAGAACACCACGCTCTACAATTTAGCTTCCTCATCTAGAATAACCGCCCACTCCAAGAATTAACAAACTGATCTTAAGAAAACCAATCTTATTCTGGAGTCATGTAGCATGTTAAATATATGCTGGGTGAGTGGTGACATGGGACAGGGGTGTGAGAGCCACTGCAGGGCCCAAAGCTGCATGGATGGAGAGAGGGTTCCTCAGTAAAATATTTCTGTGTCAAGTTCTTGTTTTTATCGGAGCGTTAACATCTGTCTTAAACTGTGTTCCAAGAAAGCTTTGCGGAGAAGAAAAAAGACAACAGAATGAAGGAAGTAGGATGATAACAAGGGAGAGAGAATAAAGAATAAACTGGTGGGTAGGATACAGAGAAGGAAGGAAGTGTGAGGGAGGTGAAAGCAGGTTGGAGGATAAGGGTGGAGAGGAAGAGGCCAGGAAATGCTGAAAATTAGAGAATTAAAGAGACAATAAAGGTAAAAGGAAGGGCTTCCCTGGTGGCGCAGTGGTTGGGAGTCTGCCTGCTGATGCAGGGGACAAGGGTTCGTGCCCCGGTCCGGGAAGATCCCACATGCCGTGGAGCGGCTGGGCCCGTGAGCCATGGCCGCTGAGCCTGCGCGTCTGGAGCCAGTGCTCCGCAACGGGAGAAGCCACAACAGTGAGAGGCCCGCGTACCGCAAAAAAAAAAAAAAAAAAAAAAAAAGGTAAAAGGAAGAACCTATGTTGATGAGCACATGTTAGGGGAAAAACAAGACAAAGAACAAAGGAACAGAGGCTGGAGGAAGCAGCATTCAAGCAGCCTGGTCCTCTGTGTTGACGAGGGAGCCATCTACTGCCTCTAAATGAAAGTGTGGAGCTCAGCACAAGAGGGGTCTCACAGAGATGAGATAACATCAGTGCAATCCACAGCTCCCATCTGAATATTCCTCAGGGCAAATTGGAGACAACCACTTGTGTCACAAGAGCCTCCTTGAGCCCTGCTCCTAAGGGCATCCGTCCTTCCCCAACTCCCAGCATGTGCTCTGGTATTTAAGACCAGATGGCCAAGACTTCTAGACGTCTTCCGGGGCTGGCCTCTTGACACTGCCGTGAAAATCCACCTCAGCAGCCTTTGTCCCATACATTCAGGCCAGTCTTTAGAACAAGGGCCTCATGAAGATTTTTCAAGTGTCCCCAAGATAGGAGGACTGCCTGACACCATCATAAAATATCCTCCATCTAGGCAAATTGTGAAACAGCAAACGTTTCCCTGAAGAATTTGTTTAACTTTTTTTTTTCATTTACTATTTCCTTAGCGTGTTTTCGGTTAGAAGGCATAAAAGGCATTCCCTGAATTATGGTGCTGTTTATCTGAGAATGCTGGTGCTAATGTAGCCATCGTGCTCACCACAGTACAGATAAGAAAATAATAGCGAGAGGTGAACGATATGGCTGTGTTTGAAGAGGAAGTTAATAGGACCACTGCAATTAAACTGAGGACCCTAATAGAATTAACCAAATTTATCAGCTATTATGAGGTCACTGTTGCTCAAATCTAAGAGTCTCATGAGAGAACTCAGGGTCTACAATTCCCCTCACTCCACTGCCAGGGAAGATGGTCAACATCAAAGATAATATGACATGCTAAGCATACATAAATCTGGTCATCCTATCAGGATATGAATGGTCAGAGCAAAGGTGATACCATTTCTCTTATTCACCCCAGTTCACCTGTTTGATTCCATCTCTTGCTAAGGGTGGTTAAGATAATGCCCGGGGATGCCCTTTGGAAAGGATTGTCTACCCTTTGAAAAGTCAGATGAGATCCAGGGGACCTCAGAGGAAAGGGGACAACCCCAATGGAAGAAGGATCAGAGCAGCCTAGACAGGCAGAGACAGGACAAGTTAGAGTCAGACTGACTTCCACCTTAAGCCCATAACAAGTCACTGTTCTTTCTGGTGCCTCAGTAGTCCCTTGGCAGGTCTTTTCTTCTGGAAGGCTGGTGATAACTCCTGGGGTGAGAGTAACTCAAGCTCCACCTGTTGAATTGATCCTGTTTGCTCAGCAAGACTGTGTAAGAGGCCAGGACCAAGCAGGTCAGGATGCACAGCTCCAAGGTCCCTTCAACTCTAAGAATCTGTGATTGGGAAGGAGGGACACTTAACCTCTTCCCTGGATCCCAGGGAACCAGTAAGTATCAAGTCAGAGGAGCAAAGAGCATGAACTCAGAAAAAAACAAGACACAAATTGAAGCCTTAATGTTATTGTGACTCAACGACAAAAGTTTATTTTTCGATTAATAGTATATGGAGTGCCTTCTAGATGCTTTTAAAAATTGTTTACTGAGTGTCTGCTAAGTACTTTACACATACTGTATCGTCTGGTGTTTACTAAAGCTCTACAAGATAACTATCAATATTATTATACTCAATTGACAGGTGAGGAAACAGAGGCACCGGGAATTTAAACAGCCTGCAAGGTCTTAACAGCTAGTAGGCAGCTGAGCTGGGTTTGGTGTGACTTCACAGCCCATGACCGCCATGCTGTCTTTCTTGGAGAACATCCACAGACCATGGCTGAGCCTGTCACTCAGGTCCCAGAGCAGCTCCCCCTGCCCCCCACCCCCCAGCCCTGGACAGCTGCACACACTTCTGACTCTCACTAAGGGAATTTTTCCCAGTCTGGTGCATCCTGGCTGGCCAAATGAGACATGATTGGGGATAATTGTGACATGACATGGTCTGGAATGAAGAGCAGATGGGGCTTGAGTGCACAAAGCCCTTTGGGGTTTGATTTCAAGGGAAGGAGGCCATCTTAAAGATTTCCAGCACGCTTTGGCAAGAGCAGTTAGAAAGGAAGAGTGACAGCCATGGCTGATGTGGTTGGCAACAGCTGGTGCTGAGAGCCACTTCCTGCCTACACTTGTAAGCCATCTTTCCCAGCATGACCAGCCTGGGAGCCTGGAACCAAGAGGGGTTATGTAGAAGAGGCAGAAAGACAAGGCTGGGGGCATGGAGGGGAGGGCATCTCTTTGGGAAAGTTCTAACCGTGATCAAGACAAACCCACGACATGTCAGACCTTGCAGCAGTGGTTGGACTGGAAACAAAGGAGAGGGACAGCAATGTAGTGAAAAGAGCACTGAACTGGGAGGTGTTCAGAAGACCTGACCCCCAGGCCCAGTTCTACCCCTAACTAAGTAAATTTTCCCCTGGAGAAATCACTGATTCTCTCTGAGCCTTGAGCAATGGGGATAAGTTCCCTTGTAACTCTAAAACATTCCTACCTGAGCCTATTAAATACTCTGTGTAAAGGTATCCTCTCCGTGGGAATCAAAACAAAGTACCTCTTATAAGAAATAGAGCAATACAGGGGTTTAGTCAAAGATGGGCATAGATTGGTGTCTCGCTTGCCAGCGGCATAAAGGAATGGATCTCTTCCTTTCTTTCTCCTGCATATATGTCAGGACACCATTGGTTGCAAGTAAGAAAATACCCTGATTTGACTGGCTTAAACCATGTGCAATGTGTTTCATAAGAAGTCCAGAAGTAGGCTAGCTCCAGAGTTGGTCAGTTCATCCTCAAGAACCCAGATTTTTTCCATCTCTCCCCTTCGCCATCTTCCAGGTGCAGCTTCATCCCCAGAAGTAGGTTCCCCAGATCGTTACAAAGATGGCTGCCACATTCCAGATGTCATTGCCAGACGTTATAACATCTAGGAGAAAAGCAGTCTCTTCCCAAACACCAAATTTTTAAGAGCAAAGAAATCTTTTCCAGAAGCCCTTTCACATCTCATTGCCCAGAACTAGTCATATATCTAATTCCAAACAATCACAGGCAAAAGGAGTGGTTACCACCGTGACTGACTCCACCTATTCAGGATTACCTGAGAGGCTGGGGAAAGGCAGAAACCTGAATGAAATCAGGGCTCCAACAGCAGAAAAAAGCTGGGGGTCACTGTGGAGTTGATAACTATGGCAACAACAGCTATTTGCTTCCCAGTACCAATTTTCCCTTTCTTCCTTAACAACATTAAACCCTAGGGTTTGACTGGGCAGTTAGGCAACAAGAATCAAGATTGCATTGGCTAGCTTTACACTTTCACCCCTATGTGTAGCCCTGTCATTAAAGTGTGGCCAATGAGATGTAAGCAGGAGCGCTGTGTTGACGTTTTGAAGTGTTGCTGAAGTGGAGCTAAGTCAACTTAGAGACCCGCCCGCTGAATTCTTTTGCTTTCCTCCTTCTTCCCGCCTGCAACCCAGATGTGATGGTTGGATCTCCATCTGCCGTCTTGCACCATGAGTCAAACTTAAGGATGGAAACAACATCCTAGGAGACGGTAAAGCAGAAAGACAGAGGCACTGAGGTTTCTGGTGACTCCAGAGCCAATACACCTGCCCTAGGCAACCCATCTCCTTACTTATGAGAGGGAATAAACTTATGTGTATTTGAGCCATTAGTTGTCTGGTCTGTTGCTTACCGTGAGCACAATTCTTAACTGGTACAGTAACCAGCAAGGAATGGTACACCCCATTTACATAGTTACCTATATTAACCCTATGTAAATTATATAGGTTAATTGAGTTTATTCTCTCAGTTGGAGAATGCATGCAAGATAGGATAAGGCAGTGAGAAGTTTTGGAATCAAACTGATCCGAGTGCAAATCCTGGCTTTGTCACTTACAATCTGCGCTGTAAGTGAAGTCCCTCACCAAGCCTCATTCTTTCAGCTTAGTTTCACCATCTGTAAAATGGAGCTGACTATTCCTGCTTCAAAGGGTGGTCTCGAGAGTTAAGTAAGAAAACATTTGCAAACCAACTTTTGTTGTAATTGCATATGACAGATGCACAACAAGTGGTCCTAAATGTCTAGAAAACAATCATAGATTCTTAAGGACTTGGAGATCACATAGCCCAATCCTCTCATTTTTAAAGAAGAAACTGAGCACCACAGACGTGAAGTTAGGTTCCCAAAGGGTCTCTGAGTTCCCCTGTTGGAAGGCACAGCTGTCATGATTAATCACACAAAGGATGCGTTCATCATTCCATGCCCCGTGTAGCATCTACATTGCTGATGGCCCTGGCATTCCAGAACATCTCTTCAGGATACTCTGCCCAGCCTCTGATGATGCTCAGCTGCTCAGCCCTGAACACCAGCCACCAAGATGGTATTCTTTTCCTGCACTGATATCAACAGTCATATCATGTGGCACTACTTTAATTGCTGTCCTATTTTTGGAAAAATAGATGGCTAAACACAAGCGTTTTTTTTCCTTAGCATTTTTTGGGGGGGTTACTGAAGCAAAGTACTCAGTAAATAAGGACTGATTTGCATGACATTTTGCATGAATGGCGATGTTGAATGAACAAGGTAACAGACTTTGAACTTTCGTAGGCATTCTATTCAATTAAAAAAAATTTTTTTTTTTTGGTTAATTCCCAGTAGATTTCCACTGACATTAAAATCGACCACAATTTGGGAGGCCTCTGGTGGCTACAAAGGGAAAATACAAAAGCAGTTATAAGCCAGCGTGTGTTTGTTTAGCTAGGTGAGGTGAGCCTTTATGTATGTGCCTCGGTCTGTAAAGATTTTCCAGCCATGGGGACCCTGGTTATACTCAAAACCCCAGGTACCATCAGAGTTTGGGGCACTAGCAGGGTCTTGCTGGGAGCCAAAGAGGACTGGTACTATGCTTCCTCAGGGTCAGAACCAGGCAAAGCAACAGCCACAGAACTTCAAGGGCAAGAAAACAAAGTCTAAATTCACCGCAAAGCTTATATTCTAGGACTAGGGATGTATTCCATTTGGATACAACATAGATCACAAGTTCTGCTCTAAAATAACTAAATAAAAGACTTTGGGCGTCTTTTCCAATAGCACAATCAGAATGCTCCATCACCCGATAAGCTCGCCCAGTGTGACTGTTTATTCACATAACTCACCCCAGGGCCTAATTGTAGAGCATAGCCATGATGAATAACTAGGAAAGAACAAATAAAATATAATAATAATTCTACTCTGGATTTTATAATGTTTTTCCTCCACAGAGGTCTAAGTGTTTTCACACAGATTAGAAGGTAGAGGTGGGTATTATGATCCCCGTTTGTGGATAAAGAAAGAGTCAGAGATGTAAGTTGTTTGTCCAGAAATTTAGAATAAAAGCCTCGTTGACGTGAATAATCGCCTTTGACATTATCTACATAACCTCCTCATTTCTCAGATAAAGAAACTGAAGTTAGGACGGTGGCGTGACTTTTCCAAGGCTGCGTCATTGGTGGCCAAATGACACACCTAACCCTTTATGGAGCCAAAAACAAAAATTAAGGCTCTTGACAACCTGGTAAATAAGCCATTCCACCTTCAAGTCCAGCTTTTCCAGGAACGTGGCACCAAAACTGGGACTTCCCACCCAGCAGCTCACGAGCTGAGTCTCCCTGGGATCACAAGAGTCACGGTCAGAGTTAACATTCTGCTTCCAGAATCCCAGAGGGGGAAAGGGGTGTTCCTTCCCCACAAGACTAAGCAACATAGCTGAAGAGATCTCAGGGGAGTGAACTTTCCCAAAATTCATGTAAGGATCCCCTTTCCATGTCAAAACAGCATTCAAATTTCCCACCCAACTCCATCTTTCCATCACCAACAGAGTCACCCATATCCCATAAGAAGAAGATGAGATGTTACCGAGAGTGTGGGACAAGGCTTGGTGGGTGTTTGTCCTCAGGGATTCTCTTCTCTGAGGCTTTGCTGCGCTGTGATATGTAGCCCCAGGCACCCAGCCCACAGAAAGCCCCATCGGGATCTGGATTTCCTTGAAGATCGGGCTCTAGGTTTGTGCACAGTGTAACATGAAGCTGCAATGGCCGGGGCATTGCTCATGGGTTCTTGGGCTGCAAGAAACCAGAATGACAGCTGTCAGGGGTGAGAAGTCATAGGCCATGGAGGACTGGGCCGCGCACTGCAAGAGGAAAAGAAGCGGTAGCAGCATCTTCTCCTGTACGGCTCCGTCAGAACAGCACACCAGGGTCTGAGCAGAGGCTGAAGCACACAGAGCCCAGCCTGCTCTTTCCTCTCCTCCTGCCAGAGGCTGGTCCTCTTTCTCCACATGCCCTGGCTGCAGACGATTCTCCCCGCCCTGGAGCGTCTGCCCAGGGCCTGGGGTAAGCTCTGTGTTCCCCTACCATCAAGAAAGGTAAAAAACACTAGACCTCCCTCTCTCCAGCCCCATCACCCCCACTTACATCCTCTTTATTTACCCAAAATTCATTTCCTCTCCCTCTAAAAGAAATAAGGGGCACTCTTGAGATTACACATCAGGGCCTCTTCTCTCAAATATAAATGTTCTTCCCAAGGCCCTGTATCCTCACATCAGGAACAGACCCTACTTAGCAGAAATGGAGATGATAAAGAATTTCCATCTAAATCACAAGATGTTCTAAGATGCCCAGGCATGGATGACATCACCACTAATTCAGATATTATATAAATATTTACCACCTGAAGCCACTCTCCAGGGGAACAGAAGAGGAGAGGGATGATGAGGGTCATGGAGTTGTTTGCTGAATTCCTTTACCCCACTAGCTGGTCCTCAGTTCAGCTCACCCCAGTTTTGTTCCCATGTGCCCCATGTGAGCCTCCCCGACAAGGTGTTTTGTCAAGCTTCTCAGGACATGTTGACTTTGTGGGGTGCCCTTGAACTCTGAACTTCAATGACGTCTGCAGCTATTATGTCCCAGATTTCTACCTCCCATCCCATCTCCTGGTCTCCACCAAGCCAGCAGCCCTGATGGGATGCACAAACGCATTCCAGCCACAACAGCACTAGCACAAACGCATCCCAACGTTCATTCTGAGTTCCTTAGGAGTTTAACATCTAGGTGGATTGTTCTCCAGACCCCTGCTTTTCCTTTCTCTCCCTCCTGCTGTCCACATTTGGACCATTTCACTGCTTATTAGCACTTCAGGTGGAGGACATGAGGGAGTTGATGCAAAAATCTGATTAGTCAATTGTGCTATTTTCTGGAAGCTGTGATGAAGGATGGTTTGCAAAAGAAGGCAAAGCTATTAGCTACTGAAATCTGTAGATTTCAATTAACCTTATTTCCTCACAGATAATTGCGAAGTGACGATAAAGTTATTTTCTCTGCAACATTCTTCAGAAAAAAAAAAGTATTTCACTTCTGTTGCCGACTTCATGCTGGGTTGAGATACTGACTTCATGCTGGGTTGACAGAGGCCCATAAACGATCCAAGGCCCAAACGAGCCTTCTGGTCAGTACCAAGAACTCAGAGCTTGACGAGGGAGCCCATGTGGAAGACAACCCAAGGTCTCTGGGGTCCTAGGGATGTGAAGCCCACCTCACCCTCCCTTCACTGCGTTCTTTGTGCCCACACATGCCACCATCAATCCTTGTCATTCCAGGCTGCCAGCTCCAGGCCACCCTTTCTGCGTGGGCCTCAGGCTACCGACCCCTCCACCCAGTCAGACAGGCCTCTCACTGCCCCTGATCACACCTTACCTGCGCCTGCCTTCACTTTTTTCTTCCTTCCAGGCCCCTGACTGAAAAGCTCAATTCCTTTCCCAAACCCAAGTCTTCAGAGCCTGGTTCAAGTTCAACAGCACCATGTTGACCTCAAGACAATGCCAGTCAGAACTGCCTTGAGCTCTCCCGTACAACCTCATCTTCTCCTCGGGGCACATACTGTGGGCAAGTCCTGTTGTTGGAACAGGTTCAAACAGGCACCCAGGACAAGGACAGCAGTCGCTATGTGCCCTGGGGTCAGGCCCACGTGTTGCAAACCCAGCCTGCAACTCCCTAGCTCTGCCCACAAGTTCAGTCCGCCTCAGTTTCCTCTTCTGTAAAATAAGACCAGAAGTAGAATCTACCTTCTAGATTTATTTTGAAACCTAAATGAGACAAGATTATAAAGCCCTTGGCAAGAGTCAGGCAGAAAATAAGTCCTGGATACATGGCAATTACAGCCGTCGGTAGCAATGTCCCCATCACCCCAGTGTTAGCTTCTGCCAGGAGAGCCCCAAGGTTGTGTGACATGTACCTCACTGCCTCCTGGGATTTTAATGAAACATTTCTTCCAGGGGGCATTTACAGATTCCTCTCTCTACGCCCCACAAGATGCAGACTTGGTGTTTTTTTCTTTTGTTTTGTTTCATTAGAAATATTGTTCTTATTAAGTTATGAGCACATTTTAAAATATTTTTTTAATTTTATTTTATTTTTGGCTGCATCAGGTCTTACTTGCTGCAGGATCTTAGTTGTTCCAGGATCTTCCTTGCAGCATGCGTGATCCTTTGCTGCGGCATGCAGCGCACAGGCTTCTCCCCGGTTGTGGTGCCAGAGCTCAGCAGTTGCGGTATGAGGGCTCTCTAGTTGTGGCCCTTGTGCTCCGAAGTTGCGGCACGCGGGCTTAGTTGCCCTATGGCATGTGGGGTCTTAGTTCCCCAACCAGGGGTCGAACCCGCATCCCCCGAATTGGAAGACGGATTCTTAACCACTGGACCACAAGGGAAGTCCCAAAATGCAGACTTGTGTTCATGACTCAGGAGCCACTTCCAGGCCGTTCGTACAGTTAGCATATGGTGATCCAGGACCAAAGTGGTCCTGCTTCTCAAAGCTCCTTCTTCCCTTAGGAAGAGTTTGTCCCAGGAGGAGCCTCAATTCTCATGCACATAGGCTACTAGGAGACCCTGCCATTGGGTTTCCAGGCATCCCCAGATCTATCTGAATGTCCTTAGATTTTGTTCCCACCTCAAAACAATTAGAATTCAATTACATGGCCTTTGAAATTCACAATTCATACCTCTGGAACCATTAGAACAAGGCCTTGGCCACTGCTCACTCCTCCCCTCCTCTCCCTCCCCGCTGCTCTCTCCCAGGGACCCCTCCCTGCCTCCCCAGCCGGACCACCCCTCCCTTCCGTGTTCTGAAGGCAGCGCCATCTCCTGGACGCAGACTCAGCTTCACCTTCCCCTTCCGGTAGCACAGGTGGGGTGTCAAGAGCTGGCCTGGGACCAATGGTTCTTCCCCTCCTGCTAGCACTGCAGTAACTGGACAATTCTGCTGCAATAACTGGAGAATTCTGCTGCAGTTTTGCAAGAATTAATATTTTCCATTTAAAAAGCAGTAAGAGAGACTTCCCTGGTGGCTCAGTGGTTAAAGAACCCATCTGCCAGTGCAGGGGACATGGGTTCGAGCCCCGGTCCGGGAAGATCCCACATGCCACGGAGTAACTAAGCCTATGCGCCACAACTACTGAGCCTGCACTCTAGAGCCCGCGAGCCACAACTACTGAGGCCGTGTACCACAACTACTGAAGCCCATGCGCCCTAGAACCCATGCTCCGCAACAAGAGAAGCCACCGCAATGAGAAGCCCGCACACCACAACGAAGAGTAGGCCCAGCTCGTCGCAACTAGAGAAAGCCCATGGGCAGCAACAAAGACACAATGCAGCCGAAAAATATATTAATTAATTAATTTTTAAAAAATCCTCTGGGGGGCTTCCCTGGTGGCGCAGTGGTTGGGAGTCCGCCTGCCGATGCGGGAGACGCCGGTTCGTGCCCCGGTCCGGGAGGATCCCACATGCCGCGGAGCGGCCGGGCCCGTGAGCCATGGCCGCTGGGCCTGCGCGTCCGGAGCCTGTGCTCCGCAACGGGAGAGGCCACAACAGTGGGAGGCCCGCGTACCGCAAAAAAAAAAAAAAAAAAAAAAAAAAAAAAATCCTCTGGGGTTGAGACACATAGTTTAAAAAAAATAAAAAGCAGCAAGAAACACATTGCAAGAGAAGAATGAAAGGCCACATGTAAACAAGTCCTATAAATTAGGGAAAATAGATTCCATTTTAGACAGTCTTTTACCTTAAAAATGTGAAGTGTTAACAGTGGTGACCGCACATTTACATTTCTTTTTTCATATTTTTTTCTTTTAAGCAACGTCTCATGGGAAAGTATCAGCTTCATAATTTGGCGCCATGGTATACATTTTGCCTTGGTATAGGTGTAATTACCAGTCTAGAGACCCCTCCTAAGTAAAAGACAAAAGGACATAAACCCTCCTAGTCACGTCTAAAAGTAGGCTTGGGTTCCTCTCCTAACAAGGCCTTGTTAGTGTGGGAAAAACAAAAAACCATCTTCTAGACAATGGCTCCCTCTTCTCACTGGGTCTCAAGAAAAAATCCGTGATGGCTTCCTAGCTACCCTGTTAACCTAAAATTTCTATTTAAGAGTAAGACACCCAAGGGGTAGGCAAGTTCATTTTTTCAAAAGAGGATTTCTAGTTGCAGTTTTCCTCTTAGTAATGTTGAATTTGTTATTTGTAGTATGTCATGCTTTGTGAGTAAGTAATTATATTATTGGTGATTTTAAATGATCAAAATTAATGATAGTAGTAGCTGTTACTGAGCACTTGCTGAAGTATTTTATTCTAAAATCTATATATGTCTTAGCTTATTTAATTCTTAACAGCAATTCAATATGGTGGTGTTATCGCATCTAAAACAGGGAAACTGAGAGACAATTCATTGCCCACATTCACACACAGCCGGGATTTGAACCCAGCAGCCTAGCTTCAGAGTTTAACCATTATAACATTCTGCCTTATAACAGATCAGCAAGGTATGTGCAAGGTGACATATTAGTGAGCTTCCCAGGAAAAAAGAAGGAACCGTTCTAACGCCATAGTGCTTCCTTGCCCTCTACTTTTCTAATCCATTCACCCATTTATCCATCCGTAATCCTTATCCTAATCTAAATACATTAGTTAAGTACGTGAAAATATAGATAGAAGAAGAGAGAGGGAGGGAGAATGCGAGACAAGGGACAGAAGACAGACAGACAGCAGGCGAGGATATTTTGACCCAGGGTTCTTAATCTGGAATATATGAGATTCATGAACTCCCTGAGATAATATGCAAAGTGCAAAATGTACATGCATTTTTCTGGGGAAAGAGTCCTTAGCTTTATGAAGATCCTCAAAAGTGCCTGTGTCCCAGGAAAGATCAGAAATTACCAGTTGCAATGAAAAACAAAATGGTGCACACGCAAGCCCTCTTCTCTGTTCTTTCATATGGGACCACTCCCTATACAATCTACATTCTCCCTTTCAGTCAAACATTGAAAGAAGACAAAAAGGAAGCCTAGAGCATCAAGAGACATGAAGACTCTCTTAAGAATTCATTAACATGTAAAGAAGATGTGGCACATATATTAAAGAAGATGTGGCACATATATACAATGGAATATTACTCAGCCATAAAAAGAAATGAAATTGAGCTATTTGTAATGAGGTGGATAGACCTAGAGTCTGTCATACAGAGTGAAGTAAGTGAGAAAGAGAAAGACAAATACCGTATGCTAACACATATATATGGAATTTAAGGGGAAAAAATGTCATGAAGAACCTAGGGGTAAGACAGGAATAAAGACACAGACCTACTAGAGAATGGACTTGAGGATATGGGGAGGGGGAAGGGTAAGTTGTGACAAAGCGAGAGAGAGGCATGGACATATATACACTACCAAACGTAAGGTAGATAGCTAGTGGGAAGCAGCCGCATAGCACAGGGAGATCAGCTCGGTGCTTTGTGACCACCTAGAGGGATGGGATAGGGAGGGTGGGAGGGAGGGAGACACAAGAGGGAAGAGATATGGGAACATATGTATATGTATAACTGATTCACTTTGTTATAAAGCAGAAACTAACACACCATTGTAAAGCAATTATACTCCAATAAAGATGTAAAAAAAAAAAAAAGAATTCATCAACATGTTCTTAGTTTCAATAGTTAATGCACTTGTACTAGAAATTACTTCAAACATAAATAAGAGGGAAAGAGGATCAACATTTACTGAGGAGCTACTCAATGCTAGGCTCTCGATCTTTCTAACACTATGTTGTAGGTATCATTATTGTTGTTCTCATAGGATTAATTTAAGAAGGCTTTGAGAATATACAAATCATGCCCAAGTCCAGGCAATTAGCAAGGCACTGCCATGTGGGTCAAAGGCAAATCTACCCGAAGCTATAAACCCGGTTCTTCCCTCTGCTTCATTCTGCCCTGAGAAGGACAGGAAGAGCTAATCATTGAATTGCATCTCTAACGACCTCTCCAAATCTTTCCAGGGTCTGAAAAATTGAATATGGGTGTGTGTGTACATGCGTTCCTGGGACAAGGTGACCAAGCTCTGTTGCATCTCTGATGCAACAGATACTCAGGAAAAAAAAAAAAAAAAAGGGTCATAATTTGGAGATTTCTAGCTTCTGAGTCCTTCCACTAATTTATCACATTATTCCACAAACTACAGTAAGCAGCTCCCTGTGCTAGGGCTGGGTGGGGCCAGCGTGTCATCTTGTAATGTCACCTCCAGTAGACACCACAGTGCCTGCCCTCAGAAGCCTCAGTGTCTAGCAGGGTGCACAGCCACGTGATCAAATCCTTTCAATACTGGGGAACACGGATTCGATCAGAAGAATATGCTGGGTTCAGTGGCAAAATAGAGAGGGGGTAAGACGTTTAGGGTAGACCTTAAGGAATTAGGAGAAGAACCCAGGCAAACGATGTGTGATGGTTATGTGTCAACTTGGCGGGGCCTTGGTGCCCAGATGTGTGGTCAAACGTTACTCTGGATGTTTCTGTGAGGATGTCTTGGATGAGATTAACATTTAAATCAGTGGACTTTGAGTAAACCAGATTGCCCTCCAAAATGTCCGTAGGTCTCATCCAACGAATTGAAGACCTGAATAGAACAGAAGATTGACCTTCCCCGAACAAGAGGGAATTCCTGCCAGCAGATGGCCTTCGAGCTTGAACTGCAGCTTCAGCTCTTCCCCCCTTGCAGATTTAGGACATGCCCACCTCCTTCCATAACCAGAGGAGCCGAGTCCTTAAAACAAATAAATAAACAAACTATTATATAGAGGATGGATAAACAACAAGGTCCTACGGTAGAGCACAGGCAGCTATATTCAATATCTGTGATAAACCATCATGGAAGAGAATATGTATATATATGTATACCCGAGTCACTTTGCTGCACAGCAGTAGTTAACACAACATTGTAAATCAACTATACTTCGATAAAATGTTTTGAAAAAGAAACACTGTTTTAAAAATAAATATATGTGTATGTGAGAGAGAGAGAGAGAGAGATGTATATATTTCAGTATATACATATATTTTCCTTCGACTGGTTCTGTCTCTCTGGAGAACGCTGATTGGCACACAGTGTGAGCAGGGATATTCTGGCAGAGGGAAAAGCATGTGCAAAGGCACAGGGGCAAGAAGCTGCATGGCAGCTCTGGGCACCCACAGGTAATTCAGTCAGTTTATTTAATCCTGTTCTATCTTACTGACTGGCACGATCATTCTATGCTTTGCTCCCACAAACTAGATTTTAGGAATCTGGTCTTAGTCTGTTTGGCCATCCCAGTGCTTTTGAACGTGCAAACGTTGCTCAGATTTCCCTAAAACAATAAGTCTCAAGGAGCAGCTGGAAGACTGATCAATTGGAACAAAAGCACAGATTTTATCTGCCCCCTTGGCAGAGTTATGCGCAACTACCACTGCCGCGAGTAAGGTGTGCTCTGGGCAACATAGACTTTTGCTGCCACAGTTTTAACATCAGTACCCTTTGGGGGACATCTGTATCAGTCGAGATGCTCCAGAAAATAGAACCAATAGGATGGTGTGCAGTTCGAGTCCAGAGGCCTTCTGCTGGCAGACTTCCTTCTTGCCCACCATCAAGCAACTCATGGAGACAGTGAGATGAGTCACGATCACATCTTGTCAACTTCCCTGAGCCAGAGCATCTCTTTATTCTTTTAAAATAAATTTATTTATTTATTTATCTATCTATCTATTTATTTATTTTGGCTGCATTGGGTCTTTGTTGCTGCGCACGGGCTTTCTCTAGTTGCGGCGAGCGGGGGCTACTCTCAGTTGCGGTGCGCGGACTTCTCATTGCGTTGGCTTCTCTTGCTGTGCAGCACAGGCTCTAGGTGCATGGGCTTCAAGAGTTGTGGCTCGCGGGCTCTAGAGCGCAGGCTCAGTAGTTGTGGAGCATGGTCTCAGTTGCTCCGCGACATGTGGGATCTTCCCGGACCAGGGCTCGAACCCATGTCCCCTGCATGGGCAGGCAGATTCTCAACCACTGCGCCACCAGGGAAGTCCCAGAGCCTCTCTTTAAAGGTATCTGAATGTGTACTTGTGCCATGAATGAGATTCAAGAAGCTCATGAAACCCTTGAAAATGTTTATAAAATTATGAATGTATGCACAAATATCTGGGGAAAGGGTCTACAGCTTTCATCACATCTTCAGAACTCAACCCCATCCAAAGAAAATAAATAAATAAGATTAAGAAGCTTTAACCAGCAAAAGATCATTGGGCTATAAAAGGACAGACCAGAACTACAGCTCTATGACCCGGGTAACTTGACATACATGGTTCAATGACTTTCCATAAATTATAACTGTGAAAATTGATTCCTAGATTCCTACAGCTTCATTCTTCTTTGTCAAATTGCGTCTCTTCTCAAATATTTGGCCAAGTGAACATGGTTCTTTTCTCCCTGCCATGGCAACATCAGGATCAAGGACTGAGCATTAGAAGATTTGGGCTCAACCTGGTCTTGGCTCTGAGATTCACCTGCTCTGTGGTTTTGACAACTCCTTCCACCGACCGCCCTGAGCTTTGTTATGTTGCAAGCGTTGGGTTGGATGACCTCTCTGAGGTCCCACCTGACTCTCATGGTATTGTCACCAGTGACTCTGAATTACTGTCATCGGTTTGTTGCTGGCACTGCTTCAGGCTGCTCTTCAATTCTCTGGACAGGTGACATCTTAGGCCTTCCTTCTACCTGCCCCTCTAATAAAGCTAGACAGCCATGCAGATTAGCAAAAGCCAAGCAAATTATTTTGACTGGGAGAGAAGTGCTACTCTGCAAAAGGAAGAATTTTAACTTCAAAGTTATGAACCACAGAACTTACCCCAGGATTCCTGAGGCTGTAGATACTCACTGCTGTTGAGGAGACATCAGTGAGTGATCAAGACTGAGACAGACCAGTGCCAATTTTGCACGGTAGTTTGAAAGTGTTCTGATTATTATTTTTATCTCCTATGAGTCATTAAGTCTGTTCAAAAGAGTCCTCCACAAGAGGTGAACTGCAGTCATTTTTATTAGTTATTCCGCATCTCTTACATTAACTGTATTTCACAATCAGGAAATCAGTTGCTACAATGAAAGCGATAGTTTGATACAATGAAAAAATAGTATATTAGGAGTTCTGAGACCTGAATCATGACCCCCGGTTCATCCATTAGCTAGCGACATACACAACTCCAGGTATGATTACCAGTGTGAATTCACTATCTTTCTCTCCTACTTAATGGGCAATGCCTCAGGGTCAGAGGCCTTATCTTATCTATACTCATCTCTTTATCCTGGCTTCTAGCACAGTATCTGTTACATTGTAGGCATTTAATAAATATGCTGGCTGAATGGACAGAGAGACGGACGGATGAGGGAATAAAGTTATATTCTCTTTAGGACTCAATTTTCTTATCTGTATAATAAGATCTGCCACATAAGGCAGTCTGGACAAACCAATGAAATACTATATGTAAAGCTTCATCCTGCTCTAGTATCAGAAGAGACAAGATAATCTGAGAAAACCAATCCTTGCTAATGGACTCATGGTTGATAACAAACCACGTGTTGAGGTGTTAATCCTCCCAGAGGATGTTGGAATCTTTGAACTTTGATCCAAAAGAGTCGTGAAGCTTGGATTTTCACACTCTCAGATTGAAGGAGATATCTGGGGACAAACGTCTCCCACCCCACAGATTACTCTGCAGTGGCCACCACCCTCGACCATCTTATTACTTCCAGATCCTGCATTGTACTTTTATTCAAGTTGATTCTGATTAAGATGACCATCAAAGGTGAAAATTAAGTAAAAGGGAGGCAGTGGCATAAAAGGGTGGGTCAGTGTACAAGGGGACTTTTGCTGGCAGAAGGACATCCTGACCAAGCTGACTTGGACAGAAAAGAAGCTGAGGTTTTCTGTAACGCAGGCTCCCTGGCTGCCTCTCACTGCCCCACCCAGTGTCCGCATCCCCCAGCCCTCCTAGCAGGGCTGGATGAGGTCTCTGCAGAGCCCGGGATGCTCACTGAGTTTGCCCTTCCCCGGCTGGTCCTGCTAAGGGTTACAGAAGCCACAGAACAGTTCGGATCATTGTGTCAGAATGTGCGCTAACGTCATCCCCACTAGAGCTGCTCACTCTTCACTGACTGATATGCCTCTTGTGAGCTTCGAGGGAGCCTGAAACTGGCCACCACAGTTGGCCCCATCTCCCCAAGAGTGGCTCCAGGCTGTGAGAAAAGGGATGAGGGCAATGTCCCTCTTTTAAATATGGGAAGACGCAGTGGGTACTGAAGATCTAACATGTGATGATCTCAGAGGATGTGAATCCACAGTCCCTTCCTGTCTCAGGGGGTTTCTACAGAAAATGATCCTGGCCTGCTGGAGAACATATATACGTTACAGAAATGATCTCCTCTGGGGTAAGTTCTTTGCAACTGCAACCTAAGCTATTCAGCCGTGCTTTAGAAGTCTCTGAATGCCCCTCCCCCTCTCTCCCCAAGGGCGTCTTTGAATATAGATGAAAGTGTTCTACATTATTCTCATTTTTATTGGTGCATAGTTTGTTCACATTTTAAACTATTGATTCATTCTTTCAGTGTTTTCATTCCTTTCAAAGCAACTGTGTGACAGTGCATCATTTTTATGTATTTTGGAGAATGACGAGCGGTATATTTTAGACCAAAGGATTTAGCTGGAAGGAGAAGGGAAGGGCAGGGTGGGGGGACGCGTCATTTCACTGACTTTGTAGAGTGGCCAGCTTAGCACATGCAAGTGGCAGTGCAAAGTCGATTTTGAAAGAAACTGCTTCTCATAGGTCTCCTCTGAATTCTTGTAGTGGGTGTTTTGGTTGCCTCTCAACAGCCTCTCAACAGCATCCATTCCAACCCCTCCCCCCATTCCTACTGTGAAACACTCAGGGGTTTTGGTTGAATGCACCCAACTCCTGGCTGTAAGGGTGGGCCTTGATTGGAGTCATTCGCAGTGAATGACTCAGTGCCGGACAATGAATTCAGGCATTAAGTCAATCAGCACATGTCAATCCCTTGGTCATGTCAATTCCAGCACATATGACTGTGGGCAGAAGATCCAAGGTAGTTTAAAAAATAGTAATAATAAAATTAACAAAAAGAGGTTGCAGGAGCCTCCTTCTCTCCATCCCTGGAGGAAGCTTTGGTCCCTGTTGCTGCTAGGAGTCATCCTTTCATTCATTCTTCCCTTGGGTCTTGTTTTATTGGTGGTCTGTGTCCCAAGCACAGTTCAGTTCTAGGTGTTGGGGATACCGGATCTTCAACCTCACAATCCAGTGAAAAAGGTGGAAAATAAAGAAACATATAAATACATTGTATATTGTCAAGTGAGAAGGGCTAGGAAGAAAGAAACAAAGTAAGATAAGAAAACAGAAAGTTATGGGGTGTGATACTTAAGTAACTTGAGAGAGATGCAAACAAAGAAACAGAGCTGCTTGGCCAGGGCAGGGGGGATTACCCTGAGTCGAGGAACCCAGGACGGCTGTCCCAGGAGAGGACATTTGGAAAAGTCAGAGAAAATAGGGAAAATAGACTGAGTATGCAAGACATTTTGAAAATAAATGTTACTTAATGACTGATTAGATTTGGGAGTTTAAAAAGGAAGATCAGGGGGCTTCCCTGGTGGCACAGTGCTTGAGAGTCCGCCTGCCGATGCAGGGGACACGGGTTCGTGCCCCGGTCCGGGAAGATCCCACATGCCGCGAAGCGGCTGGGCTCGTGAGCCATGGCCGCTGAGCCTGCGCATCCGGAGCCTGTGCTCCGCAACGGGAGAGGCCACAACAGTGAGAGGCCCGCGTACCGCAAAAAAAAAAAAAAAAAACTAAGGTAGAGTGTGACTCCAGCAGGACAGTGCAGGCTGAGGACTAAGAAGAAAAACAGCCCGTCAGAGTCTGTGGATCCAGAGAGTGGCTAATGATGAACCTAGAGATTATCATACTAAGTGAAGTAAGCCAGAAAGAGAAAGACAAATACCGTATGACTTCACTTACATGTGGAATCTAAAATATGACACAAATGAACTTATCTATGAAACAGAAGCAGACTCACAGGCATAGAGAACAGACTCGTGGTTGCCAAGGGCTGTGGGGAAGGATGGAGTCAGAGTTTGGGATTAGCAGATATAAGCGACTATGTATAAAATAGATAAACAGCAAGGTCCTGCTCCGTAACACGGGGAACTGTATTCAGTATCCTGTAATAAACCATAAGGAAAAGAACATGAACAAGAAAATACATATGTATGACTGAATCGCTTTGCTGTACAGCGGAAATCAACACAACATTGTAAGTCAACTGTATTTCAATAAGATTTTTTAAAAGAGAGAGAGAGAGTGGCCAATGGATTCTAGCAGCAGTGGTATCTCATACACAGTTTCACACTGTCCTTCCCAAAGCTGTAATTTTCCTATAACCTAAAGTCTTCAGTAAAGTTTCTTCATGGTTACAACCTGTCACTAATAATAACGAACATTTATTGAGGCCTTACAGTGTGCCAGCTGCTCTCCTAAGGGCTCCACAAATTATCAACTCATCCTCAAGGCAACTCTGGAAGGAACTATTATTATCGCCCTCATTTCACAGAGAAAGAAACCGAGGTACAGAAAGGTTATGTCACTAGTTTAAGACCATGCAACTAGCAAGGGTCAGAGCCGGAATTTGAACGCACGAAGTCTGACTGCAGAGCTCATAATCTTAACCATTGTTACTCCCTACATCGTCATTTAGGTTCATGTTAGCCTGGGAAATAAATAAAGGGAGGATCTGCGATGACATTTTGGGGAGGAGCGGACCAGAAATGTTGGCACACCACAGAAAGGTGGAAATGAGCCCAGCGGGAGAAATCTGGGAGAATCCCAAAGCAAAAGCTAGGCAATGACGTCAGGAGGATATAAGCAATTTCCGGGAACCTCAGAAGCCTTCGGGAAGGACCCGGCGTTCCTGCAGTACCGTGGAACAGGGACTCTCCCTGGAGAAATTTGCACATGGAAAGGATGAGTTCCACCCCTGTGAACTGTGATGACACAGGCATCGTGCTTTTCACAAGGCTCCCACGCTCAGTAATTGGTTGCTTTGTATGTTAAGTCTTCCTGCCATTTTCTGATCCTTTTTCTAACATCCCTTGAAAGACAATCCAGCTTTTCACTCAATTACCACGATTCAGTGCCTATTCATTGTCGATCATTTGCAGGTCAGTAAGATGACTCTGTAATGTATTTATTTATTTGTTTGTTTGTTTGTTTATTTATGGCTGCGTTGGGTCTCCTTTGCTGCGTGTGGGCTTTCTCTAGTTGCGGTGAGCAGGGGCTACTCTTCATTGCGGTGCACAGTCTTCTCATTGCAGTGGCTTCTCTTGTTGTGGAGCACGGGCTCTAGGCACACGGGCTTCAGTAGTTGCGGCACATGGGCTCAGTAGTTGTGGCACATGGGCTTAGTTGCTCCATGGCATGTGGGATCTTCCTGGACGAGGGCTCGAACCCATGTCCCCTGCACTGGCAGGAGGATTCTTAACCACTGTGCCACCAGAGAAGTCCCATGATGGCTCCTTTTCTATCAGTGTCACTTCTCAGGCATCTTCTCAGCCTCCTAAAATGCTTTACATACTGGAAAAGAGTTCTATTTCTCCACAGATAAATCGACTAGGATAAACCAATTTTTTCCCATTAAGAAAAAAGATTCAAGTGAAATATGATTTTTTTAACTTTTTATTTTATATTGGAGTATAGCTGACTAGCAATATTGTGTTAGTTTCAGGTGTACAGCAAAATGATTCAGTTATACATATATGTGTATCTAAGATTCATGTGAAAATGATTTTTCATCAAGGCAACTGAAAGCAGATAGAGGAATAGGAAGCTTGTAGGAGCAATGAGTGGTCAGTTCAGCAGAGGTGAAAGTGTAGTAGACCCAAACAAACCTGAGGTGGAACAATATGTGGTCACTCTGTGTCTTTGGAGGAAAAATGCCAATGAGAAACGTAGGTGTGGAAAGTGAAGATAACTGCCTTCCCCCCCAACCCAAAAGGAAGGTAAGCTGCTTATCAGGCAGGGTGAGTCTATGGTGTATGGTCAGCCTTATTAGCATATCTTAATTGGGAATTAGACTGTCATCGCAGGACACATTATAAGTTAAAAACTTGGGAGACAACATAATTCATTTAAATTCCAAATGCACATCTCCTTTACTACCTATTTGTTGAACTGTTTCCCTTTTGCTTTTCCTTTTTCTTCCCCCATTATTTGTCTTTCTTCTTCCATCTACAGCTATACTCTCAATGTTCCTGTTCGCTGTCTTAATCCCTTCTTTTCCACAATTGTATTTGTGATATATTTCCGCAATTACCAGAAGTCACTGCTTCATTTCTCTCCCTTCTCTGTGTTAGATTGCTTTTCGTTTATCTCTACCTCCCGTTATCCATCCTCATTCATCTTTCTCATTCTCTTCCCCTCTTTCATCATTCTCTCTCCCTCTTTTCCTCTCTACCTGTCTGTCACTCATTCACACAACCTCAAGCTGACATAGAACTTAACTTATAATTAAAAAAATTCTCCACTGCTGACAAATTCTACTCACGGAGCTTACGCCCGGGGATTGAGGATTGCATAAGACTGGATGGATCCCACAACCTGTTGCTCTAAGCTTCAAATGCTTTCTTGACCCTCTCCCTCTTCACACAACTGGTGGGGTAGCATTATCCATTATCTTCTTAGAGCAGGGCTGAGAGGAACGGACCACTGAATATATTTGGCCGAGACGGCATCTCTCTAAGGAAGACATTGTTCGTCCTCAGAACAGAGGACACGGGCTCCAGATTTGCAGCCTCATCTGTAGCGGTGTTTGCATTGCTCTGCAGTTGGTTAGCTCATGGCAGCAAGTGCCTGGTGGGCCTCCCTGCCCCCTGAACACGGGGGAGAGTCATGAAAGCTATTGAACATGGCACATATACAGCCTAGGAGTGGGTATCACCAGTCACTCCAGGACTCAGTAGTACCACTGGGTGGCGTGGTTGAAAGAGACTTTCAAATAAAGCAGTATAACCACACACCTTGCAACGGGATGTTTATCTCACAGACCCAATCTGGCTGTGAGAAGAATGTAATGAGACGTGAAACATTTGCCAGGAGACACAGAAATGCCGTTGACGGGGGCTTTGGCTTGGTCCTCGTGGGTGGCGGTCTAAATTGCAGAGCCGTGCTCGGGAGCTTGGCTTTGCGGGGAACATGATCTTAATTGTACACTTGTCTTCTGTGTCGTGGATGGAACTGTTGGAATAACTCTTCTATAAGTTTGTACAAGCATGAAAGATCTGACCCAGGGTGGGTCTCCAGGAGCACTTTCTCCTTGTGGTGGGTCTGAGAATGCCAAGTTCCTGCTAATGCCCTTAAGGAACCTCTGAACCTTGGCCCAAGGATGACTTTCAGGGTCTCCAACAGATCAGTGCTAAATGAAACATTCTGAACTGTCAAGGAGAATCTCCACTTAATTGGCCTTCAAAGTACATAAGATCCAAGATTGGCCTAGGATTATTAAAAAACAAAACAAAACAGAAACAGGGAGTGTGGAAACCTGCTCCAAACCCACCAGACTCCAATTACTCTAAAAAGTACACTTGAGTGTTTAGTTGACATGGTTACAAGTCATACAGCCAAGTGTTGACAGCATGTCTTGCTCACTAGACCACATGGGGCAAGTGGTTGTGTGTAGTATGGTTGGTCCCTTTTCTCATTGGTAGGACATGCCCGTGAGAAAGTGTATTTCTCCACCTAGAAATAGAGACAGAACCCCAAATACTGGCTCAGTGGATCCCAGCAGTCTCTCCAGCTGGTTTGGGTCTCCCATTGAGGTTGTGTTGTGTGGACCTGGCCTGATGTCATCTCCGTACAGAACCTGACAGTGGGTTTTCCACACCTAGCCCCCTGCTACTCCCTTCTGAACGAAGGTATCAAAATTAGGTATCTCATCAATCAAAGGATGTAGGAAGGCTGTTCTCTGTCCTCTCCAAGACCCAAGAAGAGTAATAGAAGACAATGCACTGGGGGTTTCCCTGGTGGCACAATGGTTAAGAATCCACCTGCCAACGCAGGGGACACGAGTTCGATTCCTGGCCCGGGAAGATCCCACATGCCGTGAAGCAACTAAGCCTGTGCGCCACAACTACTGAGCCTGTGCTCTAGAGCCCGCGAGCCACAATTACTGAAGCCCACGCGCCTAGAGCCCATGTTCTGCAACAAGAGAAGCCATGACAATGAGAAGCCCGTGCACCGCAACAAAGAGTAGCCCCCGCTCGCTACAACTAGAGAAAGCCAGCACACAGCAACGAAGACCCAACACAGCCAAAAATTAAAACTAATAAATTAATTAAAAGAAAAAAAAGACAATGCACTGTATGATGCTGGTCTCAGGGTGTAGGTATGCGATCTAGAAAAAAAGGTCCCAAGTACGTAACTTCACATTTGATTTTTTCCTAAGATAATTGGCATTTTTCTAGAAAATGTTCAGTTTCATTGGTGTGACTCAGTTGGTGTTCATTGGATGCCTAATTTGTTAGTAATGTTGGAAATCGTATATTTCCAAATTTCGCATGAGAAAACTAAGACAAAAGATCATTAAGAGACACACAAAGTGACTCAGGGAAAAGATAAATTTATGTATCTGGTTACTGACTCTCCAGGACTGTGTTGTGTTAATTAGATGTTCCTGAGTCCTTTGTCTCAAAATTAGTTGAGAGATTATACCATAACGTCAATCTTGTCCATCTCAACTTCTTGTAATATAAAGCTACCTTGGGATCCAAAGCAAAGAAATGTAAAACTCAATTAAATTTCGGGAAAGATAGAATGTTGCAGGAATACAATTTCCCATACACATGTGATCGATATTCTAATAATATCAACTTTTACATTTGCCTTTTATTTTGGCACATCAGATTACAGAAGACATTATCCCCAGATCTTCACCTTCATCCTCTCAATAGAGAGAAGGAGATTCAGAAATGATTTTGTGTATCATCCCCCTAAGGAGGCTAGGGCTCACAGTAGCCTAGAGGGGACTGGACTTCCAGTGCTGGGTGACTGTAAATCCCAGATTGCCCAAGGCACTTCCGACTTCAAATATCCTGTCCCAATATCACCGTATGTGCCCTCTTACTTCTTAGAGCAGCCTGGCTGGGCTCCAGATGACACGGATTCCAATCTGAGTGTCGTTATTCATCTACCCATTCGGCAAGTATGATTGACACTGTGATACGCGAAGCAAACACCATCTCTGCACTAGAGGAGCTTAGAAAAGTGGCCAAGACAAGTCTGTAAAAAAATCATACCAATTTTAAGACATAATATAATCGTGGTGGTGGAAATATGAGCAGTGGGCTAAGGGCACAGTGGATTTTAAGAGAGGAGAGTCAGCTCACGGGAGTCAGCATTTGAGCTGGCTTTGAGGAGTGTGGGATTAACCTGGCAGGTAAACGTGAGGGGAGAGCATTTCCAACAGAGATAACAGCGTGGGAGTTAATGAAGTAGAGGCATGTTTGGGGGAAAGGTCAAGGTGCCGTACACATAAGCATGTAAAAGGGAGAAAGGGGATGAGTAGGAGACTGTCACTGGAAAGGCAGGTTGAACCCAGACCTTGAAGTGTCTGGGAAATCAGGCTAAGGAGATGGGACTTTGTTCTTCATGCATTAGAGAGTCATTGAGTGTCTTTTGAGCAGAGTAATGGCGGGTGACAATCTGAACTTCAAGAAAATAACTGTCTTCTTGAAGGAGGACAGTGTGGAAGGGAAATCAATGAGGGTGATTTCTGAAATGGCCACCAGGGGGCACACTTACACTGACAACTTTTCTGGTCCAGAAAGGAAGCAGGCCCAGGAGGGGTGTAGACGCCAAGAACTGGAGCAGAACACAGGTGGGAAGGGGTGAAGGCGAGTAGGGCAATCTGGGGGAAACTCAGAACTAGAGGCATGGAATGCTTACCATTTTAGGAAACTTGAGATGAATTTGTAATATGGGCAAGAGATAATGGAAAATCACATTTACTGAGTTCCTAATACCAGGGACTGTTGCTAATGCTTTTCTGCTCTTTCTAATCTATACCTGACTGCTACATGATGACTATTCATAGTCTCATTTTATAGCCAACAAAACCGTCTGAAAATTTCATTCACTGAGATACTAATTGAGCATGTACTCTATGCCAAGCACTCTTCAAAGCACTTGGGATTTACTGAGTGAACAAGACAACCCCTGCTCTCATGAAGTATATGGGACACGACAGGGAGGAGGTGTCAGAAAGCAAGTGAACAAACAAATGAATGAAGAGATTCAGATAGTGAGAAGTGCTATCAAGATCATAGCCTGGTGGGATGATTGAGTATAACAGGAAGGACTTCTCTAAACGGGTTGATAAATGAAAGCCTCTCTGAGCAGTTGAGTTGAAATCTAAATGATGGGAATGAAACATTCAAGTGAAGACCTTCCAGGAAAAGAGGATTCCAGGCAGGGAGAACAACCAGGGCAAAAGTCCCCATGGAGGGAATAACCTTGACGTTCTCCTGGGACAGAAAGGCCTGAGTAGGCTGGGTGCGATGAAGAAGGGTGGGTTGGTAAGAGCTGAACTGGAGATGTGGGTGGTGGCCCAATTCCAAAAGGCCCTATAGCTATTACAAGGAATTTGAATTTTATTTAACCTTATAGGAAGGGTCCAGGCCGATACTTAACATTTGCAGGGCTCAGGACAAGAGTTTAAAGGGAAGCCCCAGGTTTCCCAAATTTCTCTTTCATTCTGCTCCATCCTGCACCACAAGTGCCTTCCCACGTGTGTGTGTGGACACCCTACCCCTTACGTGTAAGCTCTGCCCTCCCTCCACCCCCAAACAGCCATCCCGTGCTCACCTCTCAAGCAAGGAGTCCAGGTGTCCACCCTTGGGAAGGTAAACCTGGTGATGGGGCCCCAGAAGGATGCTGAGGTCTCTTTGGGCAGGAAATCCTAGGTCCCTCATATCCAAAGTGTGGTCTAGGAGGGGCCTGAGCTCTAGGCAAGAATGTCCCCTTGGCCCCTTGGACTCTCCCCAGAACAGAGCCCTCTAGACTTTCAGGACCCAGGACAGGGGCCCTGGTTGTCCAGGTCTAAAGGGATATTACCCAGGTCTGTGTGACTTCAATTACTGGCCTCTTTTCACTAAGCATGTTCGCTATGTTGGTGGGATCTCCCTGGGGACTCAGGTCCACCAAATCTAACATGTCCAGTTGTCCCATAAACACAGGCAGTTAAACGGTGGTAAGCTGGACATTCTGGGCCAACACCTAGGTCTTTACTAGCTTCAAACTCCAAGCTGGCAAAAAAAAAAAAAAAAGTCTATGTAGGAACATAGACAGTACTCACTCCAGAATGGTTGACAGCTTTCAGTTTTATAGGGTTTTCAAACCTCCAGGCAATTCCTTTTTATACCCCACCCTATGTACACATAGACATCCTTAATAATTAACAGTATCAGGGATCATCTCCCTAAAAGTGACTTAGTAGGGGTCTTGGTAGGGGTCTCCTTCAACCTATCACTTGCCTCCACCCTGACACAGACACTCACCACACCGTAAAGCCTTTTCATCGTCCGTATCCACTACTAGAGTACTAACACCTGCAAAGAGACACGTGAGAGCTCACATCCACTAACGTCTAGTGCGCAGCTGAACGCCAGTGAAGACTGGCTGACCACATGAAGAAGCCAAGACACTTCCACCTGTCAGGGTGCATTGCTCTATCACAATGGTCCACAAGAGGCTGGTTCTCAGGGCAAACTTCCTCCACTAAACTTACATCGGGAGTGGAATGTTCTGTGAGAAGTGGGGAGAAGAGTCCCGTTGGACCTGCTGGAGAAAGAATAGGTGAGGGAAAGTGTATTCATTGCCTATTGCTGTGTAACAAACTATCCCAAACCTAGTGGCCTAAAACAGCAATAAATACTAATGATTTCATAGCTTCTGAGGGTCAGGAATCTGGAAGTGGCCTGGCTGGGTGGTGCTGGCTCAAGGTCTTTTATGAGGTTGTGATCCAGGTCTTAGCCAGGGCTGCTATCAGGTGAGACTGGGGCTGGGAATCCACTTCTAGAACAGCTCACTCACACGGCTGGCAAGTTGACCCAGGCTGTTTGTGGGAGGACTCGTCACTCTGTGGAGTCTCCACTGGGCTCTTGGAGGGCCCTCGCGACCTGGCATCTGGCCATTAAACTACATAAAGCTCCATTTCTGAGTGGAAGAGAAAAAGCATAGCTGGTCCAATGGGACCTCAGCTTGAGTAGAAGAAAAGGTAAATGAAAGCCCTCCCTCCCCACCCCCCCAGGACCGCAGCCCTACCTGCCAATACTTGGGCAAGTTACTTAACCTGTCTGCCTCCGTTTACTTATCTGAAACACGAAACTCATAGCGGTACCTACTTAGCAGGGTTGTTTTAAGGTTGAAATGGATCGACATTAATGCCTGGCATATAGTATGTGCTATATGAGTGTCTGTTATAAATAAATCAATAAGTCAGTCAACACATCCATCAATAAATCAATAATACTGACAGCCCTCCATATTTTTAATCCTGTCTGAGTAATCCTCTAATCTGAGTTACACTGCGAAACTGCCTCTATTTTTTGTCCCCCCCAATTTTTTATCTGAAAGTTCCAAGTGGGTGGGGTTGCTGAGATTGCTGTACAGGAATATACAGCATCCAGCTCACAAATAAATGCAGGATACACCCGCATTTAATACTGTGATAGTAATAATGCTATTTTCGATGATGATATAACGACTTCCAGAATCACCAAGAGGACTGACTCCTAGAACGTCGTTCTGAAGGCAGGGCTGCTACACCACATCTGGGTGGACCCTCCTCCAGCTGTGGGAGTGCTATTTTTAACCTTGGGTGGGTAGATGACTAGCTATTTCCAAATGGTGGTTGAGAACACAGTGGCCGTGACCCTTTGGAATTGGGAGTGGGGAGGGGAAACGTACATAGTGAGGAAAACCATGTCCCCTTTTCTGGCTTTGTCCTTTATCACTGTCCTGCTTGACTCCAGTTTGCTCACACTGCCTTCTTTCAGGTCAAAAAAAACGGAAGAAAGAAAGAAAACAATTTTTTGAATGTGGCATCCATAGTAATGAAAAAGCACATTTTTTTTTTTTTTACATCAGGAAGCCTTGCTAAGGGGCTGAGGGCCTTGGGAACCTTGCAATATAACTAGAGCAGGCCAAGATTTAGTTATTCTGCAGTAAAACCACATTTTTACTTAATGTCATTTAAAACCAAATGCCAGTTTTACAAAATGAAAGGAACTACCACAGAGTATTGGAATGATCTTATGAGACTTTCATGTAATTTTTAATTGGTTTGGCTGTTTCCTAACTCATTAATAAAAAGGATTATAGGAACATGACCATGTTATATCTACTGCCTTTTTTTCTAAGTAAAATTGAATATCTTTTATAATAAAGTTGAAAGATTAAATTGATGATTCTCTTCCCCCCCCAAAAAAATCTATTTCTCTGAAACGACCTTGATCTAACCCTTTCTATAAACTAGATTCAGCTGTATCTAGAGTATGTCTAATAGAGCATTAGCAGGGTAGTGATGTTTTAACATAAGAACCCTGGTGTCCTCAGTGGCTCACAGTTGGAAGTTTGCCAGTTTTCAACACCTGGTTTCTCTCTGCAGGCAGCCTTCCCTTCACTGAAGCGGTGCGAGACCTGCAAATTACAATGTTAAGTCTTTCCCTGACATCTAGTGTCAAAGTGTGAAATAACAGACAGGGAACCAGCCACTCATTAGGATAAGGATATTCTCGTCATGCATTCCTTAAGGGTTGACTCTTGGTCCCAGGGTCCATCAGGAAGCAGCTGGCAACTTCATACCTCACAGGTAGCCCCAAGACGGAAGAAGAGAAGAGGGACCAAGAAAATGGAAATGCATCCTTTTCCTTACTGTAAAATGTGCCTGATTGACCCAAGACTGATACAGCATCCTTTGGGCTTATTTATCTTCTGGCCGAAAAATAAAATCAGAAATCATGGCTTCTATCTTTACAAACTGTCTTCTTATTCCAGGTCCTTTTATTCCACGTCTTCTCCAACTCATTCTCTGCCTTCACATGACCTTTTTACTCTTGATTTCTCTGCTATATGGAATTTTTACAGAATGCACAATATAGGTCAACAGATGCTAATGCAAGACAAGATGGGTGGGAGTAGCTTCTGACTTCTGTTTCTTAACACTTGCTAGCTAGCACCAGTAATGATGCACTATATTTTTTAGCAGAGGGATCATTGGTCCCTTATGTTTTACTCCTTCAGCTGTCTTGGCCCATGACACCTCTGATGTAATTGAGAAGGTATCATCTTTGCTCTGAAAATGACTGCCAAGACCATATTGTCAAAAATGCTGCAGGGCCCATGGCTCCTGCACTGCGGTGATTATAAGGAAATTTGAATCATCTGGGAAATAGACACAGGGGAGCAGAGAAGAGGGAAAGCTTCCTGAGAATCAGAACCATCAACAGCAAGAGAAGGATGAGAGGCTCTGAGTAGCTACTCTGTGCCCTCCTCCAGGCAGTCCACTGAAATCATTCCAGTACTGTTGACGTGTGACCATGCATCCCCTTAGATTACGTGAAACTTACTCAATAACCCATGACAGCCTTCAACAATATTCCTTGCCAAGAAATTCCCTGCAAGTATATCCTACATCCCTGATGCTTCAATGAAAATCTATTGCTCCTCCATTTTAAGTTAAAATTCTTTCATTCCTCCCCTTGTTTAATCTGTTCGATAAATGTTTATTCGGCCTCTACTACACGAGCCAGGCAATGTGGTGGGCTCTAGGCAAACAATGGAAGAAAAGTTATAGAACATACGCTCCACGTACGTACAGTCAAGGGAGGGATGGATACTTGATGTTAATTAGATCATGTCTCAGTTTTTATGATCTGGCCCTGAGTCAGAGCCCCTCAAAACATCATTTCTCTGCCTCACAGCCCTGAGGTCTGTCAGGTCCTCCTGGTTGCTTTTTAAAATCCTTTTCTCTCTTTCTCTTTCTAAATAATCATTATCAAGTGGCAGGAGGCTACCCGCCCTTCTGGGCTCTGTCTTTAGATCAGTCAGGTGAGCCTGCAGTTCGTAGGCAGACAGGATAGGGGAGGCAAGAGGAACCAACACCCCCTCTGTAGTTGCAGTGTCCCTGCATGACAGGAGCACAGGGCTGGGTATATTCTCTCCGCAGTCTTGACTCTGACTGTTCTAGGAGGTACGTGGTGGCTACTTCAGGTAAGCAGCAATGAAAGCATCACCATACACCTGTGTGACGGGCGGCGAGAAGTCTCCTCCAATGACGTCTCGTCATTTCTCCTGGTGACTGGCCTGATCAGGATCTATAAAACAGCAAATTTCCTAATAGCTGCCTTGTTAGCTCAAATTTCAAGAAGCTACTCCATTCTTTAAATGGGGGGTGGGCGGTGCAAGGAATATAAATAAGGAAAAGATAGGAAAATCAATAAACACTAAAGGACAACAACTGCCCAGGAAACAGCAAAAATATCTTTGAAGAATTTTTTTCTTTATTATTTTTCAGAGGAGAAACTTCAAGTTAGTATATGTATGTATCTGACTCAGAAGAACATGGAGAATTTGTCTAAAATATGGTGAAAATTGTGCTGACCTCATTGGAAGAAATGGCTTTTTAAAAAATCCCTCTTATTTTTGTATTTCAAATTTAGTGACTCCAGAATGTATGTTTCTGAGCCAAATGGCACTAAGGAAGACGCCCTTGAAACTCAGCGTAGGAAATTCTTAAGGTTTTGTTTTTTTTTTTAAAGCACAATTAGTTCTTTTTACTTTAGTTTAATCCATTTTGTGATCCAAAGGCTTTCCTTCAACAAAATAAATGATGCTAGTCACCATTAGAAGAGCTAGAGAAAGTAGATGATAGAGAAGAAAATTCAGATATTAACAAGTTGAATTACCTGCCACTTTTTTAATTGTCCTGATGCATATAGCCCCATATGTTTAGTGTATATATGGCAAAGATAGAAACTTGGACCCGCAGGGAGAGAGGAAATGTGTAAACAACTAAAGTTCAAACAGTGTGATTTGAAAAACAACATCTGTCCCTCTCGTCCAAAGCTTCTCATAATTTACTACAGAGTAACAGCAAGTATTGATTTCTGCCCTTCAGCTTCCTGATCTGCCATTTATCACTGTTTACCTCCCAGAGACTCTATGTCAGAAAACCACTGTTCATCAGGGTTTTTTCATAACAACACATAAAGAGCTACAGAAAAAGCAGAGATTTCAATTAGCTTTATTAGCGCATCATGATGCCTTCCCCAGCCAATCAGCATTCAGGGTCAACCTAGAGCCAATTTTCTTCTCCTGGACCTTTTTTTTTTTTTTTTTTTTTGCGGTGCGCGGGCCTCTCACTGCTGTGGCCTCTCCCGTTGCGGAGCACAGGCTCCGGACGCGCAGGCTCAGAGGCCATGGCTCACGGGCCCAGCCGCTCTGCGGCATGTGGGATCTTCCCGGACCGGGGCACGAACCCATGTCCCCTGCATCGGCAGGCGGACTCTCAACCACTGCGCCACCAGGAAAGCCCTCCTGGACCATTTTTAAAGAGAAAGTCCTAGAGACTCTCTTCCCTTGTAACTAGCTCCATCTGTATATTTCTTTTTGCTCCAGCTTGTCAGCATTATGAGACTTCCTAGGCTGACTCTGAAGAGTTTTTTTGAGAGGACAACTAAACTCTATATGATAAAATAGTAGCAAACCCCACAATTCCTTAACTAAAAGTGTTCCAAAGATGTCCCAGTTTGCTGAAAGGGCCATGATCCATTCTTATCTATAAATGAAGCCCAATCCTCATGAAATTCATTTAACCAAAAAACTTGGCAGAATCATGGTTCTGGAAAGAGCTTGGAGAAGTCATCGGGTAAAACCTCAAGCCTTCAGAAAGTTAAATGTCTAAACTTAGAGTTGCAAATGTGTTTCTTCTTAAGTAAAAATTCCAAAGGACTGGTAGAGGCTCCCTGGAATTCCAAATGGAAGACTTTTGAGGACTGGCCCAATCTCTGTAGAAAAGGGTGTTGTGATTAATTGGTAATGTCTACCAAGAGTACGGGACAGGGCAAAAGGTTGACTCTGGCCTAAATTAAACAGGATAGAGCATTTTTTTCTTCTCTTAAGTTTGCTCCCAACCTTCCTCCATCATACATTCTAGTTCTATCTTTCCATGAACCTATCCCTTATAAATACCTTTCAGAATCAGATCCCACCTCAGTCTTCTCGTCCAGAGACACCAAAAAACATTTTCATCTTTCATCCTGGGACCTATTTTCCAACACTTTAATCATTTTTGTTGCACGTTCCTACAGTCACCCCAAGCTCTTCACATCCCTTTGAACAGTGGTGACAAGTGCTTTAATTCAGACTATAATTCAAGTCCCCAATTCAGACTATAATCCGACTATTTCAGAATATAGAGAAACTATTGCCCTCATCTGCATATTCCTTCATACTTCCTAGTATCACATGGGCTTGTTCATAACATCATCTGACTCATGTCCTTGCCACGTCCCTGTTACCTGTGTCCAGGCATCATTCTCTCATTGGTGAGATCGATGTTCAGAGGCTTAAGCATCAAAATAGTTTGCCCCCAAGAAGTCTCCACTTTAAGGGTAACAGAGTTTGGCCCAAAATAAAAGATGTCTTTAAAAAGGAAAAAAGGCAAACATTTTTAAAACAAAAGGAGATGTTAATTAAACATGTTCCAAAGGGAAAGTTTGTAAAAGGCAACATTTTTGAAAAGCAAATTTAAGCAAATAAGATATTTTAACAAGAATTTTCATGGGGGGACTTCCCTGGTGGTCCAGTGGTTAAGACTTTGCCTTTCAATGCAGGGGGTGCGGGTTCGATCCCTAGTCGGGGAGCTAAGATCCCACATGCCTCGCGGCCAAAAAACCAAAACAGAAACAATATTGTAACAAATTCAATAAAGACTCTAAAAATCGTCCCCATCAAAAAAAAAAATCTTAAAAAAAAAAAAAAAGAATTTTCGTGGGATACCAAATTAAAACTCCAAGTGTGCCCTGGATCTATGCCCTGTCCTCTTGTCAGCCCTCCATGGCCACCCCTCCAATTGCCTTGTTCTCCATGGGGCTACAAGATCCTGGTTGGAATTAACATAAACAGAATATATGATGCTGATTTGAGGAAGCTAAATTTGGCCATAAAAACCATTTAAAAGTAAAATTTAAAACAAGTGACAGCTGCATTAAAACAGATATAAGAAGGGTCGGTCCCAAGAGAGTCGACCCAGAATGATGGATGTGCCCAGAAAAACTTAACTATCTAGAGTTTAAACATGGGAAATATGCAGCCTCCTCGGGATTTAGATTCTGGGGTGCTTCAGAGACCTCCAGGACCACTCTAGAATGGAACCCTTTAAGATTTTCCTAGAACCTCTTTAGACTTGAAGGGGAGAGCTTCCTCAATGTCCAGCTGGTTCCTCATACTTTGCGAGTCCAGATCTGAGCTTATCATCTTCCCCCTCATATTAATTCTTCCTCCTCACATTAATTCTTCCTCCAGCTTTCCTGTTTCATTAACAGCATGGCCAGTTTCCCAACGTCCAGTCTCGTAACACCAAAATAATCTTTATCGGCTTCTCCTTGAATTCCTGCTAAGTCATGGGGCATCTAAGTCATGTCTCTTGCCTTCATCTCTTCCATCCCCATCCACTTTGTCCAGTTTCTTCAATTATACTTCTTTCCTCAACCACTGCGTCAGCTTCCCACATTCTCCAATCTTCTTTGTCTTCCCCTAGAACCCACTCAATAATCTACCAAAGTCATCCTCTCAGAGCATGCTCCAATTATGTCATGCCCCCCCAAGAAAACCACTGAAGGACTTCCCATGATCCCACCAAATCAGTTTAAAATTCCTAACTCTGGGGCTTCCCTGGTGGCGCAGTGGTTGAGAGTCCGCCTGCCGATGCGGGGGACACGGGTTCGTGCCCCGGTCCGGGAAGATCCCACATGCCGCGGAGCGGCTGGGCCCGTGAGCCATAACTCTGGGGCTTCCCTGGTGGCGCAGTGGTTGAGAGTCCGCCTGCCGATGCGGGGGACACGGGTTTGTGCCCCGGTCCGGGAAGATCCCACATGCCGCGGAGCGGCTGGGCCCGTGAGCCATGGCCACTGAGCCTGCGCGTCCGGAGCCTGTGCTCCGCAACGGGAGAGGCCACAGCAGTGAGAGGCCCGCGTGCCGCAAAAAAAAAAAAAAAAAATCCTAACTCTGAGAGTCAGCACCTTCTGCAACAGAGAACTTACGCTACATTTCCAAAGAGCTCGCTTGCTCCAGCTAGCTTTCCCCACTCCATGCTTTATCAGCCCATCCTTCTGAACTACCTTCCCTCTTCCTCCTATGGGTACAGCTTCCAAAACTTTACCCACCCTTCAAGTTCATCTCAGATGCTCCTCAAAGGAATGAGCCCACGGAGCACAGCTGGGTGAGGGCCAGAGCAGATTCCTCTAAGACAGGGGTCACTCTAATCCAGGTCCAAGGGATGCGTTACTTAGGAAATCCATGGATGGCTCCAGGGCAATTTGTGAGTGTCCTAAATTTTATGGGGAAAAAACATATGTATGTTTTTATAGCTTTTATCAAATTTAAGGACCCCAAAAAGGTTTTTAAACACCCATCTAAGGGCATCTTTCCCCTCTTCCTTCTCAGCATCAATCATGCTTGTACCTGCATTGGAACCACCTGTCCAGTTCTCCTTAAACCACCATGGCAGACAGGGTCTGTCACGCATCATGCTATCCCCCAGCACCTTCCCTGGCACCACACAATTATATTAAACATCCACTAATTGCCAGGCAGAATGCTAAATGCGGACGTAATAAATGAACAACGGGTTCCCTGCCCTCACGGTGCTCTAGTGAGGAAGCCATGCAGTTAAACCCACAATTAAAATAGTTTGTAAAGAACATTCGGATGACTATGCACAAGGTGTTATGTAAACACTGACAAAGCGCATCCCAGTAGGGCCTGGGGTAGTCTGGCCACCCTTCCAAAGATGAGAAATGGCTGAGTCTTGAGGTGTCAGAAGGGGAGAGCCAAATACCAAAGAAAGGAGGGGAAAAGGAATAGCATGGGGAAACACTTCCCAAAGCACGGAATAAGTAGTACATTTTAGCTCGAGGATAGAATGGTATGGGGAGGAAAGGTGGAGATGGACATGTTTAGCACTCTGAATTTTATCATGAACAACATGAAGGCGCCAATGAAGGATTAACAGCAGAGGAAGAAAAAAAAAAGGCAGAGGAAGGGCATGATGGTATTTGCAATGCAATCATCTTTGCAACAGAGCGGAGAATGAGTTAGAGCTGTGAATTCTTAAGAGACCTTTCAGCTACTTTAAATAAATGCTATTAAAGGTCTAAACTAATATCATAGCAAAGGAGTTAGAAAGAAAGGGAAAGAGTCTAGAAATATTTAGGATTTAAAATCAAGAAGATACAGTTACTAATTAGATATAAAGAATTAAGGAGAAGGTGGAATTGTGAATGACACTTGGGTTTCTAGCGTCTAACTGCATCTAAGTGATGGGTGGTTATTTCCTGAGACCAGGGATACAAAAGGGGGAGGAACGTACTGGGTTCTGTGGAATTTGTGGTTCTTATGAGACTGGATCCAGAAAATTGGTCTGAGCCAAGATGCAGATTTTGGAATCATTATAAGATGGGTGGTGATTAGTTGTATGAATTTTAATGAAGTCTCTCAGGCAGAATACAGAGATAAAGTGAACAGAGGGGTCAAGGAAAACCAACCAAACAAACAAACAAACAAAAGAGAATATTCACTGGACTAGGGAATCTAAAGTGACCGTTGACCCTTAGGAAAGCGATCGTTTTGGAACGGTGAGGGCAGAAGCAAATCTGCTTGAGAAAGAGCCAGTAAGGAGTCAGGCTGTAAAACCGTGCCCTGGGCTTCCCTGGTGGCGCAGTGGTTGAGAGTCCGCCTGCCGAGGCAGGGGACACGGGTTCGTGTCCCGGTCCGGGAAGATCCCACATGCCACGGAGAGGCTGGGCCCGTGAATGGCCGCTGAGCCTGCACATCCGGAGCCCGTGCTCCGCAACGGGAGAGGCCACAGCAGTGAGAGGTCCGCGTACCGCAAAAAAAAAAAAAAAAATTGCCCTAAGACCAGGTGAGAGGGCCTTTCCCAGGCCTGTGCTTTATGGCTCTGCTCTGCTTGTCCTCCAGCCACACCCCTACAAGGACAAGAAGTCCTTGGGCTTGGAGCCAAAGGAGCATACCCACTGGAGCCCACATGCTCCTTCCAGATTATATTCTGATTATCCAGGACCCCAAATTCCCTGCCCAAACATCCCCAAGCGCATTTCTAGGCCTCCCTCCCCTGGGCTTTCTCTCAAGTCTAGTCCATACAGAGGTCAGACCATATCATAGGTGTGCACACTCTTGGACAAAGAAATGGCTGAGGGGTGGCCATTTGCAGGATGCGGAAGGGGCGAGGATTGGTTTTGCATGTGTGGGGCTGGGATCTCCACAGTCATGCACTCAAGGTCCCTGAGGATGGAGCCCGAAGTGAAGGGTAAGGGAAGCAGGCTGTGAGCCAGAAACCCGGTACCAACTTTCCCCTGCAAAACCATGTTCTACCCCAGAACCCCAAGGACTCTGAGAATTCTAAATTTGATCCTGACCTTCTAGGTATATTTATCAAGGTAGAACAGTAGAACACACTTTATTTAGCAGCTCATTAACTTGATATGTAACTTTTAAATATTTAGACGCGGTGTGCAGACCTCCATTTGTGCTCTTACTTGGGGCCCACAGGTGTCAAGGTGAGGCCTGGTGGAGACATAGATAACAAGACACACCTTCAATAAACGTGAGAGTGAAGAGACAGCAAGAGGTAAAGTATTAGGGTAGAAGGGAGTGTTTTGTTTTGTTTTGCTTAAGACAGGATAAACTTAAACATAAGTTACCCACAAGAGAACACTTCCGGTAGAGGGAGAGAGAGGTTGGAGATACAGGGAAAAGGGGTGTACCAAAAAGTATCCTTAAGGAACTAACAGCACGGAATTCAAAAAATGTGGGTGGGAATGGGAACGTCCAAGGAAAGGCCATGGGAATGAGTGGCTGAAATGAAGTTAAACTGAACAATTAAAAGTTGTCTGCATCGATCTTTTACCTGTCCTTCCAGGAGCTCTGACAAGCATTAAACAAAATGAGAGGTAAAGAATTTGAATTACTCTGGTGAAAGAAATTAGTAGAGTCAGTTCAAGCATGCCATGTTGAAGTGAGTGTGGTAACTTGGTTTATGGAAACAAATCTGGGTTTAAATATTACGGCCAGGATGATTTTAACTTTTTTAAAATAAGGCGACCAAGTGTCAGATTCATGAGTGTAATCTATGTCACTCATAAATCCAGTACTATAATGCTCAAAACCTGATTTTGCAATGGCTAGTTACCTCAAGAGCTATGGCAAAATTGTACCCAAATACTCAAAACAGCTTTACTTTTTTTTTCTATTTCAATCAACTTGTATCATGTCAGGCATCAGAATCACCAATTGAAAAGTATACCTTTTTAATACCATTTTTTTTAAATGCAATTTATTTAAGCTAAAAAAAAAAAAACCCAAAGAGTTCACCCATTTCTCCCAGCCCCCAGCCCCACCACTGTCAACCACTTGATTCACCTTAAAAATTATAGATATATGTGCCCTTTGTCATTATTTTACGAGAGGGAGGAAAAGTTGTGAAATCAAACCAAAATAGTAAGGTTTCATCATTTTCAAAAGCTTGTCAATTATTATACTAAGGAGCTAGAATCATCCTAAAGTTCCTAGGTAAACTGGGTTTAAGCTATTGATATGCTAATAAAAGTGGGAAAATTAAGATTGATTCTAAACCATGAGATCAGAGAATGGAACAAGCAGTCCTAGCTTAAGAACACCCAGTTTACAAAATTATATATGTATATTTATAGCCAGAGTCATGCTAAATGCCATGTTCTCCTATATTCAATGGCAAACTCTGACATGACCGGGGAAGAGTGATTCCCAGGCAGCCATATGTCCATCTCCCCCTGCATCAGATATACTCCTCTTACCATGAAGGGCCTGGAGGGGCAACAGAGGGTTCCAGGCTCCGGAATTTAACTAACTCATTTCCCACTGAAAACAACAATAATAGTCAAATCATTATGAAACTTCTTTTCCAGGCTAGACTTACAAAAGTCTTTTTAGCCCATATGATAAGTAAGATGGTTGTAAATTGTCTCTATGGAAAATATGCTCTGAGTCCCAAACAATCAGCTTAAGAAGATAACTTTTGGAAGTGACTCATATAGGTCTCTAAGAGGCTATCAAAGCCATTTGATTAATTTAACTTAAAATATGTTGAAGTCTTATTTTCGGGTTCCATTGTGTCTTTTTTTTGTGCATTACTCTGTGTGTAGTTATTTCATCCAAGACCACAGGGGAGTGAAAGATGGCCTACTCCACATTAAAGCCACTCTTATCGTATTGGCGTTGACATGATGCTGGGGTACACAGCACCAACCCTGCTTTCCACGCTTCATTCTGGTCCTTACTGCACCCAGAAAGCCGCCAATCTTTCCTTCTCTCATAGAGTCCATACAGATTACGCCCCAGGTAATGCAATGAATGGGCTCCTGAAAATGTATGTGACGCATACCATCGTGAATTGCTTTATATGTTGAAGACACGTTACAGGAGTTCGCTACTTCAAAGAAAATGTACAAGCATCTCATTTGTTAATGTCATAACCCATTCTGATTCAAGATAATAACCTCTCTCTAATGTATTAGCTTATAAAGTTCCATTTTTTGCTTAAGAGGTTTAATTAAAGCAAGATAAAACTATACTTTCAGTTCCAGAAAGTAGCTTAATGTCTCTGATAAATGCCAACTTGTCCAAATCGAACCGATTGACAACTTAATTAGGAATAAATGTCATTATCACCCATATTTTTCCTACATTTTTTGAAAGAAAACATTCACACGGTAAAGGGAATCATAATCTGTTTTTATATGCCTCGAGTTATAAACATTTGTATCAAAATATTTACAATTATAGTATATGAAATACCAAACTATTAAAGAAGAAGCCAAATACAGTACTAGAACAACCCACCAATGTAATGCAAATTACATGAGACATAAATGGCACAGAAACAAAGTAAAAGACAAGGGAATACATGGTTCACTCCAGTCACAGTTTGACTTTTTAACACAATGCTAGTATCTCTTTGGGCTTTATCTGATATGTAAATCTGCTTCTGCACTCAAGGCAGCCTTCTAAAATCATGTGATCATTAAATCATAATTTAAACGTTCACTATCCCACAGTTTCTGCTTGCCAACCAATTTACCCCACAGCCCAGATAATTTGGTGGCCAGCTCTCAACATTCCCCTAACCAGAATGAACATAGAGAAATATACTTAGTAATAGTCCTTTTACATAAATACCAGCAGCTGTGGCATAATAGCTCCCCAAAAGGAAACACATGTAAGAAACGGGATGAAGAGGGAGCTAGAAGATGAAAAGTAGGCAAGATGTCTCAGATTCTCCCTAGGGTAGATATTCTCAGATTGGTAAAGGAAATGTCTTCCACCAAAAAAATACCCTTTAGCCAGAATCTGAGATGGCTTAAAATAGCTGCGCCAGGCCAGAGCGATGCCTGCTTAACCAGGAACACCACACTAATACCATACTTCTCAATCCTATATAGAAACACTCTTGTGGCAGCAGACAAGCTCAATTACCGCCGGACTGGGTACCACAAGAGTTTTTAGGGGTTTATTTTCCTTAAAGAAAATATCTGCCCATCACCTATATTTTTATTTCTCTCACGGAAATTTTCTTATTTTCCTGGAAGCACAGACACTCTGTTCTTATTGTGACTGAAATCGGGTATGCTTAATACTTGACAATAATATAGCACCTTTCATCCAAGGATTTGTTGTTTGGTTTTGGTTTGTGTGTATTTTAAGAAGCTTCCAGAACTGCCTTGCCTCACCTGTGTTGCAGGATAGGCAGGACCTCTGAAAGGCAACCCCACCAGCTCATGTCAAAGCTAGAGCTGTCTCTGAGCCTAGGAGCCCTGATCCCCAATGTGGCTAATTAGATAAAACTTCCTCAAAAGTGTATAATTTAGAGGGAGAGTAACAGATTGTGTTGCACGGGTCTTTGTCCTTCTCTCTCACGTTCCATACTTAAAACAGACATTGATTGCATGGAGAGAGGTTCCTAATAACATAACTCTAACATAACCCTGCTATAAGATTGTTCCTTTTTCCCATAATTTGTGTGGTGCTTCCACCACTGAATTGGTCGTTGGTGGCTTTGCAGAAACTCCAGAGAGCTGCCTTGGCTTTAAAGGAGAGGCCAAGCAAAGTCTGTAGCAAGAGGTCTCCACGAGGGACAGCTGTGTGAGGTCTAGTCTGGGTTCTGACCACGCCCCAGGCCTTCCACTGTGAAAAGTTCTCTCTCTCAGTTTAGCTAACACACCAACTTAGCCTGAATCACTATCTCTCTTCCTCCCATTTTGTCACAAATACCACAGAGCTAAATCTCTGTTCCAATGAGGGATAATGGCTCACTGGCCAAAGTCCTCCCTCAGGGCCCTTCAGATGGTACTGTTTTGCTTTGGGTCAGAAGGGCAGGATGGCTTCCAAGCCCGGCGTATTCCGCACAAGAACAGTATCTGCCCTTGCCGGAACTTGTACCGCTATATTTACTAGGTGCAGTGGGTCTGAAGACTGAATTCACCCTCGGAAGTAGAGCCAGCAATGTGGTAGCTGCTGGGGCCCCAGGCAGCGTATGTAACTGATAACAGCTGGAGGCTGGAGGGAGGCCCTCTGGCCTGCATCCAGGGAGCATCCATCCCAGCCCACGGCTTTCTCCCGGGGCAGGGGCTGGACAGTACGGGACCCCCTCAGTCATGTTTGGGTTTCAGCCCCTCCCCCCTGCCTTCCCCTCCCCCCAATTCCCTCTCTTGGTTTTTCCTGCTTAGCAACGTCCACTCCTCTCCCAGATTCAAGGACTCCCTCCTCCCCACCCCCACCCCCCAGATCCCCAGTAACGTGTGCAGCCTTATTTCTTTCTCAGGACCAGATAGAGAATGCCAATGATGAAGCTGAAGCAGAAGCAGATCCAGGTCAGGATGAAGGAATAGCCGTGGTGACTCCCCAGGTACCAGCCTCTAGAGTTATTGGCATAGTGATAAGTGTAGGTGGAGGCCCCCACCAAGATGCACAGCCCTGCAGGCGAAAAACAACGATTAGCTGTTGGTTTGATTTCTTAACATGAAAACCAAGAAAAAGATTTTATAATTTTAGGAAGAGCCTATTTCCCTCATGGGCGATGGGAAAATGAAATCTGAAATTGGACCCCCAACGGTAGTTCTGTCGATTTGCCCCAAACCAAGCCTGATGGCTGTGTTGGCAAATCAGAGGTGCTCGAGTTCTCACATCTGCACTGGTTTGTGTGGATGAAACACAGCATCTCGGGTCCACCCCTCAGCCTTCCCATCTGGACCCCAGCACACAAGGGCAGGCTGCCTGAGGGATGCAGAAGAACACGCCTTCCACCAAACTGCGTGTGTGGGGGAAGAACGACAGGAGAGCGGGAACGGCGATCATCGCAGGCATTCTGGCAGTGGTTTCATCTTTCTAAGGAATCCCACATCCCTGCCCCCTTCAAGGGTCTTGTATACAAGTGCTACTGATGGACGGACTCCAGCCACTTGGTAGCTGCCCGGGAGCCCAGGTTTAAACAATGAAGCCTACGAGGGTTCTTATTCTAAGCAGCTATCAGGGGTTCTCCCAGAAAGCACAAATTGTACAAGGCGGTTTCACTGCCCCACGTGCTCAGCTGTTCAAGCTGCCGGGAGCACCCATGGTAAGATCTACGGGAAAAGCTTTTCCTGGGTAAGCTGATACTCACAGCACACCAGCATGGTGGCCCCTGAGAGGAAGAAGCGGTTGCCTTTCTCCATGGTGAACAGCTGGAACACGAAGACCACGAGGGAGATGACGGAGAAGATGATGGACAGAATCATGAAGGCCTGCACTACCTTGAGGGCATCTGTGGACACAGGGTGGGGGGAGTGAGGGTGTTAGGCTACCCAGTCCCCGAGGGACTGGCCATTTCCCTGAGCGCACGAACCGTCAGCACTGAGTACAATATCTTTGTACTCACCTTCACTGCTGTATAACAGGCTGTGGCTGCAGTCATTAGCGGAAGTACAGTTTTTCCAAAGACCTACTGATATTATTCCAACATCTGAAACTACCCAGGCCTGAAATCAAAAAGAAATAAAGGAACTCTTCTCAGTACTCTGTAATGACCTATACGGAAAAAGAATCTAAAAAAGAGTGGATATATGTATATGTATCACTGATTCACTTTGCTGTACCCCTGCAACTAACACAACATTGTAAATCAACTATACTCCAGTAGAAATTTTTTGAAATAAATTTTAAAAAGAAATTAAAAGTTGTTTAAAAATTAACCCCCTGCTTTGAAAGAAAAGGAAACAACAGATCACCTTGTGTCAGGACCAAATCTTAACCAAGACTCCATATTTAGCCATAAACATGGTTTATTTCCATCTCTTGGTGGAAATAAGGTCTCACTAAAACTGAAGTCACAAAGGTCCCAAGAAAAAAGAGAGAGAAGAACGTGTGACCAAGGAAAAGTCACCTCATTCTCTGGGCCTCACATCCCTCATCACTTAAAGAAAGAAAAGAAAAGAAGTAATTCAACCATCGCGATTTAAAATTCTAAGGCTCTAAGAAATGGAAACCCTGCGTGAGGAAATTGGTTTTAAGGAGGCACAATTCATACACCCTACCAAGATTGTTTCATGGAAGGGCCTGGCTAGAGGGGAAAAAAGTTAAGGAAAAATGTTCAACTGGAAAAAAGTAAGAAACATAAAGGGCAACGGAGAAAATAGCTGAGTGATCAATAAGCCACTTTCATCTAAACAGAAAGATAAACCTTGATCGTCACAACATGCAAAGTAATTCCATAATAACATAGTCTAGCCACAGCCTTCCTGTGGCGGCAGCTGAAAGAAGAATGACCAAAATGTGTTCCCCGAGGCTCACCACAGTGCCAGCAAAACACTTATCCTTCTGGGATGGAAAACAAACACCCAGCCCTGTCTACACAGAGTGTCTGTTAAAATGAGAGTTATTGGAAAAGCAGGGCCAGGATGCCAAATCGCCTGCCTGCTCTTGATTTAACAAACAACTCTGTATCCAGCCCCGTATCAGAAGCCGATAATTCAGATATTCAGCACTGAGCATCCACTAATACAGTTTGAAGTTGTTTATCGGACCTGTTATCCTGAGAGACTTGAGGGGCAGCGTACAGAACGGCTAAATTAGAGTCTGGGGGAGGCCACGTGGGTGAGCGTTCTAGCTTATCACAGTGATGCTTCAATTAGCCTTGCCTATAATTATACCCACCGATGTTGGCAAAACTCTGAACTTGAAAACCCATTTATCCTTCAACTGTAACAGGGACCTGAACAGGTTCTGGAACCGTTTTTGTCTGTCTAGTGATGGATGGCCTTGGTTTTTGGGTCCAAGGAGCTGTCTTGTTTTTTTCTGAGAAAAGCACAATGGACCCTGCAAACTACCACTAGAGGTCAGAGTAGCCCAAGGTTCAGAGAGAAGAGCCTGTTGCTACCTCCGTATTTTTAGGTTGTTTTGTTTGAGTTAATTCAGGGGAATCGGGTTAATCTTGCAAAGTTCCACTCTCACATTCTACTCTCTGCCCAGATCTTGAACCTGGCGGTCGGGCCACCAAAGTGTCTTATGACCTCACTCCCATTTCTCCTTCTAATCAAGGTCCCCAGAAGGAAAGGAAGCTCTGCCCTGCCACGCAGGTGTCCTCATTATGCCCTGAACAAAGCCTGTCCCTCCCTGCTGGGCTCCTTGACCCGCACACCTAGAAGGCGTCCCATGCTCCTTTCACTCTGCACCTTTAGCAGAGAGAAACCCCACCCATTTACCCGTCCTCCAAGCTTCACCTACACTGAGAAGCCTCGCTGTGTTCTCCAGACTGGCGGGATCACTCTCGTAGACACTTGTTACTTAGCTGTCTGAAGTGCAAGTATGTGTTTATTTTTTTCCATGACTAAACTGTAAATTCACAAAGGGCAGGAATTATGGCTTAAACGTCCTTTGTAGCACTTTATGTAAATATGCAAATAACTTCCAAATGAATGAATGAACAGAAGAACACAACTCACATTGGCAATGGTGGAAACAAATAACATGATGACGGTGGCGATGTGGACCACAAAGATACTGGCCAGTAACACCAACATCTTGGCTTTTTGATGGCTTGGGAGTGAAGAGAGTTCTGAAAAGAAAGGAGAACAAGAAAGGGAAAGGGCAGGTTACTGTCAGATTCAACACAGTAATTCAACTTTCCCGCCTGGGTGGGCTAGCTGCTAAAATCAGGAAGAGCTGCAGTAAAAACCATCAAGATTTCATCACAAATTCCTGCAGACAACTAGTTAGCCCAGCTCCCACAAGTACCTATTCGTCTGTTTAAATAGAGCTAAACAGAAACAGAATTCTGCCTCTCAGGTATTTATATACTCATCCTTCTGATACAGCCTGTTTCAAAACAAGAAAATTTTATGGTAACTGTTATTATTATATTTTGTTTGTGTTTTAGAGGCCAAAAGTAGGGCTTTGGTTTTTAAAAGGGCTTTCACAGCTGTAATTTCCAGGTCTCTGTGCAACAATGTCATATAAATTTCTATTTTCCACTGGGGAAGTGTCCACGCTTCTATCAAACTGCTCACCCAGTGATTTTAATCGAATTTTCCTCAGACCAGCAGCTATTACTCAATGCCCAGAGACTGAATGGGCTACTAACTTGTTCCCAGATGAGATATAAAACGTGAGAGCCACAACTTCTATTATAATAATGCTGTTCGATATTCAATAATTATAACTACCTAATTACAGTTTAATGGTCTGATCATCTACCAACGGAACATTTTAGACTGGTATTACTGCACCGGAGCGTTTGGGCTGTGTCATGGTAGGGACTCTGCTATTGACCTGGGGGCATAGGGTTATATTTCCTATGATTCAATATGACAGTTCTGGGGGCTGGATGCAGCTTCAGAGACCAAATGTGCCTTTGACTTGTGCTTGACATTTACCCAAATGCCAATCCTTCAGGACTCAGTAGAGCAGATGGGCAAATGCATCCATCACACGGTGGGTGGGGGGATGGAGAACTCATAGAAATTAAGAAAGTGAATGGGTAAAAAAAGCGTTCAGCCGTAATCTCAGCAGAATAGAAGACAGGAGCCCATGGGTCATCAAACCTAGAAAATAAAGAAAGTGTGAAGGATGCATGAGAGGGCAGCTATTCTGATTAATGTCAGCTACAGGAGTGCTTTGTCACTCACGCCCAAGACAGTTCAGAGGCGGTGCCGGCTCGGGAACTTCAGAAGGAAAGGACTCGGGTTATTCACACCCTAGGCGGGGTGGATGTGTGGCTGTCCCCCATCAGGGAGGAGTTGGCGGTGCACATCCAGTAACTGTGTCCCACTTCTCTCTCTCTCCCTCCACTTCATTTAATTGAAGCTTTGAGTGTGCTTGAGCCCCTTTCACATTGGACCGGGTATTTACTGGAAAGCACGGATACAATCATTCCAACACTTCTGATGTTTTTGATCTCCTCTCCCTTTCCTCATCAGGCACTCAAAGTCTAGAATGACCTACGGAACCCCAGGGGCCTTGCTCTTGACAGGCTAGGAATGAGAGGCAGACACTGGCCCCCACTGCCCACCCGACCCATTCCAACCCCACCCCGCGCCCTCCTTCCCCATCCGAGCACCTCCTGCCGCCTAGATTCTTTTTGTAGAAATGTGTCCAATGGAACTGTGAACGACCAAAATGATGAAGTTTATCCTGCGGCTTCAGGGGAGAGCTTGGAGCTTTCGTGCCTGCTATTAATAACCTCCCCGCACATTCAAATGCATTTTTGCTTTTCTCAGGTCCTTGCACACTTCCTCAACTCTCTGCTTGACTTTAATGCACAGTGAAAAGAGGTTTTTGAATTAGACCGAGGTTGAGTTAGAATCGTATAGAGTTGTTTGACCTTCCAGTCTCAGTTTCCTCCTATGTAAAGTGAGGGTTGCAATGCTAATCATACAGGGAAATGTGAGGGTTACATTGGATCATATATGGAGAACTTCCAGCACAGCGCCTGGCACATGGCAGATACTAATGGGGTCGCTTTCGTTGTGATTATTAGTATTACTATTATTATTATTATTATTATATGAAACTGAGTAGCTGGCACCGAACCAACCCAGTCCATCCGTCACCAGGCTGCCCCATGTTAAGTGCCAGTAATAGGATATCTGCTATCCAGTTCACAAGGCAGTGTGTATAAAATCATTTAGGTCCTCTTAGAAATTGTCTTTATGCCTAATCCTTGCCCCTTGCGTGGGAGGACCACTAGGAACACCCCCTTAGAGATGAGGAGGAGAATCCTCACTCTTCTCAGCCCTGTGCTACCCATCCTCCCGGCACCCCCAAGATTCACACCATCACTAGTTCCTGAGCTCACCCCTCATGGAGAAAGGAACAGGCATGAATTAATTCTCTGAATGCAGGGAATTAAAATATTATATAACGTGGGCTTCCCTGCTGGCACAGTGGTTAAGAATCCACCCGCCAGTGCAGGGGGTGCATGTTCGATCCCTGGTCCGGGAAGATCCCACATGCTGCGGAGCAACTAAGCCCGTGCACCACAACTACTGAGCCTGCGCTCTAGAGGCCGTGGGCCACAACTACTGAGCCCGTGAGCCACAACTACTGAGCCCTTGTGCCACAAATACTGAAGCCCATGCGCCCAGAGCCCATGCTCCGCAACAAGAGAAGCCACCGCAATGAGAAGCCCACACACCGCAACGAAGAGTAGCCCCAGCTCGCCACAACTAGAGGAAGCCCGCACGCAGCAACGAAGACCCAATGCGGCCAAAAATTAAAATAAATAAATTTATTTTAAAAAATATTATATAACAAGTCATGTTTAATCCTCCTTGGGCTCTACAAATGACTTTTTTATTCCTTTGCTTCTAATTTACAAACACCCTCCTCCTAATAGGGGTTGAGGGACCAAAGACAGAATATAACACACCAAGTGATGCCTCTTAAATGAGGTCGAGGAAAATGTTCTGAGTGTCCTCCCTTACATGCTGTTGGGGATCCAGCAGTGTTTTCCGTCTCCTTGGATTGGACTGTAACCCTCCAAAGTTGAGTCTGATTCCTTTCTCCCTGGCTCACACTGTCCATTTTGATGACTTGAACATAATTGCCTTCCAATTACCCTGCACCTTCACCGTGGCTGGTCCACTGCACCCGCTGGGCGCGCGAGTTCCTGGCCAATGGCTCTCACTTCTGATCTAACCCACAGTCCCCCCTGACCATTATTCCCCTGTGGGGTGCAGGCATGAGTGAGTGGTGGAATCGAGCAAGGAAGCGACTCTCTTTCAGGGTATTTAGATTTCTGTAATCATGCCACATCTTTTCACCAAAGAAAGGAGCAAAATGTCTTGGATTAGCAAGTGTTTGTAGTGCACGGAACACACAATTCTCTCCACTTTTGGCTGCTGTGTCCAGCCGGAAGTAGGAGCTGCTTAGCTGGAGCTACTGCATAACACATATAGTAACCTCTCCATTTTTCATTGCCCCAAATTTGTCAAGTTCTTATTAGTATCATCCATTGTCAGCTTAGAGGGGCTTCCTTTAATTTCAATGGCTCTCCCCAACACATTTGGAAACAGAATGAACTGTCTTCTTAAATTCCTGGCCTGCATCATCCCTAGGTACTCAGTCCCTATACTAGAGGCCCCCCAGCAGATGAGTGGGGACCTATCAAGTAGTAGAGCAGTTTGGGTAGAAATCAAAGAAGACCCCATGCTCCCACGGGGTCCACACACCCTTCACAGGCAGGGAAGATTTCTGAGAGCCTCATTCCCTGGCCTTGTGTGTAACTTGCTTCAGATAAAAGCGCCAAAAAGAGACCATTTCTGAGCATTTATATCTTCGGAAGTATTGGCTGCTACAACTTTCTTTCGTGGCAGTATGTTTCACTAAAACAATAACTGAGTTCTCTCTCCCACCTCTCCAAAATGCTATAGATAGCACGCACCAACGGAAAGCAGACCCCTAGTCATAGCCGGGCAGCTCAAGCCAGGCAGTAGAGGATAACGGCATGGAGGTTCTAAAGAGCTGGGCGCCACACCTTCCTCCCAACAGAGCATCGGTGCTCGGGAACGTCCCAAAGTCTGTCACGTGGTTGCTGGGACTTCCCTAACAACATGATCTGTGGTTCTTGGAGTTGGACCCAGGCCACCAGAGCTAGTGAATCCGCTGCATTCTCAAGGGATAGGATGTCCACTGACTGTTCTATGTGGGGTGCCAGGGACACATTTCTCTTCCCACCACTGGAAGCAGAGTAGGATCGCCCCCTTTACCCTCATTTACCCAACAAGCTTGGGGACAGGGGTGGTCAGGGCCCCGTGGGGCTGGGTGGGAAACTGAGAAAAGTAGGGGAGGCATGAATGCTGACTCTAGAGAGAAGTGATCATTAAGAGAAATGGAGGTTAGCGACTTAGAGCCACACACAGGCTCTCTTTATTCCTTTCCTGTTCTTTCTGCCCTAACGGACAGGCCCGCCGGTTCCTTCTCCACCACCGCCATCTTTGTTTCTGACCACGCTTCCCCTGTTCTCCCCGCATCGCCTAGACCACACTAGGGCGGTGGTCTCTTTACACTCCTGTCCCCGATACAAGCCTCACAGCCACTGACCATTCTAGGTCTGGATGAAGTTCTTTGCTAATAGGACATTTATTACAGTTAGTGAAAATGAGCCTGAAGATCACGGTTGCTGGTGATTGGAGCTGTAAATCACTAACTCATGTTAGGGGGAAAGATAACCGCCCTCTCTAGTTGGCTCCGTCCACTTAAATCTTTATTGGTTTCTTGCCTCCCTCTTATACCCAACCCCCCCCCCCCAAAAAAAGAAAGAATCAAAGGAACATATCCCTGAGACTGCCTTTCTCTTTGTCTTTTTCAGGTAGCCTGACACTTTTAGGGCGTTCTGACCAGGAGAAATTAATCAGGCCTCTGTGGACACCTTTCCTTTTCTGATGGGTAACTCATACTGCAGAGACTTTGAGAATCATTGACTTCTAAACAGACAATTGAGATGTTAGTAATTTGGCTCTGTGATTGCTAAGCTAGGGGTCAGATCACTTTCTTTCTGCCCCGGAGTCTGTGAGTTTATTGAGCAGCGACCAGAGTCTAGGGGAAGCAACGCTTGAGGGTGGTCTAAGGAACAATAATTGGGAGCAATACAACAGAATAGAACCCCCCAAACCTACTTCTCCAGCAAAGGAAGTGATGGAAATCCTCGGCTTGAGTCACTGAAGAACTCGCCAGAGACTGGAGGTGTCACATAATCAGAAACAGGGATCTGGGGGTTGTGTGAGCAATGTGGGGGGGGGGGTCCCACAGAGTTCAAATGTCTGTGATTCACTTGGAGTGTGTGAGAGTCTCACAGACAAAGGCAAAGTGGAGGCATCCTCTCCCAGATGGTACAGGATAGCTTTCTGAGAAGCCTGTGGATCGCGCTGGCTAGCCAAAGACAGTTTAGTCATTTCCCTGGCAGCTGAAGACAGCCCAGGCTTTTCTGGGGAGACAGGAGCAATAATGACCAGATGCCAAAGTCCCTCCCCATCACTCCTTCCTCTCATCCCAGTTTGTTTGTTTTTTTAACATCTTTATTGGAGTATAAGTGCTTTACAATGGTGTGTTAGTTTCTGCTTTATAACAAAGTGAATCAACTATACATATACATACATCCCCATATCTCCTGCCTCTTGCGTCTCCCTCCCACCCTCCCTATCCCACCAAACACCTCACGCTGGCCCTGGGAACCCGAGGAATTTTAAACCCAAACAGAAGTAGTCATTTTCCTCCTGTTATTAAAATCACTGGTGGCAACCCGCCTAGTAACAGAATTATTTGTGGAAATGTTTCACTCCCCCACCCATAAGATTCTAAGTTCCTGAAAGGAGAAGCTTGTCTATGACAGGTACAATGTATCTGTTCAGCGAGAAAATAAATGAAGCAAGGAAGGCAATATTTTCTTTTCTGTGGAAAAACAATCAATGTCAAAGTAACTGAAGTCTTCATAAAAAAACAACAGAATTCTCCAGAGAAAATGTTTCCCCCTTTTTTATATAGGTGAACTTTAGTCCTGTATTAGTTTTAGAAATTATTTATATATTAGTGTAACTATGTATTGAACATCTTACTACAGGCAAACTCTGTGAATATTTCCTGAGTATTTTTTTTTTTTAATTCTTATTTATTTTTTGGCTGCATTGGGTCTTCGTTGCTGTGTGCAGGGTTCCTCTAGTTGTGGCGAGCAGGGGCTACTCTTCGTTGTGGTGTGCGGGCTTCTCATTGCAGTGGCTTCTCTTGTTGCGGAGCACAGGCTCTAGGTGCTCGGGCTTCAGTAGTTGTGGCATGAGGGCTCAGTAGTTGTAGCTCGCGGGCTCTAGAGCGCAGGCTCAGTAGTTGTGGCACACGGCTTTAGTTGCTCCGCGGCATGTGGGATCTTCCCGGACCAGGGCTCAAACCTGTGTCCCCTGCATTGGCAGGTGGATTATTAACCACTGCGCCACCAGGGAAGTCCTCCGAGTAGCTTTGACATTTGAATATTCAAGGTTATATGTGTGTTTGTTCCCTTTCATTCAAGAAGAAACAAGTAAATGCAAAGAAAATATCTTAAACTTCTAAATACTATTTTGTGTATTTAACTTCCTTATCTACCTCTTTAAATTACAGAATCTCTGACTGAAAGGGGACTTTAAAATTCCTCCCCAATGCATGAAACTCATCTATAAATCTACACCAAGGAACTACCTAAATCATGCTTAAACTCCTCCAGTCACAGGGAGCTCACTACTTACCAAGACCCCCTTCCATTAGAAAGGTCCTGACAACACATCAGAGGCTGCTCTTGACAATGACTACCTTGATCTTACTTCTGCCCTTTGTCTAAGGCTTCCTTGTTAGCATTTTTCTAACAGCAGAACTTCCAGGTTATCAGAGGATTAGCCAGAGGACATCACCTGAGATCCCCAAATCTCACTAAGTCATAACACTGTCCTGAGATGACCCAACTGCTGGACACACTCCGTCTTTTCATTGATTGATGCTGTCAGTGAAATCCCCATCTTTTTCTGGGTACCTGCAGACTTTGAAGAACGCTTTCTCAGACCAAGACACAGTGCTTTCTCCAGATGAAAGGCAAAGCCACTCCTGGTCATACGATCTCCATGAGTCAGCCCACATCTGCCCATCTTCCTTCGTGGCATACCCCAAACTGTGGCTGTGCTTCTCCTGGGGACACTGTACAGGGTGGTAGCACGAATGCCTTTCTGTCCTCTACACATCAGGATCATTTTGCTTTTGTTGGTTTATTTTGATATGTTTCTTTCCCACTGAGGATCATTTGGGTTGGCAAAATGAATGTCCAGCAGAAAAGGAAATACTCTCTTTGGGGAGCAGCCGTAGAGGATGTATCCGGAGGAGGAAAAGGCTGGGATTAAAGGCAGGGCTGAGTGGATGAGACCTTGGATGAGCTTTTCTGACCATTGTTCTTGCTGTTTTATGTCAAGTGTACTTTTCCATTCTAAATATTGTTTTTATGTAGGGGCGGGAGAGGGGGGCATTAATTTCTCCGTGGGAAACATGTGGAGAAGAAGAATCCTGAAGGGCTATTTCCTCCTGCTTCTGCATGTCTGATGTTTGGTGTGGAAGGAAAGAATTTCAAGCTGTACCTCACTATATACACATCATTCCAGGGTCTGATGTTTTCAAGTGCACAGGGCAGTTTTTATGACCAGGAGAAACATGAGCAATCAAGTAGCAGGAATCTACATGCGCCAAAGAAAACAACTATTTTTTCATGGTCGTGGGGTAAGGGGACTGCACCTCCCAAATGTGGGCTCTCACTTACGGGGGTTATTATAGAAAAGGTGATGTTTTTCCGGCGCTGCTGTCGACTAGCATGATTCTCCCGTAGTTAGGGATGAGGAACTGGGGGTGGGGGTAGGAGGATGCTATTGAAGGGGAACAAAAAGAGAAAGAAAGAAAAAAGAGCACCTATTTGAAAACCAGATTCTCATAAAAATTCTGCCTCTGACTAACTGCTAACTTTGGGAAAATAACATACCCTCTCTGGACAGTAGCTCCTAGAGAGACATAGTATTGCACAACAAAAAGAGCACAGATTCCAGGTTCAACTCCTGACTGCACCACTTTAAAAAAAAAAAAATTCAGTGTTAATGAGGTATAGTTGACATATAAAATTGTAAGCTATTTCAAGCACGTTGAAACTCCAGCCCGTTTTAACTGTGATCTGCAGACCTCGTAGCCTTAGTGCGAGGACTGAAGGGCTCCTGCCTGACACAGAGCAAAGGCTGTACAGTTGTTGGTTATTCTTTGTGTTCCTTTATGGAAAATGAGAAGCTCGGCCCAGCGAAATGGGCTTGAAGCTTCTCGGACAGAAATTGAGGGCCAGCAACTCTGCTAGAAGCAAACAAGCAACATGAAGCTTGTCTTTCCAAACGTCCCCAAAGAGAATAACCTCTCTCTCTGGTTTCCCCTGGTCCTCTTTTGTGTCGGGGAGTGGCTAGATCTGGGGGACATCTGCCAAGGCTCCGGCCAGACCTGGGCAGCGAGGCCGGGCCCAGCCTGTGTCCCCGGCCCCGGCCCACAGCTGGTCAGGCCATCGGGCAACGTCCCCTGGGCGAGGAAGGAAGCTTCGTTGTCTTCTGCTCCTAACAAAAGAGGAGTGTTCTGGCGGCCAGAATGTCTCCGAGGGAGAGGTTGCCAAGATAATAACTAGGGTTTGGGAAGAAAATCAAGGTGTGGCCCGGCCCCAGGGGCCCTTGGCAGGGGGGCGGTCCGACAGTAGGTGGCAGTAACAGGCTTGCACCAGCGGGGCCACAGCCCGGGAGGTGGCAGGGCCAGACGGATGCAGGTGCAGCCAGGGCCGCCTCAGTGCCTGGGGTGGGCTGCGGACTTTGTTGCTCTTTCTAAGGGCAACTGGCTCTTTAGTGGCTTAGCAGGGCTGAGGTTATTCAGTCCAGTTCCTCGACAGACGAGGAAAAGCTGGTCTCCAGAGTGAAGGCAGCGTCAGGATGAAGCCCACCCCCTGGCATCTTCCAGGTCAGGCCTTCTCCACTGCAGCACGAGCTTTTCTCTCCTACGTCGGGGCAGAAGTTCTAGAACTTCCACCGGATCTCCCCTTCACTCTGTTCCTCCCACCGCCTCCTAGTTAATCAGAGGGTCAGCAAAACCCCTCAAAAGAGCGCCATTGGAAGAAACGAAGGGCCTTTGGAAGGACGCTGCTTCTTTCCATTAGGTTGCTGAGAGGGGCCACCAGCTGAGCCTGCCCCGGCCAAACCCGACTCCGCCCCTCCTTGCCCCTCTGCCACTGCCTACCTCAGACGAGCTTCAAACCTTCCATCCTGGCTCCCACCTACAGCACAAGCCCCCCTCCCCAGCGAAGCATGGCGGGCAAAGGGAAGCATGAGGTCTCAGCTTCACAACCCTTTCTCTGAAACATGTGGACCCACCTGGCTGGTCCGACCCCTGGTTTCAGGAGCGGAAACCTCTCCCCAGCTCCCCGCACCTAGCCTCCTAGGCAGGGTCTTTGATTATTTCAAAGAAGACATCAAAGTACCCAGGACTTCGTTCTGCTGTCAGCCCTGATATGACCCTTCTGTAAAGGGAAGAAACGTCCCCGGGGAAGATCCCCGCCCTGTTGGCACAGATATTCGATGGAAACTCAAACGTTGCGTCCATGAGCAACAGAAGATTATTCACGGCGGGGGAGGGGGGGGCAGGGGAAACAAGGAATACTTGGCCCTAAGGACTGTCTCGAGGCATTGAGGGAGTGAGTCAAGAGTGCAGCATCTTCACACTTCTGCCTTGTTCCTTCTCCCTGGCTTCCTCTTTCCACTTTCTCCCTCTTCTAGGCCTTTCCATCTGCCCCCCTCCTCCCCCGACACACAGGCCTAAGGAAACCCGCGCGGTCCCCTTGCTCCCCGCCCCCTTCCTCCTGGCACCTCCCCTTTCCTCGTCAACGTCCGCTCTCCATCAGCTCTCATGCACACCTTTGCGGCCGCACCCTCCCTGACAAGAAGGTGGGGTTCCTTTCCCAACAAGACCAGCTCGTCACATTTCCCCGAGCCTGGTCCGGCTCCTGGCAGATCCCTTGCTGTTGTCAATATCCCCACAAGGCTTGGCTAGCCTGGCCCTGCTTATCTGAGCGGGTGCTCCTCGGGTTTCACAAATCAAACCTCTTACCTTTCTTCCGAGACCTGGGTAAATGCTCACTGCTACCCGACGGTGAAGCCCGCGGACCCGGTCCCTAAGGGATCTCTGAGCGTATGAAGCGAGGGAGACCGCCTGGGTCCTCCGTCCTCCGTGAGATGCCTGTTCCCATGCAACACGTGGCTTCATTTCACTTTCCTACCAGTGTTTACGGATTAAGCTTGCTGTTAGCGTGAGCCGAGGGATTCCTCACGACAAGAATGGTAGGATCTTAGAAGAGTAGGGTCTCAGAGCCACAAGGGGCCGTGGAGACCACCAAGCTCAGTTCCCTCCATCGAGAAGACAAGTGTCCTGCCCACATCACACAGCAGAGTCGGGACAAGACGACGGCCCCTCGGGCCTCCTATTCAGCCATCCTGCACCTACCCCAGGATTCATGCCACCGATTTCAACCCAAGCCCAGCGGGTTCTCAATTTTAATTACCCCACTGGAAAAGAGAATTCACGAACCAGGCTTGGGAAATATGAAAGCTGCCAGATCTGTGTAAGGCCAACGGCCCCAAGAATAGAGGAGTCCATTTTAGCTCCAGAGAAATGCCGTTTCCACAGCAGGGAAGGAAAGGTTGACCCAAATGTTTTGTTAAAAAGGGAGAGAGAGACACAGCAATCCCAAGGGCTTCTACTTTTATCCTTGTGCTTCAGTATCAGCGGATCCCAATTAAATTGAGAGAAATGACTTGTAACTGAAGTGTTACAAAGAGTGGTCTGGAGGCGTGCATGTTTGGGGAGTGGGGTTTTGGGAATTCAAGCAAACTCCTAACTGGAAGCGTATTTGGGCTCCCTTGATTACTGAATAGAAATCCAGGGTCATCTGGGCAGAACTGGAAAAAGTATTGGAAAAGGGACATTTACGGTCAGAAAATTCCAGTTCTACATTAGTTAAGGATTAGGAGCTCTTTTCAATGGATTGACGTCCAGACTGCCCACCAGCAATTAGATCGAGGTGATGTTGATTGGCAGCCTGTTCCTGTACTTACTAGGACAGGAGGTTAACAGTGGAAAGGCGTGGGCTGCGTGAACTATGGACCAAGTTAAGGGACCGGCCCCAGAAGGCCAAGTCAGAAGCCTGTGTTTCTGGCACTGGATTGATTTAACCATGACCTCGTGGTAGTAACTGGGTGTGTCCCTCTGAGTATGTATATCTGAGAGTCCCAAATGGCTGTGAGCCTTTGTGCTAGGCAGCTATGTGTATACGTGTGGTCGGTTCAAGAAGGAACCATATGCATGTGTTTAGAAAATTAAGGACCTCAGAATCAGATCACTTGCATATGGATGACTATGCTCACGGTTTCAAAGCTTCGAAAATGCTCCCTGCTCTTTCTGAATCTTAGGTCGTAATAATAATAATACAGATGCATCAAGTTTTATCCATTAAATATTGAATAAGGGTCAAGTGTTTAGAGGATAAGGAGCATTGGATGGATCAACAACAATGAAAATAGAATGGGTATTTTCAGAACCGGAGAGCTAGGAACAAAGAATAGGAGTTATAGAGAAGCCAGTTTTGCTGGATCTAAGAAACTCTAGTAATTAGAGCTATCCAGCAAAGGTGGGAGAGCACGGCAGTACCTTCTGAGGTACCAAGCCTCTTCTATGGCAATTTTAGGGAAATGTAAAATTCCCATCCGTCCAAGGTGGTGTGAAAATAAGATTTCTGCATATGGTAGAGAATGAATGGGTTGACTTCCAAGATCCCTTGCAAACTCAGGGCACAAAATCAAGGATGAAATGTAACTATATTTGCCTTGTGCCCTTTTCTGAGGCCATTTTTCGGGTCTATTCCCTGTCAGGCTCTGAGGAGTCTACAGAAAAGCCATTTTGCTTCACCTCTAAGCCTTCTAGGTCTCTGACTGCTTTCTCTCCGCTGGTCCCAGGGGGTCTGGTACCAGCTGAAACCCCCAGAGCCACCGAGTCCAAGCCAAGAGGGTCTGCATGCCCCAGGTGGCCTCTATGGAGCTCCTTCTCTAGGTCCCCCAGAGTCTGGATGTCCCTGGGAACTGGATGGGCCAAGTCTGGCCGAGGAGAGAAGCAGGAAGAGTAGAGAAGGCCACAGTCTTTTCTGCGGTCTGTGGAGGGGACGTCTTTCCTCTCCTAGAGGCTGTCCTGTACTCCTGGGAGGGGGCCAGCATCTGCTCTGGGATGTGATCTGCCCTGGGTTGGTCCTCGATGGCCTTCTGCCAACTCCCAAGACAGTGTCCTACCCTCAAACAATGTAAAATCCAGAGGGTCCTTGGACCAGGACGCCAGACCGGACATCCTGCGGCCCTCCAGACAGTGCTCCACGCCCGCCCCAGTCCTCAGAGTCTGGGGTGGAATTTGATCCACCTCTGAGGGCAGGAGGAAAAACAACCCTCCCGGTTCAGTCTTGTCAAAGATTCACAGCTGAACTCCACAAAAATTCCCTCAGCCACGGAACTCTCTCACTATTTCTTGGAGGAAGAGGGGAAGGTGGGAATCAGAACCGCATTCTTTAAATTGCCGTCAAACCCCAGGCAATAACACGCAGCACACTTGCTCATTTATAAAACTCCAGCGTAAAGTGAGATGCCGCACAAATAATGAATTTCACGATGACGGTTTACGCCCCCAGAATTGTCAGTGTTGTCTATTTGCTGACCAGTTAAATCTAGCTTATTAGTTTTAACCTGCACAGACTAAAAGATTTGAACTAGCTTCCTAGGATACCACTACCATCAACTTAATAATGGCTTCCCTAATCCACGTCCATATAAACTGGGAAATAATCAACATTTCAAGCAAAGACGGGAGTTCCCTGCATCTTGAAAAGTTGCCCTTGCACTAACTTAATCATCCCCTTGAGGGCAATTTTACCAAGCGCCTTGCCTGTACCAGGTACGTAGGCTGATTACTTTTGAATCTTCTCTTCGTACGAACTACATTTCCAAAGAAAAAGCCTAATTTCATCAGACAAGCTGAATCCTGTCATTCTCCTCACCTTGTTTACCTGGGGGAAAAAAATACACCAGTATCTATATTGAAATGGGCCACACCTCCACCAAAATGTTAACCTTAAAAAAAAAAAAAAAAAAAAGCAAATAGAAATCACTCGTCTTCCTTTTCCAGATTCCTTTCATGATTAGCACGAGTGTTTGCATTTGTACAGCCATGTTTTGGAAAGAGTGAGAAGATAAATGTTCCAAAACAATCACTGCCTTCCCCGCAGAAAAAAATCCCACATCCACCTAAAATAAAAAATGATTTTAACATTTCTGATATGCCATATTTTCAACTCAGCACAAAAATTTGGTGGTTTCTGAAGTGAAAGCACAAAGCGATTTTTTTACAGGGACAGATGAAGTTCCCCTGCCCTGCCCTCCCCTCCCCTCCAAACCCAGTTTCCCTCCTGCTTCTCCCCATCCTCCATATCTGGCCAGAGAGAGAGCTCTGGAATCCACGTCAGGCTCCCAACTTCACCAAAGGCACCCGTCCTGCGTTTTATTTCAAACTCCACTTGAAAGAAAGCGTTTCCTCTCTCTCTCTCTCTCTCCCTCTAACGGTTTTCTTTAAACAAACCAACCCCCTCCTCCTATCCAATGGAAAGAAAAAATATTTACACTTAAATAAAAGTGAATGAACAAACCAAAGGACAGCAGTAAAAGTAGCCACAAAAATAAACTGAAATGCAGATCTCTATCCACCATCACCCCAAAAGACCAGCACACAGAGAAACAGTTCAAGTCCTGAAGCACTTCGCATAAAACAGGAATTGACAACGTCGGGCAAGCACACTCTGTCATTTCAAAGGTACGTCATGGTTCCTCCATAAAGAAAACCCATAAAGGATACGCTAGTGGTATCCTAGGAAGCTAGTACCAATCTTTGGAATACTCTGTTCCAAAGTCCCTGCTCCCATCATGCTTTCAGAACAAGAACCCAGTTCCTGCAAGACCTAATTACAGCCCAGCCCCCCCCCATGGCCCCGACCCCCCGGGGCCCCCGTCAAACTAGATTTTACTGAACCTTAAGGAAAAAGTTGTCTCGGTGGCCCACTTTTAGCCAAAAATTCGTAGGGTTCATTTCAAAGGGTCATGGAAAAATAGCAAAGGAAAAAAGAAAAAGCAGAGCTCCAGTGAGGTCAGAAGGAGGAGAGCAGTGGGAAGGAAGGAAAGTTCGCTGGGCTTCCGCACAGTGTCGGGAGCTGTCCTACCTGAGGGTCCAGCGGCCGAGGTGCCCAGAGTGACAGGAGCTGGTGGCAGGCGTCCGCTCTTCTTGAGGTTTGTGACCACAGTGAGGGGAGGGCTGGCCTCCCGAGGTTATAAGTTGCCTGCGCTGGTGTGCTGGGGTGTGTGATGGGCGGTTTCTTTTCACTGTGCTTTAAAGGAGTTTCTATGAATCAGTCTGGCTTAAAAAAAAAAAAAAAAATGTGTTGGTAAGCTACGCCCTGCTAAGCTGGCAGTCCGTCAAGAGAGGCTGGGAGGGAGCCATCAATTCAGAAGAGCCAGTTTAGGCTCCCTGTGACTCAGACACACAGACCACAGTGGAAAAAGGAGTGACATTGCTTCAAATGAGTAACAGGAGTCACACAAATAGATCTGTTTACCGAAGCCCATTCCTCCTCTTCAAAAAGGAGACTTGGTTACCATGGATACAAGCAAAACACAGGTTATCTGCCCACACTTTCATCTGGGGGGGGCAGGGAGGGGGACAGTGCCCTGCCCACTGACATCCTAGCTAATCATCCCACGAGACTCCCATTCTTCCTCCCCCACCAAATGCATCCGAGGCTGCTCATGGTCGGGAATGATCAGATATATTTCTGATTTACTTCCCTGCCTGGCCCTGGGCACCATCCTGGGGGTGGCTGGGGATGAAGAAGGGAACACACCAGGAGCCCTCAGAACCCGGCCTCTCAGTGGTGGAGAGCTGGCTGGATGGCCTTTTAATTATGCTCCGTGAACGCCCAGCCAGACTCCTCAGGTTCACAGTTGGGAGGAAGTCGTCTAGTTAAGAACTTTGCTCTCTGACCTCCAGGTAATAACCCCCTGGACCTTGCTCCACAGTTGAGCTCCTCGGGCATGATCATCCCAGCCACCTCTCTGCCTCACTCCTCTCTCACTCAGCAGTGGAGTCGGGAGTGGCCCTAGAAGTCATGTCATCCCAAGGCCAGGAGTCCGCTGGAGTCCAGAGTCCAGCTGCTCACCACTTAGCTATGTGACTGCATGCCTCCATTTTCTCGGGCACAAGTGGGGTAGACAGTACATTATGGTGAGAAATACACGTAGGGAGCGTATAACAACACTTGGTGCATAGTAAGCACTTGATAAATATTAACTAGAATGAGTATTTTACCGAAGAAGGAACCCAGGCCCAGAGAGGTGAAGTAACTGACCCAAGGAGAACAGCAAATTAGCAGGAGCAGCTGCGTTCCAAGTCGGCCACATCCAAGCAACTCTATTTCTGCTGTTCGCTGCTGTATCATGACAACTTATTTCAAGTCATATTATTCTCCTAGAGTTATTTATTGATCCATCCAACCAATGCATTTGCACGTAGCCGTGCACTAGGCACTGTTCAGAGCATGGGGTCACGGATGTGAGCAAGATCCCTGTCCTCCTGGAATTTATATTCCATAAAAGACTAGAGGGCTTCCCTGGTGGCGCAGTGGTTGAGAGTCCGCCTGCCGATGCAGGGGACACAGGTTCGTGCCCTGGTCCGGGAAGATCCCACATGCCACGGAGCGGCTGGGCCTGTGAGCCATGGCCGCTGAGCCTGCGCGTCCAGAGCCTGTGCTCCGCAACGGGAGAGGCCACAACAGTGAAAGGCCCAAGTACCGCAAAAAAAAAAAGAATAGAGAAGGGACGGATGACTATTCAACAAAATGTTTATAAAACTAGGTGGTAAAATTACAGGTGAATTTTTGTTTCTTCTGGGTCACATTTCTATATTTTCCAATTCTTCTGCCATGAACCTACATTACTTTGATTTTTAGGAAAAAACATTTTTTAATGGATAGGAGGGAATATTATCTGAAATGAATAATGGGGAAACAGCACACACACGCACACACACACACACACACACACACACACGCATACTCCATCACTCGTTTGATAATAAAAATGTCTGTTTGAGAAAAGCCCCTCCCAGCAGTGGGTTAAGAGTCCCGTGATCTCTGAGCAGCCTAAGCCTCGAGAGTCGGGGTGTCTGGTGGAGAGACCTGGGAACCCTCACGGCTGTAAGGGCAGAATGAAGGCACAGCCTACCTGAGCTGCATGCAGTCTGCCAGCCCATCCCACCCCCAGGCCTTCCCCCATCCTTTGTTGGCTTGCCTTTCACCTCCAAGGCCTTCTGCAAGTTTCAAACTCTCCCTTCCCCCAGCAGCATGTGCAGGGGGGCTGGATCCAGGGCTAGAGTCCAGGGATGCTGAGGAGTATGTGGTCTGGTTGCATTTTTTTAAAGAGAAACCTGGGGCAATCTTTCTCCTGCTTCCCTCTCAAGATGAACAGAGGAAAAAAGCAGAAACTTCCCTTATGGTACTTGAGCAGAGGAGTCATTTGGTCCTCCTGGATTCTTGGATTCCCACACTGGGTCTGAAAGGGAGAGGCAGTGGATTGAGAAAGGGGTTCTGAAGACAGAACTCAGAGAACGGTTCTACTTTTCCTCTCCCACCACCTGGCAAGGGGGTCAGTGAGTAATCTGCCCTCCTGCAATTCAAACTTAAAGTGAGTCCGTGTCATAGCCTTCCAGGGCCTAGTGAATCTCACATTCCTTTAAACTTCTGGAGATGTTTAGGGTTTGGAGAGAAAATGTTAAATGCTTTGATCTCTTCACACACACACACACACACAGCGGTTGTGTAAATACAATCGTCCCTTGGTATCCACTTGGGGGAGTGGTTCCAGGACACCAAGGATACCAAAATCCATGGATGCCCAAGTCCCTTATATAAAATGGCATAGTACTTGCATGTATATGCGCATCTTTCCATATACTTTAAATCATCTTTAGATTACTTGTAATACCTACTGCAACGTAAATGCTAAGTCAACAATTGTAAATACAAGTAAATGCTACATAATAGATGCCGGTGCACAGCAAATTCAAGTTTTGCTTTTTGGAACTTCCTGGAATTTTTAATTTTTCTGAATATTTTCAATCTGTGGTTGGTCAACTCCATGGATGCAGAGCCTTCGGATACAGAGGACCTACTGTATTTTTAAAAGATAAATGCCAGTCCAGGATTTCTAAAGGCTCGCAATTAACCCTTGAAATGCCACTGAGCTCTCTTTATAAAGTTATCAGGTCTGGGCAGGAAATTGGATCTGTTCTAGCTGAAGCTCCAGCTGACTCTGCCTCTGGATGTGATTAAAATATTAAGCCTGATTCTTTTCCTGGCCGTGAGCCCGACAGTTCTGAGACTGCAGATGGTAAAGTGTTCAGGGATCTAAAACCACGTGGGACTGGAGAATGTCACTCTGTCTGCAACACACAGTCTTTTCAAACCATTCAGGGTAATCTACCTTTCTCCTCTCTGCTCCCATTTCCCCTACTTGGATTAGACACATTCATTTTCCACGTGGGTAAAGAACTGGGCAAAATTTCATTTGACCTCATTGAGGCCCTAGAAAGGAATGTCCCCTCTTGCCCAGTGCCACAGCATTGCACCCACACACAGGAATAAGCCCCCTCCTTCTGAAGCAATAGGCATCCACTTGTGGCACAATGCCATTTGGGGCAGGTTTTTGAGTCTGAAGTGGCGTAAACACTTTAGATGGATGTGTAAATCCAGGGCTCTTCAGGACAAGATGCAAGGAGAGATCATCTAAGGTAGGTCTGGCCCCCTCTCGCCCCCAGGAAAGAAAACTAATAATAACCTGAACTTGATTTTGCTCAGTTAGCTAAAAAGAATGTCAAGCATGTTCCCCAAAGCTAGTATATGTGCAGGGGATGTCAGTGGTAATTTTAGAAAACACTGCTTGAAAGGTAAACAGATTGAAATGAAAGTTACATAGTATCTTCCAAAGTCAAATGAAAAATAGTTTGAAATTTGAGGATTTACCAAAAATGTCACCTTCCTCCCTCTTTCCTTCTTTCTGCTGTGCTCCTGTCTATTTCTCCCACAGGCTGTTTCTTTCCTGCTTTTATTGTTTACTTTCTTAAATTCCTCTCAGTGAGATACTTTCATATAATTCCATAAAATGAGAACTCTCTAAGTCCCCCCTGCATCTTCCTCTTTCTTGTCTCTGAGTGAGCTTGCCCTGAAACTGCTTTTGAAAGAAAACACTGATGAAACTCCAAGAGCCTCCAAGGATACGGGCTGTTGGCTATTTCCCATCTGAGTGGAAAGTCTCACTAACAAAGCAGTATGATGCATGTATTACAGAAGAGGGAGGGCTGCATTGACAATGACATCTGAACTTGGAGGGAGAAGTGAGCCAACCCTGCCACCTTGGACAGTTACCAGACTGCTACTAATCGCTGTGATCAATTCTTCAGGCGGTTGTATGTGTAAGGATGGTCAGAATGGCTAAAAGAACAGGCCTCCAGATCCATGTCTTCTTGGTTACAGATTCATAACCAGAGAAGAATAACAAAGAAACAAATAAGCAGTTGTGACCAAAATAAAAAAGTGAAAAGATACTGCCTTTTTCCAACTAATTTCAGCTGTAGTCCGTTCTGGAAGGTAGATATTAAAGGTATGTCACCTTCTCCACTTGACCTCTCATGAATACATTATTCCTGCTGCTTAATGGACCATTTCAAGTAAAAGGCTAAATATTTATAAGGAATTAAAGGCTGACTATCCCTCCCTTTGCCTAGAAGGCAGCAAGCCCAGTGGATGGATGCTAACTACATACCCTGTGTTCCCCAAGTAAGGGAATCTCACATCCTCCTTCAAGATTTTCGCCTTGAACTCAGGGGCTGCTCAGAGCACCCTGCTCACTAAGCCCCCACAGCTGTGAGAAAAGTATTTAAGACATATCTTTAAATTTACCTGAGGAACATTGTCAGGGAAGGGGGCACAAAGCTGGACATTCAGCCGTGGGGGGGTCTTAGAATGTGTTTCCTACTGGGGCCGTGCGGTCAGCAGAGCCCACAAGACATAGGAACCCTCTCGAAGTGAGCTTTGAGAGCAAGTTATAACACTTTCAGAGACACACTGTTTCTTGGTGAAAACCAACAAACACTAAGTAGAGTGACTCAAACATTCAGCCTCATTGGAAATTCTTTCTCGTTAAATTTTAGGATAATTGGTTGACTATTTTTAACCATTAAGTCTTGCAGGACTGAACAGACCTCTTTCAAATCCTCACGACTCTCACACAGGCACACATACACACAGGTGATTTGCCCCCTCCAAACACATGGACGCCAGATCCACCTGACTCTTTGTGGGTGGTATGTAGAGCGGTGTCTCAAGGCTCTGGAACCTGGCAGAGCTTGTGGTCATAGGATTCACAGCCATTCTTCCCTAGCAGGACTGGGTTAAACACTGACGAACACACAAAGCTCCTTTTCCAGACCCCATACTGATCATCCTCCTTTGGTTTCAGCTATACTTCAGGCAAATTCCAGGGCTATCCAGTGCAATTTATTCCGTTTCATCTTTCTACTTATAAATTCACTTTAGGACTTCCCTGGCGGTGCAGTGGTTGAGAATCCCCCTGCCAACGCAGGGGACAGGGGTTCCAGCCCTGGTCCGGGAAGATCCCACATGCCGCGGAGCAACTAAGCCCGTGTGCCACAACTACTGAGTCTGCGCTCTAGATTCCACGAGCCACAACTACTGAGCCCACGTGCCACAACTACTGAAGCCCACGTGCCTAGAGCCCGTGGTCTGCAAAAAGAAAAGCCACCGCAATGAGAAGCCTGGGCACTGCAACGAAGAGTAGCCCCCGCTCGTCGCAACTAGAGAAAGCCCGCGTGCAGCAACAAAGACCCAACATAGCCAAGAATTAATTAATTAATTAAATAAGTTTTTAAAATTTTCACACTGTTAAATAAATAAATAAATTCACTTTAGCCATGCTTGCCTGTGACTACACCCCAGCATCTTAATTACAGCTGGGGGACACTACATCTCCTTTGCCACCCATTGGTGACTCTTTTTCAGGTGGTCACAACCACAGAGGCTCAAACCAACCATTCCATTCTTCCTAATTTTTACTCTTAAATGGAGATTTATCTCAATGTTCTGGGAACATCTTAATCTACCCCCTGTAGTAACAACTTCCCTTTGAAGATCCAAGGCTTCAAGTCGTCCCTAATGTGCTTCTTTCTGGATTGTGTGCTGGGAAGCACTTGCTGATTTTTGAAGGGCAAGCAACTCGAAACCAGCTGGATGTGGGGAAATTCACTCCCAGCATCTTGCAGTCCTCTGAAACTGCACACGGGATCCAGACAGAAAGGAGGATGTCATTTACCGTTTGGTTTTCTGATTATAAAAAACATGATTTTTGAACACAATTCCAACAGTGCGTGAAAATGTAAATAAGAAAGTTAAAAATCGTCCAAAACCTCACCTCTGAGATATTAATGTAAACACTCCTTCATAGCTGTGTATACACGTACATATATAAAATGTTATCCAGGATGAGGTACATGGTACATTGACACCTGCTATTGTCACACAATCCCTCTAGCTAAGCCCCACAGCTCCCCATGTCAATAAATGTAGATCCACATCATTATTTTTTTAATTGAACTATAGTTAATTTACAAGGCGACACATCATTATTTGTAACAGCTACAAAGTATCCCATCATGCGCATCTATCAAAGTATTTAAATGATTCCCTATTAATGGGTAATGGATATCTACGTTGCTTTGATTTTTTGTCACTATAAACAGTACTGTGGTGAAACTCTTTGTACATAGCATATCTCTACATGGAATGACATATTTGCCATCTTATTAAATATTCTGTCCCCCATTCACTGGACTGGCATGTAGTACTGATTTCATCCCTCAAAGATGTGCAATCTTAGGGCTTCCCTGGTGGCGCAGTGGTTGAGAGTCCGCCTGCCGATGCAGGGCACGTGGGTTCGTGCCCCGGTCCGGGAAGATCCCACATGCCGCGGAGCAGCTGGGCCCGTGAGCCATGGCCGCCGAGCCTGTGCGTCCGGAGCCTGTGCTCCGCAACAGGAGAGGCCACAACAGTAAGAAACTCATGTACCGCAAAAAAAAAAAAAAAAGATGTGCAATCTTAGAAAACTGCCTTAAGCCCTCTGGATCCTATTCCTCATGATTGGGAGGGTGCCTTCTAGGCTTAACATTTTATGGCCACTTTCCCAACTCTAAAGCTCATGCAAAGCACGTACAAATGGAAGCCAGCCAGCTCTCTCTGGCCTCTACCTTCTCTTGTTATCTCATACACAAGATGGACAGTTCATATTGCTGTCCTTCTGATCTTTCATCTAAGAAAATGGAGCCAAATGAGACTGCCCAACCCTAAAGATACAGTGCTGGGTGGTTGCCAGGAATTTGAGATTTAAAAGATTCTGTGGTTCTGGCTAAATCTCCGTGGACTACCCCATTCATGTTCTCAGCTGGAGGATACCCATTTCCCAGAATTCCAGGCTCATGGCATCATTTCGCCCATTTTGGGCCTCCGCCCCACATCTCAGGGTGTGATCCTTGTCAGTTGCACAGGCTAGAGCCCACACAGCACTCCAAGGGGCCGCAGGAGGTGAGCCAGTGATCTACCTCTGATCGGCTTCTAGCTCCTTGTCTCCTGGTGCCATGGGGTGCCCTCAGCAAACTGGGGGCAGGGAGACAGACCAGTCTGTGCTGCTGGAGCCCTTGCTAAGGAATTTCCAGCCTTAGCTCAGAAGTAATAAAATGCAAGATCTGAGACCCCTCAGCCCAGTGCTGGCAGACTGATGGGCAGGGCAGGGGGTGGTTCGCTGGGCACTGGCTGTTGGGCTGTCCTGGGCCTGCAGGAGGGAGAGCCCTGGTGCAACTCAAGTCCAGAATAGTGTGGACTCCAGAAGGAGGCCTGCTAAGAATAAGAACAACAAAAGCAAAAACTTAATATTTGCATAGCACCTTCTAGACACACCTTCCTTGCATTTAATATCTTTTTTTCCCCACATGATTGGAAGGGTAAAATTGAGGTTCAGAGAGACCTAATTGCTCAACTAAGCCCACAGAACTATTAAGGAATAGCATTTAGATCTCTTAGGGGTGTGTTTATGTCGCTGACCCTTTTGTGGCTCGTGGAAGCTAGAAAGGGTCTGCTATAGATCCAGGATGATATAAGAACGGTGGAGAGTTTCCAGATGGTTTTGAGCTACTCCAGTTGGATGCTGTCCAAATCAGAGGTTTCTAGATACTCACAGAGCAGCCATGACTCCAAGAGACACCTGTATCCCTGTTCTCTGAGTGAGGAACTCCCTCAGCGCAAATGACCCCTGCAAGGCTTATCTTGATGATCCCAGGCTTATCTTGCATGCCCTGTGATCTGGTGGGAACCAGCCTCCCCAGGGACCTTTGCCTGAGTATCCTGCTTTACCAAATTCACATCAATGAACCAGCTCAAGCTTGGGTTCCAGGCACTCTTTGGACAATCTGCAGACTTTCCCCCAGAAAGGACTCTTCGCTGGTGGCAAAGAATGAAAGATTCTAAGGACTTTATGACAGAAGGTACACGTGGTGGATTGATTTATGGGAGGATTTAAAGACACAGTTAAATTGTCTTCTCAAAAGAACACAATTGTTTTCAGAGTATGTACGGGAGTTGCCTTCTATGGGATTATAAAACAAAGTTATGGTCAGAGAAAAGGCAGTAACCGTGATATTTAGAACTTGGGCAAAGCACTTAAGGTTCTTTTGGGGACAGTGGCACTCCAATTGCCTGGGTAAGGAGCTGCCATGCTGTGCATAATCCATAGTTGGGGAATGGAGAGTCTTAGATGATGGAGAGCACAGCCCCACTTGAGAGTGGGCTGGAGGGAACATTCTCCTGGCTGGGAGGAGCCCATCCATCTGTGCACATCCCCAGGGAGCAACAGAGAAATCAACAAGAGCTAAATCATTTAGGCTGCAGGGAAGTAAGTCTGCATAAGCACAGGAGTCCTTCTTTGTTCGGGTATGCATCCTAGGCACCTAGGACAGTTCCTGGAACACAGTAGGTGCCCAATAATTATGTGCTGAATGAATGAAGCGAAACCTCGCCTGTATTTGAAAAAGAATGTGGGGTGCTCTCAGGAAGGAGGAAGAGTCATTAACAGCACAGAGAATTTCCCCCTTAAATAATTCACCATGCAACAATAATAATACCTGAAAGAAACCAGGTCATTCACCACAACAGCAATGAGTAAGCTAAAAAAAAAAACAAGCCCAGGTTCCTTTTACAAATATTGCAATGCCTAAGATGAACAGCTAAGGGGAAGGGAACCAGGGAAGACATGGATAACAGCGGTCACACCAGCATCTGTGACACTTTCAGCCATGTACCCACTTGTGCTGACCATTTTAATAAAGGGCGAAGGGAAGACATGAAGCAAGAAAGGAATGTGCTGTATGTCTGGACTTTTAACTATCACAGAGCTAAAAACAACGGAGAGTGGATCAGATCACGGATTAGGCTGAAGTTAAGGTTCAGCTCCACACATTGCAAATCAGTCTCTTGATCTCTCTCACACGTGCGCGTCTCTGGGGCATCTACCCTCCAGCAGGCCTCCTCGATAAATTCCCAGCTCCTCTCACCGTGGTCCGGTGTCTTATTTGTTGCTGTATCTCAGCTCCCAACACAATACCTTGCATCTAGCAGGTTCTCAATATATAATTGTCCCCAAATTAAATGAATTAATGGCTCCATCATCCTCCCAGTCAACCTGGACTCCTCCCTCCAGCTTCCATGTCCAAAGTCACCAGGTTTTATTTAACCCATTTTAAAGTATTTCCAGTCTGCCCCGTCCTCTTCACAGCCAGGGCCACAGCCTTTGCTCAGGCCTCTTCTTCTGTCTAGACTATCACCATGGCCTCTCGATACTGGTTTCCTTGTCTCTACACGATCTCTATTCCAAGCCACTGTCCACACCAGAGGTGGCAAACTAACAGCCCACATACATAATTTGTTTGGCCCTGAAAATGTTCTCAAAATCATCCTACCTTTTTTTTTTTTTTTTGCGATATGCGAGCCTCTCACTGTTGTGGCCTCTCCCATTGCGGAGCACAGGCTCCGGACGCGCAGGCTCAGCGGCCGTGGCTCACGGGCCCAGCCGCTCTGCGGCATGTGGGATCTTCCTGGACCGGGGTACAAACCCGTGTTCCCTGCATCAGCAGGCGGACTCTCAACCACTGCGCCACCAGGGAAGCCCCATCCTACCTTTTAAAACCAGGAAATGTCTAATAAAATGCTGGTTTTCCAAAGTGTCTTTAAAAATCACAGGGACTGGCAACAAAAGGCCTAGGTGAGCTGGGAAGAGCTGAAAGTGTGAAGCCTGCCACCTTCAGTGGGGACATCCCCTCCTCCCCACTGGGCCTGATCCCTTGGTTTTAGGGGGCTGGTCCCCTGAAGGCATGGACGTTTATGGCCCCTGCTCTGTCCTGCCATCAGAGTTATCTGTGTGGAACACACGTCGGATCACATCAGATCACGTGACTGCAATCTAACTTTGCTGGCAAGATAAGATCATGCGTGTGAGGCCCATCATACACTGGCCCTGCCCAACTTTCAAGCCTGGGCCCTCTTCGCACCCGCCCCCAACCCCCGAGGGTGCTGGGCACATTCTCATCTCTGACGCTTTGCTCAAGCTCTGTTCTTCAGCTTGAGTACCCGCCCTGCCCCTGTGTTGCAGTGATTGAGAGAATGTTCTAGCGTCAGACTGCTTAAGTGCAAACCCTCTCTAAGCCTTCACTTCCTCAAATGAGGATAATACCAGGTGACACTTCATGGAGTCACTGGGAGGAGCAAAGAAATAATACCTGTAAAGCTCTTAACCCAGGGCCTGGCTCATAGCAAGGGCTTAGCAAGTGATACCCATGGTGTTGTTGTTGCTGCTGCTGTCCAGCCCTTCTCGCCCTGAAGAAATGCTGCTTCACCTTCATAGCCAGTCCAAATGTCAATTTCTCAGTGAAGCCTTCCCCATCCATCTATCCCACCCTAGGCAGTGTGAGTAATCCCTGCCCATGAGCCAGGAGGCTCTGCACACACCTCTAGGATGGCATGGGCCACGCCGTCTCACCTTTGGCTGTACTGTATCCATCTCCTCTGGGTACCACTCACTCCCTAAGGACAAGATGGGCATATTCAAGCACCCAGTGCCTGGACCTTGTAGGTGCTCAGTGTTTCCTGAATGAGTTGGGTTGACCAGAGGGTCAAGCAATTTTTTCCCCAGAGTTCTGTATACCAAAAGATTGTCACGTGATGCCACTCACCACCTAAATGAGGTCCATAAAAGACAAAAAAAAGGAAAAAAGATATATTCAGAGCATTAACAGCAACCTATGTCACTTAGTTGTATGACTTTTTCTTCTCTGAGCCTCGATTTTCTCATCTGTAAGTTGGAGATAATGCCTTTCCCACCTCACTAGAGTGGATGAGGATCTAATAAGGGTAACATAGGGGAAAACATTTTGCAGATTACGAATCCTTCCATCCAGTGCCTGACACGACCTGTACCCTTATTCAATGACAAGAATTGGAGGGTACAAAAATGAATTTCTTAAAGGACCTGGATTATTAACCAACCGTCATAAAGTGTGGATGTGGGTGGGAAAGGGAAGAATTAACTCCCAAAACAAATACCAAAAATCCACAACGGGACTTCACCAGGAACACTGGGCTTGGTTTGAAGTCAGCTTTGTCACTCTGGAGGACCCTGAGAAGTTCTTCATCTTCGTGAGCCTCAGTTTCTTCACTTCTAAAATGAAGAGAATCAAAGCCATCCCAGAAGGTTGAGAGGAAGATGAAATGACATGACCTACATGGAAACTTTGAACAGTACCTGCCACTAAGGCTCTCAATAATGTCTGTAAACTCTATTGGTGATGATCAAAGGGCATTTGATATAAGAAAGGTAGAAATACCAATTTGAATTTAAGGATGATGTTAATAACACTAGAAGGAAGGCATAGTATGTGTTTTCTGATTTGGGATGGAGAGGACTTGAGTGTTCAAGGCCCTCTACCCAAATCAAAGCCTTGCACATCCCTGATCCTGGTCACTCACCTGGATCTCTGCAATCACTCCCTATCTTGTCTCCCCACTAAAGGTGTGTTGTCCTGATTCTTCTCGGCTCTTCTGTGAGTGACTTTCCAGAACCACCATGTCTCTCCTCTACAGAAGGGCATACAATGGTATCCCATTGCTGTTAGGATACAAACCCACTACTCATGCAGCACACAAGGCCTTTCATGCCTGGTCATACCTCAAACCTCAAGTCTCACATCCCAGCCACATGGTTCTAGCTCACCTCCAAGCCTTCAATGTCCCACCTGGATGAAATACCCTTTTTGTCTGACCTGGTCTTCAAGACTCAACTTTCCCTGGAAAACACCCCTTTCCCCAGTGAGGATCTGGTGCCCCTCATGGCAGCTCCAATGAGCGCACCTGTCTTAACACTCATCACAAGGAAACACAATATCCATTTACTGGTCTGTCTCCTCCTTTCCAAGATCCTGGATGGCAAGGATGGTCTTTTTGTTTGAATCCTCACTAATTATCAATCATGTCTAAGTATAGTCGGTGGTTGTTTTTTTTTTTTTTTTGGCATGTTTAAATTGAAGTATGGTTAATTTACAATGTTGTGTTAGTTTCAAGTGTACAGCAAAGTGATTCAGTTATACATATATGGATCTATTCTTTTTCAGATTCTTTTCCATTATAGATTATTACATAATTTTGAGTTTAGTTCCCTGTGCTGTACAGTAGGTCTTTGTTGTTTACCTATTTTATATACAGCAGTGTGTATATGTTAATCCCAAACTCCGAATTTATCTCTCCCCCCCACCAAGTACTCTATTATTTTTATTGAACAAAACATATTTAAAAGTGAATGGAAGGGCTTCCCTGGTGGCGCAGTGGTTGAGAGTCCGCCTGCCGATGCAGGGGATACGGGTTCGTGCCCCGGTCCGGGAAGACCCCACATGCCGCGGAGCGGCTGGGCCCGTGAGCCATGGCCACTGAGCCTGCGCGTCCGGAGCCTGTGCTCCGCAACGGGAGAGGCCACAACAGTGAGAGGCCCATGTACCACAAAAAAAAAAAAAAGTTAATGGAAGATTGAAAATGTACTATGAATACGTTAATCTCCCTGCCCTCTCAAAAAAAAAAAAAAATCAGTCATCTTCTGTCTCTAGGAACTCACTTTTACAGACATAAAGAAGTCGAAACTTAAGTGATGGTGGATGGTAAGGCTGCATAGCACTGTGTTGAAGCACACAGACGTTGGTGTCTGAGGCTGAGTTTAAATGTTGGCCCTACTACGTGTCAGGCCTATGCATATTGTGTCACCTCTCTAAAGCTCAGTTTCCTTCTCTGCAAAACAAATACAATAAGAGTACATGCTTCATAAAGTTCTTATGAGAATAAAACAAGATGGTGTGGCAAAGCACAATGCCTAGCACACAATAAGTGCTCAGTAAATGTTAAAAAGAAATTAAGGGTTAAGCAATCCTAGTAATGGCCTTGTTGATCAATGAATCAGCAAGCAGCTGAATGCTGTCTGATTGACCTGTTGGAAGCCAAGAGAGGTCCGGGGCACCATGATGATACAGAATCTAGATGGTGCATGGGCGGGATGGCGTACAAAGCCGCAGAAATGCCTGTCCCCTGCGCAGGGCTCAGTGGTGAGCATGCTCTTTGGCAATGCAGCTTAAACACTCAGGAAGCCCAGTCTGGGAAGTCTTCCTGCCACCCAGAGAGTTAGCCTCTATCACACTCCATGGACTTGTCATTTGCTGTGAAACACTCAGCTCTCTCAGCCCCAAGCTTTATTTACCAAAATTCCCAGGGCCTTCTGCCCTTCTTCATTATTTTTTTTTATTTTTTTACTTTTTTGGCCACACCGCGTGGCATGTGGGATCTTAGTTCCCCGACAAGGGATCAAACCCGTGTCCCCTGCAGTGGAAGCACCAAGTCTTAACCACTGGACTGCTAGGGAAGTCCCTCTACGCTTCTTGACTCACTCTCTATCATTTCTCTCAGGCCTCTTCCAGCCCAGTTTTAAGCACCTGAAACTTTGCAGAGTGTCCTAGTTGAGTTTATCAGGTTTTTATCATATGCCTTTTGAATGCTCACATAGATGAACTGTCAAGATCAGTAAGAGAGAGGGAATAATAGTGCCTGGAGAAATGCAGGGGACACGGGTTTGAGCCCTGGTCCGGGAAGATACCACATGTCGCGAAGCAACTAAGCCCGTGCGCCATAACTACTGAGTCTGTGCTGTAGAGCCCGCGAGCCACAACTACTGAGCCTGTGTGCCACAACTACTGAAGCCCGCATGCCTAGAGCCCGTGCTCCGCAACAAGAGAAGCCACGGCAATGAGAAGCCCGTGCACCACAACGAAGAGCAGCCCCCGCTCGCTGCAACTAGAGAAAGCCCGCGCGCAGCAATGAAGACCGAATGCAGCCAAAAAGAAATAATAAATAAATTAATTAATTTAGTAAAAAAAAAAAAAAAATAGTGCTTGGTGAGGCCGGAAGTGCCAAGGCCAGCTCTCACCAGGTCTCATCCTGAGGGACCCTCCCGGGGAAGGACTGACAGGCAATCAGCGTCTGCAATGCTGGTGAACCAGCACCTGCTGGTGGGAAGGCTTCCAGGAGCTCAAGCCCCTTGCCTGATGCCCCGTCTACCTTCTCCCTGCCTTTTCTTGACTCCCCTTTCCCAGCAGCTGTGTCAAGGCCCTCAAAGTGCTCTCTGCCCTGAGGGCCCAGGTCAGAGTGTTCAGTCTGATCCAACCACACCCCCTGCGTCTAGTGACAACTGTGCATCACTTAACCTCTCTTTGTCCCCCACTTAGTCACTCGCCCCATGCTGAGACCTCAGCAGTAAAATATGCCTTTGACTGCTGTTAGCATCCCTCAGACTTAGGACAAGATTCCACAACAACCACAGGGAGGCCATCGCTTTATTTCACATAGTTATGCAATTTCATGGTAATGATAATAATGGGTATGCCTTCTCGTGTGCTTTATGTATATCTATTATAACAGCCCTGGGTTTCTTTAGAAAAATAGTTAGTATTCCCAATTTAGAGATGAGGAAACAGGCTCAGAGAAGGAAGTATTGTGTCTGGAATAGGAGGTTGCCAAGCAAGACTTGAACCCATGTCCCTCTGGCTGAGGACAAATCCCGTGCTCTTCTGCCCATGCCACCTCCCCAGCAAGGACCTGCTAGAGCAAGGGACACCCCTCACCGTCACTGCTTCCCAGTCCCCCCATGATGGGCACCCCCCAGGCATCCCCGGTAAATTCTAGATCCTGAAGTAGCTACCCAAAGGGTATAATTAGGCAATATAATCGTTTTTCTTTAAAGTATGTAACATACGAGACACAGATAAGAGAAATCGTTTATTGCAGTGCACGGAATTTCAGGATAATGATATCAATTTTGTCCTCTCCTTCCTCCTTCTGACTAGATAAAGCTTGTTCGACTTTCAAAGGTTTAGATTGAGGCTCACCCCCTGCATGAATTTCCTCTGACTACTCACTGATCTGCCCTTCTGCTAAAGTACTTCACCTGCCAGGAAGATGCGATTTCAGTACTTACACCTTTGATGTTTTTACTCAAATGTCATCTTCTCAGTAAGAAACTTTCTGGTCACTACTCTAAAATTTCAATTTCTCTTCAGCACTTCCTATCTTTCATCACTGCTTTATTTTTCTCCTAAGCACTTACACTATCCAGCATGCTATATATCCTTACTTATTTCTCTTAGTTATTTTCTGCCTCCTTATTAGAGCATAAGCCTCCTGAGGGCAGGCACTTATTATGATTTTTTTTCACAGCTACATTCTCCAGGGAATGCCAAGGTTGAATGCTTGGCATGTTTTGTTTCCAGTTGACTTCAGCTGAGCTAGTTCTTTCTTTTCTTTTTTTTTTTTTTTTTTTAAGATTTTTTCGATGTGGACCATTTTTAAACTCTTTATTGAATTTGTTACAATATTGCTTCTGTTTTACGTTTTGGTTTTTTGGCCTGAGACATGTGTGATCTCAGCTCCCCGACCAGGGATCGAACCCTCACCTCCTGCATTGGAAGGCAAAGTCCTAACCACTGGACCGCCAGGGAAGTCCCAGTTCTTTCTCTTTAAATAACTATAAAGTCCCCAAAGAGAGCAAATAGGTCTTATAAATCTTCTAAATGCCCACAACACTATGGGAGATGCTGGGCACACAGAAGTTATTTTAAAACCCACTTGCCTGATAATTGAGTAGTAAATTAAGTAAAAGAGGGGGGCATAAGACGAGGATCTTTTCATCATTGTGAATTTACCTCTGTTGGGAAGAGTTTAATCCCCATGGCAGTGGGTAGAGGTGGGGTGTTTTATGGTAAAAAATGATTTCTCCTTTATTCCCCAAGATTAACTGCTAGCAATCCTTTGTTCCTTCTCAAACTAGTTTTCTCTCCTCCCATCCTTGGAAGACCATTGGGTCCCTTCTGTACCTGTCACTCTGACAGCTCCCTAATGTCAAGAGTAGAATTCAGCAAATTGTACAAATTCTTGTACCTGACAGGTCCGGGTAAGGTGCATTTTCCCCAGATAATAGCAGGAGGGACTGGCTCAGAGGGCAGAGAGGTTTTGCCCCAGCCTTGCCTTCACAAGCCAGGAGGTCTGCATGTGCACAGGCTGTGCCAGGGAGGGTGGTGGATGTCCACGGCCATCTAGCCCGCTATGTGTCTGTGTGCGCACATGCGTGGCAAGCCATCTCTGCCTGATTCACTGCCCTCCCGAGATCGGCTGGCCCCTGGGAGAGCACCAGGGTGTTGAAATCCTGTGGGAGGGACCAGCCTTGACCCTATGAGAATTCCCAAGGTGCCGAGTCAGAAGACTAGCTCCATCCGCCACCACCCAAATCAGGTCACCGGTGGCAGTGTGCAGACAATGAAATCATCTCTTCTTCTGGTTTGGGTAGTTACTATTTTAAGCATGTTGAATGGCCAGGATGAACCTGAGGGGAAGGTAGCTGCAAAGACCAAGCCCAAGCATAAGTTTCCTATTCGCCAGAGGAGAGGTGTGTTTGGGTGTGTACGGAGGGCTGTTATTCCCTCATAGTTTTAAAGTTTTGCAATGCTTTAAAGGAAGAGAAAGAAGAAATCTTCAGCTCTGTCCAGGCTCAGCCCTCATAGCAATTATTTCTTCTGTTGCCGGGGGTAGGGAGGTTGATGAACAAGAGGGAGAAAAAGAAGGAGGGAGAGCAGAATGGGAAAAAAGTAAGCTTTAGTGGAACAGGATACACTTAAAATTCTCCCTGTCTGTTATCCATCCGAAAACTGGCCTCTTCATGGGTGTGGGAGGCCCCTGCGACTTCATACATATTTATAATATTTGGCAGATTTGTGGAACACCAGTCTAACAATGTATTTTAAATGAAGCTAGATGAAATGTATTCCTAGTCCGTGAGAAAGATCTTAATTTTTTTTTCGTTTTTGATATAATATGGTGTGGAGAGGTGATGCTGGCTTAAGTGTCACAGAGAATCACAGGGCGTGAAGCTGATGTCAGTCTGAATAGGAACCAGGTGACCCCAACCAGACTGGGGCTCCCTGGAAAAGATCCAGTCACTCACTCTAGCCTGAGGTCCTCAGATCTTGGAGCCCCCAGGAGCAGGGTGTGGCTCCACGATCCTCCCCTGCCCCCGCCCGGTCCTCTGCCTACTACATTTCCCAATGGCTTTTTGATGACCTGAATCTCTCCATCCAGATTAGCCCAGTGCAAAGTATCTGTCCTTCCACCAAAGGTTTCCAAGGTTCGGAGCTTTCTAGAATCAGAATGCATGAGTCCAAACCTAGTATTCTGTTTCCTCTAATCTCCCAATCATTTTGAAGAAGTTTCTGTGTCTGAACCTTAAAATTATTTGTTATTTTCTAAATAAAATAAGGGCCTAGTTGAACTTCACTAGCCCACTTGAATTCTGTAGGTACGACTTCTTTACAGACCTGACTGGGCTTTGGTTTCCTCGTTTGTAAAATAAGAATATTGAACTAAGGGTGTTCTTCCAACACAAAAATTCAAAACATTCAAGAAAAGATTCAACCAAAAACACATTCAATATCATTCCTTCAATCCCATAGCCTTTTTTTTTTCCTTTTTTTTTTTTTTCTTCTGAGTCCTGCTAACTGTCTGTTCCTCTGCCTTACTTCTTGTTTTGAGATCTTTTTCTCCATTCCAAAGGTATCAACACCGTTTCGTCGTTTAAGCTTCTCATTGCTAGACTATTAGAGCTGTCTTCTTAGGGATTTCCTTGGTTTCGATTTGTTTTATGTTAAGTGATACCACATGTTGCTGGTGAGAATAACTAGCTTCAAAAACCATTTCATACCTGACTCGGGACCTGTGTATGGTTCCTTACTCTTCCGGGCCCACCCCCTCCTTCAACCCCATCATCACCTGTTTCGGCGCAATATGGCCCTATAGGTCCAGTCTGCTTCTTTCTTATCCAGCCCTTCATCCTTCTCAGAGATTCCCACCCCCTTGCCTTAACGGTAACATTTCCATATGGCTTCCACTTCTCTCAGAACCATCCTTTGTGTCCGTCCTTCCTCCAAACCTTGGCCTGGCTACACTGCCAGGAGACCAACACCCATTCATTCCATTTAGTGCTCCTTTCATACCCTTTTCTTTGCCATTTTGATAGCATACTCCGTGTCATTCTGTACGGGCTTCATGTTTATTTACTGACCTTCTCTCTAAAGAAAAGTACAAGACCACACCTGCCATTTCTTCTGTACGAGTTAAATGTTGGAATGTCACAGACCCTATTCCTCTCTGGTGTCCAATGCAGTATGTGGCATATAGGTGCTCAGTATTGTTGTTGGATGACTGCTAATAATGAAAGAACCTAGCTGATCTTGAACTTGCAACTAATTCAACAGCAATCGGACTCGCTGCATCCCGCTAACTGCACGTGCCCCGTTGCAGTGACGGTACTTATCCAGGGTTAGGAGTATGGACGAGGCTCGTGTGCAGAGCCCAGGGCTTGGCTGCAAAGGCCAGGATGAAGAAGGTTGAGCTCTCGGCACGTTCTGCCGATGGCTTTTTCTTCAACTGTGACCTCTCTTGGTTTTTCTTCTTATCTCTGCAAATTAGAGTAAGATGACAAGGCCAAGAAATGCTATGATGAAAGACTCTCCACAGAGGTATCATTTTGTTTTTAAGTATGATACTCTCTGTAGAGTCAACCAGTAAAGCAGTTTATATGTGATGATAAGGATTCCAAGATGTTTGTTCCTGTTTCCTGAGCAAACTTCACTTATAAACTGAAGAACAAGAGACTTCGGTCTCTCTCTCCTAATACCACCCCCATTACTGGCAAAAATGCCCAAAATGGGGATCCTGGAAGCTTATGGCCTTCTCTCCTTTATTTGCAGTTAATTAAGGATGAAAAGGCACTTTCCGAAAAGCTGGTTTTGAAGGCTGAGAAAATGAACCCTTTCCTCTTTAGTCTCTTTGGATTCAGCAGTCTCCTTGATGCCATAAAAAAAGCTTCCCGTGCATCCTCCAGAAATACCACTTCTCGCGATAAGACTGCAGAGTTAGACTGTGACTTTCCGCTTTGGGGCTTCCATCGGAGGACTGTGTGACCCCCTCAGGACTGACTGCAGAGCTCCAGGAGCAGGCAAACTGTCAACTGTCACCATTGGAAAAAATGGCACTGTCAGGTCACAGTATTGTTTGCACTGCCTCGAGTGCTCTGTGAAAACAGGCAGAAGAAGGGTGTAAATCCACGCTTCTCTAGACTTACACAGGCTTGTCCTCCGAGGCCGAGAGAGGTCGTTGTCAAAGGTGCCAGCGGGTATGCACAAGAAAATAACCCTGAGGGGAAGCGGCTTGTATTTTCTTGTAATAGAAAGCACCATCTTGCTACAAGTTCTGGGAAGAATATCTGCACTTTCGATTATTTGACAAAATGAACTTCCGGCCCTGGATCCTGGGCGTCTCACTTTGAAACCTCCAGCTCTTTTCTCCATCACTTAGGGCCTGCCAGCTCAAGATTCTGCACCTCCAAGAGCAGGGTCATGAACCTGGAAGGAATCTCCTCCATCAGGTTCAGCTACAGACTTAAATCCATCCACCAAATGAAAGGGCAGTGGCGGGTTCACACACTTATAGCCAAAGTCATTCTGATGGAACAACTAATTTGTAACCCGAAGTCTTTTTTCCAGCGTAGAGGAGGTAATTTCCAACTTTTCAGTCTATATCACTCTTCTCCTTCCTTTCACTTTATTGCTATGAGACCTATAGGCATTATTATTTTTATTAATAAAATGAATTTGAGAATTTCTTGAAATCACAGAAGGCCTCATAGGGTAACCTGGAACAGAACTTCTAGAGGTTCTGGAGTCAGATGGACCAGGTTTTATCTGATTTCCAGCTTCAGGGTCTTGAGCAAGGCGTTCAGCCTCTCTGAGCCTCAGTTTCCTCATGTGTAAAATGGGGATAACACCACCTAGCTGGTTGGGTTGTTAGTAACAATAAATGTGATAAATAGAAGTCAATTGCTTGGCACATAGGCATACAATAAATGATCGATTTAATCCAATGTAATAGGGAAGAACAAATCTGACTCCAAATAGGATCTGTTTCTTTTACTTTAACCTTCGCACTCCATGGCTTTTCCTTAGAGTTAAGAATGTTGCCTTAGGGCTTCCCTGGTGGCGCAGTGGTTGAGAGTCCGCCTGTCGATGCAGGGCACACGGGTTCGTGCCCCGGTCCGGGAAGATCCCACATGCCGCGGAGCGGTTGGGCCCGTGAGCCATGGCCGTTGAGCCTGCGCGTCCGGAGCCTGTACTCCGCAACGGGAGAGGCCACAACAGTGAGAGGCCCGCGTACCGCAAAAAAAAATTAAAAAAAATAAAAAAAAGAATGTTGCCTTAGCCTGAAATGTACAGGATAGCCCATTCTCAAGGTTCTGACCTTTAAGGGGATAACACTTTTCCATAGAGATTCAAAGTTGCAGAACAGAGAATAACATTTGTTTTGTTGGAGGTTTACAGGAACATCATGACCTGACCTACATGCACAGCTGTAAGAACAAAGGATTCTGACACCAAGAAGTTTGTAACAACCAACCACGCCCCTCCCTCACCTGGCCTTTAATAATGCTTTGCTGAAACCCTTCAGGGAGTTCAGGGTTTTGGGGGGCATGAGCCACTGGCCTTCTTGCACGGTCCTGCAGTAAACCTTTCTCTGCTCCAGACTCCGACGTTTCAGTTTGTTAGGCCTCACTGTGCATCAGGTAGGTGAACTTGCGTTGGGTAACACCAGTGCATTAATGTTAGAGGAATAGATGCCACCGCATGGGAGGGAGAAGACTCATAGATGGAGAACAGCTTATTCCTGAGGCATTTTCTCTAGCTTAGGTCACCAAAGGATTAGAATTAACACGTGCATGAGGGTAGAATTAAGCATAACAGACAGATGAAAAGAAAGGCAGAGATCAAGCCAACAGAAAGGTACACTCCAAATGAAATTACACAGGTGGAATCCAAGGACAAGGGCTGGCCTTTTGAGCCTTTGTCACTGCTGAGGAGTCCTAGGCTGGGATCCTCTCTCCAGCAGGGACGGGAGTTCTGATAGAAGAAAGGGCATTTCCCTTCTTTCTGGACAGAGCTGCTAAAACCAGAGACGCAAGTGAACCAAAATGCCATTGCTCCTGAGCAGGTGTATGACTCTTGGAAAAGCCTAGAAATAGAAGGTGGAGAATCTTTATAATCCAGAAGCTTGTGCAGAATGCAATGATTAAAGGCCTAGCATTTGGGGGCAAGGTAGGCTACTTGTAACACCAGGCTCTCTGGAATCTTTTAAAAATAACAGTGAATACAACCAATTACAAGAACAAAATAGCCTTTGCCACCAAAAATGCCAAATAAAAACCTATCCAATTCTGAAGCATGAAATACACCAAGTTTGCAGCTAAAAGCCAGAATGAAGTATAGACATTTTCTGAACCACATACTGAACTTAGACTAACTTACTTATGTTCCTAAGCCTGAAGCCAATTCTAAGTGGGTTTAAGTATAAAAAATTTAAAGATCTACATTCCAGTGAGCCAGGACAGAGTCAATTTTATAAAGCTGAATCAGATACTAATTGGAATATCAAAATATGCTTAGACTCAAACGTAAAACAAACAATAGCTTGAGAATTCAACTCCAATTAGATTAAAACAAAGGAAATAAAGAATTCCCAATTAGCCAGTAGTGATGATGATGGTGATCATGATAATGGTATTGTTACCAAACCAAACTTGGGTCCACCTGCACACGCACAGTAAAGCCAATCTACTGACCCTGGGTTGTGGTGAAAGAAAGTGTAGCGTTTATTGCAGGCACCAAGCAAGGAGTCCAGACAGCTAGTGCTTAAAAAAGCCAAACTCCCCAAAGGCTCTCAGAGAAAGGTTTATAAAGGCAGGGTGAGGGAGGGGGTTTGTGCAGTGTGTGATCAGTCTGTGGACATTCTTCTGATTGGTTGGTGGTGGCGTAAATGGGGCTCAGCATCATCAATCTTCTGGTTCCAACCCATCTGGGGTCTACATGCGGCACACAGTTAACTTCTTCCACCTGGTGGGGGTTTCAGTATCTGCAAAACAGCTCAAAGGACGTGGCTCAGAATGTTATCTACACTCCTTGAGGAAGAACTAAAGGTTCTTGATGTCGTTTAATGGCTAAAGTATTATTGTTTTGTCTTGCTTGACTGTTTTCTTTTCTTTCTGCATTTTCTCACTCCTCTGATTAAATTTATTCTTTGACTAAAGTTTTTCTCCAGACAAAAGGCAGGCAGATGGCAGTCATTGGTGGGAGCCTATTCTCACAGATAGTACTATACTTCCTGATACTTGATTCCCAGAGTAATGACATATCTCTGTACCCAGGGTGCACTGATCCTGACTTCACTCTTCAATGATCTCAGTACCTTTTAATTGCATAATCTACCCCCTGACTGGTGTGGGCTTTGAAAAATGTGTTAGACTTCAGATCACAGGGGAAGATTAGGTCCCTCATGGGGAAATAGAAGATGGCTAATTAACTTTTTCTTTTATCTCTTTGAATATTTTATTTTATTATTTTTTAACATAATTTTTATTTTATATTGGAGTATGGTTGATTTACAATGTTGTGTTAGTGTCAGGTGTACAGCAAAGGGATTCAGTTATACATATACATGTATCCATTCTTCTTGGGATTCTTTTCCCATATAGGTCATTATTGTCATGTTGAGTAGAGTTCCCTGTGCTACACAGTAGGTCCTCGTTGATTATCTAAATATTTTACATATTTAATTAACATGTTAATTAACGTTTTCAACTGAGTATTGTGTTATTAGCATATTGGCCAGAGACTGTGTTTCTGTGTGTGTGTGTGTGTGTGATCAGTACGTAGGCATTGTTACATGTGCACATGGGGTTTTTTTGTTTGTTTTGTTTTTTAGCATCTTTATTGGCGTATAATCGCTTTACAATGGTGTGTTAGTTTCTGCTTTACAACAAAGTGAATCAGTTATACATATACATATGTTCCCATATCTCTTCCCTCTTGTGACACATGTTTTAATAATATAAATTAACAGGGAATTCTCTGGTGGTGCAGGGGTTAGGACTCCGCGCTTTCACTGTGAAGGGCCCAATCTACACAGAGCGGCCAAATCATAATAATAATAAACAACTTAAATGTACTCATTTTGTTGGAATGTGTTCTTCAGATTCTGTGAACACTTACAGAGAAATAAAAATGTGGACTTCACCAGTGGGGCCAGAGCAGAGTGAGTTATTTGTGTTGCTAAAAATTACTGGACAGGTAAAAGGGAACACAAATCACATGTCCAGAGTGACATAGACACAGGGGCTCGGGGACGGTCTTTACATGGAAGGAAAGGAAGGCTTGGGAAAGTGGGGAAGTGGAGAGACACGTACACCAGGAGCAGGGATTTGGCAGGTCTTCCCGGAGACAGGGAAGATGTTGGCTGAGGCAAATAAAGGTGTTTTATTCCCTGCAGCCAGGAGTTGGACAATAGCTCTGACTTTCAGAGATGTGACGAACCACGATGACTTGGCCACAAGGCCTCCATTTTCCGTGCAGATTTACTCACCTGAGAAACACGGGACTTCCCAGCCCTGGTGAAAGAACAAACCAGGTGAGGCCCGAGAGAATGAGCTGCTGATTCAGAAGCTGAAGGAAGGAAGGACTGGGCAGTTTCCGGCTCCTTCTTCCGCATTCCAGCCTCGGTTCCCTGCTGCCCTGAGTAAGACTCCAGGCGCCCCGGCTGCCCTGCAGCCGCGCCTGGGAAACTCCTTGATGGGGCTGGATCAGATCTGTTCAGAGGCCTGCAGGCACAACCCCTTCTCAGTTTTCTCTTCAGCAGCGCAGTCTGAGGTGTGGCTTCCCCGTGGACCACAGATTTTAAATGTCAGCCCGCCTGGGAGTGAGTGCTTCGAGTTCGTCTGGCCCCCGCACTGAAGAATTGAACTTGGGTTCTGTTCCTCCCGTCCCATTCCTCTTCCGCTTGTCCTCCTTGCCCCCGTGGCTGCGAGCGGTTTTTCCATTTCATCTTGCAGACATGTGAGGCCTCTCACTCTCCCGCCCCACTCTCCCACACATCTGGAAGAGCCATGTTCACATCTGGAGTCCATCCTCATCTGGGAGATTTCTTTCGACATTCTTTTCTTTGAAACTCAATCCATGTAACCTCTTGTTCAAAGGGCCTCTGAACTACTGGAATCATTTGCAGAGTCTCAGGAAGAAGTCTTCAGGTTCAGCCCTACGTGGTGGAATTTATGAGTCAAACCAAACCCAACATGGTGCTTCTGACTGCTTTTTTTCCTCCATAATTACTTTTCTGAGCTTTGTGTTGAAAAGGGCTGGAAATCTAGTCTAGGTCACATGCAGAAGGAAGGTGGGAATCACAAGGGTAAGTCCAGTTCGTAGCTCTGTAACCTTGAACAAGATAGTCATTTCCTCATAGATAAAATTGGGGGTCCTTGTTTCACATGGGATTAATAACCCCGCTTTGTTAACTCCCAGGATTCTGTGAGGACGAGTTGGGATCATGAATCTGAGAGTGCATCGCCATGGGAACCTGGGTAAGATCATGGTGGATGGAGAAAGGGAGAGCTCCCATCAGGAGAGATGGTCTGTGCATTTGCACACCCCCTTCTCCGTAAATCCATGGAATACCCCAAGGCTATGGCTCTGTGATGCTCTGCTGAGCAGGAAAAGGTAGAATTCTCTGGAACTCGAGTCCCGCTGTGAGCCATGTACCCTCATTCTAACCAAATTGACAGTAGAGTATCTGATCAGAGTCTCAAACTTAATGTGTATTCAAATAACCCAGCCATTCGGACAAAATGCAGATTCTGGTTCACACGTCTGGGGTTCGGCTGAGGTTTGCATTCCTAACACGCTCCCAGGTGATACCTATGCTGGCAGTCTCCAGATCGTATTTTGAGTGACGTGGTACTACGGAGGCGGATCCCTAACCCTCAAATTCAACCTCTGCTCACAAATGAATCTGTCACTTTTGCAGTGTCAGGCAGAGTCAGTGGCAGGTGAGGTCTGAAGGGAAATGAACTCCACATTCCTGAAATGCACAAAGACCTGTTCAGCTCGACTTGGATCCGCTCAGGCACGGAAGGGAGGAGCCATGTGGCCTCTTGAATGTGAAGGGAAAACCAACTACTTTACCCCACTCCCTGCCTTCGAATACTTCCCCTCCTGAGTCAGGTTCACGTCCAGTGGAGAGAATGCCACAGCTATGGATGGCTGCCTTTGACCTTCAGCAAGTTGTCCAACTCCCAGCCAGGCTGCCACAAGGAGAAACACCAGAGCTCCTTCAGCTGGGCACTTCCATCCAGACTCTATTGCCCCTGAGCTACGTTGCCTGGCAACGAGAGGGCAGGAGAAAAGCAGGGATGTAGGTTGATAAGAGGGCAGGGAGGGAATCACGGTACCTGGAGAGACAGGGCTGAAGCCATCTGAGGGCTTCTAGTCACACAGACACCCACACCCAGCACGTGGAATGTTAATTAGCCTCAGAGGGAGGGCACCCTGAGTGTGAACCTAGAAAGCAGGAGACCAGAAGTTTACAAACACTCATTCTTTCCATTTTATTATTTTAAAGATATTAATAATAAAAGAAAAAGGGGGAAAAAATCCTACTTCTTAGATGAGTTAGCAAGGCAGGAGGAAAAAACTGAAAAACTGCTTGTAAAAACCAAGGAAACCATTAAAGGGTATGGGGGGTGTGGGGAGAAGCTGGTAGAAGTCCCATCCTAAAAACTAAACCACAGCTTAAAAAGGGGCCATAAAATAGTTTATAGGAAGGTCTAAAAAGCTGCACTGAGATGCTGTCCAGGCGTAGGCTTCTACCAGCTCCCAGGCGAGGAGGGGCTGCAATTCCACGAGGCCCACCCACTGCCCCCCAACACGCCGCCCATCAGCGCATCACTGGGCAGGGGCTACCAAGCCAGAGAGAGGGTGCTGGATGGCAGACTGCAGGCCAGGGCGGCAGCTAGAGTGGCAGGAGGATTTTTGATTCCAGTCACAGGTATGGAGCTTCAGTTTCCTCCCAGGTTGAAAGCCTTAGTTCAGACCCGTTAAGTCGTGGATGGTTATAACCATCCCTGCTCTGGTCCTCCGGCTTCCTGCCTTCCCACACTCAGAGCCCGTTTCACATTGCAATAAGTATGAGCCCCCTAGAACACAGATGGAGTCATGCTGCTTAAAACTTTTCAACATTCCATTGCCAACAAAGGAAATTCCACTCTACTTAGCATGGGCATTCGATGCTTTCCACTGCCTTACCCTGGTCTACTTTTCCAGAGTCATCTCCGTCTTCTCCTACCAGCCCCCAACGACCCTCCAGTCCAGTCACTTAAACCATATACCATTGTCCCCAAAGCCATGAACGTTTTGCTCTTCCATGCCTTTGCGTGTTGCCGTAATTCCTCATTTGGCTTATCGTCCAAAGAGGCCCTATTTACCCTTTTTAAAATACACAGAAATAAAATTTTAAATTTGCAAAGGAATACGGGCACACAATTTAATTTCTTCAGGTGCAGAAGACTTAAAACGTAAAGAAAAATCTCTTGCCCCCCTCTTCCCCCTGCCCATGACCTCTCCCTCAATTTAAACCCCTTTCACTCTTTTTAAAATTGTATCTCCTCATGGTACATTCATTTCTCTAGGAGCTCTTTCTAGAAAGTTATTTCTTTTTTTTTAAATATTTATTTATTTATTTATTTTTGGCTGTGTGGGTCTTCATTTCTGTGCGAGGGCTTTCTCTAGTTGCGGCAAGCGGGAGCCACTCTTCATCGTGGTGCACGGGCCTCTTACTATCGTGGCCTCTCTTGCTGCGGAGCACAGGCTCCAGACGTGCAAGCTCAGTAGTTGTGGCTCACGGGCCTACTTGCACCGCGGCATGTGGGATCTTCCCAGACCAGGGCTCGAACCTGTGTCCCCTGTCTTGGCAGGCAGATTCTCAACCACTGTGCCACCGGGGAAGCCCTAGAAAATTATTTCTTAATTTAGCAATTTTGCATAGCTTTTTTTTTTTTTGCATTCTGACTCTAATAAATGCATGTTTAGCACACATGAAACATACTAAAATTTTTATTTTCCTGGTGGAAACCATAAATCACTTTAAGTTACAAGAAGAAACAATGTAATATAAAAATTAAGAGTTCAGGCTCTGAAGTTAGTCTAACTGGGTCCAGATCACTAACTTCAGCTGACTTAACTCTCTGTGCTTATGATGTGTCTTTATAAACGGCAGAAGATACACATTCATGTTTCCTTCAGCTATAAAATCTGTACTGATCTCACCTTAGACCTGCAGCAAAACTGTCATTATGCATTTCTCATCACTCCTGTCCAGGGTTGCACGTACTGCTTCCAGAATCCTATGTCTCCTCCTGGCTTGCTTTAGTCCCTCATTTTTTTGTGGGAGTGTGTCCTCAAAGGACTTCCATCAAAAGATGTGTGGAATTAAGCTTTTTCAACACTTCACTGTCTGAAAATGTCTCTTCTTCTGCCTTCAAAATTCACAATTTTTTGCTGGACATAGAAGTCTAGTGAAAAGTAGTTTTCTATCATAATTTGAAGTATTTCATTACAGTCTATCATCTAGAGTTCCTTTTTCAAACCTTTGGTGCCCATTTATTTGTGGGTTATCATTATTTTTTCTTCATTCCTCTCTCTCTCTCTGGAAAGATTTAAGATCTCTCTTTTAATATTAGTGTTCTGAATTCTTAAATGTTGCATTTGCTGTCTTTTATTCATTATGGTGGAGAGTAGGTGAACACTTCTTTCTTAACTTTTGTATCCTTACACTCTGGGAAATTTTCTTGTAATATTTTTTCGTAATTCCTTCTCACTTTTTTTTTTTAAATCTCCTGTCAGCTGGATGTTGAGCCCCTGGGTTATTCTAAATGTTTTTATTGTTGTTGTTGATTATTTTATACTCTTTGTCTTTTAATTTTCTCTATTTTATCTTCCAGCTTTTTAATTAGCCTTTTCATAGCCTCTTCTTCTTGTTTAATTGACATGGTGTCTTCATAAATGTCTCTGGGGATACAAATTAGTTTCTCTCAAGCTCCTTATTTACCTTGAATTATCTCTTGTATTCCTATGAGATTATTTCTCTATTCCATGACGTTTCTTTTTCATGTATCACAATTCCCTCAAGTACGTAGTCACTGGTGGGATTATTAAAGCCGACTGTGAACTCATTGTGCCACTGTTGACTATTGGGCTCCATTTCAGGGTGAATAGAAATGGATCCCAGATGTGGCATTATTGCCCACACTAAAAACAGGTTGTTTGATTTCTTTAGACAAGAACGGAACTGTGATGAACCCAAGTTCATGTGCCCTACTCACAGTAAGGCCAAACAAATGGAAACATCACAGCTTGGAGCAGAGAAAGGTTTATTCCAAAGGCCAAGCAGGGAGAACAGGCAGGTCATGCTCAAAAGACCCAAACTCCCTGCTGGTTTTCAGAGGAGAGTTTTTAAAAGCAAAATTTGGGGTGAGGGCTGTGCGGTGCATGACTTTCTTCTGATTGGTTAGTGGTGAGGTAACAAGGCAGTGCTCCAGGAATCTTGTGCTCAGCCTGAAGTTACCTGGGTGAGGACCTTAGTTCCTATAGAAGAACTCAGATTTGTATCAGATTGTTATGTATCAATATATCCCTTGAGGAGGAGCTATCTCCTTGCTTGGTGCCCTGTAATAAATGCTACACTTTCCTTCGCCATAGCCCTGTGTCAGCGGATTGGCTTTGCTGCACATTGGATGAGTGGACCCAGGTTCCATTTGGTGACCGTCCTACTTCTTATAATCCACACATCACATAATTGCCTATCTTCTGAAGACTCTCTCCGTGTTCTCTACATTATTGGAAGTTTAAACCAGTTTGTATTCCTTTGCTGTCATGTCATGGGGCTCAGAAAGTAAAGAAAATAAATATGTTCCAGGAAACCAAAAACAAAAATGACAATTCTAAAAGTTTCCAGAGAGAAGGTATAGATCCCCTGAAAAGAAATGGGAATTCTTAATATCTATAATAAATGTTGGCCAAGAGAATAACTTTTTCAGCATTGAAAGACAAGAACTTTCAACCTAGAATTTTAACACCAATTAAACTGTTTAAAATTTGGGACTAAATTAATGATATATCAGGCGTACATAAAACTTCTCTTAATATTCTCTTGGAAGAAGTACTCCACTAAGAAGAGAATTAATACAAGAGGACACTATGAGACTTATGTTAATTAAGAATAAACAAATAAACACCATATAAATTTTTATTTTTTTCTAAAAAAAAAGAAGCAAAAAAAATGAAAGTGAAGATATGGAGCAGAGAAATAGAATTGAAAAAAACTTACGGAGTGTTTTTATAAAACATAGATAAGCAGTGGGATCCATACCTAGATACATTATAGTGAATTTAAAAAGTGCTAAATTGTATGTGGAATCTAAAAAAAACAAGAAATGATACAAATGAACTTATTTACAAAACAGAAAGGGACTCACAGACATAGAAAACAAACTTATGGTTACCAAAGGGGAAAAGGGGGGGAGGGATAAATTAGGACTTTGGGATTAAAATAGACTCTCTACTATATATAAAATAGATAAACAACAAGGACCTACTGTATACCATAGGGAACTATACTCAGTGTCTTGTAATAACCTATAATGTAAAAGAATCTAAAAAAGAATAGATATACATGTATATGTATAACTGAATCACTTTGCTATATACCTGAAACTAGCACAACATTGTAAATCAACTATATTTCAATAAAAAAATTTTTTAAAAAGAAGAATGTGAAAAAATACAATTTAATACAATGGCATTTTACATGACAACTAAAAACTAATTAAAAATTTAAAAATAAACAAATAGCCCTTAAAAACTAAAATAAAGAGACAAGTTGGCAAAGAATAAATTTAAAACTTGCATAGATAAATAACCGTTACAGAAGTTAAAACGTCAATCACTTTATGAGGCTAGTAATATATATAACCTTGATTCCAAAACTGGATAAGAACATCACAAATTATAGTATCTACATACGTAGATAATTATATATCTAACACATACAAGAAACTCTTGCAAATCAACATGAAAAAGATAAGAAACCCAAAAGAAAAATGAGCAAAACTTGCAATACACAATTTAGAGAATGGATGCCAAGGATGAGATGAGATATGCATTTCTAGGAAGGCCTAGAAATCAGCAAAACGCAAACTTTTAAACATCAATATACTACTTTATACACTTACACGATATACAAAGATTAGAAAGCTGGGTAATACCAAGTGATGGAGAAGACTCGGGGAAATAGACTTGTCTGTGCATTTCGGGAGCAGCATTAAACAGGCACAGCCATTCTGGAAAGCAACCAAGTATTATTTAGTGAAGATGAAGTATTCATATACCTTATGCCCAGCAATCCCCCATGCTGGGTATGTGCCCGGGGAGGCTTTTGCAGAAGTTGTAGGAACACAGGTCCAAGGGTACTTGTCCTATCATTAGAGACTGTCCTATGTGAGTCAGTGATTGGCAGCTGGGGGGAGTGGGAAATGAGGGAGGGGGCAGAAGAGAAATAGGAATGATAATCTGGCATAAAAGGGAAAGGCAACCAAGGTAAAACCAGACTGTGACCTTGCACAGCCTGTTAATGAACTGAGGAATGTGTTCAACCCTGCATCTGAGGATCCTATCATGGGTCAAGGGACTTGTGGTAGAAAAATAAATGAGCAGCTGCCACCTGACTTCTTCATGTGCTTTGACCAAATAGGTGAGCTGTGCAATGGACGTGACCTACCCTTGCCTTGACCTTCCAACAGTCTCCCTCCCCCCATCCATTCAGCTGGCCTCACCCTCTACAAACAAACCCCTCCCCAGGCCTCAGTAATCTCCAGGCTTTGGATTTCCCACCCAAATCTCATTTCCTTCCTTAGAACATTTGTGGAATGGGTTGCTCAACCCCTGAGGAACCCTGCCCACTTCACCTGGAGTCACATCAGAGCAGTGTCCCCATTTGTCCCCCGCACTCACCAGAGCCTCACTGCAGCCATATCATGGGGTCTCGGACCCTGGTGCAGGAGAAGCCCTAAGGAACTAGAGGGAGGACAGATCCTGTGTTTTCTGGGGAAAATAAGTTGTTTTCGCAGCAATTACTTCTGCAACTTCCTAGGCAATCAACCTGAGCACCTGGATACAGAAGCCCCACCTCTCACAGATAAGGATCAGAACGGACTTGTTGAAGTGACGCAGTAATACAGAAAGCCAGCACAAAGGTGAACTCTAAGAGCTGGAGAAGTTACAAGAGACAGAGTTGTTTATGGGACCGTTTCTTGCCCATATGCCTGCATCAGACTTCTCTTTCAGAGCAAATCCTCAGTTATGTTTCCCCTAGATTCCTATTCTATGGCTCTTGCCTCACCTGGTTTCCTGGCAGACACATACTGCCCCATCGTTCCATCTCCTGCAACCCACCTGGTGTGGGCACCCTCAATCTGGGACTTCACCAGACTTCAGACCACAAAATGACCCTAAATCCTTTTCCGATTGTGTGTCCTCAGCTACCAAATAAGCTGGCCAGTCAGCAGTCCTCATGAAGCTTCTCCAGTGGGCAAAGCCCTTAACAAGGAAAACTATAGAAACAGAAGTTATAGGCGCTGCCCTTAAAAAAAATGTGAATTAGTGCCTGCAGGTCACCCGTTAAATGTGAGCCATTATCCTCAGCACTTGCATACATTTTCCTTGATTTATCTTCACAATGACCCCAGCAGTTGAAGCCCCATTTTCTCTGTTTTCCAGACGAGTAAACGGAACCTCTCTGAGGCTGAGGAATATGTCTCAAATAACAGCTGGTGAGTGACAAGTCCAGGACTTCTGACTCCAAGCCCAGGTATTTTTCACAGCACCAGAGTTGCATTAAAGAGAATCCATCCTACTTGCAAATACAGAGCGCTGTGACCTGAAATAGACTCAGAATATTTGCAAAAGAGCTTGTCAACAAGAACAAGTGCATGAAAAAGTAAACCCCAAGCTTGTGTGTTCTGGTCTCTCTGGATGAGAGGGGTTCAGCAGTGAAAGATTCGGAAAGGGGGTTCAAACTTTGAAATCTAGTTTGAAAGGGGGCTATAGATCGGCAGGGAAGAGAAAATAAAGTTGGAATAAGCACCTTCCCTTAAGGTTACTTAGACACTCCTACTGCTATGAAATGAATTTTCCAGTCTGTCTCCCTGAGTAACTGGAATCACGCTGAAACGTGGCAGGGTGAATTTAGGTCAAGAGCACAGAGATATTTCTGGTGACGAGGTGGTTAAATACCAAACCATTTCATTAAAGGAAGTGGTGAAATGTAGACTTGTTTTTTTCCCCCTCGGATGATTTTGGCTTACTCCGTTTGGAGACAGGAGCTAGGATACATGAGCTCTGGAAACCTCATCTGAAAATGGCAATTCTGAAACTATAAGATAACTTTATTACACTGGCATAAAAAGGGTTCAGGGTGAGCCACATAATAAACTGTTACTCAAGCCCAGACCCTCCCAGAGAGCTGGTGTGGGAGCTTTTCACCCTTCCTCCCTGGTTCCCAAACTCCAACAAGCATGAACTAGAAAGGGCCTGAGTCACCGGGTCACGTGACTGAAAGTGTACTCGGTGCCTCTCCACTGTTGGCAGGGCCACATGAAACCAAAGTAGCCAGTGCCTTGCGAGCCAGGGAGTACCAAACACTTACAGGTTCATGTCAGGAAACACCCCGGGGCTGCCATCCAGCCATCGGAGCTTCAGAGAAAAACCATCCTTGGAAATACTTCATCCCAAGGCACACTGGCCTGGCTGCAAGACCAGTCTAGTCAGTCACGTACTTTACTGTCGTTCACATTTGGGGTCTGCTGGACCCCGCAGGCCCGGGATTGCTGGGGAGAGCTCAGCACCACTCCCCGTTGCAGCGTCATTCACTGTTTTTCACAGGAGAGGATGTTTCCATTCCTACCTGTTCAGGTGTGTGTTGGTCAGTCAGTTGATTTAGTCGTGTAGTTAGTTGGTTAATTGATTGGTTAGTTTGTTCATTTTGTAAAGGGCACAAACCACCTCCAAGAAAATGATGTTGTTTCACAGACTCGTTCATGATTTCACTGCTCCTGGGGGAAATCAGAAAAGGCCTTGAACAGGAAGTCCACCTGAAGAACATTTTCTCCTGCTCTATGATTTCTGTTTTGCTACGAATGATGGACTCGGAGACAATTTAGGTTTAGTCAGACCTTAGGAATCATCTAGCCCAATCTCGTTTTCCAGGAAAAGAAGCCCAACCCAGGAGAGATGGAGGAACTCGCCCAGGTCACACATCTGGCCCTTGTGTTTCAAGTAACACCGTACCCTTCACCTGTCCGTGTCCCAAACACCACCACCATCACCAGACACACACACCTACGTTGCCTGCCCTACTGCTTCTAAGAAATCACTGAGTCTTTCAATTCCAGGAGATTTTAAATATATAGGCACCATCGTTTCCTTCCAGCAGAAATGGGAATGACTTCCTGACCACAGAGGGAGGGGCCATCCTCAGCAAAGCTCAGGCTGGGTGGCAGGTTTTTTGTCGTCAGTCTTGTCATTCACCTTTTTTTTTTTTCATTCTTGCCTCCCAATTCCCAGAACCCACCTCCTCAGCACTCAAGTGGATCAGCTGGGTGTAGACAATGAGGGTGGTTGAAAGAGTCGGGGTTTTCAAATCAAAAGGCCTAGATACTAGTATCAGCGGCATGGCCTCACTCAAGACATTTAATGATTGGCGTTTTAAACTGGCAACAGCAATGCCATGGTGCCATGAGAATGCAATGACATCATATTTTGGGAAAGCCCTTTTGAAATGGTTATGAGAGGGAGTGTAAGGGATTATCATCACTACCTCCAAGCTGTCCGCAGCCTGATCACGCGAGTAGAGTTCACAGCCCAGCTGGGCTGGGCCAGAGGCTGGCCTGGAGATTGGGAATGTGGTCTCTCCCACCCGTGTACCCAGGAAAGAGCTGCTTCCCACCATCCTCAGAGGGGACGTGGCAGGGACACAGGGTGGCTGGAACCCAGAATGCACTGGGGCTGCTCTCCTGTCTGCCCCTGAAGCTGCTGTGTGTGTGTGTGTGTGGTTCTCACGGCTTCTGGAGTATTTTAAAGAGGCTGTGTCACTGCTGGCCTGGCAGACAGGCAGCTTGCTCTAAGGCAACAGCTCACTTTTTTTCCCAGCCTGAGCTTGTGCAAGTGGAGAATATCAGGGATGTGGACGCCTCTTCCCTCTTACTTCATGTCCTTCAGGCAGTGAGTTTCTCCCTCCCACTCCACTGTCTTCAGAAGTCTTGACAGAAAAGTCTCCTACCTGACTGACATGGACGTCTCACCACCCTTCTTCATCTCCAAAGACTTTGTTCCTTCAAGAAAAGGAGCATCCCTTTTTTTTTTTTTTTTTTTAACTTGGAAGCAATGGTATAGATTTACCCATGACGATGATGGGGGTTCAGAGCAGCCTTTTTTTACCAAAGGGGAAAGGTGGGGGAGGGATAAATTAGGAGTTTGGGATTAACATACACACACTACTATATATAAAACAACCAACAAGGACCTACTGTACAGCACAGGGAACTCTACTCAGTACTCTGTAATAACCTATATGGAAAAAGAATCTGAAAAGGGATAGATGCATGTATAACTGAATCACTTTGCTGTACACCTGAAACTAACACAACATTGTAAATCAACTATACTCCAATATAAAATAAAAATTAAATTAAAAATTTTTAAAGAGCATCCTCTTTTATACAAGTTAACCACAACAACTGTTTCGTCACAATGCTCATTTTGTCACTCAATGAGCATAGCAGACCCCACCTTCAATTTCTCCTTTCCACAGACTTTTTCCCCTCTGCCTATGAGCGTATTCAGGCTTCTAATAACTTGAGAAATGTTCCTCGATGCTTCCTCCATTATTTTCAATCCTATTCTTATTTTCCTTCCATTGCCACACTTCTTGAATCAGTGATCTTTAGGAGCAGTGTCTTCTTTTCCTGAAATTTTGCTGCACTTCATGCCCCATAGAAGCTTTTCTCCCAAAGGTCGCCAAGGAGTTGTCTAAAGGTCAGTGACTGATTTTCAGGCCTCAGTCTTCCTCTGCAATGTTGATGTTCCACTCAGTGGGATTCATTTGCCCCATGGCTCCTCTGAACGACCTTCATCTCTGTTTCTCTGCCGGATCCCATGTCTCCCTAGTCAACTCCTCTTCCTTTTACTGCCTCCTAATATGGACATTTGTTCTCAGGGCCTCTGCTATTCTATTTATTCTCTTTCCCTTATTAATTTCCTTCACTCTCTTAGATGGATGTTTGTTTCATCCTGAAGACATGTCCAAACCCCCCTGTGGGAGGGTGGAGGAGGGATGGAAAAGTAGAAGGCTAGCTAAAAGATGCTGGGCTTCTTGCTAAGGTCATGAAAACCTTCTAAAATTGACTGCTGTGATGGTTGCCCGTATCTTTGAATAGTCTAAAAAACATTAAATTGTATACTTTAAGTGGAGGAATTGTATGATACATGAATTACAACATCTCAATAAAGCTGCTAAAAAGTCAAAAGATGTCTGTAAGGAATAAACAATTGGAAAACTTAATGGAAAAAAATCTCATCCATAAAATCAACAGAATCCGGAAAATGAATTGTACAAAGCCTTTATTTAGAAAATTACAACATTGAGGTACATAAGAAAAGACCTGAATGAATGGAGATATAAAACATGTCTGTGAATGGAAGATTCAACATTTAAAAGAGGTTAATTTTCCCTGAATAAATCTATAAAAGAGATGCAACTCCATTCAAGTATTTATTGGATCCTAAAATTCACAAGTAAGGGAAAGGGGCTAAAAATATCCAAGACACTCCTGATAAATAAAGTGAAAAGACAAGGCTTGCCCTACCAGAAATCAAGACTTAACTATAAAGTCGAATTATTGAGAGTGTATTAGTAGGGGATGGACAAAAAAGCCAATAGAAGAGAATAGAGAACTCAGAAATGGACTCGCATATAAATTAAAACTTGATAAATGAGAGAAATGACCTTAAAAATAATCAATGGAGATTTTTAAAGAAAAGATGGCATATTTAATCCATCAATGATCCTCATATGATTGATTACCCACAAAATTATGTCTCTGTCTTCCACCAACCACAGAAATAAATTCCAAGTGAATTAAAACATAAATTTGAAAAGAAAACTTCACAACTTTTAGAAGAAAATTGGGAGAATTGCAAAAAATAAAATATAAATCATTCATAAACATCTTAAAACCCATTATCAAAGAAATTCAAATAAAAAGTAGGAAGAGGGGCTTCCCTGGTGGTGCAGTGGTTGAGAATCTGCCTGCTAATGCAGGGGACACGGGTTCGAGCCCTGGTCTGGGAGGATCCCACATGCCGCGGAGCAACTAGGCCCATGAGCCACAGCTACTGAGCCTGTGGGTCTGGAGCCTGTGCTCCACAACAAGAAAGGCCGCGATAGTGAGAGGCCCGCGCACCGCGATGAAGAGTGGCCCCTGCTTGCCACAACTAGAGAAAGCCCTCGCACAGAAACGAAGACCCAGCACAGCAAAAATAAATAAATTAATTAATAAACTCCTACCCCCAACATCTTAAAAAAAAAAAAAAGTAAGAAGATATTTTCACATATTAGGTTCTCAAAAATATTTTCCTTGGTAATACTCAATATTGGGAAAAGTATCATTCCATGAACATTGATATGCTGCTGGTAAAAGTATAAATTACAGCTAACATTCAGAAAAACGATCTGGCAATTTGGATAAAAATGTCCATAATTTTTCACCTTGTTATTATACTTCTAGTTAACCATCAGGAGGAAAAACAGGAATGTAATAAAGATTTGTGTTCAGAGATGTTAGTTATTGCATTGTTTATAAAAGAAAAGAAAGAAAGAAAGGAACAGCATAACTATCCAAAATAAGGAAATGTTTAGGGCTTCCCTGGTGGCGCAGTGGTTGGGAGTCCGCCTGCCGATGCAGGGCACACGGGTTCGTGCCCCGATCCGGGAAGATCCCACATGCCATGGAGCAACTAGGCCCATGAGCCACAGCTACTGAGCCTGCGCGTCCGGAGCCTGTGCTCCGCAACAGGAGAGGCCACAACAGTGAGAGGCCTGCGTACCGCAAAAAAAAAACAAAATAAGGAAATGTTTAAATAAATTATAGATTATAATTTATTTATAAGATAGACTCTTAGCAGTCATTCACTTACAATGATGTTTATAAAGAATTCTTAAAGGTATTGTGAAATAAGTGTGCTGTAGGGTTAAGTAGCAATATAGGGTATAGACCTGTATTACAGTGTTATCCCCACTATGCAAACATACGCAGGGGTCCTCATTATCTACATAGTCATTATCCAAGTCTTCAGAGTTGCAAGATTTAATGAAATGAGAGGGAGTCTGGAGAGCTGCACAAATCACGTGTGAAGCCACTAGCAAATAATTCAGAGAGTTAGATCCATAAAAAATTGAAGGTAAAGTTGGCAAGGGTGATGATAAGATGGGCCATGCAGAAGAGAATAAACTGACTAGTAAAGTATTCTGAGAGGCCATTGAGGAAACTGATGAACTCTTCAAATGTTTTTGCAGAATTGGTCCTCTTTATGACTGTGTTACTTTCAACCAGGTTGCTAAATTTAAAATCTGAAATACTTTTTCCCTGAACACGAGTATCACATCAAGTTCTGCTTTCAATCCAGTGCTTTAACCTCTCCATCTCTTGCCATAAAAGGCTATTTCTCCTTAAATGAGCCGGAGACCCTGATGGCGCAGTGGTTAAGAATCCGCCTGCCAATGCAGGGGATGCATGTTCGATCCCTGGTCCGGGAAGATCCCACATGCCGCGGAGCAACTAAGCCCGTGAGACACAACTACTGAGCCTGTACTCTAAAGCCCGCGAGCCACAGCTACGGAGCCTGCACGCCACAACTAGAGCCCGTGCTCCGCAACAAGAGAAGCCACCACAATGAGAAGCCTGCGCACCGCAACGAAGAGTAGCGCCCGCTCACCGCAACTAGAGAAAGCCTGTGCGCAGCAGCGAAGACCCAATGCAGCCAAAATAAATAAATTAATAAAATAAAATAGAAAATAAAATATTTTAAAGAAACAAACAAACAAAAAAAAAAGAAAAACAAAGGTGGTGGTCAGTGGATGGAAAAGTGTTAAAAAAAAAAAAAAAACAGCCCGAGAACTTACTTTGCATCACTTCCCTGCTATCTCCTTTCACAGAGAGAGACGCAGAAATTGTTGGGCTACACTACTGCATTCTGTATTGAACATTTTGGGCTAAGTTGTACGAAGAAAAATGGAGTTTGGTCAAGAGATGGTGTATCCTTTTCTTGAGCGTAACTGCTAAATTTCACTTTTTTGATGTCCTTAAAATCCCTGAGTTAGGTGAGAAAAGAACTGTCAATATATGTATAAGCTAAATAATGTTGAAATCTTCCTTATATATTAGGAGATATATATATATTCATATAATATATACAATATAATAGATTGTATATTAGGAATGATATATTCCTTACATATCATTACTGTAAGACACGACACACTCAGAAAATAGAAGAGTTCATTTAAATAATAGAAATAAACAGAAAGGAAAAAGGTAATAGAGGTGCTGGGGAGAGGTACTCAGGTAGCAGCCTACTGAATACTAACTAATATACTGAATACTCACAGCTTACCAAAGTGATTCAGACACAAATTTACAGATGAAATCTAATTCTCTGAACATCTGCTCAGGAACCCTCACAGGCCACCCACAAAAAACAAGAGCATCCTTTCTTCTCCCCTCGGGGGTGGGGGAGGAAGACTATGAATAATAGCTTCTTAATGCAGGAAATGGAAAAATAAAATAGAACAAACGCTTGGATTTGGGGTTGAATGAATTAATGATAATTTATATTTCCTACGCATTGTGGGTAAAAGTGGTGAAACAGACAGATCAAATGAGGTTATCTGAGGGAGGCGCATTATTTGTTTGTATTCTGCCCCTCTCTGTCTAGGGCTTGAGGAGACTGACAGTCACTCTGAAAATAGTAACATTCTATATGCATGAATGTTTAGAAGAAGGTAAGAAAAACAAGAAAGGGGTGGGGGGAGGGGAGAAAGACAGGAAGGAATTTCACTTAAGTGTATTTCATTTGTATAATCGGTTTCCTGGAGGGGGGAAAATAACAAGACAAAATATTGGTTACCATTTGATTAAATTCAAAGAAACATTTATTGAGTACTTGCTCTGTGCTAACTCGTGCTAGGCGCCAAGGAGTGTCACGTGATAACCGGAGTGAGTAGATCTCTACATAAGGGATGACCATGTCCTCCTCCCACTGTCACATGCTCACAAAAGATGGTCCCGATTTTACCCCATCACAAGGCAGGAATCCGCAGCAGGATGGAGCCCAAACCAATGCCAGTTCCCTTTGAGCAGGACCAATCCAAGAGAGCCTCAGAAGGCAGGATTGATTCCAGAATTCATCTGGGTCTTTCAGAGTCGACCTTAATTTTGAGTTATTTTCCACTCTAAAGGTGGTCTCTGGTTATTCTCACAATTCGCTCTGTCTTCTCACTAACTTCTAAACCAGCTAGATAGGAGCTTTGGGGAATGACTCAAACCAGAACAGAATGTTTAGGGAGAATGTATAAAGCGTTATTTATGTCTAGGTGGGTTACTTGTGGCAGGTTACTCTCTTCCCCAAGAAAGAACAAAGGTGCTGTAAGTTAAGGGAAATCATAGTGCCTGGGGCTGAAGAAAGGAGGCATAGGGTCTGGGGAAAGCTAGGGACCCCGGGTTTGGGAACCAGTCACTATCTGTGCACTCACCACTAAATAAATTATTCAACTTTTCATGTTTCTGTTTCCTCAAACTCTGAATGATGACAATATTACCTATGTCACAGGGTCCTATTGATGATTAAATGAGATAAGAGACTTGAACATTCTGCAAATGTCTAACACAGATGGTAATTAACATTTATAAAATTATGAGAGAGATATCTGAATAGGTGAAAGAATCCGTTTCTTAACAGCAGGGGAAGTGAGCTTGAGAGACCAGACTTCAAAGAGAGCCTCTGGAGACAAAGAAAGGACTAGACTCAGAAAACTGAAAGGAAGCATCTGGCTTGATGCATCCATGACAGAAGCTATCCAAATAATCAGACTCTGCTCTGTAATTTGGGAACCTGGGATTATATTTGTATAATCGTATTGAGCCTAAACTCTACATGCTGTCTGTGAGAATTATAAGCAAAGAACATCAGAAGGTAGCCTAAAATCCACCGCTATCAAGGGCTTTAGAGGCTGGGGAGTGTTGTGTTCTAGAAGCCCTGAACATGCGCGGGAGGGAGCTGGCCACTGACAGCAACCTGGCTATAGGCCCACCACACCGTCATCTCCATCCTATCTGAAACTGCCCTCCTGGGGCCAGCCTGAAGCTGGACCAGATTCCAAGTAAATTGGGATGCAAAGTGCCTTTCCCTGGACAATCCAGGGAGACTTGGTGTTACTTCTTGGTTCCCAGTCCTGGGTTTCTTTTCCCCTTGTCTTTGTTTAATTTTACCTTTTACCCTGTTGCATCTTTTTTTTTTTTTTTTTTTTTTTTGCGGTACGCGGGCCTCTCACTGTTGTGGCCTCTCCCGTTGCGGAGCACAGGCTCCGGACGCGCAGGCTCAGCGGCCATGGCTCACGGGCCCAGCCGCTCCGCGGCATGTGGGATCTTCCCGGACCGGGGCACGAACCCGTGTCCCCTGCATCGGCAGGTGAACTCTCAACCACTGCACCACCAGGGAAGCCCCCCTGTTGCATCTTTTGAGCCCACACAATAAAAGCTGTGAGGAAACCAGTGCTGAACTGACAAAGAGGGCTACAGAACTGAGCTAAAATGGTCCTTTGAATCTCACTCCTGGTAAATCCTAGAATGACCAGCTTTTCCCTTACATCTGTTTCTTCCTGTCAACTAAACGCCAACAAGGACACATAGTCTCAAAAAACTTACTACTATTTTGCAGACAGCTGCAGAATTCCAAAACACTGTAAGAATTTTGAACAACTAAAGCAGGAATCGTTAATAAGCAAACTGCAATTAGCTTTGGACAATTACTTCAGGTCAATAATAAAGTGGTACTATTTAATATTTAAATAGCAGGTTAAATTCTCCATGTTAAGTTCAAAGACTTGAGCCAAACTGTGGTATTTATGTTCCCCAGGCATCTCTGGACCCCAGAACCTCATCACTCCCTCCACCCATCCTGCAGCATTAACACTATCTTCCAGCCCACGATGTCTGATCCAGAAGCCCCCAGGCATGCTGTGGCTGTGAGCACTGAAGTGTGGGCAGTCCTAGTTAAAACGTGCTCCGAGGGCAAACACACAGCAGATTTTGAAGACTTGGTACAGAAATAAGGTAAAACTTATTAATAATTTAAAACTACTGATCACAAGTTGGATATATAGAGTTAAATAAAATACACTATAAATATAATAAATAAATAAATAGCAGGTTAAAGTTTACAAAATCTTTTACATCCATTGTCTCATTTTTTAAAAATTAACTAACTTATTTATTTTTGGCTCCATTGGGTCTTTTTTTTGCTGTGCGTGGGCTTTCTCTAGTTGCAGCGAGCAGGGCCTACTCTTTGTTGTGGTGCGCGGGCTTCTCATTGCGGTGGCTTCTCTTGTTGCGGAGCACAGGCTCTAGGTGTGTGGGCTTCAGTAGCTGTGGCTCGTGGGCTCTAGAGCGCAAGCTCAGTAGATGTGGCGCACGGGCTTAGGTGCTCCGCGGCGTGTGGGATCTTCCCGGACCAGGGCTCGAACACTTGTCCCCTGCATTAGCAGGTGGATTCTTAACCACTGCGCCACCAGGGAAGCCCCCATTGTCTCATTTGATGAAAGCTCCCCAGGTGAGGCATGTATCTGTGGTAGGTACCACCAGGTGGCTCCAAGCGATTCTGGCCTCCTGACATTCATGCCTTTCTGTAGCCACTTCCATACGGAATGGGGCTGACCTGCATAGTTGTTAGAATATTGCAGAAATGATGGAGTGTCACACTTCAGCAAGACATTACAGCTTTCACCTTACTCCACTCGTGGGTCACTCTCTCTGGGAGGAGACAGCTGCCATCTCGCGAGGACACTCAATGGCTCTGATGGCTATTTTTCTGTTGTTAACTTGACGTGGCTAAGGGATGCCCAGATAGCCGGTAAAACATTATTTCTGGGTGTATCTGTAAGAGTGAAGCAGATCAGCATTTGAATCAACAGACTGAGGAAAGAAGATTGCCCTCACCAGTGCAGGTGGGCATCAACCAATCCATCAAGGGCGCAAATAAAAGAAAAAAGTAGAGGAAGTGCAAATTTGCTTTTTCTGCTTAAGCTGAGACTCCCATCTTCTCCTGCCTGTGGACATTGGCGCACCTGGTTTTTGGGTTTTCAGGCTCAGACTAGGACTTACGTGGTTGGTTCCCCAAATTCTCAAGCCTTCGGACTCTGAATTGCATCATGGGCTTTCTTGGTTTTCCAGCTTGCAGGCAGCAGGTATTAGGACTTATCAGTCTCCACAAATGCATGAGTCAGTTCCTACATAAAAATAAATTCTCTACCTATCTATATCCATATCTATATACCCTGTTGGTTCTGTTTCTCTGGAGAATGCTGGCTAATTCAGCAGCCCAATGCAGAAGTCTACATAATGGGGAACGGAGACCTTCTGACAACAGCCAGAAGCAACTTGGAACTGGATTTTCCAGTCCCCATCAAGAATTCAGATAATTGCAGCCTCTCCCAACATCTTTTCTTAAATAACAGCTATATTGAAATATAATTTACATATCATACAACTCACCCGTTTAAAGTGTACAATTCATTTAAAGTTTACAAGTGTTCTTTTTTAAGTATATTCACATAAATGTGTAACCATCACCACTGTCAGTTTTAGAACATTTTCATCACCTCAAAAGAAATCTCGTATCTTTTAGCTGTTAACTCCCTATGACCCCATACTCCCCGGCCCTAAGCAACTTCTAATCTACTTTCAGTTTCTACAAATTTGCCTCTTCTGGACATTTTACATAAATGTAATCATCTAGTATGTGGTCTTTTGTGACTGGCTTTCTTCACTTAGCATAATGTTTTCAAGGTTCATCCATGTTGTAGCAGGTATCTTTTTTTTTTTTTTTTTTTTTTTTGTGGTATGCAGGCCTCTCACTGTTGTGGCCTCTCCCATTGTGGAGCACAGGCTCCGGACGCACAGGCTCAGCGGCCATGGTTCAGGGGCTCAGCCACTCCGCGGTATGTGGGATCTTCCCAGACCGGGACACGAACCCGTGTCCCCTGCATCGGCAGGCAGACCCTCAACCACTGCGCCACCAGGGAAGCCCTACATCATTCATTTTTATGGACAAATAATATTCCATTGTATGGATATGCCACATTTTTTTATCCATCCATCAGTTCATGGACATTTGGGTTATTTTCAACTTTTGTCTACTATGAATAATGCTGCTGTAAATATTCATATACAACTCTTCCTGTGGACATATGTTTTCATTTCTTTTTGGTATATACCTAGTAGAATTCTTGGGTCATATAGTAACTTTGTGTTTAACCATTTAGGGAACGGACAGACTGTTTTCCAAAGTAGCCGAACCAGTTTATGTCCCGAACAGCAGTACATGAAGATTCTGATTTCTGACTTTTTGGTTCTAGCTACCCTAGTGAAAGTGAAGTGGCATTTCCCTGTTTTGATTTGCATTTCCCTGGTGACTAATTGCGTTGAGCATCTTTTCATGTGCTAAGTGGACATTTATACATCTTCTTTAGAGAAATGTCTGTCTGTTCAGTTACTTTGCCCTTTTTTAACTGGGTCATTTGTCTTTTAATATTGAGTTGTAAGAGGTCTTTACATATTCTAGACACAATTCTCTTAACAAATATATAAATTGCAAACATTGTCTTCCATTCTGTGGCTTGTCATTTTACTTTCTTGATAGTGTTTTTTGAAGCACAAAATATTTTAATTTTGATGAAGCCCAATTTACTTATTCTTTTCCTTTATGGATTGTGCTTTTGATATTATATGTAGGAATCCATTGCCAAATTCAAATTCATGAAGTTTTACCCCTGTGTTTCCTTCTAAGAGTTTTATAGTTTTAACTCTTACAATTAAATCTTTGATCTATTTTGAGTTAAATTTTTTTATTTATTTATTTATTTTATTTTTGGCTGTGTTGGGTCTTCATTGTTGTGCACGGGCTTTCTCTAGTTGCGGCGAGCAGGGGCTACTCTTTTTTGCAGTGCGCAGGCTTCTCATTGTAGTGGCTTCTCTTGTTGCGGAGCACGGGCTCTAGGTGTGCAGCCTGCAGTAGTTGTGGAACGCGGGCTCAGTAGCTGTGGCTCGCAGGCTTCAGAGCACAGGCTCAGTAGTTGTGTCTCACAGGCTTAGTTGCTCCGTGGCATGTGGGATCTTCCCGGACCAGGGCTCAAACCCATGTCTCCTGCATTGGCAGGCAGATTTCTAACCACTGCACAACCAGCGAAGTCCCTTGAGTTAATTTTTTATGTGGTGTGAAATGAGTACAATTTCATTATTTTGTATGTGGATATCCAGTTGGCTCAGCACAATTAATTGGAAAGACTATTCTTTTCCCCACTGAAAGGTCTTGGCACCCTTGTCAAAAACCAGTTGACTGGTTTTTGTTTCTGGACTCTCAATTCTATTCCATTTATGTATATGTCTATCATTATGCCATTACCACATCTTGACTACTGTTGCTTTATAATAAGTTTTGAGATATGTTGTTCTTCTTTTTCAGGATTGTTTGTTTATTCTGAGTCCCTTGTAATTCCATATGAATCTTAGTGTCAGCTTGTCTAAGAAGACACATGATATTCTAATAAGGATTACATTGAATTTGTAGAAACATTTGAGGAATATTTCTATCTTAACAGTATTAAGTTTTCTGACCCATGAACATAGAATGATTTCTATTTATCTGAACTTTATTTAATTGATTTCAATTTTTAGTTTTCACAGTATAAACCTTGCACTTCTTTTGTTAAATGTATTTCTGTTTTACTTTTTGATACTATTGTAAATAGAATTGATATCTTAATTTCATTTTCATTGCAAATATGTCCTGCAACCTAGCTGAACTCATTTATTAGTTCTAATAGTTTTTGTGGATTCCTTAGAATTATCTACATACAAGATCATGTCATCTAAAAATACAGATGGTTTTACTTCTTTCTTTCCAATCTGGATGACTCTTTATTTCTTTTTCTTGCCTAACTTCCCTGGCTATATTCTCTAATACCACATTGAATAGAAGTGGTGTGAGTGACATCCTTATCTTGTTTCTGATTTGCAGGGAAAAGCATCTAGTCTTTCAGAAGTAGATGTTAGCTATGAGTTTTTCATAGATTTCTTTTACCAAGTTAAAGAAGTTCCCTTCTATTCCTACTTAATTGAGTGTTTGTATCATGAAAGGGTGTTAGATTTGTCAAATGCTTTTTCTGTATCCATAAACATGATCATGTGAGTTTTGTTTTTCATTCTATTGATATAACATATTATGTTGATTGACCTACCAAAACCTTGACCAAGACCTCACAAGAGATCCTAGGCAAGAACCAGCTAATCTGCTCCTGAATTCCCAACACACAGAAACTGTATGAGATAATAAATGTTAATTCTTTTCTAAGCTGCAAAGTTGTGGGATAATTTGTCATGCAGCAATCGATAGCTAATACAATATAGTTATAACTATTTTATAAATGAAGAAACTGAGGTTTGGAGTGTTTGTCTGCTTCATAATTCTGGCCTGGGTTACAGAATTAGAAGTAGAAGTGATTTGAACCAAGTCTTCTGCTTCAAATAACAGGGCTTCCTCCACAAAGTTCTACTATGTTTGGTGACCGAGACCCAGTTTACAGCAGACTGCTGTCTCTGGTTGGCAAGCCCATTTCATATGATCGAGCAGGGAGTTCACTGCAAAGGGGCAACCGGCTGAGGGGGCAGATGGGGACTAATATCTGGCCTGTGCTTTTTCTACCAAGCTGTGCACCCCGACTCAGGGCTGCATCTGCCCAGAGGAAATGGCCCCTTTTCAAATGTGTCTGGAGGCATAGTCTGGTTGTCAAGCCTCATGCCCAGAGGGTTGATACTCACATGTTGGCACTTTTTTCTAATTTGCACAAAGGTATTGTACAAGCCCGTTAGTTTGTTCCAATAAAATTTATATAACTGGAAAAATTTCATATTTCCCTGTTTACTAGTTTTGCATGCCAATTAGGCAATATTAGTCAATGGGATTGGTGCCAGACAAATTTTTTAAATCTGTGACAAGATTTGTACTCACCACCCTCCCTTACCCCCTTCCCCACCGAAACCTCTTCCCTAGGACCTGACGTTTAGGAAGGAGAAGCACAGGAAAAAGACCTCATATTATCTGATTATCTCCTGTGAGCCAACATGTGGCTGGTCACCTTCTATATTCAATATCATTTAATGTTCATAATTATGAGAGGAAGATATTATTATCCCCATTTTACAGATAAGGAAAGCCTGAGAGAGGTCAAATAATGTATCCAAGTCCCACAGATGGTAAATGGTGGCAATGAAGTGACAACTCAGGCTCATCTGGCTCCAGAACCCGTGATCCACCCACACAGCTTGCGGGTCCACAAATTTACAAAGAAATCTAAAGGAGGTGTCCCACCAGGAATACTAAAATTCTCATAGAGAACTTCTGCTGAATAAATAACACTCAAGACTCAAATAAATTCATCTAAAATGGTAGACTGTCGAGCGTTGAATTATAGGATTGTTTTGGGCATTAAGAACTCACAACACCCTTCAAAACATATCACATAAGTTACCTCCTTGACTTGAAGTTTGCCCTACTGACCAGTTTCCACAGATCCAGACAATCCACTGAAGTCCATATCCTGGATCTCAGAGGCTAATGTACTTTTTAAGTCTGAAACAGAAGAGAAGATCTACTGATACAAGAAGACAGATTGCTCATTCATTCTTTCAACCAGTCTTTATTGAGTGTTTACTATGTACCAGGTATGTGGCAGGGGCAGAAGAAACAGCATCAACTAAGGCAGATATGTTCCCTGCCCTCCCGGACCTTAGAATAATGGGGCCCCTTGAACTTGCCCTTTCCCCTTTTCACTGAAACACACACACACACACACACACACACACACACACACACGCACGGCTAACCAAGTAGGTGAGAAACTACACGCTTAACTCTCCTTATAACCCCTACAGTGGAAGGCTCAATTGACTAGGGCAGACACTGATGGTTTAAAAATAAGCAGTAGCCCAGAAAGCTGAGATAATGCTTCCAAAAAATCTTCCTCTTACTTCTCAAGTGAACAACCAGACCATACACACAGATGCCGCCAAGCAGCCATTCACAGGGTCAGAGGGAAAGGCTCAGACTATACCCCCCCCCACCTCCCATGACCTGAAGTTAAAGAGAAGGCTGAGAGAAGGGCCACAGAGGAGAAACGACCTTTAGGAAAACTTGGCTTCGGAATCAGGAGTGTCAGCTTCTTATTGCCACGATTTGACCAGGGATTCTCAGAAAGTGGCAGAGTTTGTGTTCATTTCAGAACAACATGTAGAAAGAACTGACTGGCCACCCAAAACCTTATCTGAACCTAAAATGTCTGCAGAGTTGGGCAACAAAGTTAAAAGAAACAGCCTTTTCCGTGCAGACTTTTAGTGCCAAGACTCCTTCTGGTTCGCTTGTAACTGAGTGAATATAGAAGCCAAAAAATTAAATGGAATTTTTGGAACTCGAGACTGGGTGTGCTGCAAGCTGGGGCCAGAAATATTCAGGTTGATGAAAGTGGGGTGTAGGCTTGTTTTCTTTAGGGTCCTTCCCATCCTCTAGAACTTTGGCCAATGTTAATGGAGTCAGGCTGGCTTCCAGGTTCCTTGCAACGACCAAAGTTCAGGGTAATCTGCCCCCAGACTTCTCCATTTACAATATATTATATGGAGAGTATTAGCTAACAACCCCCTTTTAAGACAGAATAGGTTCCATAACTCCATATACCAGAAAAACTGGTTTGAAAACTGGAATGTGACACCATGTCAAAGAAACAGATGCACAAGAGTACTGATAAGATAGAGATGTGGGCAGACTCAAGGCTGCTGCAGGAGGGAAAGGAAAATCCAGCGTGCAGGGTCCAGGTCCTACATCTCCCTTCAGCCAGAGCACACAGCTTTCCCTCTTCATAAACGTGGGCTCAGGAAAAGATGCAATTTGAGAGGAAACGACTCAGATCAATGAAATGGATGGATGGATAGGTAGATAGATAGATAGATACAGATGAAATCTGTAAAACATGAAAAGCCCTCTTGTGTAGAGAGAACACTGCATTGGGAGATAAGAGAACAGGCTTCTAGCCCAGGCTGCCACTAGGTCCCAGTTGACCTTAGGCAAGAGATCATAACTTCTAAGTCTCATCTTTTTTTCAACTGAGAAATGCCCAATGTGGGCTAAAATTTCTCTAAGGACCTTCAGCTCCAACATGAGTTGATTCTCTGATTGCAAGGAAGCTCTAGAAGAAGCCGACAGCTGCCTTTAATGACCAGAGCTAGAGCCCTACCCTAGTCTCCCCTTCTTGAGAAGATGGAGTTTTACATGGAGATAAGCCTGAGAACTAAGTCATCTCTTTGCTTAGAAGACCCCTGTAACTGAGCACAGAACTCAGTTTACAGATGGGATCAGCACACTGTACTCTAAAGAGCACTATACTGTACCCTGGGCCATAATAGTAACCCCAAAATGGTAATGATATAAGCGTACTGTTATTGAGAACACGTAATGGGTCAAACATGGGAATCTTATAAATATTGACTCCTTTAATCCCCACAACAGTCCTACAAAATTAGGGCGATTAGCATTCCCATTTTACAGATGAGAAAACTAAGGCTCCGAGAGGTTAAGTGGCTTACCCAAGATCACATTGATGCTAACAGCAGGAGCAAACTTCAACGCCAGGCAGTCTGATATCAGTGCTCTTGACAACTGTGCTGTTCAAAGTGGAAACCAAGATGGCGACCCTGTTGACATTTGAAGACTCATCAGAGAAGGGAGGAGACATTATGAAAGCAACGAAATACATTTTCTAGCAAAGAGGTAGCTACTCAATAAAAATTGGAATCCTTGGGGGGATGCCTCAGAGATACTTCAGTATAGGCTGGCCAGACATACGAAGTCATTAAAGAGCGGTGGCTCTAAGGAACAGAGGAGAGACAGACTGAAAAGGAGTTCTCCAGGGAAATGATGAAATCAGGTCACTGACTGTTGGCAGAATGAAGGAAAGATAAATAGGCAGGTGCCGGCAGACAGGGTGAGGGAGGCATGTTGGCAAGGGGAATTGCCAGAAATTCATACCAAGTGTCCAAGAGTCTGTCCGCATTTCTTAATGGTTCTAGGACTATTTGAATGGAACTTGTACACTACTGAATTCCCGGTTTCAATCTAAAACAGGGTCAATTCTGCATCAAGTGAGCTGAGAGAGGGCTCTCTCTTCACCTGCTGAGGTAGCTTTTCCTCCACATTCGTGCTGATTTCTTGTGGAGAGGGAGAAAGGAAAGTGACATGAGTTAGCATTTAAAGACGTTCCCTCTATAAGACTGAATTTCCAAGACATTCCCTTCCATGTTGCCCCACAGCCTTCACCTTCTAGCCCAGAATTTCCAGAATCCCAATCTTGCCCTCTACTCCTCTGTCCATGCTTGAACTTAAATACATATTCCACATGGCTTATTCCTTATGAAAAACCTTCACCTCTTGCTTCTTTCCAACCTTAGCAACAATGAAGCTTCACTGCCTCTCAAAAAGGGTCTGGAAAAGCTAGTCTGCAGGAGAGAGAGAAAGGGTCCATGATGACAGAGAGCCACCCCAGAACCGATACCAACCAGAAGCAGATGGCTAACATGGTGTCTGCCACGTGCAAAGGACTCATATTTGTTGGAAGGAAGGAAGGAAGGGAGGGAGGGAGGGACGGAGGGACGGAGGAAAGACGGTTTATTCTGATTAATACTTATAGCTGATTTAAGGATTTGAGGATTTCCAGACTGTACTAAGGGACTGACAGAAACCCCTGAAAAGCATAAAATGAGTCAGATAATACATTCTATTTATGACCTTGATGGCTGCTCTGTACTGCTCTGTTTCTTCAACCTTAAGTCTAGAAATTCTCCACCAAGTGGTCCTAATAACAATCCAATCTTTATCTTCCTTAGCGCCTGCAGGGAACCCTCTTCCGCAGCAAAGTCACCAGGTCAGATCTATCTAATTAGAATTACGTGCACACCAGTCTCCTGCACTAAAGTATAAGCTTCCAGAGGCTAACGTGCCAAAACATTTTCTATCTGCCCCTCCAGGTCCACTTTCCATCTTTCTCCACCCTGCCCTTGAGAGGCTGAACTCTTCAGACTATTACCCAGACTCCCTTGCACCTTTGTCTTCCAGTGGGTTTGGCCAATGGGAGGCACAGGTGAGAGATTGGTGGGTGGGAAGAGAGAGGTCTGGGGATTCATTCCCTCCTGCCAAGCCATGTTCAGGCAGTGGCTGTGGTCTTCTACCCAGCGCCACAACTCCTGTCAAACTCCTGTCTTCTCTGAGAGTCAGGACTCTCTCCAGGGCGGCTAGCCACCCTTTTCCCCTGCGCCTTCAGGCTGAGAGGTTGCATGGGTTTTCCACCGTGTTCATCCTGGTGGTTCTCTCGATCTCATCCCACAGCTTTGCAAACTGTCCATTCATGAAATCTCCACTTGCGTATCTATTCATTACGGATCAGTCACGGTGTGGACTCACACTGCTAGGCACACCCCAGTTTGGTGCTGGAAGTGAGCCCTACTTTACCTCTCCCTCCTTCCTGCTAGGGCCCCAGAGCCCCAGTCCTAGTCCCACAGGGTCACCCCCTAATTCCTTTCTCTTTACCGGGATTCTTTGGAAGGTGATAAATGTATCTTTGAGTTCAGGCCTAGAAATCTTACAATGTAAATATGGCTTCTGGGAGGAGCACCCTCTTATTGCGATCATTCTGGCAGTGAACAAGCTTATCAGACTTATAGGAGAGAGTGAATAAACATAACGTATTTTGAGAGCCTGTGATTTATTAGCCATTATTTAAGTGTTACCGCTTCTGGGACTCCCTAATGACGTAGTACAGCATATGTTGCTTTGGAGTGGGACAAAGGGAGGGAGAGACTGGTCAAGACAGAGCAAAGGGGGACCTAAGGGTGGGTGACTAGAGGGGAGTGAGGACACGAAGAACAAAGGAAGGGGATCGTGTCCAAAGATAGGGACGGACCCTGGAAAGAAACTGGATTCATTCACATATTTGTACAGGGCTGGGCTGGCCCACCCTTTCCTTCCCCCTCTTCACCCACCATCCCTTCTCCGCTTGAACCACTACTTCCTCTTCCCTCCTGTGACCTCAGTCGCCACTCATATATGTATTGTCTAGGTGACAGAGGAAATGCACGTTCACGATTGCTCAGAAGGAGGCTGGGTACCTCTTGTGTAGCATTCAGACAGCTGAAGGTCTGGGGAAAAGTGAGGAACATCCATACTGATGTTCTCAAGAAACTTGGAGGGCTAGGGTGGTAGCAAATGGGGTGACCCCGCCTCTCCCTGGCGTTTAATTAAGACCAGTGCTAAAAATATCACACAGATGTGAGGCTTAGTGACGTTCTGGAGGGCCCCTACAGCTGTTACATGACTCTCTGAGGCACAGGCCTCTTTGTTAAGAAGCGGAGGGGAGAGGCGAGGGTATGTTCACTCTCTGGTCACGTGTAGAGTGCTGGTTTCTTGCTTGTGGGGTTTGCGGCAGAGGCTGCTAGTTGCCTACCGTAGCGTCTACTCTCACCTTGTCAACTAGAGAAATGACATTGCCCAGGCTCCACTAAGTTCTGGCCCAGGTGTTATAAGCAGAAGTGATGTGTGACAGCTTCCAGGAAATCTCTATATAGGACAGTTGTCAGGTGCCACTTAACCCCCTTCTTAACTGTCCCTCCCTTATTTCTGCTGTTGGGAGTATGGATGTGATAGCTGGAGTTTGAGCAGCCACCCAGGGCCATGAGATGGAAACCACATGCAGAGGATAACAGAGTATTAACACTGAAGTCTGAGTCCCTGACACTGTGCATGATTGTACCAACCTTAGACAGCTTACCCCTAGACTTCTTATATAGAAGAAAATATAGAAAATAAATTTCTATTTTGTTTAAAACACTGTTACTTTGGTTTCTTTGTTATATGTGACCTGATCTGATTCTAATTGATAAAGCCTCCCTCCAGGCTTTAGCTAGAACACCTAAGTTATCTTGAATAAGTTCTAGTCCAAAAATTCCATTGTTGTTTCCTTAATTTCTCCAGAGGCTCTAAATATGAAACTCACTTCCCTTTCTTTCCAGGGAAGTGAAAAAGGCAATATTTCCATGATTCCAGAAGATGCCCATTTCACTGTCTGAATGACAAAGTGGAAAGTAGTGTATCATCTAGGCTTCCATCCAGGCCAGAGTCTAGTCCATGGATTCCCCGAGAGCAGCTGTGCCACAGTCTAACTACTAAATAAGGACACAACACCCACCTACGTTTAGGGTCATGAGTGACCTTAGTAGTGATTCAAAGTCTCCAGAAGACTTGATGATCCTTAGATGACAAGAGGCTTAGGAAATAGAAACGCATCCTTTTCAGCTAGAAAACAACACTCTGTGAGTCAGAACTGTCACAGCAGGACTGAGGCCTAGAATGGCCTCTCTGGCCACTTCAGGAAGTAGTTAACACTGGAGGGAAGTGGCCAGTGATGAGAAGGGAGGGTGGAGACTGCGGGGCTGCTAGGGAATGAACACAGTGTTCCCTCCGGCTACGCCAGCCACATGGTGTGTTTTGCTCCTTCATGGTTGAAACCGAGCGGGCCCTGTGGGGCTCCCGGGCACGGAGGCCTTTTTGTCCCCCGTTTCTTGCAGGCAAGACTCCAGCCTCCATGACCTTCCCTGAGTTCCAAAGGGCAGACGTGAACAGCTGCTAATCAAGGGAGGAGAAGCCAGGGAACCGCCTGAGGCAAGATTGAAGGGACCAGAGAAGTTCATCAAGACTAGGAGACCCGGGCTTCTCTGGTGGCGCAGTGGTTGAGAGTCCGCCTGCCGATGCGGAGGACACGGGTTCGTGCCCCGCTTCGGGAAGATCCCACATGCCGCGGAGCGGCTGGACCCGTGAGCCATGGCCGCTGAGCCTGCGCGTCCGGAGCCTGTGCTCCGCAACGGGAGAGGCCACAACGGTGAGAGGCCCGCGTACCGCAAAAAAAAACAGAAAAAAAAAAGACTAGGGGACCCGACCACCTGAGACCCTGACACACCCTCATCTTGTCAGCATCTTGTCAGCATCTTGAAACTTTGCAGAAGAAAGAAGAATGCGAGCCTGTTACTACCTTGATGCTTATCGCATACCCCTGACCATAAGCCCTGACTCTAAGACCTCTCCCCATGCCCCAGGGAGGGGGGAACAGTTCTTGAGGTGCTAGCCTGCTGTGTTCCCCTCTCTGCCTGGCAAAGAATAAAGCCACCCTCTCTCCTCCAAAACTCCGTCACCGTATCTTATTTAGGCATCAGTGTACAGGGAGCCAATATTTTGGCATCATGGTCTTGCCCTAATGAACTTCTCTTTTCCCATCACTCCCCATCGTCTCCACTACCATCCTCCCTGCCCTAAACATAAACTCTAGATCATTCCCTGAAGAAATTCTGCTCTCCCACATCTACAGGCCTCTGTTCATGTTATTCTCTGTGTTTAGAATGCTCTTAACCCTCCACCAGTTTGAATGACACCTCCTCAGTGCAGCCTTCCTAGATTTCCTAGGATAAAGTTAGAACCTTTTCCCTCTGTGCTTTCAGAGCACTTAGTACATTCATACAAACTTCCATCTTAGGGATAATGCAGGGCTGTCTCATATGCACATTTAACTTGCATGGATTTAACTACACATGCTCAGTAAACAAAAAGAGGGAAAGGAAGAGAAAACAAAGAGAAAGACATCTTTTTTTTTTAAATTCGCCTCCCCCTGCAAAATATAGCTTAGCTCCAAAAAAAAAATTTTAAAAAAGGAAGTTCTAGCTAAAATGCAAAGAAAAGTGAAGGAAGTTTCTTAGAGTTGATTTCAGGGGTTTTTGCAGGGGTGATTTCCCTTTGTCATTTCACTTTATATGCTGACTTTGGACTAAATCTCTGAACAAGATGTGACGCTTCTGCACAGCATCATGTGGTGATGTCTCTGACTGTCCCCAGACACAATGCTCCAGGCTGTGAGCTTCTGAAGGGTAGCAATTTGTGTTATTCATTTTTGGGGTCTCCTGGGCTTAGCACAGTGTCTGGTAGATAGTTGGTGCTCAATAAACATTTGTTGGAAGAAAAGTTGAAGGATTCCAGCGCTTCACATTGGCTACACCGTAGTTAGGATCTGAGGGAGACTGTCTCACCCCACTCAGCTCTCCTCACTCTTTTCAAACTGTCATCCGGTCCCTTCTTTGAAGACACCTGACCATGACCTTTCCAAAGCAGCACATGTCACTTCTTTGTTAGCAAACGTCTACAAGGTCCAGTTGTTAGAAAATGAAGACTGTCCAGAGAGCTCATCCTGGCGCCGTGAGCTTCATTAAGTGAATCCTGCTGCTGTCGCCACTGCCAATGGGATTCACTCCAGGAATCAGAAGCCTTCCATTACTGAACTCAACACCGGCTTTCGGCTTTCAGGCTTTGAGGAGTTGAGGGTCCGTTCCATTCTCAACAATGATCTGAGATCTGCCTTTAACATCTCAGTTATTCAGAGATCAGCCTTTTGGAATCCTCAGAATGGCTATGACTGTGGAAGTAAGAATGGACATATATATATGTACATATAGATAGATAGATATAACTGAATTACTTTGCTGTACACCTGAAGCTAACACAGCATTGTAAATCAACTATACCCCAATATAAAATAAAAATTAAATTAAGAAAAAAGACTTTGGGGTGAATAAATCAACTCTTGATCACCCATCATGATGGATCAAAGAAAGATGAGGACCTGAAGGTGACAGCTGATGTCTGCTTGGCTGAGTCAAGAAGAAAATAAGCCCCAATTGCTGGCGGTGCCGAGGGGAGTGTGTCTTTGGTAAGGAGAGGCATAAAGCTGTCTTAACAGTGTTTTGGTTGTTTTGTTTTGTTTTTTCCAATTTTTTCTCCTCTTATCTTCTCCTTCTGCTTCATTTTACAGGGATTTGAAAATCCTTGCTTTGTATTCATCCATTTATTCAAGAAATGTCTTTTGAACATCTGCTCTGCACCAGACACTGCTGGGCATCTGCGTTCAATAAAGGAAAAGCTCACAGTCTCACAGGGAAACAAGTAAAGATTAAACAACCTAGTGTGGGAAGTGCTAGGATCAGGTAACAATCAGCATAACAGAAGCATATATGACAGGCACCTACGCCCATACTGGAAGAGAAAATAACGATAACAATGACAACAATTAGATAACGAAAGCGTAGTCAGTGTTTGTTGTGTGTCCAATGCTATTCTATGTATTGCATATATATTAACTTCTTCAACCTTCACAACTTTATGAAGGAGGTAAGCTTATTATTCCCATTTCCAAAAAAAAAATAAAAGAGAAAAAGAAACAGAGCCCCAGAGAGGGTACGTAACTTATACAAAATCACACAGCAAGTAAATGGCACAGCTGGGAACTGAACAGTCATTGGACTTCAGAGCCTGTGCTCCTATCGGCTCCCCTGTTCTCCCTAGAGCAGAGGAGAAGGTCATCCATGAGAATGACTCTGATCTGGGAAGGACGAGTGGGCGAGGGCACAGGCAAAAGCAAGGTAAGTGTGGGAAGGTGCTGGGAGTAGTGAGTGGTAAGTCTGGGAAGGTAACCAAGGGGCAGATGAGGAATGGCTCAGAAATCTGACCATTAACCTGAAAAAGATGAATAACCACTGAAGGGTCAGAACTGCATTGTAGAAAGGTCCCTCTGGCTACCGCGGAGGTTATGAATTACTCGGGTTCACACTGGAGCCAAGAAGACCAGAGAGAAGGGAGTTGTTATAGTAATCCAACTACGAACTGACGGCCACGTGAATGAAAGTGGCAGCAGGAGGAAAGGAAGTAGATCCTAAGGCTGATGATGACAAGACTCGATGGTGGAAATGAGCAGGTGAGGGACAGAGAGTCATCAGGAGGTACCTTGGTTTCTGGCTCGAGTGATGGGTTCATGGTGGTGCCAATCACTGACAGCGATCCCGTGGAGGAGTTTATCTTCCACCCAAAGCGTCGCACCGTTGGGAGGAGAAGGGCAAAATACACAGCCTCCCTCACCCTCTTACCCAGTTCTCTGCCATGGTCAGGTGTATGATACCATTCTACCAATGTCTACAATCCAGTTCCTCTGGGAGGTTCCTGTAGGACCCACAAAAGTCTGGGAGGCAGAGTGGTCACCTCAGAGAAGATAGGGCGGATATGGTAACAGTGGAGGAAAGACCCACTTAGAGACGGAAGACAGACTTTATCAGAGTCCAGCTGGCCAAGGGCCACACGACTCCTCTGGAGCCTCACTACTGCCTATTCTCAGAGTGCCTTTGCCTAGTTACAAGAAATCATGGGCTGGGGTGATGGATCTGTACAGTTGTCGGCCTAAAAAAATTTATAGACTATACACCAGGTACCAGGTGCTAGCTAGAATCTTTGAATTCAAGGTTCAAAAGAAAAAGCTAGCCTCTGCCAACCCAGTGAGGGCTGGCTGACTCCTGGAAAAAACTATGGTTCACTGTATTGATTGTGAGAGTAAAGAACAAAGATCCAACGTCAAGGAACCTGAATGGAACAAGAAAGAGACAGGAAGGGCCAATTAGGTAAGTTTTCATACAGAGAAAACATTGGTGTTTCTTGACAGCAACTCAGAAGATAAGATCAAGAGGCCAGGGGAGCAGTTTAGGAAATGATAGACGTGAACTCAGATGGAAACTAGATGGAAAAGGAGAGAAACGTTCATCATGAAGAAGCATAGCACGGGGCTTCCCTGGTGGCGCAGTGGTTGAGAGTCCGCCTGCTGGTGCAGGGTTCGTGCCCTGGTCCCAGAAGATCCCACATGCCGCAGAGCGGCTGGGCCCGTGAGCCATGGCCGCTGAGCCTGCGCGTCCAGAGCCTGTGCTCCGCAACGGGAGAGGCCACGACAGTGAGAGGCCTGAGTACCACAAAAAAAAAAAAAGAACTAGCGTCCAGGGAAGCAAGAGGTAGAAGACTTAATAACATAGAACTCCAGAGGGAGGATCTGGACCTCTAAACAAGAAGAAATATGACCCCAAAAGCCTGGCCTTGATCATTTTGTGACTACAAGTGGGAAAAGGAGGATCTGCCTTACCAGACATTCGTAGAAGCAGCACTGTTGGTGGCAGAGTGGAAGTTGGGATAACTGGCCCCAAACTAGGTTAACCAGAGCAGAGAACTAGAAGTGAGAGAGAGGCAAGAAGGTGGGGAGTAGTGCAGAAGGAGACTGAGAAGGAGACTGGGGAAAAGGGGGTGGGCATCTACCAAGTGAAGTTATAAGAATTGGCAATGGTGCTAAAGCCATGGATGAGTTTGGAGAAAAGGCAGGGTGGCCAAAGGACAGATGTTTCATCTGATCCAATCATTATCCAAGGAGAGAACATCTTTGTCCGTGGTCTCTCCAGCAACAGGCGGATGGGCCCTGGGATCCTGCCTCGTGTGGCCTCCATATGTTATCTAGTCCAGCAGTATTCAAGGAGAAGAACTCACACCAGAATGTAATCACGAACAGCCTCCTTCGTCTAGAGCAGAGGTTGGCCAGCTGCAGCCCCTCCTCCACCCCCAAGCCACATCCAACGCACTGGCCACTTCCTGCTTGTGCCAGTTTTTGTTTATTTTCATTTATTTTTTTAATCACCCTTTCTTTTTAAAACTCTTTATTGAATTTGTTACAATATGGCTTCTGTTTTATGTTTTGGTTTTTTGGCCACAAGACATGTGGGATCTTAACTCCCCGAACAGGGATTGAACCAGCACCCCCTACATTGGAAGGCAAAGTCCTAACCACTGGACCGCCAGGGAAGTCCCCCAATTTTTGTTTTTAAAAAAAAACAGTTGGGGGCTTCCCTGGTGGCACAGTGGTTGAGAGTCCACCTGCCGATGCAGGGGACACGGGTTCGTGCCCCGGTCCGGGAAGATCTCACATGCCGCGGAGCGGCTGGGCCCGTGAGCCATGGCCGCTGAGCCTGTGCGTCTGGAGCCTGTGCTCTGCAACGGGAGAGGCCACGACAGTGAGAGGCCTGTGTACCGCAAAAAGAAAACAACAACAACAACAGTTGGGACTTCCCTGGTGGTACAGTGGTTAAGAATCCACCCGCCGGTTCAGGGGACATGGGTTCAAGCCCTGGTCCGGGAAGATCCCACATGTCACGGAGCAACCAAGCCCAAGCACCACAACTACTGAGCTTGCGCTCTAGAGCCCACGAGCCACAACTGCTGAAGCCCGCGTGCCACAACTGCTGAAGCCCGCGTGCCACAACTACTGAAGCCCGTGAGCCTAGAGCCCGTGCTCTGCAACAAGAGAAGCCACCACAATGAGAAGGCCGCACACCGCAACCAAGAGAAGTCCCCGCTCGCTGCAACTAGAGAAAGCCCGTGCACAGCAACGAAGACCCAATACAGCCAAAAATAAATAAATAAATAAAACGTATTTTAAAAAAAAACAAGTTGTATTAGAACACAGTCACACCCATTCGAGGTGCGTTGTCTATGGCTCTTTTAGCGCTACCAAACAGCAGCATTGACAAGTTGTGATGGAGACTGTCCAGCAAAGCCTAGAATATTTTCTATCTGGCCCTTTACAGAGAAAGTTGGCCAACCTTTGATCTAGAGTCTTATTCTAAAATGGCAGTAGAACCTAACAGTATGCTTAGCGGCATGGGCGGTCGACGTTTTGGTGCAAGTTCCTTCACTGGTGGTAGACCTAGACCACTAAGGGTATGTGGACTGGCCACTGTGGACGCTTTGAGTAGTGCTGTCAACTGAGCAGTGGGCAAGGGTCACTACTGCCCACGTGTGGGTTCAAAGCTCAGGCTCCAAGGAGGCAGAACACCATTTTAACCCCGTAAATGCAGTCACCCAGCACTACAGACGCCTAGAACACCCTGCCATCCTAGACGCCATATTTAAAAGATTGCGGTGTTCAGAAGCCACAAAGCAGAGGCCCTGTCTGGAGGTTATTTTGATGAGAGGAGCACTTATGTGTATTTATGCTTGTCTGCCTTCATTATAATTAGACTGCTAACTCCTCAGGGTAAAACTTGTCTAACCCTAAACTTCTGGGTGTATACTTCATTCCTAAGGGTAAATAAGTTAATAACAGGAAACCACCAAACTTCTTAATAGGAAAAAAATATTTATTTTTATTCTACAGAAACTTTTGTAAAGTGATGGCCAATAATAATAATATGGGGACAATTTGCCCAATTTCTCCCAATTTTAGTATCTAATTGATTTCTTGGATTTGACTGTGTGAGGAGTTCTGGAACAGGTGGGGTGTTGTTTGCTTTGTTTCTTGGTGTGTGTGTGTGTGTGTGTGTGTGTGTGTGTGTGTGTGTGTTTTAAATCAGGAAAGGCAAGTAGTTTCAGAAATATAGTTTAGATTGATTCTGGCTCTGGTTCTAATGCTGGCTCTACGCTAGCCGTTCAATTCAGCCATCTCTGGTCTGCTGGGCCCAGCGTTCCCTGACACAGAAATGACCCCGCTGGAATGCTGTCCCATTCCAAAATGATCCCTCTGCTGGGCCAGACTCATCTAGCTGCCGTGACACCCCTGGTGTACTTGACTCATTCCCCCAGCCAGGCTGCAGTAGGGTGTGGATGCCCAAAGGAGCTCTCCCACAGCCTCGCCTCCTCCAGCCCTTCCAGAAAGGCAGCTCAAGGATTCCAGCATTCCAGCAACCAGCCCTTCCAGTTGCGCAGAAATGTCCTGCCTTGGCAACCAAGAGACATTAGGTTTCATTTCATTTTAAATACACAGTACATCCCCAGGCCCCCCCACCCTCTGTTCTAATTCCATTCAGTCGATTCCTTTTGGCCCTTTATTTTTGCGCATTAGAAAGAGGGCTTAGATAGCTAGCGGGAAGCAGCCGCATAGCACAGGGAGATCAGCTCAGTGCTTTGTGACCACCTAGAGGGGTGGGATAGGGAGGGTGGGAGGGAGACCCAAGAGGGAAGAGATACGGGGATACATGTATATGTATATGTATAGCTGATTCACTTTGGGTTTTTCTTTTAAATTCTTGAATTTTACATTATTTATTTTTTTCTAAAGCAGGTTCTTATTAGTCATCAATTTTATGCACATCAGTGTATACATGTCAATCCCAATCTCCCAATTCATCACACCACCACCACCACTCCTCCACCGCTTTCCCCCCTTGGTGTCCATGCGTTTGTTCTCTACATCTGTGTCTCAATTTCTGCCCTGCAAACCAGTACATCTGTACCATTTTTCTAGGTTCCATGTATATGCGTTAACACACGATATTTGTTTTTCTCTTTCTGACTTACTTCACTCTGTATGACAGTCTCTAGATCCATCCACCTCTCAACAAATGACCCAATTTTGTTCCTTTTTATGGCTGAGTAATATTCCATTGTATATATGTACCACATCTTCTTTATCCATTCGTCTGTCAATGGGCATTTAGGTTGCTTCCATGACCTGGCTATTGTAAATAGTGCTGCAGTGAACATTGGGGTGCATGTGTCTTTTTGAATTATGGTTTTCTCTGGGTATATGCCCAGTAGTGGGACTGCTGGATCATATGGTAATTCTATTTTTAGTTTTTTAAGAAACCTCCATACTGTTCTCCATAGTGGCTGTATCAGTTTACATCCCCACCAACAATGCAAGAGGGTTCCTTTTTCTCCACACCCTCTCCAGCATTTGTTGTTTGTAGATTTTCTGATGATGCCCATTTTAACTGGTGTGAGATGATACCTCTTGTAGTTTTGACTTGCATTTCTCTAATAATCAGTGATGTTGAACAGCTTTTCACATGCTTCTTGGCCATTTGTATGTCTTCTTTGGAGAAATGTCTATTTAGGTCTTCTGCCCATTTTTGGATCGGATTGTTTGTTTTTTTAATATTGAGCTGCATGAGCTGTTTATATATTTTGGAGATTAATCCTTTGTCCGTTGATTTGTTTGCAAATATTTTCTCCCATTCTGAGGGTTGTCTTTTCATCTTGTTTATGGTTTCCTTTGCTGTGCAAAAGCTTTTAAGTTTCATCAGGTCCCATTTGTTTATTTTTGTTTTTATTTCCATTACTCTAGTATGTGGATCAAAAAAGATCTTGCTGTGATTTATGTCAAAGAGTGTTCTTCCTAAGTTTTCCTCTAAGAGTTTTATAGTGTCTGGTATTACATTTAGATCTCTAATCCATTCTGAGTTTATTTTTGTGTATAGTGTTAGGGAATGTTCTAATTTCATTCTTTTACATGTAGCTGTCCAGTTTTCCCAGCACCACTTATTGAAGAGACTGTCTTTTCTCCATTGTATATCCTTGCCTCCTTTGTCATAGGTTAGTTGACCATAGGTGCATAGGTTTATCTCTGGGCTTTCTATCTTGTTCCATTGACCTATGTTTCTGTTTTTGTGCCAGTACCATATTGTCTTGATTACTGTAGCTTTATAGTATAGTCTGAAGTTAGGGAGTCTGATTCCTCCTGCTCCGTTTTTATCCCTCAAGACTGCTTTGGGTATTCGGGGTCTTTTGTGTCTCCATACAAATTTTAAGATTTTTTGTTCTAGTTCTGTAAAAAATGCCATTGGTAATTTGATAGGGATTGTGTTGAGTCTGTAGATTGCTTTGGGTAGTATAGTCATTTTCACAATATTGATTCTTCCAATCCAAGAACATGGTATATCTCTCCATCTGTTCGTATCATCTCTAATTTCTTTCATCAGTGTTTTATAGTTTTCTGCATACAGGTCTTTTGTCTGCCTAGGTAGGTTTATTCCTAAGTATTTTATTCTTTTTGTTGCAATGGTAAATGGGAGTGTTTCCTCAATTTCTCTTTCAGATTTTTCACCATTAGTGTATAGGAATGCAAGAGGTTTCTGTGTATTAATTGTGTATCCTGCAACTTTACCAAATTCATTGATTAGCTCTAGTAGTTTTCTGGTGGCATCTTTAGGATTCTCTATGTATAGTATCATGTCATCTGCAAACAGTGACAGTTTTACCTCTTCTTTTCCAATTTGTATTCCTTTTATTTCTTTTTCTTCTCTGATGGCCATGGCTAGGACTTCCAAAACTATGTTGAATAATAGTGGTGAGAGTGGACATCCTTGTCTTGTTCCTGATCTTAGAGGAAATGCTTTCAGTTTTTCACCATTGAGAATGATGTTTGCTGTGTGTTTGTCATATATGGCCTTCATTATTTTGAGGTAGGTTCCCTCTATGCCCACTTTCTGGAGAGTTTTTATCATAAATTGGTGTTGAATTTTGTCAAAAGCTTTCTCTGCATCTATTGAGGTGATCATATGGTTTTTATTCTTCAGTTTGTTAACATGGTGTATCACATTGATTGATTTGTGTGTATTGAAGAATCCTTGCATCCCTGGGATAAATTTCACTTGATCATGGTGTATGATCCTTTTAATGTGTTGTTGGATTCTGTTTGCTAGTATTTTGTTGAGGATTTTTGCATCTGTGTTCATCAGTGATATTGGTCTGTAATTTTCGTTTTGGAGTATCTTTGTCTGGTTTTTGTATCAGGGTGATGGTGGCCTCATAGAATGAGTTTGGGAGTGTTCCTTCCTCCGCAATTTTTTGGAAGAGTTTGAGAAGGATGGATGTTAGCTCTTCTCTAAATGTTTGACAGAATTCATCTGTGAATCCATCTGGTCCTGGACTTTTGTTTGTTGGAAGATTTTTAATCACAGTTTCAATTTCATTACTTGTGATTGGTCTGTTCATATTTTCTATTTCTTCCTGGTTCCGTCTTGGAAGGTTATACCTTTCTAAGAATTTGTCCATTTCTTCCAGTTTGTCCATTTTATTGGCATAGAGTTGCTTGTAGTAGTCTCTTAGGATGCTTTGTATTTCTGTGGTGTCTGTTGTAACTTCTCCTTTTTCATTTATAATTTTATTGATTTGAGCCCTCTCTCTCTTTTTCTTAATGAGTCTGGCTAATGGTTTATCAATTTTTTTTATCTTCTCAAAGAACCAGATTTTACTTTTATTGATCTTTGCTATCATTTTCTTTGTTTCTATTTCATTTATTTCTGCTCTGATCTTTATGATTTCTTTCCTTCTGCTAACTTTGAGTTTTGTTTGTTTTTCTTTCTCTAGTTCCTTTAGGTGTAAGGTTAGATTGTTTATTTGAGATTTTTCTTGTTTCTTGAGGTAGGCTTGTATAGCTATAAACTTACCTCTTAGAACTGCTTTTGCTGCATCCCATAGGTTTTTGGATCGTTGTGTTTTCATTGTCATTTTTCTCTATGTATTTTTTGATTTCCTCTTTGATTTCTTCAGTGATCTCTTGGTTATTTAGTAACGTACTGTTTAGCCTCCATGTGTCTGTGTTTTTTCGTTTGTTTTCCCTGTAATTCATTTCTAATCTCATAGCGTTGTGGTCAGAAAAGATGCTTGATATGATTTCAGTTTTCTTAAATTTACTGAGGCTTGATTTGTGACCCAAGATGTGATCTATCCTGAAGAATTTTCCATGCGCACTTGAGAAGAAAGTGTAATCTGCTGTTTTGGGATGGAATGTCCTATAAATATCAATTAAGTCTATCTGGTCTATTGTGTCATTTAAAGCTTCTGTTTCCTTATTTATTTTCATTTTGGATCATCTGTCCATTGGGGTAAGTGAGATGTTAAAGTCCCCCACTATTATTGTGTTACTGTCGATTTCCTCTTTTATAGCTGTTAGCAGTTGCCTTATGTATTGAGGTGCTCCTATGTTGGGTGCATATATATTTATAATTGTTATATCTTCTTCTTGGATTGATCCCGTGATCATTATGTAGTGTCCTTCCTTGTCTCTTGTAACATTCTTTATTTTAAAGTCTATTTTATCTGATATGAGTATTACTACTCCAGCTTTCTTTTGATTTCCATTTGCATGGAATAGCATTTTCCATCCCCTCACTTTCAGTGTGTATGTTTCCCTAGGTCTGAAGTGGGTCTCTTGTAGACAGCATATATATGGGTCTTGTTTTTGTATCCATTCAGCGAGCCTGTGTCTTTTGGTTGGAGCATTTAATCCATTCACATTTAAGGTAATTATTGATACGATGTCCCTATGACCATTTTCTTAATTGTTTTCGGTTTGTTTTTGTAGGTCCTTTTCTTCTCTTGTGTTTCCCACTTAGAGAAGTTCCTTTAGCATTTGTTATAGAGCTGGTTTGGTGGTGCTGAATTCTCTTAGCTTTTGCTTGTCTGTAAAGCTTTTGATTTCTCCATTGAGTCTGAATGAGATCCTTGCTTGGTAGAGTAATCTTGGTTGTAGGTTCTTCCCTTTCATCACTTTAAGTATATCATGTGACTCCCTGCTGGCTTGTAGAGTTTCTGCTGAGAAATCAGCTGTTAACCTTATGGGAGTTCCCTTGTATGTTATTTGTCATTTTTCCCTTGCTGCTTTCAATAATTTTTATTTGTCTTTAATTTTTGCCAATTTGATTACTATGTGTCTCAGAGTGTTTCCCCTTGGGTTTATCCTGTATGGGACTCTCTGCAGTTCCTGGACTTGGGTGGCTATTTCATTTCCCATTTTAGGGAAGTTTTTGACTATAATCTCTTCAAATATTTTCTCTGATCCTTTCTCTCTCTCTTCTCCTTCTGGGACCCCTATAATGCGAATGTTGTTGAGTTTAATGTTGTCCTAGAGGTCTCTTAGGCTGTCTTCATTTCTTTTCATTCTTTTTTCTTTATTCTGTTCTGCAGCTGTGAATTCCACCATTCTGTCTTCCAGGTCACTTATCCGTTCTTCTGCCTCAGTTATTCTACTATTGATTCCTTCTAGTGTAGTTTTCATTTCAGTTATTGTATTGTTCATCTCTGTTTGTTTGTTCTTTAATTCTTCTAGGTCTTTGTTAAACATTTCTTGCATCTTCTCAATCTTTGCCTCCATTGTTTTTCCGAGGTCCTGGATCATCTTCACTATCATTATTCTGAATTCTTTTTCTGGAAGGTTGCCTATCTCCATTTCATTTAGTTGTTTTTCTGGGGTTTTATCTTGTTCCTTCATCTGGTACATAGCCCTCTGCCTTTTCATCTTGTCTATCTTTCTGTGAATGTGGTTTTTGTTCCACAGCTGCAGGACTGTAGTTCTTCCTGCTTCTGCTGTCTGCCCTCTGTTGTATAAGGCTATCTAAGAGGCTTGTGCAAGTTTTCTGATGGGAGGGACTGGTGGTGGGTATAGCTGACTGTTGCTCTGGTGGGCAGAGCTCAGTAAAACTTTAATCCGCTTGACTGTTGATGGGTGGGGCTGGGTTCCCTCCCTGTTGGTTGTTTGGCCTGAGGCAACCCAACACTGGAGCCTACCTGGGCTCTTTGGTGGGGCTAATGGCAGACTCTGGGAGGGCTCACGCCAAGGAGTACTTCCCAGAACTTCTGCTGCCAGTGTCCTTGTCCCCATGGTGAGCCACAGCCACCCCCCCACCTCTGTAGGAGACACTCCAACACTAGCAAGTAGGTCTGGTTCAGTCTCCCCTGGGGTCACTGCTCCTTCCCCTGGGTCCCGATGCACACACTACTTTGTGTGTGCCCTCCACAAGTGGAGTCTCTGTTTCCCCCAGTCCTGTCAAAGCCCTGCAATCAAATCCCACTATCCTTCAAAGTCTGATTCTTTAGGAATTCCTCCTCCTGTTGCCAAACCCCCAGGTTGGGAAGCCTGATGTGGGGCTCAGAACCATCACTCCAGTGGGTGGAATTCTGTGGTATAAGTGTTCTCCAGTCTGTGGGTGACCCACCCAGCAGTTATGGGATTTGATTTTACTGTGATTTGCCCCTCCTACCATCTCATTGGGGCTTCTCCTTTGTCTTTGGATGTGGGGTATCTTTTTGGTGAGCTCCAGTGTCTTCCTGTCAATGATTGTCCAGCAGCTAGTTGTGATTCTGGTGTTTTCACAAGAGGGAGTGAGAGCACGTCCTTCTATTCCGCCATCTTGGTTCAGGGTCCCTGATTCACTTTGTTATAAAGCAGAAACTAACACACGATTGTAAAGCAATTATACTCCAATAAAGATATTTTAAAAATATAAAACGGGAGCTTGGGAGAAAGGTAGGGAGAGAAGCTAAAAAGAAGAGGGTCCTCCATAAACAAATGAAAATTTGGGGTCCCTTGTACCCTGTGCTGTCTCTTTACTTTCTCCTTTCTGGAATGTGTCACTGCCTCTCATCACAGAACAAGCTTGTGCCTGGGTCTCCTCACCCCCAGGAGTAGTAGGCTGCCTTAATTGAGCTGAAATGTATAATGTCACAGGCATTGGCAATAATTAAAGGATAAAGCAGACAGCTGTGTCTTCAGAAAATAATACATATGCATACTGCTCTTAATTTCAAACTAATAACAACGTCATGCTGATATGATTAATGCCTCATTTATTAGGTCCAGTGGGAAATGAACTGTTCTACATAATGGATTCTCCCAGATTCCTGGAGCCTAAAATTTGGGGAATCAAATCATTTAAACATTTTTCATTGGTATGGAACTCTTTCTAAATATATGGTAGCATTCTCTATTTTTCTAAACAGGACTGACCCAGCATAATTTATTTACCCTCCGTAAGGACAGAACCATTTCTGTCGTTACATACCCAGTACCTGGTGGCGTACTCAAGCTCCCAATATACATTTGTAGAACAAATAAATAATTATAACCTCCAATACTGAACTTTGATGTCGAAAAGTAATGAAATTTTGTGCCTTGGAATTATAGAGAGCTATTTGCCCTTACCTCAGACTATGTTTCTTGCATTTTTATTTGTGCTTTTATAATTCTTCTTTCTGCTCCCTCATCATAAAGCTGCCAGCTTCTTGCTTCTGTTTCCAAAAGTTCCTCCCTCCCCCATTAATGCACTGATTCTAATCTGCTGTAGAGTAGAATTAAACTTATTATGTTACGCCGGAAATAAAAGGAAATAGTCTCTAAGAGAGTGGATTTTTGATGCCCATGTTGGTCACCCAAAGGCCTTTTTTGCTCCCTTCTGTTTTCTCAGCTGTGTTTCAGAAGGCTGCATCTGCTGGATGAGTGACTCCCAGGTAAGTCAAGCATTACCAGAAGAGCTATGATAGAAACTCATGGTAAATGAGTCTTACATGGGCTAGAACCTCAAACCTTGTCATCCAGGAAAAGAATGCTTCTGATCATAGGATCTGACATCTAAATTAACTGGTTCCTCCACCTTTGTGAACCAAAACCAACAGAAGTCACACCCCAGACAACGAGGGGGGCCCTGATACGCTACATAATTCCTCAAAATTCAGAAGTAAACCAAATCTTCCATTTGCTGGTGCTTTTAGTCTACTAGGCTTTCCCTCCCTGGGTCCTGGAGATTCCAAAGTTATTGTGTCATCAGTCCAGCAGGATTGAGCATTTCCCAGAGTTTCCACAGAATTGAGAGAATCTCTACTTTGTGTGAAAACACAAAACGGATGAAAAGCAAATGGGTGAAAATCCTGATTTTGAGTTTACCAAGAAATCATTTAGCTTTCAATAACACATTCTTTCACTCACAAAGAGTTCAATGAAGACAGAAGAGAACTGGTCCAAGATAGTGAGGGAGGAAGTGAGATTAGCATCACACTTGTTGTAGATCACAGCCTTGTTGTGCCTCAAATACCATCTTGGTTCCAAAGCAAACTGGTCAAGGCATGAGTTTTCTTCCCCCTCCATGGTCTGGTTTAGGGCCAGAGAATTTCTTGTTATTTGGAGAATGTAAGGGAAGGGCCAGGATGCAGAACTCAAGCTTCTGCCCTGTGTCAGCAGAAGCCCCACCAGGGGACCCTGAGCTGGCTGTCTTAGCACTTTAGGAGTCCAATTCTCAGTCTATAAAGGGAGTGACGATTGTACCGCTCTGCTCCCAGGATGGTGTGAGACTTCGTTAATTGGTGTTTGGAAAAGCTTATATCGTTGCATGAAAGCATTTACAAGTTTTGAGCTCTGTTCTTAGCTGAGTCTCTGTACAGTTGGATTTTCTCGACTATGGTAAATGGGACTTCTATACTTTCCCTCTGGAGAACTAATTCTATAACCCTAAGAGTGTCATGGTGAACAGATGCATTTACAAACCTCTTATGTTTCCCTCGGACTCATTTTTCATCTCATAGATGATCAACACAAACTCCTTAAACTCTAAGAAAAATTCTTCAAAAGATTTTAATTCTAAAGATATGTGGTATAAACTGGATTTTTCTAAATCAAATCGTGGATTGAATGCAGGAGTAAAATTTTGCTTGCTAAAAATTTTTAATTTTGAATCTTTTAGAAATGATTATGTTTTTCAAAGTGAATAGCTACCTTCTGATATTATCTTTTTTTAACAGCTTTATTAAGGTATAAATGACATGCAATAAAGTACACTGTTTAAACTGTACAATTTGAAAAGTTTTAACAAGAATATACGCCCATGAAACCATCACCCCAATCAAGATAGTGAACATACCCATCAACCCCCAAACTTTCCTTGTGCCCTTTTGTAATCCCTCACTGTTTCCCCTTCCCCCATAGTTTGCATTTTCTAGAATTTTATATTAATAGAATCAAAAAGCATGTGCTCTCTTTTGCCTGGATTCTTTCATTCAGTGTAACTATTTTGAAATTTATTCCATGTTGTTGGGTCTACCATAGTTCATTCCTTTTTATTGCTGAATAGTATTCCATTGTATGCATATAACACATTTGCTTATCGCTTCACATATTGATGGACGTTTAGGTTGTTTCCACTTTGGGGCTATTGTGAATAAAGCTGTTATGGACATTCATGTACAAGTTGTTGTCTGGATATATCCTTTCACTTCTCTTGCCCAAATACCGAGGTGGAGAATGGCTAGGTCATATGGTACAATATTATCTTCTGAGTAGATCCTAAATAAATAGAGATTGTGTTTGGAGAAAAGCATGATATATGTGAACTCCTACATATAGTTCTCTTGATGCCTGTAAGTATTTATCATGGAACCAAAAACAAAAAAATCATACCTTCTTTTTCTTTCCTTGTATTATGATAATGATAGAAAATATTTGCTTTTGTGTTACACAAGGGAATTTACAAAATGCCTTTGCATATATTATCTTAACATATCCTCTTAACAAATAATTTCTTCTTCTGTTTCTCCAATTCACTCCAACTGATTACTCTCCCTACACAACAGTAACATCTCCAAGACTGAATAAAATATTCTAGATGTGTTCTCAAAAGAACTACATGTTCCTATGACTAAGTCGCTTTGCTGTGCACCTGAAACTATCACAACATTTGCTATATTGACATTGATAATCGGCTATACCCCAATACATAATAAAAAGTTTTTTTTAAAAAAAGAGCTACGTGTTCAAATTGCTTTTGCTCCCTTGTTTCTCAAACCCTAGGTCATGCCCCCTTACCAAAGGCTACATTGTCCCCACCTCAAAAGTGAATCAGCAAGATGTAGACCAGATCCCCCATATGCCTGCTCTTGGCTGCTGTCTTCTTTCTCTCTCTCATTTCCACGCCTGTAGAGACTCATCAATCCCTAACGCTGCAGTTTTTATCTTACAAACTTCATATCTGGACTCTAACTCATTCACAGATATCTCCACTAAGAAGATACAGAAACTGCAATCCCCAAACCCTGAATCATCTTACCATGTTGTTTAAGTTAGAAAATAGTATTATTTGGGAGATGCTCTCAAAAACTAGCCTTGCATGTTTACTCTTTTATGCCAGAAATCATTCTACTCAATTGTTGTAGAAAATTTTAGTGACACCTTTAGAATCATCACTCCAACAATCTCATCCACTCTCTCTCCATCCCCTTCTGCCCTACCTTCTGCTTTCTTGCTGCCGTTTCTCTCTTCACTCTTCCAATTTCTTCTAAGGTTTGGAGAAAACTCAAAGACTATAGGAGAGAATTCTAAAAAGAGTGTTTGGCTTTGGGACAATTGGTTTCCCCACTGCAAAAGCTATATTATATTCCTCCCTACACAAAAATATAATTTAATGTAGATTTTAAAATTTTTAAATAGAACTACCAAAGCACTGAAAATATGGAATTCAAAAAGTAATATTAGGGGACTTCCCTGGTAGTGCAGTGGTTAAGAATCTGCCTGCCAATGCAGGGGACATGGGTTCGAGCCCTGCTCAGGGCAGATCCCACGTGCTGCAGAGCAGCTGAGCCCGTGGACCACAACTACTGAACCTGCGCTCTAGAGCCTACAAGCCACAACTACTGAGCCCACGTGCCACAACCACTGAAGCCTGCGTGCCGAGAGCCCGTGCTCCGCAACAAAAGAAGCCACCCCAATGAGAAGCCTATGCACGGCGATGAAGAGTAGCCCTCGCTCACCGCAACTAGAGAAAGCTGTGCACAGCCACAAAGACCCAACGCAGCCAAATAAATAAATAAATAAATAATTTTTTTTTTTAAGTGAAAATATTTCTGCTTAAAAAAACAGGTAGGTCTTCCCTGGTGGCGCAGTAGTTGAGAGTCCGCCTGCTGATGCAGGGGACACGGGTTCGTGTCCCGGTCCTGGAAGATTCCACATGCCGAGGAGCGGCTGGGCCCATGAGCCATGGCCGCTGAGCCTGCGCATCCGGAGCCTGTGCTCCACAGCGGGAGAGGCCACAGCAGTGAGAGGCCTGCGTACCACAAAAAAAAAAAAAAAAAAAGGTAATATTAGATTGGGAGATGTCTTCCTAAGCAAACATAACACTTAGAATGAAAAAAGAAAATTATTGATAGATTGACTATGTAAATTTTCCATTTCTGTATGTGAAAGATATCATAACAAAGTTAAAAATTAAGAGGCAGCTTGGGAGAGAATAATTGCAATATATATATAAGGGGAAAGATTGTTACTCTTTTTCTTTTTAAACAATGAAACAGGCAACACCTTTAATTTACTTTATTTTGGGCTGCGTTGGGTCTTTGTTGCTGCACGTGAGCTTTCTCTAGTTGCAGCGAGCAGGGGCTATGTTTTGTTGCGGTGCATGGGCTTCTCATTGCGGTGGCTTGTCTTGTTGCAGAGCATGGGCTCTAGGCGCTCAGGCTTCGGTAGTTGTGGCACGTGAGCTCAGTAGTTGTGGCCTGTGGGCTCTAAGGCACGTGGGTTTCAGTACCTGTGGTTCATGGGCTTAGTTGCTCTGCGTCATATGGGATCTTCCCAGACCAGGTATTGAACCCGTGTCCCCTGCATTGGCAGGCGGATTCTTAACCACTGCACCACCAGGGAAGTCCCAGATTGCTACTCTTAACATATAAAAAGCTCCCTACATTGTATTGTACCCTTAAGATTTGTGCATTTTACTGTACGTAAATTTTACTTCAAAAAATAGAAAGGACTGTAAATGAATATCAAAGTCTGTTATTGATAAACATCTGGAGTATTTAGTGTATGGATATCAACAACTTAATTTTGAAATGCACAAAAATAAGGTGGCTTGATAAATGAATAAAGGGATGGATAGATGGAAAGATAAGTGATAAAGTAAGTATAGCAAAATGTTAAGTATCAAGTCTAGATGGTGGGTGTGTGGATGTCTACTACACAATTCTTTCAACATGTCTGTATGCTTGAAATTTTTCATAATAAAATGTTGGGGGAAAGTCCTTAAAAAGGAATAAGAAAATACATGCAACTCCTAAGAAGAGTAAACAAGGAAATTTACAGAAATAATTTCTTTGAAATAAAGAAAAACAAACGGACAAATAAAAAAGGATGTTCAATCTCACTTGGAATCACCAACAACTTATAAAGCTTGATAACATGCAACAGAAATACATACACATGGGGAAAAATATATGTTTAAGGACATTTATTGATTTTTTTGTTTAATATAGAAATTGTTTTAAAAAGAAAAGAAAGGGAAAAAAAGAAAAGAAACAAGCTAAACACCCCTCCCTGGGGAAATGTTTAAATTAATGACAATGTGTCCATGGTACAGAACCTTAGGCAGCAGCACAGAAGAGGTAGCTTAGGGTGTACTGACATGAGATCTCCAAGGTCTATTGTTCATCAGAAAAATGAACATCACAGAGAGAATTGTATAAAATGACCATTTACATTAAAAAAAAACAATAGAACTATGAATGTATGAAGATGCACAGAAAAAAAAAATGTCCCCAAAGATGGTCAATCTCTGATTCATCTTAGGAAACAGTGAAATTGGAGGGAGGGGAAAAGACATTAGAAGGACATTTAAGCTTCTACCCTGTAGACTCCCATCTTACCCGGACTTTTTACAACAAGTAAGCAATACTTTGGTAACTTTTTAAATTACCTAAATTGATCCAAGATGCTAGTAATGACTATTATCTAAATATTCCTAAAACACCCTGTGGAAGTTGCAAAATTCGGACAAGAATCCACATATTTTTCCTGCCTAACATCAAAAGCCTGAAGTCTTGCAGACAAAACATCTGGTGATCTTTTAAGAGATTTTTCTTTTCTTTTCCTCTGAATGTCTTAGCATTCATGTCTATTAAGCCAAATGGTCACAAGCCTATAAACCATGTGAAAGTTCTTTCTTCTCCCAATTACTTCGCCCGAGGGTTTAACCCAACCCCGGACACAGAGCCTGATCCCAATAGAAGCTCCGTTGAGAGAAAAGGGTTCTTAAATATAGTGGAACGTATTCTGAGCTAAATGCCAAAGAGTAGATGGGTCAGGGAGGGGGCATTTTACAAAAACACTGCAAGCCAAAGGAAAGAGAGGCAAAGATGATATGTGAGAAGAAACAGGAAGAAGATGGAAGTAGAGAACAGAGAGTGAGGAAAGGGTTTTGATTTTAAAGGTTGAAACATTCTGATCCGTGAAAGAATTCAAGAGGAATTTCACCACCTAGGCTCACATGTGTATTTGCACATATGGCTCCATTCAGGAAGCCAGAAGAGACTTTCTGGAGGCAGACAGAATGGTAAATCATTTAAGTGAAGTTTCTAGCTATGCAGATATGCAGACATGGGTAGAGGAGCAGAAGAGCTGAGTTGGGATACACTCTCTGAAAGATTATATGCCCATGACGAACAGGCTCCCTGCCCACGAAGACCCTCAGAGCTTTCCACAGATATTTTGTCATGAGTAGGGAGGACATTCAGCTTCTTGCCCCTCTGTGACTTCTCTGGTGCAGACTAGATGGCTTGCATCTGGAATCCAGCAAAAAAACCTGTGTCCAGGTGAAGAGGTAATGTAACTGGTACCAGAATGCCATTCCCAGAGCTTGTGTCTCATTACCTCTGCTGAAGGAAAAACTCCCCCTGTACTTTTGAGGGAGGCAGGGGTGCCCTGGTCAGTAGTATGTCCTCATGTTAAACCTCAGTTCACTCAACCCACATGTACTGGGGACTTAATTAATGCCAGACACTGCTCTTTGCTGTGGAAACGCAAAAATGAGTGGCACGACCCTCTCCCCAAAAATCTCACAGTCTGCTGAGTAAATATTTACAATACAATGGATGTTTGTAAAAGGTACAGTGCCAGTACAAAGTCAACAGAGATCAACTGCTGGGGAAGGGAAGAGACAAGCCCAGTGTCACAGAAAGTGAGCACTGAGCTGCACTTTTAAAATGAGTAGAAGCTCAAGAGAATGAGAAGATAAGCCAAAGACTGGGAGAAAATATTTGCAGAAGACATATCTGATGAAGGACTGTTATCCAAAATACACAAAGAGCTCTTAAAACTCAAGAATAAGAAAAGAACAACCCGACTAAAAACTGGGCAAAAAATCTTATCTGACACCTCCCCAAAGAAGATATACAGATGGCAAGTAAGCACGTGAAAAGACGCCCCACATCATATGTCGTCAGGGAAATGCAAGTTAAAACAACAATGAGATACCACTACACGCCTATTAGAATGGCTCAAATCAAAAACTGACAACACCAAATGCTTGCAAAGATATGGAGCTAAAAGAACCCTCATTCATTGCTGGTGGGAATTCAAAATGGTACAGCCACCTTGTTTTTTTGTTGTTTTGTTTTGTTACTTGTACTTTGCTTCATTTATTGAGGTTTTTAGCTGTGTTCATGAAAGCCTCTGTGAAACTTCGTGCAAGTATAGCAGAACTGAGGAGAGGGCCATTCTCCTAGCCTGTCACCACTACACCACAGCCCACAGGTAGAGCCACTTTGGATGACCGTTAGGCAGATCCTTATAAACCTAAACATACTTTTACCAAATAATCCAGCAATCACAGTCCTTGGTGTTTACCCAAAGGAGGTGAAAATACATGTCCACCCAGGAACCTGCACACAGTTGTTTACAGCAGCTTTATTCATAATTGCCCAAACCAGGAAACCACCAAGATGTCCTTCAGTAGGTGAATGGAGAAACAAACTGTGGTACATCCAGAAAATGGAATATTACTCAGCACTAAAAAGAAATGAGCCATCAAGCCATGAAAAGACATTGAGGAACTTTTAAATGTATATTAGTAAATGAAAGAAGCCCATCTGAAAATCCTACATACTGTGTGATTCCAACAATATGATATACTGGAAATGGTAAAACTAGAGACCGTAAAAAGATCAGTGGTTGCCTGGGTTTGGTGGAAGAGAAGGATGAATAGGCAAAGCACAGAGGATGTTTTAGGGCTGTGAAACTACACTGTATGATTCTACAGTGGTGGATACATGTCATTAGACATTTGCCAAAACTCATAGATTGTACAATACCAAGAATGAACCCTAATGTACACTATGGACCTTGGGTGATAATGATATATCAATGTTGGTTCATCAGTTATAATAAATGTACCATTCTGGTGTGGGGCATTGATACTGGAGGAGGCTAGGAAGGGAAAGCACGGAGTATATGGGAACTCTCTATAACTTCCACTCAATTTTGCTGTAAATCTAAAACTGCTCTAAAAAATAAAGTCTATTTAAAAGGAAAAAAATGGGACTTCCTGGTGGTCCAGTGGATAAGACTCCACACTCCCAATGCAGGGGGCCCAAGTTTGATCCCTGGTCGGGGAACTAGATCCCGCATGCTGCAACTAACACCTGGCTCAGCCTAAATGAATAAATATTTTAAAAATAAATAAATAAAAGGGGGCTTCCCTGGTGGCGCAGTTGTTGGGAGTCCGCCTGCCGATGCGGGGGACGCGGGTTCGTGCCCCGGTCCGGGAAGATCCCACATGCCGCAGAGCGGCTGGGCCCGTGAGCCACGGCCGCTGAGCCTGCGCGTCCAGAGCCTGTGCTCCGCAACGGGAGAGGCCACAGCAGTGAGACGCCCGCGTACCGCAAAAAAAAAAAAAAAAAAAAGAATAAATAGATAAATGTCCTGAGATTTCAACAACAACAAAAATGATAATTATATTTGATGAGTTGGGGAAAGGCAGATTATGAATGTAAAGCACTGAGCCTTGAGAATAGTACATTGTAAATTCCCAGTACACGTTGGCTGCTACTACCATCCTCCTCTGCTTTGCCGTCCTCCTCATTATTGACAGCATTCCAGAAAGGGGGAATGTGTTTAAGGCACAGAGACAGAAAACCACACAAAGCTGTTGGGAGTTCACAAACAGTGTCACGTCTCTGGTACACCTGAATGGGGGCAAGAGAAGGAGACCACCCAGGTCTTGCCGAGCCATGATTACCCCCAAAGAACTTGGAGTTTCATCCCGAACCTAAACAGGGATAGTCTTCAGCAAGAGCGTCCATGAGATCAGATCTGCATTTCTGGAAGATTGGCGAGGGGAGCCAGGCCCGGGGCTGCTGCCATGGTCTAAGAGAGGAGAGCAGTGGGAATGGAGGCTGAAGTGGTAGCACCGATAGACTTTTGAGACCGCTTAGACGTTAGAGGTGAGGGAGAAGAAGAGAGAGGCAGCTAGGATGGTCTTGGGTTTCTGGTTTTAGTGAACAAGAATGATGGGGTCAGTAAGGGGAGGCACGGGTTGGGACAGGGCAGTGAGATGGGGGGAAGTGAGCAAAGGGCATAAGAGTTCTCTGCTCTTGAGCACTTCCTGGATGGCCGTGGCCATCATGGCACCACCGATGATGGACAGAGGCAGAATTTAGGAAGCACTGAACATGGTCCTGCCACTCTGCGAGGCTTCTGCCTGCATCATCTCATTTAATCCTTCCACCAACTTTATGAAAGAGATATTGTCATTATCCTTTTTTTTTACAGAGGAGGAAACTGAGGCTTACAAACTTGCCTAAAGTCACACAGTAAGTGGTGGAGCAGAGATCTACACACCTGTCTCCTTGACCGCAAAACCCACATCCCCTAAAGCAAAACACTCCACGGACGCGGTGAATCAACATCACCTCTGGCCCTTTCTCCTCCGTGTGACCTAGAGACACATGGCCTTGTCTTCCTAGCAGAGCCAGTCCCCATCTGGATGCATAGCTAGGAGAGAGAGCTCCCTCCCCTTAGGTGGGGACCCCTGGGCATGGTGCAGCCTACACAGCTGAACATGGGGTCCCTGTGCCCCATTTCCTAAGCACGGTTCCCTTGCTGTCACCCTGGGGCAGGATAGGGCCCATCTGAGGACACCATAAATCCATGAAGACATTTCAGCAGCTATAAGGGTCACGTTTCACTCTGGTTAAATGACACTTCCCAGAGGAGTGCTCCTTTTCTGCACATACTGCTACTTCCCTTGCCTGGGTGGGATGCACTGTCCTGGGAACTACATAAGCCCTGGCGACAAAGTGGGGTTTTTATTAAAAAAAAAAGTAGAACTAGGGGTAAAAATTGGACCAAGAAGAAATAAATGATGGATGTACATTTGGCACCTTTGTAATGAAAACCTTTGGGACTGTGAAATTTGCTTTCCTCAGCAATGTGGAGCAATGAAAATTGCTACAGTTAATTAATGGCTGTGACTTTTAGCATAGCAGTTTCCAAATGCCAGTCCTTGGGCCAAGTAAGTCCACGATGAAGTGTCACGGCAAGATGAAATGGGAAAAATAAGGGCAATGCAATGTGCTTGTGTAGGTGGAGACGTATACTATGTAGATTACATAAATTTATCCACGTCTGCATAACTTTTCCAATTGCCTTTCTTGGGAAGAACTCTCCTTTCTTCTGAGACTATTATCTTCCAATTTTGAGAGTACTTTTTACACTCCAAGCAGCAACGCCAAGATTCTGGAACAACGATTGCAGTTAGCAAACCTTGTTTAATCATTTAACCGACATTCATTAAACATCTACTGTCTGCCGAGCTCTGGGGATGTCCCGGAAAACAAGATCAACCAACTGCTGCTCTCACAGAGCTCACCCAGCGGAAAAGGAGGGTGCTGGTGATGTCATAAGGAGCAGAAGGAATACTGTGAAGGAGAACACAGGGTGTTACAGGAGCACATGCCGGGCAAACTGGCCTCACTGGAGCTCTGGGAAGGCTTCGCTGAGAAAATGGCACTTAGGCTGAGCCCTGCAGGATGCGTAGGAATTAGCTGGGTGAAGTGACCCCGAGTAGCAGCAAAGGATGAGGTATTTCTGAGGAATGGGGGAAAGTGAGTGAGGCTCAAGCGCTAGGTGACTGGCTATGTCACAGGAGCACTTTACTGGTTTACATGTAGATAGGCTACGGCTAAGAAAGGAAAGTTCCCCTGCACAGGGTAAGCCAGAATCAAACCCATGCACCGTGTCTCCAGAAGATGCTCCCAACTGCTTGCAGCAAAGTCAGGTTCTAAATGTGGGACTGCACACTCTCACGCACTGTTTGATAGGTAATGTGTCCAATGGGTAAGATGCTGTAACTAGCTGGCAAGGCTGGGCAAACAGGTCATTCTTCTGACCGCTCTGTGCTTCGTTTTTTCTTGTGTGTAAAATAAGAGGGTTAGACCGTACAAACTACTATATATAAAATAGATAAGCAACAAGGACATACTGTTGAGCACAGGGAATTATACCCATTATCTTGTAACAACCTAAAATGGAGTATAATCCGCAAAAATACTGAATCACTATGCTGTACAGCTGAAACTGACACAATATTGTAAATCAACTATACTTCAATAAATAAAGTAATTAATTGAATTAAATAAGAGGGTTGGATTAAATAAGCTCTAAGGTCTGCCCTGGGCAAAACATTCCATAATGAGAAATGCAGAATAGCATTTGAAAATTGAGGTCAGGGTGGTAGGTGTTGCATGTGTGTTATCAAAAATCCTCATCACAGCCCCATGAAATAGGTGTTGTTACTACCATTTTACAGATGAGAAACTGTGAGACAGAGAGCAAAAGTTCCAAGGTCATGCTCGAGTACACAGCAGATCCAGGATTCAAACCCAGTTCTGTTTGATTCCCAAATCCATGCTCTCTCCATCAAACCGAGCACACTACCATCAAGTTTTACGATGCTCTATGACTTAGCGGTTGCTGCATCAGTATTCTTCAGCCTGGCATTCAGAGTCTCTTCTGTGCCACTCTTCCCCTTGGCTCTAATCAGACTGGCCTCCGGGCTGGCCCAGTATCGCCATCACCCGGCAGCACTCTGCTCATGCTCTTCATCTTCGATCTCCCCATCACCTTCTCCCTCTCCCACTGGAATGAAATCAAGTCAGCAACTGGACGATGACCCAGAAACAAAACACACTGGACATGGTCGTACAAGCACATGGGAGGAGATGTTACAGGAGAGGATATCTGAAGCCCAACTAGGCCTTCAGAGTAGCCTTAGTAGAAGGAATGACAGCACTAAAGCTCTTGGTAGGCAGGTCACTGTCGGGAGTTCCCGCAACTGCGACAACTGCACCAAGTACAGTGGGGTAGAAGACACACAGATCCACGCATGATGCTGACCCAGAGTGGGCCGGAAAATGGCAGGGGAATCCCTGAATTGGGTCAAGTACCAAGACAGGCACTTCAGCCATGAGAAAAACAAGGCAAGAAACACCACAAGAATGGAGGCCAAGGTTGGGACTTGGCTCCAAAGGGCATAAAAGGAGCCCAATCATTGATGAGTGATGCCTCATATGAGCCAGACAAGCAACAAAATTTCCCAAATTGGATGAGGGCTGGTCCCAGGTGTTGGAGCAAATCTGAGTCTGATATCTTGGACGGGGAACCAGTGAGACCATTTCAAGGATCTTGGCTGCTTTGGTTCTAATCCTACCCCTGAAGCTTACTAGCTGGGTAATCTTGAGACAGTAATGAGAGACAGTTCTCCTTGGGTCTCTCATAAGTTTGCATGTCTTATGAGAGAGGCACTGACTACTCTTTGTTCCAGATTTATCTTTTCAAAGACATTGGTATAATAAACAGCCTTGGAAGACAGAGTCTCCCTTCGGAACAAAAATCAAGGCTTTTGCCCCCCATTATAAAAGATTTGGGTTCCCTAAGCTCAAGATTCCTCTTCTGTGATGAAACCCACTTCGTGTGCAGGTGTCATCTGGTCCACTTAGCATATTTCTCAACAAATTCTATTCCTTCCTTCCACCACCCATCTCAGAGAGGTGGTATAGGGATCATAAAAAGAACTCACTGTAAATGGTAATGTGCTCCATTATTATAATTATTATTAATGATACAAATTCTACAATTTTTTCAAGTCCCAGCTCATGTCTGGATCTCCATGATGACCTTCCCCAGCGCTCCGGGACAGAGGCTAGTCACATAATCTATACATATTGTCAAACATTTTTATACTTACTTCTTGAGTGCTATTTTTAACTCCTGGGCTTTATTATTAGTGTTTGAGGGCAGGGACAATATCTCCCACCTCTTTTAGATCAGGCATCTACCCTTAGCTTTATGGTAAAGATGCCCAGTAAACACTTGTAAATTGATAAGTCTCATATGTCACCATTCTACATACCTATTACCAGAAGAAGCTTAAGAAAAGTCAATAGGAAGGAATGTTAATTTGTTTTTAATTAGTTTTACTGTCTCTGTGATACAAGTTTTGTAGCCTGGAGAGAGGGCAGGCTGTTAAAAACTGTTTGTGGGATGACAAGCCCATTGAACTTATCTGAAAGGCTGATTTAGCAGTTCATGTGTTATAGGATATTTACATCAAGGATATTATTAAGCACAGACTTAAGTATTTAAATATGCAAAGCAGAATACAATAATTCATATAAGTTCTTTCCAACAACTCATCATGTGGAACAGACCACCTGCCCGCCCACAGGAAACCGTCAGGGTCAAACTTCAGAAGCCACATCTTCACACTGTTCCTGGGATCTCTGAGCCACAAGGTGTGTCACCTATTCAAAAAAGATGTTAATGGAATTAAGTTCTGAGCTATTATGGTCGGCAAGCAATAACTCTTATGAGCAAAAGCAAAGCTAAGGCAATAAGAACCAAAATTAAGCAGATACAACAAATAGTTATCATGCTATTGACATCATTATACATGTTCAGGGTATCCAGTGAGTTTCTTTTCTCCGAGATACTTGTCCTGCAAGATGGATAGAGGTACCTTGGTCACGGCCTGATCATCTAACAGCCATGCATCTCAGACACATGATTTATGAAGTGCTGAGAATGTTCTCTCAATGAGTTATGCTAAGATGCTAAATTGTTTCTTCAGGGTCACCAGTACAAATCCAAAATGCTATTGCCATTGGGTATGACAGTCCACAAAGTAATATGAGCCTATCATTTCACAAACCTGCAAAGGAAGATTTGCACTCCCCAAAAGTGCCCAAATGTGGAAGTCTATCAGTGTTAGAATCTGACATCGTGTCAGCATTTTCATCTCCTGTGAGCAGAGAGAACTGAGAAGGTTCTACAAAGAGAATCCTCCTGTCCCCTTATCTCCTGTGTTCTGGTCTGAAGTGTAGACCATCCGCCATGTTCCCTAACATGGATTTTTCAAAAACACCAGGATTCTCAGGGAATGTTACAACCTGTGAAATCATGTATGTAACGTGTCTGATTCATTATAAGAACTCACCGAATGTTAATTCACTTCTCTCTGTCCTTCTCCCTAAAGAAACCAGAAATTAGGAATAAGAATGTGCCACCAAACCCAAGAGAGCAGTGACAGAGACTACAGATCACTTCATCAAATGCTTCCTCCATCCCACCAGCCACGTGTGGGACAGAGGGCAAGAGGAAACCCAGGCACGTCTGTTGCCACTGGAGATGGGAACACACATCTTTGAAAGTCTGTGCTGTGAAGAGATTCTCCCAGATTAATAGATCCTAATCTTCCCAAGAGGTTCAGGTTATCCCTAGGCAGATGACACACCCTATTGAGAGTGTTCATGTGACCATCAGGAAATGGAATTTTAGCATCTCTTTCTTTCACCAGAGCATGAGGGGTTTGCAATGTGATTGAATGCAGCCTTTGACCATTCACGGTTGTGCGTGTGACAACCTCTAAATCACCCACTATGTATGCTGTAGGGAAGCAAAATTTGCCACCCCAAAATATGCCTTTTTGGCCTGAGGATTAATTTAGGCTGATTATTTTTAAGAAACAGAAGACTCAGGAGCTCTGACCTTCCCCATAATTTCCTAAAAGAATTTAGATAGAAGGCCTGTTCCTGGAATAGAGCTGTCACTAGAGGGATCTGCAGAGAGTAAGGGCTAAGTGTAGTGGGGAAGCTCAGCAGGGCCTGGGGATCAGAGTCCACTCTGTATCCCACTGTCTCTGGATGGCCCAGCAAACATTCATTTACCAAACATTCGCTTTACTAACTCCATGTGAATTGCTTTCCTCCCCTTCCAAATCCCAAACCCCTATCCCCAACATTTTCTTTCGTCTTTAGCCGAAGGTAGTATTGAAGGGGAGGGCTTTGGCCAACATTGTGGTGAGTTATCCCATTTTCCTGGGTCTCTTCCATGTATACTTGTTATTAAACTTTTGTTTGATTTTTCTCCTGCTAATCTGTTCCATGTCAATTTCATTCTTGGACCAGCCAGAAGAACCTAGAAGGGTGGAGGAAAACTTCCTCCCCAACAATGCAGTCACGCCCATGCAGGCGGCCAGGCCAACCACGCTGCCCAGAGCTGGGACCAGAACAGACCTCCAGCACCTCCTTGATTAAGGAACTTTGCAGAGTTAATTAAAAATCAGAAACAATGGGACTGATTTCACAAATCAATATATCGTTGTTGTTTTTGCTTATGCCTGAGAGGTGAAATTCTAACCATGGGCAAGTCAAAACACTCTCTACATAAATTAAGTACAATTATGTCTGACTGCAGATACAGAAATATCAAGTATAAATAGCTGTGAGATCTTAAGATGAAAGGTCCAGTTCTCTTTGCTGTTTGTGATGTGATTTTGCAGGAATCCCATGTTACTGCCCTTTTCCTCTTTTGGCCTGTACCTTCCTCTTCTCCCATCAGAGGAAATGGAGCTGGAAGGAGTGCTCAGAGCCTTTGTCTCTGGTTTGCCAGAAGGGAAGGAAAAAAAAGAATGGAAAGGAGACTCTGGGTTGAGCTTTGAAATTTAAAGATTACTTAGAATAAGCCCTTAAAGCCCAAACTTCAGATAACGAGCAATTACTACAGATAACGAGCTGTGTCAGAATGACTTCTTGTACCTGCCATACAAATGTCCAGAGTTTTAATGATTGTTTTGGCTTCATTTACTCAAGGGTCTTGGAATTCTTTAACATGAAAGGCCCCAGGAGACAGAAAGGGATTAAATGACAGGCTTTCCATGTTATTATCCTCCCACAGAGACACCTGCAACCTGGAAGGCAAACGTGAGTCTCCAGCCTGAAGCACTCAGGTGAGTTGTAGTTTTTGCTGCTTCAGAAAAGTTCTCCAGGAGTGACCAACAGCACCAAGAAAAAAGGGCAGCAGAGAGAGTAACAGCACTTATAACACTAATAGCATGGGGGAGACTTACTTGTCACCAGGGGCTCTCCTCAGCACCTTTAATTCCATCCTGACGACAGCAATATGATTTTACATTTTCCAGATGAGGAAACTGAGGTACGGAGATTAAGTAACTTGCTCGAGTTTAGACATCTTATAAGTGGTACAAGACAGGATTTGAATCTAAGTCTGAGTCTGGAAAGTAAGCGTTGACAGAAAGTCAGCCAAAACTATTTAATCCTGTGCATTTCGTAAAAGGCTTGACCAGCTCAGGTGACCCTGGGCCCCTGTTCCTCCTTCTGCACCTGTAGTCTCATCACTGATGCCTGCCAACCCTTGCCCGCCATGTCCAAGAAAGCACGTGGAAGGAAGCTCAGGAAAATAAGAGGGTATCTGCTGAGCATCTGTTCCTCGGGTCTGTCTAAGAAGCTGCTGTGTCAGGCCGGGTTGAGAGATCTAATAGCTACAGGCAGAAGGAGAACTGCTTTTGGCTCCGGGCAGACACTTTCAAATACAGACAAAGTGGAGCTCTTTCAGAAGAGCAGCCCGGAGGGCAAAAGACCCAGAGGCTACACCAAATAAGGAATTGCTGAAGGAACTAGAGAGATTTAGCCTGAGGAAGAAAAGACTCAGTAGACGGGAGAACTATCTTCAAACATCAATCTGTTCTTGTGGGAAGAAGGATGAGGTCCTGCCTGATGGCTCAATGGAGAGAATCTACACAAAGGCAAAGAAGCTGATTTCAGCTAATGCTCAGAGCTGTCCAGAGACTGCTGCACTGCTGAAACCGAGCAGGACCCTGTGGGGCCCTCCTGGGTACAAAAGACTTTCCATGTCTCAGTTTCTTGTTTGTAGGGGAAAGACTTCAGCCTCCTACCTTCTCTGCATTCCAAAGGGCAAATTCAAGCAGTTACTAATTATGGAAGTAAGGGAGTATGGAAACAAAGGAGAAGCAGTCAAGAAACAATAGTGCAACGATGGGGCAGGATCCAGGCCCTCCTCAAGGGATATGCATAAAAATATCTTTGAGTCCTTCTGCAGGAACTAAGGATCCCGCCCAGGAGGAGGATAGTAACTTCAGGCTGAGCACAAGTGCAAGATCCCTAGAGTACCACCCTGTTACCTCACCACCAACCAATCAGAAGAAAGTCACACACCCTGCAGCCCTCACTCCAAATGTTGCCTATAAAAACTCTGCTCCAAAAACCATTGCAGAGTTCAGGTTTTTTTGAGCACCAGCTGCCCATTCTCCTTGCTTGGCCCTGCAATAAAACTTTCTCTGATCCAAACTCTGACATTTTGGTTTGCTTGGCCTCACCATGCGTCAACACACAAACTTGCATTCAACAACACTGCCTAGTCTTAGTAAAGGTACTTAAGTACAAACTAGAAGACCACTGGCATCCTCGTCAGTAATGCATCCTTCCACTCTCAAATGAGTCCTGGTTTGGGTCTAATTGCTACCAGAAGGGGGACCCCTTCCAGGGCCCAAGAGTGGGGTCTTGTCTAACACTCGGAAGTGAATTATCTGAGGAGACACATGTACTGACAAAGCAAAAGACTTTATTGGGAAGGTGCGCCCAGGGAGAGAGCAGTGGGGTAAGAGAACCCAGGAGAACTGCTCTGCCACGTGGCTCACAGTCTCAGGCTTTATGGTAGTGCGGTTAGTCTTCCTGGTTGTCTCTGGCCAATCATCTTGCCCATGCCCATATTTGGTCCAATTCAAGACCCTTCCTGGTGGTGCACACCTCTCTCAGTCAAGATGGTTTCCAGCGCAAGGGTTTCTGGAAGGTTGGCAGGACATATTATGGGCTGGCGTCTCCTCCCTCCTTTTGGCCCCTCCCGAATTCTCCTGGCTGGTTTCCCAGCAGCAGCATCATGTTCCTTATCAGGACCTCCTGTTGTGAGACAGCTCACGCAAGCAGTTATCATCGCGCCTGGCCAAGGCAGGCAGTTTCAGTCAATGGTTCCCTAACAAAATTACTGGTCACCAGAAGGAGGGAACAGAGCCCTTTGGCTCCCAGATAACTTGGGCAGGTTCCAAAACATTTCCAAGCTGTAATTTTTAAATCTGCATATACAAGATTTTTTGAGATAATAATCCTATGAATGATTTGTACCTACAGCGATTATACTTCGTACCTACTTTTCCAACATTTCCATTGTGGGAATGGAGCCTATTCCTTCACAGGCTTGCTCCACTTTCCTCTTTTTGTGAGTCCGCTGCCAGCAGAGAAAACAGTCCTGGAATGTTGTGCTGAATGGAAACGGCAGGAAAGCACTGTTTGACTTGGAATTCCGTAACATGTGGTAGACAGGGTAGAGGACAGACTGGGCTCTCTGAACAGGGTGTTCTTTGGGGTCTAGGGAACTTGGTGAAAGAATCTAAGTTCAAAACAAATGGGAGGGAAGAGCAGAAGGGATGAGCAGGGACCAGCCTGGTGTCCCGATGTGCCTGGCGGAAAACAACGTTTGGGATACAGTTGCCTTTGCCACACGGCAGCACTGCTTTGTTTTCCTTTGTGCCTTTTATTTTCTTAAGAAAATACATCACAAGCCTAGGGACTAAAATAGTAATATTTAATTATAGTGTATAGGGAGGGAGGAATTAAGAGAAAAAACAAGCAAAAAAGACAGAGTGAAAGACAGACTTATAAGAGACCTCAGTGAAAGAACATCACGTAGGAAGATGAAGTAAATAGATTTGTGTACAGTCTGGGTGCCAGGTCAGTGCTGCCTCAATCAGGGGTCTAGAGCAGAAGCTCGCTCAAGCTTCCTTCTAGTTCATGATACTTTGTTTATTGCAAAGAGGAATTTCAACTCCATGCAGTGTGAGAGAGCAGGGAGCATGTAGCTGGAGCCACCTTGTCCCTTAAATCCCCTCATCTCTTTGAGCCCCCAGGTCCACATGTGTCCACATGAAACTCTTAGGACAGCGGTTTCCAAGGCCTCTACCGACTCTGAAGTTCAGTGATTCTGTGATTAAATTGTAAAGGAAGTTATAATTGCCCTGGAAATGTCTTTCTCCGGGTAAAGTGAGAAGTGGAGGGAGTAGCAGGAAGGGAATTTGTTCATGAGTGTCTTGGAGTATTTGTAAAAAGGAACAGAGCAGATGAGAAATGTAAGCAGGGAAGCCTCTAGACTTTTCCAGAGGATCAATTACCTCTGTCTACTCACGTCTGATGATTACCAATGCGAGGGGCAAAAGCAATCTCAGATATACCCCTCTCTTCTGGAAATTTCCTCAAAAAATGAGGTGATGGGTAGTAATGGTCACAACCGATAATGTCCCTTCTCCTGAGGGACCTGGGGAGACATAATTGACCTATGGCGCATCAGCCAACGATTTTGTCATTGGCCAGGTCAAGTGTCACACTCCAAGGATGAGGTGTACACGTGGGTCACTCAACCCCAAGAGTTAAAGCAAAGACTCTGGAAGGAGAAGTCTGGAAAAATGTGGAAATACTTATAGAAGACTCTGGAAGCACCAGGAAGCCGGAACAGTGGGGCAATGGTTACCCTCCCACAAAGAAATTCTGTTCTGGGGTCCTCGACTGCACACCAAATACAGCCAGTTGCTGTCTAAATGTCTGCTCGTGGCCGCAGGCAACTCTGGGCAGAACAGTGACTGGTCAGTGCTGACAAATGAGTGCTGGAGCTGGGGGAACAGATTCATGCACACCTCCTGCTTCTGGAGAGCCAGGTTTGGGCCCTGGTGGCTTTGGAGAAATTGACAGCACAGTCTGTGAGCTGGAGGATGAGGGCCACTAAGCGGGCACAGCCCCTGAAGCGCTCTGGACAGCAGCCTCTCCTGGAAGCCAGTGGAGTGAGTACTCAGTGCTTCAGATGTAGCTGACTGTCATCTCTGGGCAAGAAGCCACCAAAAGGTGCCCGTGGGGGGGGTGACATCATAATAGTACCTGTGTGTACCCAATCCCGTGTATCAGTGTGCATAGCTTTTACGTATGCCTTCTCATCGGTGCTTAGGACAACCCCGTGAAGCAAATAGAACTGATATTATCACCCCATTTTACCTTCTTTTATATTTTTTAAAATTAATTTTTATTGGAGTATAGTGGCTTTACAATGTTGTGTTGGTTTCTACTGTACAGCAAAGTGAATCAGCTATACGTATACATATATCCCCTCTTTTTTTGGATTTCCTTTCCATTTAGGTCACCACAGAGCACTGAGTAGAGTTCCCTGCGCTATACAGTAACTTCTCAACCCCTGTTTTAAAAATGAGAAAATTGAGGCTCAAAGTGACCTAATGACACACTCCAGCTCCCACAGCTAGGAAGTATCAGAGCCTAGACTTTGGTGTCTAAATTAATGTAAGCCACCACTTCAAAAGAGAAAGAAAGGAGCCATAACCAGCCCTCTGGGCTTTGCTTCAGAATTTACTTTCATTCATACCGCTGTGGATGTAAGCCCCAGGGAGAAAAGCATGTGCGCACTCCTGAATAAGAGGCTCCCAATCCTGGCAAATCATTAGCATCTCCCCTGCTACATGTCCCCTGCACGCAATGCCCCAGAATCACACTGGGTGGAAATGTGAACCATTCCTGCCATGCCCCAACACCGATTAGTACTTAATGTATTGAACACCCACGCCGTCCTCACCAGGGCCCACCCAGCTCAATGGCCACCGAGAAAATGCTGTCTTTATTCTCAAGGAATTTACAGTCTTAGGAAGTAGAAGATGCATATCGAGTTACACATGGAGCAAAAGTCTTCACAAAATGCCGGGATTAGTAGAAATACCTGAAGTCGAAATATAGGTGGACAATGTCTCAACTGGGGAAAAATCATTAGGGCTTGGTCGTACTTCTATGTCTAAAGCTAATTGCCCGAACAAGCATATTTGCCTTTGCTCACTGTCATTAATAAATAAAAATGCATTTGCATATTTCACAGGCATGCTTCGATTTTGCGAGCCTTGTACCAACTACTACTGCTACTGTCAGTAAGATGATGCACAGTTCCTTTTAACCTTTTAAATCCCTTGTATGCCAATTATGACTCAATATAATCAGAGCTTCTACGAATGAGATGTTTACTCTATGCCTGGCACTATTAAATACTTTGTACTTGTTATCTCGTTTAATTTCCTCTAAGACCCTGTGAAGTAGCTGCTACTATCTCCACAGTTCAGACACAGAAACTAGACTAGATTTTGAACTTTGAACTAGACTAGTTCAGAGTTCTCTAAGTGGAAAAAGTAGATTAGAACCAAGATGTGTCTAAATCCAAAGTTCTTAAGAAGTTCACATTTCCTCATTTTAGCTTTACGACATCCTCATGAAATAAGTAGGAAAGATTTTATTAACCCCATTCTAGAGATGAGGAAACAGATTTCTTCAAAGTTTCAATGACTTAACCTAAGAGTTTTGGCACTAACCCTGCAATTCCATTCTACCTACCATCCATCCCGGCATCTTTATATAGTGCCAGCAACTACTTACGTCAAGAGGGAAAGCCAGAATATTATAATTGGCTTGGAGACTGAAGTAACAGCTGCATTTTTTAACCATGCATTTTTTAAACTGTTCTTTGCCACATGGGTAATATCACCTCCAAATGTTCAAATTCTACCCGTTACCCAGTAGAGAATGCAGATGGTTTAGAATCTTCACAGCCAAGATAGAAATGACCTACATTCAAGAAAACTCCTGTCCTGGACTCTCTCAAAGTCACATGATACCAGAGACAGTTGGAAACCTAAGCAGACTTAGTTATGTTGGAATCACTGATGACTTCACCAACTCCAAATTCCACCGGAATTCCTGTCCGCGAGCCCTGTCAATTCTGTTTGCCTCCATGGAGATTCACCTTCTCTGAACTTCTGCCATATTTGCTAATCACCCCAGTAAGTTGGGCAAAATGTGTGTCCAGGCCGTGCTTGCATAGAACTCCCCTTAGATCTGCCAATCCTACCACAACTTATCAGAAAGTCATGAATCACCATCTGTAAAGTCACATCCTCAAGGTCATCCTCATCAGTAAAATAATATTAATAAACCTACCTGGTTGCATTATGGGCATTAAATGAGACAATGAACCAAATTAATGATGAGGAGTTTAAGTGCATTAAATTTTATTAAGGGGAGTATGACTAATAAGTACATGCAATTGGATTTCTTTTTAAATTCTGAATTAGATCCTTTCTCAGTCAAATAATGATTTAAGAAAGAAAAAGACAAGAGGTAGGATTATTCATATAGTCAATTTGGATCACCTTGTGCCTGTGATATCTGGATGGATCAGAGAGAGATGGCAAGGTTGGGAACCACCTACCTTTCCGTATTAGAGGAAGGAAAGGCTTGCATGATGAGGTTGTATTTCGCAGACCTTTACTCTCAGTATCCCTACATATTCTATTTTTCTATGTTGTAAATTAAAAGCAATAAGGCTCAGGGAGGACACACCTTCCTGAAAGAATATGTAATGGGCTGGAGGGTGAGGACAGAAGTTGAAGAAAGTTCAGTTTCTACCACTGTGTTAGTTTCCTAAGACTCCTCTAACAAATTAACACAAAGCTTGAGAGCCTAAAACAGCAGAAATTTACTTTCCCAGATTTCTGGAGGCCACGAGTCTGAAGGTTGTTTCACTAGGCCAAAATCAGGATGTCAGGGGCCCACGCTCCTTCTGGAGCCTCAGGGGAGAATCCTCCCCTGCCTCTTCCAACTCCTGGTGTGACTGCCAGCATTCCTTGGCTTGTGGGACATCACTCCAGTCTCTGCATCCATGGTCACGTTGTCTCCTCTTCTCTTTGTGTCTAATCTCCCTCTACTCCCTCTTATAAGGATACATGTGATTGCATTTAGGGCCCCCCTGATGATCCAAGGTCATCTCCCTATCTCAAGGTCCTTAACTTCATCATACCTGAAAAGTCCTTTTTTAGCATATTAGGTGATATTCACAGGTTCCAGAGATTAGGATATCTAATATCCTCTTTTGCGGGGAGGAGTGCATTTTGAGGATATCACAACCACTTTATCTGCTCAACACCGCCCCCAGCACTGTTTACACCACTTTCGCCAGATCTTGGAGCTGCTGCTGACGAGGACTCTCCTTGACTTGAAGAGGTTTTTCTCCAGACCACCACACAAAAGTCTCAGATACTACGACAAGCTGGGTTCACTCAATCCATTTCAAGTCTGCAAATGATAACTGAGCAAGTGCACTGTGGGGACTTCAGAGATGAGTAAGGTTTGTTCTTTGCCCCTAGGAATGAACCAGGTGAACTAGAAGAAACTGCGGTTCCACTTTCCTTTATGAACGATAACACGATAAACGCGAGATGGATAAGAACGAAGACCAGGAGCCACACGGGGACAAAAGTCCTGGTCCCGGAAGGATTTCATGCCAGCTCTGGATGTGTTCACAACTATTCTGTAAGCATAGCTGAGAACTGTTTAGGAGTCTCTAGACACTTTTAGTATTTTTTGGAGGGGTGAGGGCAGGGGACAGAAGTAATTTAAAATTCATGGGAAAATTGCAGTACAAATAATACAAAGAACTGTTATCCTTCCCCCAATTTATCTATTGTTACAACTTTACCTCATTTGCTGTATCATTTGTGCCCTCTCCCATTCTCTCTCTCACAGATAGATAAATTTTTCTGAACCTTCTGATAATAAATTGCTCACATCAGGGCCCATTGCTCCTAAACACGTTACTGTTTATTTAGTAAGAATAGGGATATTTTCTCACACAATCATAATGCAATTATCAACTTTAGTAAACAGTTAGCACTAATACAATACTTTTATTTAGTCAATTGGTATAAATTGACTCAATAAAATCCTTTATCTTTAGTTTTCTTCCTCCCTCAGTACAGAATCCAGCCTAGGATCAGGTATTTCATTCAGTTGTCATGTGCCTTTTTTTTTTTTTAACATCTTTATTAGAGTATAACTGCTTTACAATGGTGTGTTAGTTTCTGCTTTATGATAAAGTGAATCAGCTATACATATACATATACCCCCATATCTCCTCCCTCTTGCATCTCCCTCATACCCTCCGTATCCCACCCCTCCAGGTAGTCACAAAGCACCGAGCTGATCGCCCTGTGCTATGCGGCTGCTTCCCACTAGCTATCTATTTTACATTTGGTAGTATATATAAGTCCGTGCCACTCTCTCACTTCGTCCCAGCTTACCCTTCCCCCTCCCAGTGTCCTCAAGTCCATTCTCTACGTCTGCGTCTTTATTCCTGTCCTGCCCCTAGGTTCTTCATAACCACTTTTTTTTTTTTAGATTCCATATATATGTGTTAGCATATGGTATTTGTTTTTCTCTTTCTGACTTACTTCACTCTGTATGACAGACTCTAGGTCCATCCACCTCACTACAAATAATTCGATTTCGTTTCTTTTTATGGCTGAGTAATGTTCCACTGTATATCTGTGCCACATCTTCTTTATCTATTCATCTGTCGATAGACACTTAGGCTGCTTCCATGTCCTGGCTATTGTAAATAGTGCTGCAATGTCATGTGTCTTTAATTCCTTTAATCTGAAATATTTCCCTAGCTTTTCTTTGATTTTTGTGACATTGACATTTTTTAGGAACACAGTCCAACTTTTTAAAATAGAATGTTATATATTTATTTGTTTATCTATCTGCCTACCTATTTATTAGTAGGGACTTATTAATTCCTACTTTTTTCAATGGTTTATTATTCAATGCTATACTTAATTATTTTGGTGCTCAAACTGTACCAGATTTAACCAGTAGAAATCCCTTCAAGGTGGTTCCTGTGTCCTTGTGAATGCCCCTCATCATTTTTTTTTCATGCATTTCTTTACTTTCTGGTCAAATGTTCCAAGCTCATCACGTACCTACCTTGTCCTAGCTCCGGAACTGGCCATTTCTTTGAGGAGCTTTTGGAATTAGAGGCCAAGATTTGAGTTGTAGGTGCTCATTGCTACTGGGGTGTCTCTGATTCTAGGCCCCTTCAGTAGACAAAGCTAGAAAAAATATGCATGTGTTTATATACATACATACAAACATAATACCATATACATATTATATATACGTACACATGCACAATACATATACATGTATACATATTTATGTGCACATGTGCACATACATATGCATATGTGTGTGTTGTATATGTATACATACATATGCATATGTGTGTATGTGTGTATACATGAAATCATGAGTTCACATTGATGCCTCTAATTCCAATCCAGCCCCACAGGGTTCCTTCTTGCCTTCCCCATTCCACATTTTGATATCCATTTCCCATATGGGACTTCTCACTCCCAATAGCATTAACACATTTCTTCATTTGCCCAATGCCACAGTACATTTAAAATAGTTTCCAAATTTCTTGACACATCTTACCATGAGATGAATAAGATTATATACTAAGAAGAGTTCGGGAGTTGATTACAATTCTCCTCCACTCAACCTCAGCCAAGACAGAAGATAAATAGTCAAACAACATGTTCCTGAGTTACTTAGATTTGTTCTTTCTTTTGTGTGGTTGAAATACAATTGGATCCATTCGTCTCAGTGTGTTTTGTTTTAGGCTTTTCTTTCCCTTCCCATCTTGTTTTAATTTTATTTTTGAATATGTGGAAGATTAACATGCTTCCAAAAGTCAAACTATACAAAAAGTATTATTCACGTAGAAGTGTCACTCCCTCCTGAATCACTTCCATCCCCTCCCTCTGGTAAGTAATCAAGTTTATTGCTTTCTGATTTATCTTTCCTGTGTTTCTTTTGGTAACAATAAGATATATGTATGTTTCATTTCCGTTCCCTTTTTACACAAAAGATGGCATACTATATATCCTCTTCTGTGCTTTCCATTTTTTCAGCTAGTATTTCCTGAAAATCATTTGATACTAGTTCAGAGAAAACTCCCTTACTTTGTTTTTTGGGTTTTCTTCATACGGCTGCACAGTACCCCACTGCATGTATATACCATATTTTATTCAACCCATCTCCTATGCCTGGAGATATAGGTAGTTTCCAATATTTTACAATGACAAAAAATGCCGCCGTGAATAACTTTGTGCATATATATTTTCATACTGTGGGAGGTGCACCTTCAGGGTAAATTCCTAGAAGTTGGATTTCTGTGGTCAAGGGATAAAGCACATGCAATTTTGTTAAATACTGTCAAATTCTCCTCCACAGGGGTGGTATCATTTTGGATTCCTGCCAGCCATGAATGAAAGGACCTGTTTCCTCACAGCCTCATCAACAGAGTATACTGTCAAGCTTTATAGTTTTGCCAATCTGACAGGTAAGAAATGATTTCTTTATAGTTTTAATTTGCATGGCTCTTAAATGAAGTTGAACATCTTTTCATATGTTTAGGACCATTTATATTTCTCTTTTTGTGAACCATCTATTTCTGAATTTTGCGCTTTTCTATAGGAATTTTGGCCCTTTTCCCCCCTTAATTTTTAAAATTACTCTCTATATTAGGGATATTAGTCTTTTATCTGTCATATGTGTTACAAATATTTTCTCCCAGTTTGTTTTGTTTGTTTGGTTTTTTAGTGTAGTCAAACTTATCAATCTTTTCTTGTCTAGTATCTGGATTTTCAGATCATTAGGAAGCCTTTATTTACACCCAAGTTGTAGAGGAATTTACCCATGCTTTCTTCTGGTACTTGTATAATTTCATTTTTGCATTCAGATCTCTAGTTCATTTCGAGTTTGTTCTTATATAGGGTACAAAAATGAATCCAATTTATATTTTTCTAAATGGCTATCAGTTTGTGCCAACACCATTTGTTAAAAGATCATCTTTGCCCCAGTGATTATAGATATCACCCTTGTCAGATACTGGATGTCTACTTGTAGCTGTGTTTATTTCTGGACTTTCTCTTCTATTCCACTGGTCTGTTTGTCTAGCCATGCACCGGTAAATACCATATTGTTTTAGTTACAGAGGCTTAGCATCCTTTAATATGTTAGGGTTAATGCCCCCTCAGAGCTCCTTCTTTCCAGTGTTTTCCTAGCTAGTCTTGGGCATTTGTTTTTTCACAGGAACTTTAATATCAATCTGTCTCTTTTTAAATGCTCATTGGTATTCATATTAGGGTTCCACTACATTTATAAATTAACTTAGGGAGAACTGACATCTTGATCAAATTGAGACATTCTGAGAACGAGGCATGTTATTCCTTTTGTTCAAGTTATTGGTACTTTGAGATCTGATGTTCTCTCTTGGACATTTACTTAGGTATCTTAGCTCATTAAATCAAATAATATTTATTGAGCAGCTATTACGCCCTTAACGCTATATTAAGCACAATAAAAGTAAAGAAGTAGGTCTGTCCTCCAGCAGTTTAGAATCTCATGAGAGAGACAGGCTAACACACCTGAAGCATAGCAAGCAGCTCAAAAGCTCACGGAAAGAAGCTCCCCACAGTGTGCAGCTGGACCATCCATGCTATGCAAGCTCAAAGGAGAGGGAGAGAAACGAGGGCTAGAATAACAAGGCAAGACTTTTGGCTGAATCGAGGCTGGAATCGTGTGCCCTGAAGGTCATGTAGGATTTACGTGGGGTGACAAGGAAGAAAAAGGAGTCCCAGTGAGGAGCACCCAAGTAAAAGCTCAGAGGTGGACTGAGCGTGACACTTCACAGGGCAGAAAGTCCCCAGCCAGACCCTTGGCTGGAAAACTCTCTTCAAGCCTCAGAGTTACGTCTCAGTGTTAACAGCCCCCAAATCCTCATTATGTACTTATTAAAATAATATTAGTGAACATCTACTAGTTTCCAGATACTAGTCCTTTAGAGTGCTAATTTCTGTACATCACTAACTTTTCTGGGAATGGTCTAGAGCTGAGCTGTCCAGTAGCCCTGTTAAGCCACATGCAGATACGCAGTCCTCAGAGTCCTCGGCGGAGTGCAACTGAGGCACTGGATTTCTAATTTTATTTCATTTTAATTTAAATTTTAAAAATGGAAGCAGGATTGCCCTGGCGGTCCAGTGGTTAAGACTCCGAGCTTCCAGTGCAGGGGGGATGGGTTCAATCCTTGGTCGGGGAACTAAATCTTGCATGCCACAAGGTGCGGCCAGAAATAGTAAACAAATAAATATAAATAAATAAATAAAAATGGAAACAGTGTAAATTATTTTTCCATTGAACCCAACTTTATCGTTTGGGGGAGGGCTGCATTTGACTTTGACGACAGCACCGCATAAGATATCATTGTTGTATTGCAGGGTGTGTGTCCATTTTACTTTTTTTAATGTGGCTACTAGAAAATTTTTAGTTATGTCATATCTCATTTCTCTTTGTCAGCACTGGTCTAGGGTCTTACAGCCCCATGTGGTCTGGTCACTTTCACGTGGGAGCCATCCCCAACCTTCAGAATCTGATCGTTTACTAAGATGCCCAGGTGATTCTTATGCATAGTAATCAAAGCACTGATCCAGATGACAGAGGAGACACCCAGGCCTCTGATAGGTAACCCCAGAGTGGCCCCAGTCCTTCTGAGAGTGGGGGGATGAGGCAGAGGGAGCAGCAGGGACACCCCTGCTGCCACTGTGATGTCACAGAGGCAGCCTCCTGTGTCAGCCAGCCCCACCTACATGGGTGTCCTGGCCGCAGGATATCCTCTTCATCATCTCCAGCCCACCTCACACCACCTGACCCCTCTGCTGGCAAGAGGGGCCTTGATTCATCTTCAACTCCATACTCATCCCATGCAACCGATTAAAACAGAGCAGAAGAAACACTGAAACCCCTTTGCCTCAGAACTTCAAAAGTGAATGAGCAATTCCTCTCAGCTGACTCAAAATGTTTGTCTCACCCAGAAGGTAGGTACCTCGAATTCTGAAATCTCAGGACTATCTCATGTATAGTACTCTTAATGTTGGATTGGAAATATTGGTAATTATACAAATTCATCAATTTATTTCACACGCTCAGGGTAAGGAGCTTGAGAACACGTGGTAGGATTATCCGAAATGCAGTAAAAATTTGTTACTCAAGCCCAGGTTTTATTGATAAACCTGGTGATGTCCCTACCTTGGCCTCTTGTCTTCTCATCACCTTCTATTAAAACTTCCATTTCTTCCTCCTTTGACTCTTATCATACTTTCCCTCTCTGCTCCCAGGGCAGCTTAGCGTCTTCTAGCTCTTCTTTTTTCCTCTCCATCTGTATGATTCCTGTTACAAAATCTGGTCCCCAGTAGAAGGCCCAACGACCATGGCAGCGATAAAGATGTGCATCACTCTAGTGAACAGAAAGAGACGATGAGGCACCGCATGGTCCCACTGAAAGCCAGCTCTGATTGGAAATCTGCTGGAACTAAGGAGGACAGCATGACCTCAGGTTCTTTCTGGTCTCAAAGAATCTGCAGAGATGCTTCCAGACCCAGAAAGACACTCACAGCCAGCAAAGATGTCTTGGCTTGTTTAGGGTAGAATCCACATCTGGAAGGGACTTGCCTCCCATTTTGAGAAAGTTGGGAACTACCAAATTGCAGCTCTCAGGGTTACTAAAAAAAAAAAAGGCAACGTTCATTCTCCTATATCCTGCCTTTCTCAGGAAAGAAAAATGAAGCTTACAATTAGCCAGAGAAATAAAACACACAGAGCAATGTGGTGTGCTGTTCAAGGTCTGGAATTTAGGGATCTCAGAAGAAAGGATAGGACTGGTTCTAGGAAAGAGACCCTTCTGGGGCCGCGGGGAAGAGCTCATGGTGGGCTCAGTCCGCTTGCCTGGTTCAGAAGCTCCCTAAGTGAATAGATCACAAATAAGAGAACCCTCAGAAGTGGATAGGCATAGGACAGGAAAGCCAGCCACAGTGAAAAAACATTTTGTTGGTTTATGAGGAGAGATACAGAGGAAATATGGGAGAGTCTGTTTATCGGTATAAATCCGCGAAGTTTAAAGTACGCAATCCATCGCCTCATTCTGTGTGCGTTCTCATAACTGGGCCTCAATCTGGGCGATGGTTAAGGTGACTGGGCCTCCCCTTTGCTGCAGGGCGGCCAGGCCATGGCTCAGGACGTTTCCAATATTTACGGGCGGTGTGGCCTTGAGCAAGTCAGACTCTGGGAATCTGACTCGCGTCTAGAACGGAGCAGCCGCCTCTCCTTCGGGCTGGTTGTGAAGATTAAACGTCTGTGGAGGGACTGGTAAGCCGTCCAGGACACGGACGGGGTCCTTCCTCTTCCTTTCCACGTTCACTCCACCGCTTTTGATCTTCACAGCAGAACCGTGAAGGTCAAACTCTTTCTAAATCGCCTCTGAGAAAACAGTCGCTCGGGGAGATTAGAGAACTTGGCCAAAATCTTTAGCCCCGTCCTGGGGTCGTGGGTGGAGCAGTGACTGGAACTCTGATCCGCTGAGGGTTCGTGGCCCCGAAGTTCAGCCTCTTGGACCCACGAAATGAGGCAAAGGCACGGCCTTCCTGCAGAACTGGAGCCGGGAGAGTAAGTTCAGGGGAAGGGCAGGGGGCGGGGAAAGCCTTGACTCTGGATTCCACGGCACCCGGCTCCTCCCGACCCTCGGCCCACCAGGCTGCGTTCGGAATTCAGGGGATGGGCAGGGTCTCCGCACTCCCTCCGCCCGCCCCGCCTGGGAGGGACCCCGGGACTCCGCTCCCGTCCCCGCAGGAAGATGGAGAGCCCGAAGGGCCCTGGCGGGGCGCCCCACCCGCTCGGGACCTTCCGGGGCTCGGCCGCTGGGCGGAGCCTAGCCAAACAATTCAAAGCACGCGCCCGCGCGTCGCCATGGCAACGCGCGCCCGCTGCTAGGCGACCGGGAGGCGTAGTAAACCTTGGGCTGGGGTGTTACTCTGGGAGGGAGGGGGCTGCGGGGTGGCGGCGGTGACTAGCCTACGCTCGGGCCTCGCGGCTGCCAGGAGGACAAAGAGAGGGCAGGAGAGAAAGGGACGAGGGAGGCGCACGCGGGATGGAAACGGGGCAGCCCAGTGCTGCCAGCCCGGGGCCGCGCCCTAAGCACCCCTCGAGAGGCCTCTCGCGTTAGACCCCCGCCCCACCCGTCGGTCCCCGAGACCCACCCCCCCACCACCACCCTCACCCCCGCCCCAAGCAGGCCACGAGGGCTCTGTCACCCCAGCGTGAACGATTGCCCCACAGGATGTGCAGATGGGCTGCCCCCCTGATTCACTCCAGCTGCTTGCGGCATGGAAGAACGGCGGCTTCCTCTCCTGGAAATGACTGCATTAGCAAAAGCCCTCAAACAATTCCATTAAAAAGCGGAAAGGGAAAAGACACAGAGAGGAGAGGCCCCCAGATGCTTTTCTTTGGGCCTTCCCACTGCACAGAAGTAGGTGTTCCCAAAACTCCGGGACCCATGTTAGGAAGACAGGAGTCGTTTTTTATTCTGTGGGCCCCTAGGGTCATGTGGACATAAAGCATGGTTACATGAGAGTTAACCTGATGCTAGGAAATCCCAGAGCCCGGTATCCTAGAGTGGTGTTAGTATTTTGGATACTCGGCACGGGCATTTTAGTGGCACCAGTCTTCCCTTTAGGGCTGGGAGGCAGATAGCAAAAATGTCCTGTGCGAACCGTCTTTATCTTCGTTAGTAAATGAGTCACATGTCAGGCATTGAAGTAAAAATTGTAATTTAGAGCTTCGAAAGCTCGGACGGTTCAAGACATGTCAGCCGAAAGGGCTCCAGTCAGTGGGGAATCACCGAGCTTGGGAAAGGACATAACATTTCCAATCTGTCACTGGCTTGTGAGCAATCTGATTGTACCCTGGTGTCTGTGAACTGAAGGTAATACTGGTTCATGAGGTCACTGCTGTTTTCTGGGCTTGGCTGGTCAAACAGCAGGAGTGTTTCCACAGGTGGGAGGAAATGTATTGGCAGAGGGTCTGTGTGATGAAACGCTGGGTGCATCTGTATAGAAAGGCATAGGGTGTTTCTGTGGACCTGTGGACACTGCTCTTCTGTATGTGAAGCAGGAGGATTCGTGTTTCCTCTACAATAGAAGGCTGTTTGAACACTTTTCTTCATTATCTTATCTTCACCCATAGTCTTCCTAATTGTATTCTAATTGTATTCATGAGCCTGGTTTCCATTTCACACTTCATTCATTCATTCCATCCATTTGTGGCTGTTAGGGCTAGGCTCTGAGGATCAACAATGAGCAAAGCATAGTTGCTACTGTATCTAGAAACTTAGCCAAGTGGGCAGAACAGCCAAGTAAACCATATGATGAGTTACATGAGAGAGGCACACAGTAGAACACGCGCAGGAGCAGAGAATAGGGTGGTGTAGATCAGAGCCAGTGACAACCGAGAAACATTTACTTACTCTCCATTCCAGCCTTTTGTCTACTGAGTAACAGAAAGGAGTTAGTTAACAGGAACTGGGTCAGAAATCTGACACCTGGGAGAAGGACAGAGATACTACTATCTGTCCCAAACAAACCTCTCTTGGGACAAAATGCCAGAATGGATATATTAAAAAAAAAAAAAATGGGGATCCTGTAGCCCCAGGCTTGGACCTGAGGGAAGTGGTATGCTATACAATCTTCCACTGCTCAGCATCTCAGCGTTCTTACGCATTGTTTTAATCACTTGTAATCTTCAGCGTAGTCACAAAGCAAACTGAATTCCTGTTTACAAAGTAAATGTGGGTGTCCCAAGACCAGTTTCTCTTCATTCATACCTAGTAAATGTGGTTTTCCACAGTGCAGGGCGTGGTAACTTAAGAACTTAGCAAGACTAGGTTAGTCCCAGCCCTTGGCTTTGTGATGTCATAAATGTTCAGTTGCACATACATCCCTGTGAGGTCAATCCTGAGATGGTAATAGTCCAGCACACAAAAGTTCAATATTGTTTTTTTTTGTTTTGTTTCTTGTTTTTTTGCGGTACGCGGGCCTCTCACTGTCGCGGCCTCTCCCGTTGCGGAGCACAGGCTCCGGACGCGCAGGCTCAGCGGCCATGGCTCCCGGGCCCAGCCGCCCCGCAGCATGTGGGATCTTCCCGGACCGGGGCACGAACCCGCGTCCCCTGCATCGGCAGGCGGACTCCCAACCACTGTGGCACCAGGGAAGCCCTTCAATATTGTTTTGAGATGTGGAATCTTCTCGTCTGTCTTGAATCATGAGCTTCTGAGCCTAACCAAATTATATTTATGTGGCATTGACTAGTGACTACTTTTTCTGTCCTAAGAGAAGAAAGAGAAGAAAAAAAATATATTAACATGCCCAAATTACAATGAAAGGAAGTGAGTAGGATGCTGGGCTCTGATTTTTGTGGCCAGGCAGAGAAACTCATGTTTTGTCAAAAAGAGGAAATTAGACCTCGCGGCCCAGGGTCCTGGGGGAGGGAAGGGGGGTGGTCTCAGCACTGAGCACAGCTAGGCGGCAGCCAGCCAAGCACACACTAAGTGCACAGCCTCCTAAGGGGTAGATTCAGGCTTTGGGAAGGGCTAAAATAATTCGAGAGGCCCTCTTTAAGAAAAAGAACACAAAATGACAAGTACAAATTAGGTAACAGCATCTTGGAAGGGGCCTGAGTAAGTGGGGGACCACAAAGCTGAAGTTGCATCAGCTACACTCTCGAAATCCACCTCTAGACCTCCTCATGTGACCCACCTGAGACTCTGCCACTCCCATCCCCTTTTCCCTGGAGAAGGCACACTTCGGGCTATTAAGACACAGAGGGCACGGTTTATGAGCAGAGGCGATAAAAACCCAAAGAGCACTGTGCCAAACGGTGACTCAAGCGGGATATGAGAAGTGTCTCCAAGTATTTGAAGGGTGGAAGCAGAGCGAAGGGAAAAGAATTGCTCACTGTTCTGGGGTGGAAAGGGAATGAGGATACGATTAAGTAGAGAAAAATGTGAGCAAAACTCATCAGGAAACATTGGCTAACCGTGTTTTCTGTTACTGCGGAGCTGTATTTCCCATGGGAAGTATATGAGGACCTATTGAGTTACTGAAAACTAAAACTGGCCACCAAAAAAATGTGCCACAGCACACAGTCTTACAAGATGTCCTCAAGGGAGCAGCTGGATGGCCCCAGAGTTCGTTCTGAGCTCTGAATTCCAGAAGGCTGACGTACGGCTTCTATAGATTCGTGTGTGGGGAGGCCAAGGGAAGAACAAAGAGCAAGAGCCCCAGCCTGCCCAGCGGGCAGCCACCTCCACCCAGCTTTGCCAACTGGGTGGGGGGGAAGGTTGTGTCCGAAGAGGGAAAATATGGGGAGACAGCGCCACCCAGCGTTGAGATGAAAACTGCAGCCTACAGATCAACAGCCAATTCAGGGGTAAAAAGTGACCACAGGCATCCCTGCTCCCTTCCCCCAAAGGAGAGGGAGTTCTGTCACCGTGCAGAAAGGGCCATTTAGGTGATACAGACATCACGCCTGGACAGAAGTACATGTGTAAAACGTGCTGTTAAGAGTAGAGAACATACCCGGTGACAGACTCATTTGGCTGGAGTGTGGACCAATTCAAATGCCCCGAGGGAAGCCTGCCTTTGATTCCCTAAACCAGCTGCACAAACATAGGATGGGAAGACCATGACTTGGTTGGTGGCAAATCTGGATGAGGTGGCAGAAGGGCAGGGCAGGGTAGAGAGGCTTTCATTAAATGTCAACCCAAAGTGAATCAAAGAGGTGTGATTTTATGGTACATTAATCCCCTGGCTATATAGTTTTCAGTCTGTTCAGCTTTTTACTTGTTTTTTGGTCAGAGGGGCGGCTCCCAAGGTCCTCACATGCAGAACCGGAAACCAGGAGTCCATCCCTGGTTGGGTACCAAAATCCTTCTAAAATTACAGCTTCCTGGGCCTCACCCCAGAACCACGACGGCCGCTCAGGATGGAGCCCAGGAATCTGCATATCTTCCGAAGTTGCAAAGATGTTCTGGTGCTGTCAGAATTGAGACCTACTGCTCTTGAACAAGCAGCAGCCTTTGAAGACTTTGCGATCAAGGCAAACAATCAGAATGGGATATAGAAAACGTCATGGGAGGGGTAGAGTGTGACAAGGACAAAGAAAAGGGAACTGTTCTTAGGAAGCAACATTTTCAAAGAATGAGTGACTTTTATTAATCTTGATGAGAAGCAGATCACCAGGTAAAAGAGAAGACATTCCAAGAAGAAAGAGTATCTTCGTTTTTATTTTTTTAAGTTTTAGAAATCATTTTTTAAAAGCTAAAAAATTTTATCCCTTTGCCCAAAGATTGGGAGAGAAATGATAGATAGCTGTAGCATTGCTGACCCTGGGACTTATTTCTCTCCAACCCTCCTCCAACTGCATCCTCACCCCCAACCCTACCTAACACTCTGACGGTCTCAGGATGTTGTAATAATCCTTACTAATATCGCTAACTGGACAGTGGAGACCACCCACGACACCAGAAAGCCTTTTCATACCCATGGCTCCATGAGGCCCTGACACTGCAGGTCATAGAGCTTATTAAAGGGATGGAAAACCCAACACAAGGGAATGGGAGCTTTTGTAGTAATGGTGACTCTGGAATATTTTGTCTGCCATAAAATCAAGACCAGTCCATTCACACTAGTTACCTAGGGAATGGCAGTGAGATGGAAACTCAGTGATCAGGTACTCTTTAAAGAAATTTCCCTCTGCACATGCAGAGGTCCAGGTCCTTGCTTCTTATGCTGAATCCCAGATCCCCACTGGCAAGCTCTCCTGTGTAATCTCCCAGAACAGCTGGGTCATGATTGCATTGGCAATTATTAAATGCCCAAGTTCCCTGCAAGCAGCATTTAATCAGGAGGTACTCCAAAAACTATGAGATAGAGGGGAGGGGTGTGGGAGGGGGAGGGAGGAGGGTGGAAAGGGAGTTTTCCTTCTTTCAACACTAAACCAAAGGGATTTGGAGCACAGATGACACCTGCAGTCCTTCTGGACAAACCACAAGATGCTGACCATGGCCAAGGTAACCAGCTTCCCTCTCTTATTACTCAGAACATAGATTCCATAGCTGTTTTGCACCTGATTCTTTTAAGAGATGTGCCAGTCTCATCAATTTGCTCTCCGTACTAGCCTAAGTTAAATCTGAGTGTTTTCTGTTAACCTATGTCAGTGGAAGAATTACTGACATTTTCACATCTATGTACTTCCTAGTAGATCTGAGCAGGGAAGCCACACTCTGTCCCTTTTCTAGAGACTAAAGAGTCCCCTTGGCTTGGGGCTTATCAGTACATGCAAAGACAGAACTTGTCTTCTAGCTGCTACTTCTCCATGATCCCCTTAAGGAAACCGTCGCCAAATTAGATTGTTCTTCCAATTCAAAAAGTATCTGGATCCTAGTGAGAAAAGGCATATTTTGGGGGGAGGAATAAAATATGTGATGAAGGGCATGGCACTGTGGGTGTTGAAGACAATTCTTGAAAAGCCTTTTGAATGGATTCTCATTCGATGATCAAGATAATTCTTAAATGAGGCTCCTTGGTGGACGCTCCTGGAAACAACCTCTTTGGGCTTCATTCTAAGCTCTTCTTCATCCTCTGTATCTCAATTTCTTCATTTGGTTGTCAGCTTAGTGCTGCTACAGAGTGGTTGTACTGTGGCGAGGGGTTCATTATTCTTATTTCGGAACAACCTGAAGAGTAACTTACAAATATATATGATCTGAAATGGATTGAGGGTAGAATTAACATCTGATGTGATGTGATAGTAGATAAATCTCCAAGCCGTAAGTGATTGAAAATAAAGTTGTCAAAAATGTAGACTTGCATAAACCCTTAGTTCTACCTTTATGCTGGATGATTGAGGAAGATGTCTCACCTTGAAGTCTATTTCCTAGTCAAGCAATGGATACAAAAAAAGAAAGAATAACTAACTCATAGTAACAGAACAATGACAAAAACCAATAGGATTTTCATAACTAAAAACAAGAATAAAACGTTCTTTTGCAGGAAGAAAGGGGCCTCATAATGACTCCCATATCTGGAGTCTTGGGACTTATTGATGATCTTATAAGATCATCCCCCTTCCAGATGCCATGGCTTTTGAGTCCTCAGCAGGGTCACCCAGAAAATTCTTGATGGAGTTAATTTGTTGAGTGCTTTAAAAAAATCATATTAGCAAATTGCTTTTCAGAAGCTGTTTCATCATACGTTTTGCTTACTGGCTTTTTATATACATGAGAATCTGGTATATTTCTTATTGCTATTAAAAAGAAAAGAAAACCTGCACTTTGCGGTATGCACGGTTTTAGTGCCTGGAAATTCTGAAGAACAAACTGTTATGCTTCTAAGAGAAAGTTCCCTGTTTAATGTAGAAAATGTTAAGCTGGAGACGATGAGAGGAGATGGGCCTGTCTCATTCAGCTATGGTTTTATTTACATCTCTTAAGCTAAGCAGATTTGGGTCTGATTAATCCTGATATGAGCGATCGCCTAGAAAGCTCAAGATGGTTTACTTTAAGAAGTGTCTGTCAGCAACTAAGTATGGGCTTCTTCTCCATTCAGTATGTATTAATATAACAGTACAAACTGCTTCGTAATGCAAACGTCTCAAAATCTGAGACCTGTCAGATTTCTTTCTTTTTCTAAATCAGCTTAAATCTGGCTCCAAGCCACCACTCCCCAACATTGAAATATCTAATAGTGGATTTTTTCAGCTCGCCCTTCTCTTCTCTTAGGCTAAAAATGACGAGGTCAGGGCCTCCAGCCAGAGCTACCCGGGCCACAGTCATTCTGCAGCCACGCACTGGGTTACCCCCGGAGTCAGGCACTGCGGCTGCATCAGGCTGTGGGGCCGCCCCTGCACGTTCCTTGTCCCCACCCACCAAGGGCACCCTCCCGTGTCTCCAAGGTCACAGCACTCGGCGTCCAGCCTCCATGGGTACCACGCAGCCACCTGGCATTTGAGATTCTGTCATCTCGGGGGCAGTGGATGGAAGCTGGACCCATATGGCCACCCCTCTGAGAACCCATAGCTTCCTCTCCTCTCCAAAGGTTGCAGCATCCCCACATCCCAGTTGGTCCACTGCCCTCTTATCCTCAAGGGCCCAGTGCCTCTATCTGCTCCCCCAGGGAGGATCCACTTTAACATTTGTTGATAGGATATATGCCCCTTTACTCCTCTCAGAGGAATCTAATGCAGGGAGGAAGACATCCAAAACTTACGTTGTCACAATAACAAATACCTCCACAAGTCAGTGCTGCTACCTTTCAAGGAAGACAAAGCCGAAAATTACCGGCAGGGGCATTTGGAGAGCTCCCAATTCTTTTTCTCAACCAGATATATACTAACTCAGTGGCTTAGTCTCATTATTATCGGATGCTTATTCAGATTATCCCCAATAAGCGTTTTAATATAATAAGGTCCGGCTTAAATAAACATCATCACTACGGTGCCTACTCTGGGCCACTCCTGGAGCCCGAGCTTCCTCACGGCTACTTGGAGAAAACTCCCAGTGGCTCGTTGTGCCCATCTTGTTGGAGGAAAGTGGCTCGAGCTTAGGGAGCTGCAGGGGAGGGCACTGATCTCTGAGGAGGCTCTGAAATCAGGCTCCGCTCTTGTGTTTGTCTGTTACAGATGGAGCTCCCGAAGGCCTTTTCTGACCAATGGACATGCCTATCTGCCTTCCTCAACATGCTATCACGCAGCCTTTCCACCGCATCCCTGCTCAGCAGCTACTGGTTTGTGGGCATACAGAAGGTGCCCAAGCCCCTGTGTGGGAAAGGTCTGCCAGCCAAGTGCTTTGATGTGCCGGTGCCCTTGGATGGGAGCAGCACAAATGTATCATCTCTGGAGGTGGTGCAGTACAGCTGGGAGACTGGGGATGACCGCTTCACCTTCCATGCCTTCGGGAGTGGCATGTGGCTCTCCTATGAGGAAATCGTGGAAGACCCAGGTGGCCCCTCACCCCACCCACCTGATATCTTTCCCCCACCAGGGATCTCATGCAGGCAAAGAATCAGTGGGATTCTTTGTACAGCCCTCACTCACCCCTGCCGGGCCCCACCTCCGCCTCGGGGTCTCCCCACTCTGCATTGTGTCCCTTCCCCATCAGACTCCCTCGTAATAAGGTCCAAAGTCCAACCATCTGGCGTTTCACCTCCAGTCTCGCTGGTTTCAAATAGCATTACCCTTAAAGGGTTTCATGCAGACTTTTTTTTTTTTAATTGGGGTAGAGTGGTTTTACAATGTTGTGTTAGTTTCTACCGTACAGCAAAGTGAAGTAGAGTTCCCTGTGCTCATGCAGACTTTTAACATTATGAGAATTTCCATCCCAGCGAGCTAGAGTTGCCTAGACAAAACGAGGAGAATATCATAGAAAGAGCCGGGGCTCTGCCCAGCTGTGACCTGATAGGAAGAACTTCATTCCTACAGGCCTTGAGTTTCTCATTTGTGAGATGCAGGGATCAGTGTAGATCGCCTTTAAACAAGACCCCAAAAGGGTGTTCATTCTAAGGGTTACTGCTACAATTGAAAAGGTAGGGGAGGGCTTCCCTGGTGGCGCAGTGGTTGAGAGTCCGCCTGCCGATGCAGGGCACGTGGGTTCGTGCCCCGGTCCGGGAGGGTCCCACATGCCGCGGAGCGGCTGGGCCCGTGAGCCATGGCCGCCGAGCCTCCGCATCTGGAGCCTGTGCTCCGCAGCGGGAGAGGCCACAACAGTGAGAGGCCCGTGTACCGCAAAAAAAAAAAAAAGAAAGAAAAGAAAAGGTAGGGGAACTGAAGCCCAGAGAAAATAACTAGATTGTGGAAGTTGGACCCAGACAGACCCTCCCATGTCTCACGCCGCTGGGTCTCACACTCGCAAAGCAGGCGCTGTGCCAGCCCGTTAGGTAAGGGTCGTCCTCGGGTGGGGAGCAGTGGGGTTGAGGACATCCCCTCCTCCCTGCTCAAAGCATGCAAAGATTCCCCTGGTCGTGAAGCTTTTCTAAAGCCCAGAACTGTGTACAATTTGCAATCTGCTGCTTCTCCCGATTTAGGCTAAGGGGAAGAGGAGATGGGACAGGATTATAATTCGTGTGTATTTACATTTATACTTGAGTTATTATTGTGCCACTTAGCACTGCTCCAACTCCACTCCCGGAAACAGTTTAAAGCCCTGCAGCCCAGTGGTACAGCAGGAGCAAAAGGTGCTGGTGAACCAATGCTGGGGACATTCCCCGGGGTGACTCAGGGAAGTGTACTCTCCATTATCAGGACTTGAGAGAGAAATTAATCTTGGATGACTCTGGCCTACTTTGTTCATCCATCCATGCATCCTTCCCTGCTTCCAAAGAGACATTTATTGCCTGCCTACCACCTGCGGGGCAGGCCTGTGTAGGACCAAATGGAGCAGTACCTGGGATGGGACTGGGGAAAAGTCTGCATCCCTCATCCAAGGCAGCACCTCATCGCCTTGTACCTTGTCTGTTTCAGGAGAGAGGTGCCGAAGTTTCCTTGAACTCACACCACCAACCAAGAGAGGTGAGAAAGGATTACTGGAATTTGCCACGTTGCAAGACCCATGTCACCCCTCTCTCCGATTTGGAGGGAAGCGGTTGATGGAGAAGGCTTTCATCCCCCACCTTCCCTTGGGGCTTGGGGCAAGTATGTAGCTTTGATAACAAACTTAGTTGCCACTGAGTTGGGCCTCTGAGTATCTAAACTGTACTGTGATCTCTTGCTTTTCTCTTCTTCTGAGCCTCACAGGGTGACACAGACTCCTGCTAGGCTGACCCTCATTCCTATGCAGGAATGCAAAAAAGGAACAGCAGGGACAAATAAAGTCCACAAATAGAAATCCACCAACAGCTCTAACCTACTCCAGTTGCCAAGTAACGATGTAGAAAGCATGGGTTTTTCCCCCCTCCCCCCCCCCGATAATTTTATCGTAACATAGAAAGAAGGGAGTCAAAGAGGGCAAGGCGGGGGTCGGGATGGGGGGAGGAAGAAGGGAAACAAAATGGATTGCTCCAACATTAAACTTTAAAACAAAGGAGAAACAAAAATGATAACTAGCGAAGTCATATCCCTGCAAGATTTGGTGAAACTTGATCTCTTCTCAAGCCTCCCTAAGAGTCTTTACAGGCAATCAGGTGTACTTGGCTATGTACTGGGTACTGGGCAGAGTGAGAACAAAGAGCCCCAGGCTAAGGGCTGTCCCAGCTGCTTTCAGCTCGGTCTCCTCCTCTGGTGCAACGAGGCTCTGCACTTCTCATGGGCAGCATTTGTTCACCGCCGGTTCAGTTAGTTAACTGTCAGGGTGAGGGTTCTTCTTCCTCTGGTTTCTGACAGAGATCCTACGGCTATCACTGGGAGTCCGATTCGCCTACCTCGGACTTGAACTCATCGGCTTCCTCCTCCTACTGATGGACTTGCTATTCACGGGGAACCGCGGCCGTGGCCTCAAGCTGAGCACCCTCACCGCCATCTTCTCCGTCTTGTCAGGTGAGCATCTCCAGAGCTGGAGAGGAGGGTGGATGTCCTCTGCTGCCTTTGAAGCACTAGCCGGAAGGCTGGAGTCTCTGTCCCAAGGGAAGAAGGAGCCCCAAGGCGGTCTAAAGAATGGAGCCAGGAGATAACAGCACAGGCGTCTTTAATTTTAAATTGAAATAACACGCGAAATGTTACCTTTTGCTAGATGTTGTCCTTTGCTAAATGATTTCTCTCTAGGTTCTTTTTATTTGCAAGTTTTCTCATTATGTACAATACAGTTTGGTTTACTTTTTTTTTTTTTTTTTTGCGGTACGCGGGCCTCTCACTGCTGTGGCCTCTCCCGTTGCGGAGCACAGGCTCCGGACGCGCAGGCTCAGCGGCCATGGCTCACGGGCCCAGCCGCTCCGCGGCATGTGGGATCTTCCCGGACCGGGGCATGAACCCGTGTCCCCTGCATCGGCAGGCGGACTCTCAACCACCGCGCCACCAGGGAAGCCCCTGGTTTACTTTTGAGTCGTGACATCCACACAGCTTTTCCACACTCTGTTGGATAAAGTGAGAGATGCGTGTAGACGAAGGACAGGGCCCATACTGGGGGTACAGGTGGGAAAGAAGTAAAGGGAGCAGCAGCCTGTGTGCAGCCTCGACTCAGAAATGTTCCCACAGCTTGAAACCAAACATCTGCGGAAGCGATTGCAAACACGCCTTCAAGGAGAAGCCCCCGCTGCAGAGTCGTCCCCCTGGAGCGTGGTGGCATCGGGGTAATGGAACGCCTCGACACAGGTTGTACCTGATGCCAGATGAGGAGGTTGCTCCCAAACTGTATTCCCCGTACATGGCAATGCCAGCCTGTCTCTAAGGGAACTGTCTTCCTGTTTCCTCTGTAGGCCTTCTGGGGATGGTGGGCCATATGATGTAGTCACAAGTCTTCCAAGCAACGGCCGACTTGGGTCCAGAACACTGGAGGCCCCATGCTTGGAATTATGGCTGGGCCTCTTAGTAGATGCTCCTTCACCTTTCTCTTATTCCCTGGTCCATCTTAAGTAGATGCTTGCTCTGCGTCCTTCTGCCTTCTCTTCATCCCTCATCCCAGATGTCCATTAGTCACCCAGAGGGCTGGACCAGCAGGCCACGCCCATTCTCCCCCCCCACCCCACCTTCTGAGGAGGTACAGAGTGGATTCCTCGGGCTTATTTTTTCTGCTGATAAAGCTGTAACAAGTGCTTCTTCACCCGATACGTATGACGCCCTTGGGAAATGAGACTAATTTTGCATGGCTTACGGAAATGATGCTCTCTGTTTTATATATTTTATGATTCAAGGTATTGGGAGACAGAGAAATGAAGAATTAGCCTTGCAATCTGGATCGGAGTCCATTCCTGTGAATGGCTCACTCTTCTCCTGGGACGAAGAGTGGCTTCTCCTGCTTCCATTCTTATTCCATCGAACTGTGTTAGAAATGAAACTTCCCCTACCAGTCTCTCTCTAACCCTTAAAGAACTAAGGGCTCAGTTAGCTTAGATTTCTCTTTAAAAGAGGGAAGCAGCAACCATGATGAAACACACACATTCAAGGGAAACACCCCCTTTGTTTGGGTTCCTCACCTTCTCCCTTGAGGAACGCTCTCCATTCACTGCACAGGTGCCGACTTGGACCTACATGAACCGTCTGGGCTGAGTGCTAAGCACTTAACAGTGCTGGAAAGGCAGTCCGTGCTGAAGAGGCATATGGAAGCCTGTATATGTCCGTCACAGGATCTCCTCCCCTTTTCTCATGGTGTAATATGTGCTGTTGGATTCAGGGGCCTTTGATCTCTCCATCAGCCACCCGATCAGTTTAGCTCATTTTCCAGACTCACCGTTTCTCACCTTTTATCCATTTTCAAGCCATTCTGGGCATTTCAACTGCAGATCTCAGACTTCGAAACTCCCACCAGAAGCGCCCTCAGCCTGAGTCTAGTCCGTCAGAGGCAGCGGAGATAAAGAGCAGTAGCAGCGCGTAGCCTCTAAGCATCACTTGGCCTCGTGAAACACCCACACACACAGCCTACACCACTCCTGGTGTCCCGCGCTTCCCATGGTCATGGAAGACTTAGGGGTTCGACTTCCGCAGTTTTTAGGAATGTGTTTGATACAGTTCCCTGGTGTCTTTTTCTCTTTGTTGGATCCATCCAGCTTCTCTTCATCTCCAGCATCTCTTCCGTCCTTTACAAACTCCCGTAAGCCAAGAACCACACCGTTTCCATAGTAGGCAAATTCCACTACAGCGGCCTAGAATAATACCTCTAGATGTGTAGTCAGTGTTTCCTGAATGCCTCTCAGAGGCTCAACTTTGTGGACCCTAAGACAGCTAGGTGCGAAACCAAGGAAGATGGAAGAGGTATCTGGCAGGAAGTATGTGTGTCAGGGAAAGGAGGGATGTAGTGCCTCGGGCTGTGTCCACTGTGTCCAGCTGAGCTACAGCTATATGGAAGCTTGGAGATTATACAAGGGTAACTGTAGCTTGGGAAACAACTGTCCAAAAAATTGTATGGCAGGGCGGGAGTGTGTGTGTGTGTGTGTGTGTGTGTGTGTGTGTGTGTGTATGCACAAACATGAAAAATACGCCACCAGGTATAAAAGAACACAGCACCAATCAGTGCAGTGAAAATGGATCCGTTAAACTCCTAGCCTGACTTTAACACTATACGAGTCATTGTCTTTTACTAGGAAACATTCAGAACCTACCCTAAGACAGACCAAATTCAGTCCTCTTGCCCACAGCTCTTTACCTGCAACGTGGTGGAAGGCAACACCACGAGATCCTTAAATCCCTAAGGCGGCATCGGCCCAGCTGACTAGTGGGAAGGGATCCCGGTATTTTTCTTTCAAACCCGTAAGGAAGTCAGAGTCTTACAATCCAGTTTTTTTTTGTATATTTGTCCCTAGCACGGCCTGGGTTTCCTTCACCTGCTGCATGGCGTCAGCTGTCACCACCTTCAACGCATACACCCGGCTGGTGCTGGAGTTCAAGTGCAAGCACAGTAAGAGCTTCAGAGGAGCCCCCGAGCTGCCTACTGCATCACCACCTATGTTTCCTCCAGGACCTGGCGTGCACAGCCCACCCGAGGGGCCTTTGACCAGCCACCCCCAGTACCACCATCAGCCCGTCCGCTCCGTCTCCGGAGGAGTGGACTTCTCCTCAGAGCTACACACAAGGAATTTCAACACGGGACCAGCTGGGAGCCTCAGGAAGAGGCGGCCGGGTCATCTGTAGAGGAAGAACAGTGTTAGAAGTTAGTGGGTTTGGAGAGCAGGCTGAGCCCTGCCTTACGTGTTGCTTTGTTATCAACATGTGCTTAACCCAAAGTCTGCTTCTTGAGCGTGATTCTCAGAGGTTAAGAACAAGGGTATTTAAAGTCCAAGTCCAGGGGGCATGTGCCCGGTCCCTCGCTCCCTTTTCTGTCACAGCTTGATCTCACTCCAATTTCCCACCCCCGCCCCCCGTGTCACTCATTCAGAAGTCCCTTCTCGCCTTTCTGATTGTTGGTTATATGCCAGGTTCTGGGAGATAAAAAGAGGAGTAAAATATAGTTCCTGCCCTCTAGAGGCCGACCAACTTGGCCATCTGTCCTGGATTTGGAAGAATGGAGGTGGGTAGTTGGTGGTGGCTCAGCTTTCCGTGGCGCACTTGACTTTTCCTGGAAGCCACACACTGGAAGGCTCTCCTAGGAGCTCTGACCCGTAGAACGGGCATCCTCTGCACTGCCTACCGCGGTGTCCTGCATCCCCGCGACAGGGAACATGTCACATCACGTTAATTACACATTATCCTCAGAGCCGTCAGGAGACTAGGACACACGAGAAGGCTCCTGCAGCCTGCGGGGACAGGCCGCCCCCAGAACGGCCCACTGAGGCCATGCGGACAGGATGGCAGCTCCCCAGCAACCAGGCTGCAGCCTACACTCCCCTCTGAGCCCCACCTTGCATCCATCCACTCGCCCTTTCTCTTTTCCGTCAGGGAAAACCCGCCATCCTTGACGGCTGGGAAGAATGAGAACAGCACGCGTACGCTCCTACACACAGTGTTTATTTGTTCTGTAACGATTCACATTTTAAACAGCGCTTCCCGACAACGTACCAGCCGGCTCTTCTCTAACACAAGCAGTAAGGGCGGCCATTCACAGTCGAGGTGGGGGGAACCACACTAGAAGGGGGAGCAGAGTCCCTCTGGGGGTGGGAGGATGTCGTCTAGGGTAGAGGGCTTGCACGGGAAGGAAAGAGGAGAGACTGGGAGAAGGAACACCCCGGCATTCACTGAAGCCAATCCTCTTTCTAAGTAGCGCTTGATTGGCTCTGCTGGCAACCCCGAAAGAGAAGAGCACTTCCTATCTTTGACGTCTGGCTGGGGGGTTGCCTGCGAGGAGAAGGAAGTTTAGGGACACATTGGACGAGACCAGCACCCACACCGATCAGGTGAAGCTTCCTCGATCTTCAGCCGCCATTTACTCCCCCTGTACCGGCTGCAGGAGGAAGAAGAAACCTAGAGCTTGTGTCCTGTGTTTAGCAAGAGAGATTCAAACTGATCAGAGACCAAACAATCTATGTGAAGTTAGTCTGCAAACACACCACAAAGAATTTAGGGCCGCTGTTTTCCCTAGCTGCTGCTTAGGTGTTTCTGGGACTCGCCCAGCATAAATATAGTCTCCTGCCCCCAACAGTCCTCCCAAACCAGATCCTCCGTAAACAACTTTGCATTTGACTCCTGCCTAAAGTGGCTGGCAGCCCTGAAAGCCTCCACGTGGTAGAGAACAAGGTGGCCCAGCCCAGGCTGCCACTCAGGCTTCAGGTATTCGGTTGACTATGAATCAGGCCTTAGGCTTCTCTGCTAGACTGAACTAGATCCTACGCCCTTCTGCCCAGGCAGATTCAAACCCTAGAAGTGAATCTGGAAATCAATCCCAGGCTCTTGGGTGTGTCCTAATTGTTCTCCCAAGTTCACAAGAAGCTGGACCCACACGTGCCTTCCAAAGTGTTGAAACCAAATTTGCTTTCAGGGACTTCAGGCGGGAAGGGGGCAGAAACCTGGCGAGGCCAGTCTACAGGCCAGGCAACATGCCTGCTTACAGCTCCGGCTACCAACCTTCGGTTACGTCACAAAGCCTACCAGTGGGCAATTCAGACATACCCCTTTAAATCTGGCATCCCGATTTTCTGGAATCTCTTTAGTAACACAAGCTAAAAAGACAAGGGCTCAAGTAAAGAGAGAACCCGAGCGCACTCAGGGATGACCTATCAAAATTGTTTGAGAAGAACAGCGGTTCTCTCCCAGCTAACGTGGGATTGTCTGCTATATAAACAATGACCTAGAAGTTTAGGGGAGAACCTGATAAAGTAACATATTCATACAGAAGAAGGAAGAAATAAGCTCTGGAGATAATTCTAAAGAACTTCTCCATTTATAAAAAGCTATAGTATTTACACAGACATATTCTCAAAATACTCTGCTTCAAAGGCTCTACAAGGAAGGGAGGGTACAGGGCAGAATGGTTGCATGCTGGACTCGAGGAGCCAAAGTCCAGAAACAGCTTCGCTCTCATGCAAGCAAAGCAAAAATATCCCTGAATAAAAAGCAAAATGAGAGGCAGAAAGGAGGACGCCCACTAGGAGACGATGCTGAGAAAGCAGGGCAGAGATAAAGGGGACGAGGCTGCCAGCCTCAGGCATTCCTGACTTGAGTTTTCCTCTAAGCTGTGGATGGTGCACACCTGAGCACGTCCGAACTGACCACGGTAAAACGCTCGTGACTGGAGGAACTACCTGAACCACGTCCATAACCTATGGACCTTGTCAGAGGTGGGGTGTTTAAACTTCTCCTGTTCCCCTTCTGATAGGAACAGGGTTATTGTTATGGTCACTGAATACAGAGCAAAGGAACATGTGAGGAGAGAGGAGACAGGAGCCACAAAACAAGGAAGAGATGAGGATTCTGGGTGGCTCGCGCCATCCCCGTGTCAGTCTTTCTCTCTACTGTAGCCGAGGTACAGGTAGGGGGAGACGAAGGGGAGAAATGCTGAGGGGCCCTCCAAGTCAGAGGTAGGCTATCTGGGAGTCTCAAGAGGCCCAAACCAACCAGATGTGTTTTGGACGGATGAGAACCTGGGTCCCTGGAGCTTAGGACATACTTTTCTAGAGAAGGTTTCATCACCACACCAACAGATACACACTCAGGGCGTAACGCACAACAAAATGTTCCAGGGAAGGACTTCACTGGAATTTCCCAGCAAGGGTTCATAAATTAGACACACAAAAAATAACACAAGATTCACATTTCCAAACTATCCACACAGAACACCTAGAAGGGGTTAATTAGGGGGTTGGAAGGGCAGCACCCCAGCCAAACGGATCGTGCTGTTATCCAAGACCTCCAAGTGCCTTCCAAAGTGTTTGGCAACATTCACGCAGATGCGGCGGAGTGGGTGACAGAAGTCGTCCTCTCCAGCTGGAGAGAGACGGTACCATTCAGTTCACTTCTTCTGAAACTGAAGACTCCAGCAGCCTAGATCTAGGGAGAAGAGTGCAAGCATCAATGACTTTAATTTTTTTCACGGGAGAGACATGGAGGGACCCTAAATGTCAGAACATCCCTCTATTTTCCTGTCCTTTTGTCTAGCCCCAGTGGTTTGTAAGCGTCCCTCCAGAAAGGCCCAGAGACTTTACCTTTTTCCATGATACGTTCTTCAACACTGAACTAGACCGTAGTATTTTCAGAGGGGTGGGAGGGAGCGCTGCATTTTGAGTAAGAGAATTCTTCATGGTATGTAACTGTCAGAAGCCCTGCACAATGCTGGCACAATGAGCCCTTACCCGGAAAAGGCCAGGGGTAACAGTAAAAGCCAGGAGCCCTCACCTCCAAATGTCTCCTAAGAGAGATGGTACCATTTCCAGCTCAAAACAGCTGAGCAGTAGTTCATGGTCATGAAGTACCCTTACAAAATAACACTGGTTGAAAATAACTGTTTCCTGATACCCGGCTACTCAAGAAGGCTCCCACTCCCCAAATCTTCTAAAGAGCAGACTCGGGGTTGGTATGATGTGTCTTCAACCCTCAGTAGTAACCAGACATTTCTTTCACAAGCTCTTCACCTGGTAGGGAGAGTCAACGAACTTTATCCTAGAGAGGAATCTTCGCAGCTCCCCGCGGCCAATTTTGGGGGCCGTCTCCTTTAGCTGGACCACTTGGCCCTCCATCAGTGCCCACCGCAGACTAAGCTTGCTGACCACCAGGGGTGCGGGATGCCCTTCAGAGCTTGGCCCTGTTGTCCTGGTAACATAAAAGGCATCTTTCCAGAGGTCGTTGATCCCAACTGAGGAAAGACAAAAACAAGAGCAGTTAACAAGGACACAAGACTTCAGCTAACAGGAGAGTGGTTTGGTTCGGCAACTGGATTCATTCACTCATTTCCTCCTTCGCTAATTCACAGAGGAAGTTTACTGAGCACCTAATCAACGCAAGGCACTGACTAGACGATGGGTGCCCGGAGGTGCAAAGCAGCAAATTCTCAGCCTCTGTACCTGTGCTTCTCCGAAGCTACTTCTAAGAAAGCCCCAGATCAGGAAGGGAGAGGAATGGCCAACTGTGGCGACAATTTGGTAGAAAAGTGAGTACAACAAGCTAGAAATTCTGAGAATTCCTAGACTGTCGGTAGCTGGTGGCATAAGCTATGTACATAGCCAGTGTTTATTTTGCCTCATCTATAAACCAGGTATTGTAATAAAAATGGTCTTGATTCTTAACTACCATTACGTAACGTTCACTGAATAACAATTTATGCTACTACTGAAAAGGAGGTCATTTAGATCCAGTCACAGGATTTTGCAAACTCACACCTCCCCACCGCGGCCCTGCTGCGCACAAAGCCAGTGGGCAGGGGTACTTGCAAGTTCCAGATGAGCTGTTCTTCCCAGTGCAGCCCAGTGGGCCCAGAGTCACAGCAGCAACCTCACCTTCAAGGCAAACGAGTTTGTAAGGAGACAGCAAGTCTCTGAATGGCAAGGGAATACGGAAAAGAAGTAAAGAAAGGAACCATGGCCGGCCTGGCCGGCCCCAGCAGGACTGCAGACTCCCAGAGGCCAGTGTGGGACGGGACCCTCCGAGGAAGGGACCATCAGACGATCCCAGACCAGCTGCGGTGGCCGACTTTCCAGGGCTTTGCATTACAGGTCTCTAACATGTGATCCCAGTTTTGCTCTGTGATATTATTTAGATGCACATATAAAGTAGAACACTTCCAAATGTTAAGGGCGGTTATGAGTGGTCAGATTACGGGTGATTTTTCTTTTTCCCTTTTTCTCCTGGTGCCAGTTTCTATGCGATGGTCATGTGGACTTTAGTCCAAAGAAAGTCTCTACTGAGCCTAAACGAATGCCTTGAGGAAACGTCCTGCCTCTGCTTTATCCTTTGCAGTGAATTCCAGGTCCTAAGCTTCTACAAGGTGGAGAAACTAGTCTGATTTGTATTCCCGGCACCGGGCACGGCGCCTGGTGTATGGCTGATGCTCAGTAAACACCTGCTGAAACATTAGCTCCGTGGACCCCTGGGGACGGGCTAACACTGCCCCGCAGCTTCCAGTATGTTTGGAGGCTGCGGGCCCTCACCCCGTGAGCCGGGTGCTGGGAGGGCGCACTCGGGCGACGGCCCCGGGGAACCAGGGCCACCAGGGGAAATGCACGGGAGCAGCTCGGCGCACTCGTCCTGCTGTCATCTGCAGGCACACACCCTCCCCTTGGTGGGACGATGGTATCACCCTCACCACAGCCAGCACATCCGCTCCCCTCCTCTGTGTACACAGACCCCACCGTCCCTGGGACTTACCCTCTGAAGCCGTCACGGTGCCGGTGGCATTGGCCAGATCCAGAAGAATGGAGGGGAAGGCTGGATGCAGGAGGTACAGGTGGTGAAGGCTGGGTGGCTCGGTTCCTAGGACGACATCCTGACAACAAGCACCAGTGAGAGCAAAGGTCAGTCCACACACCGGCGTACGATGTCACTCAGATGAAAGGGTGGTGGAGACGGTGGTGATTACTCATCCCCTGCGATCCCAACTATGAGGGTGTGTTTGAGAGAAACTCCCACATACGAGAGACATGTCATTTCCAAGAGCAAAAAACACTGATTAAACACTAACTTCTTCAAACCACTAGAGCTAGAAAACGCTTTCTCGCTTATAAGAAAAAGAAAGGAAGAAAGGAAATGGGCATGCCCCAGGACAGAAACTGATGGGGGCCCTCGCAGTCTGGTGCCAACGGAGTATTAGGAAGAGGTTCTTCCCTGACAGCAGGCAGGGGGGCTTCATGGAGGCAAAATCTGCATATTAAAAAAATATATATTGAGCCAAAGACATTTGCTTCCACTGGATATTGAAGCCAATCACAAGAGTCAGGCTAAAAAAAAAAAATCACAAAAATCTTATCTGTTCCTGAAATAAACAGGAATGGACCAAACAGAACTCACTAATCGTAATATAAAAATTCCAAGGCCTGAGTGTCAATCTCCTGACCCCCGACAGCAGAAAAAAATGCACATCAGGGACTTCCCTGGTGGCGCAGTGGTTGAGAGTCCGCCTGCCCGTGCAGGGGACATGGGTTCGAGCCCTGGTCCGGGAAGATCCCACATGCCGCGGAGCAACTAAGCCCATGTGCCACAACTACTGAGCCTGCGCTCTAGAGCCCGTGAGTCACAACCACTGAGCCCACGAGCCACAGCTACTGAAGCCCGCGCACCTAGAGCCCGTGCTCCGCAACAAGAGAAGCCACCACTCGACACAACTGAAGTGAGTATCAGCCCTGCTTCCACACTGTCAGCAGGGGAGGGGACACGTGTGTGGGAAGCTCGCGGTGCCCTCCCACCACTGTCACAGAGCAGGAGAGGGCTTTCCCACACACCTCAGTATCCCAGCACCGGCTCAGCTAACATGACAAGAAAATAGCCCAACTCCCTCCTCACTGCCTATGGCATGGTGCCCAAACTCCTTAGCGTGAAAACCAAGGTCTTATGCCTTTCAACCCCAATCTGCCTTCCTTGGCCTCCTACGATTATATGCCTATACACCCCACGCTCTAAGAACATCTGTGAAACAAATACATGCTTCACTTGACTTTACCTGACCTTGGTCAATCTTATTTCCCCCTTAGACGTCTTCCTCGTGAGCCCATTTCCACACATTAAAACACTTCTTGTCTGGAGGTCCCCAACTTGATGCCACCTTGTTCAAGAAAAGCTCCCTAATCGCCCCCAACAAAATGACTACCCCCCTCCCTTTGTGCTTCCATCTAAACTTCCTATGTGCACCTCTATTACAGCATTGGTAATATGCCTTTGTATTGTGGTCATTTATAGACACTTACATTTGAGAGTCATCTGATCCGAGCCCCTCATTTTATTAAAGGAGGAAACCGGGAAGTTAAATGTTAGGTAGATTGCCCACATTCACATGTCAGGGAACTGCAGAGTTAGGACAACCATTTATGGAAATCTGATCCGAAAGCCAGGGACCATATTAGCATCTTCATTAACGGATAAAGAGCATGAGACTCAAAAAAGTTAAGTCCTAGAGCACAGGGCTAAGGAGCACAGGACTCTCCCTCTGTCAGGCTACCCGATCGCCAGGGACCATCTGTCTTCTCCTGCAGAGGGCAGCACTGTTCCTAGTTTACCCCGAGGTCCCTGGCACACAGTAGGTGCTGGTCAGCTGTTTAACTGGACTAAATCAGGGTGAGTCTTACTCAAAATCCCCAGGCACCTTGTAGAGGTGGCCCCGTGCCTCCTCAACCCCGTTAAAGTGCTGCAGGACAGCATTTAAGACATTCTCAAACCTGCCTTCCGTGTATTGGAGCTTCTCTCCCGTGATCCCCCAGGTGAACCCTCACCTTCAGCCCAGCGTCCCCCCGCCCCTGCTTTGCCACCCTGCGGCCCCGCCCACTTCCGAAATCTCAGCTTATTCACCTCAAAGCCCAGCCTCAGCCCCCATGAAACCCTCCCTGCCCACTGCAGACCAGGCATGGCAGCCCCGAGAGCTGCTGCCATCTGACAAAGTGACAGAGGGACCCTCCCAGGCTCACTCACAGGATTGGGCGATGCAGCTGACAGCCCTTCAGCCCAGAAGAGGAAGACAGACTTCTGGTCCACAGCGGCTGCTGAGGTGGCCGGAGCTTCTTCCATGTGACACGGAATGCTGTAACTCCAAGCGACCATGCCAGAGTCCCCATCCACCACCATCACCTGCAAAAGAGAAGACGGTGAGCACAGGCCATCCTCAGAGAGACAGCAGAAAACACACGGGCACCCAAACAAAAACCCACGGACGTGCAAATACCACATACATTAACAGGCGGAGCTTACCAGATGCAAACAACGGGGTGCTCAGAGAGCGCTAAACAGGCCCAGGACCCTAGATAGAGTCTAAAGGACTGCAGCCTTCCCAGGTGAGAAGGGACATTGTAAGTCATCTCGGCCTCCTCGCGTCCTCAGATGAGGGGATGGAGGCTCGGGGACAGGAAGTGACACTGATTATTCTGCGTACGGAGCAGCCATCCCACCGGAGCAGCCATCCCACCGTGGAGGGGCTGAAACCCGACCCTCATCCCTTCCCTCCAGCGATGCAGCTGCCACGATTACGATTACGGGGAACGTGATTCGGCGACAGCTCTGTCCCGTCCCCTGGGCTAAAAGCTTTACAAGTTTGACTCTGTCGTGTGCATCCTGGCAGGTGCAGCTCAGCCCAAAGGGAGTCTCAAATTTAAAAGAGCATAGTCTGAATAGGCACAAAAACATAAAATTAAGAGAAAAATTCACTCCTTAGTTGCATCTCTCAAGGGATAATTAAGGGGATTAGATTTATAATCCCCAGCAACACTTGTATCACCTGTCACCCCAAATACCTCACACCGCACAGTTCTAGAACAAAACAGCCTCTCCTTTGCCAAAATCCCCAAGAAACTCCCCCATCACCTCCAGCCCCAGCATCTCCACGGCCTCTCTCCTCAGTGTCTCTGCCCTGCACCTCCTGACAGTCCCTTCCCTGTGCCCCCAGTGTCCTGGGCCTGCCGTTCTCTACCCAGGATCAGACTCTGCTTCACCGAGAGCAAGCAGAGGGCAAGCAGGCTAGCAGTCCAAGATTCCCTTCATTAGTCTCGGGGAGAAAAGAAGTCTAGAGACACTGCACTAAAACACTTTAGCCAGTGACACATATTATTCCATTTAACCGTCACGACAACCCTATGAAGGCAAGTGGTCTTATTACTCCCGTTTCACAGATGCAGAAACTACAGCTGGGTGAGACTGTGTCATCTGCCCACGGTCACCAATTAGTAGTGGAGTCAGGGACTAAAACCCAAGCCTGAACCCTCAGCATCTCAGCTCTAAACCAACCCATATGTACCCTTCCTCCTTCATCCTGCTGGGAAAGCCAACGGACATTTCAGTCTCTACCTGAATCATCTTTGAAACACACTCAGACACTGCTTCCTTCCTGTCTAGCACTGCCTGAAGACTCTCCCCGAAGTGGTCCTTGTGTCCTCGGATCTGTCCCCTACTCATGACTGAATAACAGTAGGCTCTACGTCTCATCTGAATTCCGCGGCCTGGCTTTCAGGCCCTCCAGCAGCTGAGCGCGTCCTGACCACTCTGTTAGGAAGGCCCCTCTGCCCAGCCTCCTATATCCATCCAGCAAACCTCTTCTCTGCTCTCGTGACTCCGCACATCTAACGCCCGAATGACGGGAAGCATCTCTCGACACCCTTCCCTCCATCTGCTCCCCACGTCCCTGTGGCATCGTGCGAACTTCCGTTCCAGCACTCACCACGACGTCCGAGGTACAGGCACCCCGGTGACTGAACCACACGAGGCAGTGGCTTGTTCTCATTGATGCTGTGTCTCCACAGCCATCGTCTGCGCACCTGGCACAGAACCTGGCATACATGAGAGGCAATGATTAAGTGTTTGCTGAAGTCACTCTCAGGGAACAGGGTACAATCGTATATAAATCCATATTTCATGCTGAAGATAAACCAAAACGCTCAGTCGATTATATAAAAAAAGAAATTTTAAAAACTCGAATTCTGCCTGTAATGTTAAAGGAATGAAAACTGTCTATCCAGTCATCAAATCCTCACAATGTACAACCTGACGTAAAATCAGAATGACCTATGTGTGTCCTTGGAACACACCCTACCGTCTATCTCAGGGGGCTGGAGCCCCTGCCCCTGCCTGCCTGCCCACCCTCCTCCAGAAACGCAGTTCAGCTGCAAGGCTCTGCTCACCTTCCCCGCCTTTATGAAGTCCTCCGTAACAGCCTAGACACCCCGGCTTGCCCACCTTCTGTGGAATCTAAGAGTACGTGTACTGAAGTAGTACATTTATTTATACCTGCCTTTCCCCATCAAGAGACTTCAGAAGGCTCCTGTACACTGAGAATCCAGAATGAACTCCTGCACAGGAAGGAGGGCAGCTAAAAAAGCTTCTGATGCTGTAGAGTTTAGCAATGCACTGTGACTTTTCATTTCATCCATTCTGCTAGACTTGGAGCTCTTTGAAGGAACAGACCATACTTTAGGTTCTCTTTATCTCTCACGATGCCTAGCGCAGGGCTGGACACCAAGTTTATACTGGATATATGTTTTGACTGATCTTGAGTCCCCAGGTTTTACCTTTTTCAGCCCAACTCCATTCGGTATCTGCAGAAGGAAGTCTAACGTCTCGTCATCCGTGAAATACCCAGGAGTAGGCTGGCTGCAAGTGACAACGACGTGAGTGACCAGAAGTGAAGGAGAAAAAGAGGAGAACCTCACTCCTTCCCGCCCCCTTCCCTTGCACTAGCCCCAGATATCGAGCAATCATTCTGGGTGATTTTGCAACGTGGGCAAGTGGAACAAAAAGCAGACGTGAGGAGCACACTGCCAACCTGCGCAGGCCTTGGAGGCTCAAGGTCCAGGAAGGTGTGAGGTTTTGCCCCTGGAGCAGAACAAGGCCTCGGCTGGTTGTGATCAGGAGGTTGCTGCTGTTGGAACCCGGCACCTTCACCATCTGGAGGAGCTCCACCCCATCGCTGAGTTAAACAAGACCCCGACAGTTAGTCTCAGGCTTGGATGAGATTCCTGCCCTGCTTACTTGGGCTTTTCCTCTTGGCGTACATGTTTGTATAGACCCTTGCGTTTGTCTTCCACCAGTGTCTTGTCAGGCAGGGCGCTCTGCCATTCCAGTTGAATCTCCTTTTCTTGGTTTCTGTAGAAACCAAGGAGCCCTAGAAAATTCAGGCAAGTTCAGAAGGAACTGACAGGAGAAGTGCATCTCACACTGGATGCTCTGGGAAAGATAACAGAGCTGAGGACAGTGGCAGGGAAGGGGCCGGAGGTCGGGACAGGATGCTTGAAACTGTCATTAAGCTGGGACAGCTGCTCACGCTGTACACTGCATCCAATTACTTCTCCCTCTGTACAACCGGGACCACTCTATGTAACATCTGTCAAATGCACTGACACAATGTGATACTGCCTGAGAAAATGCTAGAAAATGATTTGAAGCTTCTGGGAGGAAAAGAACAAAGACAATTATTACCCAGGCCTGGGGTGAAATGAGTAAAATCCACGGCAGATAACAAACAACATGCTTTTAGTTAAGAAATAAACAAGAAAAAAAATAAGATTTCACGGATGCTGCCCTTGCTTCTGCCAAAGTGATTCTTCAACTAAGAGAAAAATACGGGCGAAGAGTAAGGCCGATCCTTCAGCAGTTTTACAAGCAGTTGTGCTAAATAAATCTATCTCCCTGCCTGCAGTTCCCCAGTCTCACCCTGCCCTGCTCTGACTGCCACGCCAAACAAATATCCTTCTTTGCCGCCCAGGTGCGAAGTGATCACACGCCATGGTCACCCACACGTAGACGTCAACGCTTCATGTCACCAAGAGAAGAGCCCTTGTAACTCCCCTTAACCAGGTCAGAAGGTGGTATATGAAGGCCAGCACTGTTTCCCCCGCAAACGTCTGCCCACGTGTTCACCAGCCCAACCAGACAATGACTCGGTTTCACTGTGACGGGGCCAGACAGCTGCCCACCTGTAAATGTCAATGAGCTCAGACAGGTTGATGGATCTCCGCCTCTCCCACTCGGGCTCGTCTATCTGCAGGGAAGGTGGTAAGCTGTCTCGATTTTGGGCCTGAACAAAAATGTCCCGCAGGGCGACAGCCTGGATATTTCCTAGCAGCACAGAAGAACCAATACGGAGAAGGTGAACTTTACAGCATTTTCCCAGGGTGAGGATGGGAGTGAGAGACCCAGAGCCTGGGCAGGTGGATGGGTCCAACACAGCCTGCCCGGCCCAGCAGGGAACGAGTGGGGAAGTGCTTAAGTGGACGCTGGGCAGAGCTTCTCATTGGAGAAGAGTGAATGCCCCGCCGCAGGGGGCCCGGGCAGAGGAGGTGACAGAGGGCTGGTGTCAGTGACTCCAGGCTTTCTGACTCCAGGCTTTCTCTACATCACATAAGGAGGGCCTCACCATACACCCATGGGGACAGTAGCAAAAATGAGCCTTGCTTCTTACCAAAGCCAAACAGGATGTAGGCAGCCCCGTTGGTGGTGATGTAAACCTGAGGGCCGATCAGGTTCCCCACTCCGACGATGTTGTACTTCACGGGTCGGCCCACAGGATTCCCCGTCCGGCCAGACACCAGCAGGAAGCACAGATCTGGCTGACGAAGTGAAAGACGGGTGTTGAATCCATAGACGCCTTATCGTTTCCAAATCAAATCGTTTCTCTAGATAGTCATTGCTTCCTCATTAGCTAAGAGGTCAGAAACACCTCCCAAAGTTGGAAAACCCAAAGCCAAGCCCACTTCGTTCTATTTCCCTGGAAGTTAGAAAGTGGGGCAAATGCCCCGTTCCCTTGTTAGATGGTAGCTCGGGCAAGTTCTCCAAAGCACAGCTGTTGCCTCAGGTCTCCTGAGGCAAAGAACTCTAGCCTAGAGCTAAACAGAGTACAGCCGACCCCCGGTCTCTACCCCCATACCCAGAAATCCCCAGTAACATTTGGTCCCAGGAGAATCAGCGCAGGCAGTGTGCTCCCGTCATGACATACACATCTGGCCTGGCCACCATCAACCTCACTATCAAGCAGAGATCCGCAAACCTTTTCTGTGAAGTGCCAGACAGTACATATGTGACGTTTTGCCAGCCAGATGGTCTCCATAGCAGCTACTCTACTCTGTCACTCTAGCGTGAGAGCAGCCATAGATAATACATGAATGACTGCGTGACTGCGTCCCAATAAAACTTTATGAAAACAAACTGCAGGCCATAGTTTGCCAACCCCTGCGCTAGAGGATTTTCTTTTGGGAATAAAGTCACTGGTTGGGAAGTATAAGGACTACATCGGTATCTTGACTTCAGTAAAGCTGTTGACAGAGTTTATCATCATGAATTCTTATGGACAAGATAAAGAAATGTGGTTCTCAGTGTACCCCGAGAAAGGGCCAATGCCAACCCAGAGGGAGGTTTCAGTGGAATGGCACAGCACCCAGCTATTATCTCATTCCTGTTAATCATTCTTATCAAAGACCTGAATGAACAGAATTCAAGTTTATCACAAAGCTGAGAGCGATAGGTAATATGCTGTTTGACAGACTCAAAATTCCAAAAAGTCTTAGACTGGAAGATGGATCAAAATCTGGAAGAAAAGATTAGGCCATTAATTAAGATGTGGGTATTTTATGGTAACAAGACTTATCGTGGTGATCATTTTGAAAGGTACAGAAATATCAAATCAGTAAGCTGTTCACCAGGAACTAACACAGTGCTGTAGGTCAGTTATACTTCAAAAACAAATAAACTCATAGAAAAAGAGATCAGATTTGTGGTTACTAGAGGGAAGGATGGTAGGAGGGAGGATTGGATGAAGGCTGTCAAAAGGTACAAACTTCCACTTATAAGATAAATAAGTACTAGGGATATAATGCACAACATGAGAAACATAATTAACACTGCTGTACATTATATACAAAAGTTAAGAGAGTCAATCCTAACAGTTCTCATCACAAGGAAAAATTTTTTTCTATTTCTTTAATTTTGTATCAATACGAGATGATGGATGTTCACTAAACTTACTGTGGTCACCATTTCGCGATGCACGTAAGTCAGATCATTGTGCTGTACACCTTAAACTTATACAGTGCTGTATGCCAATTATAGCTCAATAAAACTGGAAGGAAAAAAATGAAAGAAGTAGGGAAAAAAGACGTGGGTATTTTAACAGGTTATAAACAAAAACTGATTCTTAGAAAGGCTATCACAGCCTTTGGCTGCATTTATAGATAAACAGAGTCTATATCAAAAGAAGCAACAATTTCCTTATGTTGATATAACTGGTTATATTACAAATAGAATACTGTTTTCATTTATGGGTACCATATTATAAAAGAGGTACGGACGAAGTGTAGTGAAAAAAGAAAGAAATCGAGAAAGAGAGGGGTCTGGATCATTTGCATGAGGCACAGTGTGAGAAATTGGGACTGTTTAGCCTTGAGAATAGCAGGCTTTAGAGGGACCAGGCTTCCAGCAAAAGGGCTTTCATGTAGAAAGAGGATTAGATTCAGAGTATTCTATGGAGCTGAAGCCGGCACCATGAATGGAAGCTATGAGAAAGCAGATTTCTCACCAATAAGAATTTTCTAGAGTGGGCCGGGAACAAAATGGACTGTCTCACAAATTAGCACTATTGCCATCAGCCTGAGGACTCAGAGGGAATGGGTGCCAATGTATTTGGAACAGTGTATCAGCGACTGTAGCACAGTGTGAGAGGGTTAACTTCATGGCCTCTAAGGTCCCTTCCCACTGACATGCTAGCCCAGATCTGTTCTCTAACCCCAACCATGTCCAGGTGTCCCAAGCCCGCCTCACTCCAGCCCCAGATCTAAGAATGCCGCCCCTCTATATCATAGACGTAATACGTCTCATTCCTCCTTCCACATCTGCAGCTCAGAGCAAACACGTTCCTCAGGTTCTTTTTTGCTGGTATAGAGGTCAGAAAAGTCAGTATGAAGATGAAGCTACTGCTCTGAACCCACCACTTCTCCAAGATTTTTCTAGTCTTGCCTATCACTTTCCAGGCAGAATGGAGACTAGTCCATACCCCTCCCTCCACCACCATATCCCCTCCCTCCACCACCAAAAAAGGCACAGAGTAGAAGCAGGTGAGAAGCCATTCCTGTAACAGAGCCCCCTTGCTAGGGAGGGTCCCTCAGTCAGACCTGAACTGTCATCCCGTCCACCACCGCTGGCTAGAAGACAGATGTGATGTCAAGGCCAAGATTTTTAAACTTGTTCGGGACACACAAACCTGTTCACTGTCTTGCTATGCTTCTGCTAACAACCATAATTCCTTTAGAAAGAAACTCCCCTATTTGTAGTGAGGTGGATGGACCTAGAGTCTGTCATACAGAGTGAAGTAAGTCAGAAAGAGAGAGACAAATACCATATGCTAACACATATATATGGAATTTAAGAAAAAAAGGTTCTGAAGAACATAGGGGCAGGACAGGAATAAAGACACAGATGTAGAGAATGGACTTGAGGACACGGGGAGGGGGAAGGGTAAGCTGGGATGAAGTGAGAGAGTGGCATGGACATATATACACTACCAAATGTAAAATAGATAGCTAGTGGGAAGCAGCCACATAGTACAGGGAGATCAGCTCAGTGCTTTGTGACCACCTAGAGGGGTGGGATAGGGAGGGTGGGAGGGAGACGCAAGAGGGAGGAGATATGGGGATATATGTATATGTATAGCTGATTCACTTTGTATAAAGCAGAAACTAACACACCATTGTAAAGCAATTATACTCCAATAAAGATTAAAAAAAATAACCCATATGGGAAAAGAATCTGAAAAAGAATGGATATAATATATATGTATAACTGAATCACTCTGCTGTACACCTGAAACTAACACAACATTGGAAACAAACTATACTCCAATATAAAATAAAAATTAAATTAAAGAAAAAAGAAACTCCCCATACTTTCCACTTTGGGACCTTCTGAGAATCACTCCCTGATGGATGTAATCATTAAAATGTTCCCTACTCCCAGGTCTCTTTATTCACAGTGACTGGAATGAAAAAAGATTATGTGAAGAATTCCTGACATTTTGGTTGTCTACTTTGAGACCAGTTGAAGAAAAACAAACAGAAAGGACCCCTAAAAGCGACTAGCCTTCGGAATTGTCCCTCACCGTCTATCTTCTTTTCTCTCACCTCACAAATGTAAAGTCTCGTCTGAGGCACTAGAGCAGGGCTCCTGAAACTTGTGACTGGTGGAGCTCTCTGAGTTAGTTTATGGTGCTCTTGACAGAAAACCATACAGTACTGATAGGTTTAATTCCATTCTAAATAATTTTACTTGCAGATTCTGTAACTCCACTCCGTATATACATTACAAAAATCACAACCAGGTCTAGTAAAATTAAAATAAGCCATCAAATGAGGCACAACGATCGGTAGCCACATTTTCCCACAAATATTCCAGGCTGATTGTCGTCCACGAGCCTTTCCTGGCAGACTCACACTAGACAGTCTGAGAAAAAGTCTAAGAGAAAGTTTGACAGAAGCTCTGAGAAAAGCTTCAGGAATAAAAACTTAAAATTGAGATAATTCTGTCCATTAATACATTCTTTCCTGTGATTTACGGGGAAAAAAAAATACAAAACTACTATTATTTTATCTGTGCAAAGAATAACTAGTTCCAGGTCACTGGAGTTCCAGCAAAGCATAACTGAGAAGCATAATTTAGGGACCACTGTACCAGAACCACAACCTGCAGGCACAGCTTGAACGACTCTTTCTTTGGGCGCTGCTGTTACTACTTGTTTGACTTACAATTTTTTTCTCTATATATCTTATGAGCTTTCTATCCGTCTGTCTCATTGTTTTATAGTTGCAATAAAAGTTAAATATATATAGTCAAACCGACAATGTGTACGCTGGGTGGAAAACAGGCACCACTCTGGGCATTTCATATATGTTAGTTCTAATTTTCATAACCATCCTGCAAGTAGGATAACATCCCCGCTTTACATACGAAATAACCAGGGCTGGGATGGGCTCTGTGGTTTGCCCAAGGCCACAGGGCAGTAGAGCAGGAATTCAAACATAGACCTATCTGGCTCCCAAGCTCTGCCACACCGGTCAACGGAACCTGGAAAATGGGTTCATAATGGTAATTTACTCACTTAATCTCACAAAGAGAATTTATTTAAACCTAAGCCCTTGTAATGAGAAGGTTTCAAGCAGCCTTTCTAATAACGATACTAGGAAATGACCAAAGTTGACACTTTCCCTGTAAGAAACAAGGACCACCTAACACGGAGCATACCTGCAATTCCCCAATGACCAGAACTGCGAGATCTCTAATGCCATCTTCATCCAGGTCTGGCAGCACCACGCCTGGGGCAGCCAGGGTACCGTTGGGTAAGTAGTGTGGGTCTAAAGTCCAAATGGCTTTCCCTGGGGAAAGATAAATACACTCATCACAATTAGGGATTTCTGCCTCTGCCAAAGGCGGGTGCAATGCTCCCAGGCCAGAAATGAGACTCAACGGGCTGAATGACAGACAGCAAGTCCTACACACTTTTTCCTTTCATTTTTATCTTACCGGGGAGAAATGGAGCAGGGAGTATGAACTGAAATCCTCAAGTATCTGGCTAACAAGCCCACGTAATAACTTCACACCTGGATTTTTTAGGTAACGTGGACATGCTGAAGACTCTCTAAGAAAGAAGAGCCCACTTGTCTGGGATGGAGGAATTGATCTGTTAGAGATGATTCCAACTCCTAAGGAACCATCCAGGGGCAGCCAAACAGAAGCCCAACTCGCTCCTTCTACCATGTGTTCATATAAGTAGAGAAATCATAAAAGGTTTTCAAGATGAATTCAGTGCTAGAGTTAACTCACACGGAAATTCTTTTCACTCAGAAGAGCCCCACTCCCAAACTCCAACCTTTACAACTAGGAAGGAGGCTATTTAACTCAGCTTCACTCAGGTCGAAGGTTAATGGGCACACTGGAAGTATAAGGCTCTGTAAGGAGCCTTCATTATATGATTCTCTTCCGTTCCTTTTGTCACATATGTCTGAATGTGATAAAAAGATAAAAGAGGCCAAATCAACATGCCTCCACAGACCTTAGTTTCTTCACTGGCATAGTTTTTAGTGGTTAATGCCCAAGTTCACATATGAACCCTTGTATGTCAAATATTGAAAACAAAGAGAAAAAGCTCCATGGCCTTCTATACAAAGAACAGAGAAGGGAGATTACTTACAAACTGAAAGCCTAGGGATAGGTTCTGCTTGGATAACTGAGTTTAGCCCCATCCTATCACCAAGCAGGTTGAACCATGGATCTATTATTCACTCTGCTCAAGCCCTTTCTCCTTATTTCCCTTAATATCCACCTTGCAGAGCAGGAAATCAGACCTCCCACTGGGAGAGTGGAACGGTCCCTTCCCTACCAGACTGTTCTAACCTGAGATTAGGCCTCCCAGGAACAGGGATCTCTCGTGGTCAGTGATCTTTTTTTTTTTTTTTTTTTTAATTTATTTATTTAATTTATTTATTTTTGGCTGTGTTGGGTCTTCGTTGCTGCGCGCGGGCTTTTCTCTAGTTGCGGCGAGCGGGGCTACTCTTCGTTGCAATGCGCGGGCTTCTCATTGCGGTGGCTTCTCTTGTTGCGGAACACGGGCTCCAGGCGCGCAGGCTTCAGTAGTTGTGGCACGCGGACTCGGTAGCTGTGGCACACGGACTCAGTAGTTGTGGCTCACGGGCTCTAGAGCACAGGCTCACTAGTTGTGGCGCACGGGCTTAGCTGCTCCGCAGCACGTGGGATCTTCCCGGACCAGGCAAGAACCCGTGTCCCCTACAGTGGCAGGCGGATTCTCAACCACTGTGCCACCAGAGAAGCCCCGCAGTCAGTGATGTTTACCTGATGTCGCGTTGAATGCACTGAGCATCTTGTGTGTCCCCGTCACAAGGCAGACGGTTTCGGCCACTCTCCCTGGCATTAGATCCAGACAGGTAATATCTCGGGCCTCCTCGGGGAGGGGACTAGACCAGAGCGTACTGCCATTCATCCCCGAAAGGCACACGAGGACAGCAGGTGGCCTTGAGACACCTAAAAGCACACAAGAGACAAGAAAGGGCAGGAGGCAGAGGAGATAAGAGGGAGAGATGAGCGGGGGGCTAGAAAACCAAAAGGAAATAGAGGTAAGGCAGCAGCTCAGACCTGTGCGCTCAGCTCCCTCCTGTATTTCTGGCAACAAGGTCTGCAAACAGAGTACCTGTCCCATCTGTTCAACACATCTCTCATGTAAGACGACATCCTGCAGGCAACCCGTGTGCACCTCTACTCTCCCAACACACTTGTTGACGTGTCTGTCACCTTAGCCCCCACTAAACAGGGATATCCTTAAGGCTAAAGCCCGTCACGTTCATTTCTGCATCCTCAGTACTTTGCAAAGCGCCGAGCATATCTAGCAGCCAAGTGCTTTCTGAATAAAAGGAGCAACATCAAGAATATGGAAAAGGAGGGGTTGCAAACAAACAAAAAAACAGGAAGCAAAGCTAGGCTCAGAAAATTGACACTGATCTAGAATATGTATAGAGCAGGAAGCAAAGTACCTGAATTCTAATCATCGCTAGCAAATGCTCCCTGAGAGCAGAAAACAATCTCTAAAAAATAAACCTGGGGAATAAAAAAGGTTATGAAGAACCTAAGGGCAAGACGGGAATAAAGACACAGACCTACTAGAGAATGGACTTGAGGATATGGGGAGGGGGAAGGGTAAGCTGTGACACCGTGAGAGAGTGGCATGGACATATATACACTACCAAACCTAAGATAGATTGCTAGTGGGAAGCAGCCGCATAGCACAGGGAGATCAGCTCGGTGCTTTGTGACCACCTAGAGGGGTGGGATAGGGAGGGTGGGAGGGAGGGAGACGCAAGAGGGAGGAGATATGGGAACATATGTATATGTATAACTGATTCACTTTGTTATAAAGCAGAACTAACACACCATTGTAAAGCAATTATACCCCAATAAAGATGTTAAATAAATAAATAAATAAATAAAATAAACCTGGGGACTTCCCTGGCGGTCCAGAGGTTAAGACTCCATACTTCCAATGCAGCGGGCATGGGTTCGATCCCTAGTCAGGGAATTAAGATCCCACAAGCCGAGTGGCACAGCCAAAAAGTGAAACAAACAAACAAAATGCCCAGAAGGTTATACTTAGCAAAGATCAGGAGGTCCTCCTGGTCTAGAGTTCCAGCGAATCAGCTGATCTGGCCCCAGTCAAGAAAGAATACTTGGGCAACTATTATACCTAGCTGGCAAAGGATTCGAGCAGCTCACCTCTTTAACAAACAACCCTTTATGCCACTCAATTAACCTATCAGAATAATAACTTTCTCTCGTGCCAGTTTCACATCCACTTTCAGGATAGGGATACGGCCCACCTCACACACTTCCACTTTTCACTTCTAGCAACAGCTAATAAGGATAAGGGCATGTTAGGGCTTCACTGTACCTATTCCTCAGAACTGCTAATTAAACATACAACCTAAAAACAAGTGACCAACTGGTTTGCCCTTTCAGACCTTGTTGCCAGAAGCAGCGGTTTACATGACAAATCTCAGCGATGTATGTTACCCCCCGGACTTCCCAGGGATGCTCTGATTAACAGACTGTGCTGTCCTCCCTCCTTCATGACCCTATCGACTCCACATCAATTGCGTGACTTGTCTTTTTCCCGGTGGTGATGGGTCACCCCTTTCCCTTCACACCACGACTCCATGAGGCAGAGACCACGCTCCTCTTGTTTAGCTCAAAAGAACCAGTGCAGCTCTATGTAAGGTGCACAGCAGGTTGTTGGATGAATGAACAAATGAACAAACAAATAAGAAACACAATCCTCCTCATGTTCAGTGGCACAGATCTTTGAACCCACTGGCTGGGGCTATGGGCACAGCAATTTGACATAAGGGTCAAGGGCAGGAACTCCAGAGGCTACCGGCTATACCGTTTGGATCCCAGCTCTACCACTACCAGCTGTGAGACTGATCAAGTTCCTTCACCTCACTATCCCTTAGTTTTCCCAACTGCAAAAGGGGATAATAATATTAGTCCACATTATAGGTACACTGAGGGATAAATTCGTTCATAATATGTTATGTACTTACAACAGTGCATAGCACATAGAAAGTACCATGTGTTAGTTAGTGCTATTACTGCTTTTATAATCTATAACCAAATCAGGCTGGTCCATAGTGCGTCCCAACTCATGGCCTTGCCATCATGAGTCCTGATATGTAGCAAACCACGTAAAATACCAAATGACTGAAAAAAATCTCTGAAAGTGGAAGGGGGAAATTTTTACTTCAAAGGCTAATAAGTCATAGGCATAAGTAAGGTTCAATCATATAAAAGTCAATTTCTAGGCTGGAGGTTCTTCCCATAAACAAAGCTATGCCCAAATTGCTCCTGCATATTGCGCAAGCCCCAGAAAGGTATTTCTAATAACGTCAGGGAGGCATGCAGCCTAGAATCCTCTATAACGTACCTAAATGTTTATTCCAAGGCCTGAATGATTAAAAAACAGTTGGTAGGCCATCCTCAGCCTCAAACCACAGTTCCTGTATCAGTTTACAGACTTCAGTTCAAATGCACTTAAATGGAGGCTGCAGGACAAACCAAAAGCCCCCATGTACCTATAATGAAAAAGCAACTTTTTTTTTTTTTGCAGTTGACTTGTGTCGGCTGGGGTCCCAAAAAAGCCCAGCTCACTCAATTAGGGTAAGTTGTGGAGGTTTAATAAAGAGACTGTTTACAAAGATGTGGTCGAGGTGTAGGGAAACCACAAGAGATAGTACAGCCCCTCAGAACTTTTGCCATGCCCAGGCCCAGAGAGACAGGGGGAGGAAGCATTTGCTGGAATCGAGAAAAAGGAAGTCCTGTAAGAGGACCACCTTGAGAGAGGCTGTGACCTCTGATCAAGGATGTAGCCAGCCTGAGGTGGCCCGGGCAGAGGGGAGCCAGGGGAATAAATACCTGCTGGTCACTCTCTTCCTCTCCTCTAGCTTCTGGCCTGTGCTCCCCAATGGCCAAACCCAGTGGAAGTCTGCAGGCCTGGGACCTGACGTAATGCGTACGGGTCAGCCTCCCATCCCGCGGGGAGCAGGATGGAGAGCAGAGATGGAAAAGCAAACAGACGGGGTCAAAGGAAAACACCCAGCCAAGAGGTATGTGTATAAAGATACGTTAGAACGTGAGCAAAAGCTTTCTGCCAGGGAGGGGAAGGTAGATAGAGTCTATGTTTATCATCATCTAAGAGGCCAGGGAGAACCGACTCAGAGAAAACTCAAGCAACCTAAGTGCTGGCGCTGTTCAGGGCAGGCCAAGGAACCTCCTCCCTGGGTCTCAGGTTGGTCCCTGGACCGGGGTGCCCTCCAGCTCTCATGCTCTGTGATTCCCTGAACCAGGCGTTATGTACATGCAGGAGTCTCCCGACGAGGCCCATCACGTGTGCCGGATCCCCCAGGGCTTTCTCCTCACTGCAGCCCGCTCAGGAGGCAGCCCCAGCGCATCCTCTGAGCTCACACCCTCCGCTCAACCAGCTTCTCCCGCCGAGGCCTCCGAAGACACCCTCTTACCAGCGGTGCTCCCATTCCCTGATGTCACGAAGGAGAGAAGCACGTCACGCAGGCCGTCTCCGTTCACGTCTGCCAGGTCCAGTGGAGACAGGTCCCCACCTGATGGACACATGAGAAACACAGGGTCCGCAGCAAGTTAGACAGACCAGCTCCCTGCTCCAGGCTGGAAAGGGAATGCTCCGTAAAAACCAGGCAGACTTCTGGGTCCTAGATAAGATACACAGACCCACTTCTGCCTGTGCCTCTCGCCAAGGACAGCTAGAATCCCTGGGCATTAAACATAAAACAAACATGAGAAGACTCTGGAAGGCAGAGAGAAGGCAGACCGGCTGGGGATGGCGAGACCCAAGGAAGGACAAGCTGGTGGCTCCCCTGGGTTTTCTTTGGCCTCATATCCCAGACAGGGTGCTGCAGAAGCTGGCGACCCAGAAATGCCAACAGGGACACACAGAAGGCCCCAGAAGAGCTGGTCCCCAGCCAAAGGACAGGAAAGGCACAGCCTAGCAAGACAGAAAAGTTTTCCACAAGAACTGCTCTACTCCAACCAAACGCCACAGACAAAACTGTGGTCCCAGCCAGCCCCATAGCAAAGGCCAAGAGGAAACCCTTGCCGGGCTGTAACAAGGTCCCTCTCACCCCACCAGGGTCGGGTCAGAGAAGGCCGGGTGGGGAGGCTGGGCTCCCATCCTCACCTAGCAGCACTCAGGCCTCCATACACGAGGGAAGCCTACGGTTCTATCCCCACCAAGCATTAACGGGGCAGCCGCCCAGCCCTGGTGTCAGCAGAGGCCTGATGGGAGCCTGCACCTCCATCTCCACCCGGCAGTGACAAGGTAGGTAGTGTCATGCCCCCCCCCACACACCTCCAAACAGTGTGGAGTCAGAGGATGCTTTCCAAATTCGGAGAGAACTCACACATGGCTAGTGGAAGTGTAAACTGGTACAACCACTACGGAAGATAATTTAAGAGAAACTCCTAGGGCTGGACATGCACATATCCTGTAACCCAGCCATTTCACCCCCAGGTTTACGCCCTAGAGAAATCCTTACACACTCCAACAGGAAACATGCACAAGAATCTTCTTTGTGGCATTACTTATTTTTTAAAAAACAGAAGTCACCTAAATGCTCATCGACAATAAAGTGGATCGATAAATCATAGGACATTCGTACCATGGAAAATTAGTGGTGAAAATAAACTCCAGTGACAGTACATTGATACGGATAAACCTCAAACATATTATTTAAATACGCTGAACAAAAAAGCAAGTCACAGACAACTACATGGTTATATCAATATTTATATGAAATTCAAAAACAGGCAAAATTAAAGAATATATCATTTAGAGATGCATATCTATGTGGTAAAACTTTAAACACAAGTAAAGGAATAACGACACAAAACTCAGGAGAGGAGAACCCTCTGGCAGGGAGAGGGGGATACGGTCAGGAGCAACACATGGGGAATTGCAAAGATCTTTACAAGGTCCTATTTCTTAAACTCGGTGGTAGATACACCAAGAATTCATTACTAGTCTTTACGCTGTATATAAATATTACAAGAGCTAACTTAGAAAAAACAAAAAAGGAAGGAAGAGAGGGAGAGACATTCTATGTGTAGGAACATATCGTAAGACATATCCACCCAGTTTTGCCTTAAGAGAAAGTAAAGATGAGAACGAAGAACTCATCAGAAGCTAATTCAGCTGGGATCAGAGAAGGGTCAGAGAGAAAATGTTTCTAGATCAAGATGATGCAGGGGTGTGGGCATACCGTAGGGAAGGGAAAAGTTTTCCTCTGCCTTCTTAAGGTTTCTAGCTGAGACTGACATAAGACAGATGAACAAGGGGAAAGCACTCATATTTTATTTAATAAAATTGTGCATGTGCATGGGAGTTCCCACAGTTAAATGAAGACCCAAAGACGTGGCTAAGCCGCAGTGTTTATATTCCGCATAGCACAAAGAGTGGCGACTGGAAAAGTAACTAAAATATATGAGGGAACTACAGGAAGATGAGGGTTATTCTAACAAGGTCTGTTTGTACAAATGTCTCTCTGCCTCAACCCCCTGTCTCTGGTGATAAGAGTGTTCTTTCCTCCTGGAATAGGGAGGACATCTTTCACCTGGGAGTTTCATCTCCTGCTTTTGGGAAGAATCGAAGGTCAGAGTGGCCCGCTTGCACCTGCTATTGGTCAAATGCCTTTAACTCAAAATAGCCAATACACCAAAGCGCCACGGTGGGCTGGTGTGTTCTGAGCCCCTTCAGCCTGGTGCAGTTTTCGAGGGACAGGACTGTTCGGCACCAACAGTTAGATGGGATCCCCAATCTTGACCCAGGGCAAGCTGTTTTAAAGAAACCTGCTCCACAACCTACATGTCCATCAACAGATGAATGGATAAAGAAGATACGGTACACATATACAGTGGAATACTACTCAGCCATAAAAAAGAAAGAAAATTTGCCATTTGCAGCAACATGGATGGATTTGGAGGGTGTTATCCTAAGTGAACTAACTCAGACAGAGAAAGACAAATACCGTACATCACTTATATGCGGAATCTCAAAAATACAACATACTACTGAATATAACAAGAAGCAGACTCACAGATACAGAGAACAAACTAGTGGTTACCAGTGGGGAGAGGGAAGGAGGAGGGGCAATGCAGGGGTAGGGGATTACAAAAAAGGGATTTACAAGAAATCATGTGTGTGAAACTTTTGAAAATTGGAAAGTACGGTAAAATTTAAAGACTTTCATTCAGTAAAAAAAATAATAATAAAAAATAAAGAAACCTGCTCCAAAATGAGACAAAATTCCTTGGGTAGCACCATCCCAACCATTAGCAGCAAGAAAGAAAAGTTGCAGCAAGGAAGCAACTCTCTTTTCCTTGAAAAGAAATTATTTGATAAACAACAAGGTCCCACTGTCTAGCACAGGGACCTATATTCAATATTCTGTAACAAATCTTTTCCATAGTGGAAAAGAATATGAAAAAGAAGATGTGTACAAAACTGAATCACTTTGCTGTACACCAGAAACTAACACAACACTGTAAGTCAACTATACGTCGATAAAAAAGAAAAAGAAAAAGAAAATTAAGAAAAAGAAATTATTTGAAAATTCAATTTAGATCAGGCTTCTACAATCAACAAAACCCCAAGGGCCCTACAGGAGCTGTGGCCTCTGGCCTGGCCAGGATGGGAGCTTCACTTTTCTCTGTAAACCGCCCTTCCCACAGCTTTGCTCTCCCCTGATGCAGGCTCGGCTGCACAGCAGGACTCAGCAAACCAGGGTTCTCTCCTCCCTGCGTCTAATTAAGACCTTCCCCAGAGACACACAGCGCAGCGATCCTCCCAAGTTTTTGAAGCCATACAGATCCATCTTTCTGTCTCATTTCAAATCCTAACCTCCTAACCACCTCCACACACAGGGGGAGAAATGCTAGATGACACACACGTTAATTTGTAAAGACTTGGAGGAAATTTTCAACGTAATCAGAAGCTTGCCGGAATGACACGCGATCATGAAGTTTTACAGACTTAGAGCTAAAAATCCCGCAGCTCACCTCCCTGGGGGCCCAAGTGGCGGCTCCACGTGCTGTGCAGGTCTCGGGGGGGACAGGGGATCAGGAAGGCACACACGAGCACCAGGACCATGGAGATGACCAGCATCAGCAGAAAGACAGACGTGCGCACGTAGGACGCGATGGAGGAGGCCGCCTTCTGCTCCAGGGCCCCCAGGGGCTCCAAGGGGTACCCCTCCGTGGTGACCTCCGAGAGATGGGGCTTCCCAGCCCCAGTGACCTCAGCATCCGAGTCGGGCTCTGGTGCTTCTCCCAGCGGACTCTTCCCGTTCTTGACCCCTCCGTTCTTCTGCTGCAGGTTAAGCACGAGATCATCTTCACTCTCGTCGCTGTCGGCCTGTGTGAGGGGGTCATACTCCCCCAGGTCCGGGCTCTTCTTCCCTGAAAAGACAGAAAGCCAGACGGTCAAGGAGAACCTGGAAGGAGGGACCTTCAGCAAACACACAGCAACAGTAAACACCTAGGAGAACACACAGAACAGAACGGAACAAATCTACGTTGACAAGCCTGAACCTTGGAGCCGTCTATAAAATAGATTCCAGCGAAAAGGGGGAAAGAATGGGGGAAAAAAAGAAAATCAGTGCTCTAGAATTATTGCTTTCATGAGCTTAAGAACATTGGAAAAGAAACAGAGAAAGTGGCAAATTTCAAATACATTTTAGCTGTTTTTTTTTTTTTAAAAAGCCCTCTCTTAATCTGTGTGACTCTGACGAAAAAGACCATAGCTCTTCTATGAAACCTTCCATACACCTGATGTGCATACTTCCTTTGATTATCTTAGATTGGTGAAGTTCCGATCTTTCCTGCGACTCCTCTAAACTATATTTTTTAACATTTTTTTTTAAATTTATTTATTTTTGGCTGCATTGGGTCTTTGTTTCTGTGAGCGGGCTTTCTCTAGTTGCAGCGAGCAGGGGCTACTCTTTGTTGTGGTGCGCGGGCTTCTCATTGCGGTGGCTTCTCTTGTTGCGGACAACAGGTTCTAAGCATGCGGGCTTCAGTAGTTGTGGCACATAGGCTCAGTAGCTGTGGCTCACGGGCTCTAGAGGGCAGATTCAGTAGTTGTGGCACATGGGCTTAGTTGCTCTGTGGCATGTGGGATCTTCCCGGACCAGAGTTCCAACCCATGCCCCCTGCATTGGCTGGCAGACTCCCGACCACTGCGCCACCAGGAAGTCCCTCTTTAAAGTCTTTATTGAATTTGTTACAAAATTGTTTCTGTTTCATGTTTCGGTTTTTTGACCCCCAGGCATGTGGGATCTTAGCTCCCTGACCAGGGATTGAATCCACACCCCCTGCATTGGAAGGCAAAGTCTTAACCACTGGGCCGCCAGGTAATTCCCTCCACTAAACCTTTAGAACAGCTGCTCTCTGCACAGTTGGCCTGCTCCTCACAGGCCAATATGTGTGACTTCCCAGTTGTTGCTATGGAAACCACGCAGAAAGTCAAATGCTGAAAGTCATCTGGAGACGTCTTACCAAAAACTTACTTTTGAGAGCCTCCCTGCAAGTCTATCGCCCTTTCAGTACATGTTTCAGTAAACAGCGGTTACCTGAAAACTGCTATTCTGAGCCTGCATGCCGAGATGGGTGGGATCCAGCCGGGACAAGGAGGTGAAGGACTTGTCTTGAGGCTGGTTTACACAACAAGCACCCTGGCTTGACTGAGACCATATCTTTGCAGGGGTGGCCAGAGGCAGACATTACGGGGGGCTTAAGCCCACCTCTTCCTGAGCCACCCCTGGCCCTTGCAGCCAGCGACTGGATGAGTTTATGCCTTTATTTTAGGCTATAGCCAAATAAAAACCAAGAAAAAGTTGCTGGTTTTGGAAATTACCTGGTAAGCTATCACTAATGTAAACTCTATGGTTAAATCCTTTGTTAAGAAGACATATAAAAAAGAAAATACAACCTGGATATTTAAAAGGGGAAAAGGAAGAATTTCTCATGTTCTCTGCCTCTGGTAACTGGGATCTTGGTGATGTCACTTCATTTTGTCCAATAAATACTGAGTTTGATTTTTTAAGGTATTAAATTATAAGAAAATTAAGCAATTATTAGAAATTTCATGCAAAATAGTACCTCCAGGATATGCCACAGAGTCAGTGCAGCTGACTCCCATAATTTTTATATTTTCTCTATGAACCAAATGGCTTTATTAATTAGGGCCCATCATTCCCTAACCATCCCAGATAACTTTATTTATAATAGTTTGCAAACAGAACCATAGGTTGTTGTAATATTAACTCTAATACTTTTTTAAGTTTTTTTTTTTTTTTGCTAAAAAAAAATACACCTGACAGAATGTTTTAAATGTGCTGCCTGCATATGGTGGAGTATTATTCAGCCTTCAAAAGTAAGGCAATTCTGACACTTGCTACATACAACACCGATGAGTCTTGAGGTCATTATGTTACGTGAAATACGTCAGTCACCAAAACACAAATACTGTATGATTCTACTTATATGTAGTCACATTCACAGAAACAGGAAGTAGAATGGTGGTTTCCAGCACCTGGAGGGAGAGGTCCATGGTGGGGTTGTTGTTTAGTGGGTATAGAATTTCAGCTTTGCAAGACGAAAACGTTCTGGAGCTTGGTTGTATACAACAATGTGAGTATTCTTAACCAGACCGTGCACTTAAAAATGGTTAAGATGCTAAATTTTATTATGTGTATTTTACCACAATTTTTTAAATTTCAAGTTAAAAAAAAGAATACACTTGACAAAGAGGAAAACATATACAGCAGCCCCAAATCTCAGGGTTCTTAGAGACTTTGAAGGTCACATAATCCACCTCCACCCGTATTCCAAATATGTACCTCCTTACCAACGCCCACCAGGCAGTCACTCAGCATACACCTCAGCGGAAGCCTTATCAGGGAACTCACTACCCTCCCATCTAGAAAGCAGCGCCTTACTCTGATTCAGGAATCTACGTCTGGGCATTTGCCAACTACCTGTCTTAGTTTTAATTTCTGGGACCCCTCTTCCCCATGCATAATACTTGAAGATACCAATCATAAGAAACGTAAGATACAGTATTTACAAGCTCAAGTCCTTACAATAAGCAACCTTAAGTCAAATCTTCGCTCCAGCTCTCATTAACTGTGTGACCTCAATTAAATTTCTTCACTTTAGTAACCTCAGTTTCCTTATTTGTGAAATGGGATAATTATCGTTCCTACCTCATATGACTGTTATGAGAATTAAATAAGATAACATATGCGTGGTTCTCAGTGCTGCCTCAGGGTCACACTCAGTAAATTTCAGCTTCTGTTATTATGGTTGGCATTCTATCTCCCCACTGCCTGACCCAATCTCCTCAGCCCCGGTTAAATACCTCTACCTCTTCAACCCATTACTTGAAGACGCATTGTTTCAGATGCTCCACAACATCCTGGTCACTCTCCTCTGAACACAAAGTGATATGTCTGTGCTCTTTAAAGGATGGTTCCCAGACGTGAATACAGTCCCCAGGGTGCAGTGTGACCAGGGCAGAGAAGAGCAGAACGGTGTCCTCCCTAGTCAGAGAGGACACTACAGTTCAATTCCTGTAACCTAGGATCAGGCCAGCTTCCTTGGTAGCCCCATCACACAACTGATTCAACTAAAACTCCCACGCACTTTCTACACACACTCAAGCTGTCCTGTAATTGCACAATTTTTAGTGAAAAATGTAGCATCGACCCTTACTGAATTCAGTCTTGCTAGTCACTTTCCACCCTGCAACAAACACAGCCTAAAACAGCACCTTTGCCAAAGTGAAATCATGAATGAAATACTGGCGAACAAAACGGTTTAAAGGAAATGCACTTTTATTATATGATATACTATCACAGGCAGGAAGAAAGCTCGACTGCACACGCTGCAGAAATCTGTAAATTCTTTAATAAATCTATAAAAATAAATTGCAAGCATTCTTTTTGTTTTCTTTTTTTTAACATCTTTATTGGAGTATAATTGCTTTACAATGGTGTGTTAGCTTCTGCTGTATAACAAAGTGAATCAGCTATACATATACATATGTTCCCATATCTCTTCCCTCTTGTGTCTCCCTCCCCCCCACCCTCCCTATCCCACCCCTCTAGGTGGTCACAAAGCACTGAGCTGATCTCCCTGTGCTATGCGGCTGCTTCCCACTAGCTATCTATTTTACGCTTGGTACTGTATATATGTCCATGCCTCTCTCTCACTTTGTCATTCTTTGAAAACAAGCCGCTGTTGAACTGATCCCTCTAACAAAATTATGTGCTTTTAGTTAATGATGGCAAAGGAAGGCCTTTCTGTCTGTCTCTTCCTAAAACCAGGGGGCGGGGGGATAAAAAGAAACAAAATTGGGGGGGTGGGGGGAGGGAAACAGCCACATTCCCAAACTAGAATTTACGGAAAACCGTTGCCAAAGGCAGTGAAACTTGTATCCAACTGAGGAAGTACAGTAAGAACAGGGACATACATTTCAAGTCTCCAGCAATGAGCAGAGTTCACAGAATTAATAATGGTGATGACGTGGATGTCAACTGGAAATGTACTGAGAGCTACAATGCCAGGCACTGGTCCAAGCATTTACAGGGATTAACTCATTTAATCCCCACAACAACTCTAAGAGGTAGGTATTATTATTATTTGCAGTTTCATCAAAAAGATGAAAATAGAGAGAGAGGTAAGTTGCCTAAGATCACAGAATTAACAAGAAAAGCCGGGATTCAACCTCAGGCAATTTGATGAGAGTCCACAGTCCTAACCAATCAGTTATGCTGCCTCCCTTGTTCCACGGATATAAAGCCAAACCAAATAATCTCTTGCTCAGAAAGACAAAGTCTGGGGTCCCAGAAGCACCAATGAGCCCCATTCAACACCACAGAGTCAAAGGCGAGGTTAAGACTGAAGGAGAAAAAGCACAAGCTTCTCTCCTTATAAGAAGCAGGCTGGCAGCACGGCAGGTTAGAACAAGCGCTGGAGTACCGTCAGTTCTCGAGAGGAGGATGTTTTGGACAGTGTGGGTCCAACAGGGAGACCGAAAGCAGACGGTAATTCAAAGAGGACAGTTTCATATAAAGAACTATTAGACAGTGATAGGAGAGTAAATGTAAATATGGGAAGAGAAATCCAAAAGGTATCCTAGGATGGGGAGACTGTATCCCAGGAAGGACAAACTTGGTATTTAAAGGGTCCGGATCCACTTTCACAGATCAGGCAACAAAACTGAATGTACAGGCCAGGGGCAATAAATTGATAACTGGCACAAGAAGCGAAGAGAAGTAAACACTAGCCAGCACTCTAAGGCCCTGTGACAAACGCCAGCCGGGAGAGAAACACCTGCAAAGGAAGAGCACTGATGGGAAAGGGATCTGAGTTGACAGCCTAAATTAGGTTCCAGCCTCCAGCTGCCCCAGCTCACTCAGCTCCTGCCCACGGGTCAGCCTATAGCTGGCTTTAAAGCAGCCACCCATTTAGATATGAAGAGGAATCAGAGAGGAGCCATCATTAGTACCTGGTCCATAAGCTACTGCAAAGTTCTACAAATACCTAAGAAAGAAGTTACAACAAAACCTAGCGGACGAAACCGGCTACAGAACGAATGCTGGACAAATTATACCACGGAACGGAAGAGATAATGAACCTACACTTCCCCCAGGGATCCGAGAAATTCAAGAAATAGTCTTCTCTGAAATAAGGGCTCATAAGAAAAATATAGTATTTCTAAGAAGAAATGACAATGCAATAGAGAAGATGAAAAGTAAACAAGGAGAGCTCAGGAAAACGATGGAAGAAAATAAAGCAATTTTAGGGACTTCCCTCGTGGTCCAGTAGGTAAGACTCCATGCTCCCAATGCAGGGGGCCCGGGTTCAATCCCTGGTCGGGGAACTCTATCCCACGTGCATGCCGCAGCAAAGTCCTGTGTGCCTCAACTAAGACCTGGTAGAGCATAAATAAATAAATTAATTTTTAAAAAAACAATTTTAGAAAGGATATCCTTACTGGGATCAGCAAAAAGAACCGACATGGCTAAAAACAGCGTCAGAGACTTAAAGGATAGACTGTGAAAATCAAGCAGGATGAAATGGAAATGACAACAGTGGCTGGCAGTTTTGAGCACTTACTATGCTCTCTTCCAAACCCTTTTACTGTCTTAGCTCAGTAAATCTTCATAGCAACTCTTAAAGGTAGACACATTATTATCTCCATTTTAAAGATGAGGAAACCGAGGTTTGGAAGTTTAAGTGCCTGGCCCATAGTTAAATAGCAAGTAAGTGATAGTACAAGGATTCAAACCCAGGCAGTCCGGCCTGAAGCCTGGACTAACTATCTCTGTGCTTCCCATGGGAAAGATCAAAGCTTTTAAAAGGACTAGAGAGAAAGGGATAGATATAAAGAACAAAAGTGATCCAATATATGCATAACTAAAGGAGAGAACAGAAAAGAAAATGGAACCAAAAATGACATTTAAGGGCTTCCCTGGTGGCGCAGTGGTTGAGAGTCCGCCTGCCGATGCAGGGGACACGGGTTCGTGCCCCGGTCCGGGATGATCCCACATGCCGCGGAGCGGCTGGGCCCGTGAGCCATGGCCGCTGAGCCTGCGCGTCCGGAGCCTGTGCTCCGCAACGGGAGAGGCCACACAGTGAGAGGCCCGCATACCGCAAAATAAATAAATAAATAAATAAAAGAATAATCCATATTGAAACATATCCTAGTAAAGGCACTGAACTTCAAGGACAAAGAAGGAATCCCATGAGCAGGCAGGCCAAGGGGAAAAGAATCAAGTCACTAATGATGGGACAAAAATCAGGCTGCCTTCTCCACAGTAACGTACGTTTCTAAACGGCAGTGCAGCAAAATAGAAGAATCCTCAGAGAAAGAAGAGGGGCCGCGAAGTCCAAGAACTGAGCCCCACACAACACCTCTGAAGCGCAGAGGCACGCATGCAAGACCGCAGAGGCTTTCTTTAAGGGATCGCAGCAGGTTGCCACGTGTTCGTGCCCAAATTATAGAGGAAGATACATACTGACTTTAACACTATTAATATATATGTTTCCAGAAAGTGCAAAGACAAGCCCCAGCTTAATTATTACAGACTGCAAGTTTTAATTAGAGAAGTCCTAAGTAAATATTTTTTTTCTGTCTAGTCACAGAAAAAGAGGTAGACAGTACACTGACTTGCCTAAAATTATACTCAGTCTGAGGAGTAGACACCAAATCCTTGCTTCAACTTTCCCACCCTCTTGTCTGCTGATTTCAGCTACCACTCACATTTTTAGTCAATGAAAGGTTTTCAAAGAATAAAGAGGGGACACTGATTTCAGAATAAATCAACATAAATGAGCTTTCCATGGCTGTCACTTTTCCTTATAGGAAGACTGGGGTTACTAGGTAAACAGCATTCCCAAAACGGGACAGAGGAAAACATCGGTAGGAAAGACACGCAACTGTACCACCCCCAAGTGTTTTCAGGAAAACATACTATAATACATACTACTCTATGACATGCACTACACTTTACACAGACTATCCTATACACTCTACTGCAACTAAAGGTAAATCATTCGCATCATGAACTAGTTTATCCAGGGGCACATAACCTCTCCAAGTTACATATAATGAAACAAACCATTACAATAACATTATGCTCTTATATTCCCTTCAGTGTTTGACCTTTAAACTTTTTTTTTTTTTTTTTTTTTGCGGTACGCGGGCCTCTCACTGTTGTGGCCTCTCCCGTTGCGGAGCACAGGCTCCGGACATGCAGGCTCAGCGGCCATGGCCCACGGGCCCAGCCGCTCCACGGCATGTGGGATCTTCCCGGACCGGGGCACGAACCCGCATCCCCTGCATCGGCAGGTGGACTCTCAACCACTGCGCCACCAGGGAAGCCCTGACCTTTAAACTTTTAAATGGACTAAAGATATATATTCTTAAGAGATAAGTTGCCCCACCCCCTGCTTTATGACCGTCACACTGCCCTTCTGTTATTAATTAACCTCATTCTATGCCTGTGGACCAAACATCTTTCCATCTTGAGCTTGGTGAAAGGGTACGAGACTGAAATACATCCCCAGCAACTGTTCTTTCTTCACCAGGTTGATGGACATCTGTCATATGCACATTACATCAGGTCTTCCTCAAGGTAACACATTTGTAAAGATCATGGTGCTAATGATGAAGATAAGAATGGTTAATTAACACTTACTGAATACTTAACACATGTCAAAGGTCAACAAACTTCTTGAGGACATCCATCTCTTTTACTACTTCAGATAACCCTCCTGTGTGGCATACAGTGTATGTTCCACAATAACATTATTATTATGTACGAAGAAACTAAAGCTTAAAGAGAATAAGTAACTAATCTGATAAAGAGTGGATTTAACCCAAGTCTGTCGCATGCTCTTCACCACCATTCTACTCTGCTTCCCTACACGTAAAAATAGTGAGGATGTCATTGTGGTGATCATTTTGCAACATCTACAAATATCAAATCATGAGGTTGTATACCTGAAACTAGTATAATGTTATAGGTCAATGATACTCAATTTAAAAAAAAAAATAGCGAGAATGTTAACTAAGGTAACATGATACAGTAGCCCAAACAGGACAGTAGCTTCACAGATCCAATTACAGGGTATCCAAAATGAGCTCTAAGAAAGCAACTTCTACCTAAAAATTGTATTTGGGGTGGAGGGGAGAAAAGGGCAGGAGGGAGAAAAGCAAAAGCACAAGCAAAAAACAAAAAACCCACGTCACATAAAAGAACATATGGCCTTTGTACCTGGGCCTAAAAGTATCAAACGCTCCTGAGCGCTGAGGGCCCTGCTGCCACCCAAACACAGGCCCAACAACCAGACTGTGCTTCCCTTCCCTGTCGGCTGACCAAGTTACTGCAACTGAATACTCCAGGAGTAATAATACCAAAGCCTCCGCATGCAAAAGAGCTCAAGAGTTTCGAAAGCAAGATTCTCAGCCTTTGAGAATGACAATTACCTATGCAGAAAGGGAAGCAGGGGGGCAAGGAATCTAAAAGAAAACAAGAAATAAAACTAAAGATGTCTGACACCCCATTACCCCTTGGGAGGATATCATCCTACACTAAGGATACATAAGGCTACTGTCTTCAAAGTCAATGCTGCAGGCAGAGGGACATGTCCCCCATTTCATTCCAATGTTACATACACATTCCAAGAGAGGTATTATCAGTGTTCCTTCCGATGTTCTAATGAGCACATGCGGAAAAAAAAAAAAAGGTGTCTGAGGTCATGAAATCTGGGAACAGAAATGAAAATTCATAGCCAACCCAGTGTCATCCGTGGCACAATGTAGCAGGCTGGAAACTCCTTGAGAAACAGGACCCAGTAATCCCCCTGAAGCCTTATGCTGGATGTCCGCCAGACACCCAACTAGCACTTTCTACCCAAGCGGGCAAAACAACTGTTTTTCCCACTAACACCTTAAGTTACCAACAAACAAATGTTTATAGCTTAATATTTAAAACTTATTTAGGTTAAACCATAAATTTTTCTAAAGCCTTAACGTCTAAAATTTATTTGGGCAGAATAAATATACTTTTATTAAAATAGCACGTTTCTAGTAGCACAGTCCCATGCTGGAGGTTTAAGAGGAAAAACAAAAAACTTGGAGCTGCTGCCCAAAGTACTGAATTAGCTCTGGAAGTTGACATCACCACGAGTGCCTCCTGAAAGAATATTCCATCCATTATCTGCAACTTGCAGGTGCCAAATGATTTCCCTCATAAATGCTCAGGCTCCAGAGCCAGAGGCCGAACAAGTGGAACCAAAAGCCCAGGATCTAGAGTCAGAAGACCCCCCCCCCATGTTCAAGTCCAAGCTTTTCCAATACTGCTTGTGCGACCCTGGACAGGTCAATTTGCCAAATAACGCATTTTTTAGGAGGGGAAATGCCTGTCCCACCTACCTCAAGGCAGCATCAATGTTGTCATTAAGTGGAGAGGCTGCTCCAAGGGGTCACTCGCCATCCTGCCTCTCCCTGGCCCCGCCCAGGTCCAGCCCAAGACGGAAGGAGTTGGAGACCCTGCGGTACCTCCTTCGCGTAGCTCGGGAAAGGATGCTAACCTCACCGCCCTCCCCTGGGGACAGTGGCGACGCGCGCCCTGACATTCGCCGCCGCCGCAGCGCCGAGCCACCATCCACACGCGCCTCCCGCGTCCCTCCCTCCGTGTTTCCCAGGCTCGCCCAGCGCCGACCCCCAACCCGCCGAACGTCTCATTTGCCCCCTGGTGGCGCATGGACCCCAGCCCGCGGGGGCTGCACCGCCTCGCCTCCCCGCGCCAGCAGCTGCGCCCGGGTTGGGGCCAGACCCCGATCGGCTTCGCCCCCGGAGTCTCGCCTCCCCATCTCCCCAGGCCCGGCGGGGGCGGGTGGTCGCGGGGCTGCGGTTTCTTACCCGGGAGCTTGAGCGCCCTGGACAGTACGGTCGCCATGGCGGAGGCCCCGCTGCGCGTGCGCGCTCTCACGTCCTGCCGGGAAGTGTAGTTCGCAGTCGGGGTGCGCGGGATCAGGACCTGGAAAGGTGGGAGCCGGAGCGCGAGGCAGGGCCGGGAGGAGGGGCCGGGCTGCGGCATCCGCGCCCACGTGAGCACTCCTCCCGCTCTACTCCGCCCCCTCGAGGACAGACCCCTTACTGGGCAGGTCATTTCACCACTCGGAGCCTCACTCTCCTCCTCGGTGAAATGGGGCAATAATACACCGCATAGGCTTGCAGTGAGCGTGGAGTGAGACAATAGATAGTAAAGGAGGGCCGGGTTGTGAAATGCGTGTAGGCTTTGGAGTCGGACGGGATTTGAATCCTGCCTGCATCCATCACTCGCTGGGCCATCTTGGGCAAGTCACTCGGTATGGCTAAGCTTCAGCTTCATTTTTTAAGTGGAGACGTACCACCTACTTCATGAGCGTATTGTGAGGATGCAATTATATAATCTGTTTAAAACACGCAGCACACAGTAGGCACCTAGTAAATGTGTTTCTCTATGTTTCTTAGGTAAAAGTCGAGGTTTCCTGGAGCTCTAAGCCTCATCTCTGGTTACCAGTTCTTTCCAGGTAATCCACACAGCACCCTACCCCGCAGCTTCTAGCTTGAAGGGTCTAAGGAAGCAAGAACAGACCTGCTTCTTCCCCACAGGCACCAGGAGATCGGCATTTTACTCCAGGAATGCTGAAGATATTATTCATCTTAGAACTGAAACGGACCTTAGAGGCTCCTTGTTTTACTAAAGAGAAAACTGAGATCTATAAAGGTGATGTGACTTCTCAGTGTCAAACAAAAATTCTAAGATACCTGTCACTTGGACCGCTTCATTCCCGTGAGAAACTGTCCTAGGACAGTGCCGCGGTTACAGTCCCAGAGATTCTAACAGCAACCCTCACCACCCTTTTCCCCATGCAAAAATGTCACTCACTCCGACTGAGCCGCAGATTTCTGGAGCCAGGCCACATGAGTTCAAATGGACTCCACCATTTCCTAGCTGCCAGATCTAGGGCTAGTTGCTTAATCTCTCTCTGCCTCGATTTCCTCATCTGCAAATTGGGGATGAAATAGTTCCTATTCCACAGAAGTAGTCTCGAGAATTAAATGGACACATGCAAAGCACTTAGAACAGTGTGTGGCACCTCGTGTTTTATAAGTGTTAGCACTTCTTTTTATTAACAATTTATTATTTTTGACAATTTAATAACTTAATAATAAATTTAATAACACTTTAATGGGTTAGTAATTTATTTGTTTATTCTTTCTGCATACAATACCTGAAACTTCTACTGTTTGGCACTTCTCTGGAGGTATGATTAAAAAAACATTTTACATCTATGAGGGTCATCTAAGAGAAGCACCATTACAGGTCACAATAAACCAGTAGAGGCTTGCCTGAAATCAGATTAGCTAACTGGAACACATTCTTGAGATATGAAGCCTGAGAAAAATAACCTTTAAGGTGAGTAGGATCTGTTTTTGCTGTAGACTAGGAACTTGGGTTTCTAGGAGAGGGTGCAGGTGGACTGAAACAGCAAGGTTACGCAGGAGAGAAGGAAAGAAAAATCCACTTTTCTTAGGGAAAGTCCCTTCTTATGTGACGAAAGTAAAATAAAATTGTACAAAGTCTGATTAAAACTTTGTTGCAAACTGTATCGTCACCCAAAGCACCCGTGTGGGTACACACACATGTGTGCACATAAACATGTGTAAGGGTATATGCATCCCCTAGATGTGACATCTCTAGCCCCTTTTTATGCCTAATCTTTGTGGCCTCTCCCCTTGCGGAGCACAGGCTCCAGACGCGCAGGCTCAGCGGCCATGGCTCACGGGCCCAGCCGCTCCGCAGCATGTGGGATCTTCCCGGACCGGGGCACGAACCCGTGTCCCCTGCATCGGCAGGTGAACTCTCAACCACTGTACCACCAGGGAAGCCCCATGCCTAATCTTTATGGCATTTCCTCTCCCCCCCCACCCCAATCATCACCCCAGTTTTGCCCAAATGATTTTCAGGGGGAAGCAGATGCCAGGAATCCCTCCCTCTGGCTCCCTGACGCTTCCTCCTCTTTGACACTGTGGCCCCCTCCGGAAATCTCTCCCATCCCCTCCACGTTTTTTTTTTCCATTTTAACACCGGGACCACAGCTTAAAACAGTGATTCTCACATTTATTGTCCTTTTCTTCAATTAAAGGAAAAAATTCAAAGCGGCCACCAAACAAATCAGAATCCTAGCCTTTAACCTAAAGAAAAGCTGTCACATCCTCTCTAGCTGACTGAGTGCCTCGCTGCACAGACACCCGCTGAGGACACCCAGGCTTCCTGACTTCCCAACTTGGCTTACCTCCCAGAGGAGTGAAACAAGGGTGGGCTGGGGAGACAAGCCTGTGGACAGCCTACCCTGCCTGACCACTGTGCCTGCCATGAAGAGAAGAAACTCTGTATCTGAAGATCACAGCTAAAGCCAGAAGAGGCTCTTCTCCCTGCAAGGATCTGCAGTGGGATTGTTCTTCCCTAACCTTCCAAGGTTCGTGGTGGGAAGCCATATTTACTGGTTCTTATAACCTTTGTGATGCCCCAAGTATTGCTCAAAAATCTCCAAATGTCCTACATGGGCTCATAAGCAAATCTGATCATCTGGTACTTCCCATTCCCTAGACACCGTGGCCTCTTCTGCTGGTCCTGCCCTCCCACTAGCTTTTGCCACTTCCTCTTGGAACAAGTACCAGTGTGTGCACAACAGCTGCCACCCCTCCCTCCCAGCGCTGCCATAACAAGCCTCATGGGCATTTCTGCCTCCTTTCAAAAACCGTTACTTCTTCCTTTATCTCCCACCAGTCACTGCCACTTCATATCTGAGTGCTGGTGAAATGTCAGAGCTGTTCAGCGCAGTGACAACTGGGGAAGACTGTCTCTTTCTTCTTTTGATGTTATACTTGATTAGAAAAATAAATGCTGTGCTGCCTATTCTTCAAGGTCAAATGCAGTATTTTCATGAAACAGTGCTATTTATTTTTACCCAGTGAGTCAATCGGGGCAAGGTTATTGCTGTTATCAACAACCTCAAAAGTTCAGTGGTTTTAAAGAATAAGAGTTCATTTCTGCTCATGTCACGGTCAGGGTGAGGGCAGGGATAGGCAGCCCTGAGACTCTCTATTCCTCCAGTTCATTCAGGGGCCCAGCTCCTTCTGCCTGGCGCTTCTTCATCCCAGGGCTTCAACTCCCCCACTGCATCTCCTGATCATGCAGGAAGTTTTATGGGCCAGGCTGGAGGTGGTATATGTGACTTCTACCCACACTTATCTGGCCAGAACTTAGACACAAAATATGTGTGCCAGGGAGGTATGGGCCCAGGAAGAAAAGGAAACAGTTTGGTGAGCATCAAGCCAGTCTCTGCTACACTAGTCACCCCACATATTTATAGGATACAGACCTAAGTTCTTGGTGAAGGGGAGGGGCTTCAGGCTCTGCTCTACTTGGAACTGCCCTTCTCTTCTAGGGACCAAAGCTCTGTTCCTGAGCTGAGCTTGTTGTCCTGAGTTAGGACTTGCCATGCGTCTAAAGTTAAGGTCTCCCGGGAGGCTCCTCAGCCCCTCCAAGGGTGGCCGTTCCTGTATCAGTCAGCAGGGCCTGGACAAGTCTGAACTCACTGGTAGACCCACCTCAGGCTCAGAGCAGTACCCTCTGCTATAGGGGTGCCAAAATGATTGAATCAAGGAGCAATACGTATGAGATCAAAAAGCAAAATGAAAATACTGTAGCAAATAGCAATGACAGCAGGGAGATGGAGAAAAGCAAGAGAGGAGCTCAGCAAAGATTTGGGGGTGAGATGCAAATGTCAAGGATCCTGAGACATCAGCCTTGCACTTGGATCAGGAAGTTCGAAAAGGGCAGGTACAAGTGGCATATTCACGTCTCATCACAGAGAACCTGACTCTACCACCAGGAGTTGCACGGCTTATCACGAAGACAAACAGGTTTATGTTCCCAGAGCATCCCCTAATAAAACACAAGGGCTCATCCAGATTAGACTCATACAGACTCCCAGTCTATAAAACTTGCTAGACTAGTCTAGCCTAGACTATAAAACATCCTCTGGGCCCTGAGATTGAAACAAATGCTGCTTAACAAGTCTCTGGCTGGAATGTATATTTAAGAATGAATGAAGAGATATGGGAACATATGTATATGTATAACTGATTCACTTTGTTAGAAAGCAGAAATTAACACACCATTGTAAAGCAATTATACTCCAATAAAGATGTTTAAAAAAAAAATGAATGAATGACAGTGTAATTAAGGACAGACTCACCCAGGCCACTGTAGCCCTCCTTCCTCTAGGCCCTCATCATAGTTTGTTCCTCTGTGTTCCATTTACTGAGCACTTATCACCTACAGAGAAGACACTGTGTTGGACCCTTGCCAAACTTGATCCAAAACCCAGCCCTTCACCAGCTTCCAAAATACAATCCGGTGGACCAAGCATATTGTGACTTGTGTAGTTTTCCTGAAGATTCGAGGGGGAGAGAGAAGGGGTCACAGGGCGCATAGCGTTTCACCAAAACAACCCGTGAGGCGCGTCTCTTCTCCCAGGCCTCTGCTTCCACTCCACCACTCTGTCTTCCTCCACGAGGACCCTCTTGGGTCTGTCCCACTTTCAGGCTTTCCCCCCTTCTCTTTCCTGCCTCCTGCTGCCTTTCGCCTCCACAGGAGGCTGGAATCTCACCCCCATCCTACAGTGGGCAAAATCTGTTCATGGAAGCTGTCACTTCATACAAGGGAATTCTCACACAATGTTGGTTTATACTCACAAGTATCCTACAAGGTGGGTATTACCACCCGATTCTAACAATGAGGATATGTGAGCATGGATGGAATAAGCCACTTGCCCAAAGGCACAGGGTTGCTAAGCACTTGAAGGAGGATTTGAATGCAGGCTTGTTTAATCCTAAGAAAGAACACGGCACATGTGCTACAATCTGGGCTTTCTTCATCCGTGGCACATGTCAATCACACACCCTGCACCGTGAGCCTACACACAGCTTTAGAATCCTTAACCCAGCTTTCCCGGGAGCCACTATCTATCAATTTGATTCAGCCTAAAATTTTAAAACTATTTGTAATCCCTGCTTCACTTATAGCATACTAACCAGACTAAAAACCCCTTCAAGACAGACTTCCCTGGTGGCGCAGTGGTTAAGAATGCGCCTGCCAATGCAGGCGACACAGGGTCAAGGCCTGGTCAGGGAAGAGCCCACATGCACCGTAGCAACTAAGCCTGTGCGCCACAACAGGAAAAGCCACCACAATGAGAAGCCCGCGCACCGCAAGGAAGAGTAACCTGCACTCGCTGCAACTAGAGAAAGCCCGAACACAGCAACACAGCCCTCCAAAATAAATAAATAAATTTATTTTTTTAAAAAGACGGTACGTGATTCATGATAGGTGTTCAATGTTTGAGTGTGGCTGATATTTGGCCAACATTTGTTCTAATTGGTTGGGAGTCCTAGCTGATTAGTCAGACATGTTCTGATTGGCCAGGACATGTGCTGATTTGTTAATATTTGGATTACACCCCTGGTTGAGTCCTTTTCTTTTTTTTAGACTTTTTTTTTTAAGTTATTTTTATTTATTTTTGGCTGTGTTGGGTCTTCGTTGCTGCAGGCGGGCTTTCTCTAGTTGCGGCGAGCGGGGGCTACTCTTCGTTGCGGTGCGCGGGCCTCTCACTGCGGTGGCTCCTCTTGCTGCGGAGCACGGGCTCTAGGTGCGCGGGCTTCAGGAATTGTGGCTCATGGGCTTAGTTGCTCCACGGCACGTGGGATCTTCCCGGACCAGGGCTCGAACCCGTGCCCCCTGCATTGGCAGGCGGATTCTTAACCACTGCACTACCAGGGAAGCCCTGGTAGAGTCTTTTTGGTTCTGCACTTCTAGTTCACTGGTTACGTCCTAAGTAATGTTCTGAAAGTCAATAAATTAGGGTACTGCTGATTGTGTAACCGACATACTATTAGAACAGCTGATTTTTCTGCCGTTCTTAGAGAACCTACCATAGGCAGCTGTGTGTTGTAATGATTTGAATATATGTTTACCACATTAAAACTCCCACACTAAATGCTGAGTTCTTTAAGAATAGAAGTGAAGGAGTTCCCTGGTGGTCCAGTGGTTAGGACTCCAGACTTTCACTGCTGTGGACCTGGGTTCAATCCCTGGTTGGGAACTAAGATCCCACAAGCCACGCTGGCATGGCCAAAAAAAAAGTGAGATTTTTGTATCTTTTTTAGCCCTATCTGATGCAAAGCACATTGCCCCAGACGTTTGTTGGATAAACTGGAATTCATAAATGAATGACTATCACATTATGAGAGAAGAATAAAATCATTTAGAAAAAAAAATTTTTTTAAACAGGTGGGAGGCCTTTTTATAATTAATAAGACTTTCCTTTTCTAAGGTCACATTCCTTGCTTCCTGTAATCCAAATGTTCTCAAGTTCTTTCACTGCGCCTCTTCATACCAGTGCCATGGTCCAAGCACCCAGACTACTTGACCTCAGGAAACCCAGTCCCTCTGAATGTTTATCCCCCAGGAATGCTTATACACGCCACACATGCCTCCTGGTTACCCTCCAGTTAGGTGGACTCAGCTTCTCTGATAATTTCCTCTGGTCATCTCATCTCTGCGTCTCCATGGGCATCATAATACAGAATAAGCAACACTGACACTTGATGTCAAGGGCCCTGGGGTCCGCCGGTTATATCCTTCTCAAGGGCTGTCCCTGGCCAGTTGTTTCCACAGAGCTGCGTATAAAATAGTGAACAAACCCAATAAGATTCTCGCCTTCAAAGGCCTTGCAATCTAGTGGGCGAGACAGACATGAAGCAAGTTACGAATAGCGTAGTATTACGAATGGCGATAAGTACTATGACTGAGAGGAAGCCAGCACCATGAGAGACAATTACAGGGAGAACATAGCTTAGGCCGGGGGCAGAGGGGGTGAGGAGATGGCTCTCTGAGAACCTGAGGCCCGGAGAATGGGCAGAAGTTGGCTGTGTGAAGACCCGGGTCAGAAAAGAGCTTGGTTCTGTGGCGGAAACCAGCAGCCCTGGAGGACAGCTGTGCAGAGAGCTGGTGGTGAGAAGCAAGAGGTAACAGAAGCCAGATCACGCAAGCGACCTCCAGGCCTTGACCTAGAAAGACTTTGATCAAAAAGGGATATGATCTAGTTGGCTGCTATGTGGAGAATAAACTGGAAGAAACCAAAAGTGGAGCTGGGGAGACCAGCTACAAGAAAGAGGTCATGGTGGATTCAGTTACTCGTGCTTTGTCTCTCGAACACAGCGTATGCACAAATTCTGACTTTCCACCTGCTTTCCTGTTCTGGCAAAAAAGAAAATATGGGTGCTGTTTATCTTCCTCTTATCACACAACCTGTTGAAGCTTACAGAACTCACATTCCTTCTCCTGTGAGCCCGGCTGTAGATGGGACAGTTACCTACCCCCAGTCTGATGCATACCTGCCGCTCCAACAGCCAGGTTCCCTGCAGCCACAGATGGCTCTTATCCCTTGGACCTAATAACACACAGACACTGAGGCTCCCTGGACCTCGCTGCCCTGAGGGATGCCCCCGGCTAGGTGGAACTATCGCCTTAGATGACAGCCCAACACACAACGTATGGAAATCTGTCACAAAAGGAAGGTGAATGGCCATCCTATGAGATATACTATATAAAAAGTTCTCCCTAACATACAATCGTGTTAAATACTAGCCATTATCCACATTCCTGTACAATTAACGCTTTCCGTCTTCCTTATTTGAAGCACATTATAATAATGTAACTTTTGAATAACCTAAAAATTATTTCTCAAATATTTGACCTAAAAATTATTTCATACTTTTCATCCTCTAATTATTTCTTAAATGTTTTTATTATAATATTGCCTCTAAGATAAACTAACAAAACCTGATCACCAGGTACTTCTGGCCATTCTTCTAGGTTTGGCAGCAAGCTTGGTTCATCAGCCTGGGGTTTAATATAACACAGTACTTGGTGTGATGCTTAGTTCATCACTAGGATGTTATCTGAGGTTCTGAGAGGCGCAGTGGCAGAGCCGAGAGGATGTATGTAGCCACAGACTGGTCAGAGGTTGTGAGACAAATAAATCTACTTGACATTTGCCTCCACAAGTATTTTCATTCATTCTTTTTTCTTTTACTTTGTTTTCCTTCCAAGTGTTTGTCCTTAAAGAACTAAAGGCTCTGAGAAAATTTCCAGAAACTGTATATATAAAGCTGCCTTTTATTTATCCAGTTCTTCAGATCTCATTCATTTCTTTTACTTCTTCCTTCTCATAAATTTTATTTGAGTCATCAAAACCTGTAAATTTTATTCTTTCATCTAAGTAATTACTTTTCTTTTTTTTGCAGTACGCGGGCCTCTCACCATTGTGGCCTCTCCCGTTGCGGAGCACAGGCTCCGGATGCGCAGGCTCAGCGGCCATGGCTCACGGGCCCAGCCGCTCCGCGGCATGTGGGATCCTCCCGGACCGGGGCACGAACCCGTGTCCCCTGCATCGGCAGGCGGACTCTCAACCACTGTGCCACCAGGGAAGCCCAGTAATTACTTTTTTTAAATTCCTTTACCCCAGTCTTAAAGACCACAGGTGGGCACTTAGAGATGAGATTTTGCATAAAGCTGTTTCCTCCTTCCCAACACAACTGTCTCGTTTTATTTCTTTCTCTGAGTTAATCTTAGAAACGTGAGTTTTGTTCTTCACTTGGAAGATTTTGCATGAGGCTAATCTTTCCTCCACTTCCCCAGTCTTAAAAGCCAGCACTGGTCTGATTTGAGGAGATGTTTTGTAATGGGTTTCTATATTTTCCCCCATCACTTTTTGAGGGAACACTTATTTCCCAGTCCCATATTTCCACATGGAGGCATTTCTGCTACAGCACCATGGAAGAAGTGAGTTTTCTGATTGGTGACATCAGAAGAAGGAAGGAGGGCATGTTAGCATAGCTGCTTCCTCTTTGGGACTCATTCATTCATTCATTCATTCATTTACTTTTTAAATTATTCATTCAACAAATATTTGAGTGACTGCTACTTTCTGGGCTCTATTCTAGATGCTGGGATGTAAGATCAAACAAAATAGTGGAGCCAGGTCGGGGAGAAGATAGATAAATAAATAAAATATATAGTGTATCAGGTGGTGATAAATGTCATGGAGAAAAATAGAATAGGGAAGGGGGAATGAAGTGTGAAATTTGCTGGCAATGGGGGAGGGGATTCCCATTTTATTTTTATCTATTTTTTTAAATTATTTATTTATTCATTTATATTTGGCTGTGTTGGGTCTTCATTTCTGTGCAAGGGCTTTCTCTAGTTGCGGTGAGTGGGGGCCACTCTTCATTGCGGTGCGCGGGCCTCTCACTGTCGTGGACTCTCTTGTTGCGGAGCACAGGCTCCAGACGCGCAGGCTCAGGAGTTGTGGCTCACGGGCCCAGTTGCTCCGCGGCATGTGGGATCCTCCCAGTCCAGGGCTCGAACCCGTGTCCCCTGCATTAGCAGGCGGATTCTCAACAACTGCGCCACCAGGGAAGCCCCCAATTTTAAATTTGATGTCTAGAGAAGGCCTCAGTAAGAGGGTGACCCTTCCACACAGATTTATGGAGGTGGCATGAATAGCAAATGAAAAGCCTCTGAGGCAGAAGCATGCCTGGACTGTTTGAAGACCAACAAGAATGTGGCTGGAAAGGATGGTTCTAGGGGGAAATTAACAAAAGATGAGCTCAGATATGGCCAGAGCAGAAACAGGTTATGTAGACTTTGCAGGTATAAGCAAAAACCTTGGCTTTTAGTCTATGTGAAATAGGGAGCTATTTAAAGTTTGGGGACACAGAAGTGTTGATTTTAAAAGACTTAGATTTTATCACTTATATGTGGAATCTAAAAAAAATGGAACAAATGAACCTATTTACAAAACAGAAATTGAGTCACAGATAGAAAACGAACTTATGGTTACCAAAGGGGACAGGGGCAGGGGGAGGGATAAATCGGGAGATTGGGATTGACATACACACACTACTATATATAAAATAGATAACTAATAAGGACCTACTGTACAGCACAGGGAACTCTACTTAATACTCTGTAATGGCCTATATGGGAAAAGAATCTTAAAAAGAGTGGATCTATGTATACGTATAACTGACCCACTTTGCTGTACAGCAGAAACTAACACAACACTGTAAATCAACTGTACCCCAATAAAAGTTAATTAATTAATTAATTAACAAACAAGTAAGTAAGACTTAGATTTTAAAGGGATCCCTTTAGATCAGGATGGTAGTGGTGATGAATAGCTTTTGGCCACTGCAATAATCCAGCCAAGAACTGATGGTGGCTCAGACAAGGGTGGTGGCTTTGGAGGAGGGGGGAAGTGGTAAGATTCTTAATTTATTTTGAAGTTAGACCCCATGGGAACTGCTGATGACTTGAATGTGAGAGAAAGAGGAACCAAGGAGGCTTTTCGGCTTTGGCCTGAGCACTTGGAAAACTGGAAAAGGGGAGTTGGAGGAGAAGCAGGCTAGAAAGGGAGGTCAGGGTTTTGGGTTGGGATGTGCTAAAGTGGACATCCAATCAGACGTGCAAGTGGAAGTGGGAACTAGGCAGCTGGATATAAGAACCTGCAGTTCAGGGAGAAGTCCTAGGGGAAGATGTGAATTTGGGAGGCATTAGCATATAGTCCATATTTGAATGAGGTCACTAAAAGAGTGAGTGTGAAAAAGGAGAGGAGGGGAGGGAAGGGGAGGGGAGGGGAGAGTGAGCCGTGAAGCATTTCAGCATTCACAGTTCACAGAGAAGAGGGAGAACCAGCAGGAAACCAGCAGGAGTAGCCAGTGAGATCAAAGAATGACCCGGGGAATTTGGTGTCTGGGAAACCAAGAGAAAAAAGTGTTTGGGGATGAGGGGTGCGGTATTTAATCAATTGTTTAAATGCTACAGAGAGGTGGAGGAAGGAAAGACTAGGAGTGATCTGCATGCTTTCAGGGCGTGCATTTCGGTCCACTCTGCTGCAGCTTAACGAGCCTGCAGTTCTCCTGCTATGCCAGACTGAGTAAGCCTCTAATTCAAAGAGAGAAGCTGCAAGCCCTTTTGGTCACAAATCTAAGCCATGTTTTTCAGTCTAGCTTTCGATAGTGAAGCTGATCTTTTTATCTTCATCTGCGTATCTCTTTGGTCTACTCTCCCTTCAATCGGAGCTATGCAGGGAAGATGGGTATTAATTTATTGGCCCCCGAAAGCTTCAACGATCTCAAATATTCTTTTTGTGTATCTGCTTGATAGATGTGAAGTTTTGTTTTGTTATATATAGTAGGTTTCCCCAATATTATTTTCTCTTCTTCCTGCCCTGTTTTAGAAAGATTCTCCCCCAAGCTACTTTCTTCTCTAGTCTGGCTTTTAACACCCACCATAGGAGGTATAGATACCTCAGTGTGAAGCCAGGGACCCTAAACCAGCCCCATAGTGATTCTTTCTTCTCCTGGGAAGCAGATGGGATTCACAGACCTAATAATTCCTAATTATTGTTCTTAAACAAGGTACAACAGGATTCATAAACCTCTTCCCAGAAGCCAGGCTGAACGTCTGACACAAGCGTCAGAATTTTTTTACAACTGCACCATTAAAAGCCTCTCTTTATGGAAAAACCGTGTGTGTATGTTTTCATGTTTCTAAGAGGATAGGAATAAACTTGCCCCTTGGTGACCCAAATGAAGTAGAGAATATGGATACCTCCATGAACCCACAGGATCTGCTCTGAGCAGAGTAACACATGGAGTGAAAAACAATCTAAGTCCTTGGAAATGTCACCGGGTCACGGCTGCAGACGCTCAGTTGCCCTCTCTCGTTCATGTCCTGATGGACGAAGACACTGAATCTGGGCAGAGGGCCACGGGGAGCTTTAAGGAAGACAACCTCAGGCAGAGAACAGGGGCCACAAAGCTCACAAAGATGATGAGAAATCCTCTGATGGCCTCTGGCTCTTGGGGTCTGAAATTTCCATCTCAAGATCAAAAGCATCAAGGTACAGTCCAGCTGAGAAAGGGCACTTGTCCTAATTTGGGAAGAGGCTAAAAATAAAACCAAGGAGGAGTTTTTGGAGAGATGATATGGCATGGGGTTACTCGTCCATGACATTAGACATATTTCTTCTTCATTCTCTCTTTCTCCTTGGAGTTACAGACCTTGGGCGTTTCTGTCTTTGTAGTTTTTGCCTTATCAATAGCTATAAAGACTATTAGTAGTATTCTTAGGGAGATTTACAGGAAGCTGTTTTCTTATTACCATCACATACACTTCATTTTCATTCTACCACCCTCAGAGGTAAGATATGATTCTTTTATACTTTCTCATTCCTGTGAAAAATGTTTATTTTTATGTTTCTCTTTAATACCTTGGCCTTAAAGTTGTGAAACTCTGTTGTCTTACTCCAGAGATTTTTATTTACACAAAACTACTCTCTCCTTCACTAACAAAATCTTTTAAGACAAGTAGATTTCTGATAGAGGACATTTCACACAATATTAACTTGTTCTTTCAGAAGACAAATCTCTTTCTTCCTCAGCCTTCAATACATAATGATCGAGTTCTCTTATTGAGAAAATCTGTGTACGTCTTTTCTCTTTTACCTTGAAACTAGGGCTAGAAATATTAGATGCTGAAGAATTTCATTTCATTACCTTTGGCTTTATATTATGTAATTCTTTCCCAGTGGAGTGACAATGTAATTTCCAATCTGTCTTCCATTACATCATTATCCAAGTTTTAAAATATTAATCTCATTGATGACACACCATCTCTTCCAGTTTCTAGTACATGGTAAACTAGATATTTGTAAGTATTAATTTAAAGGAAAAAATTTGGCAAAAAAATTTAAACTGGAATGATAAATAAAAATCTTCTTTAATCTTTATAACACTCAATATATTTGCCTCAGATGCTGTTCATCGACCAAATTTATTTATTTTTTATTTATTTACTTATTTATTTTTTGGCCGCACTTCACGGCTTGTGGGATCTTAGGACCAGGGATCCAGCCCAGGTCCTCAGCAGTGAAAGCACGGAGTCCTAACCACTGGACCGCCAGGGAATTCCCCATCTACCAACTTTAACTTCATGCCTTCTACGCAAATCCAGAATGGCAATTTCAAAGGAAAGAACAGTACAGCCTTCACATGGGGGCAAAGGGGGCTTCTGCTGGGAGCCTTATGCCTCAGGGCTCCCCAGGCTTTGAAGTGTCTTTGTATGGAAATGCTCTAAATCTCCTCCAGCATGTGGGCCATTCAGGCCGAGCTGCCCGTGCCAGCTCCGGTTTCTGTCCTTAGGGGAGCTCTCTGACCCTGCCTCCACCCACATGTCCACGAATTCTGCCATTCATTTTAAATCAAACTCTTTATATTGCTGAAGCCCTGCTAGAAATACTTCCCGAGGTCATCCCTCTGCCCCCATCCGCCAACAGTCTCTCCATGGCAACAGAGCCATCCTGTGTCACTCCCACCCCCGTGTCCAGTGTCTGCCTGGCTGAAGGGGATTTGAGAGTGTGTGTTTGTTTCTTTTAATAGCTCTGGATCTCAATGTTGGACAGGATCTCAGAGCTCTGCAAATCTAATCCCCGCTGAGTAGGAATGGCTTCTGTAATCCTCCGTCATGTCACCCCTGCTTGGACATCAGCTCCCCAGAGCTCGTGGTACGCAGCCGAAATCCACTGCTGGGTGATGTGACTGCTGCCTATGCCCACCAGCCCGCAAAGCTAATTTTCCCTCCCAAAGCCACAACAAACAAGGCCTAATCCCTGTTCCATATGGCGACCCTTAAGAGGCCTGAAATACTGAAGCATGTTTGCTTGAAGTTATTTCCTCCTTGCTATCAAAAATATTTTCTCTCCCCCCTCCTTTCTCTTTCTCTTAAGCACATGAAGTTTTGTCTCCCAACGCAAGAGGTTTTCTTTGACGTTAATTTCTCCTTCAGTAGTCAACACTCACATTCCTTAGGGAGAAGGTTTTTTTATGAATTAATTCCTCCTTCCCCTCAGAAATGTTTTCTCTCACTGCTTGGGCTTTAAATCTTTAAAGACATTAGACATTAGACATGTATTCTAAAAGCTGAAAATGCCCAGTGAAGGGCAAGAATTTATTTAGCGAAGAGAATGTACCTGGAGCTACTGCTACCTATGACATCACAGAACTCTCTCCTTGTTTCTTTTTCTGAGTTAACCATAAAGACCTGAGGTTTTGTTCTCATGTCTAAGAATGAAGCTCTTTTTCTTCTTTACAAGACCAACCTTAAATAAGAGAAAGCACCTTAGAGAAAGGGTTTTTACATGAAGTTTTTCTGCCTAGTCCACATAAATTCTTTTTACAAATTCTTTTTTTAACCTTACAAATTCTTTTTAACCTTACAAATTCTTTTTTTAACCTTAATTTTAATCCTGCATCTCTGTTTTCTTATCTGAAAAATTGTTGAATATAGTTTCTTCCACTCCCCAGTCTTAAAGATCAGGGATGCAAGAGTCTATTTGCTTCCGTTACAAAAGTATTCCTTGCACCACCAGGGAAGTCCCACTACTTCAGTTTATATTTACAATGTTTTAATTTAAAAGAATAAAAGAAGCTATAATTCATTTCAATTGGATTTTTGTGTATATCATTTCAACGAAATAAAAATATAATTTATTAATATGTGTACAAAATTAATTTTAGCTACTCAAAATAATGACATAGATCTAAATGTACTAATATGAGAACATGCCCATCATAAATTTCAGAAATAAATCTATAGTGCTCTACTGTGTGTATGTGTGTGTGCGTGTAAAAATGATTAATGTATATAAAAGGTGCGATGGGCTGGATGTTTGTGTCCCCCTGAAATTCATATGTTGAAACATAATCCCCAATGTGATGTTATTTGGAGGTGAGGACTTGAAAGGTCTTAGTGCCCTTATAAAAGAGCCCTACAGAGCTCCCTTGCCTCTTTGCTACATGAGGACATGGCAAGTAAACGGACTTCTATGAACCAGGAAGTGGGCCCTCACCAGACACCAAATCTGCTGGCGCCTTGATCTTGGACTTCCCAGCCTCCAGAACTGTGAGAAATAAATTTCTGTTGTTTATAAGCTACCCAATCTATGGTATTTTTGTTAGAACAGCCTAAATGGACTAAGACAGGAAAGATAAACACAAAACTGTCAAGAATGATTATCTATGGGAGGTGTGTTGCATTGTATCCATGAAAGGAGAGAAGTGTTATAAGAGAACTTTCACTTTTGACTCCATATTCACTTGTATAAGTGGATAATAAGCATATATTTCTTCTAAAAAATGTTAAAGTTGCCACCAGAACAGAAATAGAAAAGAAAAAAGAAAATATACTGAGAACCTAGAATCAATCAAGAGAAATTATATAAAATGTAGATGTTAATTTCCATTGAAATTCTTTTCTAATAACTATTTACATTTTATTAACCTCAAATTATGTCATCTAGTTTCATTTCATAATCTATGTCTTGTTATTTTAATGGTGATCATATTTAAGGTTGATTGTAACTTTTCTATGAAATAGTCAGTGATGAACTTTGACATCTTTCCCATGCATACTATAGATCAGGGAAATACTTCTTAAGGAGACATTACACATTTACCATAGTAGAACTTCAGAGTTCTTATAACATTTCTTCATAAAGAGTCAATTTTTAATATTTTCACTCAGTTTGCAGTTCCTAGCTTTGTTGAATCCTTGTTTTCCTGAACCTGGCTCTAATCAGGTTCAATCTCTTTGGGATGTTTTCACAGGCTATTTGAAAAGGGATGATAAACTAGAGTTCCCCCATATTTTTTCTTCTTAAAAAAAATAAATATTCTTTTCCCTTGCTTAATTTTAAAACTCAAATAGAATTTCTGGTTCCTGCAAAGATGGTGAACTGGCACAGATGGCTGGCTCTCTTCCCCAGAGTCAAACAAGGAAAAGCTTCAAGAGAACATGAATTCCAGGAACTAATGACATCGACAGTAAGAAACCTCTGGGGAGGTAGAAGCAGTGCACCTGAAAGGGAATTCTATTTTTCCTTTAGACTATACCTTACAAGGAAGGTACACATTGCTGTATTTTGAAGTTATTGAATTAATTCTTTTCTGTATAGTTAAGCTATCAACTTGATATATTTGATTTTTTTGTTTTCAATTTTCAGGATTAATATTTTCCTATCTTGATTTAATTTTGTTTTATAATTGCATAAACCATTTATGTGGTTTATCTACCTGAAAGGGGTGGGGGCATATGGGTTGGCTAGAGCCTGGGGCAGAAGACTGGCTGGGAGAAATACATTAGTGAAAACAAGTTGACGTTCCCTCCTGCCTCTTCCATACTCTGTTTTGAGGCAATGACTGCCTTCTTGTCCATCAGGGAAATCAGTGAAACAGGGGTCCGGGGGGTAAAATCAGGCAACCAAAATCTCAGCTAGAGTTAGGAGTTAACACACACAGGGGTGACGTGACCAGCCTGGAGCATTTACTCCTCCACCCCTTCACCATAATCCCTGGCTATTAACTTCCAAATTATATGTCCAGCCTGGACCTTGCCCTTGAACTCCAGACTTGTCTATCCAGAACAGTCTACTCATAACTCTCCTTGGATGTCTAATAGGCATCTCAAACAAAGTGTGTCCTCAACCAAACTCTTGATATTCCCCCCAAAACCTCTTCTTTTTGCTGTCTTCCCCATTACAGTAAGTGATAATTCTATTCTGCTAGATACTGATTCCAAATCTCTTGGTGCTGTCCTCCATTTATAACTGGATAAATTCATACAATGGAGAACTATGCAGCTGTGGGGAAAAAAATAAGATTCCTATGTACCGCTACGGAGTGATTCCACGATGCATATAGCTAAGTGAAAAAAGCAAGGTGCAGGATAGTGTATAGCAGTGTGTGAACCTTTACCTAAAAAGGGAGGCAAAATGGGAAAATGCATATATTTTCAAAAATGGAAGAATAAATTAAAATGAAATGGGAAATGACTACTTTTAGGAGGAAGGAAGAAGCAGGTTTGAGGAAACAGGGTTAGAAGATAAACTTCTCTGAATATACTTTGCTTTATAGCTTTTAACTTGAAGATAAACTTCTCTGAATATACTTTGCTTTATAGCTTTTAACTTAGAAACCATGTAAATGGTTTATGTAATTATAAAACAAAAATAAATCAAGATAGGAAAATATTAATCCTGAAAACTGAAAACAAAAAACCCCAAATATATCAAGTTGATGGCTTAACTATACAGAGAAGAATTAATTCAATAACTTCAAAACACAGCAATGTGTACCTTCCTTGTAAGGTATAGTCTAAAGGAAAAATAGAATTGCAAAGTAATCTTAAATTGTATTCAGGAGTCATATGGCTAATAACAAAAGTATGAAACTGTTAAACACACATATATATAATAGGATAAAACAAGTAATCCGTTAATGATGTTTGAAACTATTATATATACACATAGAATAAACTAAGGCAAATTAAGTAATTATGCTAATGAGTAAGCATAAAGAGACACAAATATAAAGTCAAAGAAGTTAGGTTTCGAAAATGTGATATTTTATTTGAATTGGAAATACGAGTATTAACTTAGAATACAAGAATAAATGTTTCTAGCTCTGCCCAAGGAAACGACCTAGAAGCAATGACCAGCCCAATGAGGACCCCTAGTGCCCAGACTGTATTCTCTAAATAACATTTCCCGTGAAAAGGAACCAGGGCTCCTTGGGAAAATGGATGAATTCCTGTCAGAAGCAGGAATGAGCCTGGAATACCTAGTCATACTAGAAAACAAGGAAGCGATTAAAGTTCACTGGGGTCATGTAAAAAAGTCCACGGGAACCAGTTTGAAGGAGCTCCCAATGGTCAAAACTGAAACAATTTGCAGGGGCTCCCAATAGCCAAAGATGGAACATTATCAATAAGAATAATGATCGTAGTAGAGTGAAACATATAAAATATGTTAAAATCCACAAGTTTATAATGATACTTTTTAAAAAACCTCATTGATCACCTTTAGAGGATACAAAAGAACCAAATAATTTTTCTAAAAACTGGAAATGCAAGAGAATTTATACCCCACGAAGCAAGCTTCCTACAAGGACAGGAGTCAGTGTAAATACCCCTTTCTTCTCTTTCAAGCAACAGTTCTTCACGGGCACTCTACATGACTTCCCAGGGTGTCCCTAGCGGGATGAACTTTTAGTTCCCCACAGCGGGATCAACTCAGTGAGGTGCTCTCAGGTTATCTTTTCCTCCTTTCCTGCTTCAGTCTCCCTTCTTCTGCTCCTTGGAGGATCACTTCCCAAAACAATGACCATCATGCAAGTCCTTGTCGCAGGCTCTGCCTTTTTGAAGAACCTAGCGTTCTTCAAAAGTTGTTCCCTCAGAAGGAGATTCTGGAACTGGGTCACTGATAGGTCAAACATCAGTAATGACTCCACTACTGGTGATAAGTAAGAAAGACTATGGCTTTGGCTGACTTTTGTTCGTGGCCTTAAAGGCCTTGAAGAAAAAAAATAAAAAAAGATGGGCTCAGGTTAACCAGACAACTCTAGACATACTGTGAAAGTGAGAAAGCCTCCATGGTAGTGTTTAAAGAGGTTCTTACCCTTTTTCACAGGGGCCTGAAAATCAAGTCCAGGGTTTAACTGCTAGGCTAGCAGAGCTCAAAGAATACTGAACAACAGTCTAAACAGGTCTCACATCAAGTTCAAGGATCCGATATCCTGATGCTGAGAATCAGAGACCTACCATGGGGATATCTGGGTGCATGAGCCGAATCACCTTGAACCCCGATACCTCTTAATCTTCCAGGTTGGCAAAAGCAGCTTCCTCCTCCCTTGCTAAAGGAGAACAGCCTCCATTAAAATGGAGACTCCCAAAAAACCACACCTGAGGCAAGTAGTTCACAAAATGATGCTTGTTCTCTTCTAGATCTGGCTCCATCTTCCCTACCTGCCTTCAAACCCATGACTAGGGGCGGGTCCGAGTGGAGCCCAAGTGGGGAATTACTCCTCTGGAAGCATGTTGTATACGCACTCTGTGAATATGAATACCTGGCCAGCATATAGCAACAGGAGCTGGGGCATGTATGAAAATGGAACTCAAGGGTGTTCGACAGACAGGGAAAGATAAAAGGCAGGATAAGGGAGCAATTGTTGACATGGGAGCACTGTTTCATGACCTGGGGCTTACTGTCCTGACAAGGGCACCTGAATCCGTCCTCAAATGCTGTTGGGATGACTCCTTCAAGCTTGAACAGTGTTGGTTGGCCACGAGATAGAAATGCTAGAACTGCCTTGACAGAGTGTGGAGGAAGGTTCAGGAAAGCAGAAATGTTAGAATGATTGCTATACGACTCGGAGAACCTGATACCTAACTAGGTCCCCCAGGAAGGCCCAGAGGGCACTCCCATCACAAGAGCAACAAGAGATGACACTGGTCATGGGGCGCCAGCATCTTCGAGAAGTCCAGCAGTAAGCGGCCCCTGTACGACACCACTGATTGCAGGAGATTCTGCCACGGAGTCAAACTCTCTATTATCAAACGGGGTGACAGGATTCCAGACCTACGACACCACTGATTGCAGGAGATTCTGCCACGGAGTCAAACTCTCTATTATCAAACGGGGTGACTACAGACCAAGCTTGGGATGATAGTCAAGGTCCCCTGACCTACCAGGACCTGTGGCAATGGCTAATAGACCAGGGTGTTACTAGGAACAAAACAGATGGACAACAGATTAGAATATGACTTGGTTTATGTAACCACACAAAAATTGAAAGCTAATGAGAAAAAGGTTGATATCAGTCACTACAATGGTCACTTACACTCTCATTTATCAGTTCTAGGACGGTTCTGAGACCTAGAGCCTACTGACTGAAAAGGATGCCTAATCCCCTTGATAAAAGTCCTTGCAGTGCCACATCAAATACATACATAAGCATTTCCCTATTCCTTCCCCAAAGTAATATGCAGCCATTCTCTAGACACGCCAGGGAAAGGGGAATACCCATACCTACTGGATACACAGTCTGGACTGACACTGATGCCACGGGACCTAACATGCCATCATAGTTCCCAAGTGAGAGTGAAGCTTATGAAAGCGAGGAGAGAAACAGTGTCTTAGCCCAAGTTCATCTCACGGTGGGTACAATGTGTGCATGAATGTTGTCAGGTCCCTGAGTGCATCCCTGGGATGGATATACTTAGAAACAGGAAAACCCCTCATATTTATTCCTTGACTTGTTCAGTAAGAGTCATTATGGTAGAAATGGCCAAGTGAAAGCCTCTGAAATGACCTGTTTCCTCTTCCAGCCATGATAGTATATCAGAAAGAATACCACATACTGGGAAGAATTACAGAACTTAGTACCACCTTCAAAGTATTAAAGAAAGCAGAGACGGTGGTCCCCATCACGTCCCAGTTTAATTTACCTTTCTAATCCTGAAAAAAGAAAAGGAAAAAAGATTGACAGCTGCTGGTTCACTACCATAAACTGATATAAACTTAAGCAAGGGGTAGTCCCAATCACAGGTGCTATACCAGATGTGATACCTTTACTGAAACAGAACAACATAGCTCCTGTCACTTGGTATACACGACTGACCTGGCAAGCGCATTCGTTTCAATTCCTAGCAATAAAGAGGACCAAAAGCTTTTTTTTTTTATGTGGGATAGACAGCAGTACTCATTCACTGTTTTGTCCCAGGGGTATGCTCACTCTCCCAGCCTCTGGCATCTTTCATCATGGAGCTGCATTTTTTCCTACACCCAAAACACAAAGAAGTCAAAGGAAAAGGTCCATCGGAAGGTGAAGGAGATACAGGCTTCTGCTCCAGGCCAACAAGGTAAACCAGCAGATCAGGGATAACACATCTGAGTTGCAGTAGCAGCTGACGCCCTACACTGACCCTGAGAGCATTAAAAATGGCTGCTTCTTCCCCTCCACCTTTCAGAAACTTGCACAAGTTTCTTTTGTCACCAACCCCAACCTGGAACCACACAGGGAAAGAAATTCTAAGAAATGCAGTTCTAGCTAGGTTCAAACACCCCACCAACATTCTTGAGTTCCATGTAAATTATGAACAATAGTCCTCAAGTTTTATTGTGCAAAAGTATCATAAGGCATTCTGATTGTCTACTGCTACAGACTAAACTTCCCCCAAATTAGTGACATAAAACGACAGCCATTTTATTATTCTCAGGGCTTCTATGGATCAAGAATTCAGAGCACAGTGAGGATAACTTGTCTCTACTTCACAATGTCTGGGTCGCTCAGTTGAAAAGCCTTATAGGTGGCGATGTCGCAAATGGCTGGAGGCTGGAATAAGCTGGAGGCTTGTTCACCAGCATGTCTGGTACCTGGGCTGGGATGACTCAAAGGCTGAGCTCGGGCTTCCCTGGTGGCGCAGTGGTTGAGAGTCCGCCTGCTGATGCAAGGGACACGGGTTCGTGCCCCGGTCCGGGAAGATCCCACATGCCGCGGAGCGGCTGGGCCCGTGAGCCATGGCTGCTGAGCCTGCGCGTCCGGAGCCTGTGCTCCGCAACGGGAGAGGCCGCAACAGTGAGAGGCCCGCGTACCGCAAAAAAAAAAAACAAAAAAACAAAAAAAATACATATATATATATATATATATATATATATATATAATGTAGGTTTAAAGAAGAATCCCTTGGACTGGGCATATTCCCCCACCCTCCTCCTCTTCATCACCATCACCATCATCATCATCTCAGTCCATAAGGAGGTAAGAAAAGAGACAATTTACATTGTGAACTGACTTCATCTGGTTAGAAAGGAGTGGAGGGGGAGACCAAATGAATTCCCACATATATCTCCCAATTGTTTTTTTAAATATCCCTAACTTGATACATATTCTTACCCCTCTCTCTCACTGACATTCCATGAACAGCTGATCCAGTAAAAACTCAATCCATTCCAAAAAATTTTTTCAATCAATCAACTTTTGATTTCACTGACCGGTACTTCCGACTCTCTCTGATGTTGCATTTAAAATCTTCAAAATACCCCAAAATAGCATTCAGCCTTCCTGTATCCAGAGACAGGGGCCCAGAGACAAAAAAGATCAGGCCCTAGGCTGTTTTCAGGTGGCACAGTGGCAGACATTCCTACGCAAGTCTTTGTCAGTTTTTAACTGAAATGTCTTTAAGCTCTCCATCCTGAAATTTTTTTCTGTGGCATCTATGACAGAAATGCATTCATCTCGCATATATACAACTGCATGGGGGTGAGAAGGTGTGGGAAATCCATTCAAAACTGAGTAATCGAATTGGAACTAGGATAGCAGCTGTACAGAGACACAGCAAGGAAAAAATTGGAGGAGAGGAACAGAAAAAAGAGGGAGTCAAAAACAACAGAAAAATATTTCTATAGACCAGATGAAAATTTAGACCAAACGTTTTGTCATGAATTATAATCAAGTTAAGATGAAGTAATTGGGGTGTAATCCAATATGACTGCCTCCGTATAAAAAGGGGAAATTTGGACCAGAGACAGACACATACAAAGGGAAGATGAGGTGAAAACACAGGGAGAAAGCCATCTACCTGCCAAAGGATATCTGAGACCACCAGAAGCTAGAAGAAAGCCCTTTCCCTCCCAACCCTCAGTAGGAACCAGCCCTGCCAACACCTTGATCTTCAACTTCTCTCCTCCAGAGCTATGAGACAATAAGCCTCTGCTGTTTAAGTCACCCAGTTTGTGGTACTTTGTTACAGCAGCCCTAGCACACTAATTCAAGAAGGGAGGTGGAAGAACCAATATACTAAATTTACCATTGATCATTGCAGGGAATTAACTGGCATTATCTCAAGAAATACAGGTGAAATGGTGTGTTATAAAGTAAACCACTTGTATAAAAATACAAATACTTTAGTGTTAACACAAGAAACCCACACATAAAAACAAAGATGCTATCTATGAATTGTGAAAACAGAAAATACACTTAAAAATTTATGACAAAGCAAGAACAAACATTAACCTTGAATTAATGTGAAATGACTAAATTCACCTTTTGAAAGAAAAGGTTTTCAGATTGGATCACAGAATAAAATTCTACTATGCATAAGGACACACCTAAAAGAGATTATCCTAGTGTCTATTGCTTTGTCTATTTGAAAATGAATCTTGAGTTGCTAAGTAGGAGCTAAGCCAAGAAAAAGATGACCTGGCCCATATTACCATTGAATATGCAACATCATTTGTCACAAATTCACTTAGAAACTTCTCTGGTGCTGATCATATGTTTATGAATGCATCTCTGTATATATGAAGAGTGTGAGTTCAGTTATAAAGTGCATTAATATAGCCAGAGGTAGGATTCTTTGTCCATAGTTCAAATATGTGTGCTCAAAATTCAGAAAAGTTAAAAATAAGAATATGACAGGGACTTCCCTGGTGGCGCAGAGGTTAAGAATCCACCTGCCAATGCAAGAGACACGGGTTCGAGCCCTGGTCCAGGAAGATCCCACATGCCGCGGAGCAACTAAGCCCGTGTGCCACAACTACTGAGCCTGCGCTCTAGAGCCCACGAGCCACAACTACTGAGCCCGTGTGCCACAACTACTGAAGCCCGCGCGCCTAGAGCCCGTGCTCCGCAACAAGAGAAGCCACCGCAATGAGAAGCCCGCGCACCGCAACGAAGAGTAGCCCCCGCTCGCCGCAACTAAAGAAAGCCTGCGCGCAGCAACAAAGACCCAACACAGCCAAAAATAATTAATTAATTAATTTTTTTTTTTTTAAAAAAGAATATGGCAATAGCATATCAGAAAAATCCAACTGAAAAGAAAGTTGAGGCTATGATCTTAATATAAAAATTGATTTCAGAACAAAACAATATTAAGATTTTTTAAAGCACTTTATAATGATAAAGGATGTAACTCACAGTAAAGATATAACAATTACCAGCGTCTATGCACCAAATCACATTGCACAGTCATCAAACAAACCTGTAGGTGATATAAGAATAGGCAGAAACACAATAGCAGTGGGAATTTTTAACCTTTTTCCACCCATGAAAGAACAAGTAGATCATTTTTTTCTCACACTCCTTTACCTCTAAAACTCTCCCAGAGTTGCATAATTACCATAACGTAAGGACAGCACCTGCACTACACAGGAAATGGTTTAGTGTTACTGGAAGGTATATTTAGACAGGTCAAAATGTATATTATAAACTCTACGGCAACCATTAAAATTTTTTAAGAAGTATAATTGATAGACTAAGAGAGTAGATAAAAAATGGAATAACATAAAATGCTCAATTAAAACTAGAGAAGGCAGGAAGTTCCCTGGTGGCCTAGTGGTCAGGATTCCGGGCTTTCACTGCTGTGGCCCAGGTTCATTCCCTGGTCGGGGAACTGAGATCCCGCAAGCCACGCAGCATGGCCAAAAAAAAAAAAAAAAAAAAAAAAGATGTCAAAACTAGAGAAGGCAGGAAAAGAAACATCTAGCAACAAATAGAAAACAGTTACAAACATAGTGGATATTCAAGCAAATATATCTATAAATACACCAATTAAAAGATAGAGACTGTCAGAGTGGATAAGAAAAACAAGACCAACTATATATTGTCTACAGGACAAGAAACCCACTTTAATTATAAAGACACAGGTAGATTAAAAGTAAAGGGATGGGGCTTCCCTGGTGGTGCAGTGGTGGAGAGTCCGCCTGCCGATGCAGGGGACACGGGTTCGTGCCCTGGTCCGGGAAGATCCCACATGCCACGGAGCGGCTGGGCCCGTGAGCCATGGCCGCTGAGCCTGTGCGTCCGGAGCCTGTGCTCCGCAACGGGAGAGGCCACAACAGTGAGAGGCCCGCGTACCGCAAAAAAAAAAAAAAAAAAAAAAAAAGTAAAGGGATGGAGAAAGATATATTTATATAGATAATGCTAACATTAACCAAAAGAATGCTAGAAGAGTTTATTAATTTCAGACAAACAGATTTCAGAACAAGGAAAATTTTCAGCAATAAAGAGGGGTACTGCATAATGATCAAGGGATCAATTCTCCAAGAAGATATACCAATCATAAAGCTGTTCAACTCCAAGCTGAATAGAGAAACAGACAAATTGCCTATTATAGTCAGAGACTTCAGCATCTTCCTGTGAGCAATTGGTAGATCAAGCAGGCAGAATATTAGTAAGGAGACAGTTGACCTGAGCAGCACTGTCGATCACTTGATCTAATTAACATTATAGATCATTTGCCTTCAAAACGGCAGGAGCAGACATTCTTCTCAAGCCCACACAGAACATTCACCTCAAAAGAACATGTTCTGGGCCCTAAGACACATCTTAGCAAATTTAAAAGACGAAAAATCACACAAAAGAATTTCTCAGATCACAGTGGAATTAAACTAGCAATTAACAATAGGAAGATAGCTGAAAAATCCCCCAGATACTTGGAAATTAAACACACTTCTAAATAACACATGAGTCATAGAAGAAGTCTCAAGAGAAATTTTTAAATATTTTGAACTAAATGAAAATAAAAATGCAACTTATCAAAATTTAAGAGATGCAACAAGAACAGTGCTTATAGGGAAACGGAACGCCCATGTTGGAAAAGCAGAAAGCTCTAAAACCAATAAGCTGAACTTCCATCTTAGGAAACTAGGGAAAGAAGAGCAAAATTTGATCCTAAGGCAGAAAGAACAAAAGAAATAATACTGAACACAGGAACTCAATAAAGGGAATCAACAAAACCAAAGACCGGTTCTTTTGAAAGATTAGTAAAATTGATAATCCTCTAGCCAACCTACGGAAAAAAGACACAAATTACCAATACCAGAAATGAAAGAAAAAGATACACACACCCCAATGTGCACTGCAGCACTATTTACAATAGCCAGGACATGGAAGTAACCTAAATGTCCATCGACAGAGGAATGGATAAAGAAGATGTGGCACATATATACAATGGAATATTACTCAGCCATAAAAAAAATGAAATAATGCCTTTTGCAGGAACATGGATGGACCTAGAGATTGTCATACTGAGTGAAGTAAGTCAGAGAGAGAAGGACAAATATCATGTGATACCACTTATATGTGGAATCTAAAAAAATGGTACATACTTATTGGTATGGTACATACCATATAAGTAATGGTACATACTTACTTATTTACAAAACAGAAATAGTTACAGATGTAGAAAACAATCTTATGGTTACCGGGGGGGGAAGCGGGGGAGGGATAAATTGGGAGATTGGGATTGACATATACACACTACTATATATAAAATAACCAACAGGGACCTACTATATAGCACAAGGAACTCTACTCAGTACTCTGTAATGACCTACATGGGAAAAGAATCTCAAAAAGAGTGGACAGATGTATATGTATAACTAAATCACTTTGCTGTACACCTGAAACTACACAACATTGTAAATAAATTATACTTCAATAAATTTTTTTTTTTTTTTTTTTGCGGTACGCGGGCCTCTCACTGTTGTGGCCTCTCCCGTTGCGGAGCACAGGCTCCGGACGCACAGGCTCAGTGTCCATGGCTCACGGGCCCAGCCACTCCGCGGCTTGTGGGATCCTCCCAGACCGGGGCACGAACCCGTGTCCCCTGCATCGGCAGGCGGACTCTCAACAACTGCGCCACCAGGGAAGTCCCAATAAAAATTTTTTAAAAAAAGAAATGAAAGAGAGCTCATCACTATTGATTCCATAGACATTAAAAGGATAATAAAGGAAGACTATGAACAACTGTGTGCCAACAATTTGATAATTTAGGTGAAATGGACCAATGCCTTGAAAGACACAGACTACCAAAGCTCACACAAGAAAAAATAAATAACCTGAATAGTCCTATCTCAAAGAAATTGAATCAATAATTAGTAGCCTTCCAAAAAATAAATCACAAGGCCCAGATGGCTTCATTGGTGAATTCAACAACCTATATGGAGGGTAATTTAGCAAGATCTATCAAAATTTTAAATGTACCTATCCTTTAGCCCAGGAAATTTTTATTTATATAAACTTGTAAACAAGGGAAATGATATATGTAGTAGGTTATTCATTACAGCATTGTTCTTACTATCAAAAGATTGAAAACACTGTAAATGTCCATTGATTGACTACTTGTTCAGTAAGGTATGGCACAACCACACATGAGAATCTATACAGCTGCAGAAAAAATGAGGACAGTTCTCATATACCAATATGGAATAATTTCTAAGATATATAGGCACACAGAAAGAAAACAATGTACAGAAACCATGAGTATAGTAGGCTACCATCTGTGTAATAGGGAGAGGGGAGAAAAACATGCATGTATTTTCTTGTCTGTGTACAAAAAAATCTTTGGAAAAATATATATGAAACTAACATAACAAGACATACCTCTGAGAAAGGGAAATGGGTGGTTGGAAAACAGAGGCTAGACGGAAATTCTTTACTACACATCCTTCAGTATGTTTTTAATTTTTGAAATATATGTTTTACTCCAAAAGTATACGGAATTTTAAAAGTTAGTTTCCCTGTTGTCCCCTCCCAGAGATTCTGATTTGGGGCCAAGGAATCTGCATTATTAACAGGTTTCCCGAGTGATACAGGAGATGCAAGGAGCACACCGTGAGTAACATAAATCCACCTCACAGGTCCACATATAAAATTATTATAAAAGTGGAAGCACAAGGAAATGAGGATGAAGAGAACCAAAGATGACATCCAGGCTCTGGTCCCTCAGAATGGGGAAATTATAACCTTGTCCTCAATAGGATAAGATGGAAGGGGAATTTTCCAAAATAAAGGACAATCCATCCAGGCAGATGTAAATGAGAACTAGATCCTTTCTCCACTCTGACTGCAATTTTAATATAGACTGTGTCATCAGAAAGAAATAGCTGATGTGACAATTAAGTTACAGACATGTCAATAGAGCTCCTCTCTTTGGATTCCTCTTTTTCTCCAAAATTACTGATGATGATCAACCTTTAAGATTCAAATAAGAATTGTGCACTTTTTCCTTCTCCCTTCTAAAAAATGTACTTGGCGTAGGATGGAGTGGTAGACACTGGCACGCACACACCACACACACACACACACACACACGAATCTCTCCAATAACCATGTTCATGGTGCTAACTCTCCTCCTAGCGTCCTGCTTCTCCCACACCATCCCATCCTGTCCCGCTTTCATTCATTCAACGAGCATATACCGAGAACTTATGTTTCTGGCGCTATTCTAGTTACCAGGGACAGAGTCTTGATCAAGGTCCCTCCTCCCATGATGTGTACATTCTAGTGGAAGGGGGCAAACAAAAGAAAACAGCATAGAAATAAATTATATATTTTCAGGTAGTAATAAGTGCTCTGGGGGAGACGGAACACTTTAGGTTGGGTAGTCAAGGAAAGTCTCTCTGAAGAGGTGACCTGAGACCTGAATGACGAGGAGCTAACCACGTGAATTTCTGGGGGAAGAACATTCCAAGCAGAGGAAGAGTGAGTGCAAAAGCTCTGATCTCGAGCATGCTTACGTTCCTGAGGAGTGCAAAGATCAGTACGGGTGGAGTACAGTAAACTAGGAGGAGGATACTAAAATATTAGATTAAAAAAGGCGGCTGCGTGTGTATATACGTACTATAACTCACCTCTACACCATTGCATCGTAGGTTACCTGTATCATGGCCTCTTACCCCTTAATACTTCTGTGTGTATTTCCTAAGAACAAGGATATTCTCTTACACAACCACAGTATAGTAATCAATATGAGGAACTTTAACATTGATACGTTTCTCTAATCCACACTCCTTATTCCAAGGTAAACAACTATTCCACTAGGTTCTTTATAGCATTTTTTCTGGTCCAAGGTCCAGTCCAAAATCACAGACAGCATTTAGTTGTCACGTCTCCTTGCCCCTGAATCAATTCCTCAGCCTTCACTTGTTTTTTAAGATATTGGCATTTTAAAAGAATACAGGTCAGTAATTTCATAGAATTTGCTTTTTTTAGCTTATCTCAGATTGGATTTATTAAATTTCTTTTTACATATACATCTATCCACTCTATTTTAGATTCTTTTCCCATATAGGCCATTACAGAGTATTAAATAGAGTTCCCTGAGCTGTACAGCAGGTCCTTATTAGTTATCTATTTTATATACAGTAATGTGTATATGTCAATCCCAATCTCCCAATTTATCCCTCCCCCTGCCCCTTTCCCCCTTGGTAACCATAAGTTTGTTTTCTATTGATACAACTGTAACTGTTTGTTTTGTAAGTAAGCTCATTGCTTCTATGTGGGTTTTTCTGATGTCTTTATAGTTAGATTCAGGTTACAAATCTATGGCTGGAAAGCCCCATGGGTGATTTTGTGTTCTCAGAGCATCAATCCAGAGGCACGCTATCCCTTGTTGGTAATGTTAACTGTGATTATTTGGGGGAAGGTATTGTTGGTTTCTCCACTGCATTGTTACTCTTTGTGGAATGATACTTTGAGAGCATGTAGATATCTTACTCCTCATCAAAGGAACCCTTTAAACATAAACACATTAATTTATACCCAGCAAAAGAGACAATAACTCCTGGGTTCCATTTTCTGGGTTATTTGGAAAAATGTTCAAACTTTTTGTTTAAATCAGGGTCCAAAGACAGTATTTACAATGCATTTGGTTGCCATGTCTTGTGTCTCTTTCAGTCTATGACGAGGGAACATAAATCCTCGCCAATTCTTACAAGCATGAAATTCCGTGATCAAGAAGCTTCCTGGACGCACATGCAGGGTGGTGATTCTACTCCAGCACCTGGCACATCGAGCTCACCGACTTTTCTCGAATTGCTGGGTCCTCACTTCCAACCATGTACGCACATCGTCTCCCTCTGCAGCAGGTCGTGGCTGTGCTGTGTTCTGTCCAGACTCAGAAATGTCACCCCTGAGGGAGGACTAGAACTTGGGCAGACTTCCAGAACACGAGTCAGCCAAAGTCCTGGGCTGAGCCTGCTCACGGCACGAAGTGTCCAGGCCACCGACTCAGGGGGCAAAGATGTAACATGGAGGGGGAGTGGCAGGGAGGAAGCAGCCCTCTCGGTCATGACCTCAGGGCTGAGCTACTCCCGACAAAGTGCCCCTTGCTATTACTGCTGGTGTGGAGAAGAGACTGAATGCTGGCTGAAATCTGACTGTAAAATATTTAAATACCATTATCAGGAAAGGTACATACTGAAAGACTCACTACAAACACTGCAAACGTGTGTGTGTGTGTGTGTGAGTGTGTGTGTGTTACCTTAGAGGCTCAAATGCCCTCCTGGTGCAGACTGTTATGTTGGGGAAAACTGCTCAAATGGGCAACTTAGATTAGCAAACGTGAAGCAGAAACCGTGGTGGGAAACGACAGTGTTTGAGGATCTGCGACTCCCAGGAACCAGAGGTCAGAGCACTGAGAAAATGCATGGTCGGTGTGTGAGCCGAGGCTGGCTCTGCAGACCATCTCTTTTCAGGGGGAAAAATGTCCATTTAGACTGTACTGTAGCTAAAAACTAATGGCTATTTGGGGGAGATCTATTTGTCCTTATTTGAACAATTGCAACCCAGAGGTGAATATGTGAGGCAAAGAAGAATTCAGGAGAGGGAGACGGACAGACAGCATCGGCACCCACTGCTGAGGAAGGGCTGTAAAGATCACCCACCACTGCTGTCCCACCTGCTGGATTTTTAAAGTTCTTCATTCTTCCAGGTGCTCAGGTCAAACACCTTGGAGTCACCCGCAACACCTCACAGCCCATTTCGCCAGCAAATATCCTATTAGCTGTTCCATCCAGAGCAAAGCCACTCCTCACCATCCCCACAGACCCCACCCTTGTCTGAGCATCAGTGTCTCTCACTGCATCACCCAAGGGCCAGCTTCCTGGTTTCTCTGCTTCTGCCCTTGCCCCTACCGCCTAGGGGGTAACGGAGGCCCTTTTAAACCCTCCAGTGGTTTCCTATCTTGCTCAGAATAAAGCCAAAGTCCTTATGAATGACCTATGTGAAAAAAAAACAAACAAAAAACACGAAGCGAACAAACCAAAACCCACAGAAAGCTGCAAATAAGAAAAGCGTTTATCTGGGGTCTTAAGAATTGCAATTCAGGAGACACAGATTAGGGTAAAACTGAAAGAGTGTTCCAGGGAAGAGATGAGGCGGGGGCCTATTAATCCACAAAGCTATAGCCTGACATAAAAAAAGAAATATTTGTCCTAAGGGGTAGGCTGCCACACGCTGTTTTAGGGTACGGGTCTAATAAGCAGGTAGACTGTCACAAGTTACTTTAGGGTAAGGGCCTGATAGGTATCTTGAGCTTCTGGAACATTTTGCAGATGTTCTGGATGCCTGCATGGGGACAATAAGTGGTCAAAAGGCCAGATTCCATCCAGGCTGACATGCGTAAGTCATACTTCCTCTATGGCCTCCTGGCTCCATTTTAGAGGAGAGCTCTCTTAGCAATACCGACTCCAAGTTTATTTTCCTTTCACACCCACAAGGTCCTACAAGATCCGCCCTGCACCCCATCTGTATTAGCCAGGGCTCTCTGGAGAAATGAACCTACATGAGATACATAGATACATACAGATCTTCCTTGACTTACGATGTGCCAGGCACCGTTCCAAGGGCTTTACAAGTATCCATCCTCGTAACAAGCCTATGAGGAAGATATTATCATTATCCTCATTTACAGATGACAACACTGAGGCACAGAGAAGGCAAGCAACTTGCCCAAGGACTCCCAATTCATAAGCAGTAGAACTGGGGCTTGGCTCCCGGGCAGCTAGGCTCCAGGGTCCAGGCTTAGCCATCCTTGCTACTACCTTCTCCCTCTCTGTCACGTCAACCACACCAGCCTCCCCACTTTCCTCAACATACCAGTATCCTCCCGCCACAAGACCGTGCACATGCACTTCTCACTGACTTGAAAACTTCTCCCCCAGCTATCTCCTTGATTATGCCCTCATTTCTTCAGGTCTGGGTTCAGATGTCACCTCTCCACCTAAAGCGGCATATGCTGGCACACCTGTGTCTCTACCCACACCTCCTGACCTATTATATATTTATTAGTGCACTTATGTACTGCCTGTCTCCTGCACTGAAATGTAAACTCCAAGAAAGCAAGGATTTTTGTCTGTTTTGCTCATTGCTACAGTTTATAACCCCAGAGCCTACCTGAGAACATAGCAGGTATTAAATAAACGTGTCTACAGATGGCCAACAAGCACATGAAAAGGTGCTTAATATTGCGAATTATTAGAGAAATGCAAATCAAAACTACAATGAGGTACCACCTCACAGCGGTCAGAATGGCCATCATCAAAAAGTCTACAAATAATAAACGCTGGAGAAGGTGTGGAGAAAAGGGAGCCCTCTTAAACGCTGCTGGTGGGAATGTAAATTAGTGCAGCCACTATGGAGAACAGTATGAAGGTTCCTTAAAAAACTAAAAATAGAGCTACTATATGATCCAGCAATCCCACTCCTGGGCATATACCCAGAAAAGACAAAAACTCTAACTTGAAAAGATACATACACCCCAATGTTTATAGCAGCACTATTTACAATAGCCAAGACATGGAAGCAACCTAAGTTGCTTCCAATAGATGAACAGATAAAGAAGATGTGGTATATATACACAATGGAATACTACTCAGCCATTAAAAAAATGAAATAATGCCATCTGCAGCAACATGGATGGACCCAGAGATTATCATACTAAGTGAAGTAAGTCAGACAGAGAAAGACAAATATAATATGATTTAACTTATATGTAGAATCTAAAAAAAATGATACAAATGAACTAATTCCCAAAACAGAAACAGACTCACAGACATAGAAAACAAACTTATGGTACTAAAGGGTAAGGTTGGGGGAGGCATAAATCAAGAGTTTGGTACACACTATATATAAAATAGTGTGTACCAAACACTATTTTTAGTGTTATAAAAGCAGATACACACACTATATATAAAATAGATAAACAACAAGGACCTATTGTATAGCACAAGGAACTATATTCAATATCTTGTAATAACCTATAATGGAAAAGAATCTAAAAATGAATAGACATATACATATGTATAACATTTTGTTGTACACCTGAAACTAATACATCGTAAATCCACTATACTTCAATTTTAAAAATAAACAAGCAAACAAACATGTGAAATGAATTTAAGACTAAACAAACCAGACCTGAAGAAGCATTGAAAATTAAAGGAGATGACTTTCATCCTGTAATTTGGAAGGAAAGATGAAAGGAGGTGATTCCCTGGAGAATGGATGTCTGTGGTACTGATCACACACTGTTCTCTAAGAGGAGACAGAGGTGAGACCAGCACTACTGTGATGGGCAGGGAGGCGGTGTCTCCTGAAGGCTGCAACATGTCCATAATCAACGCCAGGTACAAAGCCCGTGCTGGATAAGCAATGCTGACCAACCGGGAAGGTAGGCTTCGTGCAGATGGAGGACAGAGGGTAATGAGGCGGGAACTCCCTCCCTGGGTTTCACACTCTTGGACCGGTGCTCTCCAAGAGTCCTGGTGGCACCAGAAGACACTCTCTGCTAATGTGAGGCAGGAATACCAATTATTTAGCCATGTAAAATGTAAACATCTTAGAGGGATGGATCCCCATCACCTTGACAATAAATTCTGGCCTTCTTAGTATCAGGACAACCATATTCTGATGCCTTACTGCCAATTATTGTTGGATTAGCCTATGCCTTGCTAATATGGAAAGAACAGCCAGTACCTGTTCTGTCCTCCTACCCATTCCATCATCATCATAACCTATTTCACAGAGAAAATGAAAGGCTTCCAACATGAGCTCCCAAAACCTCCCACTTCCAACCTACAAAAGTCTGTACACTTATGCACATCTGTGCCTCTTTCCCTCCTTTTTTTAAAATTAATTTTTATTGGAGTATAGTTGATTTACAATGTTGTGTTAGTTTCAGGTGTACAGCAAAGTGATTTAGTCATACATATACATCCATCCACTCTTTTTAGACTCTTTTCCCATACAGGCCATTACAGAGTATTGAGTAGAGTTCCCTGTGCTATACAGTAGGTCCTTATTAGATTCCACATGTAAGTGACATCATACGATATTTATCTTCCTCTATCTCACTTACTTCACTCAGTATGACAATCTCTAGGTCCATCCATGTTGCTGAAAATGGCATTATTTTGTTCTTTTTTTATGGCTGAGTAACATTCCGTTGTATATATGTGCCATATCTTCTCTATCCACTCCTCTGTTGATGGACATTTAGGTTGCTTCCATGTCTTGGCTATTGTAAATAGTGCTGCAATGAACATTGGGGTGCACGTATCTTTTTGAATTATGGTTTTTTCTGTGTATATGCCCAGGAGTGGGATTGCAGGGTCATATGGAGCTCTATTTTTAGTTTTTTAAGGAACCACTATACTGTTCTCCATGGCGGCTGTACCAACAGGGTTCCCTTTTATCCACACCCTCTCCAGCATTTCTTGTTCGTAGATTGTTTGATGATGGCCATTCTGACTGGTGTGAGGTGATACCTCACTGTAGTTTTGACTTGCATTTCTCTACTAATTAGTGATGTTGAGCATCTTTTCATGTGCTTTTTAGCCATCTGTATGTCTTCTTTTTATAATGAAAGCTATATCCAACCTCCCATGTTCTGATTCACATTTGTTTTTAATTTCTCAGGAATATCACTCAACCATCTTGTCCTTGAATCTTTAACATCCTCCTTCTTCCTAGCTCCTTCCTTCCAAAATTAAAGCTTGGGCTTCCCTGGTGGCGCAGTGGTTGAGGGTCCGCCTACCGATGCAGGGGACACAGGTTCGTGCCCCGGTCCGGGAAGATCCCACATTCTGCGGAGCGGCTGGGCCCGTAAGCCATGGTCGCTGAGCCTGCGTGTCCGGAGCCTGTGCTCCGCAATGGGAGAGGCCACAACAGTGAGAGGCCCGCGTATCGCAAAAAAAAAAAAAAAAGAAAATTAAAGCTTGCATCAGTATTTCCCAAGTTAAAAAAATTTTTTTAAAGTATCTTGGCCCTACCTCTTCATTGAGCTGCTTTGTGTTTCCCTCCTCCTTTTAACAGCCAAACTGTGTTGAGTCCACTTCTTTACCATCCTGGGGTCTGGGGTCTGCATCCACCAGCCTGCACTGTGACTGTTCTGGCCAAGGTCAGAGGCATTCTCATTGCTACATCCAATAACCACTTCCCAGTCCTTTTCTCACTTGAGTTCTTGGCAGCATTTGACACTGTCCATCACTCCTCCTTGGAACATCCTCTTCTCTTGACTTGGCTCAGTGGCTCCCTGGATTTCCCCCTCCTTGTGTCACCACTTTTCCTCCTCCTCCTTAGTGCAATTGTGCCCCGCTGCCTGTCCCCTTGAATGCTGACATCCCTCAGTGCCCCGTCCTAGGCTCTGTTTTCCTATTCTACATACTCTACCTGGGCAATTTCATCACTTCCGAGGTGCCTGGGACTAGCCAAAGATGCTGAGGACTTTCATATCGATTTCTCCAACCTACATCTCTCCCTTGGGACACCACAGTCCTGAGCCTAATTCTCAGCCTCAGCTCTTGAGGCTCAGAAACTTGGTTTACCAGCACACTCAGTGCGGCAGCACATTTTCTCTTGGGGAAAACTAAGTTATAATTGTCACATAGTAAAGACGCCAAAGGTTAGGGTCTACTTTCATTGCATTGATGTTACTGGTGGTGTTGTTAGCATATTCATTGTGAATTTTTTTGTTTGTTTTTTGGGTTTTTTTTTTATTATAGTTGCTTTACACTGCTGTGTCAGTTTCTTCTGTACAGTAAAGTGAATCAGCCACACTTATACATATATCCCCTCTTTTTTGGATTTCCTTCCTATCTAGGTCACCACAGAGCACCGAATAGAGTTCCTTGTGCTATACAGTAGGTTCTCATTAGTTATCTATTTTATACATAGTAGTGTATATATGTCAATCCCAATCTCCCAATTCATCCCACCCATCATGAATAAAAATTGGCAACTAAAATGTCAATTTTTTAATGTGTGAGCGATTTTTAAAACAGTAAATTAAAGCCCATTCTGAAAGGGGGGAAACCAAAAGGGAAACGGCACATCAGGCCTGATCGCAACAACAGACAAAAATGGAAGAATAAGGTTTCATTCCCCGTCTTATTTAGGGGGAAAGACCGTATAAAACGGCACCACCTCAGTAGATAGCCTTTTTTGAGTTTCAACTCAAAGGAAGAATAAAGGTAAAAATCAAGGTCAACGAGATGTAACCCCAAAGTGGTTGAATCTTCTCTGCTCATTTTATCTCCTCTTAAGGCCAGTCTCAACTTGGCCCCATACAACCCCACTGCCTTGAGAAAGTATGTCGGTTTGATGAACATTTCCCACAGAGACAGAGGAGGCAATTGTCTTGTGTATCAGAAAGGAAAGCTTCCCTGTCCAGTCACTTGCCTCAAAATCTTCCTCTCTCCTGAGCAAGTGAATTCCCTCTCTCTCCTTACGACATTCACCCCTGAGCATCTCTTCCCATAGGAAGATCATCACGGTCTTGCTTTCTTCCCCTTGTAAAATTTTCGTAGACAACTAACATGCATGCAGCTTTATGGACAGAGTTCTGCTTTATTCTGCTTTACACATAAATATTACGACTTCTGTGACTTCACTCTCGGGCTAGGTAAGCTCTGCTTCTGAAAGTTCCTCCCCTCAAGCTCCATATTTGGAGTGGGTTCTGTTGCAGACATCAACCCTGGTCTTTTTTTTTTTTTTTTTTTTTTTTTAAGGTTCTCTGTAGTCATCTATTTTATACACAGTAGTGTATATATGTCAATCCCAATCTCCCAATTCATCCCATCCCTCCCTTCCGCCTTTGGTAACCGTAAGTTTGTTCTCTACATCTGTGACTCTATTTCTGCTTTGCAAATAAGTCCACCTGCACCATTTTTCTAGATTTCACATATAAGCGATGTTATACGATATTTGTTTTTCTCTTTCTGACTCATTTCACCCTGTATGACAATCTCTAGGTCCATCCACATCTCTGCAAATGGCACTATTTCGTTCAACCCTGATCTTTTGAACTAATCTCTTTCCCTGGGTATCATTTCCAAGGAAACAAATACAAGAGTTGCAGCAACTGCTCTGATTAACTGTAAAGTCCTCTGGTGTCGTTTTTCCCACCGTTTTCAGCACTTGGTGATTTGAAAGTTGGAGTTCAACTTCCTGCCCTGACAGCCCTAGGCAGTGAGAGAAGCGTTGAGTAAAAGCACAGGCTTGTTACTAGCTGCCTGCTCTTAGGTAGGTAACCTACCCTCTCTAAGCCCCAATTCCCTAATCTGCAATGTTGGGGAAATAATAGCGCCTTCCTCCTAGGGTTACTGTGAAGGTTAAATGTCATAAAGCAAATAGAGCACTTATGATGCTTACCAACTCATACCCAGCCCTCAATAAGTACAAGTTATTATTATTTCTCTCCTACCAAATTCTGCTTCATCGTAATAATATTTTTATTAAAACTATTGCAAAAATACATACATCTGTCTACAGATACATACATACGTGTGCCTACAGCACACACGCACGTGTGCGCGCGCACACACACACACACACTGAACATTATTCAATCATAACACCTAATAAATTGCAAAGGAAAGTGTCTCATACCACATCAAAGTCTTTAGATAAAGGAAAATACCTAATAATCTGTGCTTTAAAATGCTGCATTTATGCCATGCTCCTGAAGTAGCTGGGTTCAGTTCTTGGTAGCAGAACCAACCCAACCAGGGGAGGGAGAGAGTCTAGCCCTTAACAGTGTACACAGTGCTTTTAAGTGCCTGATAGGCTCTTTTAATCCACTCTGCAGTACTGTGAGGTGACCTTATTACCCCAACTTTGCAGGTGTAGAAACTGAGGCCTGTAATCTTCTGACCATATGTCCTCTGATTTCCAAATGCTTTTGCTACGTGACGCCAGGGAGAATTAGGCCCCATTTCATTGTACCTAGTTTAGCAACTAAAATAGATGATTAGCTCTAATATCAAGAACAGTTTTGTTAATCATTCAACAGTTGTTAAGCAATACCTGGGTGTGGTAAGAGAGGAAAAGGCTAAAGAAAAATAGATATTTGCCCTTTTAAGAGCTTCATCTGTAATAAAGGGACATACCTATGAGCAGCAAAAATACTCAGGGACTCTTACAAAGCAACATAGTTTCCCATGAATTGTAAGCTGCATGCTACTTCATATTTTAATATCTCTGGATGCTGTAAAATCAATTGAACATCACAGTTTACTTGTTAGCAGTTGTTTGCTATCTTAATAGCACATAAAATAACATGCCTCTTATAATCAATAGCCTCTTATATAAGAGTCAAGAAAATATAAGATAATTAAATGGCCATTTCTTTAACAGCAATCAACAAATATTTGCCAAAAAGTAAATCGTTTTATCCGTAGGTAATAAAGTTAATATCTGTTACCACAAAACTGGAGGTCATCAGTATCACCATTATTGATTCCTACTGTCTGGCTCAGGTTCAAGGTCTTCTTTCCCAAGAGGCAGGCACAGCGAGAGGCTCCTCAGCGTTGGGTCAGAGCAGCCTGCACAAATTAGGCTAACAATTAGTTTAACAAATTCAGATGGCAGTGTAACCAGTGGGGAAATGTGCAAAAAGAACCCTCATGTGGGCAGAACATTTGAATAAACAAAATGGTACAATGAGTTCAGACAGAAAGAGCACATTGTTCCTGGAAACACAGTGAAAGTTGTATTTTCAGAGAAGTCGAATTTCAAGGGGTGACTTAGAAGGGGAGGACGTCCTGATGGAGGCGGCAGCGTGGTGCAGTGGCAGAATTCAAAGCGTGTATGGAGATCTGTAAAAGTCTGGGTGACAGGGGTGCCACAAAAGCATGATGGACACTGAACCACAGTCACAGATTCAAATCCTGACCAAACCTCACACTGGTTTTTGACCTTGGGAAAGTCACTTTATTCTTTTAAAGTCACTTTACTGGGAAAGTCATAATTATGTTGAGTTTCGGTTCCTCCTTTGTAAAATGACTATAAAATACTTACTTTTGTGCTGTGGGGAGGAGAGGGAATATTTGTAAAGTATTTGGCAGGGAGGGCAGACAATAAATGGTAATAAAATTGGTTAGAAGGTTTTGAACAGAAGAAGTGAATGAGCAAAGCTATGATTTGGGAGATTAACGTAGAATCTGTGATTAAAACGGGCTGGAGAAAGTGCTAAGTAGAAAACTAGTTAAGATGCTTTTTCAATCGTCTGGATGAGAGGTGGCGGGGCGGAGGGCAAAATAGGACATCTGTCGGTGGAGATGCAGCAGCCAGGGGTCCCTAAGGGCGGCGGCTACAAAGCCTGTGAACCTGATATAACACCTGCCTGGGGACAGGGCCTGAGGGTGGAGGCCCGGCAAAGCACGCGAGGAATCCGAAAGTTCTGCAGTTTAGCGCCCAGGTACCTGAGAGAGGACACGGCGGGGGACAGTCTGGGAGGGTTGGCAGAGGGGTGTTCACCACCGCTGCCTAAATCCCACACCGGGGCGCATCTGTTTCAGGCCGCCAAGGAAGAGGTCAGAGTCAGTACGGGAGGCAGGGCAAGCAGAGGTCGACCGGCTTTCCCACCGATCCCCGACCCCGGCGGGCGGCCGCGAGGACGCAGAGCGCGACCCCTGCTCCGCCCCTCCCGCCGAGCCCCACCTCCCTGAGGGCGTTCCGAGGGGGCGGAGCCCGAGGCGCCCCGCCCACCCACCCCGCGCTCGCCTCGCCCATTCGACACGCTACACCCTCCCCGATCGCCACGCCCATCCGTCACGCCCCGCCCTCCCCCCACCCACTCCGGGTAGACCAGCTGACGCCAGCCGCAGCGGCCACCCAGCTTCTACCCGTGCATCCAGAGCGCCGCGGCGACACCATGTTGGGCATGATCAAGAATTCGCTGTTTGGGAGCGTAGAGACTTGGCCTTGGCAGATCCTGAGCAAAGGGGGCAAGGTAGGCCCACAGGGCTGCCGGGGACCGAAAGGGCGGCCGCGCCCACCGCACCCTGTTCGCGGCTGGAGCGTGGACAGGTGGGGCAGGAACGTGCCCGGGATTGTGCGTTCTGGCGTCTGCCGTGGCCACGGCCCTCCGATGCCCAGCGCTTGGACTGGGAAGGAGGGGAGTAGGAGGTCGGGTGCAGCGGGGCGAAGGGCTCTGCTGGGAGGAGGGGAGACAGTGAGGCAGGATGGGTTTGACGGGAGAATCCCAGCTTACCGAGATGGACTGCGCCTCTTGAGTGCATTCGTCCATTTAAACATTCCAAACTTTATGAATATTTGTTCGCTGAGAGGCCTTCGGTTGCAGGAAAGACTGGAAAAGTGCTTGTCCTTGAGAAACTCCCAAACTGTCCTTGGTGGAGAACTGAATATAAAAGAACAAGATCTGCTCTGCGAAGGAGGTAACTGTTCAAGTCCGGGAGCGCAGGCGAAGGAGCAGTCCGTTCAGCCAACGGGTGATAGTGGGGCCTGCGCAGAGAAGGTGCCGTCAGCTAGGCCTCCGGGATGTGCAGGAATGCACAGAAACAAGAAGAGCCCGTGCAAAGGCCCAGAGCTGTCAAATGGCTTGTTGGCCTATGGGAGTTGGAGTCCTAGAATACAGGATGAGTGAGGAGGGCATCATTGCAGTTTTCCCCCAAATTAACATTAGTGCTCACCCAGGCAAATTGGACTGCCCCCTGAAAACAAATCTGCCACTAGATGATAATCTCCTGTGGACAGGTACTTTGCGCACCTCGCGGCTGTATACTCAGCTCCCTGCCCAGTGCTTCGTCTGTTAAAGGACCGTGTTGTCTGGGGGGCCAAAGTCAGGTACCCATTACATTGATCATCACACAAAAGCCCTCAACTAGAGTCTGGACTCTTCAAGCAGCTATAGCCAGAGACCTGTTACTTCATCTGTCTATATCTGTTTCCTTAGCCTTACGTAGAATAAGCACTTTAGCCCTGATCAAAGGTGACCTATTCAGGTGCCTACAAGCAGCCAGGCACATAATGAAAATGAGTGACAAACTATAAGGCAGGGTGTGAACTGAGGCAAGTTGGAGACAGAGAACTCAAGTCCGCATCTGCAAAGGGTAATTCCAGGCAGTTGTCATGCAGTGATGTGAACCAGGGTTGCTGGGTTTTTAAGGAAAACCAGCAATCCAGACTCTTCATGTGAAATCTCTAAATTTAAAATTTATTCATTCAACAAATAACTGTTGAGTGGGCCAGGTACTCTTATAGGCAACGGGGATAAAGCAGTGGACAAAACTGGCAAAAATCCCTGTCCTCATGGAACTCCTCTTTTAGTGACTAGTGAGCAAGTAAGTCAAATATTTCATGTATCAGGTGGTGATCAGTGCTGTGATCAAAAAATAAAGCAGGGGGGCTTCCCTGGTGGCGCAGTGGTTGAGAGTCCGCTTGCCGATGCAGGGGACACGGGTTCGTGCCCCAGTCCGGGAAGATCCCATATGCCGCGGAGCAGCTGGGCCCTTGAGCCATGGCCGCTGAGCCTGCGCGTCCGGATCCTGTGCTCCGCAACGGGAGAGGCCACAATGGTGAGAGGCCCGCGTACCGCAAAAATAAATAAATAAATAAAAATTTTAAAAATTAAAAAATAAAATAAATAAAGCAGGGAAGGGGAGGAGGGACTAGAGAGTGTTAGGGGTGAGGCTACGGTTTTAAGTAGGACAACTGTGTCAGGTTTTTGTGGGGTTTTTTGTGGTACACAGGCCTCTCACTGCTAGCCCCTCCCGTTGCGGAGCACAGGCTTCGGACGCGCAGGCTCAGCAGCCATGGCTCACGGGCCCAGCCACTCCGCGGCATGTGGGATCCTCCCGGACCGGGGCACGAACCCGTGTCCCCTGCATCGGCAGGCGGACCCTCAACCACTGCGCCACCAGGGAAGCCCTGTGTCAGTTTTAACTGTTACAAATGTTTGTAAACCCTGCGGGTCAGATAGGCAGTAGGATCTGTCTGTGGTGGGATGTCGCCTGTGTGCATACCAGTCTGTGGACTCGGCCCGATGATCTCCAGGGTCCTTGTTGGCCTTGACACTTGAGGAATCCACGTGTTACCCACAGCTTGCAGAGAACTTTCCTTTCTGTAGTAGAATTGGACTCACTTTGTCTCTGGCGTTAACAATTATTTGCAGTGCAGGCTGAGGGTCTGGGCTCCCAGTGGGAGGCACTAGAGGGAGATAGGAGGGCTGGAAGAAGGGAGAGGCCAGGGTATTTCTCCCTCGCCTTCTCCTCCCTGTCAGGTCTCTGGAAGCAGGAGCTTCTCTGGGGCTCCAGTTCTTGCTAGCCAGGCCACCATGGTTTTGGTTCTCACCAAGTGATCCAGGTATCTGAACTCAGGTAAAAGATCACCCTCCCTCTACCTCTGTAGGGCGCTTACTAACCTCAGGGTTGCTTCACTGTCCCTGTTGGGCATCTCAGCTCTTTTATGATCTGTGAAATCAGTTCTCTGAATCAAGGTGCCTCTGTTCAGAATACTCCAGCCATTTGGTTTTCTGTTAGCCCCTTACAGTACAGTGTCACCTGCCACTGATTTGGTGTCTCCAAGGATAAATGCAACTCCCTGATCAGCATCTCCCCTCAACATTTGATAAGAATATGGAGCCATACAGGATATTGTTACCAGGCTGAAGCAGATCATTTAACCTGAATGAACCTCAGTTCCTGCAACTGTAGAAAGGGTATCAAAATATCTTCCCCATCCACTCCCAGAGTTGCTAGAAATATTAAATTGTTTAAGAAACATGAAAATGATTTGTAAACTAATACACCCTACAAATGTAGTAATATCATTATGTTGGAACTCATTTCAGCTCCACTCTTACTAGCCTCGTGGTCACAGCTCACTTAACCTCTCTGATGCTAATCATGAGAGAAAATAATAATCCACGTCTTATAACATTGTTTTGAAATTTAAAGGAGAAAACCAATTATAAATTGTTCAACAAAATACCTAGCACTTGATTGTTAACTTGCCCTTAGTTTTCCAGGTAATTTGGGTTAAGTTACTTAACCTCTCAACCACTCTGAACCCTGGAATTCCTCAGCTGTAAGATGAGAATGACAGTGCCTTATGTGACAATTAATTAAACAGTCGAAGATTCTTGTAATCTTTTTTTAAAAAAATATACAAATTCAGGGTGTTGTTATTGTGAAGAGAGCCTCTTTCTGAAATGATCTCTCTCTTCCTGGAAAGAGTCTGGGTCAGAAACCATTGTTCACTTTCCTGGGTGAATGAATATATTACACAGGGTGCCCCACGTAGCTCAAAGTCAGACTCAACCAGATGTTCAGGGCTGATTCCGGCTGCTGCAGACCTTATCAGGTCCTTCTGCATTTCTTGGGGAGGGAGAAAGATGCACAGCTCTCTGTGTGGGGTTGGGTGGGTCTTGTGGGTACTGAGAGCAGGACTGATATTAGTAATGGACATCTTTATGGGATTTGTTTCCAGCCTGTGCACATTGATTAGGACCCCACTGCCTGGCTTGGAATCCTTACCCCACCTCTTGCCACTGTATCTTGGGCACGTTACTTAACCTCTTGTTTTCATCCGAAAATGAAGATAAAAACACTTACTTCTTCACAGGGTTGTTTAAAATAATACGTGACACATAGAAAGTACTCAGGTTGATCATTATTATAATTATTGTTGTTTTCTTATAGTGAGAAAGCTGGCTTCCAAAATCAGCATGTATACCAACCACAGCAGGTGGCAAGAGAAAAAAAAAAACACCCTTGCAGAGGACCTTGCGAGTCATTCTTGCAACATCTCTGTCTGGGACTTGAACTTGACCAGGGTTCCAACTGAATGTTGAAAACTTCTATTTGTGGCCACTGGCTGAAATCCTCAACTAGTTACTGACGTGGGAGCACAAGCTAGCTGAATGTGGGGTGAGGGAAGGCCATTATGCCATTATTTTGTTACACGTAACAAGGAAACGCACTCAAGATGTTAAATTTGAAGAATCACATGTGCTAACAGTGTTAACTTAGGTGCTTTGTTTTCTGCAGAAATAGAACTCTATTTAAATTCAGCTCCCTGGAAAATCAGAATAGTTGGATAATATCCATCTCTCAAAGCTAAATTTTCATAGTGATGCAGTGGTTCAAATGAGAAGTTACAGACATAGATGCTGTGAAAACAGGCAGTACCTGTTGGAGAACCACCTTCAGACAATGTGGCGCAACCTTCCTCCAGGATGGATATATATAGTTAGGCTAGGTTCTCATCTCTCCAGCCAGCTATGGCTACCATATTCCTTTTCATTAGAGTAAAGCCAGGCTTCACTCCACGGCCTCCTTTCCCACAAATCCTTATAGAGGGCCTACTATATATATGTGTAAGACGTGGTCTTACATGCTGGGAGATACAGCGGTACACAATACAGACAGTCCATGACCCCATGGGGCTTACGATTGCAGTTGGAGATTAAACACACTATTATTCCATTACAATTTCCACTGTAATTATATTCCACTATAATTCCATTATAATTATAATTACAATATACTATGTTGTGAAAATACAAGGGCCTATAAAAATATCATGGGGAACCTGTTTTAAACCGGGATCCTCTCTGAGGAAGTGACTTTTAGGTTGCGACCTGTTGGGTGAGTGGGGATTCACTGGGCAGAGACAGGAAAGGAATCCCCCAGGCAGAGGAAGAGGCAGGTACGGAGGCCCTGAGGCAGGAATGACCGTGGCATTGAAGCAAATAGCAGAAGGCCAGTGAGGAGGTGCTCTGGGTACGGCCGGCAAAGTAGGAAGAAGCTCAGTGGTGCCTGGACCATCACAGATAAGTTAAGAACTTGGTGAACGACAGCGTTTAGGCGGGGGATTAATTAACGTGATTAATTTATATAGAATGCTCTGTGTATGCTCCCTGGGCAACGCAGCCTCGTGCACAGCTTTGGTTGCCCTTCATGCTGATGCATCCTAACTGAGCCAGGCCCCTGCTGAGTCCAGACCCATGTGTCCCACTGTACAATGGACAGTTTGCTCATCTGTAACAGGAGACAGATAAACCAGTGGATTTGTAAGCGCCCCTCCAGCTCTAGTGTCACCTGTCTTTGAAGTTCATGGGAAGGCAAGATCATTCAGGAAGAAGAGGTAGAGTTAAGCTCAGCCTTAAAGGATGGTAGACTTATCATGGGGGCTGGGCTCCCCGAATCAAACTGGATTCCTTTCTCTGCAGCCGTTCCTTTCTGGCCGTGGACTTTTCTGCCTCGGGGAACAAGCTGAGAACATGCTCACTCAAGACTCAGACACACCTGCAAAACTCTATATTTAGATTACAAAAGTAGGGTGAACTAATTTGGGGTAGATGAAATGGACTTGCTGTCAGATCACCATCATTGGACTAATGGTTCCAAAATCCAACTCCCTGTGAGAGCCTTCAGATGTTCGGAAATCTGGGTCCTGCCAGAGTCTCTGGCCTCCTTTCTGGCCATGCCCTGCTGGACCGTTCTTGCTCCAGTGGCAGTGAATTACTTATATTTTTCACCGTCATCATAAAGTTCTTCAGCTCTTTGCTTTTACCTCTAGGGCGCCCGCTACCTGAAATTGCCCTCCCTAAACTATCAGAGCATTTACTACATCATATAATAATTATGTAATGCTTCTCACCATCCAACGAGACTGCCCGTATCATATTAATCTCCAAATCTGTAGCACTTGGCAGAGGTTTTCAGTAGATGTTTATTCGATGAATCAATGCATCGGTGACTGAATGTCCAGTTGGATGATCTGTAAGCACCTCAAATTCAGCTTGGCCTACCCAAACTAGTAAACAGACACCCATGTCCACCAGACTAACCTAGGTGGTCCTCTCCCATGCTCCCACACTGCCCTGGAGCGCCTCTCCCCTTAAACATATTATCAGGTTATAACCTGTTTTCCTGGCTACTTCTATTAGACCATGCCTCCTGATGTCAGAGACCATGTCTTTCATCTCTTTAGTTGTTGGTTGAATGAATAAAGGAAGGAGAGAGCCAGCCAGCTCTTTCTCCCGTGAGAACTGGTCATTGGTTTCTTCATTTGTAAGAGAAGAAGCTGCATTGAATGACTTTTGATGGCCCTGTTCTGAGTGTGACACGAACCTACAAATGTCTGTCATAAACAACTACCTCAGTAGCTACAGAAAGAGGTTAAAAAAAATACCCAATTCATCCCCTGTGGAGCATAGAGCCTTGTGGCAAGCATTAGACCAGAGTTTGGGGATTTGAATTCTGGTTCCAGCTTCACCACTCAGCAGCTGTGTGGTCTTGGGCAACTCAGTCTCTCTGGTTCTTCATTTCCTCTTTGGTAAAATTAGTTTGATTGCATGAACCTTGAAACCTCTTTCAGGCTGAAATCCTGTGACTCACAGAGTGACATTTCTGGAATTTAAAACATTTTAAGTGGCAAAGACTCAGTGGGACCACCAAAGAAGGCTGGGTCTGGTCTCTGCTATGACAGAAGGAGCCAGAAAGAGCAAAATACCCCGAGTTTACATAACACAATTTGCTACTGAAGGCTCTTTGGAAGTGTCAGACTCACTAAGGGGAGGGCCTCATAGCAGTCCTCAGAATTAGTAGGCACAGTGCCCCAAAGTCGAGGCCAATTTGTGGCCTCTCGATTCTTGGTCTGGTGCAATTTCCCCTGCCCCATGTGGAGGGAAGTATATGAAATTGGCACTCAGGGTTTATGTTCAGATTTCCCTGACCCTTTCTCACTGCTCGCCTTCAATTTTGCATTACAAAAACAATAGGTGTTTTTGCATTCTAGGTATAAGATCATAATATTAAGTGTACTTTTTCAGACTGTATAGGCCACTCACAGTCCTACCCTCCTCTAGAGATTCATTATATCCCCTTGGAAGTTGAATCTTCGGTCTAAGATGTTGTAGGAAGGCCTGTTTGACCAGCCCAGGGCAGCCAGGTCCTCTATCATGTGTCTATTTTTTACAATCATTAGTAAGAGAGGCACCTCCTTAACCAATAAATAAATATCTTTTGAGCATCTAACATGTAAAGCTCTGGGATATAGTTTCTGTCCACAAAGACCTAGCAGATTTTTCAAACTGTACTGGTGTTCCATTACCAGATAGTAAAATTAATATAGATCAAGGGTTTTTTTTCTTTTAGTGGACTAGACTAAAATTCACTTGAGTAGAGCAGAATAGAAATAAACAGGATAGAAAGAAAAGGCATGTCGCTATGGAGAACAGTATGGAGGTTCCTTTAAAAACTAAAGATAGAGCCTCTATGTGATCCTGAAATCCTACTACTGGGCATATATCCAGAAAAAAACATAATTCGAAAAGATACACGCACCCCAATGTTCACTGCAGCACTATTTACAATAGCCAAGACATGGAAACAACCTAAATATCCATCGACAGTTGAATGGATAAATGAGGTGTAGTGTACATACACAATGGAACATTACTCAGCCATAAAAAAGAATGAAACAATGCCATTTGCAGCAACGTGAATGGACCTAGAGATTATCATACTAAGTGAAGTAAGTCAGACAAAGACATACATCATATGATATCACTTATATGTGGAATCTTTAAAGAAATGATACAAATGAACTTATATACGAAACAGAAATAGATCCATGGGCATGGAAAACAAACTTATGATTACCAAAGGGTAAGGTGGGGGGAGGGATAAATTAGGAGTTTGGGATTAACATATACACACTACTATATGTATTAAATAGATAACCAACAAGGACCTACTGTATAGCACAGGGAACTATATCCAATATTTTGTAATATCTTATAAGGGAACAGAATCTGAAAAAGAATATATATATATATATATATATATATATATATATCTGAATCACTTTGTTGTACTAACACAACATTGTAAATCAACTATACTTCAATTAAAAAAAAACAAGAAAAGACATGTATCATAATGCATCCGGTCCATAAAGGTAAAGTGTTATTTTGTGAAACTTTGCTTCCAACCTGTATGTTCATGATAGGGTGTGGTGTAAAAATGTATTTCTTGTTATGGATTGTGTTTTTTTTTTAAAGTTTGAAAGCGCTGCCTTACAGTATGTTCAGGAATACAAAATTTTTTCATATGAGACATCAAATGGTGAAGAAGAGGAAGAGGGGTGAAAGAGAGCTGTGTGGGTCTATAGGGAAAGGGTAATGACCTTAGGACAGAGACTCAACACAGAGAGGGGATCACTGCCAAGGAGGAAGGGTTTGGGGGGCAAGTGACAGTGCAGCTGGTCATTGAGGGGCAGATTGGGAAGAGGAATTGCATCTGGGAGTACAGTGTGAAAAGAAGTACTCTGATTCTTCTTGAATCGCAGCCCTTCTACTAGATTGAGGCTAATCTTGGGGCCATAGAGTTTTGTGGGATGGTTGCTGTATTTCTTTGTTTCCTCCTTCACAATTTTCTCTTCTCTTTTCCTGGGTCTCCTATTATTCAGAGGTTGGACCTCTTGGCTTGATCCTTTGATTTTCTTTTCTATTTTCTACTTCTTTGCCTTTTTACTTGACTTTCTAGAATATTTCCTTCAATTTTCTCTTCCAGCCTTTCCACTGAATTTTTCCTGTCTGTTATCTTTTTAATTTCCCAGAGCTCTTTGATCTCAGAACGGTCTATTTTTATAGCATTCTGGGGATGTTCTCGGTGGTTTGGGTTGTAATATCTTCTATTATTTCTCTGTGAATATTGATTATACGAAGTTTTTTCTGCTGTCTCTACATCTGTAAGAAATCTCAGAATCTGTTTGTCAGGGCCCTTCATACTCTGGCCTGTCTCTTCCCTGTCACCATAGTTGGGCTCGTTATGGAAGGTTCCTTAGCAGTGTGTGCCTCTGGTAACTGGACTTTCACTGTTTCTAGAGTCGTCACAGGTTGCTACTTTATATCTCTTAAGTGCTGCATATTCTCTGCCTCTAGGGAGAGGTCTCCTATGAGGAGAGGGCCTGTGAAGGTGGGAAGTTTGCCACAGTGGAAGTGACTGATAAGCCTGTGGATGAGGCTCTACGGGAAGCAATGCCCAAAGTCATGAAGTATGTGGGAGGCACCAACGACAAGGGTGAGTATCCCTGAAGGACTGGCTCTGGTCTCATAGGCCAGGGCTGCATAGTCTCACGTCCTCGATGGAAAACACAGGGAGGGACCACAAGGCCCCTGTCACTCCCTGTTTCAGTGACACACGAACTTGCTGTGCTCCGTGGGCAGGGAGGCCCTGGGGAGACCCACTGACTTCATGCCAGTCTCCCCCGACTTTGTGGGATCCCCGCTCAGTAGCACTGAGTTCATGCTTCTCTTCCAGGGGTGGAGACACAATGCTGATTGTTCGTTTCTTTGCTTGTTTCTTTGTTATTTTTTAACCCTCCAGTGCTTATCATGTCTTTGGATTGGTGGACTGGGTAAGGTGTGCCCACGATAAGCCAGGCCACAGAACAAGGCCAGCTTCTGACATGAGACCTCTGCCCCCACGCTGGAAATCTGCAGAGTCAGCCCCCTGGTAGCTCAGATTGTGTGGGGATACCGCGGATCAGTGAGTGATCCCCGAGGGTCCCCGGCTCTGTTCTGGCAAATAAAGAGCCCGAGAATTCTTAGGCTGCTCCCCTCTTAAAGTCGTGGCAGTCCAGGGGAATTCCCTGACGGCCCAGTGGTTAGGACTCAGCGCTCTCACTGCCGGGGGCCCAGGTTCGATCCCTGGTCGGGGAACTAAGATCCTACAAGCCGTGTGGCATGGCCTAAAACTAATAAACAAACAAACAAATAAAGAAAGAAAAAGACTTGGCAGTCTATGCTGGCTGCCTCCCCGTTTTTAAAATGAGAGGCCTGAAGTTTCAGTGTGCCTATTAGCATGTAAACCATATTTAAATACGAATTTAACTCTTTAGGTCTCTAATTTGTCCTGCACTTTGGAATCAGTGCAAACCCAAAATGGGTCAGAACACAAGGTGAAAAAAAGAGACAATGTGTTGAATTTTTAGGATATATCTCAAGTTGATAATTGAGAAAGTTAGAAACTAGTATTAACCTTAGTAACATTTACTAGGACCAAAGTAATCAGGCTTTGGACATAAGTTGACCAGTAGGAGGTCAAGAAGAAATCTTTTCCTTCTTAGCACTGTCATAACATTTTCTTTAGAAGAAAATATGTGTAAAAATTATAAACTCATTAAAAAATTTTGAAAATAACAAAACAGCACCCCTAATCCATCTTTTCTAATATAATCATTGTTGTCTTCAAATGTATTTTTTAGGGCTTTTTAATAGGTTTTTAAAATGGAATCATAGTGTTTGTGCAATACATCCTGTTTCTGTCACATATTTCATAATTATTTTACACTGTAGCTAAATAGTCCTAAGCATAACTATTAATAGATAAATCAAATTGCATCGTGTGCCTATCACTTACTTAGACATATTCCTATTTTGAACATTTATATGAATCCCAATTTTTCACAATTATAAATTCTGCTGCAAGGAAAATCCTATTACCTATAGCCTTTTCCGTATCTTGGATTATTTCATTAAAATCAACAATTAGATAGGAAGTAATTAGATACTGATATATTTACAGTCTTAAATATATATTACCAAATAATTTTTTCCAGACGAGTTGAATCACTATGCTCTTACCTCCAATATATACAAACAAGAGGCATTTTGTCTGTGTCTGATGATATGTTTTAATGCCTGAAATACTTATTATGAATTTCAAGAACAACAAATATTGTCTTGGAAGAAGAATGAGACCAGCAGATGGTCCATGGGCCTGAGCAGGTTCTGTCTCTAACACCCACATCCATCTGTGGGGTTTTGTGTTTTCAGGAATCGGGATGGGGATGACAGTTCCTATTTCCTTTGCCGTATTCCCCAGTGCTGATGGGTCCCTACAGAAGAAATTAAAAGTCTGGTTCCGGATTCCAAATGAGTTTCAAAGCGACCCACCAGCTCCCAGCGATGACAGCATTAAGATCGAAGACAGGGAAGGCATCACTGTCTATTCCACGTAAGGAAACTGTTCTTTAGGCATAGGGTAGCACTTGATTCATCTGCGGTGAGCATTTGCATTTTCTTTCTCCAGTTTTGAGATGGAATTGACATATAATATTGCATTAGTTTAAAATACAACATAATGCTTTGATATATGTTTATCTTATGAAATGATTACCACCATTTAGTTAACATCGTTCATTAAACAAAGTTACACATTTTTTTCCTGAGATGAGAAATTTTTCTTTTTTACAAATTTATTTATTTATTTGGCTGCATTAGGTCTTCATTGCTGCACGCGGGCTTCCTCTAGTTGCGATGAGCAGGGGCTACTCTTCGTTGCGATGTGCGGGCTTCTCATTGCGGTGGTTCTCTTGTTGCGGAGCATGGGCTCTAGAGCACAGGCTCAGTAGTTGTGGCGCACGGGCTTAGTTGCTCCCCGGCATGTGGGATCTTCCCGGACCAGGGCTCGAACCCGTGTCCCCTGCATTGGCAGGTGGATTCTTAACCATTGCGCTACCAGGGAGGTCCCCATGAGAAATTTTAAGATCCACTCTCTTAGTAACTTTCAAATATATGATACAATGTACAATATTGTTAACCGTGGTCACTGCTGTACATTACATCCCCAGAACTAATTTATCTTATAGCTGGATGTTTCTACCTTTTGACCACCTTTAGCTAGATCTCCCACTCTCCACCTCCCCACCCTCCGGCAATCACCAATCTGTTCTCTGTATCTGTGAGTTCAGTTGTTGTTTTTTTTAGTTCCACATATGAGTGAGATTATACAGTATTTCCCTTTCTCTGACTTATTTCATTTAGCATGATGCTTTCACAGTCCAGCCATGTTGCTGCAAATGGCAAGATTTCCTTCTTTTTATGGCTAAATGATATTCCATTGTATGTATGTACCACATCTTCTTTATCCATTCATCTGTCTATGGACCCTTACGTCATTTCTACACCTTGGCTATGGTAAATAAAGCTGCAGTGAACGTAGGGGTGCTGATACCTCTTCAAGCTAGTGATTTCATTTCCTTCAGATATATACTCATAAGTGGAATTGCTAGATCATATGGTAGTTCTATTTTTAATTTTGTGAGGAACTTCCGTACTGTTTTCCATAGTGGCTGCACCAATATACATTCCCACCAGCAGTGCATAAGGATTCCGTTTTCTCCTCATCCTTGCCAGTACTTGTCACTTCTTGTCTTTTTCATAATAGCCATTCTAACAAGTGTGAGGTGACATCTCATGTGGCTTCGATTTTCATTTCCCTGGTGATTAGTGATGTTGAGCACCTTTTCATGTACCTCTTGGCCATCTGTATATCTTTTTTGGAAAAATGTCTATTCAGATCCTCTGCCCACTTTTTAATCTGATTGTTTGGGGTTTTTTTACTCTCGAGTTATATTAGTTTTTTATATATTTTGGATATTAACCCATTACATATATACGATTTGCAAATAATTTCTCCCATTTAATATGTTGCCTTTTTATTTTGTGGATGGTTTATTTTTTCTGTGCAGATGGTTTTTAGCTTGATGTAGTCCCACTTGTTTATTTTTGCTTCTGTTGCCTGTGTTTTCAGAGTCAAATACAAAAAAAAAAAATCATTGCCAAGACCGATGTCAGGGAGGTTACCCTCTATGGTTTCTTCTAGGAATTTTACAGTTTCAGGTCTTATGTTCAAGTCTTTCATCCATTTTGAGTTGATTTTTGTGTATGGTGTAAGATAGTAGTCCAGTTTCAATCTTTTGCATGTGGCTGTCCAGTTTTCCCAACACCATCTATTGAAGAGACTGTCCTTTCCCTATGGTACATTCTTGGCTTCTTTGTTGTAAATTAGTTGACCGTGTATGCCTGGGTTTATTTCTGGACTCTCTGATCTGTTCCATTGAGCTTTGTATCTGTTTTTATGCCAATACCATACTCTTTTGATTATGATAGCTTTGTAATATAGTTTGAAATCAGGAAATGTGATGCCTTCAGCTTTCTTCTTCTTTCTCCAGATTTCTTTGGCTATTCAGGGTCTTTTGTGGTTCCATACAAAGTTTAACATTGTTTTTCTATTTCTGTAAAAAATTCCATTGAAATTTTAATAAGGATTGCATTAAATCTGTAGATTGCTTTGGGTAATATGAAGGTTTGAACAATATTAATTCTTCTAATCCATGAGCATGGAATATCTTTCCATTTATTTGTGTCTTCTCCAGATTTTCCATTAATGTCTTAATAGTTTTCGGTGTAAAAATCTTTCACCTCCTTGGTTAAATTTATTCCTAGGTATTTTGTTCTTTCTGATGCAATTTTAAATGGGATTATTTCTTCTTTTTTTTTTTTTTTTCCTTTTTTTGCGGTACGCGGGCCTCTCACTGTTGTGGCCTCTCCCGTTGCGGACGCGCAGGCTCAGCGGCCATGGCCCATGGGCCCAGCCACTCCGCGGCATGTGGGATCTTCCCGGACCAGGGCACGAACCCATGTCCCCTGCATCGGCAAGCGGACTCTCAACCACTGCGCCACCAGGGAAGCCCGGGATTATTTCTTAATTTCTCTTTCTAAATTCATATTATTGATGAATTAAGAAATACTGAGTACTGACTTTCTTCTTGAATTTCTTCAGCCTACAGCACACAAACATTTGCACTGTATCTAAGTAAATGCCTTTGCCAGTTGCCAAACTGATTTGGATATAGAGAATATCCCCTCAGCTTAAGCTGAACATCTACATTAGCCACAGCAGGGTTCTGGGAGATTCAGAGAATATCTAAGTCAATCTGTAGTTTGGGGTCATGAATATCTGGGGAGCATAAAGGGCTAGAGATACTTCGTTTTTACCCCACACTCCCCTTGAATGCCAGAAGGGCAGGGAGCGTTTGCCAGAGCCGGACTGCTACCGCCTTAGTTATTCATGGTCTGTGGGCCTTTCAGCAGAGCACATGTGCCTCCTATTATTCTAGTTCTGTTTCCAGGGCTTTACTTGGGGTCCAGTTCCCTTGATTTTAGAGAATAGCAGGTGCAAGTGGTTGCATGATTTTATTCTTTAGGCCTCAACCTCCCTTCAGAAGCCAGGTCTCTTCTAGATAATCAGTGACTCCCCAGTTGTTAAAATCCTCCTGTGTGACAGGAGCCTCCACCTCTTCTGCTCCAGCCCTCATTCAGACTTTCCAGCCTTCACTGCAGAGGCTGCAGAGAAAGCAAACTCTATTTAAAGAATACCTAGACTATCTTTACCCAGGGCTGGGACTAGGGTGAGGAAGCGGGCGCACCTGTTGTGCAAAATTTAAGGAGACACTCAGTCTCACAGTTGTCCAAGTGTGTACAGGGTTGGAGCTGAGAGTGAGCACCTCCTTAAATCTTGAGCCCCAGGCATCTCAGCTGTCTCATCCTAGTTCCCACTCTATCCTCTCCATCCTCTTTCCTGCGTCTTGGGAGGCAGCCTGGTGTAACACGATGAACAAGTATGTTTTAGTTTGAATCCTGGATGATGCTTGGGGAGTTACTCAGCCTCTAAAAGACTTGGTTTTCCCATCTTGTAAGTGCTGATAATATAATCTACCTCATAGTATTATTGTTAGAGACTATCTTTCAGTATTTACTGAGATGCTATTTATAAACTGCTTAATGTTTATGACCTGTAGTAGGTTTCAGTAATTCTTTCTCTTTGCCCCTTCTTATTTCATAAGAAATGAGGTTGACATGATTAAATCAGGTCACATAAGACTTCAAGCAGAACGGACTAGTTTCTAATCAATTTCTTTTTCCAAACCCAGGATAATAACTTGGTCCCATTTTTTTCTTTTGCCTTTTAACTTTTTAGTAGGGAAATCTTCAAAGTTATAGAAAGATAGAATAAGAAAATGAAACCCTACGTACCCATCACTCATCTTAAATGATAATTAACTCAAGGCCAATTTTGTGTCATGTGTATCCTCACAATTTCAACCTGGTCCCGACCCTAAATTATTTTTAGGCAAATTCCAGGCATTATATTATTTCATTCATAAATATTTTATTGTGACTACTGAAGACTTTTTAAAGATAGAAAAACAATATCTTATTATTCCTAAAATTTTAACAATTCATTACTGTTATAATAATTTTAAATATCCAGTGTTCAGTTTTCTCCTACTAGCTCATAATTTGTTCCTACAGTTTGTTTGAATCTGGCTCCAAATAAGATGCATCCATTGCAATTGGTTGGTACATCTTTTAAGCTTTTATTTATCTGTTGATTTTCTCACCACCACACGTTTTCATTTTTCCTTGCCGTTTATGGATCATTTATCCTAGTGTTTCCCACAGTCTGAATTTTGCTGGTTTCCTTACTGTGGCATTTTAACATGTTTCTCTGTCCCTGTACTGCCTGAAATTAGTAGTCAGAACTAGAGGCATAATCAGATTCAAGTTTGAGTTTGGGGCAAGGATATTTCAAAGATGGTGTTGTGTATCTCCATCAGGGGCTCATGCTTGCCTCTGTTTTTGTGATATTAGTGACCTTAGATCACCATTTCCCAGATGCCGTGTTTCCTTAGAGGTTGTCAAATGATAATATTCTCTGTTTTTCCTTCTTCATTTATTAGCCAGAGTACTTTGGTAAAGAGAAACTTCCCTTCATCCACTATTTGGTTTCCCTGAGATAGAGTTGCAGAAAAAAGGCCAGATACCTTCTCTTTAGCTTGATGCCTTCTCTTTATCAGTTTTCAGAATAATGATTTCATTTCTTAACATCCTCCAAAGGGGAGGCAGTGTTGATCTCTGGTTTTTGAGTACCAATATAAACATATGAATTCAAACATAATTGATGTGTTTCAGTTCTTTGCGGTTATTATTCTCACTGATGCTCAAACTGTCCCATCTTTGGCCAGTGGGAACCTCTTCAAGTTGCTTTCTTGGTCCTTTTGACACGACCCTGGTAATCTTCAGTAACTTCCTTGGTTTCTGGTAGGACAGGATATTTCAAGTGCATCCTGACATTTCTTGCTCTAGAGCTGGAATTAGCCATTTCTCCAAGGAACCCTGGTTCCTTATAGTGCAAAAGGGAATCTCTTTAAAAGCTACTATTCAAGCCAGGTCTGTCGAAGTTTCCTTTACCGCAACCTAAACAGAGAGGAGAGTGACAAAGACGGCATCTAGCCTGGCTCAATGAAATTTTTTTAACCTGTTAGCATCCGCTCCTAAATTAGCATCTGTTCATTCCTCAACTAGCCACTAGGTGTCACTGCACAGTCAAGTGTGCGTTTAAAAGTACCTTCCTGTGGAAGGCAGAGTTGATGACATAATAGAAGGCACAAGTACTGTTTCAAATACACAGTGCATCCTTAACTCAGTCTTCCTTTTTTATGACCTTGTGAAGGGATGTCCAAAGTACTTTACCAAAGTACTCCGGATAATAATTTAAACAGTATTACCAATACTGTTTAAATGAATAGAAGGCTATGAAAAATTAACGTGATCAGAGTTTTTTCAGTATTCACAAGAGGCAACAGAGTTGTCCTCACACTTCGATGAGTGGCCTCATTCCAGACCACTGTCCTCCCTCTGTGCTCTAGAAAGGCCACTTAGGTTAGAGCTCAGCCTCCTCAGTGCAATTCAACAGAGACCAACAGCAGGAGAGGTTCGATGGTGTTAACAGGACTTTCATGATCTTAATGAAATGTCTGGGTATAAAGGAAAGAGTTGGAAACAAGGAGTTCATTGTCGGGGTGACCTGTGCTCCAAGCTCAGCTCTACCGCTTAATGGCCAGAGGACCTTTGGCATCTCACCGAGCCTCTGTGTGACTCAGTGTCCTTATCCGTGAGATGGGGGTAAGAGTAGCGCCCCAGGGCTTCCCTGGTGGCGCAGTGGTTGAGAGTCCGCCTGCCGATGCAGGGGACACGGGTTCGTGCCCCGGTCCGGGAAGATCCCACATGCCGTGGAGCAGCTGGGCCCGTAATCCATGGCCGCTGAGCCTGCGCGTCCGGAGCCTGTGCTCCGCAAGGGGAGAGGCCACAACAGTGAGAGGACCGCAAAACAAACAAACAAACAAAAGTTGGTGAATAAGGGGAATTCCCTGGCAATCCAGTGATTGGGACTCTGCGCTTTCACTGCCGAGGGCGCGGGTTCAATCCCTCATCTGGGAACTAAGATTCCCTGAGCCACGTGGCCAAAAGAAGTAAAAATAAAATAAAACAAAACAAAAAGGGGGATTTGAGGGCTCTTTAAAAATATTTTTTTAATTAAAAACAGAAAAGTTGGTGAATAAGTAAATGAATGAAAGTCTTGGACCTTGCCTCCTGCTCTCCTCCCTCAAGATCTCGGCCCCTCCCGATAGCTGCAGCTGCCACCCTTCCATCAGTAACTCTCCTACCTGACCTCCATCCAGCTCCCTTAAACGTCTTACCATTCCTCAGACTCAATGTGAAGACAAAGGCGAGGCCATTTACGCATTCATTCATTCAGAAAAATCACATCTTCATCATTCACTTACTCTGTGCCAGGAAGCGTTTTAGGTGCTGAAAATATAGCAGGGAACGAGCAAAGCGTCTGCCCCTTGAGGTGGGAGAAACACTGTAGTGGGGAAAACAGACAAAAAGCAAGTGCCTCGAGATATTTCAGGACAGCGTCGTTCCAGAGATAAGAAGTGGTATCTGAACTGAAATTATAGGGAAGCCTCTTTCTACTCAAAAATAAATACATTCGGGGGCTTCCCTGGTGGCGCAGTGGTTGAGAATCTGCCTGCTAATGCAGGGGACACGGGTTCGAGCCCTGGTCTGGGAGGATCCCACATGCCGCGGAGCAACTAGGCCCGTGAGCCACAACTACTGAGCCTGCGCGTCTGGAGCCCGTGCTCCGCAACAAGAGAGGCCGCGATAGTGAGAGGCCCGTGCACCGCGATGAAGAGTGGTCCCCGCTTGCCACAACTAGAGAAAGCCCTCGCACAGAAACGAAGACCCAACACAGCAAAAATTAATTAATAAACTCCTACCCCCAACATCTAAAAAAAATTAAAATAAATAAATACATTCGGGACTTCCCTGGCAGTCCAGTGGTTAAGACTCCACACTTCCCATGCAGGGGGCTCACGTTTGATCCCTGGTCGGGGAACTAAGATCCCACATGCCATGCGGCACAACCAAAACGAAAAGTAGAATAAAATAAATACATAATTCCGGCATAATCTGCCTCAGAGTAAAATGGACTGATAATGAGGCACTGAAGCCCTAGCCCTGGAGGAATTCTGATACCACCTGAACGGATGTGCGACAATTCTGCACGCAACGTTTGTCCCAAGTGGCAAGTTTGGCTGCATTTGACAAACGTTTATTGGGTACCTCTGCTATTTAAGCCCCTTCCCCTCTGAGCGCCCCGCCAGTGATAAGATTCTGTAACTAAAACCTAATCCATCACCGTTCACTCCCCCCACAGCTGCTCAGTTGTCCCTTTAGTCTAGTACTTGGAAGGGGCTTCAGTCACTATTTCCAGGTGGGTGAACCCAAATCAACACGGTAGTGCTGCTGCCTTTTATCCCAAGCTCCCTGGGTAGCATCCCCGTGTAAACCTCCTCGGGCGGCTCCCAAATCAGCATGTCCGAATGGAACTCATATTCCTTCCCACATCTGACCCCCAGTGTTCTGTCTTCCCAGAGGCCCCTCCATCCTACGCATCCCGTTCACATTCATCCTGACTCCTTCGTCTTCAACTTCAGTGTTGGCCGAGTCCTGGTCACCTCCTGGCTGTGCCTTCCCCTCGATCCGCACGGCCACGGCCCTCATCACCTCTTGCCTGAACCGTTGCCGAGGCCTCCTTAGCGTTTCTCGTCCCTCCAGCTCTGCCTCTGCTGAGAGGTCCTTTTGTCTCCGCCAGCCCTAAAGCACAGGACCGACCGCACTACTTCCCCCTGCTGTTGGGCTCTGCCCGAGGCACATCTGAGGTTTGGGACCAAGGCCAAGCTAGTAATAAAATAAGAAGGGAGATGGGTGGACTTTGGGTTGGGTCCCCAAATGTTTGGCCGGGCAGTGAAGCCTAGTAAAATGCCTTGTTGTGGTGTGTACTGTCCTCCACAACACAGCCCCACTCCAGGGGTCCGCCTAGCCTCAGAGCATCCCACCCACACCTCCCAAGCCCTGCCTCAAACACACACACATACGATATCCACTCCCAGACCTTCACTCACTCGCCCAGCTCCTCTCAGCCCTTCCCCAGCCTCTGCTCATTGGAAGCTCTGTGAGGGCAGGAATTTTTGTCATGTTGTTCATTGCCGCCATCAGAAGAGATGCTCAAGAGATAGATAGCAGCTTGATATCACGTCCGTAGCATCCTCCCCTTCATGTTCTAAGTCAGAACCAATCCGTCCCTGTTCCCTGCCCCCAGAGCGTTCTGTGTGTACCTCCGTTCTGGTGTTTTCTCCTGCCCTGCCTAATCTTTATGTGTGTCTCTGTCCTGGCCACTACAGTGAGACCTCGCCCGGGTAGACAGTCTTCCCCGTCGTCTTTACGGCTCTATGCTCTCGAGAGCGTGTGCTTCCCGCTTGAGCGATGCTCAACTCGATAAGCCTGGTTCAATCTGACTGAATGAAATGCCACACGGCGTTAAGCTTCTTTCCTGTTGATGTGGAATTATCAGCTCTTCGGCTTATGCTTCTTCTTAGCACAGGGCCATGTGCGTGGCAGACTCTCCACAGATCTGTGCTGACCTGTTGATTGTGAAGGTTCTAGGCCACGTCGGATGGTCAGGCTCAGAGTCATTCCATCTCTCCTCTTCCTCGCTGCCTGCCTGCTCCAATCACTCCCTGAAAGATAACACGTTCTGATTTTTCGGACCAAAGTCTCCGTCTGTTAACCCGCCTCAATGACACCTGCATCATCCCCCCCACACCCCAACTCTTCCAGACCTGTTTAGACAGTTCCTTTTTTTTTTCATGTTTATTGGAGTATAATTGCTTTACAGTGGTTAGTTTCTGCTTTATAACAAAGTGAATCAGTTATACATACACGTATGTTCCCGTATCTCCTTCCTCTTGCGTCTCCCTCCCACCCTCCCTATCCCACCCCTCTAGGTGGTCACAAAGCACCGAGCTGATCTCCCTGTGCTATGCGTCTGCTCCCCACTAGCTGTCTATTTTACATTTGGTAGTGTATATATGTCCACGCCACTCTCTCACTTTGTCCCAGCTCACCCTTCCCCCTCCCCATATCCTCAAGTCCATTCTCTAGTAGGTCTGTGTCTTTATTCCTGTCTTACCCCTAGGTTCTTCATGACATAGACAGTTCCTTTTGTATTTCTGGAATCCAGGGCATGTGTGTCCTTCCTCGGTCCCCATGGTAACCAAATTCTTGGGAATTCTGAGCTCTGACTACAGAGCCCTGGTGGTGAGCGGCTTTGAAGAGGGAGACTTAGACACTGGTTAACAGGCTCGCAGAAATGATGTACAGATGTCCTGTTTCTTTCCTTTGAGAAGCTCAGAGCACTTTACGAGCATTCCTTAACTCACACTCAGATGTGCCCGTGGACTTGGAGAGCTGGGGGTGCAGCGTGGTTATCCTCCAAGTACTGCGTGGAAGCTGAGCCCTGGGGAACGAGGCAGCCAGAGCTGGGCCTCCTTCACATCTTAGGGCTCTGCGCCTGGGAGGGTTTGGCTTTCTGGCTTGTTTGTGCGGTTCTGTGATGGGGGTTCGGGTCAGCTGGTTAGACTGGCAGCGGGGAGCACACGCGGATCTGTTCCGCAGCTCATCCAGCTTTGCTCGTTTCCCAGTAGAATGCCTCCTTGATGAGGCAATAGGGACATTTTCATCCCATTATAAGCATCTTAGTCAGCCTGGGAAAAAATAGAAAAAGTCAAGGGTTTCTTTTTCTTTTTTCTGGTCATGGATTTAAGAATCCCTGAACGATGACGTTCTCCGCCTCACTCTCTGACGGGTCTCCTTGGACTCAGGCGGGTCCTTCTCAGCGGCCTTTGCGAGTCTTCATCCTCCTCCAGCTGCGGGGGACTAGGATCTCTGAGAACAGCCTGCCGACTTTCTGTACGCTCACCACCTGGGCCCCATCGCCCTCTTCGCTGTGACCAGAGCCGGCACCTACTCACAGGTGACGCCTAAGTTTCTGTCGCTAGACCCGTCTCTTTCCCCGGTCGTATCTCTGACTCCAGTTCCTGCCCAAGTCTAGGGAGATTTCGCAGTGCCCAGCACACACTTAGGGGCTCAATAATTGTTGCACGAATTCGTTTCATCGAGGCACCTTCATAGAAATATGCCCCAAACCAGATGAAAAACCCACCCGCCCCGATTCCCTCTTCTGGTTGGCGGTGTCAGTTTCCATTCAGAGACTTAACTGGAAGCCCTGGAGAATCCTTGACTCTCTCCACCCCACCCCCGCCCTGGCCTCTCCCTGCCCCACGCTCACCTCCCACATTGGCCTTTGTCCAGGCCTTCGTCATCTCTCCGGCAGCTGTTCCTGGCCTCCCGTGACTCCCTTCCCCTCATCCCTCCACCCCCCAACCCCAGAGGGGTCTCTCCAAAATACAGTCCGATCACGGCAGTCCCTTAACTTTAAAACCCCTTCCTGAGTCCATCTTTGCATCTAAGGTCAGGCTCAGAGTCCTTAGCGTGCCCTTCAAGGCCCTTTCCAGCACGGCCCCAGTCCATCCACTTTGTTTGAATCCCCACCACTGTGCCCTTAGTAGGTGCTTCAGATTTTATTCTGTGAATGAGTGAAGATGGAGGCCAACAGACTTTGCCCTCATCCTTACGCCTATCAACATGAAGACAGCGACTTCCGTCATTTCTCCAGACGGTTCATTTAGCCAAGAGGTCTAATATGTGCTAGGTGCCCAGGATACACCAGTGGCCAAAGAGTGACAAAGATCCCTGCCCTCACGGGGCCTGTATTCTACCAGGGGCCTCAAGACCATAAACGATGAATAACTTTTATATAGTATGTTAGAAGGTGAGAAGTTCTGAAGAAAGAAAAGGATAGGAAAGGACGGAGGGAGGAAAGAAGGAAGGAAGGGAGGGAGGAAAGAAAGAAGGGAGGGAGGGAGGAAGGGAGGAAAGAAGGAAGGAAGGGAGGGAGGGAGGAAAGAAGGAAGGAAGGGAGGAAGGGAGGGAGGGAGGAAAGAAAGAAGGGAGGGGAAAGGAGGAATGGGGAAGGGGAGTGGGGTTACAAGATTGAAAGCATTTTTAGAGGAGACCTCATTGAGAAGATGAGGTTGTTAATTGAGCCAGTTCTTCATCATTCAGCTCTCTTGCTAGTTACTTTACATCACCATTATGTCTCTCACCTCGGGGGCCAGGGAACTGAAGGACTGTTCTGAGCAAATTGCAAAGTAACAACAATAGCTACTGTTTGCTGTGCGTTTCCCACGTGATGGGCAGGAGGCTGAGTGAGGAGTTTGCCGTCGTTTTCTCTTTTTTGATCTTTACAACAGCCTTCTGAAATTGATGCCCTCATTCCTACTGAACAGATGAAGGACCTGAAGGTTAGAGAACTGCAAGCATTTGCCCAAGACCATGAGCTAGACGGTGGCAGAGGTAGGATGTGAGCACACAACTAGCCATTTTGCCTCTCAACTGATGAATGAAGGTATTTGAGGACCACTCCTTTGGATGTTTGTAGAAACCAGTAGCTTAAAGAGCCAACACCATCGATTTACACAGAAAACAGCTTAGTGCCACAGCGTGAGAGGGGGCTGCAGAGGCATTTAACACCTGATCACCCCACCCCACCCAGCATCTGATTCGCTTCAGACAGGTGGTCCTCAAACTATAGACATTCTTCAAAAATAAGCCCAGTGTCTTACAGGCTTTTATTGTCAGCACAGTCCTTCCTTAATATTCATCCCCTGCCTCCTAATCCAGTTTTATCTCATTTGAGCCTCAATGAAGCTAGAACTCACCTTTCTCCATCTGCCTTATCATCTTTCTTCAATAGACTTGAAGGACCAAGCCTCCTGTCTCCCAAATTGGTCTCAGCCCTGTCCATGTTCTGTAGCTATTGTCTAGACATTAGAATAACCAACTCCTTAGAGATGAAATCCTGGGTATTTTCAAAGCAGTAACCCTGTCATCAATGTGCTGAATGCTTAGCGAGCATGACTAACCACTTATAAAAGAGCAAAGCGTGAGTCAGAGAACCCCACCCAAAATAGTGCATTTGGCCGAATCTTGGCTTGGTGCAGATTCAGACCTTTGAGTCATAAAGCTCGTTAGAAATGGGGATGTGTCTGACGCCAGTAAAGGCTGTAACGCAGCCCCAGATTTAGAGTGGTATATTTAGGGTAGGTCACAGGATGAATTTTGGAGCGAAGGCAGGTGACGTAGAGAATAACGGTCGTGAAAAGACAAACTTTATTGCTTCTCTATCTCCACCTTCTGCCATCAAGAGAAAAGCCTGATTTGGAAAAATCATCTTTACTTACTAGAAAAAGAAGGCCTTCCTGATTTGAGCAGGAGAAGGGATCTATTAGAAGTGATTTCTCTTTTGCACAAGCTCCGGACGCGCAGGCTCAGCGGCCATGGCTCACGGGCCCAGCCACTCCGGGGCATGTGGGATCTTCCCGGACCGGGCACGCACCCGTGTCCCCTGCATCAGCAGGCGGACTCTCCACCACTGCGCCACCAGGGAAGCCCTGAAGTGACTTCCTTATTTGGGGCAGGCATGCTTAAAGCTTGCCTAGGGGCCCTGTCTTTGGTAGCTCTGTTTTCTTTTGTTTGTTTGTTTTTTAACATCTTTATTGGAGTATAATTGCTTTACAATGGTGTGTTAGTTTCTGCTGTATAACAAAGTGAATCACCTATACATATACATATATCCCCATATCTCCTCCCTCTTGAGTCTCCCTCCCACCCTCCCTACCCCACCCCTCTAGATGGTCACAAGGTAGCTCTGTTTTTTAGCAAAGCTGCTACTTGTCCTTAGAACTGCTCTGCAGTGGGAGAAACTTGAGCTCCAGCTCCACCTTAACTCCCTTGGTTCTCCTCCCCGCCAGCTGGCTACAGGAAGAGAGGCGACTGGGGCAGCAGGGGAAGCTAGAGAAAAGGGTAAAGACATGGCTTTGGGAAAAGTCAGCCTCCCATCTCTTCAGGAAATTTCAGAAAGGGAAGGGAAGCTCGCCTATAGTACCGACTACAGTACTGGTTCCAGACTGGTTCCAGGACCCTCACAGATACCAAAATCCAAGGATGCCGGGAGTCCCTTATCTAAAGTGGTGTAGTATTCGCGTATAATCTACATACGTCCTTCCACCTACTTTAAATCATCTCTAGATGACTTATAATACCTATTACTGTAAATGCTATGTAAATAGTTGATGGCACGTGGCAAATTTAAAGTTTTGCTTTTTGGAACTTTCTGGAACGTTTTTTTCCCCCAAAATATTTTCAATCTGCAGTTGGTTGAATCTGCGGGTACAGAACCCCCCGATGCAGAGGGCCGAACGTAGTGTGGTTCAGGCCCTGCGTTAGTTTTTTACATCCGTGATTGTAGTTAATGCTCATAACCGATTGGAAGAAAAAGGAAACATATCCCTGTTTTACAAACGAGGCTCACGCTCGGTGAGATTCAGTCCACCCCTGTAGGAAGGGGCAGATCTGAAGTCTTAACAACTAGAGCATGCTTGTCATAATAAGAGTAGTGAGTGACTCTTTTGAAGTCCCCCCATCTCTCTGAGACCCTGTCCTTTCTGAACCAGTGACTTGCTTTGTGTCCTCAGGCAGTTTGGCGGTTATGCCAAGGCAACTGACTACGTAGCTCATGCCGCCGAGCTGCGCGCCACCCTGGAGGGTACAGCCACCTGCCGGAGTGACTTCTACTTCTGCACTGGGTATGACCCTCCCATGAAGCCCTACGGACGTCGCAACGAGGTCTGGCTGGTGAAGAGCAATGAATAATTGGCTGAACTAGAGCTCCCTGGATGCTTGCGTCTGTGCCCACTTCCTCCAGGAGGAAATGAAGTTCCCTGTGCAGCTCCAGCAGGGCCGACTTTCCTTCAGAGCCAATCAGTCACTGCCAATTTCCTGAAATAAGCACGTTCCAGATCCTGAGGCTCTTGTTCTCGTGGAGGGAAATAAGGCACCCACGATACATATGCGTCCTTCTAAATGACTTAGAAAATTCCGTGGTAGACCAGAAAAACCCAGCAGCATTTTCCCAGCTCTCTGGATCCCTAAAAACTGATTTTTAAAAATTATTGAAACCGTATTTTTGTTATTGAGGAAGAAGTGTGATTTACGTGTGATCTTTCATCTCTGATTCTTATAAGAACTTTCTTTAAAAAGAAACTGGAAATAAAGATCTTTGACTTAAACAGCTGAGACGATTCCTAAGTGTAGTTACTTTCCAAGATTCCACAGGTGTATAGATACTATTGATGGTGTTTACTGTCGTAGGAATCCTGTGTTTACAGTTCCAAAGTCCTTCAGAATAGAAGCCCAAAGATCCCAGGGAAGGAGGACACGCACCACATGCTTGATCGTCTCTAAACCACAGACACTTACCGTGACCGTGTCACAGTGGTTCCACGCTCTGAAGTTGAGGAAACTGTTTGCAGCTGTGGGCCACAAAGGGTTCCAGGGACCACAAAGATAGACCAAGAAGAAAAATCACTACCCCAGATGCATAACCGTGCAGACCTGCCCAGAGGGTTTATGCAGGATGATGAGATGAGGTTAGAAAAGCTGGTGTCCAGTTTCATTAACTGAAGAGGATAGAAGTGAAAGAATCAATATGCATCTTGGCCAGAAAAGAAGGAAAGGGGACTCGAGGCTGTGAGGGGCGGTGGGGAAAGTAGCTAAGCTGGAACCAAGTGCCTGGGTGAGCCAGTAAGGATGAGAGCCAGTGGGTCACAGCACTGGGAGGGCGTGCCATCCTCCCAGGGTGCGCAGGGCCACCCCTGTCAACAGCTCTCCATGGGGTTTGCTAAAGAGGAATGAGAGCTATGTCTTCACCTTTCCTGGCCACCTTTCAAAACAGTGGTCTCTTCTAGGGGATGGGCTTCCCCCTTTCTGAAGATCATTGGGAAATCACAGTGGCTACCGGCCTTGACTGCTGTCAGAGGCCATGCTGGGTGCCTTCCATGCACACTTTATGAGGGAGGTGCTGTCATGACCCCCATGCACATGAGGAGCTGAGAGTCCCAACATTTGTAATGTTTGGACTTACTCATTTCCTTTTTTTTCCATCTCTCACACTTGATAATATGTTTGATAGGAAAGAGGTCCGCACCTGCTTTGTTCTCCATTATATACCCAGCACTCAGTTCAGGGTCATCCATCATTTAAGAATGAATTAAGCTGTAAGTAACAGAAAACTAAACCAGCAGTAGCTTAAGCTAATAAAATTCTATTTTCTCATGGAGCAGGACATCTAGAGATAGGTCAGTGGCTCAGTGCTTACGTCTCTGTACTCGCCTTGCTCTTTCCCTCATGATTACAAGATGGCTGCAAGCTCCTGCCATCTCATCCATGTTCCGGGTTGGAAAAGGGGAGCAAAGGAAAGGCTGTATTAGCTGCATCTGTCCCATTTTATGAGGAAACAAAAGCTTTCCCAGAAGTTGCCCTAGCAGATCTCCACCTACATCTAATGGACCAGAACTGACACTTGGAGCCACCCGTACCTGCCACGGAGATGGGGAAAGTGTGTGTGTTTGGCTTTCCAGCCTCTATGGTGGGGAGCAGCAGAGGAGAATGATTTTCAGAATGGCTTTGGGGTAGCTAATCTCCAGGGTTTTCTGCAAAGGGATGATGACTAGGTGTGTACATCTGGAATCAAGAGTTAGGGAAGGTGAGAGGTGAGAGACAGCTGGAGAGATGGGTTGAAGCCAGGTTGCAGAGGATCTTAAAGGTTTTAATTCTGCATTTTCACTTCCGAGCCCATGCAAATGGCTCGGGAGCACTTTGCTGCCTCTCTTCCAGTGTCTCCTGCTCCTTCGCTCTCGTCTATCCCTAAAAACCCCAAACAGTGGAGCATCATCAGGTGGAAAAGGGAGGGCTTCCAGGCTCCTGCCCCACAGTGAGGACACAGGTGACTGACGGGATGGCATCAAACAGTGAATTAAGAAAAGAGAGGGACAGGAGCCAAGGAAATAAGTTGTTTATCCTCATTCTGGATTAAATCATGAAAACTAGAACAACAGAGACCAGGGTTGCTAGTTGCCAATCTATGGACTAATGAAGCAATCTATTTTTTTTTAAGATTTTTTTTTTGATGTGGACCATTTTCAAAGTCTTTTTATGAATTTGTTACAATACTGCTTCTGTTTTATGCTTTGGTGTTTTGGCCCCAAGGTATGTGGGATTTTAGCTTCCTGACAAGGGATTGAACCCACACCCCCTGCGTTGGAAGGCAAAGTCTCAACCGCTGGACCGCCAGGGAAGTCCCTAAAGCAATCTTTTTTCCCAACTCCAACCCACTTTCTTGTCCGTATCTTTCCTAAAATAGAGGTCAATGAAAAGACCCTCTGGCCCCATCCCTCTCTTCCTCTCCCTAGAGGAGTAGAACATATGGCCGGTATTTTAGATTGTTGTATAATTAAGTTTGAAAACAGTAAACAGTAGAGATATTAGCAAATATTCAAACTGTGCTCTAGGTGTAATGCTCGGAATCACAGCCTCAAGGCGGCAGCCTCCCTGGAGCTGCACGTATAAGGATGCTCTGCCTTCCGCCACAGACCATCTTCCCGCGCCATTAGTATTCTTGTATGTAACTCATTGTGTACATGTACACAATGGAATACTACTCAGCCGTAAAAAAGAACGAAATACTGCCATTTGCAGCAACATGGATGCGACTAGAGATTATCCTACTAAGTGAAGTAAGTCAGAAAGAGAAAGACAAATACAATATGATATCACTTATACGTGGAATCTAAAATATGACACAAATGAACCTTTCTACAAAACGGAAACAGAATCACTGACATGGAGAACAGACTGGTGGTTGCCAAGGGGGACGGGGTTGGGGGAGGGAATGGAGTGGGAGGCTGGAGTTAGCAGATGTAAGCGATTATATATAGGATGGATAAACAACAAGGTCGTACTGTACAGCACAGGGAACTATATTCAATATCGTATGATAAACTATAATGGAAAAGAATATGAAAAAGAATACATATATGTATAACTGAATCACTTTGCTGTACAGCAGAAATTAACACAACACTGTAAATCAACTATACTTCAATTTTTTAAATGTTGATAAAATTTTAAAACTTTTTAAAATGTCCCTTGTATGTTCTGTGAGCACCGCCTCATAAATTTTGTCCTGCATGTACCACACCACAATTCTACACTTTCCTGCTTATGTGAGCGCTTACAGGCCGTCGGGTGATTGTGTATAAATACCGTGGGACTCTTGGCTGAGCTCAGGGAGTTGGTCATCACCTGTTTAAGGAAGACCTCCTTCATTTACATTTGGCTTCTCCACTCTTGAGTAATGTTACATTGATCTTGAGCACAGTAATTAGAGCTTCATAGCATGCCACGTGGATGGGTATTGATTTGGTCGAGTGCCATGGGTTTTGCCTTTGAATTTATATCCTTGACAAACTTTAGGTTTTTCCTTTGAAGTATTTGGTTTCTATAACAACCAGAATTCTCTAGGAATTAGGGGATAGTCTCAAGCAGTATCTACAAATGCAGAATCAAGAACCAATCCATGGGGACTTTCCTGGTGGCACAGTGGTTGGGAGTCCGCCTGCCGATGCAGGGGACACTGGTTCGTGCCCCGGTCCGGGAAGATCCCACATGCCGCGGAACGGCTAGGCCCGTGAGCCATGGCCGCTGAGCCTGCGCGTCCGGAGCCTGTGCTCCGCAACGGGAGAGGCCACAACAGTGAGAGGCCCGCGTACCGCAAAAAAAAAAAAAAAAAAAAAAAAGTCAGTTGATGAGCTGGCCCACACAGCCGCTTCTCATAACATGCCTTTTCCTCTCTCTTGGGTTCCTTACCCTCCAGCAGAATGAGAATAAATGCTGGTTCCCCTGCACTGTCCCCCACTTTACTCGCCTTTACTTGCTCTGTTCCCACACCTAGAATCCCCCCGCACGTCTCCCTATCCATCCTCTACCCATCCCTCGAGTCCCAGCTCAAGAGTCTTTGAATTCTTCCCTGATCCCTCCATTTACACCCCTCTTCCTAGTGATTTAGAGTCCCCACGTCACCCCCTAGCATAAGGGTATGTGTACAGTAGACACTCAGTCTTCTTAATGTAGATCCATTTGAATTTTTAAAAATAAGAGTTATTGATAGCTAACATTTATTAAGCATTCACTGTGCAAACTCATTACACGAATTACCTTATTTATTAGACACCACAGTCCTATGAGGCAGTCACAGGCACTGTCATCTCTCCCCATTTACAGATGAACTGGAGCAGCTCAGAGAGGTTCATTAACACGCTCCAGGCTACACAGATGGTACCCAACTGAGCCAGAATTGGAACACAGGCAGTTTAACTCCAAGACCAAATACTACTAAACACTCAGTTCAATGTCTGTTTTCCTTGTCTGGCAAGATAGGAAATGAGGCAGAATGTGACTCTACAAGTGAGTGTACTGGGTGGGTGCTCCCTCTTCCCTGTATCATTTATTCTGAGGCTCAGCCACAGCGGCAGTGATATAATCCCTATGTCCCTAGGGCATATGCCACTGCCTGGAATGTAGATAAACAAACTCCATGAACTTACAACTCCAGAAACAGCACGGAGACCCAGCAGCAACCTATTTGCTCCCTGTCACAGCAGCAGCCCTGTCTGTCTTCTCTCCCTCTATAGATTAAAAGTGAGGGCTTCCCTGGTGGCACAGTGGTTGAGAGTCCACCTGCCGATGCAGGGGACACAGGTTCGTGCCCCGGTCCGGGAAGATCCCACATGCCGCGGAGCGGCTGGGCCCGTGAGCCATGGCCGCTGAGCCTGCGTGTCCGGAGCCTGTGCTCTGCAACGGGAGAGGCCACAGCAGTGAGAGCCCCGCGTACCGAAAAAAAAAAAAAGTGAGCTAAAAGAAGTTCTGGTGTACTAACACAGGACCATTGTCCCACCTTAAATAATGTCTACAAAATATGGACTCTTTTTTCTTCAGGTTTCAGTGAGATATAATTAATATACAGCACTGTAGAACTTTAAAATGTACAGCATAATGACTTCCATACATCATGAAATGATTATTACAATAAGTTTAGCGAACATCCATCATCTTATATAGAAACAACGTTAAATGGGAGCTCCCTGGTGGCCTAGTGGTTAGGACTCTGGGCTTTCACCTCCGGGGCCCAGGTTCAATCCCTGGTCGGGGAACATCCCACAAGCCATGTGGCACAGCCAAAAAAAAAAAAGAACCAACGTTGAAGAAATAAAAATATATATATTTTCCTTGTGATGAGAAAACTTCAGGTTTACTCTCTTAACATCTCTCCTGTGTAACAGACATCAGTGAGAATTATATTTATCCTGTTGTGCATGACATCCCCAGGACTTACTTATAACTGGAAGTTTCTACCTTTTGACCACCTTCATCCAATTCCCTCTCCCCCCACCCCACGGCATATGTGCCTCTGAACATATAATACGTGTATGTAATCATGTTGTCTCCACTCCCAGAGTCCTTTCTTCCGAGCTGCCACGCTGTGGACTCACGCAGGGTATTTGCCGTGTGAGCAGACCCACAAATGAACGGGGTCTCCTAAACCAGAGGCAGAGCCCAGCAGAGCCTCAGCCACTCTAAGAATCCGGAGGATCCTTCAGCACTTGGATGCATCTGCAAGGGCTCCGTGGAGGAAGGAGGGTTTGGGGAGTCGGTTTCATTCTTAGGAGAAGCAGCTTGGTACGCAGTGGAGTACGCCTTCCTTGCCTCCTTGCCTCTCTCGAGGATGAGGTGTCCCACCTGCCAGCCAAGGCGAATCCTGTCACTTGTGCTGGGAGCCAGTTCTCTCCCTTCCCTCGGAATTCCCGTCTGTTTTACTCTGTCCTTATGACTTCAGTCTCTCCCTCTTCCGTGGCGCTTTCCTCCTACCACATAATCATGCTCACTCTCACGCTCCAATGTGAACAGACGAAAACCTTGCCTCAGTCCCATCTGGCTTTCCAGGCACCATGTCAGGGCTCTCATTCCCCCCACCAATTGCCTAACAAGTCACTCCACGCACAGAATGTTCGTCTCCTTCGCTCCATTCATAGACAGGTACTTCCTCTGAAACTGATCTGCATCCACAAAGTCCAGCAGGCACATTTTGGTCCCCACTGGGTTGAATGCTCCTCTGTACCAGCTGACACTGACACCTCTCCTTCCCCCTTGAGTTCCTCCTTTGGCACCTGTAACCTGTCAATCTCCAGGTGCACCCACCTCTGACCACTTCCTTACTTCCCTCCTTGGCTTCTGTCTCCCGCCCAGCCCTTAAATGTTGGCGTTCTCCAAGGTGGGGGAAGGGAGGATGACATACTCTGTCCTCTTATTACCGCATCACATCATTCTGCACACTCTCCCAAGATGAGCCCATCTGTGACGATGCAGATCACACCCACTGGTTCTCTGACCATCCATGTCCCGGTGACTCCCAAGCGTTCATTTCCAGCCCATCTCTTTTCCTGACTTGATTTTTTTAATGCATCCCATCTCCTTTCAAAATGTGACCCTCAGGCATGCAGAAATAAGAAATGGGTTCATTGCTCAGACATACTCTGAACTGTCCCTCGAGTTTTGTCCTGCATGTTTTGTGACAAAAAACATAAAAACTTTGAAATAACCACTTGTAAGGTCTCATAAGGCACCGCTAAGATCCATTCTCTTTTGAGGGTCTCTTTCTGGCAGGAGGTGGAAGTATTAATTTATTCTTTAAGTTACGCACATCTCAGAGTGCATAAATCTCAAGTATTTGTCAGCAAGTCTCACCAACTCAATGTGATTTTCCTGAGAGCTGATACTTAGTAGTATTCATTTTTGTTCTCTCAGCTCCCAGTAAAAGCTCAGTGTATGATTGTGGGATGGATAAATGAATGATTGTATTTCCCAATTCTTGCAACTGCTGAAAGCAAGCTGGGAAATGAGGATGGAGAGGGATAGCCAGTCCACCTGTGTGCTATCCAGCTTGGTGTATATCTACGATGCCAACAGGAAGTTGGACATAAAAAAAGTACAAAAAGGCAGAAATAAATCTATAAGCTCCAGACGCACAGATCCAACGAACTGCTTGATGTATCCACACAAGTAATTCACAGATTTCTCAGACTCAACATGCCCAGAACAGAAAGTCTTGGTTCAGACTCTTCCATCCCCCCAAACCTTTTCCTCCCTCCATCTTCCTCGACTGTCTAAATAGCACCACCATTCATGAACTTGCTCAAGTCAAAAAACCAGAAATCAGGGCTTCCCTGGTGGCACAGTGGTTAAGAATCCGCCTGCCAATGCAGGGGACATGGGTTCGAGCCCTGGTCCGGGAAAATCCCACATGCCACGGAGCAACTAAGCCCATGCGCCACAACTACTGAGCCCGTGCTCTAGAGCCCACGAGCCACAACTACTGAGCCCACGTGCCACAACTACTGAAGCCCACGCACCTAGAGCCCGTGCTCCACAACAAGAGAAGCCACCGCAATGAGAAGCCCGAGCACCGCAACGAAGAGTAGCCCCCGCTCGCTGCAACTAGAGAAAAGACCGCGCGCAGCAACGAAGACTCAACACAGCCAAAAAAATAAGTAAAAAAATAAAAATTAAAAAACCCGGGGCTTCCCTGGTGGCACAGTGGTTGAGAGTCTGCCTGCCAATGCAGGGGACACGGGTTCGTGCCCCGGTCCGGGAAGATGCCACATGCCGCGGAGCGGCTGAGCCCGTGAGCCATGGCCGCTGAGCCTAGGCGTCCGGAGCCTGTGCTCCACAGAGGGAGAGGCCGCAACGGTGAAAGGCCCGCGTACCGCAAAAAAACAAAAAAACAAAAACAGGAACTCATCCTAAGAGACAAATCTTCCTTATTTGCTGGACGGTCCCCACGCAGCTATCATCTGAGGTCAGAACATTCCTCCTGCCAACAGGGCCATTCCCCGCCCCCCTCCCCGGGAAAGCCCCCATTTCACCTTGATGGCTTGGCCTCCCAGCGTCTCTTCCAGGAGATGGAGGGGCGGGTGGGGAGGAGTGGGGACCCTCTCCTGCGGCAGGAAGAGGTGGGGGACCCTCTCCTGCGGCAGGAAGTCAGCCGCAGGGCCTCCAGCCGTGCCCGGTCAGGAGTGGGCCTCTGGGAGAGCGCACGCGCAGGCCTTTTGCTGACTCCGCCTCTAAGTCTTCCCCCTTCGCCCTGCTTTAGCCTGTGCTTATTGTTTGTGATATTTGGCTTCGCCCTCTGGCTAAACACCTTCTGAATTCCTTCTCATCATTCATTCATTTCACAGGTATTTCCCGAGCCCTTGCCATAGGCCAAGCACTGTTCTGGGCGATTAGATTTATCAGTGAACAAAACAGACAAAGACCCTTGCCGTTGTAGGGTAGGGAATAGAGAGAGTGAACAATTCTTTGTTACGTTATATTTTAGAAAGCAATAAAGGCTGTGGAAAATTAAAAAGTAGAGCGAGAGGCTTCCCTGGTGGCGCAGTGGTTGAGAATCTGCCTGCTAATGCAGGGGACACGGGTTCGTGCCCCGGTTCGGGAAGATCCCGCATGCCGCGGAGCAACTGGGCCCATGAGCCACCGCTACTGAGCCTGCGCTCTAGAGCCCGTGCTCCTCAACGAGAGGCCACCACAATGAGAAGCCCATGGACCGCAACCAAGAGGAGCCCCCACTCACTGCAACTAGAAAAGCCCTCGCACAGAAACGAAGACCCAACACAGCCAAAAATAAATATAAAAATAAATAAATAAAATTTTTAAAAAAGTAGAGCGGGATAAGAAATTGGGCAGCGTTAGAGAGTACAGGATGGAGAGGGTTGTGTGAAACTTTGACGGGTATGGTCAGGGGAGGCCTCTTAGGGAACAAAGCCTTGAAGGCAGCCCTGTGGGGGAAGGAAGTACATTCTAGGCAGAGGAAACAGCCAGTGCAAAGACCCTAAGAAAGGCGAGCCTGTGTGATTATGGAACAGGTCAGAGAGGCTGAAACGGCATAAGCAAAGGCTAAGGTCAGAAAGGTAATGAGAAGGGCCTGGTCATTTAAGGCCTTAAAAGGCTACTTCTTCTTCTTCTGGTTTTTTTTTTTTTTTTTGGCTGCACCTGCAGCTTGCGGGACCTTAGTTCCCAGACCAGGGATTGAACCCAGGCCCATGGCAATGAGAGCACCGAATCCTAACCACTGGGCCCGCCAGAGAACTCCCTTAAAGGCCACTTTAAAGACTGGCTTTTCCTCTTATAAAATAGAGAAGCCTGCTACTGGATTTTAAGCATAGGGCTGACATAATCAAACTCAACTTTTTAAAGAACCCCCCTGGCTGCTGTATTGATTATACACTGTAAGAGGTCTAGGGTCAGGGTTGCAGTTGGGAGACAAAAGTGGAAGCAGACGGCCAGTTAGGAGGCCACTGCAGCCATCAGACAAGAGATGGTAGTGACTTAGGCCCGGCTGGTGACATCAAAGTGGTGAGAAGTGATCAGAGTCTGTATATATTTTCAAGATAGAACCAACAGGATCTATACATGCGGCATGAAAGAGAAAAGTCAACGTGAGTCCAAGACTTCTGATTTGAGCCACTGGAAGGATGGATTTACGATAAACACTGGAAGGCTGCTGGTGGAACAGGTTTATGGGTATCAGGAGCCCAGTTTTCCTTCATTCTCTGTCTCCCAACCACCAGCCAGACAGAGAGTCCACTTCCAAAGTGTCTCTTGAATCTTACTGGCTCTCTCTATCAACCCCACGCAACCCTAGGAAACTCATAGCTGCCATCACAGCTCACCTGGACTCTTGAGACAGCCTCCTGCCTCCTATCCTGATCCCCTGATCCATTCTCAAATGCCTCGTGTTTCTTATGAGGTTACACAGTCTGCAGCCAGAGTGATTTTTTTCACAGTACAACTCATCTTCCCTACTTAATGCCCTTTAGTGGCTTCCTGTGGCATCAGACTCCATTCCCTGGGTCGCAAGTGCTAAACCCTCCATGATGCAGACAATGGGATTCTTGCAATTTCTCAAATTTCCACGCTCTTTGGCACCTCCAGGCTCCTGCCCATCTTGACCTCTCTGCCTGGAACGCTCTTTCTCCCCCTCTGCATGGGCATGGCTGGTTCTTCCCCATCCTCCAGGTCTCTGCTTCTCAGAGAGGCCCCCCCCAACCCACCCTAACAGAGGCACCCCTCTCCATTGTTCCCCATCACAGCATCTTTTATAGTACTTTCCACAATCAGTAAATATTTATATATAAATATATACATACATATACTTTTTTTTTTTTGCTGTTTTATTGGCTGCTCTCCCACCAAACTGTAAGCTCATTGAGCACGAGAAACATGTCTCTTTTGTTCATCGCTATAGCCACAGGTTGGCAAAAGAAATAGAGATGCTCCATAATGATGTGTAAATAAATATATATATAAATAAATATATTAAATGCAATGCAATATAAAGCTTAAACACAATACCTAAAATTACTCTCCGAATAGCATCTGTACTCCTTAAAATACAAGGCCTGGGACCCTCTGTCTCCTTCTCTCTCACCCATTGGTGCTTCCTCCACACTCACCTACTCGCCATGGCTCACGTTGGTCATCATGGGGGCTGTTTCCTCTGTCTGGAGCTCTCTTACCCCTCATTTCACATAGCTTCCCTCAGCTTAGACATCTCTCCCTCTTGAAACGTCTTCTCTGACCCCCTCACTGGTGTACACACAAAATATTTGCTGTTTTCATTACCTGCTTACCCTCTACTCACCCCCAGTCTATAAGCAACTTGAATACAGGTGATGTGCCCTAAGCCTCATGTGATGTGATATTGTAATAGGGAAGAACCTTTATGTTCTATTACAAGTTAATCACTAAAGGGATGTTGCCTATAAGCTTAAATTACATAAAATGGCCCATCTCTTGGAACCCTGCCTCCCAGGTAATGAACTTTAAGCTAAGATACCTTTGTTTAGCTTGCAAGAAACATACTAACCAGGCCCACATCTGAACGGCTGCAGGAAGAGTCTGGCAGGCACCAGGACTTTACCTCCACCCCTTTTGTATAAAGCCTGAATTCTAACTTGGGGAAGATGTTTCTTTGGGACACTTGTCCGCCATCTTCTTGGTCTGCTGGTTTCCAGATAAAGTCGCTATTACTTGCCCCAACATCTCGTCTCTCAATTTATTGGCCTGTCATGCGGCGAGCAGTATGAGCTTGGACCTGGTAACAATAGCTCAAGCACAGGCATGGTGGCTGGCACAAAATAGATGCTCATAAAAAGTCATTAGAAAGGACTTCCCTGGTGGCGCAGTGGTTAAGACTCCACCTGCTAATGCAGAGGATGTGGGTTCGAGCCCTGGTCCGGGAAGATCCCACATGCCACGGAGCAACTAAGCCCGTGCACCACAACTACTGAGCCTGCACTCTAGAGCCCACGAGCTGCAACTACTGAGCCCACAATGAAGAGAAACCCCCGCTCGACACAGCTAGAGAAAGCCCGCGTGCAGCAACGAAGACCCAACGCAGCCAAAAATAAATAAATAAAATGTTTTAAAAAGTCATTAGAAGAATGAACAAGCCCATGAGTGAGTTAATGCCAACAACATATTTCTAGGGAGAGATTCTAGGAGTAAATAAATGGGCTACTTTAATGTGTAAGACCTAACATTCGAATTTAACATAATACTTTGCACGCTGATAATTAAGGTATAAAAGTCCTTTAAAATTCGTAGTACTCTTCGTCTAAGCAGTCTTACTTAACTTTTGGTGTGGTTTATACCATCATGTTGCTTTCAAAACTCTAACTCAGCCCAGACCAAATGATCACAAAAATCAGTTTTTCCATTATGTAAATATACCCACAGGGAAGAGGAAACATTTATTAAGCTTAAAGAGATCAAGACACTTGCCCAAGATCATAGCAAACATCCAACTCAAGTCAGAGGGTGAGCAAGTGCTCATTTGATGAGACTAGTATTTTTCAAGCTTCTTTTTCATCCCAGCCCAGCATCAGAAATACATTTTACCTTTCAATCCAGAACGAGCGCTCACACACACACGTAACACATGTTTTATGAAAAGGTATTTCCCATTACTACCAATGGTAAAGTGAAAGCAGAGTAGGGGAGAGAGGGAGGGATGAAGAGGTGGAGCACAGGGGATTTTTCGAGCAGTGAAAGGATACATATGATCCTGTAATGATGGATACATGTAAATTCCATAGAATTTACAACACAAAGAACAAATGTAAACCTCAGAAACAATAGACTTCAGGTAATAATAATGTATCGATATTAGTTCATCAATAGCAACAAACGTACCATATACCATTTCAAGGTGTTAATAACAGGGGAAACTGGAGTAGGAGGCGGGGAAGGGGGAGGATGGGAACTCTGGATTTTACACTCCACTTTTCTATAAACCTAAAACTGCTTTTATTTTATTTTATTTTTGCGGTACGCGGGCCTCTCACTGCTGTGGCCTCTCCCGTTGCGGAGCACAGGCTCCGGACGCGCAGGCTCAGCGGCCATGGCTCACGGGCCCAGCCGCTCCACGGCATGTGAGATCTTCCTGGACCGGGGCACGAACCCGTGTCCCCTGAATCGGCAGGCGGATTCTCAACCACTGCGCCACCAGGGAAGCCCTAAAACTGCTTTTTCTAAAAAGTCTGTTAGGGACTTCCCTGGTGGTCCTGTGGTTGAGACTCCGTGCTTCCACTGCAGGAGGCGTGGGTTCAATCCCTGGTGGAGGAATTAAGATCCCACACGCTGTGCAGCATGGCCAAAATAAATAATAAAAAGTCATTTAAAAAAGCATAGCAGAGACAACATTGCATAGTATTTTATTTATATAGAATATAAAAACTTTAAATAACACAGAAACAAAAATTTAGACATGATTTTTATTTAGTGAACAAATGTGCTCACCTGCTTGTAAATTCATTCTATGGACTACCAGAGGAGAAAGCAGTGTGTACATCTGGTACACTGTTGGACCTGGTTCTTTCCCTTTTTAAATCCAACCAAAATTGAAAACCCTAAAAATTCACCCAGATAGGTTGTTGTGATTAGTAATATAGTAATACTCTCTATTTAGCACTGGAAATTTTTCTTTAATCTTAATCCACATGATAAACATAATGTCTTTTTATCATTCTTCAGTATAAGAACTAATGCAATCATTTATTCTCTTCATTGTTCAAGTTTAATTCAATTATTGATTCACAGTTTTGAAAAGCAAATGGATCTTTTTTTTTAATATTTATTTATTTATTTGGTTGTGCCAGGCCTTAGTGGCGGCATTCAGGCTCCTTAGTTGTGGCATTAGAACTCTTAGTTGCGACATGCATGTGGGATCTAGTTCCCTGGCCAGGGATCGAACCTGGGCCCCCTGCATTGGGAGTGCGGAGTCTTAACCACTGCACCACCAGGGAAGTCCCTCAAATGGATCTTTTATTCAAACACTTTTCTTTCAAGCTTCATATTTTCCTCGAAAAAGTAATGATTGTGACCTTGAGAGAAAAGCAAAATGTAACAATGCATATCTCTAACTTTATTTCATTCAAACTGACTTTATAACCTTCCATTCTATGTGTTACAATTATGTTGGGAACATACAGCAGCTAGAATTACCTTCTTTATAAGGAAAATTTAAAGACTTTGGAATGAACTTCCTTTTGATGGAATGCTGGTGCCTCTGAGATTACCTGATCCTATAAAGATGTGTGCCTTTGGCTTCGACTAGGCTATTTTAGAACTCTATAGAAATAAACTTTAACTTGTAGAAAACTCATAGCAATGCAAGTAAGTCTTGCATTTGACATGCACATAAATCCTGTTTAGCGAAGGTTTAACTGAACCGCTGGAACAAGAGGATCCATTTCCCAACTGGCTTTTCCATTCCCATGTCTGGTGCTTTGGCCACGATGGCTGGAAGGCTGGGCTCAGCTGGTGCTGTTGACCACAGAACCTACATGTGGTCTCTTGTGTGGCTTGGGATTCTAAGAACAAAGCAACTGTGTCTCAGGAGAAAGCAGCCAGAGACCAAGCATTCCAAGGGACCAAAACTGAAGCTGCAAGGCATCTTTTGACCTAGCCTTGGTAGAATTTGCACATCATCACCTCCACCCCATTTTATTGGTTACAAGAGAATCACTAAGGACAGCCAGGGCTTCAAGTGGAGGGGAATTCGACCCCATCTCTTGATGAATTACAGCCATCTTTTAAAACCACCACGTCTTTTGGAATCCTTGAATGTGTTTGACATGTTAAAATATATCATGATTTTCTTCCAAAATTGTACTTAAGAATGTCCCAAAATCAGTTAAATGTGCACTTTTATTATCCGAATACCATGTCCAAATATATCTGCCAAATGAGACAGTTTTTCAATCCAAGAAATCTACATCTTATTTCTGAGTGTATGTATTATGCTTAGCTTAGTATTTTACCTTCTGGCAACCAGGAATTCCACCATGTACGTAAGTGGATATAGCCAGCTCCAACATCTGAACAAAATATGTCTAAAGGTTTTGCTCACTGGCATTTCATTTGATTTCAATAAATTTGTGAGGTTCAAGTAAAATGTCTTTAGGTGCCAAAGCTTCATGATGAATAAACCATGGTTGTTAGTCCTTTTTTGTGGTCATATTTGTTGTCTAAGCTTGTAATTCCTCTACAGTTTTCCAGTTTAAACAGCTGAATTAACAATATATTTTTGGGCTTCCCTGGTGGTGCAGTGGTTAAGAATCTGCCTGCCAATGCAGGGGACACGGGTTCGATCCCTGGTCCGGGAAGATCCCTACATGCCACAGAGCAACTAAGCCCGTGCTCCACAACTACCGAGCCTGTGTTCTAGAGCCCGCGTGCCACAATTACTGAAGCCCGTGAGCCACAACTACTGAGCCTGTGAGCCACAACTACTGAAGCCCGCGCACCTAGAGCCCATGCTCCGCAATAAGAGAAGCCACCACAATGAGAAGCCCGCGCACTGCAACAAAGAGTAGCCCCCACTCGCTGCAGCTAGAGAAAGCCCGCACACAGCAATGAAGACCCAACGCAGCCATAAATAAATAAATAAATAAATTTAAAAATATATATATATATTTTCCAACTCAGAGATCATATCTAATACAGTTGCGAGTGAAGTTAAACACCACAAAAAAAATCCTTTTGTAGGAACAAAATTGTGTTATTTGTAATGAGGTGGATGGACCTAGAGTCTGTCATACAGAGTGAAGTAAGTCAGAAAGAGAAAAACAAATACCATATGCTAAAGCGCATATATGGAATCTAAAGAAAAACGGTACTGATGAACCTAGTGGCAAGGCAGAAATAAAGACTCAGACGTAGAGAACGGACTTGAGGACACGGGGAGAAGGAAGGGTAAGCTGGGACGAAGTGAGAGAGTAGCGCTGACATATGTACACTACCAAATGTAAAATAGATAGCTAGCGGGAAGCAGCCTCATAGCACAGAGAGATCAGCTCGGTGCTTTGTGACCACCTAGAGGGGTGGGATAGGGAGGGTGGGAGGGAGGCTCAAGAGGGAGGGGATATGGGGATATATGTACACATATAGCTGATTCACTTTGTTGTACAGCAGAAACTAACACAACATGGTAAAGCAATTATACTCCAATAAATATATTTTTAAAAAAAGAAAAAAATCCTTTTGTCACTCATATCTGATCTAATTGAAAGTGTTGGAAATTTATATCAGTGTTTTTATCAAGCTGAATCACAAACGCTATATCAGACTATAATTGCATTAAAGCGTTGCTTCCCTATGTTCTGCAGTAGTACGGATTTGGTGAGATATTCTGAGATACTGAGAGGTTTAATTTTCAACTTGTCAGCTAATGTATCATTTTACCCTCAAAAGTCATATGTCCTATTCCATACATACTGGAAGAATAATTGTTAGCAGTTGTGTGACCCATTTTCCTTTTTGCCACTTAATATGTTGTTAAATAGATCATTAGAAGTCTCTTTCATTCATAGCAGATGACAACTTAGAAATCATTGATAAATTTATGTATTTTCCCTTCAGAAAGTGAGGGACTTATTGACAGGTTACCATGTTATTTTCTCGGGTGTGTTTTTAATTTTGAAGATTTTAAGTTTTCGTTTGTAAAAATTTCATCACAAATTATATGTTGTCTCTCATTTTTGTTAAGCTTTGCATATTTTATTAAATCACACTTAAATAATGTTCATTATAAGACTTTGCATCTACTTCTTCCTTTTCAGAATGCAGCTCAAATAAAATAAAAAATTTTATTGGTTAGTATTTTTCTCAATATTGTCATGTTTACACTTCCAGATCGAGAAGTTGAACTTGAACATACCTCTACATTTTTCCCATCATCTTCTACTAATAATGATAAAACAACCCAGTATAAGAGCAATGTATATTAGTTCAATTAAAATGTTATAATAGGGACTTCCGTGGTGGTGCAGTGGTTAAGAATTTGCCTGCCAATGCTGGAGACACGGGTTCGGTCCCTGGTCTGGGAAGATCCCACATGCTGCGGAGCAACTAAGCCCATGAGCCACAACTACCGAGCCTCCGCTCTAGAGTCTGCAAGCCACAACTACTGAGCCCGTGTGCCTAGAGCCCGTGCTTCACAAGAGAAGCCGCCGCAATGAGAAGCCCGTGCACCACAACGAAGAGTAGCCCCTGCTCGCCGCAACTAGAGAAAGCCCGCGCGCAGCAACGAAGACCCAATGTAGCAAAAAAAAAAAAAAAAAAAAGTTATAATAGCCACCAACTGGGGAAAAAACGTCAGATAACTTCCTTCCCCAAAAATACTCTGAATGCTAATTAAATAATACTCAGTTGAGAGTCTTCACAATTTCCTGACCCAAATAAAACACTGCGGTTCTTCAAAACTAACTGCACATTATAATATACAATTAAACTGTACAACATTAACGTCCTGATAGGAAATTGATCAAGTTAGCCATCATATACCAGAAAACTGAAGGAGATGCCCAGGGCCAGCTACATAATTTGCAGGGCCCAGTGCACAATGAAAATGTAGGACCCTGCTTGGACATAAGTCAATCCCCCGTTTCCAAGGGCCCATCACCCCAACCCACGTCAGACAGGTGCGCCCAGTGGAATGTGGCAGCAGTCGAGAGACAGGGGCAGAAATGGGGAAACCAGGTGACCCAGTGCACCTGGGGTGGCATGGAGGGGTGGCTGAGAACCTGTCCCAGAGAGGCAGGGAGGCGATGAGACATAGACACCGTGGAAGGCAGGTCATGTATAAGTCGAGGCTCCAAGCCCCCAGTGCCTGCTTCATTGTCCCATCTGACTTCACCGATACAACACAAATTCAAAGATTAAATTAATAAGAATTTCAAAACAGTGACAGCAAAGCATTAGATTCCAAGCACAGGACACTTCTGTGTGTTGGGCCCTGAACAATGGCACTGGTGGCACCCCCATGAAGCCAGCCCTGGAGAGGGCAGTGAGCAAAAGAGTGAATGATGTTCCCAGCTAACTCACCCCATCTCACATAGCTAGCTGGTCCTCACATGGTTGCCATGACAGCTGTTTTGGGATGAAGGGTATGTGATGCTCTCTCCTAATCTTTTTTTTTTCTTTCACATCTTGACCAACTTATCACATCTAAGGGCTTACCTCTCTTAGGGCCTGTCCTCATGAGGTGAGAAGTGTCAGGAAAGCAACCTGGCACAGCAGCAAGAATGGGACCAGGAGTCAGACAACTGCTGGCTGTCTCCCTCTAACATTCCACACCTTGGCGTCCCTTCATCACTCTGGGCCTCTGCCTCCTTATTGCTAAATTCCTCATGTTAAAATGGTGGCTTCCTTATTATTATTATTAATGAAAGGGTTAGACTAGGTCACCTCTAACATTCCCTCCAGCTCCGTTTCTGGGAGAAGGAAACAATGCAAATAGATGTTTGGCAAAAGGCGTTTGGCCTCTTGACTGTTTTATCTCCCTTTTCAGTGGACTCCTTGTAATCAGTATAATTTGATTTATCAAAGCCATATCTGAGCTGTTTGGTGTGGTGCTGTCACCACCTAAAAGACAAAAGTAAGGAGGTGTGAGTAATTTGGGCGTGTGTAGGCAAAGGAAGCTCTCATTTCCTTAGGGCCCAGAGCAGATAGGCTAATTCTGTGACTCCAGATTTTAAAATAACAATAATTAGTACCTGTGACAGTTCTTTTATCTAAGGTGCTCATAGGGCTTTGTTGTCTTTAACCCATTAATTCACCTGCCTCAAGCCATCAGGGGGTCAGGAGGAATCTCCTTAGCAGACTAGCACACCAGGAACTCAAACCTCACAACAGTGAGGAATGCCATGACTAAAGGCCAGCCAGAACTGGGTGGGAGGAGAGACAGGGTCACCAAAATAGTCCTCTTGGAAGAATTAAATGGGAAATCTTCCTGTTGGTCTCCTAACAGCAGTTTCACAGCTCACAGGGTCTTTGAGTGAATCCTCCTGGATGTCACATTTTAGCATCTGGAAAATTCCTTTACGCTTAACGTAAACTTTAGATTAGCTTTTACAGCTTCAGACAGACCGTGATTATGCCCAAAGCAAGTAAAGGGGAGGACTCTTCTTCCTAGAATCATCTTCTCTCAGAGGAAAAAAAAGCTTTTTAAAGTTAAGGAATCTTCGGACTTCCCTGGTGGCGCAGTGGTTAAGAATCCGCCTGCCAATGCAGGGGACACAGGTTCGAGCCCTGGTCCGGGAAGATCCCACATGCTGTGGAGCAACTAAGCCCGTGCGCCACAACTACTGAGCCTGCGCTCTAGAGCCCGCTAGCCACAACTACTGAGCCCGTGTGCCACAACTACTGAAGCCCGCGCGCCTAGAGCCCGTGCTCCGCAACAAGAGAAGCCACCGCAATGAGAAGCCCGCGCACCGCAACGAAGAGTAGCCCCCGCTCGCCGCAACTAAAGAAAGCCCGCGCGCAGCAACAAAGACCTAATGCAGTCATAAATAAATAAATAAATAAGTTTAAAAAAATAAAGTTAAAGAGCCTTTATATGATAGAACACCACTGCAGAATGAATTTGTCCAGGCTTTGTTAAGATTCTGATTTATGTGCAGGTGGTTTCCATTTAAAAGCATTGGTTGGAAAACCACACTGCTAAAAAGTACCTTCACATGGCCTGGAATTCTATCATTAGAATCCTTCAATTAATCAACCCATCCATCACCTAGGAGGTGCTCCCCACAGGGCCAGGTGCTATGGGGACATAAAATGTGGAGCCTAACCCCCAAGCAACTACAAGTCTAATCAAGGGGATGAGACCATTACAAATAAAAGTAATTAATAGATGTATTATTTAAATTCATTTATTGCTTATAGCTATTAATAAATTGATTAATACAAATAAAATGGGAAGAAAATATTATTTCCATAATTTTGGACAGCACAGACCCTGCATGTTGTAGAGTTCCTGGCAGGAGTGATGAGTGAGGGCCGGAGTGATGAGGGAAGCTCACAGAGGAGGTAAGATGAACTAGACCTCAGAGGTAGGGAAAGTATATTTGGGTAGGAAGCAGGATCAATGGGAATTGAGCGCAGAGGATAAGTGGGAGGAAAGCAAAAGGCAGTACAGGACAGGGACAACCCCTAAGAGAAGGCAAGCAGATGGGGGTGAGAAAACCAACCTGAACAAAACACAGGGTCAGCAGACCTGAAGGAAATATGGTTGGATGGGGGAGGGAGGGGCCAGATCACAGGGACACTTGAAACCACACTAACAAGCACTGATTGGGGTCTTCAGGAGTCCCCTGTCAAATGCAAATATCCATATATTCAATATCCTGTAATAAGCCATAACAGAAAAGAACATGAAAAAGAATACATATAAACAGCAAAGATATATATATCTCTGAACCACTTTGCTGTACACCAGAATCTAACATAACATTGTAAATCAACTATACTTCAATTTTTAAAAATTAATTGTAGATAACTAATAGGGACCTAATGTCTAGTACAGGGAACTCTACTCAATACTCTGTAATAACCTATACGGGAAAGGAATCTAAAAAAAGAGTGGATATATGTATACGTATAACTGATTCACTTTGCCGTACAGCACAAACTAACAAAACATTGTAAATCAACTATACCCCGATAAAAAATTTTTAAAAATAAAATTAAAATAATAGTTCATTTAAAAAATGAAAGCAAGGAAAACCTCCAAACATTTTTTTAAAAGGCAAATATCCAGGAAAAGAACCAAGGAGTCAAGTAAATTTGAAGGGGAGCTTGGGGGGTGGCCTGCAGTCAGTATAGCCTGGACCCTGTACTGCGCGCTCTATTATACGTCACCACAGAGAAAAAGAATATGTTATACCAATATCAGCTGGAACTTTTAACTGCAAGTTCTTCTATCTTGGGCCCTGGGAAAGCCCCAATGGAATGAGACCCAGAAAGGGTACGTTCTGATGGGGGTGAGGAGAGCAAGGAGAGCGGGAAATTATACCAAAGGCTTTGGCAATCCTGGAAGAGCTGGTCCAGGTAGGGACCCCACTTGATGGGCAGCCGAAGCCTGAGGAAGCACCTCCACAGGAGAGGAAAAGAAACGGGCAGAGCAGAGAAGACAAATTTCCCCTAATTCACACTGATGCCAACCACTGGCCCTTTTAATGTGTGTAACCCTTCTTTATGGCCCAGTAAACGTCTTATTCCTCTGGGATGGATGCTTTTTTGGATCTTATGATCAAGATGTGGGGAAGACTGGAGATGGCTTTTTAGGGAGCAGGTCAGAAGAAGAACGAAGTGTCCTCACGTGAGCCCAGCAGAGGGCCTCTCGCAGCCTCCAAGTCACATCGGAGGCTGTGGGGAGGGGGCGGTCTTTCCCAAAGCCACACCCCTTTGTAGGCCCTGCAGGAACCCGAGTGCGGGCCTCCATCCTTCTGCCCGTTTGGGGACAGATTAAAGACGCTGAGGTTGTCTCCTTCTTACTCATTGGCAGTTACAACCTCGCAGCCACTACAGTCTCAGCCTCCAGCATGCACACAGAGGAGGTAAGTGGGACTGAAGGGGCCATGCCCTCAGCTGTCAGCCTGGGTCACTCCAGGGAGCTGGCTTGGGAATAGCTGAAGGGGAGTAGAGCTAGGGGTATTCAGCTGCAAGGTACTTGTTTCCAAATGAATATATGTGATGTTTTTCTAGACAACCCCAGGCAAGGCGTAGAGTTTGGTGCTAAACTCTCCAAAAAGTTAATCGAAGGCAGAGACCTTTTTGTAAAATTCTTCGACAGACCAACAGTGGGTATTTAACTGTGATGCGCTGTCTTGGATCGACTTGAATTAAAAGAAGGAAGAGTCATTGAAATGACTGGGAAAAGTCATCTGCCTGTCTGCTTCGAGCAGTGCCTCGTGTCTTGAATGATCGAATGGCCCGTTAATGTTGGCAACCCTTGCCCTGGAGCCTGCTATAACTGGAGTCCTAACCATCATGCAAACGTTGTCACACGCCCGATTTTTATGAAAAAGATCCTGCCTTAGCCCTCAAAAAGCCTTGGTGGAAATTATGACGTGAAACTTCATGAGTTATCTGGAGCCCCTAAGCGAAGATGGTTCTCCTTCCCAGCAGGATAGAGCTAGGATAGTTTGGAGGGGTGGATGGTTTTGAGCTATTTCATTCAGTAGGTCCAGGTGTCTTCATGTGGGAATCAGAGACATTATAGTGTCCTGCCCAAGACTACCCAACAGCGGTTCTTGAGGGTGCAGGTAAAGTTATGAAGTTATGTTTGTTCCTTTTTTTTGCACGGGAACAAAAGACCATTCTCGTGAGGTCCACCTACAAGTCACCACGTATGAGGACTGCAAAGAGTCCACTGGGGACTATTACTTCCTCTGTGACACCACGGGAGCATGGGGCATTGTTCTGCAGTCCCTGGCAGTAATTGGCATAGCAGTTACAGTTTTGCCACCCTGGCCTTTCTCTTCCTCATGAGAAGGGTTCAAGACCGCAGCCAGTGGAATGTCCTCCCCACCCAGTTCCTCTTCCTCCTGGGTGGGCTGGGGCTCCTCAGCCTTGCTTTTGCCTTCCTCATCCAGCTCAACAAGCAGACTGCCCCCATCCGCTACTTTCTCTTTGGGGTCCTCTTTGCTGTCTGTTTCTTGTGCCTCTTGACTCATGCCTCCAACCTGGTGAAGCTGGTCTGGGGTCAAGTGTCCTCCTCTCGGACGACGATTCTGTGCATTGCTATTGATGTCAGCCTGTTGCAGACGATCATCGCCACTGAGTATGTGACTCTCATCATGACCAGAGGTACGATGTTTATGGATATGACACCCTGTCAACTCAACGTGGACTTCGCGGTCCTCCTGGTTTACGTCCTCTTCCTGCTGGCCCTCACGTTCTTCGTCTCCAAAGCCACCTTCTGTGGGCCGTGTAAGAATTGGAAGCGGCACGGAAGGCTCATCTTCCTCACCGTGCTCATCTCCATCATTATCTGGGTGGTGTGGATCTCCATGCTCACGAGAGGCAACCCAATGGGACGACCCTGTCCTCTGCATCGCCCTGGTCACCGATGCATGGGTTTTCCTGCTGCTGTACATCATACCAGAGCTGTGCTTTCTCTATAGATCGTGTCAGCAGGATTGCCCTCTGCAAGGCAATGCCTGCCCACTCCCAGCTTAGGAACGCAGCTTCAGAGCAGAGAATCAGCAACTCTCAAGAGGTACTTTCCTGGGGAGCTTGGGGAGGCTCTCCCGTAAGAGAAGCAGGAGAAAAAACAGGGCATAGGTGGGTGGCGACATAGCTCAAGCCTGGAGACGGGGACACTCAGAGTCAAGGTTAAACTTTTCTAAATAATCAGTTCCTCCGAAATACAGAGATTTATGGGGAGAGGCCAAGACAGAAATGACTCAAAGGCCCTAAATAGAAAGGGTGTGGCTCTGAGTATTCGTGCTGGATAAAGAAAGGCGCCCACTATAAAATGAGCTAACCAGCCCCAAATTAGGCTTGGGCCGTGCCATTGCATGACACACCATGCTAAGCACAGATGTTTGGCCATCAAGTGCAAGAGCAACCCTGGCACCGGTAACTGACATTTTTCACATTTAAGTCTCAAAGCCGACTTGCCCAAATATCATAACAGACTGATCTGCACGACTCATCACCTCATTAGAGTCTCAAAGCCCAACAACTTCTGGATTCCTACTTTGTAAATCATTCACTCCTTGAAAGCCTTCGAGGTTTACACAAAGTGACAGAATGAGCCATGAAGTCAGAATTCTGAGCAAGAGTCTCAGATGTGTAATCAATAATAGAAATAAAGAACTTGCTTTTGTGACATTTTCATAATAATTTCTGGGTCGGATTTGTATCCTTATATAAGACCAAGCCACCTGACTATATACTGGTAAAGAATAAAATATATTATCCATGATAACAAGGAGGTTTGGACCCCAATAAACCGGGGGAATTAGTGGCTAATTTCAGTTATCCGGAAATACGTCAAAACTCATTAATCCCTTTCTGAAATATCTGGCCTATTATTCAGAACCCAGCATCACGGTTTTACATCAAATTTTGTGTCTTAATAGGCATCTGATTTCTCAGTGTGTTTCTAATGTGCAAAGATGATGTTAGTTTATACATTGTATCACGCACATTATGCTCACCAGGCTCAAAAACATTAATAGAAGGTTTCCTTTTAAATCAGACACTTTTCTGAGCTGTAATCTATGGCTAATTACATACTCAAAGTCAATCCTGTTCAGAGGGAAGCATCCATTAATTCTTTTCAGTTCAGTTGACCACGAGTTGGAAATTGACACTATACATCCTTCTTTTAAGAGTTTTTCATTGCTTTTGATGATATGAGGTTTGGGGCAGAATTGCAGAGTCTATCTTTCTTTTTTTTTTTTTTTTTTTTTTTGCAGTATGCGGGCCTCTCATTGCCGTGGCCTCTCCCGTTGCAGAGCACAGGCTCAGCGGCCATGGCTCACGGGCCCAGCCGCTCCGCGGCATGTGGGATCTTTCCGGACCGGGGCACGAACCCGTGTCCCCTGCATCGGCAGGCGGGCTCTCAACCACTGCGCCACCAGGGAAGCCCGGGTCTATCTTTCTTGAAACTACTTCTTATAGTTCTCACCGAAAAATGGGATAAAACTTCTTCTGTTTGCTTTGTTGCTGTTATGTTTCCAGGAAACAAAAGTCAGAGAGAGAGAGAGAAAGTTCTTAGAGTTTCATAATACCCAAAACCCACTGGGACTTGTAATGATCAATTTTCCATACGCCCAAAAGACTAGGCAGGTGTTTAAAGTGTTCTAAGAAGTGTCTTAGTGGAAAAGCAAGAGCTTTCAAAAGCACAGTGTTTCCTTATAACTATCCTTATTACTGGCGCATGGTTAGAAAATCCATTTCTGCCAGTGATAGTCATTGTCAACGTAGCTCAATATTTTGTGGCAGAAAAAAAAATCGATAGTGTAGAAAAGAACATATAGATTGCTCTCCAAAACTAGGCAGAATAACCAGAAACTTAAGCTTAGAGAAGGAAATCAGAATTTAGGTCACCTAGAAAAAGTACAAATATCAAAAATTAGAAGAATGATTAAAATGCAAGAAAAAGTACAGGATGACACCTAGCTAGGAAAAACATACAAAGAGATACAAAATAAATAAGAGTCAGACCAGTACAGTATAATAACAGTAACTCAAAAAATCCTAAGTGTTGCTGTAGGTCGTGAGCGGACCGTGGGAGCGCAGCTCACGGCTGTCTGTTTTTGTTTGCCCGAGAAACAATCGTAGTGCTGTGTAAACAGACAAGTGGTCGGCTGGAACAATCAGGCCATTGTTCTCAGCACCTGTCAGTCTCTGACAAGAATCCCCTTTCCAGCACTGAGATCCACTGATGAGAAATGTGGGAGAGGCTGGGTGGAAAACCACAGAGATGATGAAGGAGTTATAACGTCAGACCTCCGTGGAAAGGTTAGGACAATGAAACTGAGATGGTAGTTCTTAAGCTCTATGTGTCTTTCTCATGGACATTCAGGTTCTCTCTAAATTCTGTACTGAAACACAACAGTCCATGAGGCGTGCATCTGTCATGTGACTCTTCTGATTTATAGCTATGACCCCAGTCACATAATTTGTTGATTTACCACTGGGTTGTGAGACCAGAATTATTCAGTTGAAAGAAGAGTTAGACAAGAGGGGATTAGCAGGGAATTTCACACGTATGAATACCTCTCTCCGAGAGGTTGCTGTCCTGCTTTCTGTCTCCAGCTAAAGACGAAGGGTGGGAATAGACTCAAATCGAAGCACAAAGCATTTAGATTAAATACGAAACTAAGAGTTGGTACACACTGAAATAGACGAGCAAAGCGGATTAAGGACTTCATTTCCTTGGGAGTCTTTCAAAAGATTAGTCTTTATCTCTCGGAAGTGGCTTAGGGACTTAGTTCGAAGATATAAAAACATCTTGATGGAGAATGAAAATGAAATCAGGTATATCACTACAAAACACCAAACAAATGGGTATAAATATTCCTTGCCCCATGTTATAAATGTGTTTCTTAAAAACTGTAGACTGGGGCTTCCCTGGTGGCGCAGTGGTTGAGAGTCCGCCTGCCGATGCAGGGGACACGGGTTCGTGTCCCGGTCCGGGAAGATCCCACATGCTGCGGAGCAGCTGGGCCCGTGAGCCATGGCCGCTGAGCCTGCACGTCCAGAGCCTGTGCTTCACAACGGGAGAGGCCACAACAGTGAGAGGCCCGTGTACCGCAAAAAAAAAACCGTAGACTGATTGAACTTTTAAAATCAATTGCTCTTTTAACTGAGAATTTTAAATGTGATATAATTTTCAAACACCTTAAATATAGAATATCAGCCATGAATCTTTGTTTATGAAGGGAAACTCCTGTTCTAATTATTGTCTGCTTTATCTGTTTTAGATGAATTAGAATATTGTTATATCAAGTTTGCTAAAAGCAAGACCCCTGTATATTTCAAAGGATCATGTAATTGTGGGCATTTTTTCTATCCTGTGTTTAAATATCTACAGACAAATCTAGTATGATTTTTTGAAGGTATTAAGACAGAAATAATGAGGCTATGAAATGTAAAAATGGGTCAATGAATACCAAATGATGTAAAACGAGAGAAAAATGTTCTTGCAAACAGAGGTCCTTCAGATTGTTTTCCTTACAGCAAGTACCAGGCATACCAAGTTCTGGCAAACATAGCCTTTTTTTGGACAATTCTCAACATTTTTTGCTTCAAGGTGCCCACCTTACTAGGAGAAACCAAATTTGGATGGTCCCAGGCAGTGTCATTTTTGTTTGTTCTTTCAGGGGGACAAGCCTGAAAACCTCTCTTTGTCACCCTCTAGAGCTACAGGTCACAAATGAACTGGCGTAAAGTACAGAAGAAGACGTGGTCTGGGCAAGATTTGCTTGGTGTGAGGACAGACCAGGCAAGGATAATGACATTCTCCTCGTCATTATGCTTGGGTGACAGCAGAAAGGGTGCAGACCCTGTCCTCACATGCCCTGTCTTCGAGGCTCAGCTCTGCTTCTTACCAACATTGAGACTCAACCAAGCTCTGCAACCTCTGGGACCTCAGGCTCTTTGTAGTGAAGTGATGGTCATAGTGTCCCTGCCCCCTCCAGGTATCAATGTAAGGTCTTACTTACTCAACTCGGATCCATACCAGGAGCTGGTGGCAGGATTAATAGAGAGAAACACTCGACTTTTTGGTAAATTCATGAACAATAACTCAAGTTGGAGAATTAGGCTTCTCTGATTTATGATCTGGTCTGATGAGACTATTGGAGGAACACGGGTTACCAAGGGGCTGAGTGGGAAGGAGTCTTGTTATGCTGCAAGGAACAAAGTTAAACCAAGGATTCAGCTCATTTCTGCTGAAAGAAGAATGTTTTATTTTCACAGGATTCAATCCCTCTAAAAAACACCAGTAGGAGAAGGATGTCGGAGCATCAATTATAACTATACCAACAACACCACCGCCAATAATAATATACAAAGGGAAGCACTATGGTGCTTTCTATACTTCATGTCCTATTCCAAGGGCTTTATAGATATTGACAGATTTAAACTTCAAAGCAACCGTATGAGATAGATTGACTATTATGGTCATCATGAAACTCCCATCAGGAAACAGAGGCAACAAAACATTAAGGAACTTGACCGCAGGTAACACAGCTAACAAGTGAGAGGGCAGAACAGTCCATGCTCTCAGCGCTGCAGCCACCAAGCAGGAACAAAATGACACGGTTACATCCCAGACCATCGAAGGACAACTATGTATCGAGCAAGGAGCTGGTCTAAGAGACAGACACAGCTCCTGTCTTCACAGAGCTTACAGGCTTGTTGAGGAGACAGGTATTAAACAACCATGTGTGATTATTCTACGACAGTATAAAATGGTCTTTAAAAATTATGTCCAGCTTTTTTCTTTTCTTTTTTTTTTGGCCACGTGGCACAGCCTGCGGGATCATAATTCCCAGATCAGGTGTCAAACCCATGCCCCCTGCAGTGGAAGTGCAGAGCGCGAACAACTGGACCGTCAGGGAATTCCCTATGTCCAGTTTTTAAAATTGAACCAAAGCTTGCAGAGTATCGAGCCTAAAGGGACTTTAGAGATGATGCAGGGAAGGCCTTTGATTCTACTGCTGAAGACAGTGAGATGCCCAAGGTCACGAGGGTGCAAAGACCCTGAGCCCCTGCTGATGCTCTTTCTGTAGAAAGTGATGATAAGCTTTCAGCCTCTTCAGTTACTAAACACAGATGTGCTTCTCCTGAGCACACAAATGTGATCCCTAGGCAACCTTCCTCAGAAGCTTTTAAAACACTCTTTTTAAAAATCACAGATTAGGGGCTTCTCTGGTGGCGCAGTGGTTGAGAGTCCGCCTGCCGATGCAGGGGACACGGGTTCGTGCCCGGGTCCGGGAGGATCCCACATGCCGCGGAGCGGATGGGCCCGTGAGCCATGGCCACTGAGCCTGCGCGTCCGGAGCCTGTGCTCCGCAACGGGAGAGGCCACAGCAGTGAGAGGCCCGCGTACCGCAAAAAAAAAAAAAAAAAAAAATCACAGATTAAAACACACACACACACACACACACACAACCTCAGCGGAGAATTCCTTTTCAAAGGGTCAGGAGCCTCTTTGCAAGCCATTGAGTCTCTTAGTCCTCATGTGCTGTTTCCAGGTAAATCCGTGACACTAAGCCAGCCCCTTCCCTCCTTTGACCTTCAGCCCGAGACAGTGAGGAGCTGAGGAGGGTGTAGCAGTAACTGAATACGGTACCCCCAATTCAGCAGCGGGTAAATGTGGTCATCTGCATTCTCCAGGGAAGCACAGAGCAACTCACTCCTTCCTCAGGAGAGCAGTCAGTCTCCATCTCCAGTGGCTGTACTGACCTGAGCTGAGCGAGGAGAGGCAGGGCAGGGTCATCCCTCCAGGCATGGGGAGCTTGAGCCATCCAGACTGAATCCACACCAGGGCAGTGCAGTAAAGCTAAATCATGCCTTTGCCTCTGCAGGAGGCCCTCCCAGTTCCCCATGGTGCTATATTCTGATGCAGGTGAATGTCCCTGAAAGAAAAGGCAGCTTGAAGGGTTTGTGTGAGGGTGAAGAGATGCAAGCTCACGGCTTTTTGCCTTGGGGACAACAGGGGATTATAAATATGTATGAGTGTCAGATCTGTTCTTATTATCAGTTGTCTAAATGTATCCTCTGGGCCACGCTGGCTGCCTCTCTGAGTCACTGTCTAGCTCCAGCAGCCCAGGCTGCCCCAAGAACTGGGCTGCGTCTGTCAGCATCATCTGGATGCCCAGATGGGTGTACCAATTTTTTTTATTTTTTTTTTATGTTACGCGGGCCTCTCCCTGTTGTGGCTTCTCCCGTTGCGGAGCACAGGCTCCGGACGCGCAGGCTCAGCGGCCATGGCTCACAGGCCCAGCCACTCTGCGGCATGTGGGATCTTCCCAGACCGGGGCGCGAACCCGTGTCCCCTGTATCGGCAGGCAGACTCTCAACCACTGCGCCACCAGGGAAGCCCGGGTGTACCAATTTTAATCCTTGCCTGCAAAAACAGAGGGACACGGCTGAGTAGGACTGGAAGTAACTTGGATTTGTGCCGTGATGGCTTGAAGACACACAAATCCGAACAGCTAAAAATACCACTTTGGGACACAATTGTTTTATTATAAGGATCACAAGTCACTAAGATCCGAGAGGGAAAGCCATGCTCAGGCTGTTTGTTCAATGAACTGTACTAGGCAACTGTAACTAGGTTAAACCCTCTGGTCTGTTATCTGAGAATTTGCCTTTTCCTGGAATGACACACAGACCAGGACATAGCTATATCATTTGCTGTAATTAATCCTCCAGAGGGCCTTTACACGACGAGAAAATCTTTACTATCCCTGCCAAGAATTTCTCGGATTATTTTCAGTTTCCAGTAATCCTGCAAAAACATTCTTGTTAATGGCTAAGAGGGAAGATGGTAAAGTAGTTGTGATATGGATAGGTTCAACATTTTTTTCTTTTTTTTATTATCAAAAGATTAAATGATGGTGAGATGATAATATTTCAAGCATAGTTTTGGAGAGTATTATCCCCTATGTTGCCTCAGAAAGCTGATGGTGGCATTTCTTCTTTTGCAGACTGTTGATCCCATACAGGAGGATTTCATCGCTTGGGCTAAAGTAAGCCCTCAGCAAGATGCAGAATTATAAAGTCCACAGGAAACATGGGTAGTGAAAACCCAGCATATCATCCTAACGTAGCCCTGATGGGCCACCGGGAAGCCCATCTGCCAGCGAAACATCAGCTCATCCTTCCTTCCCTTCCACACAGTCCTCTCCATCCATCTGGACCCTTCATCAGGAGACTGCCCCTTCAAGCATAATTACAATCTTGCTGGCCACCCTACCGTGACTATGTGTCTCTTCATTCTTTTTCTTTTTCTTTTTTTTTGTCTGCGTTGGGTCCTAGTTGCACGCGGGATCTTTGTTCCGGTGCTGGAGCTCAGTAGTTGTGGCACACAGGCTTAGTTGCCCCACGGCATGTGGGATCTTAGTTCCCCGACCAGGGATCGAACCCGCCTCTCCTGCATTGGAAGGCGGATTCTTAACCACTGGACTACCAGGGGAGTCCCTCTTTCTTCATTCATGTAACTGAAAGATTCCCTTCCCTAGTAATCCTAGGACAAATTGGCACCTCTTACTAATGGGACCGAAAGACCTCAGTTTGATGAAATTAGGGTCATGCTAATATGACAAATTATAGGTGTCAGTAGCAGTTTAGTACTGGATTACCCCTCTAGTCATTTTTATAAAGGGCCCCTAAATATGACTGACCCAGAATTTGCAATAAAATTATAGCAGATCCCTCAGGATCCCCACAATTGTGCATCTCATGGGCTTGCAATCTGGCAGGTTTCTCCCATGATGTTAGCACCCTCACGACAGTGAGTGCGGCAGCCGATGTGACTGAGGTCAATGACCTGCTTTCATGAACTAAAAACAGCAAAGGAAGAGCCACCCGAGTTGATGCTCATAAAGGATTTCAGGTGTACATGAAAAGGAGAGGCCACCTGTCTTGATGTTTCTAACGCACTGATGCCTCTGCCCTAATTACTTTTCCGTCATCCCTCATGCAGCTTCACATCCTTCCCAGTGGATATATACATCCTTAAGACCCATTTGTTAGATATAACAGGTATAACAGGACCAGAATCAGAGGCGTGTTGCCCTAAGGGTTTTTAGAGTCTAATTCAGCCTCCCGCCTCGCAGATGAGAAAACAGAGCCTCAGAGAAATGGAATGACTTGTCCAAAGTCACATGGTGGTTTGTATTGGGCCCGGTCTTCTGACTCTCAGGCCACTCCTCTCTCACTCTACAGGCTTCTCCATGCCTGTATTTCTGTATTAACAAGTAAGGCGTGCACCCTTGAGAATCAAATGTGATATTTCAGACCAGTGACTCTTGAGCGCCTGCTATGTGAAAACACTTTGAAAAGAAACTAAGACTCCATATATTGGGGAAAAAAGCCCTTTTAATGACCAGTGCACAGCACGGATGAGTATTTCCCGAGCACCTGCAAGGTACCAGGAATTTTTCTCAGACTCAGTCCTCGGCAGACAAGGCACACGGCGCTGCTCTGACGGGGCTTACGTTTTTCGTGGGGGAAGATAACACAATGCAGAGAATTTCAGGAACACCACTTCCTCTGTTATCAAGTCCAGACACATAACTGCTCACAGCACAACAGCCCAATCGGTCCAGAGACAAAGTGTTGGGGCAAAGAACAGCAACTTTATTCGGAAAGTCAAAACACCGAGAAGATGGAGGGCTAATGTCCTAAAGACCATCTTAACTCAGAATAGAATTCAGGCTTCTTTTATGCTGAGGGAAAAGGGGAAGCAGGAGGGTTCAAGATTAAAGGATAAAGGTGGATTGCAGGCTTCTTGGGGCCACCTGGCCTTCAAGGGAAGCATAACTTTGTTCTGCTTGCTCACGTAGGCTGGATCACGAGGCTTCTGCAAAACTTCAAGTTGCTAGCAGTTATTTTTACTTTACCATTCTTATCTCTGCTTAGTTGCAAGGTTTCTAGGCTGAAAGAGAACTTATCTATAAGTAATAGCCATAACTAATTCAGATCCAGTCCGTGGTATAGAAACTTTCTTCAGGAGCTTAATGAACTATTTGGGTACAAGTGACATTTCTCTAATGTTTAACTCTTGATGTGCGAGGCTAAAGTAATGGAATACACAGGCTTAAGAATGAGAGAGGCAGTTTCAACATGGTGTTAGTTCTGTTCTTCCTCTGTTACACCTCCTTTTACAGACAAGGAAAGGGACTTGCCCAGGATAATATGGCTTGCTAGGGGCAGAACCGACTAGAATCCAGGTCCCCAGCTGCTGTTCAGGGGCTCACCCTCTACACAGTGTTCCAGCGATTTCATATATTTTTCTGCTGCGCTCAGATTACCTGCTCCTTTTTAAAATCTGTGCCCTGAGCAACGTTCTCAGCACAAGCAAGCACCTAGGTGAACGACCAAAGAGTTTGACCTTCTGCCCTTATTGGTAATAAAAGAATAGAAAACGTTTAAACATTAAGACTCTGACCGGTGGCATACTATTCAACAAACCACATAAGAAACCTAATTTGAGACAGAACAGCAAGCCATGCAGGCTTACATCTGCTCTGGAGGAAAACTATCATCACTGATCCTCCTAGATTTTATCCCCAAAATGATGACAATGACACCTTCAACGTAATTTTGTTTTGTTTAGTTTTGTAGGTAAGAGGTGTTTAAGTCAGCTGACAAATGTCAGTCAACCTATTAAAGTCACATAGGATGGCCAATATTGTTTCCCAAAATGTTTTCCCTAAAATCAGTAAAGGTAAAATAGAACCTCTTTGTACCAAATTGCCTCCGAGGTTTATAGCACAATTTTATCAAATTTTGGACCGTGCATTAATATTAGTTAGATTTGGGGGGTTGTAAGGTTGCAAAGTATCTCCTTCAGGCTGTTTCAGGAATGGAGTCGTAAGGTTACATGTGGGAGGAGGGAGCGAAAACTCCCTCCGGGAACCCACTATAGCCGCCGGCTTCATGGAGATGGAATACTGTCAGGTGTTGGGTGGACCCTGTTGTCTCCTGCCCCAGCCCCACAATCCCCCTCAGCCACTTTGATACTTTCCTCACTATTTCCTTTTGTGGTATCTTCACATGTCCATCCACCCACCAGCCGCTGACTTATTCTCTCCCCATATGTCAGATTCCTGAGAGGGAGTCCGCTTGGGCCAGCTGATCATCATTGTCTCTGATTGGGTACTCCTTTGCCTTGGCCAGCCTCTTCATTTACATTCAGCCTGTGGATTGGATGCCCTTGGATCCCGTACCCACCATTGGTCCATTCGGCTATGTGTGGCTTGGTCTTGTGGTGCAGACTTGATTGTACATGTCTGCCCCCTCAGTGAGATGCTGTGGGCAGGGAATTATCCTCTGGGCAGCTAGGGAAGGTATAGCATGCACGATGAGTGACCTACTCCGGAGAGATTAATCCAGGAAAATATAATTTTATGAAATTATAGAATATTTTAGTGAAAATACCATTTCATTTCTTTTGAGTTTATGCAGCAATTCACGTAAAGCTAAAAACCTCAATAGTCTTCTAAGTTGGGATCCATGAGGAACCACTTAAAAGAGGAGATAAAACTATTTGTGGGGTCCCCTAGTGGCACAGTGGTTGCGAATCCACCTGTCAATGCGGGGGGCACTGGCTCGAGCCCTGGTCTGGGAAGATCCCACATGCCACGGAGCAACTAAGCCCGTGTGCCACAGCTGCTGAGCCTGCGCTCTGGAGCCCGTAAGCCACAACTACTGAGCCCGCGAGGCACAACTACTGAAGCCCATGCGCCTGGGGCCCGTGCTCCGCAACAAGAGAAGCCACCGCAATGAGAAGCCTGCACACTGCAACAGAGAGTAGCCCCCGCTCGCCGCAACTGGAGAGAGCCCGCGCACAGCGGTGAAGACCAAACGCAGCCAAAAATAAGTAAATAAAATAAATAAATTTTTAAAAAACTATTTATGATACGCATATTATACTCAATTACTCAATTCAACATGGAGTATCTGAAGATCTATCATTTACTGAATGCAAAAGCTGTTTATTCACTTAAATATTTTAGATCATCCTCTTCTGATTTTATTTTTCTGATTTTATTCATTTACCAAAAGAAAGGGTATCAATGAAAAAATTCATTACAAAATACCTTCCTGCTGGAGGGAATTCCCTGGTGGTCCAGTAGCTAGGACTCCACGCTTCCACTGCAGGGGGCCCGGGTTCAATCTCTGGTCAGGGAACTAAGATCCTGCATGCCACGCGGTGTGGCCAAAATAAATAAATAAAATAAGATAAAATAAAATAAAACACCTTCCTGGTATAGCATGGCTGGTTTGCTCAGTAGAGCATGGTGCTAATGAAATACCTGCCCAGGTAGAATTAATATATCCTTCATCTTGATGAATTTTTTCCTCATCCAGAGCATCAAAGATTTGTTTCTCTCTACATTAAATTTCATGATCTCTCCATAAGCTTAAAACGTCTTTTACTTATGCCTTATTTCAACCTGTCGTCTGGTCAGGTTAAAGTTTCCTCATTCTCTCTACCCATTATTCCTTCTTCTTTCTTCTTTTAAACAAACGCTCCCTTTTCCTAGGATTATATCTACTTCGTATTGGCCAGATTCATGCCTTCTTATCATTCTTTTCCTCCTTCCACAATCAGCTCCGAATCTACCTTTTCCCAGAAACTTTCTCTGATGACATGGAGACACAGGGCTGTCACATACCAAGCCTTACTTAACTTATGGCAGAATAAAAGTCTCTTTTTTTCTTCAAACTCAGATGGTAAACAAGATACTTCTGTTGCATCTTTCTCTGAATAAGCCTAATCATCTATTTCAAAAGTACACAATTCATGAGAAATAAACTAGAAAATCTTGTTTTTTCTTCCTTGGTACAAAAGCCTCTTTTTTGCTTCTGAAAGAAGTGCTTCTCAGTTAACATTAAATGGGAGTGAACATCCTTAACTACTGAGAAGTCAAGCTTGACACCTGAGTAAAGAAAGACTTTTTCTTGGAGTTGTTTAAAATGTCTTTTTTTTTTTAAAGATATTTATTTATTTACATATTTTGGCTGTGTCGGGTCTTAGTTGCAGCACGCGGGATCTTTCGTTGTGGTGCGAGGGCTCTTCACTTTGTTGCGATACACAAGCTTCTACTTGTGGCACGCGGGCTTAGTTGCCCAGTGGCATGTGGGATCCTAGTTTCCCAACCAGAGATCAAACCAGCGTCCCCTGCATTGCAAGACAGATTGTCAACCACTGGACCACCAGGGAAGTCCCCGGAGTTGTTTAAAATGTCTTAATGGCTCAGACCAGTTTTAAGCTGCTGGTCTCCAGTGAGAGATCATGTTTGCTACTCTTCAAAGATAGATTAGTTAGAATTATGTTTGCATTTTAACCTATATCAGAACTTATTTATTCAAAGGACTTCAAAGTGACTACCTCAGGAGGCATAAAGATCACCATTACTTAAAGCATTATTAGAATGCCTTTCCTGGACTGCCTTCAAGAATGTCTCAGGGGGCTCGCCTGCTGGCGCAGTGGTTAAGAATCCGCCTGCCAATGCAGGGGACATGGGTTCGAGCCCTGGTCCGGGAAGATCCCACATGCTGCGGAGCAACTAGGCCGGTGCGCCACAACTACTGAGCCTGCGCTCTAGAGCCCGCGAGCCACAACTACTGAAGCCCGTGCGCCTAGAGCCCGTGCTCCACAACAAGAGAAGCCACCACAGTGAGAAGCCCACGCACCGCAACGAAGAGTGGGCCCCCGCTTGCCACAACTAGAGAAAGCCGGCACGCAGCAACGAAGACCCAACGCAGCCAATAAATAAATAATTAATAAATAAATTGATTAAAAAAAAAAAAAAAAAGAATGTCTCAGGAAAATCAGAGGGATTGGGTTGCTAGCATGGCCAAACTGTCAGATCAGAGAGGTGAGTTCAGGAGTGAATTTCTACTGCTGATCTCATCCATCACTCAAAGAACTACCACGTACACTTTGGAAACACCATCTGCTATCTTTCTGGATTCTTCTGTTTAATCCTTACGTGCAGGCAAGGTACACACTTGCAAGGCATGTTGTTATTTTGCAGACGAAGAAATCGAGGATCAAGGAGATTAAGCCACTTGACCAAGGTTTTAGATAGTAAGAACCCAATTCTGGCCACGCCACGCAGCATGTGGGATCTAGTTCCTCAACCAGGGATCAAACCCGGGCCCCCTGCACTGGGAGCGTGGAGTCTTAATCACTGGACCGCCAGGGAAGTCCCTGGATTTTTCTAAAGATAGTGGAACTATTAGAACTTGAACCATATTTAGGATGTGGTTAAATCAAGTCTGGGTTTGGAAAAGAATCCTCTGGGCAGACTTTTTTTTAATGTGAAAATTTAGAGGATTATATTGACTTTTCTATGTTCTTAGAGAAACCCATTCCCATCTAAACGTCTGATATTTGATCTGAGATTTATTCACATTTCTACACATGAATTCTTTAATGGGAGGTTAACGTAATTTTTCATTTCAACAGGATTTTCACATGATCACTGTCACAGATTGTGGGGTCACAAGTTCTGTGTCATCACAGGATTCAAGGTAAACTAAACTGGTAGGAGTTTCAGTTGCCATCCATTACTGTCCACTAACTGTAGGACAATGGAGTCTATGCTGTGAAGCAGATAGAGAAGAAGCTATCCATTTTAAAAGGTGTCAAACACAGACAAAGAAAAGATACAAATTAGGGCATTGCATATATATTTCAATTTGTAGAACTGACACTTCTTAACTGTAACATGTTCTTTGTATGATATAAATGCACTAAGGGAGCACATTGCGCTTTTAAAGTTCCTTTTTGAAATTCACCCCTTAATTGTTGTTATTAAGAGTCGAAGGCTTTGTAAGTCTTCCACCTGCGTATAAGGAAGGGGGCTGGGCTTTTTAAAAATATATGCCACAAAGGGAACGTTTGGCTGTAGTTTCCACCTGGACTTTATTTGCATGCAGAAGAAACTTGTATAGACTTCATCTTCAGCTCATTTTTAAATTCCTGACTGTCTAATTCAGTGGCCTCATTCCCAGGGCAATTTGTTTCTGGAAAAACTGAGCTTTCCAACTTTTGTTTGGAATATATAGCTGATTCAGACTGAAAGAATGTTTTCTGTGGTTCTGTTCTTATTAGGGGTTTGTTTTAAAAGCAAAGGAAAATCTATGGAAAAGAAATGAGAAGATACCTATAGCAGGAGGAGATCTTAGAACATAAAGATTTGGGTTGACTGGTGCAGTAGACTAATAATAATGCATTTTTAAATAGAACTTAGTTTTTAGCATCTTACAATTTGCACATGGTTTTCACATCCACTGTCTATCTCATGTGATCTACTGGATGGATTAGACAACTTATTTATTTATTTATTCTTAAGATACTAAGAATCTAAAACTGCCCTTGAGCCACCATCACTCGGCTGTTTTGTACAATACAATCTGAACTATAAAATAAAATAGACACATACGTCCAAAGAATCCTTACTTATGGACAGAGATGTCACTGAAAGTTTTCCAAAACAGGCTATGCTTTAGCTATAGCTGTTATTGCCATGTCCTGCTGTTGATTTTTCTGAAGGCCAAAACAACTGGTAGAAATGGCTATTTAGGAAATAAGAAAAGTCAGTCAATTTTATGGAAAATGTCAATTCTGGGAGTCAGCAGTGCTGGTTGCCAAATGTTTCCAAACTCTCCTGCCGTCCAGGCCCATGATAGGATGGCACTTTTTGTCCCTTTTGAGGTTGGGTGGGACCACACATTAATTCTGGCCAATAAGTCGGAGCAGAAATGATGTCATTTCCAAAGCTGATTCCAGGCAGAAGCAATTAATTGTTGGTCCAACAAGATCAAGAACTTTTTTCCTCCACCATGTGGCAAGCAGAGCTTCAAACAGTGGCTACTGCATCCATCTGGGTTCCATGATGAACATAACGGTGTGAGCAAGAAATAGAACTTTCTTATTGTAAGCTGCCCAGATTTGGGGTTGTTACCTCCGCCTGCCCAGCCCAGCCTGACTGACTGTCGTAGCCACTGAACAAATTGTCTGGTACCTTAACGTAAAACAAGGAGGTACTTGTCTGAATGTTTTACTTTACCACTTGCTCTTCCAGTGTTCTACAAAGGCATCCTTAGATTAAAGAAAAACCATCCTGAAGTTAACTGATATAGGCCGGACCTCTCTGCCAGGCGTGTGGCTTTACAGCTGTTCACATAATTACACTTCGCTGGGACAGCTGCCGTCATAAAAGCATGCAGAGGGCGAGGTGGTAACTTAGAGTCACTCTGTCTCAGAGACCGAGGGCAAGAAAGACTTCCCAGTAGAGGTCAAAGCTTGAGCTCTGTCTTACATGGGAGGTAGGCAGGAATTCATGGGGCAGATAACGTAGGGAATGATACTATGAGCAGCCGCTAACAGGGCGTCTTTGTTTAAATTAGAAAAATGTGCCCCCTCTGGGTGGATGAATCAGAAAACATGCCCACAGCCCCCAGGGATGCAGCCTATGCTAAGGGCACGGAGCTTGGTAAGCGGAGCAAGGCTGAATTCCAACCCCACTCACCATCTCAGCCAGGTGTCTTGGCGCAGGGCAGAAAGCAACAACAACTATGCAACTGACTGCAATGACCCAGATTTGCAGGGCAGAAAACATGCCAGTGCAAAGGCGTAGCTGCAAAGAAAACCAAGGCGTATTGGAGAACTGCAAGGCATTCATTATTGCCAGAGCAGAAACACACAAAGCAGAAAGCAGTAAGAGATGAGGCTGGAGAACTGGGCTTCCTCGGCTCACACCGGGCTTATATCCCAAAAGCAGCAATCTGGATGTGGGTGTGAAGGACGTGAAAGGAGCGGCCGATCAGCCTGGAAGCTTGGGCACGAGGCATGTGTACCCCTGAGCACGCTTATCAACAAATCCTCCCACATTTTGAACCTAATGGAAAAAGTTAACAAAAGCTCTCCAGTCAAAAAAAAATCTAGAGCCCTTCATAGCACAATCTGTTTACACGCCTTTGTCAACCCTCAAAAACCCCTGGGAGGGACCTGACAGGCACACCAACCCAGGGAACCACAGCCTGATTGGAAAAAGTTGTTCCTGTTGCGAAATAACGCAGGGTCGTGAAACAAACAAACCGTGACAGCCTGTTTTTTATAAAATGTCTCTGTGTTGTTGATCATGGACTTTTTGCACTAATTTTGGTTTTTCAAAATATTGTAATTTATCTTGATGACTGAGGGTTTTGGCGCTCCCTTGAATTTTGTGCCGGAGGCAAGAGCTTCGCTCTCCCCACCCTGGCCCCAGCCCTGCCGATGGATCAGATTTGCCTGGTGGGAAAGGGTGGGACGGCGGCTGGAGAGGGAACCCTGGCTGATGTTAGAATTACTTAGGAAGTTTTAAGAGCTCTCCATGGCCTGACCTCACCACAGACCAATTTAAATCAGAATTTCTGGGAGTGGAGCCCAGGCATGGGTATGTGTTTAAATCTTTCCAGATGATTCTGTTTTGCAGCCAGGCTTGCAAACCACTGCAGTTAAATGGATATTTAGGCTTCGAGGTACAGAATGAGGAAGAGGAAGGTGCCAGGATCCTGACCTGGGTAACTCGGAGGGTGATGCTTCCACTTTGTAAAAGAGGTGACCCCAGGTGGAGGGTCCAGGAGGAGAAACAGATCTGGAAATGGAGAGGACAGCAGATGAGTTGTTTTGAACCAGCTGAGTTGGAAGTGGAAATGCGCAGCTGAATACAAGGCCGTGGAGTTCCACCAGAAACAGAGAGAGAGTTTCGGGAATGAGCTTAGAGGTGGAGGTGGGTGTTGTGAGAGGAGATGTGCTTTTATGGGGAGCATGAGGAAAGGGCCCCAGAATGCTTCGTGGTGGAGAAGCCTGCTCCATCCCTAAGGGGATTCTCTCCTGATGCCGTTGCTTTCATAGCCACTTCCACCTTTAACACTGGGAGGTCTCCACCAAGATCCCTCCAGAGTCGGAACCGGAGTCCTGTTTGCGGAATCACGCTATAGCTCCAAAACAAGAGAGCAGACTGAGAGTCTTCCTCTGGATTTGAGTTCAAAGGTGGGGAAGGCAGCTGCTGGGGCTTGCCTGGAAGATTGGTGAATTAGAAAATGAGGACAAATGTGGCTAACTCTCCAAGGCCTTTCCCCAAACCTGCCCAATCAGAAGAATCATCCGGGATACTTGTTACAAATATAACTTCTCAAACCTGGATCCGGACCTACTAAATCAGAACCTCCAGAGAGGGCCCTGGGACTCTGCCTTTTTAACAAGTTCCCATGTGACTCTTAAGATAGTATGAGTTTGGGAAGCGCTGCTCCGTTGACAAGAGAAGGCTTCCTCTTTGCTCTGGTTTGGAGCAAAGACTGCCTGGGCTTTTCCAGTTTGGCCCGAGAAGGCAGAATGCGATTGGCCTGATATGGCATAATCAATGGAAAGATTTTATGAGTCAGTCCTGTCCCTAGGAACATTCAGCTTCCAGTTTGCATCTTCTTCTCTCCCCTTGTCCGCCGAGCCCCGCCTGCTGCATCCCTGCTGACCCTCGCCCACTCCCATCCAGTCCCCACCCAGGACACACTCACCCAGTTTTCCTAAGAGAAAATGTTGCCAGAAGCAGCTTACTGCCTTGAAATTTAAGAAGATAAATGCTTTCTGAGCCTCCTTGCTGACACTCTCATCTATTTCCAGCAGGGTCTATACAGTCTGAAAGGTCCTTGTTCATCCATTTGGTTCAAGTCAGTTTAGAAAAGGAATGCACTTGAAAAAACAACGGTTGCCATCGATCTTGGCAGGGCTGGGGAGGGGGGAATCAATCTAAAATGCTTCTTTGATTTTTGCCTTGGGGGCTGCTTTTCTCTTTTCTCATATTTGAAGTTTGTTCTTAGTAGTTCTCCTAGGAAACAGCACTTTCCCAAGCTTGACAAAGAAAAGCCTCAGGGAAATAAAACTTGGACGTGATGAAATGCACTCAGCCCAAAAAGTAAAGAATTTCCTTTCTTTCCTCCAAGCCTCAGGCTTGTGAATAGCTTTTATCACATTGGAGTTAAGTGTTCTTGTACAGAAACAAACAAAAAAAATCGGATGGTTGATCAGCTGAAATTCATCATAATTATTTAAAGATAAATGATACCGAAGACACCAGAGCAAACTAGAGGGAATCTGACAGCGGTGCTCTCTGAGGGAGGTGCCATAATCCTAATTAGCCTGTGACAAACAAAAAAATTACCTTTCTCCCCCCAAATTTATTGGTTCCTACAACAAATTCTCCTATGTGTGCAGGCACTGTGCTAGGCCCTGGGGCTACATGAGGAAACAAAACAATTTTCTGTCCTTCTAAAACATTCAGAATAGTGGGAGAAACACAAGTAAAAACACAGAAATATAATTGCAAATTATAAGCGTTCTGAAGCAAACAGACTGATGACTCAGAAGACCAGCTGCTAGGGGAGACCAGCATTAAATAGAATGGAGGTGGGAGGCCTCACTAAGGAAGCGACATTTGAGCTGAGATGCAAATGTGAAGGGGAAGAGCTGCAGCGGTGGGGGCAGGGAGACTCCAGTGAGAGGCGTGTAGAGCTGGGCCCCCTCGAGGGAAGAACTGCTGGAGAAACTTGTCTCAGAAATGAGTGACTGACACGTTAAGAACTCGGGGACTTCCCTGGCGGTGCAGTGGTTAAGACTCCACACTTCCACTGCAGGGTACACGGGTTCGATCCCTGGTTGGGGAACTAAGATCCCGCATGCTGCGCGGCACGGCCGGGGTGGGGGGGACATTAAGAACTCTACCTGGAAGGGTCAGAACCAGATAGGAGAGAGGCATTGAGTGGAACGGATGACAAGGGTGGCAAAATGTTGATTCCCTAGGCACTGGGGCAGCAGGCAGGGTTTGGGGAGACCAGAGACCCAGACTGGCTATGTGGGACAATGTACAGCAGTGTCCATTTACCCCTGTGAGCCTTAAATTATTTGTACCACTTCTAAGTATCCCAATAGGTGAACTGATTTGAAGGCCCTACGTAATTAAGGCTTTAGGCCCAAACCGAACCATCTCGTGAAAACCTACTTGGGATTAACCTTGACTAGGTATTTAGGTTATATGCTCAAATTTCTTCACTGTATATGGAAAGGTTTTTTCAGACTGGAATGCATTTCTGGCTGATGGGACACTCTGAGAAAAGCAGGGGTCTGGGAAGCTGGAGGAAGTGGGGTAATGCCGTCTGGCTGTGACCCAATCCTTAGGGTATGTGAGATTGTGGAGACCAAGGTCACAGGGATGGGTCATACATCCTGAGTAAGGGACAGTGGTTGGCATGCATCCCTTCTCAGCTACGCACTCAGCAACCTTCTGATCTGCTACTGATTTGAATGGAAATATGTTTTCTTTGGCGTGATAATATGTATGCATACAGGCAGCAACTGGGATCAAGGATAATCGTTTCGTCACGCTTGTGAGAATGGCTCTCCGTACCTTACAGTTCCATCTGATCTGTGGCTATAGGCAAGGGTAGATATGTGTATTGCCGGGGGGAGGGCTGGGGGGTGGAGTGCACATGTGCTTACACAGGCGGACACCTCACACATGTACTGGGATTTCAGAGACTCCCATAGGCTGCTGGAAAATATATTTGGAGAGCATGAAAACTCTTCCATTTATCCCTTATGTGGACTTGATAAAGAACAATTTTTTTTTCTTTTTAAACCAAGGCCTTTTTTTTTTTTTTTGGCCGTGCCATGTGGCTTGCGGGATCTTACTTCCCCGACCAGGGATCAAACCCAGGCCTTGGTGAAAGTCCTAACCATCCTAACCACTGGACCGCCAGGGTATTCCCAAGAACACTTTTTCCCCTATCCTCTTGTTTTCTCCTAAAATTAAATGCAGCACACACACACATACGCATGCACACACCCCAGTGACCTGGGGAAAATAAACGGGTTCCGGTTTGGTGTGTCACTGCCTCCAGGTGTGGTGTGTCAGGGAAAGGAGGGGACAGAGGCCCCAGCCAGTGCCTTTGAAGGGGGTGCGGAGGGGAGGGGGGAGGGAGGGTCAGTGCAATCAGAAGAACCACATGCCGGGGTCTGTGCCTTCAGAGGCTGCTTCTCCTCACACCGTCCCAGCCTTTCATGATTCAGGGAACTTCTGGGAACTTAGAGGGAAAAACAGCCATCCTTCCTAGGAGGTTCTGTGATGAGGTCAAACCCAAACCCATCTGCCCAATATCACAGACAGCTCATGACACTCTGGGAACTGGAACTTAATGTTTTCCTGAATTTCTGATTCTTAAGTCCTTAACTTTTATTTCACCTTACAATGCTTTTTTCTTCATTATTTTGCCATTATTTGGTTGATGTTACAACCCTTCCTCCTGCCTTTCAACCCTCTCTCCCCATCTCCTCACCCCCACTCCCACACTTTCTCCCCAACACAGCCCTGGTCCTCCCCCTCCCCTCTCCTCCCACTTCCTCCTCCTCCTCCTCCTCCTCCTCCCCCTCCCCCTCCCCCCGCCTCCTCCTCTTCCTTCTTCTTCCCCTTCTTCTCCTCCCCCTCCTCTCCCTCCCCTGCCCTTCTTCTCCTCCCCCTCCTCTCCCTCCCCTGCCCCTCTTCCCCTCCCCCTCCACCTCCTCCACCTCCTCCTCTTCCTCCTTCTTCTTCCCCTTTTTCCCCTTCTTCTCCTTCTCCTCCTCCTCCTCCTTCTTCTTCTTCTTCTCTCTCCCTGTCTCTCTGTCTCCGTCTCCGTCTCTGTCTCTCTCTCTCGACTAGCTAAGTACAATCAGATGCTCCCTCTGACCCTCATCCTGGTTCCCAAGTGTTCACAGACTTCATGGGCTCATGACTCAGAGGACTGAGCTCATGCTGTACAGGCGCAACCCACAAGCCTCTTTGATTTTGCTGAGCAATACGGATCATAGCGTTCTTATGCCATGAATCCCCCTTGAAGAACGACATGGACTAGTAGTTTTTGAACTTAAGACATAGTAGCTTTTGAGTAAATAACTAAATCAGGCAATATTTCGGGCATGGAGTGCATGTACCCGAGGCAAGGGGTAGGGGCACACTGGTTTTTATAAAGTTCAAGTATCGATGCAGAGGGTTCTACATCATCATCATCATGTCCACAGTAAACGCAAAATTAAACATGGCACAGACTCCATTCACAACATGGCACAGACTCCATTCACAACATGGCACAGACTCCATTCACAACATAGCACAGACTCCATTCACAACATGGCACAGACTCCATTCACAACATGGCACAGACTCCATTCACAACATGGCACAGACTCCATTCACAACATGGCACAGACTCCATTCACAACATAGCACAGACTCCATTCACAACATAGCACAGCCTCCATTCACAACATGACACAGACTCCATTCACAAGGCACCTTCCATTCTAAAGCAAGGCTATGAAGAAGGGTTCTGTAAAATACAACTACCAGCCAGGGGATGGATTAAGACCCCCAATAATAACACTTACTAAAAGGTGAGGGCACCAAGAACAACAACGCGGCAAGTAAAAGTCCAGAGCCCAGAGGGTTACAAGAGGTTATCTGGTCCGGCCTCATTCCTAACGCAGAATTCCCCGCATTATCCTCAGCAGAGCACCCTTGACCTTGAACACTTCCAGCAAGAGATAACCCACCGCTTTGCAGGCAGCTCTTCTGGGATCCGTCTCCCTCGAATTTCTAACCCTGGAGCCGTCTGCTGTGCTGTCATGATTACAGGTAGTTGAGGTGGGCTGGAGCTGTGCATAGGAGATCCAGAGGTGGCCCTCCAGCTTTGACTCCCAGCCCTCCCACTTGGCAACTGTGTCACCTTGGACACTAGTTAACCTCTTAATGCTTCCATTTCTGCAGCTGTTCAATAAAGGGAGATGATGATCCTAATAACTCATATGGTTTTTATAAGTATTAAATTATACGAAACAAGTAAAGCACTTCAGTGGAGCCTGGCATAGGGGAAGCACACGATAAATGTTAGCTGTGGTGATGGTCATACACCCTGCAAAGTCTTCTCCTTTCCGGATGAAATATCTCCAATACCATCAACCATGCTGTATCTCATGTCGTTCTAAAAATAGCTCCTCCGTTAGAAGCTCCTCCATTACAGTGACATGCACTGAATGGATTTAATATTCTGATGTGGTATAACCTGCCCCGAGTTCAGTGGGAAGAGCACCTGCCTTGACCCAGATTTCACGATGGTATCAGGGCTGCCTTCGATTGAGTTGGCTTTTTGTCTGCTTGGTCCTTATCAGTCTTATAAACACCTAAAACTACCAGGCTTTTTTCATAAAAATTGCGGTCGAACCAAGCCTTTCCAACCTATATTTATGTAATTTATTCTGGAGGCATGAATACATTTACATCTATTAAACTAAATGCTTGGTCTGGGATCTTTATTCCAGTCTACTGCAATACATTTGTATTCTGGTTTCATTATTCAGTCTTTCCTAATTTTGTGTCATGTGCAAAATTTGAGAAATATGCTTTATTTTTATCCAAGTGGTCAACAAAAATGTTACCCAAACAGATCCAAAAACAGAGCCCTGTGGGACACCACTGGAGACCTCAGGCTAATAAATGACCTTTTCTTGGATGTTTGACTTATGACTCAACCTAACTCTATGGTCATTAGACCTGCTTTTTTCATGAAGATAGCTTGTTCATAAAGATATCATGCTAGACGCAAACTATTATATGTAGAATGGATAAACAACAAGGTCCTACTGTATAGCACCGGGAACCACATTCAGTATCCTGTGGTAAACCATAATGGAAAAGAGTATGAAGACGAATATATAGATGTATAATTGAATCATGTTGCTGTACAGCAGAAATTAACACAGCATTGTAAATCAACTATATTCCAATAAAAAAATTTTTTTAAAGATACCTGCTAAAACAATGTATGCTTTTACTATTTCAATTTCTTGTGGGTAAAAAAATGGTTGATCTGGAATTATTCCTCCTTAAGAGAAAGGAAGTAGCTTTACATAATCGCAGGGTATGGTGCGAACTTCTACCACCATGTCCCAGAGCTCAGGGCATAGCTACATGGGTTTCTCAGAGCTTTTTAAATTGAGTTGATAAAAATCCAGCGGGTTTGGTAGATCATATTGTGGAAGGGGATCTGACTCAAAGCAGCTGGTAACCAAATTTCATTCAAGTTTCATCTTCTTTTCTGTTGAAGATCGTGGTTGGATCTGGTGCTTGAGATCCACTACACACACAACAGCTCCTTGCAAAGTTTTCCTAAGGACTGCCTCTGAAATCTGCCATCAGAAACCGCATAGGGTGGTGATCATTTTGTAATGAATATAAATATGGAATCACTATGTCGCACGCCTGAGACGAATATATTGTAAGTCAATTATACTTCCATCTGAAAAAAAGAAAAAGAAATCGCATAGGGAGTGAGAGATTGCCAAGGGGATCTATAGCTCCAGGCAAAGGAAAAGAACAGGGGCTGGGTACGGGTTTTTGACACAGGCTGGGACTCAAGGAAGTGGAAGGATTATTACAGCAACCGGGAAGATGAACTCTTGCCTTCCCTTGCAGCCCCTCCTTTGACAGAAGGAGGCTCGTGTGGCTTGGAGGTTGCAGAGGAGTGACCTGGGGTGACCCAGAAAATGTCAGTCCTCATCCGGTCCCTCTCCCCACAGCTTCCATGCCCCGGGGAGGGAGGGATGCCTGGAGGAGAAAACAGGGGGTGGGCGGCAGGAAAGGCATCTGGGGAGGCAAAGGAAGATGAGAGGAGAGCTTAAAATATATGCTGACCACAGTCATTTTGTCTGATTCTTTTCTCAAACACCCCCTTTGGAAAAAAAAGTATCTAAAACAGACCACACAAGTGTTGACAGTAGAAGGAGCGCAGTACCAGAAATCTGAGCCCCGTTGCATTAAGTCCTTCAGGACTGAATTCCTTCCTCTGTAAAATGAGGGCTGTGGTTACCAACTACGGAAGCTCTGTGACCTTCTCAAACGCTAACGTTTTAGGCAGTGGAGTGTCCCACTCTGAAGGGGCAGGGAAGTAGTGGTAATCAGGAGGTTGCAGAAATCGGGGTGAGGCACCCATCCTCTACCACACAGACTCCTCTGCATACCTGGAAAACCTGAAGCCAAGGAGGCAAATCATTACCTGCCCCGATGGAAGGGATGCCAGAAAATGACCACAGGTGGACCACAGAATTTCCAAAGGCATGGCTACACCCTGGAGGCCGAGTTCCCAGATCCGGGATCTCAGCAATCGACACCTGAGAAAGATTTTTCTGAAGCTGCCACCTCCAGTTCTAAAGTAATCTCGTGTTTCAGGTTGGGGCTGGAACAGTGGCAAACCTGCAAACCCGGTAGCAACAGGAGGAAGTGGAAAAGGAGGGAAAGATTGGCGGGGCTCAGTTCGGTTCTCAGGGACGCTGACAAGTCTAGAAATGACGGCAGAAAACCCAGAATGCATGGGGAGGGGATTTCACCGCTGCATTTCCGGGGCCAGACCGTACTCTTGGTTTTGGCAAACTTTCCCTGACAAAAGCCAATGTTCTCACCACATAAATACTCTTCGACATTAATAACAACAGCCTATGAGACCAATATCTGTAAAGATGCCAGGCTGCATGCAGATGAGCTGGAAATACCTTGGAGAGTTTCACAAAGATGAGACACAGGGCAATGAAGCTCCGGGAAAGGAGATGGAGCGTGGATTCTTTAAAGAAGGTGGGAGGGAGAATGCAAACGGCTCACACGTTCAAGCCTTTTAAAATGGGACACGTTTGCCTCAAGCCAGCTGAGTAGCTGCAGCCCTGCCTCGTACCCTTCACAGAAGAGCAGCTGTGGACTTAGGCTGAGTCCCTGAGGGCTGATACCTGAGGTGTCACCGCCATCCAGTGGAACCAGGGGGGATGGCCGCTGTGGACGGCCTCAGCCTAAAGTGAGAGGCAGAGGCGACACTCGGTCTATTTCTCAACTGACAGTGAAAGATGAGGGGAAGGTTGTTGAGCTTCATTTCATTATCACCCATTTAGTCACAAGGGGATGCCGTTCTGGTTTCCAGCCATCAATCAACTGACGTCACTCAAGGACCAGGCTGGGCTAAAGGTGCACATTCTATGTCAGCCCAGGTGGAGACGGAGACTTACAGGAGGGCTTTGAAACACTCTTCTCCAGTAGCATAGCGATCCTCAGAATCCCAAACCTCCAGTCCCTGAGATGTCCCTATTTTAATAAAAGCATTTCATTATGTCCAGAAGACAGAGACCTGAAGTCAGGTTAGCATGGGTGAGGGGACAGGGGTGACAAGTGCTATTTGAATGGGCAGCATTCTTCTGCCACCTGGAAAGTAAAAGAACTCAGTGAGGTGATGATCTACTTGTCCAAACTGTACTTCTTTCTTTTTTTTAATTTTTTAATGTTTTTGGCCATGCCACGTGGCACATGGGATTTTAGTTCCCCAACCAGGGATCGAACCTATACCCCCTGCAGTGCAAGCGTGGAGGCTTAACCACGGGACTGCCAGAGAAGTCCCCAAACTGTATTTCTTGGAGGAGAAACCAATCTCCAGCGATGGGTGCCACTTCCATGCCCTCTCCTGTCTTTTGTTTGTTTGTTTGTTTTTAATTAATTAATTTATTTATTTTTTGGCTGTGTTGGGTCATCGCTGCTGTGCGCAGGCTTTCTCTAGCTGCAGCGAGCAGGGGCTACTTTTCGTTGTGGTGCACAGGTTTCTCACTGCAGTGGATTCTCTTGTTGTGGAGCACGGGCTCTAGGCACACAGGCTTCAGTAGTTGTGACACGTGGGCTTAGTAGTTGTGGCTCGCGGGCTCTTGAACGCAGGCTCAGTAGCTGTGGCACACGGACTTAGTTGCTCCGCAGCATGTGGGATCTTCCCGGGCCAGGGCTTGAACCCCTATCCCTTGCATTGGCGGGCAGATTCTTAACCACTGCGCCACCAGGGAAGCCCCCCTCTCCTGTTTTTGAAGAGGCTTGAGGATGGCCATCATGGGCTACAAAGGCCTGGCACATTCTTTCCTTAATAAGAAAGCAAATTCACAGTATTTTGTGGCTTTACCTCTCCCTCAGCCCCCTTTGCCTGGTTGACAGGCCAGAGACAGAGAAGGAGAGAAAGGAGGGAAGGAAATACATGTTTCTTGAGTATCCACACTGCAATAGATAATATCCATGAAACGATATTGTTTTCTCTTCAGAACAAACCTCACTGGGTTATGGCCTCTTTGGGAAGACTTGAATGGTCTAGAAGGATCCACATCATCATTTGTAATTCCCCTTTTCAATACAAAGCTGGGCTAATGTGAGTGCAAAATCATATGGGAAACAATCAACTAAATCTCCGTGGAATGTCAATATCCCTAATTCCGCAAGCCATTAATTCCTCTCCAACCTCTCCCCAGAAAACTGGGTTTTCTTTGTGATGAGAAGCCAAGCGTCAGGCTCTTAGGCGGTAACTCCCTAACTCAGCTATAATCTCGTAAAGGTCATTCAGTTTCTGCGCATGGGGATTTCTTTTTTTCTTCTTCACCCAAAAGCGAGTTTCAATTGCCCCACCCCACAAAGCCGTTTCTGGGATTAAGCAAATGATCATTGTTAGGTACCCTTGTCTTTTCCGAGAGATATTATGAACCAATTCTGTCAAATTAGGGATCTGAATTTATCCCCTCCTACAATTAAACCTCAGATGAAACGAGAAACTGCCTTTGAGGTCTCCTCCCTGTCTGACCCGGGCTGCCAAACCCCATTCCGAAGTTGCCACTCCTCTGTTTCCTGGAGCAAAACCTCAGGTCCATGACCCTTCCCAGCTTCCCCCTCACCTTTGCCACTCACCCCCAAAACTGGGGAACACACACTTGTCGTAGACGTAAGGAGGAGGAAAGAAAGGTCAAGTCCACACCCAGTGGGACTGAACCTTGAACTTCAGCTCCCACGTGAAGATGAGAGCGAGCCTGCAACTCTCCCCGTGTCCGGTGTCCACCGCTCACACTGCCACAGCAACAGTCCAAGAGCTGCCACCACACCTTTATTGCATCTCCAGTGAAGAACAGTGAGTAACTTATTTTACAAGGCACGCTCCCCCGAGTGGACAATACCCACTTCCAGAACGCGGGGGGTGAACACGGTCTGAGGAGCGAGGGGATGGGAGAAGAATCAGTGCTTAGAGCACTGAGCAGAACTTAGAGCAACCCAGTGCCCACATTCTCCTGGCAGAGAGAAACTGGGCTTGTCCATGCTGGTGAGGGCTGGAGGGAGCTCTCCCGGTGAAGCACAGGGGGCAGGGAGGTGAGTCTGGGGACCAACGGTGAGTCTGGGAGTGAATTGGCACTGGGGACCCTGGTTAGGCAGCATCACAGAGGTTAGCAAATTTCGGGTGACTTTTAGCGCCTGCCATCCGGGCATGCAGGGAGGTGTGGGTAAGTTGGCTTCCAGTGTAGATGTGGGCGGGGTGATCTGAGAGACGGGCCTTTGCTGGTTTGCTCAGATAGGCAGCTCTGCTCTGAGCCAAGCGATTCTCACAGAATCAGCCCACAGTTGGAAAAAAGTTGGCTTCTGAGGCTGAATGAGCCAGTGTGTGGTCAGATGACCAGAGCCTGAGTCATGTGTAAGATGGCAGGGATGGTTAAGGGCCACCCTGAGTTGCCCGAGACTCCCACTCGAGAGAAGCAGCCTAACTATGGGACAAAGGAAACAACTACAGTGCTACTGAGGACTGCTGGTCCCGGCGGCCCTCATTAACCCCAGAACAGAAGAATCGTGGCTGAAGGCTGCAGGGAGGCGAGGTCTTCCTGTGATGTTCCGTACAGCTTCCTGGGAAGACTCAGGACTCAGCCCACGTCCCATGAACTCCCCGCTGGCTCTGCTGACTTGCTGTGTTCATCCCACCCTTTGGGACGTGTTAACTGACATCTTTCCTTCCTTCATAGTCACTGTAAGGGCTAACCCGAGACTGGGCCCGCGGAATGGAGAAATCCTTTGGGGAGTTCCGATTCTGAAAAGAAAACACTCGTATTGTTCAACCCACTCCACTTCCCGGCCATTTCCACAGCACTCTGCACTCCAACCTGGGCAGGAGTCTAACTTTCCTTCCCTTCCTCTAAGCCCTCCCCTGCCCTGCACTCCAGTCTCCTGTCCTAATCCCATGAGGCAGATTACAGGAAAGTAGACCCGTGATCCTTTCTAGGTGGCATCTAGGGGCCATCAGAGTGGCAACATCATCTATTCCCAAAGGACAAATGCTCCTGGGTTGCTAACACTGCTGATGAAAAAAAGAGAAAGAGCTCATTTACCTGCAGCTGGAAATGGGTGGAGTACGGGGCATAGAACGTGTCACCTGTCTCTTCAGTACCTGAAACAGACAATGCAGATTAGGTCAATGTCAGGGTTCCCTCCTTGACAGCCCCCACTTCTGCTCGCCCCAGTTATTTATAAAGCATGATGCTTTATCCCTTTAATTTTCTGTCTCCCTGGTAGATGGTCAGTTTCATGTGGAGGAGACTGTGTCCTCAAGCCCAGGCACAGAGTCAGCCCAAAACTGGTTGAACAAATGAACAACTAGCTACATATAATCACTAGGGAAATGCTTTCCAAAACCTCTCCAGAGCCCTCCTCATCCTAGGACCACTCCAAAAGCACATCTGACACCCGTCTTTTCAGACATAGATCTGGCTGGAGGTGTACCTAGAGAGAATCTCACTGGAGATTTACCCACTTCCTTACCTGCCCAAACAGGGGGGGAGAAAGTCACGATTTTCTTTGTGAAGGGATAGAACCTGTGAGTAATTGTTTTCTATGTATTTAGGGGAAATCAGAGGGAAATTTTTTTTTTTTTTCGCCACACCACACAGCATGCGGGATGTTAGTTCCCCGACCAGGGATGGAAGCCATGCCCCTTGCAGTGGAAGTACCGAGTCCTAACCACTGGACCACCAGGGAAGTCCAAAATCAGAGGGATTTAAACTCAGGAACAGATGAGTAAACACATACGCTCATCATGAATACGATTTAGGGAATTCCCTGGCGGTCCAGTGGCTAGGACTCGGCGCTTTCACTGTCATGGCCTGGGTTCGATCCCCGGTTGGGGAGCTAAGATCCCACATGCCGCAGGGCACGGCTAAATAAATACAACGTAAAGCAATCCATTTATTTCCCACCAAATTTACCTGTTCAGTTTACTCAATAAATACCTAAACACCTTCTGTCTGTAAGATATTGTGAGGAATAGAAGCATTAATCAGAATGATTCCTGCCCTGAGGGTGCCGCTGGAGAGTCCGGAATATATGACAGCTACACAAATAACTACGCAATGAGACAGACTCTGCTAAGGTCATCTCAAAGGTCTAGAGTTAGGCGGGTGGAGCAAAGACTGAGGGAGACTGGGGAATAGGGACTCTGCAAAAGGGCAAGAATAAGGAGGGACGCCTCAGGCGGAGGACAGACGCTCTTTGAGCCCAGACAAGCAGGCAGGAAATTGCAGGGACTTGGTTTGTTTGAACTGAGAGCACAGCTTCAGGGGTGGTGGGTTCAGGCTGTGAAAAGCCTCATCAAGGATTCAGGAAATGCAGTGGATGCTGGGGCGCCAGTGAGGCGTGTGGGCAGGAAGGGGCGGTGGCCAGAGAAGTATTTTAGGGAGGGGAGGCTGGCAATGGCCAATGGAATGAAGGGAAAGAAGGATTAAAGGAAGGAAGACTAGGGACTTCCCTGGTGGTCCAGTGGGTAAGACCCCAAGCTCGCAATGCAGGGGGCCCAGGTTCCATCCCTGGTTGGGGAACTAGATCCCGCGTGGCGCAACTAAAGATCCCACGTGCCGCAACTAAGATCCTGCACAGCCTAAATAAATTAATGAATTAATAATAAGGGAAGGAAGACTAGTTAGGGACCAATAACACAGAGTCCAAGCATGAGGTGACAGAGTGAGAGTGTCCATTGGGAATTCACAGGAGGGGGTGGGTGGTAAAATCTCCCCTCCGGCCCTCCCCCTCCCTTCACTCTTTCCACTGCGCAGGAGAGGGACCAGGGCTGCAGAGAGAAACACCGGCAAGCTTTGCACTGAAGGCTTCAAAAGCAAAGAAATTTACTAGCTGGAGCTACGAACCTGGCCTTGGAGGTCCCTCACTCCTGTCCCATACCCACTCCCCTCCCCCGATTAGACCCAGAGGCTGATGTAAACCCAAGAGATCTATAGTTTCTGGCTATCAGTGCAGCCTGGCTGCTCAGGACTCCAGACAAGAGCAAAACTCCCTCCTGTGGGCCACGGATGGGCGATAAAATGTATCTCTTCAGGCTACATCGAAATCCTCAGTAAATTTATGGAGATTCCCACTGGTTTATGATAAAAGAGCTTTCTCCCCACTCTGTGCTCTGTGGTCACTGCACGGCTGGGTTTTGTGCACTCAAATCTACAAAGGCTCCACATTTCTGGAAGGATTGCCTAGTTGACATGTATAAAGAACACTATCTCGCCCACTTGTCTCGGGGAATTTACTTAATCAATCTTTTTCCATTCCTTTGCTCCATCTTGTTTTGATTCAGAGAAATCTACATGGTAGAACATACTAGATAAAGACCACCAAGGCCAGCTTCTAGTTCTACTTGTCTCTAACTAGCTGGATGACGTTTTCTTTTTTATATTTTTATTTGTTTATTTTTTGGCTGCATTGGGTCTTTGTTGCTGCGTGCAGGCTTTCTCTAGTTGCAGCGAGCAGGAGCTACTCTTCATTGCGGTGTGCAGACTTATTGCGGTGGCTTCTCTTGTTGCGGAGCACGGGCTCTAGGTGCATGGGCTTCTGTAGTTGTGGCACGTGGGCTCTAGAGCGCAGGTTCAGTAGTTGTGACCCACGGGCTTAGTTGCTCCGCGGCATGTGGGATCTTCCCAGACCAGGGCTCGAACCCCTGTCCCCTGCATGGGCAGGTGGATTCTTAACCACTGCGCCACCAGGGAGGTCCCTCTAGCTGGATGATTTTAAGTAAGATCTGAGCCTTGGGGACCTTATCTGTTCTATCGGGAGAATGACCTGATAATCTTGCATGTTCCTTACAGTAATAATATCTTATGATTCTCCCCCATTTTCCCACAAGGGATTCTCTACCCAGCCCGGCTCTGTACCTTGAGTGATTCCCTCTTGAGAATAAGCTATGTTCTCCACACCATAGTTCTGTTTCATGAGCTGGGGTTTACAGAAAGCATCCTCCACAGGGTAATCCATGGGGTTTCGTTGCTTTGTGAGCAGCTGCAGCTCGGGTGCGACATAAGCCAACAGGAAAACCCAGCCATTGGCCACCAAGGCTGAACTGAGGATGGTGTCATCCCACTGGGGGCCGGGGGTAGGAACAAAGAGCAGGGTGATCCACGTCACCCAGATGGCAAGGGAGAGGAACATAGTGAGGTAGATGTGGGCCCCGTGTCTCTTCCAGCCAGTGAAGGATCCCCGAAAGGTGAAAGAGGCCGTGAAGAAGGTCAGCATCATCAGGAAGAAGACGTAGATGAGCAGCATGACAAAGTCCTCGTTGCGCCGAGGAGGAGAAAGCTCGGAGAAGATGTTGACGTTGGTCCTGTTCATGGTGAGGACCACATACTCGATGGCGATGACATCCTGCACCAGACTGAAGCCCAGGGCCAGGCCCAGCATCGCCAGCATGGAGAGGGGCTGCCTCCCTTGGACCAGCTTCGTCAGGTTGAAGGCGTGAACCAGGAGGCAAGAGAAGCAGAGGGCAAAGAGGATGCCGAAGAGGAAGAAGCGTGTGGGCCCCGTGCTGCCGTCAAGGCTGATGATGAAGGCGAAGGGGAGGCCGAAGATGCCCAGCACACCCAGGAGAAAGAGGAACTGGGTGGGGAGCACTTTGCGCCTGTTGGAGTCCTGGACCTTGCAGGTGAAAACCAGGAGGGCGATCATGAAGGCCACCGAGGTCACAGCGCCCACCGACGCCAAGGCCTCTAAGACGATACCCCAGGCTGCCTCCTTATCGCAGAGCCTGTAGTACCTGGGGTCCAGGTTCGAGCGGCAACCATTGGGGGCACCTGTGGCCATTCTCGTCCTGCAAGAAAGCAAAGTTGCAAGGCGGGGGTGAATCTCCCCACAAACTCAGGCACAGAGGACCAAAAACGATTCAGAAACTATCTTGTATATTTAGCCAGGGTTTTGCCCCTGAACTTACAACGTTAGATCAAGCTACTAGCTGTTCTCCACCTCTCATGGCAAATTCTAAAGGCTGATGAAGGGAAGAAACAATCTCATACCTTCCTCCCCGCAATTTAACTATATTAATATTTACCCTGAAGCCAGAGGGCCCAGGGCTCTGATGAGGTGTTTCAGAGTCACATCTCAAAAAATACGTCACAGATAACTTGCCAGGGTTCCTGATATGTTTGGCTAGTGTTTCCTTAGGAATTGGTGAACGTGGAAATATGTAACCGTAAAGTTAACACTTTGGGAGTTCCCTGGCGGTCCAGTGGTTAGCACTCAGTGCTCTCACTGGTGGGGTCCGGGTTAGATCCCTGGTCAGGCAACTAAGATCCCACAAGCAGGGCAGTGTGGCCAAAAAATTTTTAAAGTAAACACTTTAAACATAATTTGTCAGTCTCCAGTTTTTTGCCACCTTGGGCCCAGCCTCAGATATTATTTGTAAGCATCCCATTCTCTCATGGACAAGAGGAGTTATCTGAACTGTGGATTTCTCTGCGGAAGGCCAGCCTTCCCCTCTCAGCCACTGGGTCCTCTTCTTCAGCTCTGATGTCACATATTATTTTCCCTTCTTAATTAAGGTTTGTAAGGATGGCTCTGCTAATCCAGAAAAGCAATGGAAGGGGTCTTCCCTGTCATAGGGTTGGCCACGCGTTGTGGCTCGTTGGATCTTAATTCCCCAGCTAGGGATCGAACCCATGCCCTCGGCAATGAAAGTGTGGAGTCCTAACCACTGGACCGCCAGGGAATTCCCCAGAGTGAGCTCTTAATTAGCTACCTATAAGGAGGGATGGCCTGGATGACACAAAAACAGTGGGTGACCCAACAAAAAATATTACCAATAGCTAATGCTCATTTTTACTATGAATCAGAAACCCTTCTAATCACTTCTCATATATATATTTATTAGTTTAATTTGATAGCAATCCTATAAGGTAAAAATGATTATCCCTATTTGACAGATGAGGAAACTGAGGCAGGGAGAGATCAAGTTACTTGCCCAACATCACACAGCCAGGAAATGGCAGACGCAGGATTTGAATCCAGGTTACCTGGCTCTAGGTGAGGATCCCTGGTCTTAACTACCATAGGTGCTACCTCTCCAGGGAGTTCTAACTGGCCTTAGAATGCAATCTGAGATATTCCCTCCCCCTTCTTTCCCTCGTCAGATGCCCCATAAACCAGCTATTTGTGGTCCTAATTCTACTCTCTTAGTTCAGCCCCATGAAGGATAGGCGCTCCCAGGTGATAGATGATCCACAAAGCAGGTAATCTACTCACCCACTCAGGGATAATGAGAAATCAACTTGAGGCAGAGCAGCTTACTTCCTATACATCTGTCCTTAATCTCCCAGATCTGCTGCCTTTTTTCCTTCCACAAGTTCCATGTCAATTTTAGACCCAGCTGATTTCCCAAACCCCATGAAATCAAATTCCTTGGGATTCAGGGCACACGTCGGAAGATGAGTTGGGAAATGGGAAGAGAAAGGAGTTTGTATATTTCCTCAAAATGGATAGTTCTCAAATTCCAAAGCCAGTGTCAGATAAGACGTTGAAATTCAGGACCGCTGTGGTTTTAACAGCTTCTCAACAAAACTATAATTTTTTTCTGAATTATATTACTGTTTATAAGTTTCTATGGCACGATTCTTTTTGATTTGTTGTATACTATTTATGCGTGTAATCTTTTTTGTTTTCTAGTGTTTCTTTTTCTGATAGGATTGCTCACTCAACAGAGAAATCTTTTGAATTGACTAGAAGACACATATTGGGGGGGTGGGGAGCGGGGGCAGAGTTAGAAGAAGGGAAGGCTCATTGAGACCCCCTCCATAGAAAAGCACACGTGAGAGCTCTTGGCCTCTCCTAGTGCCAAATTGGGAGAAAATGTGCATAAAGAAATCAGCAAGAAGAAGACAGCTAGGATTGAGAAGCAAAACATACCCAGAGTCCTGCCTCTTTCCTTATAGCAGAAAAAACAGCTCAGAATTTCTGCACCACATACCCATAAATGCTTATAAACAAGATTTCTCGGGCCCTTCACAGCATTGTAGGGGTGCTGTGATCAACCCAAGACGAAAAAGAACGCCCTCCCCTCCCCTTCCATCCTGTCTCTTCAAAACCAAATCACAAAATATGACACAAATGAACTTATCCATGAGACAGAAACAGACTCACAGACATAAAGAACAGACTTGTGGTTGCCAAGAGGGAGGGGGTGGGGGAGGGATGGATTGGGAGTTTGGGTTAGCTGATGTAAACTATTATATGTAAAATGGATAAACAAGGTCCTACTGCATAACACAGGGAACTATATTCAATATCCTGTAATAAATCACAATGGAAAAGAATTTTTTAAAAAAAGATCAAGGACTTCCCTGTTGGCACAGTGGTTAAGAATCTGCCTGCCAAGGCAGGGGACACAGGTTCGATCCCTGGTCCGGGAAGATCCCACATGCCGCGGAGCAACTAATCCCATGTGCCACAACTACTGAGCCTGCGTTCTAGAGCCCAGAAGCCACAGCTACTGAAACCCGTGCGCCTAGAGCCCGTGGTCCGCAACAAGAGAAGCCCGTGCACTGCAACGAAGACCCAACGTGGTCAAAAATAAATAAATAAATTTATTAAAAAAAAAAAAAAGATCAAATCACAAGACGGAGCACAGCGAGGTGGGACACATAATGAACAATTGCTGGCTGACTCTGCCGAGCAAACAAGCATATCCTCCTCCACGTAGACAGAATTCAAACACTGCTTCCCTTAAAGATGCAAACTATGGGCTTCCCTGGTGGTCCAGTGGGTAAGACTCCACTCTCCCAATGCAGGGGTCCCGGGTTCAATCTCTGGTCGAGGAACTGGATCCTACATGCCACAACTAAGAGCCCACATGCAGCAACTAAGAGTTCCCATGCCGCCAACGAAGATCCCAAGTGCTGCAACTGAGACCCGGCTCAGCCAAAATAAATAAATAAATTTTAAAATAATAATAATAAATAAAGATGCAAAATCATCTCTTCAGTTCAATGAGATAGTTGTGTCCCAGCATTGTTTTATTCCCATAGCCATTAGGAAAAAATTATATATATGTATATGCCATATAACACATACATACGTATATGAATGACTATTATGTAGATGCAAGAATTTTATGTGTGGTGTGTTCGAATAAAATAAATAGCTTAAATAATTGATGGCTTAAATCCATCTTCCATACTTTGTAATGAAATTTGCCTCTCCAAGCTTAACTTTTTTTTTTTTTTTTTTGGCCACGTTGGGTGGCATGCAGGATCTTAGTTCCCCGAGCAGGGATCAAACTCGTGTACCCTGGAGGGGAAGCGCGAAGTCTTAACCACTGGACCTCCAGGGAAGTCCCTGCAAGCTTCACTTTGCAATATAGCCATTCATTCAACCAGCACCACTATGTGTCAATCATGTCAATCACTCTTCTAGATGCTCAATGGTAAAGGGGAAAACAGACATCAGACATGATCCTTGCTGTAGTAGAAGAAATGGACAGATGGACGTAATCTGCCACCACTGCCACGACCTTCCTGTGGCCTTCCCTGGCCAGGGGTCTGTCACCTGCAGTCCACTCCAGGGAAATGACACCCTGGTCATCCCGACTGCATGCAGAGCACAGAGCAAAGAGTGGGTTACGTTCCACCTCCCCAGGGCAGTGCAGAATGAGACACAGGAGGAAAAAGAAAGGAAAATGCACTTCAGATACAGGCAACCCCTGAAATACAAGGCCCCCCAAAGTCTGATACACTTGGCCCTGGGTGGAACCAGACAGGGAGAGGGGACACGCCCCCTTGTCTATGCTGAGGATGCAGAAGAGGAAGAGCTGGGTCTAATTCAAGGGCAGCGTGACAGGGGAAGGGACCAGGATCCAGGATTCTCTTCACTCACCACCTCCCCACCTCACTCCCTCTCAAATTAATCCTAAGGGCAGTGTCCAGCCGGAAAGGTATTTCTCTCACCTCCCTGCCCTTCCCCGGAAACTGCTCCTTCCCCACCCCTCAGGGCTGTGCTGTTTGTTGACAGGTAGTTGTTATCATAATTACATGATAATTATAAAGGAATCTGAACTTGATGACTGTCAGTCTTGAGAGGCTGATGAGGTTTTCACCTAAAGGAAGGTCCTGGTGCTGCACAGAGGTATGGTAGGGCAGAGGCTTCCTGCTCCCAACTTGGACCTCTAGGCCCTTCCCATCTGTGCAGCTGTGCAGGAAGGGTTTGTGTCTTGGGGCCTCCTGGTGCCCACAGACCGGGGTCCCACAGTGTAAGCACATAAGGTAAGGGGTCCCTGGAGAAAGAGGACCAGGCATGGCTTTCTTGACGTAAGAGAAGCCATTTTTGGCCTAAGTTGTTTTGTGACAAGTTTTGTGACAAGTGCTTGGTCACAGTGCTTGCCCATGAACAGGTTTCAGAAATTAATGATCTTTTTTTTTTTTTAAGATTTTTTTTTTGGATGTGGACCATTTTTTTAAAGTCTTTATTGAATTTGTTACCATATTGCTTCTGTTTTATGTTTTGGTTTTTTGGCCAGGAGGCATGTGGGATCTTAGCACCCCGACCAGGTATCAAACCCGCACCCACTGCATTGGAAGACGAAGTCTTAACCACTGGACCACCAGGGAAGTCCCAGCAATTAATGACCTTAAGGGAACAAAAGAATGCAGAAATAAGCAACTGTGATCACGCAAGAGAAGTACCAACAGCAAAGATAATAATAGATCAGTTGTAAAGACTCCCAGCTCTGCTCAAAGATTAGCCTGAAGTGCTCAACCACCAGATCAACTGGAGTCTAGGGGTGATGGTGTTGACCTTTTCTGACCCTCATGACTTCAGTCAACAAAAGCTTGGACTCTGTGGATGCCTGAGCCCCTTCATGAACACGCATGGAGCCTTAGCTTGAAACTTCCCCAATTTTGCCATTTGGGGAGACACTGCTTTGGGCAAGATCCCTGGTGCTCTCCTTACCTGCTACAAGTAATAATAAATCCTTCCTTCTCCAGATCTTTGGCTTGGTTGTGTCTTTTGGCTCAACACTCACTAAGAAGTGAATCCAGTTTTCCAAGTAACACCATGAGCAATTGACAGCGGGTATGTAGAGAAGAACCCCACTTTCCCCAATTTCACCTCCACCTCCCACCCCCAATCGTGCAAGGGAGATGGAGAAACAGTCACTGAATTACCTTTAAAATGCTTTTTTTTAACTAAAAATAGAAATACCATATGACCCAGCAATCCCAATACTGGGCATATACCCTGAGAAAACCATAATTCAGAAAGAGTCATGTACCACAATGTTCATTGCAGCTCTATTTACAATAGCCCGGAGATGGAAACAACCTAAGCGTCCATCAACAGATGAACGGGTGAAGAAGATGAGGCACATATATACAATGGAATATTACTCAGCCATAAAAAGAAATGAAATTGCGTTATTTGTAGTGAGGTGGATGGATTAGAGTCTGTCATAGAGAGTGAAGTAAGTCAGAAAGAGAAAAACAAATACCATATGCTAACACATATCTATGGAATCTAAAAAAAAAGAAAAAAATGGTTATGAAGAACCTAGGGGCAGGACAGGAATAAAGACGCAGACGTAGAGAATGGACTTGAGGACATGGGGAGGGGGAAGGGTAAGCTGGGATGAAGTGAGAGAGTGGCATGGACATATATACACTACCAAATGTAAAATAGATAGCTAGTGGGAAGCAGCCGCATAGCACAGGGAGATCAGCTCGGTGCTTTGTGACCACCTAGAGGGGTGGGATAGGGAGGGTGGGAGGGAGGGAGACGCAAGAGGGAGGGGATATGGGGATATATGTATATGTATAGCTGACTCACTTTGTTATAAAGCAGAAACTAACACACCATTGTAAAGCAATTATACTCCAATAAAGATGTTAAAAAAAGAATAAATTTTACCAAGATAAAGATTAAAAAAAAACATGAAAAAAAAGATGTTTAAAAAAAACACTTTTTTTAATGTTTGTTTTTATTATAGAAAATTTCAAGCATACTCAAAAACAAAGAGAATAGTATAATGAAGGCCCATCATTTGGTTTCAAAACTTACCACCATTTGGCCAATTTTCCTTCATCTACATCCCCATCCCCCTCACTAGATCATTCTTAATCTAGTGAGAAATCCCAGACATCATTCTATGCATATATGCTTCAGTATGTATCTCTAAAAGATAAAACCCTTTTAAACTTAACCCCACTTTAAAAATTAACGATGGGGCTTCCCTGGTGGCGCAGTGGTTGAGAGTCCGCCTGCTGATGCGGGGGACGCGGGTTCGTGCCCCGGTCCGGGAAGATCCCACATGCCGCGGAGCGGCTGGGCCCGTGAGCCATGGCCGCTGAGCCTGCGCGTCCGGAGCCTGTGCTCCGCAACGGGAGAGGCCACAACAGTGAGAGGCCCGTGCACCGCAAAATAAATAAAAAAATAAATAAAAATAAATTAAAAATTAACGATGACCCTTTAATATCAAATATCCAGTTAGGGCTCATAGTTCTCAGTTCTCTCAAACGGTTTTTTTAAAACTTCTGAGAAAGTAATTTTTTATCTGAGTGACTAATTTTTTTGGAATTATCCTTCCTACTTCACCTCTCCTCCACCCTCTTGCACCTAATTCACCCTCCTCCACCCCTTCCCCAGCATGACAGCAATTTCGCAACGGGTCTGAACTGCCCTAAGCACTTTGAATTTTGTCAGAGAGAAATCAAACTCACCAAACGCGCTCACAAGCAGGTCTGCACTAAGGAGGCGCTGGGTCACATAGGGAATGGCCCAGATGAGCCACCAGGAAGGTGGCTGGGGACGAAGGACAGGGTTCTGAGAAGCTGAGGTCTTCTAGCAAGCAGGGTTTGAGGAAGAAAAGGGAAGCATCAGCATTTAGGATTAGAAACCGCCAGGAGCTAAAGCAACAGCCTCAGAGAAGAACCTAAGGGCTGGAGCAGAAGGAGAAAATGAAATGGAACTGGTGGTCATATGGACATCGTATGACCAGAGTAATAACCAGATTCTGGTCCAGTTATGTCTGCTCATAACCAGAGTCAAGCGCAGACAGACCTATGGGAATTCCCTGGTGGTCCAATGCTTAGGACTCTGCGCCCTCACTGCCGTGGCCCGGATTCAATCCCTGGTCGAGGAACTAAGATCCCACGAGTTGCAAGGCACAGCAAAGACAAAAAAGGGCAGAGAGACCTAGGGTCCAGCCAAGAAAGGACTTGCTCCTACAAAGACCAAACGGGGGGCAGCCCTGGCCGCGGCTGGGCTCCTGTCTAAGTGACCCCAGGTGTCTTCTCTAGCATGGATTCTGAGCAAGCAGAGCCAGTAAGCAGAGGGATTTACTGGAATCCAGTCATTCACTCCTACTCACTTCCCTGATGGACTAAACCCTGCACTCTGGAGGGAGATGGTGAGGCTTCAGCGTGTGCAGCCTCTGGCCTGAGACACGACAAAGGACTTTGAGTCATGAGGGTGAGACCCTCTTCAACTATTACAGCAGCTGAGCCAACTACCGCCCGTCCAATAATCCACCAACACCCACAACCAAGACCTGACATCCCTCAGCATTGCCTTAAGCCCTTTTCAGGTGAGCCAAGGCATGACAGAAAGGTTAAAAAAGCAAAAACGAAGGAGGGAGGAAAGGGAGAGGGAAAGGAGAAAGAAGAACCAGAAACCGGGGCTGAGGGGGAGGGGAGGACAGGGAAGGAGGGAGCCGCTGCACTCAATTCCCAGCCCTGTGACTCCGCCCCTTTAGGAAAGAGGGGTTTCAGCGGCCTCTGTGTGCGGACACCGTCTCCTGGAACCTCCGTCCTCTCCAAAGCAGGGCTGGGTGCTGAACGAGGGGGTCTGAGCCCATGTCCAGTTCCTCTGTTCATCCCTCCAGGGAACTCCTTGTAGACAATTTCCAAATCACTTTCTCCCTCCCCCTCATCCTCCTTCCTGCCCCATTTCCTGTCATTAAAAGAATATGTGCTGCAAACTCCTAACCAAACCCCAGACCAGGGCTGGAGGTGAGATTGAAGGGTCTGAGTAGGGGCTGGGCTCAAGACGCAAGGTGAACGCTCACCTGCCAGACAGAGCCACAGGGGTGCTAGAGCAGGACTGGCCCTAGACTGGCCTTGACACACAGCACTGACTGGGATGCAGGGACAAATTCCAGCATGTGAAGGGTCTCTCAGCTTCTCCTTTGCAACCTCTGAGACTCCTCTTTCCCCAGAGAGGTGGGGAGGTGTCTGGAGTTACTTACGTCCAGACCTAGTAGGTTTTCGAGCTGACTGTATGCGGCCCACCCCAGATTATCTGAGCAGGAATTACCCGCGAGCCTGAATCTTGCCCAGAGCTGATCTTATGTTCCTCCTTATGAGATCTGTCTCCTTCTGTCATCTAAAAAAAAGAAGACGATACATGTATAACTGATTCACTTTGCTGCACACCTGAAACTAACACAACACTGTAAATCAACTATATCCAATAAAAAAATATTTTTAATAAAAAGAAGAGGACGATACTGACCTCTTAGGACAACTGCCTGGGGAATGATACCAAATAACTCAAGTGTTTGTTAAAGCTGGGCCTTCACACCATCCCAAGCCAGGCAAATTGGCAATTTTCTAGCATTTTAATTTTCTCTCTATTCTTGGAATTGCCACATTCAATCAGTAGTAATAACAATAGTCACAATACAAGTATGATTAAAACTAATGACAACTACTGTCACATACTGAGTCCTCTTATGAGCCAGGCTCGATGCTGAGTGTTTATGTTTTTCTATGTGTGTTCACTCATTTCCATGCTTTTACATCTATTTTCTTATTTAATATTCCTACAACCCATTTTATAGGTGATAAGACTGACTCTTGGAGAGATGAAGTTACACATCCAGTGTGAATTAGTTAGGAAGGATATCCCTTTATGAGTAGTCTTAATTAGAATTTAATCTTTTGTTTCATCTCTAAATCACTATTATGCTCTCTGAAGCTTTTCTCCCTGACTCCAGCTTCACTCTATTTTTTTTTTTTTTGAAATTGAAGTATAGTTGATTTACAATGCTGTGTTAGGTCCTGGTGTACAGCAAAGTGATTCAGTTATACAAATGTATATATTCTTTTTCATATTCTTTTCCATTATGGTTTATTACAGTATATTGAATATAGTTCCCTGTGCTATACAATAGGACCTTGTTGTTTATCCATTCTCTGTATAATAGTTTGCATCTGCTAACCCCAAACTCCCAATCCATCCCTCCCTTACACCCCTCCCCCTGGCAACCACAAGTCTGTTCAAGCCTCTCTATTTAAACCACATCCAAGAAGTCTCCAAAATAAGCAATCCTGCGTTTGGTCAATCTCCCCGCATTTGCTGTGGGAAGTATACAAATCATGCAGACCCGCAGACAGAAGGTGTGGCCGCTGCCCCTAGGAGCGCCAACAGAGTCACACTGACATACAAATAAGGCTTGCAGCGTGTGCGGGAATGCTGAGGGCACACGGAAAACAGTGACCCACTCTACCTAAAGTGTTAAAAAATAAAAAATAAAAAAAGGCTTTAGAGAGGAGACCAGGGGGAGATGAGGCCTGAAAGATGGGCAGGGGAATGGTGGGAGATTTTAAGAAGGTAGAACCAAATGGAGCTTAGAAATACAGGTTCGTGAGGAGAGATATCCAGTTTAACTTTGTTAAATCTAAGATGAATTGGGAGGACTTCCCTGGCAGTTCAGTGGTTAAGACTCCACGCTTCCACCACAGGGGGCACGGGTTCGATCCCTGGTCGGGGAACTAAGATCTTTTTTTTAATTGAAGTGTAGTTGATTTACAATGTTGGGTTAGTTTCACGTGTACAGCTAGGTGATTCAGTTATAAATATATTCATTCTTTTTTAGATTCTTTTCTCATATAGGTTATCACAGAGTATTGAGTAGAATTCCCTGTGCTATGCAGTAGGTCCTTGTTGGTTTTCTATCTCATATATAGTGAGGGGTGTGTGTGTGTTCATGCCAGATTATGCCCTCTTTTTACAGTGGAGGAAACAGAGGAACAGAGACATTAAATAACTTGCCCAAGATCACCTGGCTCTTAGAAGCCAGGCTCCTGGGAGTTCCCTGGTGACTCAGTGGTTAGGACTCAGCACTTTCACCGCCACGGCCCGGGTTCAATCCCTGGTCAGGGAACTGAGATCCCACAAGCCGAGTGGCACGGCCAAAAAAAATTTTAAATAAAAAATAAATAAAAGCCAGGCTCCACGACACCAGATTGTGCTGACCCTGCGTGCTTGAACATGTGAGTCTGAGGCTCAGGAGAGGTTTGGGCTATGAGCACAGATGGGGGGTCACGGGCTCATAGCAGGTGTCGGAAGGCTTTGGAGGAGACCAGATCACACAGGGAGCCTGCACGGCAGCAAGAGAGCCAAAGACAGAACCCTGGGACACCGTCTCATGGAAGCAGGAGTCAGCAAAGGTTGTTCAAAAGAAATTGCCAGGGTTAGTACAAGAAGTAAGTCCGGCTGGTTTCCTAGAAGTCAAGGAGCAGTTTCCCAAAGAGTGGTTGATGGAGTTAAATGCTACAAGGGCAGCAAAGAAGAGAAGGCGTGGGAAGGAATCTTTGGGTTTAGCAATTTAAAAGCATAGCGAAAGAAAAATAAATAAATAATTAAAGCATATTAATTAAATGCATAATTAAAAGCATATTAATTAAAAGCATATCATATTAATCATATTAATTAAAAGCATATCAGCGCCTTTTTGTCTGTTATAACAGATTCAGCCTCAATGTGAGCTTCAAGGCTTTTCTCCAACTGGTCCTCCCACCCACTTTTTCCTGGTTTCCTAACTCCCCTCCCCACATCTGTGCAAGGTAAGCAAAACTTCCAAGAGTATTTTCTATCTGGAAGGGAACTGGGGCTCATCTAAGACCCTCTCTTACAAAGTCGCTCTTTGCCTCATCACATGCGTTATTCTCCTTGCCAGAAAGACCCTTCTCCTAGTCACAATTCATGTACCATGTTTCGTAGAAACTTGACCCAAAACTTACCTCTACCGTGAGGGTTTTTTAATTATTAGTCCCATCTCATTCTAAATTTGTAGATCTCTTCATAGTTTTTACAATTAAGTATTTCTCGGTGCTCAAGTTTTTCCATATATGTGTCATATATTATACATTAATATCAGTGCTAACTCGCCTATCAGATAACAATCTTCTTAAGGAAATAGAGCAAGTCTTCTATTTGTTGGTATCTCCCTATGTGCTCTGCACAGTGGTTGTTGAGCAAATGTTTTGGACTAAAACTGAGCGTGAATATAACTCAAAGCAAGTTATTCATTAGCAAGTATGAGTAATGGGGAGGAAGAATTTGGGGAGCTGAATATGTGCTAATGCTAACCCTTATATTTTTATCTGGCTGAGCTCTAAGATGAGGCTGGAGTCCCACAGAAATTTCTCTGCCCTAGGTGAAGGATTAGTTGTAAATGGAAAGTGTCTACAGGGAAATGTCCAGGATCCCCTCTTCTGGGTAAGCCATCCATGTTCTGATGACATAAAAGTGATGCATCATGGCAACAGCTTATGAATAACATCTGAATAACATCACTGAGTTGAATTTCTATGTAGTAACTGGGAGAAAATAAATCATCATTCCACCACAGGCAGATATAAACAAGTATAACAACAGTGTTCATCCCAGTTTATTCACTTTTGGAGGTATTACCATCTTCCTCTGTTCTAAACAATGCATGTGAACTTTAGATAAATTACTGAAATATAAAATAAAATACTTGAAATCCCCTTTTTTAACTTAAGATTTTGAGTGAAACTACTAAATCTCTTAGGCCCAGAATTTTAAGATATGAAATTTCCAGGAAATAGGTGGATAAAGTGAAGGCCTCTACTGGTATACCACCTCAAAGCTCTCAAAGTCACCTTCTTTCAAGTATTTTATTTCAACATATGAAGGTAACATATTTATGTTCCCAAGCTAAACTTCTCTCTCCTTACAAGCCTTTATTTCTAAACCCTGAGAATGGTACTACCATACACTTAGTGTATCTAAAACTACAAGATAGACTATCTAATGTGGGGGAAGATAGAGAGAGCAGACCACATGGCCAAAAATTAGATGACAATAGCAAGCAACTATTATTACAATAAATGTAAATGGTAATTTTTTATTTTGAAAAGACTAAATTAAACCATATTATACCTATAAAAACCTCACCTAAAACAACGAGATTCAGAAAAGTTGAAAGCAAAAGAAAGGAAAAAATGAAAATAAGTGCAAAAAAAGGAACAATAACAGATATGTTTATTTAGCAAGTATTATGTATGAGGTACAAAGTTAAATAATAGCTTGCTCAAGGTAAGAAAATTAAGTAAGAGTTGAGTTATTAATATCACACAAAGTTTAGTCAAGACAAAAAGCTATTATATCGACCTAAAAGCTTTTTTAATAGTAATTAAGAATACTCCACATTGAAGATACAACCATCATAAACTTTTATGCACTGAATAATACAGCACCAAAATACCTAAAACAAAAGCTACCAGAAATACAAGGAGAAATCAAAAGAAATACTACAGTTACAGAAACTTTAATACTTCTTTATCAGTCTTCAGCAGATGAAATAGAAAAAGCAAATAGTAATATGGTAAATTTTTATAAATGTTCTATGGATCCTTTAATATGCCCTATCTTCATATTTTATTAATCTCTACTATTAATCATGTAATTCAGATCCTCTATATCTGTGATCAGCAAACATTTTTTGTAAAGGACCAGATAATAAGGAACTTAGAAAATGGCTTTGCAGACCATTTGTTTGCAGCTGAGAGCAGTCAGACAATGAGCATAACTGAGTTCCAATAAAACTTTATTTACAAAAACAGACTGTGGGAAGTGTTTAGGCAGGAATGTAGTTTACCAGCCCTCTCTCTATGATTTCTTTTATAGAAGTGGTCATGGAATGTTTATAAAAACAGCATATTCTAGACCACACCAAAAAAAAAAAAAAAGCCTGAAATAAGAAATGTACAGGAATAATGCACAGAAATGTATATAATCTGACCACAGGCAATAAAAATAGGAATATAAGTAGAAGCAAAAACACCAAACTACTCAGAAAATTTGAGACTCCTCAAGCAAAACTATTATTCGATTCATTGTTTTTAAAGGCCCTATCATACCAACACATCATTTCCTACCCATTTCCTCAGCTCAGTCTGTGGATTTTTAAATAGCAGTGGACCTGAAGACAAACCCCCAGAATGAGAATAAAATCACAGTCAAAACTCTTCTTCACGCCCTCTTACCTTCAATTCCCACTAAGGAGTGGAATACAAAGAAGCAGACTCCAATGAGGACGCCCAAAGAGACACATACAGATAGAGAAGGGCTAGAATCTCAGCCCTGGGAAGGAGCTGGGGGCCTTTCCAAGACCCCTTAGGAGGAACTCAAGGCCCAGCCCAGGCCTCCTCACAGCTACATGGCCTGCAGAGCTGGGATGAGAAATCAGGCTTCCTGACTCAAGGCTCAGAGCGCTTCCCTGGAATGTTAGCTCGTTCTGAGTTCCGCTCATTCCCATCTGTCTTTGGAGCACCCACCTACCTCTCCACACCCCAGAGCAGCCTCTTTCCTGGGTGACACCTCTGCTGGCCCTCCTTCCCCGCCCCCCTCCATTTCTTCCCTCTCCTAGGAGAAGCCAGCACACAGACCGGAGGGTGGAGTTCTGACCCCCCTATCCTTACCCCTCCCCAGGCCCCTCCTATCTGAAGTGGCTCAAGTATTCCCCTTCAGGAATGAGCCCACAGGCCTGGCTGATTCAACCAAACCCTTCAACAGGTGTGGCGTTTACAAAACCCTCAGAGGCAAAAATCAATCTGGAAAGAAGTCAAGAATGGAAAGTCCTTCAAATTCCTTGAACCGGAGCTGCTTCCCCTTCCTTCCCCCATAGATGTTTAAGGGACCATCTTGGACAGTTTGGGCCCATTCCCAAGTCCCATCTGGTTGGTGCCTGAAAGTGGGCTATTACTGGACATTCAACCCAGGGGATCCAGAGCAGTTCAAGGGACAGCAGAGGAGGGAATGCTGCAGAGCTGAGGGCCACACTCACGTCAAGAGAAGGGACGGCTTCTAGAATCTACTTCCCAAAATTCAGAAGGGCACACTTGTCGTGGAAGGACAAAATAAATGGACACTTTACAGTACCTGGGGAAAGTAGCAGTGGTCACCATCTCCCTCTTCCTGCGCACCCACGCAATTCCCTGCCATTCCTCTAAGATCTTCCTCCTACTTTTCTCTTCCCCTAGACTGATCCCAGAACTGCTCACCTGCCGGGCCAGGATTCCACCTACTCAGTTTGTTCAATGTGTCTGAGCAGAAACTATTGATCCTGATTATCTTTTTGCTCTCTGCCTCTTAGCCTGGGAATGGGATGGGGGTGTGGGATCTGAATTGAATTAAACTACAGGAATTCCTTTCCTGGGATTGTTTTTTGCTCCGAGCCAGCTGCAGTCCATTATCAGGGTTTCTTTCCTCTTGTATCCCCCCTCCCAGCGCCGCTCTCCCACCCCCACCGGGCGTTCCCCCCCCCCCCCGGAGGATTTCAATCCCGAGGCGGGGCGCGTTCTGTGCTCAGTGCGCCTCACTTACCCTGGTACCTTGGCTTTGGCGAGTGAACTTGGCGCTGCTTCCCGCGCACAGAGGCAGCACAGGAGCCCCTCGGTGCTAGCGGAGACCACGGGCAGCAATCCCGCCCTCCCGGCGCGGAGCAGTTATAAAGGCGGCTGTCGCCGGCGGGAGGAGGGAGAGAAGGGGTGAGCAGAGGCACAAGGGGCGGGGGAGGGTCAGGGTGGGGTGGGGTAGAGGACACGCCTATTCCAGTTCCACGGTACCGCTTGCTGTTATGAAAATAAAGTCCCCGTGCCAGGGAATGAGCCAAAAGCCGCCTGACGTCAGCAGCACAGCCACCCTTGAAGTAGGTGGTGGTGGTGATGGGAGGGGCCACCCAAGGCACCCAGCCCGCCCCACCCGGCGCACCAGCAGCTCAGGACGTCCCAGGGCGGGGGGTGGGGGGGGGTAAAGAAAGGAGTCAAAGGGGACTGCTCAGTATCCGTCCTTCCTGCTGTCACCTCCAGGAGGGAGTCACACCTGCCCTTGCTCCGGGCACTCCTGTGCGCCCAGGGCAAGGGCTAGACAGCTTGCAGTGCCTGGGGCCCCTGGGAAGCTAGGCCCGGGACAGGAGGAGCTGCCCACCCTCTCGGATCTCCTCAGCCAAGGCAGGTGAAGCCAAGGAAAGCCTCCTTCCTGGGCCCAGAGTCAGCTCTGCAGTTCCGCCGGTCAGAGCTGTCCCCAGACGGGCACCGTGAAGGCTGCCCCAGTGCAGAGAGATGGGGAGATGTTTCCCTCTCTACTTTCCTACCTCTCTTAAAGCCTTGATGATGCAGGTGGAGGAGAATGTGGGTGCCAGATAAAATTATGAAATCAAGGAATTTGCCTTTGGTGTCTGGTTCCCCCTCCCTCCGCTGCCCACTCCTTGGCCATGATCAAGCCAGTGCCACTGAAACCTGTCTTTATTGACTTGTCAGACAATCCCTGAGTGGCTGCCTCCCGGGTGCTGGCCTCAGGCAAGGCCCTACCCCACTGCCTGGCAGGAGGGCGCTGCGTGCTTTTAAGGTGCTGTTTAGTTAGCACACTGGTCAGCTACCTGGGATACTATGCATATAAAGAACGGGGAGGCCTAGGGCTCCCCGGGTTTCTCCTCACGTCTCCTCACACCCCAAGTTTCCAGTCTTTTTAAAGGTGACTTTTTGGAGACAGTGCCTCCACCTTTGTTAGGTTTTTATTTCTCTCTCTCAAGAAACCTCAGCCAATGTCTTGAGTCCTGGAACATTTCCCTTGAGGCCTGCAGCTCAAGTCCACAGGCTCCTCTCCCAGGCTCCTAGGCGTGCGTGTGCCTGTGTGTGTGCCTGTGTGTGTGTGTGTGTGTGATTGTCAGGGACTGGAAATGACGGTGCTTTTTAGTGTGTGCCATCTGCTAAATCAGGTCTCCTCTCTTGACCAGTTTTCTCATCTGTTGAATGAGGAAGTTGAACTAATTCAGCCTTGTCCCATAGATATGTCATTCAAGCCACGAAGGTCAGCCACATGTGTAATTTAAACTTTCTAGCAGCCACATTAAAAGAAATAAAAAGAAACAGGAGGAATTAATTTTCATGATGTATTTTACATAACCCAAGAGACCCCAGACATTATCATTTCAACATGTAATCAATATTTTTAAAAATATTAATGAGCTACTTTACATTCTTTTTTTTTCAAACTACATCCTCAAATGCCCAGTATGTGTTTTATGCTTCCAGCCCTGACCAGATTGGACCAGCCACAGTTCAAGTGCTCAAAAGCCCTGGACCAGCCGTTTCTAAGGGCTCTTCGGGCACTGGCATTTTAGGGGTCTGGATCACCAAGGCTAGGGTGAGGTTCATGACATCAAGAAAAAAATATCAGGGCTTCCCTGGTGGCGTAGTGGTTGAGAGTCTGCCTGCCGATGCAGGGGACGCGGGTTCGTGCCCCGGTCCGGGAAGATCCCACATGCCGCGGAGCGGCTGGGCCCGTGAGCCATGGCCGCTGAGCCTGCGCGTCCGGAGCCTGTGCTCCGCAACAGGAGAGGCCACAGCGGTGAGAGGCCCACGTACCGCAAAAAAAAAAAAAAAAAAAAGATGTCAAATTGGAGGAGGGAGTGAAAGCAGAGGGCTCATCACTTTGGGGATCTGCCCCACATCCCCCTACCTCTGACGTCCACAGGAAACTCGGGGAAACCTAGTGAGAAAGGGGTGCATGTATTTTGTTTCTCCTGTTGCTGCCCCTTCCCTAGTGCCGGCTGGCGGGCAGGCTGGCGGGTCCAGGGCTGCGTGCAGGACAGCTTTATGGGGTTGCGTTTTGAAGCCCTGCCCTTGGTCGCCTGTGCCCATGAGTGTCTGCCCTTCTGTTGACTTCAGATTCCCCACCTTGTCCTCTTAGCACTCTCCCTTCTACCCTCCTTTTAACCTTTCCTCCTCCCATCCCTTTATCAGTAGCCAGCCCAGCGCCAAGCCAGGACTGGGGTGAGGCACTCAGGGCACAACATTTAAGGTGACACTAACACAGCCCTGAGAGTGGGCGCCCTCTTAAAATCTGAGCCCTGGGTGCCTTGCGCTGCCCCAGAATCCTTGTGGGTCCAGCTGTCTGAGAGGTGGGGTAGGGCTGGGAGGTAGACTGAGGAGGGCGGGGTAGCTGAGTAATTGTGAGACGCCCCCAAGGAAGACAGGGAGGGACCCAGTAGCTGAAATAATTCATTTGCTGATGGTCCAGAGAGCAAGGTTGAGGCCCTTGGAAATCAGTGAGAGAAAGACCATAAGGGGAGTCTGGAGACCCAGGTACAATCCAACTCAAGTTCTCCTCCTCTGAGTGTTACCTGGCTGCGAGTGACAGGTGGCATTGTTGAGGGACACAGAAGGGAAGCTCAAGTGACTGGAAATGAGAAGAGAGAGGCTCACAATAAGGGCGCTTGTTCCAGAGGCTGGAGAGCAACTTCATTCAGCTGCAAGGCCGGCAGAGGTCACTTTCCATGAGGAGGGGCCTGGGTCTGCCTCCCTCTGGGAGCCCCAGAACCAGTCCTTGCTGACGCTTCCCTCTCCCACCCAACCGTTGCCGCCAGGACCCCATCCTTGATTGCAGGACTGAACTGGGAATGCGGTGGCTCTCCCAGTGCCCTGGTGCTCTGACCCCTTCACCAAGGCCACCTCAGCATCTGGGGCTGTAGAACCTCAGGGCAGGGGCTGCCCCTTTCTCTCCCCACACTTCCTCACCAGCAAAATGGAAGGTGCCACCTGCCTGCCCCCCGCCCCCCGCCCTCCATGAAACCCCATTTAAGAAGCACAGTGGACTTCCCTGGTGGCGCAGTGGATAAGACTCTGAGCTCCCAATGCAGGGGGCCCAGGTTCGATCCCTGGTCAGGGAACTAGATTCCACATGCATGCCACAACTGAGAGTTCTCATGCCACAACTAAGGAGCCCATGTGCTACAACTAAGGAGCCGGCAAGCCACAACTAAGACCCAGTGCAACCACATAAATAAATAAATATTTTTTAAAAAATAAATAAGCCTGCTCCCTTGGGAAACCTGTAAGCAAGTGGACCCTTGTGGAAGCGCCAGGTGAGGTTGAAGTGGCCTTTTAAAACAAAAAAAAAGGAAGCATCTGAGGAATTCCCTGGCGGTCCAGCGGCTAGGACTCCGATTTTCCACTGCAGAGGGCACGGGCGGATCCCTGGTCAGGGAATCCCACATGCCATGCCGCGAGGCACAGCCAAAAAAAAAAAAGAAGCATCTGAGTTGGAGGAGAAAAACACAGGGTAATTTTATGTCCTCAGGTCATTACACTCATGGAATGGAGGGGATCACTGAACCTCAGCTCCGGCCAGCTTCCTGCTAATCGTGGCTTCTCCACCCAATTACTAAACTGAACCGGAAGCAGCTGAGAGCCAACTACACACCAAGCATTGCAGAGAATGTAACACATGTATGAGAAAGATGCTACTCTGTCTCTACGCCTGAAAGGAATCTCAATGTTTTTTACAGCCATTTAGCAGCTGCGGATGAACTTCTATATAACATGCTAGGGACTCATAAGAAAACTGCCTTGAAGGAGCTCAGTCTGGAGGAGAGATGGATGTAACGAAACAAATGTATGCATTGTGTTACATGTTATGCTGAAGGAAGGAACACACGGGGCCACAGCTGGGCATGAAAGGCCGCAGCGTTCAGGGTAGCCCTCCCCCGGGGGGTGAGGCTTCCAGGAAGAGTAAGTTTTTCAGCTGGAACAGCAGGAGGGCGAGTGACAGCCTGGAGGGCCTTCCAGGCTGAGAGGACAGACTTTGCAAAGGCATAGAAGTTGTGACAGCCCTGCCCATCAGTACAGCGTGGACACCGAGTGTGGACAGCGGGAGATGAAACCGGACAAGTAGACAGTGGCCAGCTGGAGTGTGGAGTCCCAGACTCATCCTGGAAGCAGAAGGGCACTGCAGCAGGAAGCAGGTGGCCCACCTGACCTTTGAGAATGTGTGAGATGGGCAGCCCCTCCGGCGACCGGTGTCTTTTTTTATTTCTTGGTCGCTCTGCATGGCATGCGGCATGTGGGAGCTTAGTTCCCCGACTCTGCAATGGATGCGTGGATTCTTATCCAACGGACCGCCAGGGAAGTCCCAGCAACCGGTGTCCTTATAAGAAGAGGACACGGAGAGATGCACAGGCACAGGTGAGGCAGAGACACAGAGGAGGAGGCCACAGGAAGGCAGAGGTAGATATTGGAGTTATGCTGCCACCAGCCAAGGAGCACCAAGGATGGACGACAGCCACCAGAAGCTTCTCCCTCAGAGCTCCAGAAGGAGCCAGCCCTGCCCACATCTGGGCTCCAGAGTTCCAGCTTCCAGAACCCTGAGAGAGTAAACTTCTGTTGTTCTGGTCTGACATACTTCATTACACAACCCTGGGAAAGTAAAACACTCTGAAGTGGAGATGATTTTGCATCAACCAGCAGGTCCTGGGAGCTGCTGAGAAGAGCCCTCCTAGCGCAGCAGGAGTCCCAGGCCTTCATCTTGACGTGGCCTTGGTTCCATCCTCCCACCTCCAGGAGGTGGAAGCAAAAAAGTGGAACACACAGAGGGTAAACACGTGTAGCACGGGAGACACAACACTTGAGGCCCTGGCGTGCAGCCTGTGGGGAACCTGAGCTTGCAGTCAGCACGCTGGCCGAACACCAGCCCTGCCTGTCCCTGCCTGTCCTCTGCCTCGTGTGGTCGGGCCATTAAAAATGCTGGGGTTACAGCTCACACTTGCCCACCTGTTCTGGGACTGACTTTAAGACTACTCATACTCAGGGTCTTGATTCCAAGGAGGGTTATGAGCTGAAGCTGCCACGCGCACCAGAGAGGTGCCACCAGTGACCCCAAGGCTGGAGTAGAGAATCCCATTCAGTGCCCAGACGGGTTTGGTGACTGAGAAACCCAATGCAGCTGGTAGTCTCCTCTTTCAGCTCCCTCGCACCTGCCCGGTGGATCTGCCCTGACCTCTCTCTCTCTCTCTCTCTCTCTCTCTCCCCCCCTCCCTCCCTCCCTTTCCCTCTCTCTCTCTCACTCACTCGCGCTCTCGCTCTCGCTCTCTCTGGTTGTACTCAGCCCAGGGCAGGGAGGCAGTGTCCAGGGGGGTTCACATTGCAATGAATTTGAATGGCGACCCTTGGGGTCAGGAAGATCTGCTCTGAATCCTACAAACAGCTCCAAGGTCTATTTCCTTATCTGAAAGAAGGAAGTTCATTACATTGAATTCACAGCGTTCACAAGCATCATTTAGAGTTACGCAAGGCGCGTAGGAGACATTCAGTAATATGCATCCACTCACTCATGGATTTCCGGCAGTGAAGGCAGGAAGGTAGCTTCCTGAGCCTGTACATGAAAGACAAGTAAAACGGTGAAGCTGGCAAAATTGTCCTTCAGTATCTTGCCCTTGTCAATCCTCTCCCTCATGTCCAGTTACACGAACGCCCTTATATTTTCCATCGGCTGCTCAATCAAAAAAACTCATTCGAACCACAGTATCCAAGGACTGAAAGGATTGCCTTTTGCCCCTCCTGGGAGTATTTTCTATTAAAAGAAAGGCTTACCAATTCCATTCAGCAGTAAAGAGAAACGAACCACTGGTACATACCACAACACGGATGAATCTCAAGAAAAACATACCAAGGAAGAGGAGGAAAGAGTACAGACTCTATGCTTCCAGTTCTATAGAATTCTAGAACAGGCAGAATTTATCTGTGATGACAGAAAGCAGATCACTGACTGTCCAGGGCCAGGGGTGAGGGCTGAGGATTTCCTGCCCACTTTTTTGGGGCGATGGGAATGTTCTAGATCTTCATTGTAATGGTTGTTACACAGCAGTATGCATTTGTCAAAACTCAACAAACCATACCTTAAACATGGATGCATATATGTACATTATACAGCTATGAAAATGATTTTAAAAGAAAAAGAGGAGTCTGTTAAAGAGGTTGATCTTTTTTTTTTTTTTTTTAATATTACTTTCTTTATTTATTTGGTTGTACCAGGTCTTAGCTGCAGCAGGCGGGCTCCTTAGTTGAGGGGTTGATCTTAACACTAAAAAGAATGAATCCCTCAGAATAGAATTTTAAGGAAAGTGAAGGATGACAGAGCCAGGCCAAAGAGGGCATTTCAGGAGAACGTTTTGGTGAGACAAGATTATTTGGTGTCCCTTCCAGGCAAAAGGAGCTATTTTGGGAATGTGGTTAAGACACGGAATATTTAGGATGCAGTGATCACCCAGACTCCTACCTGTTCGTTCTTCACTCCCTGGCTTGAGGCTAGGATATTGAATCATTCAAAAAATACGTATTGAATATCTCTACGTGCCAGGAACCCTTCCAGAAGGTGGGGATTCCATCCTGAACAAGTCAAAATCTCTGTGCTCATGGAGCTGACATTTTAGCAGAGGGAAGAAAACAATAAGCAAGTGCATATGTTATGTTCAGCAGAGTTGGGAGGTAGGGTTGGAGGAAATAGATGCTGTTATACACAGGGGGCCAGGACAGCCCTCTGGGAGAAGGCAACATTTAGGCAGAGACCTGAACGCAGTCAGGGAGTGAGCCTTGCGGATCTCTAGGAAAGCATCCCAGGCAGAGGGAACAGCTGGGCAGGGCCCTGAGCTTGGCACGTTCATGGAACAGTAAGGAGGCTGAGAAAGGTGCAAGGGAGAGAGTGGGGCAGGAAGAAGGTGCAGATCAAGTCCAGCCTCGGAATCACTGTGAGGTCTCTGGCTTTCACTCTGAATGAGACGGGAAGCCGGTGGAAGTGAGGAGGGATATTTTATGAGGGTCACCCTCTCTGTGCTGAGCATGTGCATGGTGGGGGGTGCTGGGGGCAGGGCTGGACAGTGTGAGGCCACTGCTAGGCAAGGAGGCTGCTTGGAGCAGGCGTAGCAGTGGTAGTAGTAAGAAGTGGCCAGATCCTGGATACATTCTGAGGATAAAGCCAACAGGGCTTGCTAGTGAATTGAATGTGGGATGTGAAAGAAAGAAAAGGAATCAAGAATGATTCCAGGGCTTTCCTGGTGGCGCAGTGGTTGAGAGTCCGCCTGCCGATGCGAGGGACGTGGGTTCGTGTCCCGGTCCAGGAAGATTCCACATGCCACGGAGCGGCTGGGCCCGTGAGCCATGGCCGCTGGGCCTGCGCGTCTGGAGTCTGTGCTGTGCAGCGGGAGAGGCCACAGCAGTGAGGGGCCCGTGTATCGCAAAAAAAAAAAAAAAAAAAAAGAATGATTCCAAGGTTTGAGGCTTTGGATATAATTGAAAAGAAATTCCTTTTGTTCTATATGTTATCAAGAAACAACTAGGACGCTTATTACTAAATTCTTCTTTGAAGGACCATCTTTTCAAAATAAGAAATGGAACAATGCAGACAACCGAATGTTTTGTGGGTTTTTTTCCTCATTTCTCTTCTATTTCTTTTAACATCTTTATTGGAGTGTAATTGCTTTACAGTGTTGTGTTCGTTTCTGCTGTAAAACAAAGTGAATCAGCTATATGCATACGTATATCCCCATACCCCCTCCCTCTTGCGTCTCCCTCCCACCCTCCTTATCCCATCCCTCTAGGTGGTCACAAAGCACCGAGCTGATCTCCCTGTGCTATGCAGCTGTTTCCCACTAGCTATCTATTTTACATTTGGTAGTGTATATATGTCCATGCCACTCTCTCACTTCATCCCAGCTCACCCTTCCCCCTCCCTGTGTCCGCAAGTCCATTCTCTACATCTGCGTCTTTATTCCTGTCCTGCCCCTAGGTTCATCAGAACCATTTTTTTTTTTTAGATTCCATATATATGTGTTAGCATACGGTATTTGTTTTTCTCTTTCTGACTTATTTCACTCTCTATGACAGAGTCTATGTCCATCCATCTCACTACAAAAAACTCAATTTTGTTTCTTTTTATGGCTGAGTAATATTCCATTGTATATGTGCCACATCTTCTTTAGCTATTCATCTGTCAATGGACACTTAGGTTGCTTCCATGTCCTGGCTATTGTAAATAGAGCTGTAATGAACACTGTGGTACATGACTCTTCTTTTTTTTTTTTTTTTTGTGGTACGTGGGCCTCTCACTGTTGCGGCCTCTCCCGTTGCGGAGCACAGGCTCCGGACGCGTAGGCCCAGCAGCCATGGCTCACGGGCCTAGCTGCTCCACGGCATGTGGGATCTTCCCGGACCAGAGCATGAACCCGTGTCCCCTGCATTGTCAGGCGGACCCTCAACCACTGTGCCACCAGGGAAGCCAGACTCTTCTTGAATTATGGTTTTCCCAGGGTATATGCCCAGTAGTGGGATTGCTGGGTCATATGGTAGTTCTATTTTTAGTTATTTAAAGAACCTCCATACTGTTCTCCGTAGTGGCTGTATCAATTCACATTCCCACCAACAGTGTAAGAGGGTAACCTTTTCTCCACACCCTCTCCAGCATTTATTGTTTGTAGAGTTTTTGATGGATGGTCATTCTGACAGGTGTGAGGTGATACCTCATTGTAGTTTTGATTTGCATTTCTCTAATGATTAATGATGTTGAGCATCTTTTCATGTGTTTGTTGGCAATCTGTATATCTTCTTTGGAGAAATGTCTATTTAGGTCTTCTGCCCATTTTTGGATTGGGTTGTTTGTTTTTTTTTGATATTGAGCTGCAGGAGCTGCTTGTGTATTTTGGAGATTAATCCGTTGTCAGTTGCTTCATTTGCAAATATTTTCTCCCATTCTGAGGAGTGTCTTTTCATCTTGTTTATGGTCTCCTTTGCTGTGCAAAAATTTTGAAGTTTCATTAGGTCCCATTTGTTTATTTTTGGTTTTATTTCCATTTCTCTAGGAGGTGGAGGAAAAAGGATCTTGCTGTGATTTATGTCATAGAGTGTTCTGCCTATGTTTTCCTCTAAGAGTTTGTTAGTGTCTGGACTTACATTTAGGTTTTTAATCCATTTTGAGCTTATCTTTGTGTATGGTGTTAGGAAGTGTTCTAATTTCATTCTTTTACATGTAGCTGTCCAGTTTTCCCAGCACCACTTATTGAAGAGGCTGTCGTTTCTGCATTATATTCTGGCCTCCTTTATCAAAGATAAGGTGACCATATGTGTGTGGGTTTATCTCTGGGCTTTCTATCCTGTTCCATTGATCTATATTTCTAGTTTTGTGCCAGTACCATACTGTCTTGATTACTGTAGCTTTGTAGTATAGTCTGAAGTCCAGGAGCCTGATTCCTCCAACTCCATTACTCTTTCTCAAAATTGCTTTGGCTATTCGGGGTCTTTTGTCTTTCCATACAAATTGTGAAATTTTTTATTCCAGTTCTGTGAAAAATGCCATTAGTAGTTTAATAGGGATTGCATTGAATTTATAGATTGCTTTGGGTAGTATAGTCATTTTCACAAGGTTGATTCTTCCAGTCCAAGAATATAGTATATCTCTCCCTCTGTTTGTTAAGTCATCTTTAATTTCTTTCATCAGTGTCTTATGGTTTTCTGCATAAAGGTCTTTTGTCTCCTTAGGCAGGTTTATTCCTAGGTATTTTATTCCTTTTGTTGCAATGGTGGATGGGAGTGTTTCCTTAATTTCTCTTTCAGATTTTTCATCATTAGTGTATAGGAATGCAAGAGATTTCTGTGCATTAATTTTGTATCCTGCTACTCTACCAAATTCATTGATTATTTCTAGTAGTTTTCTGGTAGCATCTTTAGGATTCTCTATGTATAGTATCATGTCATCTGCAAACAGTGACAGCTTTACTTTTCTCTTCCAATTTGGATTCCTTTTATTTCTTTATCTTCTCTAATTGCTGTGGCTAAAACTTCCAAAACTATGTTGAATAATAGTGGTGAGAGTGGACAACCTTGTCTTATTCCTGATCTTAGAGGAAATGGTTTCAGTTTTTCACCATTGAGAACGATGTTTGCTGTGGGTTTGTCATATATGGCCTTTATTATGTTGAGGTAAGTTCCCTCTATGCCTACTTTCTGGAGGGTTTTTATCATAAATGAATGTTGAATTTTGTCAAAAGTTTTTTCTGCATCTATTGAGATGACCATATGGTTTTTCTCCTTCAGTTTGTTAATATGGTGTATCACATTGATTGATTTGTGTTTACTGAAGAATCCTTGCATTCCTGGGATAAACCCCACTTCATCATAGTGTATGATCCTTGGATTCTGTTTGCTAGTATTTTGTTGAGGATTTTTGCATCTATGTTCATCAGTGATATTGGCCTGCAGTTTTCTTTTTTTGTGACATCTTTTTCTGGTTGTGGTATCAGGGTGATGGTGGCCTCTTAGAATGAGTTTGGGAGTGTTCCTCCCTCTGCTATATTTTGGAAGAGTTTGAGAAGGATAGGTGTTAGCTATCTAAATATTTGATAGAATTTGCCTGTGAAGCCATCTGGTCCTGGGCTTTTGTTTGTTGGAAGATTTTTAATCACAGTCTCAATTTCAGTGGTTATGATTGGTCTGTTTATATTTTCTATTTCTTCCTGGTTCAGTTTGGAAGGTGGTGCTTTTCTAAGAATTTGTCCATTTCTTTGAGGTTGTCCATTTTATTGGCATAGAGTTGCTTGTAGTAATCTCTCATAGTCCTTGATATTTCTGCAGTGTCAGTTGTTCTCCTTTTTCACTTCTAATTCTGTTGATTTGAATCTTCTTCCTTTTTTTCTTGATGAGTCTGGCTAATGGTTTATCAATTTTGTTTATCTTCTCAAAGAACCAGCTTTTAGTTTTATTGATCTTTGGTATTGTTTCCTTCATTTATTTCTGATCTGATCTTTATGATTTCTTTCCTTCTGCTAACTTTGGAGTTTTTCTTGTTCTTCTTTCTCTAATTGCTTTAGGTGTAAGGTTAGGTTGTTTATTTGAGATTTTTTTTGTTTCTTGAGGTGAGATTGTATTGCTATAAACTTCCCTCTTAGAACTGCTTTTGCTGCATCCCATAGGTTTTGGGTCGTCATGTTTTCATTGTCATTTGTTTCTAGGTATTTTTTGATTTCCTCTTTGACTTCTTCAGTGATCTCTTGGTTTTTTAGTAGCGTATTGTTTAGCCTCCATGTGTTTGTATTTTTTACAGTTTTTTTCCTGTAATTGATATCTAGTCTCATAGCGTTGTGGTCAGAAAAGATACTTGTTGCGATTTCAATTTTCTTACATTTACCAAGGCTTGATTTGTGACCCAGATATGGTCTATCCTGGTGAATGTTCCTGAGCACTTGAGAAGAAAGTGTATTCTGTTGTTTTTCGATGGAATGTCCTATAAATATCAATTAAGTCCATCTTGTTTAGTGTGTCATTTAAAGCTTGTGTTTCCTTATTTATTTTCAATTTGGATGATCTGTCCATTGGTGAAAGTGGGGTGTTAAAGTCCCCTACTATTATTGTGTTACTGTCAATTTCCCCTTTTATGGCTGTTAGCATTTGCCTTATGTATTGAGGTGGGGGATCTGTAGTTGTGGCATGCGGACTTCTTAGCTGAGGTATGCGAACTCTTAGGTTGTGGCATGTAGGATCTAGTTCCCCAACCAGGGATCAAACCTGGGCTCCCTGCATTGGGAGCGTGGAGTTTTACCCACTGGACCACCAGGGAAGTCCCAAGATTTAGAAATTAACATAAACTTTGTCAGTCCCTAGAGTGGTTTAGAATAAGTCATTCATCATTTAGCCAAAGGGGGAAAATATCAGAGGAGCATAAATGATAACTTTTCCCATCTTGTTTTTATCCTCTTTGGTACCATCTTCCAAATGTTTACCGTCTTAGGGTTTTTTTTCACAGTTGTTCACAGTGTTGATTCATTTAGATTCTCATGGAACCACAAATTTCTTCCTCTGCCTTCAATCCATAACATTTATCTCCCAGCAAATTAAATAAGATGAGAAGAATGAAATCATTTCTACTGACATCGATTGAGACACTCCAGAGTTTCTACCTGGACAGACACAGATGGCCTTCACTTCTAAAACTGTTTTCAAATAAACTAACTCCCCAAATGCCCAGATTTACCTTTGTCCCTAAAGGCTTGGCTAAGACCCATAGAAGAAAGGTGACTTGTCCAAAATTTACTTGACGAGACAATGGAACACTGGAAAAATATCCCTAGCAAGATAAGAAGGTCAGTAAATGAAGTTAATTCTCCCTTGAGTGCAGAGGAAATATTTGGCTTTCCAATACAGACTGGCCTGAAGTTTTTAAATATACATATGTTCTTTACTGCAGCCTCCATCATGATTTCCTGAGTTATCAGGAGAAGAATGAAGTACATGAGGGGAGAAAGAGATAAGAACCAGCTATTGATCGAAGGCCTATTTTGTGCCAGCTCTTTTTTCAGTGCAAAAGGACTAAGCAGAACTATCCATGTATCCTCTGTATAAACTTGTACAAAACACCTACTGTGTGCCAGGTATGTATAGTGTTTCAGAAGAAATGGAATCAGTGAGTAAGAGGGCTTCACCCAGATCAATAAATCACCTCTACATCAAAATGTCCTTATGGGTTGGAAAATTAGCAGATTATCACCTTGTGTTGCCTGTCCTTTGGTTGCTAAGTGTATTCAGTGTGTTGGAGGGGGACTGCAAGGAATATGGCCCAAAGGGCTAATGTCCCACGGGGCTGGAATGAGAGGGGTCCCCAGTCTGCTTTCCAGCCCCCAGGCCACATCCTCGTCTGGTTCTGACCTCATCCCAGAGATGGGCAATGGCTAATTTCCAGGACAACACAAACCCAAACCGGAGTGAAACTCCTGTGGAAAGATTCTGGGCTGGCACTTGGGCAACACCCCAGGGCCCCCACCAGCAGAGACACACTGCCGTGGCACCTCTAAACCACCCTGGCCCACGGCAGGTACAGAGCAAACTAAGGGTGCTGTTGGGCCTGCCACCTACGTGCCAGTCACTTCCTTATTTCTCTGGTGCTGTACCAAACCATGACTGCTTGAAACGTCTCTTCAAGAAAATGATGGGTGTGACCCTGGGAGGGAACCGTGTAAACAGGTACCTACAAAGGTGAGTATTGAGGAAAGAAGACGATTTTAACGGAAAGTGGGAGAAGACCAAGCTGCCTTCAACTAGGTAAAGGCATTTCTGGGTATGACTACTCAGTTTCCCAGAACCAAGGCTTGTCTTGGATCCCCTGAGAAGGAACTTCTGAATTGAGACCTAAGGAAATTTTATTTTCCCATTGTAAAGAAATTTGGCTCTCCTCCAACAGAATAATAACCATACTGTGTGTATGTGATATACATATATATATGCAGGCTTTGCAATGTTGAACTGTTAGTTAATAATATTTGGGGGTGAGGGGAACACTTAGCATAATGTGTCTGGCCCATGATATAGCATCAGTAATTAGCAGCTCTAGGTGGGAATAAGCTTGACCAATAATAGGACTGAATTTCAGAGAATGAGAGACATATCTTAAGTCCCAAATCTAGTGAACTGGGGAGTCAGAACTAGAACCTAGGTCACCAGACTCCTGTTCCAGGCGTCCAGCGGTTGTATCACCCTAATTCCCCTCTCATGACTTATTTAAGGATAACAACTTACATAGCAAACCCTTTTGCATCTTGCATTTTTTTAAATCTTGCATTTCTACTCCCATCCACCAAAAAAAATGGAAGAAATTCCTTGGTATTCTCAAGGACCACCAACATTCCCTATTTTCAGTAGCACAGGGGTTCATGGTCCATGGACCATAGACACACAGACACACACCAGTGATCCAAAGATGGATTTCAAGTTGAGAACCCCTCTCCACTGTCAGAAATACATGTGCATTTTCCTTGAGAAAGTGCCATAGGGAATTCCCTGGTGGTCCAGTGGTTAGGACTTCGTGCTTTCACTGCCTAGGGCGCGGGTTTGATCCCTGGTCCGGGAACTAAGATTAAGACTCCACGCTTCCACTGCAGGTGGCACGGGGTCGATTCCTGGTCAGGGAACTAAGATCCCGGGCATGCTGATCAGCACAGCCAAGAATTAAAAAACAAAAAGAGTACGGTAGTGATATACCAACAAGACTACCCAGGATCTTTTCACTAAAATACATAACATCATGGAATATAAATAACATCACGGGATATACATAACATCACGGAATATACACAAGAAGGAATGGTTTCTTTTTTTTTTTTTTTTTTTTTTTTGAGGTACGCGGGCCTCTCACTGTTGTGGCCTCTCCCATTGCGGAGCACAGGCTCCGGACGCGCAAGCTCAGTGGCAATGGCTCACGGGCCCAGCCACTTCGCGGCATGTGGGATCTTCCCGGACCAGGGCACGAACCCGTGTCCCCTGCATCGGCAGGTGGACTCTCAACCACTGTACCACCAGGGAAGCCCGGAATGGTTTCTTTTTAACCAGTGTAATGGACTTGATGTTTGTGTCCCCCCCAGATCCCTATGTTGAAGCCCTAACACTCAATGATGGTATTTGGAGGTGGAGCCTTTGAGGAGTAATTAGGGTTAGGGTCATGAGAGTGGGGCCTTCATGGTGGGAATAGTGCCCTTATAAAAAGAGACACCAGAGGAACTTCCCTGGCGGTCCAGGGGCTAGGACTCCGCACTTCCACTACAGGGGGCATGGGGGGTTCCATCCCTGGTCAAGGAACTAAGATACTAAGATCCCACATGCCACACGGTGCAACCAAAAAAAAAACAACTGAGGTCATGTGAGCACACAACGAGATGGTAGTCACCTGCGGGCCAAGAGAAGCAGCCTCGGGATGAAATGACCTTGCCGGCACCTGGATCTTGGACTTGCAGCCTCCAGAAGAATGAGAAAATAAATCTCTGTTGTTTAAGTCTCCCTGGGCATGGTATTTTGTTAAGGCCGCCCGAGCAGACTCAGACAACCAGTTTACTTTCTTTTTCATGATCAGGACACCTGCTATCCAGAATTTTCAGTTGCCGCAGCACTTGTGTTTTCTGTCTCATGTTCTATCTTTCCAGAAGCTCTCCAACGCGGGTGTTATCATCCTCAATTTACAGATGAGGAAATCGAGGCTCAGAGAGGCAAGCGACCTGCGCATGGTTCAACCTTCAGAATGTGATGTCACATCCACGCAGCTGGGCCCTCCTCACTCCAGAGTCAGGCCGTCTTTGGGGCCTCCCTCTGCCCTTGGCCTCCTGGTCCCCCTGCGGCTGACTCTGCAGGGACCTCAGGGCTGTGTCTCTGCTGTGTTTTCCCTGGAGCTCTGGCTGTCTCCCTGCTGGTCTCGCCCTTCTGAGCTCATTTGCAGCTGGTGTTGCCCTGCGGCCTTCAACAGCCTGCTTTTCCACAGTTTAGGTTTGGCAGGAACTGCGGCTCCTCCCTTCGTTTCTCTTTCCCAAGTGAAAAGAGCTGACAAACTGACTTCGCTGGGGCCAGGCTGACATCTCTGAGCAAACACCTCCATTCACCACTTGTTTTCCGTGACTCGGATTTGGTGCTACTGCTGTATTTCTACACATTCTGAGATACATCCCTGGGCATTAGTCAGGGACTTTACCTCATTTCCTGGTTGCAGCTCACCTGGAATCTTAAGGGCTTCCCAAACAAGCTAGGAAGGGGAGGCTCCCTGTCCTGGGTCTCCTGTCCCCGCCCCCCTACCCCCCACTGATTCCACATCCCTCCCCATAGCTCTTCCGTGTGCCAGAGCACCTGCCCCGTCTAATCTGCTCTTCTGTTTTGTTTTCTGTTTTCAGCTTACATCTGTTGGGAACCTTCTTATGCCAGACACAGCGTTATCTCAATCCTTTACATCCATTATCTCAATCCTTTCCCCCTCCCAGGAAGAAGCTGATAAACACATTTACGACAGGGAATATAGGACAGATAAGGTTTAATGGGTTAGCCCTGGGACACTTTAGCGGAAAAACAGAACTTCCACCAAAGCTGTCTGTCCGCTGTAAATACAAAAGTATTTACAGTTAAGGAAGGCAGTGCACGGTTTGATTTAGTTTGATAGGAGGTACCTTCCTTTAAGAGCTTGAATCATGTTATCAGGTGCTCAGTCACTTGTAGCCTCTTTTGCAAGGCTGTTTCCTTGGCATGTATCATTACTCAGTAGATTCAACACAATGGTACTTACTAAGCACCTGCTGTGTGAGGGGATTATATTACTCTGGTAACACAAAGGAGGCTGCTGAACTCTTTTTCTTTTACTTAATTTTATTTTTGGCTGCGTGGGGTCTTCATTGCTGTGCTCAGGCTTTCTCTAGTTGCAGCGAGCGGGGGCTCCTCTTCTTTGCTGTGTGCGGGCTTCTCATGGCGGTGGCTTCTCTTGTTGCAGAGCATGGGCTCCAGGCGCGCGGGCTTCAGTAGTTGTGGCTCGAGGGCTCTAGCGCACAGGCTCAGTAGTTGTGGCACACGGGCTTCATTGCTCCATGGCATGTGGAATCTTCCCAGACTAGGGATCGAACCCGTGTCCCCTGCGTTGGCAGGCAGATTCTTAACCACTGTGCCCCCTTGCCAAACTCTTGAAACTACAGAAAGTTCATGACTGTCTCTTTACACCCCTCAGGGAAGAAGTTTCATATCTTTCTGAGATTTTCAAGGACCTTCAAGTCACTTGTGGTTCAGAATGACTGCTTTACAGATTTCAATTATAAGCCCCCAGGTGTTAAGATACTCTGTAAAAAGAATGAACGTGGAAGCAGAACTAATACGTAAACACATAGAAAAACGAAGTCCCCTCTCTCTGTTACCATCTGTCATGGAGGCGTGCTGTGACCTTCGGGAACAGAAGGACCCTCTCCTCACTTGCACTCTCTCCTCTGCTCATGGAGCATCAATCTGGACTAAAACAAAACAAGACACTTGACTGAGTCGGAAAGGCCCATGAACTGACCAATCTCTTCTTTAACCTCATCCGTTTGGTACTGTTACTCCTTATAAATCTACTGTTTAGTGTGTTTTCTTGGCTAGATTTGCCCTGAGTGAAGGGAGTCATCGAGAAAAGCAATTTTTTAAGTTCATGCACGCAAACACATACACAGACACCCGTGTACATATTTATATTGTAATTTAAGTCAACAGACACCCTGCTTAGCCAACCGGTTCATTCATTCATTCATTAAATAATCAACATTTATCGTCCTACCTGGAACCAGGCTCTGGAGTTAAGGACAGAAGTAAAATAGGTTGCATACTTAAGGCTCTCACAGTCTAATGAGAGACAGACATCTAAGCACTTGATTACAAGACAGTGAGTTAAATGCAAAGAAGTAAATAATTGGAAATTCGAAAGAAAGAAAGCAGTTTCTCCTGGAAGGATAAAGAAAGCAGGAAAGGTTTCACAGGAAAAGTGACTTATGAGCTGAAGAATAAGTGAAGACCAGACTAATAAAAAAGACACAGTGCGTGCTGCCCCTTCAGGGGGCCACCTCATTCCTGTAAAGCACTCACCCAACACACACTAATCCAACACCCATGCGCGCTATGCACTAACCATACAGCCTTCAACTCTGCAACGGCAACAACACACAGTCAAAGCACCCACGGCCTCTCCCCCTTTCCCCTTTCCCCGTGGAGTGAGGAAAACTATTTGCATTGCAAACATCTAGGCTGGGGTGGCAGACACTTTACAGCAGGGGTTGGTGAGCCCAGGCGCTCTATAAGTCCGATTCAAACCTACTCCCATTTCTGGCTAAGTGAAAGCCAGACTTTGACATAAGCTGTGTCAGGAAGGCCCATCTACCCCCCAAATCTCCTGCCAGAAAGAACCTTGTCATCTGCCTAAAGGTGGACCGTGACCATTAGTAAGAGTCTTACTTTGATTTTTGGGGTTTTTTTTTAATTTTTGAATTTTATTTTACTTATTTTTTATACAATCGCCCAATTCATCACCCCACCACCCCCATCCCCCCACTGCTTTCCCCCCCTGGTGTCCATACGTTTGTTCTCAAGAGTCTTACTTTGAAATGCCAGGGCGCCATGAAACACCAGTCTTTTTTTTTTCATTTTTAAATTTCTTTTTATTTTTTTATGTCTTTATTGGACTATAATTGCTTTACAATGCTGTGTTAGCTTCTGCTCTACAACAAAGTGAATCAGCTATATGTGTACATATGTCCCCATATCTCCTCCCTCTTGAGCCTCCCTCCCACCCTCCCTATCCCACCCCCCTATGTCATCACAAAGCATCGAGCTGATCTCTCTGTGCTATGCAACAGCTTCCCACTAGCTATCTATTTTACATTTAGCTGTGTATACATGCCAATGCTACTCTCTCACTTCGTCCCAGCTTCCCCTTCCCCCTCTGTGTCCCCAAGTCCGTTCTCTGCGTCTGATGGAACATCAGTGTATTAATCTGGTCATTAGATGATTATTTTTCATACCTTGTGTGTAAATTATAATTCAATTCTCCTCTCCTTTTTTTAAAATTAAAAAAAATTTTTTTTGGCCTCATGGCATGGCAACGTGGGATCTTAGTTCCCCAACCAGGGATGGAACCCATGCCCCCTGCATTGGAAGGGCAGAGTCTTAACCACTGGACCGCCAGGGAAGTCCTCTCCTCTCCTCATAGTTGCTAGATATCATCCCCCTTTGGAGCCCACTCTGCCTGCACCTGTGAAGAGGCAGCAGAATCTGGGCACTGATGCCTCTCCATGGCCCTGAACCCAGGCCCTGCTGTCTGCTGGAACAGGAGTTTGAAAGTCCGGGTCGGTCCAGTCTCCTCACCCCTCACTCCCAGGCAGACTGGCAGTCCCCCACCTTGCCTGGAGCCTTCCTTTGCCCCGTGCACTGTCCCCCATCCCCCCTGAGAGCACTTCCTTAGGGATCCTGCCCTCAGGTAGCTGTACCAAGGAGCTGAAGAGGGAAGACGGAAAGGCCTGGACAATACATTCCCGCTGTTGACGGTGTTTCCTGGGGAGGCCCTCTGAGAGGGAACACAGGGGACTGAGACACCGTCTGTGGAGAGGCATGGGCAGGGGCTTCCCTGGCGGTCCAGTGGTTAGGGCTCCGCACTTTCACTACTGAGGGCGCAGGTTCAACCCCCGGTGGGGGAACTAATATCCCGCCAGCTGTGCTGTGCGCCAAAAAAAAAAAAAAAAAAGTGATGGGCAAAGTATCCCAGGGACCCATGTTGTTTTGTTTTTTTAAACTTTTCTTTTTGTTTGCCCTGTATATTTTAATTCACCTTTTTGAGTTCTGTTATTTCATTTATTTATTTGATATTAATTAAAATTTTTTTTTTTGTCACTCCACGCAGCTTGCGGGGTGGGCCGTGGCAGTGAAAGCTCCGAATCCTAACCACTAGGCCACCGGGGAAGTCCACCAACGTTGTTACTGGTCCTCATTCACGTTCCTATCTCAGGCCTTTAAACAGCCCACAACCGTGGCTGCCGTCCACTGCATGCCGGGAGGAGGCCCATGCACACGTTTTCTCATTTAATCCTCACCACAACCCCAGGAGGCAGGCGTTATGTGTCTCCCCACTTTACAGGGACAAAATGGAGGCTTCCTAAGGTTCAGTGACCACAAACCCGGCCAGGAGGAGAACCAGGACCCACCCCAAGTCGCCCTGACCAGAGACAGGGCTTTTCAACCCCACCGTTGAGGTGAGTGGTCACTCTCTCCAAGCATTTCTGTGGATTGAAACTAGACCCCTAATCCCAGAAGGGAGGCCCAGCCCAGCAGGTCTGAAGGCTCCTGCTGTCCCCAAGGGAGCTTCCTGTGCACCTCAGTCCCAGCCTCCTGCCATGGGGCCTTCAGAGGAAACCAGGAAGGAAGAGGTTTCTGACGGTGCCACCTGGAGGGGAGTAGAGGCTCCCGTGAGGTCCTACTCTGAAGGGGCCGGACAGAGTAAGCTTCCGCATAGGCCCTTGCTCAGCATTTACTGAACAATCTTTTACTGGACATCAACTAGGTCTCACGTTCTGTGCTAGGCCCTGGGGTCACCGAGATTTAAATGAAAACAAAAGCATAGGCCCTGCCCTCAGAAAAGGTCATAGTCTCACCTGTATAGGGGACAGGTAGGTACACAGGTGCTACGAGGCAGGAATTGATGACACAGGAAGCAGCTGGGAGCCAGACCAGCTGGGTTTTAGTTCTGGGTGTGTTCGGCACACGAGTGCTGTGGGCCTTTTTGAACACCTGTGCGTTTCTGTTTCCTCAGCGTTAAAACGTGGCTACTAGGACCTACCTCTTAGGGTTGTCGGAAAGATTGAAAACAAAAGTAAGGGAACTGTTAACTGGGGACCGTTCCCACTTGCCTCCTGAACAAAGGCCAGCCTTCACAAGCTTGGGCAGGTGACTTAACCCTTTCCTCCTCAGCTTCCCAATCTGTAAGTTAGAGCTAACACATCCTCCAAACTTCTAGATCTGTCCCTCAACAGAGGTTGCCTGAAAACTCTGAGACATGTTGTGGCCACAATGGAGGGAAAACCATCAACCCTCAGAGGGCTTCCAGTAAAGCTGGGAGATGCTCGGAGTAGCGTCCTGTTGGAGGAAGAACATACACAGCGTGTGAGTAAGGGCGGAGTTATACGGCGCCTACTCTTCCTCTGGGGTTCTTTAAATGTTGGGGGCGGGGACATAGGTGTGGGGCAGTGACCCACAGGGGCTAAGAGAGCGAAGAGAGGTTCCCACAGACGTGGGACCTGAGCTGTGCCTTGAAGGATGTGTAGGCCCCATGTGGAATCAGGAGCAAGTATGGGGTGTTCTTGTGGCTCCTGTCAGAGGCTATTTGTTTATTTTATTTATTTATTTTTTAAATAGACACCTAGCCATTTTATTTTATTTTATTTTGCCACACCACGCAGCATGCGGGATCTTGGTTTCCCAGCCAGAGACTGAGCACGTGCCCCCTGCGGTGGAAGCGTGGAGTCTAACCACTGGACCACCAGGGACGTCCCTGTCAGAAGTTATTTAAAACATAATCTTAGACCTTCAGGGTCCCCTAGTTCAGTGGATGAGACACCATGAGGCTCATTCTTTGCCCAAGGTCCCCTTTGCTGCCACTGGGGTCCCCTGTTCCCAGCTGTTCTCAGACCTTCTAAGAACTGTGGGCTCCACAACCAACTTGTGTCTACAAAGAATATTTGAGAATCACAGCTTGAAAGGCCAAAGATACCCCAGCAGAGTAGCCAATCCGACCTTCCTAGTGTTTTACACACCAAGTAAACCAGAAAAAGCAAATAAACACTGCCAGGCTGACCCAAAGGAGAACAGATGAGGCAGTTATGAAAGATGGAGTGTGACCCTTCCAATACAGCTGGGAAAACGCCTCTCCTTCAAAGAGTCACTCACCTTGCTCAGTCTCCCTTGAGGGCAGTGGCGCCTGAAGCAAGCTGTTTATTATTAGCAATTGCAGGTGTAAACAATGGAGATGGGACCCATACCTCCCAGCTACACCATCTCTGCCCATCTACTTGTCGCTACTTATCTGTCTCATCAAATTATACGCATTAGACTGGTGCCTAAATAAACAAGGGGAAAATGTTAATTTCCTGGCAGGAAATTCCTGTGTAATTAGTCAGCAGCTCCAGTTCCTGCTGTGTCACTAACCAGCACTGTGACCTTTAGCAGGGCCACCTCTCTCCAGCCCTGTTATCATCACCTTAGGCCAGGCCGCTTTGTCCCTCTCCTGGACCACACAGCTTCCTACTGATCTCTGTCTCTAGTTTTTCTCCTCCCCCTAGTCTTTCCCACTCTGGAGATCTTTAGGATAGAGATCTTCCTAAATCCCAAATCTCATCAAGTCCCCCCTCCTTAAAATCTCTTCATTTACTCTTGGATAAAATTCACACACCTCTGCACCACTTACAAAGCCGTGCTCCGGCCTCTGCTTATCATTCCAGACTCCTATCTCCCCCTTCCCCTTTTGGAGTCCTATGTTCCAGCTGTGTTTAACCTCCCACGTTCCCCTGTATGGTACTAACAATAACCAATGTATTGAGTGTTTTCTATGTACCAGATATTGTTCTAAACAACTCTTTGTGCATGAACTAACTTAATCTTTATAACACTACTGGATAATGCTGTGATCCATCTCCATTTCACAGATGAGGAAACTGGGATGCAGAAAGGTTAAATAATTATCCAAAGTCACCCGGCAAGTAAGTGGTAGAACGTGAGTGCACCGTGCTTACCGTCCCCTCGTCCCCTCTTCTTATCTCCAAGTCTTTGTACACGGGGTCCCTTCCACCTGGAAGACTTCTCTTCCTACCCTTTCTCTTCCCCAGCCTTTCGCCACTTGGCTAACTCCTACCCTTCGTCTGAGATTCCCCATGTATGTATCTCCTCCTCTGAGCTTTCCCTCCCCAGACTGCCCTCTCCCCAAAGATGGCTCCCCACGAATGATGTCTCCTGACACTCATGCCCTGACGTAGTTCCCTCACGTATTTAATCTCAGCTGGCCCTGTGACTCACAACAGAATATGGTAGACGTGATGCTAACTTCTGGGCCTAGGTCGTAAGAAGCCTGGCAGCTTCTACCCAAATCTTCTGGATCACTCACTGTGAGATAAATCAGACACTATGTAAGAAGTACCTCATGCTGTGGGGAAGCCAAGGTAGCCACATGGAGATAGAGAGGTACCCAGCCAATCCTCAGCTGTTCCAGCCATCCAAGGCCATGCACCAGGTGGGTGATAAAGCAAGTGTCTTGGACGTCCAGCTTGGTTGAGCCTTCAGATGACACCATCCTCAGCCAGCCACTGACTACAGCTGTATAAAAGACCCCGAGAGGGAGCCACATAGCAAGTCCAGTCAACCCACTGAACTGTGATTTGTTATTTTAAGCCACTCATCTTTAGGGTGGTTTTGTTAAGCAGTAATAGATAACCAGAATGATGGGGATACAGTGGTGAACAATAGATTGCGTCTACCCTCAAGGAAGTCTTAGTCTAATGCCAAAATCAAGCAAACAGGCAAGTACAAGATGCAAGGACAACACAGTGCGATGAGCTTGAGTGGCAGGTAAGAGCAAGGGGATGACTGTCCAGTCCTTAGCGCCACCAAGCTGAAAACCAACAAAAGAAAGCAGAATGGTGTGGGTGATAAAAGCATGGGCTTTTGAGTCAAAAGGAGGTCTTTGAATCCTGGCCCTGTACTTGCTTTTGGAGTGACTATATTACATATATATCACATGTGATTAAATATAGTTAAAGTTAATTACAGAAAAAGAATATGGTCCAACAATAATCCAGGCTTGTCAAAGTTCACATCAAACTAACACAGCGGAAAATTCCCTCTAGACATATGACCTTATCTCCAGGCTGTACATTTTATGACTAAATCATTCATTCTATTCCATTTACTGGAAAACCCATATCTTTGGGAAGAGCATGAAGAGGGGGATTATTCCTTAGACTTTGGTGCATATTAAACGGGAGACTGGACTGGTCACTGTTTCAGGGAGAGAACTGAATCTTGCTTATCCTCGTTTCTCCATGCTGATAACGGCATCTGGTACATGGTAGCTGCTTACTAAGGGTAAGTTGAATGAATGAATGAGTGAATGAATGAATGAATGAATGAATAAAGGAGAAGGAGAACTCACAATATGAAGTGCAAGATCTAGGCTGAGAATTTTACCTAGAATATCTCACCTACTTCTCATAACCACCCTATGATATAGGTTATGTAGCTACTTCTGATTGAAACCACTCTCCAGCATTCAACACCTTGCTTTATATTACTTGTACCAGGGACTCAGGGATGATCTTTTTCATCTATTTTTTTTGGCTGCGCCACGTGGCATGTGGGATCTTAGTTCCCCAACCAGGGATCAAACCCTCAACCCCTACATTGGAAGCACAGAGTCAACCACTGGACCGCCAGGGAAGTCCCCAGGGATGACCTTTTTCAGAAAGGAAAAGTGTGGCTTGACTTAACTAGCTAGAGAGCACTTTCACTGCCACAGAGAGTTTATCTTCAAATCATTACATAAATATGTAAATAACCTTTGAAAGGTAAGATAAGTGGGTGAAGGCAATCTAGCTGAGATAACTGTCCAGTAACTGGAGCAGAATGAGGGCCAGGCATGTAGATACCCTCAGAATCATAACTGAATATTTGCAATTCATGGATGAAAGGAATCCCAGTCTGGTAGATCAAACAAGTTATCAGGAGACAAAGAACCTCTTTAGTAAAACAGAAGGCTCTGCATTTTAGCTTCCGGTCAAAGAGGGGATGTACCTATATCAGTCTGGGTCCAATCAGGAGGCAAAAACTACACAGTAATTTAACAGGGAAAGTTTAACATAAAGAATTATGAGGCTGGGCTTCCCTGGTGGCGCAGTGGTTGAGAGTCCGCCTGCCGATATAGGGGACGCAGGTTCGTGCCCCGGTCCGGGAAGATCCCACGTGCCGCGGAGCGGCTGGGCCCGTAAGCCATGGCCGCTGAGCCTGCGCGTCCGGAGCCTGCGCTCCGCAACGGGAGAGGACACAACAGTGAGAGGCCCGCGTACCGCAAAAAAACAAAACAAAACAAAACAAAGAATTATGAGGCTAAGATAGGAGCGTAACTATAAGATGTAAAGAGAACTCTAAAGGGTACTTTAGGGAATTCCCTGGCAGACCAGCGGTTAGGACTCAGGGCTCTTACTGCCAAGGGCCCGGGTTCGATTCCTGGTCGGGGAAATAAGATCCCGCATGCCACATGGCATGGCCAAAAAAAAAAAAAAAAAAAAGGAAACGTAGTTTTTATTTATCCAGCTAAAAATTAGAGGATTTATTACCAAGAAAGAATGGATGGAACAAATATTGGAGTACAATTAGCTGTCTCTGTCACGAGGATTATCAAAAACAGGATTTGATTAGATACTACATGCAAAAGATTTGGCATACAATAAGCACTCAGTAAATATTAGCTATATTTTGACACAGAGTTTTCTCAGTGTATGTATTCTTGGGAGCTACTTGTCCTCTGCCTTGAATGCTTCCTCTCACCTCTGCAACTCTTTTCTATCATTAGGCCCCTCCATGTTCTAGCTCCACTGTGGAGTCTTCCTTAACTTATCCTTCAACTCATGCCACAAATATTCATTGAGTGCCCATTATGTGCTAGGCATGTTACTTGGTGCTGAAAGTACAATGATGGGTAAAAGCATATTCAGTCTTACCTCTCATTGTGCTTATAAAGTAGTGAGAGAAATAGATACCACTCAAATAACCAGGCAAATATAATACATGACAAGTGTTAGTTACCAAGTTACCAAGGGATGACACTAGGAGGATTTAACCTAGTCAGTGTTGTCAAGCAAGACTTTCCTGAGGAAGGGTATGCCTGAGCTGGGATCTGAAGGATGAGTAGAAGTTGCACAGGTGAAGAGAGCAGAAGAGGAGAGCAGGTAGAGAAAACAGCATGTGCAAAGGCCCTGTGGCAGGCAAGAGCTTTGGGACTGAAAAAAGGCCCGTGGGGGAGGAAGGACAAGTGAAAGAGTTGCTGGAGAGGTCAGTGGGGCCATGTAGAGCCTTGTAGGCCATGCTAAGTGGCTTTGTATTTATTCTTTCTCCAAAGAGCAATGGAAAGACAATGAAGGGTAGATGGGTGGGTGGGTTAGTTGTTGGTTTGTCTTTTTGAGGGTTGACGAGTATTGCTTCACCTAGCAAAGAACTCTGGGAAAAGACCAGAATTAGTGACAAGCCTCTACTTGGGCTGACGTTGTCTGCCTCCTCTGGACTCATCTACTCTGTGTTGTTTTTGTGCCCCCTTCCCTGTGCAACCTTGAGCAAGTTATTTGTCTGAGCTTTAACTTCCTCTTCTGAAAAGAAAGATACTGATAGTAGCTACCTTTGAGAATTTTTGTGTAAATTAGGTTAAATTAAATCATGCGTATAAAGCGCTTAGAAAGGCATCTGATGATAGCATGGGCTCAGAAATACTATCTGTTGTTATTTTACTATTACATTGTAAGCATTATATTATTTATTGATCCATTCTTTAATTATATGCCATATAACCAGCACTCCATTTTAATTTTCTTGAATCATCCTTTAATTGTATACTTAATTTTAAGTATACAATTTAAGACTGAAAGCTCCTTAGAGGTAAAAACTATTAGCTCTCTCGTCATCTGACATGCTGCTGACCTAAATATTTGTTGATCGATTAGTTTTTCAGAGTTTGATCTGCATCTACTCCCATTTATTTATTTAAAAAAAAATTTTTAACATCTTAATTGGAGTATAATTGCTTTACAATGGTGTGTTAGTTTCTGCTGTATAATAAAGTGAATCAGCTATACATATACATTTATCCCCATATCTCTTCCCTCTTGTGTCTCCCTCCCTCCCACCCTCACTACCCTACCCCTCTAGGTGGTCACAAAGCACGGAGCTGATCTCCCTGTGCTATGAGGCTGCTTCCCACTAGCTATCTATTTTACATTTGGTAGTGTATATATGTCCATGCCACTCTCTCACTTCATCCCAGCTTACCCTTCCCACTCCCTGTGTCCCCAGGTCCATTCTCTACGTCTGCGTCTTTATTCCTGTCCTGCCCCTAGGTTCTTCAGAGCCTTTTTTTTTTTTTTTTTTAGATTCCGTATATATGTGTTAGCATACGGTATTTGTCTTTCTCTTTCTGACTGACTTCACTCTGTATGACAGTCTCCAGGTCCATCCACGTCACTGCATGTTCTTGGTTTGGAAGAATCAACATTGTGAAAATGACTATACTACCCAAAGCCAGCTACAGATTCAACGCAATCCCTATCAAACTACCAATGGCATTCTTCACAGAACTAGAACAAAAAATTTCACAATTTGTATGGAAACACAAAAGACCCCGAATAGCCACTCCCATTTATTCTGAATGATGGAGGCAGCATAGGAAAGTGGAAGAATGGTGTGGGCAGGTGAAAAGAGGTCGGAGAAGGGAATTTGGTTCTGATTATGAACATTGATCTTCAGAGTTGAGTGGTCCAAAGTGCACATGCCAGGGTGCACTTAGAAACTGCTCAGGACCCAGAAACAGAAATCATCATCATGGTGATTACCATCGTCATTAATATTTACTGAGTGTCTACTATTAGTACATGAATTAATTCTTTTAATCCTCACAATAACCCTGCGAGGGTGGTATCATTACTGCTACCCCCATTATACACGAAGGAAGGTACAGCAGTGCAGACAGCTTAAACACCCAGTGTGTTACAGCCCACACGTAGCACAGCCATGTCACGGAAGTATAGAGGACTCGAGGTTTCTGCCACCACCTTGGGTCTCTGCAGGACTCCCTTTGCCTTCCCTATTCCTTCACAGTCTCTCCTGCATCGGGCTTGCACCGCAGGCAGCAGGGTGCTGCCCAGGTCAATCCTGGTTGTGTTCTGCTCCACCTAGTTAGAGGTTTAAGGCAAATCACCTGAATTCTCCATTTGCCGTTTCCTAATTTGAAAAGCAAGAGGTGAAAAGAAGGGACTCTCATCGGAAATCCACACTTCAACAGCGTAGAAGTGAGCCGTAGCTGTTCTCCACATTTACCTCTCAACCGTTGGGATAAGGTCAGACACGCTTCTGTGCCATACATTTTCCTGAGTTTTCCTGGCCTCCGTAATCCCACTGCAGCCCCTGTAGCTAGTAACTTGGTTTAATGCCGTGCTTTGTACAGTACTTTGTGCATTTTGGCATCTGATAAAAGTTAAATTAGAAAACCTTATGTGGCATCACTGCATTTATTTTGGCTTTTTAAAAAATTAATTATTTATTTTTAAAAGTTTATTTATTTATTTTTGGCTGGATTTGGTCTTCATTGCTGCACGCGGGCTTTCTCTACTTGCGGCGAGCGGGGGCTAGTCTTCGTTGTGGTGCACGGGCTTCTCATTGCAGTGGTTTCCGCAGGCTTCAGTAGTTGCAGCACGCAGGCCCTGGAGCTTGTGGGCTTCAGTAGTTGTGGTGTGTAGGCTCAGAAGTTGTGGCTCGTGGGCTCTAGAGCACAGGCTCAGTAGTTGTGGTGCAACGGCTTAGGTGCTCCGCGGCATGTGGGATCTTCCTGGACCAGGGCTCGAACCTGTGTTCCCTGCATTGGCAGGTGGATTCTTAACCACTGCGCCACCAGAGAAACCCTATTTTGGCTTCTAACTTGCAGAAGAGATCCTCATTTTATTTTTCCAAAATCAGGTGATGAAGGGGAAAATGAGCCAAGCCACTCCAAGTTGAATTGATAGAGAGCTGAAAGCAGAGATGAATGAGTATTTTTATCACCCACTTAGGTAGCTCTTCCAAAGGAAAGTGGGAGAGTCATGCACCATTTAACATGGCGGCAATCCTAGGTTTAGGTTCAACACCAACCAAACCTGTCTCTGATTCACAAGGTGTGGCAAAAGAAGATGCTGCCTACAGGGCAACCTGAGTTGAAAATAACAGTACAAATTCATGATTTTTTCCTCTTGAAAAAAATATACAAGGAACAGCAAAACAGTAGGAACAGAAAACAAATGAGCATTAGGAAAACTTCAGGGGTTATAAGTGTTCTAAAACTGAATTATGGTGATGGTTGCACAAATTACCAGACCAGAAAGGGTAAGGGTGAGAGGTAGGATGGTATGTGTACGGGAAGGGAAGGGGTGTCTGGAGCAGAGCCAAGCTCAGCCTAGGATCCTGAATCTGCTAATCAACAAAAGTTAAATGTCCCAAACCATTAGGAAATGGGTCACATAACTAACAATAAACCATTTGTGAGACATTGGCTTCTATAGTTTTTCATCTCCCTTTGATATAGCAATTATCACTGCATCAATTACATTATAGTAATTTGCATACTTATCTTTTCACTCCCACTAGGTTATAATCCCCTTAAGTGTAGGCACTGGGATTAACTGTTTATGAACTCCACAGTGCCTAGCTAATTGAGGATATTCATTCAATAAGTTATATTTACATGTTACTTATTTTTATTTGTTTTTGATAGGTATTCACATTGTTCAAAACTCAAGTTACTTAGGGGCATATATGATGATTTTCCCTTCCTCAGCAACCCCAGACCTACTGGCAACAAATTTCCTCCATGTTGTCTGAGAAAGTCTTTGTTTCTCCTTCATTTTTGAAGGATAATCTCATAGGGTACAGAATTCTAGGTTGGTGGGATTTTTTTTTCTCTTAATGCTTTAAATATTTCTCTCCACTTTCTTCTTGCTTGCATGGTTTCTGAAGAAAAGTTGGATGAAATTCTTATCTTTGTTCTTCTATAGGTGAGGTATTTTTTTCCTCTAGCTTCTTTCAGGATTTTTTCTTTATCTTTGAACTTCTGTAATTTGAATATGATATGCCTAGGTGTATGATTTTTGGCATTTATCTGCTTGGTGTTTTCTGAACTCCTTGCATCTGTGGTTTGGTGTCTGACATTAATTTGGGGAAAATATTAATAAAGAGAGAAAACCTAAAAAGAAACCAAAAACAAATTCTAGAACTGAAAAGTTCAATAACTGAAATGAAAAAATTCACTAGAGGAATTCAAAGGCAGATTTGAGCAGGCAGAAGAAAGAGTTAGTGAATTTGAAGAAAGGACAATGGAAATTATCAAATCTGAGGAAAAGAAAGAAAAAAGATCGATGAAAAGTAAACAGAGCCTAAGGGACCTGTGAGACACCATCAAGAAGACCTGCATACACATAGGAAGAGTCCCAGAAGGAGAAGAGAGAGAAAAGAGGGCAGAGAGAATAGTTGAAGAAATAACAGCTGAAAAACTTCCCAAATTTGATGAAAGACATGAGCATAAACATCTAAGCTTAATGAACTCCAAGTAAGATAAACTCAAAGAGATCCTCACTGAGACACATTATAACCAAACTTTCAAAAGGCATAGACAAAGAGAGAATATTGAAAGCAGCGAGAGAAGTGAATCATCACATACAATAAGAGTATTAATATTATTGATCCTCAATAAAATAAGATTATCAGCATAGTTCTCATCAGAAACTTGGAGGCCAGAAGCCAGTGGGCTGATAGATATACTCAAAATGCTAAAATGACAACAACAGAAAACCTGTCAACTATGAATCCTAAGTGGCAACTGTCCTTCAAAAGTGAGGGATAAATTAAGACATTCCCAGATAAACAAAAGCTAAGGGACATTGTGGCCACTAGACCTGCCCTGCAAGAAATGCTCAACAGATTCCTGCAAGGTGAAATGAAAGGACACTAGATAGTAGCTAGAAGCCATATGAAAAAATAAGGACCTCAATAAAGGTAAATACATGGGCAATTATAAAAGTTAGTATTATTATAACAATGTTTCGTAACTGTACTTTTTGTTTTCTACATGATTTAAGAGACTAATACATTTAAAGAAAAAAATTATTTGTGTAAAAGCTATTATTACTATAACTTTGGTTTGCAACTCCAAATGTTGCTTTCTACATAACTTAAGAAACAAATGCATTTAAAAGAATTATTAGCTCATGTTTTGGGGCACACAATGTATAAAAGTCCAGTTTTGTGGCATCAACAGCAGAAATGACTGGGGACAGAACTGTAAAGAAGCAGAGTTTTCCTATGTTATTGAAATTAAGCTGGCATAAATTCAAATTAGGGTGTTATAATTTTAGGATTTTAAGTGTAATCCTCATGGTAACCACAAAGACAACAGCTAAAAGGAAATGAAAAAGGAAAGGTAAACACTTCATTACAAAAAATCAACTAAACACAAAAGAAGACAGCAATGCAGAAATGAGGGACCAAAAAAAGCCATAAGGCATATAGAAAACAAACAGCAAAATGACAGAAGTCCCTCCTTATCAGTAATTACTTTAAATGTAAATGAGTTAAACCCTCCAATCACATGACAGAGATTGGCAGAATGGATAAAAACACATGATCCAATCATATACTGTCTACAAGAGACACACTTCAGCTCCAGAGACACAAACAGATTGAAAGTAAAAGGATGGAAAAGATATTCCATGAAAATAGTAACCAAAAGAGAGCAGAGATGCTATACTAATATCAGACAAAACAGACTTTATTTATTTATTTAGGCTGAACCGGGTCTTAGTTGTGGCATGCAGGATCTTTGTTGCAGCATGTGGGATCTTTAGTTATGGCATGCGGACTCTTAGTTGTGGCATGTGGGCTTTTTAGTTGCAGCATGTGGGCTTCTTAGTTGTGGCATGTGGGCTTCTTAGTTGTGACATGTGAACTTTTTTTTTTTTTGCGTTACGCGGGCCTCTCACTGTTGTGGCCTCTCCCGTTGTGGAGCACAGGCTCCGGACGCACAGCCTCCGCGGCCATGGCTCACGGGCCCAGCCACTCCGCGGCACGTGGGATCCTCCCAGACCGGGGCACGAACCTGCGCCCCCCGCATTGGCAGGCTGACTCTCAACCACTGTGCCACCAGGGAAGCCCCATGTGAACTTTTAGTTGCAGCATGCATGTGGGATCTAGTTCCCCGACCAGGGATTGAACCCAGGCCCACTGCATTGGGAGTGTGGAGTCTTACCCACTGGACCACCTGGGAAGTTCCAACTTTAAATCAAATAAGTTTACAAGAGACAAAGAAAAGCGTTATATATTATAAAATGTTTAATACAGCAAGATGATGTAACAACTATAAACATTCATGTACCTAATGATAGACCATCAAAATATATGAAGCAAAAACTGGCAGAACTGAAGGGAGAAAAACTTCTACAATAATAGTTGGAGACTTCAATACCCCACTCACAATAATGGATAGAACAATGAGACAGAAGTAAGGAAATAGAGGACTTAAACAACAAAATAATCCAACTAGCTCTAGCAGACAAACACAGAACACCCTACCCAACAACAGCAACATACACATTCTTCTCAAGTGCATGTGGGACATTGTCCAGGATAGTCCACAAATTAAGTCTCAGTAGACTTTTAAAAACAGATATCATACAAAGTATGATCTCTGACCATAACCAGATGAAGTTACAAATCAATAACAAAAGGAAAGCTGGAAATTGACAAAATTGTGGAGAAACTAAACAACACATTTTTAAACAACCAATGGATCAAGGAAGAAGTCACAAGGAAAAGTAGAAAATACTTACAGCGTAGTGAAAATGAAAATACAACTTACCAAAACTTATGGAATGTGGCAAAAGTGGTGCTATGGGGAAACTGTACAGCTATAAACACATCAAAAAACAAAAACAAAAAGGAAGGAAAGAGGAAGATAAGAATAGGATCAAAAAACAAGTGCAATGATAAGAAAATAGTTACACATGGTAAATGTTCATCTAGCTATATTAATAATCACTTTAAATGTGAATGGTCTAAACATACCAATTAAAAGACAGAGAATGCCAGAGTGGACCAAAAAACAAGACCTAGTAATATGTTGTCTACAAGAAATCCACTTTAAATATAAAGACACAGGTAGATTAAAAGAAAAGTGATAAAGAAAGGAAAAATAAAACCAACAAAGACCTCAAATCAACAACCTAATTTTACAACTTAAGAAACTAGAAAAAGAAGAAACTAAACTCAAAGCTAGCAGGAGGAAGGAAATAATAAAGATTAGAGCAGAGAGAAGCAAATATAGAATAGAAAACAATAGAGAAAATCAATGAAACCAAAAATTGTTGCTTTAAAAAGATCAACAAAATTGACAAACTTTTAGCTAGATGGACTAAGAAAAAAGAGGGCTCAAATTAGTAAAATCAGAAATGAAAGTAGAGGGACTTCCCTGATGGCACAGTGGTTAAGAATCCACCTGCCAATGCAGGGGACACAGGTTCGAGCCCTGGTCCAGGAAGATCCCACATGCCGTGGAGCAACTAAGCCGTTGCACCACAACTACTGAGCCTGTGCTCTAGAGCCCACGAGCCACAATTTCTGAGCCTACACGCCACAACTACTGAAGCCCACAAGCTCTAGGGCCTTCATGCTGCAACTACTGAGCCTGTGTGCTGCCACTACTGAAGTCCGTGCACCTAGAGCCTGTGCTCTGCACCAAGAGAAGCCACAGCAATGAGAAGCCCACACACAGTGACAAAGAGTAGCCCCTGCTTACTGCAACTGGAGAAAGGCTGCATGCAGCAATGAACACCCAATGCAGCCAAAAATTAAAAATAAAAAGAAATGAAAGTGGAAACATTACTCCTGATTCTTCAGAGATAAGAAGGGTTGTAAGAGGTACTATGAACAACTGTATGTCAACAGATTGGATAACCTCAATGAAATGGACAAATTCCTAGAAACACAAGACCTTACGAAGACTAAATCATGAAGAAATAGAAAATCTAAACAGATCTATAACTAGCAAGAAAGTAAACCAGTAATAAAAATCTCTCAACAAAGAAAAGCCCTGGACCTGATGGTTTCACTTATGAATTCTACCAAATATTCTTTAAATGACTTTAAACCTCTTTAAAGAACTGATACCAATCCTTCTCAAACTTTTTCAAAAAACTGAAAAGGAAGGAATACTTTTTTTTTTTTTTTTTTTGCCATGCTGTGCAGCTTGCGGGATCTTAGTTCCCCAACCAGGTATTGAACCCAGGCCACAGCAGTGAAAGCACCAAGTCCTAACCACTGGACTGCCAGGGAATTCCCAGGAAGGAATACTTTCTAAGTGATTATCTGAGGCCTGGATTACCCTGATACCAAAGCCAGACAAAAACACTACAAGAAAACCACAAAACAATATTCCCCATGAACATTTATGCAAAAATCCTCAACAAAATAGTAGGAAACAGAATTCAGCAGCATATTAAAAGGATTACAAGTGACCAACTGGGATTTACTCCTGGAATGCAGGAATGGTACAACGTTGGAAAATTGATGGATATAATGCGCGACATCAACAGAACGAAGGGGAAAAGACACGTGATCATATAATTAATGCAGAAAAAGAATTTGATACCCTTTCATGATAAAAACATTCAGCAAACTAGGAGTAGAGGAAACTACTTCAACATAATAAAAGCCATATATTAAAAAGCCATAGCAAACCTCATATGCAATGATAAAAGACTGAAAGCTTTTCCTCTAAGACTGGGAACAAGGTAAAGATGTCCACTTTCACCCTGTCTATTTAACATAGTACTAGAAGTGCTAGCCTGAACAATTAGGCAAGAAAAAAGAAGTAAAAGACACCCAAATTGGAAAGGAATACATTATCTCTGTTTGCAGCTGATTCAAAACTGAGCAAAGGACTTGAATACTTTTCTCCAAAGAAGATATACAAATGGCCAGGAAGCACATGAAAAGATATTCAACATCACCTAGGGAAATTCAAATCAAAACTGCAATGAGATTCCACCTCACACAAATTAGGATGGCAGCTAACAAGAAACAAACAAAACCCAGAAAAAAACAGCTTTTGGCGAGGATGTAGAAATTGGAATACTTGTGCACTGTTTGTGGAAATGTAAAATGGTACAGCTTCTGTGGAAAATAGTTTGGTGCTTCCTCAAAAAATTAAAAATAGAATTACCTATGACCCAACAATTTCCCTTCTGGGTATATATACCCAAAAGAATTGCAAGCAGGGTCTCAAAGAGATATTTGTACACCCACATTCATAGCAGCCTTATTCACAATAGCTAAAACATGAAAGCAATCCAAGTGCACACTTAACAGACGAATGCATAAGCAAAATGTGGCTATACATACAAGTGGTCTATACATACAACTCTTTATTGCCTTCTTTAAAGGAAGGCAATTCTGCAATATGCTATAACATGGATGAACCTTGAGGATATTATGCTGAGTGGAATAAACCAGTCACAAAAAGACAAACACGGTATGATTCTACTTACATGAGGTACTTAGTCAAAATCATAAGGATGGATAGTATAATGGTGGTTGCCAGGAGTTGAGGGGAGGGGAGAAAGGGGGGTTATTGTTTAATGGGTAGAGTTTCAATTCTGCAAGATGAAAAGAGCCGTGGGGATGGATGGCGGTAGTGGTTACGCAACAATGTGAATGTATTTAATACCACTGAACTGTATATTTAAAATGGTTAAGATGGTAAATTTTATGTTATGTGTATTTTACCACATTAAAAGAGAAGTAGGGGGAGGAAAAACCTGCACAGGAATGTTTATAGCAACTTTATTCATAATTGCCAAAACTTGAAAGCAACCAAGATGTCCTTCAGTAGGTGAATGGATAAACTATGATACATCCAGGCAATGGAATATTATTCAGCGCTTAAAAGAAATGAGCTATAATGCGATGGAAGCTAACCGGAAAGGCTATATATATACTGTATGATTCCAACGATGTGACATCCTGGAAAGGGCAAAACTACGGAGACCGTAAAAATATCAGTGGTTGCCAGGGTTTCAGGGCACAGGGAGGGACAAACAGGTGGAGCACAGAGGATTTACAGGGCAGTGAAAATGCTCTACGATCCTACAATGGTAGATACACATCATTATGCGTTTGTCCAAACCCATAGAAGGTAGAACACCAAGAGTGAACCCTAAGGTACATTACGGACTTCAGGTGATTATGATGGGTCCCTGTGGGTTCAGTGATTGTTAACTGTGCTGTGGTTAAATGTACCACTCTGGCAGGGGATGTTGATAATGGGGGAAGCTATACAAGCATGGGGACGGCAGGGTATATGGGAAATCTCCATACCTTCCTCTCAATTTTGCTGTGAACCTAAAACTGCTCTTTGAAAAACAATTTTTTTAACTGTAAGGATATATCAGAGTTTTGTTTGAAAATTAATTTCAGAATGAAACGTAATTCTTCTAAAGGACTGTTGTCAGAATAATTTCCTAGGGCTTTAGTCTCCAACTTTCCCAATAGTGCACCCCTATTTAACATTTTTAAGATACTTCCATACTTGTATATGTTGTCATTAAAATAATATTTTATGTGCATTATAAAAAATATACAAGAATAGAAATTCAAAAAGGATGAGTTAAATATAAGTAAAAATTCTAGTGTCTTCTTCTCATACTCCGATAAACTGTCATGCACTCCGCTGGATGTCTGTGCCCCACTGTGGCCACTGCTCCTCGAGGTCAGAGGAAAAAGAAACGGGCCCTGGCCACGGGCCACTGACCAGTGAGTGACTCAGGGAGTCTGCAGAGTGGAGGAGAAGAGGCAGGAAATGACGGTACTCCTGCCAATACCATAAACTCCGCAGCCTACGTCAGGCTGTCAATCTCAGGAGATACACTCACTCCTTCTTTCCTCTCCCTCCCCACACCCTACCCAGGTGATCAGCCCAGAGGTGGCTCTTCTCTCTTTCCCACGTAAACTGCTGGCCTGAACCTTGTCCTTTTGGGGCTTTTGGCCTCCTTCCAGGCCGCCCTTGGTGATCACATCAACTGGAGTTCACCTGGGCAAAGATGTTAAAGAGGTGAGCTATGAAATATGACTTACCCGTACTCCTCCCAAGATAGCACCTGGAACCTGGTTGGGGACAACACTGGCATTTGCTAGGAAAATTAGGCTAACCAGGGCCATCTAAAACACATATTTGTGCCTCAACATCTTCCACCACGTTTCTCAAAAAGGAGACTTCAGTCTTAAGCTATTATCCTGAAAAGCAAGCGTTTTTTCCCTTTAGGCAGGTATTATGAACAAAATTCCATCAGAGCTTTTTTTTTTTGGCTGTGCTGCATGGCTGGTGGGATCTTAGTTCCCGAAACGGGGGGTCAAACCCAGGACCTCAGCAGTGAGTAGAACTTTTTTGAAGAATAGTGTCTCTCTTTAAATTGTTATAACCTTGTGAGCATGTTATAAAACAAACACAAACTTACACATTGTAAAACATATACAAACTTACAAAGATACACATACTGCCTTTAAGTATCCTCAAAGGAAAAATGAACAATCTGGTTGACCACCAAGGTCCTCTCAACCCTAAAATTCTGGTTTGGGGTGAGGTTTCACATGAATATTATGACAGAGTCCAAACATCAAATTTATTAATTTTATAGAGACTTGGTGAAAATATAAAACTATGGTGAAGAGAGTCATCTCTTCCACTCCCCCCTCACCCTCAGGCCTTTGGATTCTACCCAGATCAATGAAATGGACAGAGAAGTCACAGATTATCTCTGATGTGATCAAATCTCTATTTCATTTTGTCAGCATCAGCTCACCATGCTAATTTCCTGAACAGCTTTGGATGAATTTAACAAATCATGGAAGACAAAGAATAAGGAGTGACCAGGTTGTGATTTTAAAATATCACAAACCAGCTTTTCTGTTTCCTCAAGAAATGACTCATTATCTCCAGTAAATGGAACAGTGTATGCCAAGCACCTAGCAAATGCCTAGCACACAGCAGGCTCTCCACATCCTTATGTAAAGAGCAACAAACAAGCCATTACAAATATACAAGCAGAAATATGTCAAATAAGAAGCCTTCTCCTGGTCCCTACTGTTTTGACCCACCCAGAAAACACAATAAGGATGTTGGTTTGAAGTCGGCACGGGATGGAACAGCTTGGGTTGGAGAGTTTCTAAGAGGTCAGGTATTGGGCAGGAGTCACCAGTGGACTCCTCCCCCAAAAGGAATGTGTGAAGAAAGAGCCAGCACAGAAACCAGTGATGGTGGAGTTAGCTCCGTTATTTCTGACCACCACACCTGAAGGCTGCTACCACTCTTCTGGAACCAGAGGGACAATGGCCCATCACTTGGAGCTGAAAGATAATGTCTTTAGGACAGAATGAAGGAAAAAGTGGCTCTCCAGCTAACCAGCACCAGGCTTATCTGACAGAGGAGTGAGGGCTATGGACAAAGCTTACTAGATGGATGTGCAGTAAAAGAGAAGGTACAACAGAAGGGGGGTTCATGGCTCGGCAAATTTACACTCAGAAACACGAACATGTAGTGGGAGTAGGCAGTGATGTTGGGGGGAGAATAACAGTACTCTGAGGTTACAGACTTGGGTGGGAGCTGGAGGGGGCATAAACGGAGGACAAGGGACTTAAAATCCCAGGAGGGAAGGGCAGACTTTTCAAAAGAACAAAGCTGCTTGCAGGCTGAACAGTAGGGAATGCAGGCTGGGAATGTGAGGAAGAGATAATACTGGAATGCAACTTCTTCTTCTTACTACATCTGAGCCTCAGTTTACTTCTATCCCCAGTCCCCATCTTCTGGGTCGACCTAGTAGACCTTCTTGAAGGCTGACACCTTGAAATACCTGAAGGTAGTTCTCATACCCACCCTGACCCCCGGGCCCTCAGTCACTGTGGGCCAAACATTAGACAAAGAGCCCTTTTAATCAGCCACTGTGAAAACTCCTCCCATTTAGGGGTATCTTTTCTCCCTTCTGCCATCTACTGGTGGAAATGAAAATGTCATACTCCCCCACCTGGCCGTTCCAATCTGCAGATATTGAATAGGCTGGAGTCCGAAAGCTCATTTGTGTCATACTTGTTTGTTATGTGGAATACATTTTTCCAAAGGAAGAAATTACAAATGATGGCTCAGTCTTCATGCAATAAGCACTTGCTGAATGAATAATATGAAATTATACACACACACTTAACACACACATAGTGTATTTAGTATAAAGAGTAGAGGCTTGAAATCAAATTTGGTCCATTACACGCTGTATGACAAGCTGTATGGGCAAGCTACTTAGCCACTCTTCATCTGTAATAATAGTAATAATAATGACAATCACAATGGCTAACACTTATTGATCATTATGGGGACAGCCGCAGTAGAGGTCATTTAAACCTCACAAGGTAGGTTTATTACTATCTGTGTTTCTTCAGATAAGGAGATTGAAACAAGAAGAGGTTGAATACTTTGCCCAAGGTCTCACAGCTGGTACGAAGCAGACTGGATAGTCCGGCTCCTTAGCTTATAATGGGAACAATAACAACCACCTTTCAGGATTGAAGGGAACTAAAGACACGAGTGAAGATGCCAATACACGGTTTCAGAAAAGGACACATATTGAACCTTCACTGTGTGCTGGGCCCTGCAAGATGTTAGAGTCACACCCACGAATAGGCCCTGCTCCCTGGGCAAGCACGACCACAATACCACGCTAAGACTGAGTTCATCCAAGACAGCGTCTGACCTTTCTCTTCATTGTGGTCTTCCTGGTACCTGGCACAGTGGCTGGGACAGAGCAGACACTGGAAGGGAGAGAGGGAGGGAACAGAATTTAAAAATCAATAAAACCAGCTTCAAGACTCTGAGGCAGATTGGCGAGATGCTCTTATTTCCGTATTAACAAGTGAGAGAAATCGAGGTTCAGTAACTCTCACGAGGTCACAGAGCTACAGTGTGAACAAGTCTCTTGACTAACACTTTCCCCACACTTCGCTGTTCCGCATCCCTCCAGTTTCTTCCAGTCCCTAGATAGCATCCACAGGTTAATGAAGAATTATAGTTTTGGAAGGTATTGGGTGGACTACAAACAGATAAAAACTTCAAGAATATGAAGACATCAGGGCCCACCAACTAGAGATTACACAGTCTCTACATGAGCCCATTTTTCCCCGTCTCTCTTCCACTGGGCACAAATCAACTCTTTCTTCTAGGTGAGACTGTTCAGTGTGATTTCCCAGAGTTCAGGTTTCTGCAGTTATTTTTAGTGCATACCTGGGACAGGTGAGGCATGAAAAAGAATGTGGGTGTGGGTAGCCCTTGAGTCTCTAGTGCCAGGGTCTGGGTCTCTCGTCATTCCTACTGAAGAGGGGTGACTCACACCCTGATTTATTATCAGCCCTGAGGCTAGATTTCACCTTGAGAACTATGTGGATTAAAACTTCTTGTATACTCTCTAATTCTGCATTCAAGTCTTTGGAGCATACTTGCTTGATGTTATTTTGTTACCTGCTTTTGATAACTTGGACGCCTTCATTTTCTGTAACCAATACCACAGCCTGTGGTTCTTTCTGGTCTCATTTCCCAGGGCTTTGAGGGACCTGGGGTAGGTACACAGAGTCTTTGATTTGGATTTTTGGATATATCTGCAGGTAGGAAGCTACCTGGAAAACACTCTGGCTGTAAGCCAGATGTCTTTATAGAGTCAGCCAAGTTCTAGGATATTCATCACATTTTTGAGGGACTAAGAAAAGAATCATCAAGATCTAGTTGAGTCTAGATCCCTCTGGGCAACTACTAGAATCCTGAGTGCCCTTAAATTGGAGAGCCTGGAATTCTGGGCCTGCTTTTAAACCTAGAATAGTCTGCTCAGCTGAAACCCCATCACTGGGATCCTAAGACCCCTTCACAAGGTAGAGATATTTTCCTCATCTCACTTTAGCTCTGTACAGAGGAAGTAAAACCACGTTAGCTAGTATCATGAAGCCATGATACAATGAATGCTGTATAAAGTGGTTTTATGATTCGGATGAGAAATACGGGAGAATTTTCTCTGGGCCAACATTATTAATGACTATCGCAAGATACTCCCTTTAAATCATAAAAGTTAGGTGTGGGAATTGTTTGCGATTGGGGGAGGGGGAGAGGTTGGTTGGTTGTTTTGAAGCCCTCAGTTTCTTAAATCAGGAAAGCAGAACTAAGGAATTACACTAAAATGGGACAAGAAGAAAGGCCGGAAACCTCCTTCTCCATTTCTAAAACGAGACCCTTTGGGACCTTGACTACAAAACAATTTACATTTCATTTCAGAGGATGTCACTGTAAATTTCTCTACTTCTACCCATTCTGTTTCTGAAGACCTATCTCCTGTCTTTTCTCCACTTTCTTCGTCATTAACTCTATCTACCACTTGTATTCCACAACACAATCTTAAACCCCCCAAAACACAACAGTCCAGAAAGACGGTTTGTACTGGGCTAAATGGTGTCCCCCCCCAAATTCATGTCCACGTGGAATCCCAGAATGTGACCTTATTTGGAAATAGGGTCTTTGTGGAGGTAATGAGTCAAGACAAGGTCATACTGGATTAGGGTGTGCCCTAAATCCAATTATCGCATCCTTATAAGAAGGCCATGTGAAGGCAGACACACAGGGAAGAAGGTTACGTGAAGGCATGGAGGCAGAGACTGGAGCTACGTTGACACAAGCCAAGGACCCCTGGCCACCACCAGACGCTAGGAGGCAGCAAGGACAGACCCTTCCCGAGACGTTTCAGATGGAACCCTGCTGATAACTTGGTCTTGGACATCTAGACTCCAGAACGGTGATCCAACAAATTGCTGTTTTAAGCCCCCGGGTTTCTGGTACTTTGTTTCAGCAGCCCCAGGAAACTCATACACACCTCGATTAGGGTTTCAGCCTCAAGACTTCTGCAATCTTGCCTTTGCATACAGGGAGCATGAGAACAGTTCAGATTAGTGATACAAACCAGCAGCTTTGCCCTCATTTACTACTAGATCGCATTCGTTTATTTCTGTGCCTCCTGCCCTTCACAGTGGCATTTTACCTGTTCTGCTTGGGACTCTAGTTTATGGTCTGGGCCTACTAATACGCCCGAAGACACATCATCCACCTTTCTCCCCTTAGAGTCCTATCTTCCCATCCTAGCAAAGCAGAATACGTATATACTTCAGAAACAACAGATAAGCTTTAGAAGAGGTTTTTAACCTTTTTAGTCTCCCCAGAAATATGCATATACCTCAGGGGTCCACAGACCCTAAATTAGAGATCCTGTCCATTTAGAAAGTTCAGACTCCTTCAGGATAATTCCAATCCCTTCTTACCCACCACCCATAACCCGATTCAAATTCTGCTTGCTTCTGAAGTCTTCCACTGAGCTGAAACAGCACCCATCCACTGGCTTTTACCCACCAGCCCAGAGGGAGAGGGAGTTGCTATTAGCTAACCCACTCTGGAGAGTCCCATCAGGAAACAAATGGAGAATTAGCCCCCCAGAGGTAGGCACCCCACCCCCTATTTTTATAAAGATCTTCCTGCAATCAACATCCACACTTGACTCCCACAGAGGATATATTTTTTAAATTTATTTATTTTTGGCTGTGTTGGGTCTTCATTGCTGCATGCGGGCTTTCTCTAGTTGCAGCGAGCGGGGGCTACTCTTTGTTGCGGTGTGTGGGCTTCTCATTGCAGTGACTTTTCTTGTTGCAGAGCACGGGCTCTAGGCGCGTGGGCTTCAGTAGTTGTGGCACGTGGGCTCAGTAGTTGTGGCTCGCGGGCTCTAGAGCACAGGCTCAGTAGTTGTGGTGCACGGGCTTAGTTGCTCCGCGGCACGTGGGATCTTCCTGGACCAGGGCTCGAACCCGTATCCCCTGCATTGGCAGGCGGATTCTTAACCACTGTGCCACCAGGGAAGCCCCCCACAGAGGATTTTAATCCAAGGAGCCAGGGATGTGAATCTATTCAGGGATCTAAGAGACTCTGCTCCATCCCCAAGAAAAACACAACCTCCTTTCAAGCAGGACTTCCCTTTCAAAGCCATCCATCCTCTTGTTTCTTTGTTGATTTTTTTAAAGTCATAAATAATGGTTACCTCAAATTAAGGACAACCAATGAATCTGCCATGGAATCACCACTGTCAGTTTCTTACCTATTAGGAAGATCTTACTAAATCTATAAAGTCTGTAACCCAAAAAGGTCCTCAAGGAGTTTCAATTTTTTTTTTAATAATATTTAAATTTATTATTTCCCATTTGGTCTCACGAAACACAAGCTGAGACTGCGGAAGCATCACTGTTTTTAGATCTAGAAGCTCCTTTCCTTTACAATCACAGGTCAAGGGCTTCATTAGCCCAGTCCTTGACTTGCAGCTGAAAAAAGCACAGGTCTGTGTGAAGGGATAGGAGAACATATCTTACTAGTGTCAGGAGCAAGGAACCAAAGCTGAAGAACAGTCCGAATCTTGACATCAGCACTTCAAAAATATTCTGCAGGCAACGATGTTCTAACACACGGAAAGGGGGATGAGCACTGAGTGAGCTGGGCAGATTCTGGACACAATTCTGATGGATTTCAGCCTGCAGCACTCTGGAGGGAGAGGTCCCATTCTCTCCTTCAATCCTCTTTACAGAACAGAAAGCAGAAGTCAAGTCTTTATAAAAGAGATTAATGGCCTTTCCGTTTCTTCATTTTTCCTCCAGCCACCTTGTTCCTGACACCGATTGCACCCTCCCTATCGTCACCGTCCCCAGCAGCCTCCCACGAGCGCTTCTTCTTCTCTCCATGCTCCCTTAACTCCTGCAAGAAACGGAAAGGATGGGATTGAAAATGAATGGCTGTCACTGAGAGTGACACATCCTAGTCTCTGCTCCTTAAAATCAAACACTAAGTAACTCCCTAACACCTCACATTAGCAAAGGAATAAGACCAAAATCCCAAGATACAAAAATGTTAATCTTATTAGTAATCAAAGACAGGAAGATTAAAACAATAAGCTCTTATTATTATTCTGGCAAAGATTTAAGAGAATGGTAATACCTAGACCTGGTCAGGTGTGCGGACAGTCACATACACTGTCGCTCATCGTGTAAAAGTGCTTTAGCTTTTCTAGGGGGGCAGTTTGACATTATGTATGAATTCGAATTTTAACTGTGTATTCTCCTCCACCCAACAATTGATTCTACTTCTAGGAATTTATTCTAAGGAAACAAGACAAGTGTGCAAAGCTGTACATATCAGGATGTTCAACAGAGTTCTAGTTAAAATACAAAAAACCGGGAAAAGCATAAACACACATCAATGTAAATCACATTATATATTCATGACAGAATTCTCTGTAGCCATTAAGAAATGATCCCATGAGAATTCTAAGATGCTAGCGTCTAAGATGTCAGTTTCTAAACTTGCAAGCAGTGCTATTTTTAAAAAACTTAATTCTCTCCCCTCAGATTACCAATTTTCAAAACATTGGAAAGTAATAAAATATACCTAATGCAAAGTCTAGAAGACCCAATTTGGTTTCCCTTGACGAGTCAGAAGGCAGTTAAGGACCTTGCAACAACTCCAAGAGATTACTCCTGCCACTGGTGTTTAGGAAAGTTTGGTAACTGAATCGATTCAGGGCTAAGACACAGCCTAGATGACATTTTTTGAATAAAGTTTAAAATGTGAAAAAAAAAAAAAAAAGTAATCGCATGATTCTCTGCTAGTTCAAATAGAAAAATGATATACATTTAGATAAAGTCATATACAATTAGATAAAGTCTAATTATGGCTAAGGAAAGAAAAACAGCCAACTGTTACCAATGGTTTTCTGCGGTGGGTGGCTTACGTGTTTCACTTACTATTTTAATCCTTTGTGTATTTTCTAAAAATGTCTCCCAATGCACATGTAATATTTTTATAAACAAAAATACCAAACAAAGAATTCCATGTGGGGAGAAAAACAAAAACAAGTCCACACCTCAGCTACTCAGAAAGCACCCCACGGGCGAAGTTTCTTCACCCCTCAGACCAGCACCCCAGAGAGCAGACGGCACTTGGAAGGGGCTCCTTTAGAACCTTCTCATCGCCACTCCTACCGCTACCGCTACTATCAGTAACTACGCTGTTTACATCAGCTTGATCGATGCTCATAAAACCCTGTACTCAAGGTAACTATTATTCCCAATCTACAAATGAGGAACTGATTCTGAGAGGTTAGACACCTTGTCCAAGCTCACAGTTCACAGCTGCACCTCCTGATCTGATCTCAAGTCCAAAGGTTTTTTTTTGCCTCATGTGAAACATGAACAGTGGCTGGGAATGTGGTCACTGTGGTCAGACCGAGTCCAAACCCTGATTCAACCATTTAGTCGTACAGTCGAAAGCAAATTACCTACATCTGCACTTTAGTATGCTCATCTTAAATTTGGAATCAAATACTCCAAGTTGAAGATTAACACAATAAAGTGTCTTGCATGTAAGTTAATTTCATTTGCTGGTGAGAAAATGCATTGCATACCATTCGGGCAAATCTTTGGGCCTCAGACACACGTTCTGTCAGCATCATAACCTCGTCATCCTGGGTTGGAAAGACAGGCAATTTCTTCCCAATTAAGTGTTCTATGCGCTGGAAGAGTTCCACGTCGTATCTGAAAAAGGAAAATTGCCATGGCTCTGGCTGGCTGACAATGCATATGTCTGTCCATTCCAAAACTATGATGCAACAGGGGCCACAGTTTTCAACAATATCGAACCTATTATTCCTTTTCAGAATACTAACTAAATGCAATCTTCTGTGCACAGCCCAGCAGAAAACCACCCAACATACCCCTTACTCCCAGAAAAGCCCTGGGTACATAACAATTTGTTCCCTAGAAAACAAAATCAGAAACAGTTATTGTAATACTGTGAGTTGAGGGAATGGTCACTGTTCTCTGGCTCCAGCATTTAAAAGAAGTAACAGGGTTTTTTGTGTGTGTGCTCCTATATGCCAAGTACTATACTACACCTATGTAGTACAGTATATGCTCTTTACATATACATCTCCAGTCTTCATTAAAACCCTGCTAGACCGGTATTATTATTTCTATTTTACAAACAATGAAGGCGGGATGAGGGAGGTTAAGTGACTGTTACAGTAAGTGGTGAAGTCAGGTTGCAAGTCTGTCTGCCCCACAGTTCTGCTCTTTTCTCTACATTGCTCTGCCCCAAAGTCGGGTCACTTACTGTGTGACAAAAGTAATAGACTTTCCAGAGCGCCCTGCTCGAGCTGTTCGACCTACTCGATGGATGTAATCCTGAAACAAAAACGGTAAGTAACTTTGAGTTAGCTGGAAGATAAATTAAAAACTGTATGTAAATTCTTCCTGCAAACCTTTGAAAGAAAACAGATTTGTGTTGGAACGTGGAGAGATGAACTGGCAATCTGTTACAGAGATAAATCTACTTCACTTTTCTTATTCTCCTCACAGCACAAAACTGACCCCCTTTTTCCTTTCTTTTATATAAAGACAAATCTACAAAGCAAATCTCCATGGACATAGCACAGGCAGAGGAAAATGGCACTAGATCTAGAGGCAGACCTGGGTCACAGATCTGCTTTTCCCACCGACCAGCGACACAACTGTCTACAAGTCCAGAACTTCTCTGAACCCTGGTTTGCATCTATAAAACAGGGACACAAATACATGGCCAAACTCACACAGAGTTACTGTGAAAATCATGAGACAGGACCCTGTCTACAGCAGTTTAATACGAAGTCGAGACACACTAGTTGTTCACAACTGGGGTCAGTTTCATCCTCCCCAGCGGGCATTTGGAAATGTCTGGAAATATATCTGGTTGTCACAATGTCACCTGTTGAGTAGAAGCCAGGAATTCTGCTAAGCATCCTACAATACAAAGGACAGCCCCGCAATGAAGAATTCCCAGACCAAGATGTTAACAGTGCCGAGGCTGAGAAACCCTGGGATACACTGAGGACCACAGGCTGCCATTTCTCATCAGATAGACCGACAGAGGTGAGCACGCGGTGCGTCTACGCCTCCGACGGTGAGCCTCTAACCCCTCTCCTGGGCTCCTTCATTCACATTCAGTAATATCAGATCCACAGGCATGTGCAAGATGAGGAGAATGAAAAGATCTAGAGCTTTCCCTATTTTTGACACTTAACTAATCAAGGACACACACACACCAAAAAAACTCCAATACTGTAACTAAGGAAAGACAGAAAACATTCCATTAAGAAATACACTTTGGATACGATGGAATAGTATTCGGCCATAAAAAAAGAATGACATCTTTCTATTTGTGACAACATGGATAGACCTTGAGGGTATTCAGCTAAGTGAAATAAGTTAGACAGAGACAAATACTGAGATCTCACTTATATGTGGAATCTAAAACAAAAACAAAAAAAACTGAGCTCACAGACACAGAGAACAGATTTGGTGGTTGCCAGAGGCAGGGATGGGTGTGTGTGAAATGGGTGAAGGAGGCAAAAGGTACAAATTTCAGTTATGAAATAAATAAGTCATGGGGATGTAATGTACAACATGCTGACTAGAGTTAATAATACTGTACTGCATATTTAAAAGTTGCTAAGGGAAAATTCTCATCATAAGAAAAGAAATGCGTAATTATGAATGGTGACAGATGTTAACTAGACTTACTATGACCAATCTGCAATATATACGAATATTAAATCATTACATTTTACACCTGAAACGAATATAATGTTATATGTCAATTACATCTCAATTTTAAAAAAAAGAAAAGAAAAGGAGGAAGAAGGAGGTGGGGGAGAGAGAGAGAAAGAGGAAGGGAGGGAGGGAGGGACAGAGGGAGGGAGGAAAGGAGGAAGTGAAAGAAAGGACAAGAAAGGAAAGAAAGGGAAGAGAAGGGAAAAAGAAAAGAAAAGAGAAAAGAAAAGCACTTTGGGGCTAGAAAGTCAGGTCAGCAACAGGACTCACCTTGGAATGGGTAGGAATGTCAAAGTTAACAACTACATCCACATGAGGTATGTCCAAACCACGGCTTGCAACATCAGTTGCTAAAAGAATGGAACGAGCTTTTGCCTTAAATTTATTAAGGGATCCTAGGCGCTTGCTCTGAGACAATGAAAAGAAGAAATTTTAATCTTGAAAGAATTTTAATCTTGAAAAACTTGGAATCCAAGACACACAAACTAGACATACTAAATAAATACAAGAACCAAGAGAGAAATTTTTAAAAGGATGTTTCCCCCTTAGTCTGAACTAGGCTTCACAGGTCAAAAGGAAACATGGAAGAAATAAAAAGATATTTAAGACTAAAGCTAGAAAATACTAACATGAAACAGAGTTTGTTAAACATAACAGAAAGATAATTGAGAAATAATTTACTGAAAGTCTTTAGAGACGAGAGAGTCACTATTACCATGAGGGCTGAATAAATCAACTCAATAGCTTCCATCCCAGACAACTACCTGTGGAATATTTTAATTTGAGCCTCTTGCTATCCTGAAAGGAGGAAGTAGCATCCAAAGCAACACTTTAATGCCCATAAGATCAGGACCACTATGGGAAGATGCAGTAATGTCATGTGTTGCTATTGCAGAAATCTCCTGCTACAAGATTTAGCTTTCTCGTGCCCCCAGTTCCCCACTAATGATTCCAAAGAATAGTTACCTGACTCATCTGTCCATGGAGGGGAATGGCAGTGAATCCAAGATTTCGGAGTAGCAAAGCTGTCCTCTGAGTATTGTTACAGGTGGTGCAGAATATCATAAAGGAGTTTCCAGCCAATTCATTTAGAATATAAACCAGGTAGGTATCCTAAGTCACAAAGCCAAAATAATATATGTAACTGAACCTGGAAGAAGGTTGGCGTCCTAGGCATATAAATTACGTAAAAGACTAAGCCCATAGCTGCTTCTCAGTTATCCAGACCCCCAGCCGCCAGCTTTGCACTCCTTAACTGGCATTATCATTATCATCTCTGTGAACCATGAGTTTCACACACAGCCTGAAGCCGAGCACAAGGAGATCTGTACTCAGCAAGCACGCAAAGTCCTAACATCAAAGCACAAAACTAGGGTCCTCTGTCCATAAAAAAGCCACATAATAAGCAGGCAAAAGAAAAACTACCTCAAGGATGGGGCTAGGAAGGGAGTGTATCATGACTTCATTACTGTGGTTTAATATGTTGTGAATTCCCAGAATGTTTGACTTTATCAGTGATAAAATAAAGCACGGCATGAGCTCTAAAACAAATAGAAAGGACTCCAATCTGTAGCACAGCTCTTAGCTAATCAAGAGTTGACACATTTTCAGATGTCTTGGTGAAGAAGGAGAGGGAGAGGCAGGAATGATCAAAGCAAACACTTTACCTTGAACTTAGAAGGAATAAAAAGATAATATTGCTGTAACTTTTCAACCGTCTGGTATTTAGAGGAAACAGCACATTTCACAGGATTCTTCAGCGCTGCTCGCTGCAGTTTTTGCACCTGAAGAAAGAAAACCTAGAATAGTGCACTGATTCCTAAATACTCTGTGTTTATTATTGTCACTGTGACTGTTTCTGTTTATCAATTCTTATAAAGAAGAAAAGAGAAGTCCTAGAAAAGTTCACCTTCTTGGTCATCGTAGCAGAGAAGAGAAATGTTTTCCGATCTCGGGGAATCACTTTAAGGATCTTGTCAACCTAAAAGGCAGAAAGAACAACGGTACCAACATGACATTTAGACTGGACACCTGCAAATGCTGCTTGTGAAGGAGATGAGGGGTAACAAACTAAATACATCACTGTGGGGATTTGGGGACTCAAAACTTTGATTCAGTTCAGCTAAAACTGACTATTTACTATTTGATACCACACCAGATGCTACCAAAAAATAATGCCAGTCAGAGAAAAGCACCATTTAAATCAGCAGAGCTAATCTAAGAGAAAAGTAAAGAATAAGCATTAATCAACTAAATAAGCTATGATGAATGGGTCATCAAAGAAAAGATGGAAGAGGCTGAAATCAAATGAAATGGAAAAAGAAAATCTGGTTTTGGTATTTCTCATCTCTGAAATCAAAGTCAGTCTATATATATGTATGTATATATGTATGTATATATATATATATATACATGTTTTTTGCCCAACTGTCTTTTTAAATTGAAGTATAGTTGATTTACAGTGTTTCAGGTATACAGCAAAGTGATTCAGTTACACATACATACATATTTACACTTTTTCAGATTCTTTTCCATTATAGGTTATTACAAGATATTGAATAGAGCTCCCTGTGCTACACAGTAGGTCCTTGCTGTTTATCTATTTTATATATAGTGTGTGTATGTTAATCCCATATTCCCAATTTATCCCTCACCCCCCAAGTCAGACTATATTTGAAAGAGGATGCTGAGACTATTTACAATACCCAAGAGATGGAAGCAACCTAAATGTCCATCAACAGGTGAATAAAGAAGATGTGGTGTATATACAGAATGGAATACTACTCAGCCATAATAAAGAATGAAATGATGCCATTTGCAGCCACATGGATGGACCTAGAGATTATCATACTAAGTGAAGTCAGACAAAGACAAATATCACATAATATCACTTATATGTGGAATCTAAAATATGATACAAATGAACTTATTTACAAAACAGAAACACATTCACAGACATAGAAAACAAACTTATGGTTACCAAAGGGGAAAAGAGGGAAGGATAAATTAGGAGTTTGTGTAGGTATATGTATATACACACATATATATATGTATATATATACACATATTTATATATGTATGTATAACTGAATCACTTTGTTGTACACCAGAAACACAACATGGTAAATTAACTATACTTCAGTAAAAAATTAATTAAATTTAATTTAATTTAAAAGCAACAAGCACAGGGAAATATAGCCATTATTTTGTAATAATTTTAAATGGAGTATAATCTACAGAAATACTGAATCACCATGTTGCACCTAAAAATAATATAATAATATAAATCAACTATCCTTCAATAAAAAAGAAAGAAAAAATAAATAAAGAGGATGCTGAGGCAGGCAGTGTAAAGAGCATCAAGAATGAAAAAAGCAGCAGAGATGTTAAATTAACCAGCAATGGTTAAGTGCTCCACAAAAGCAGGTATGCAATGAACCAGATTTTGAACAGATTTTGAGATGCTCTAGGAAGAGGAAAGATGTTGAGCTCACCTCTGTCTCAAAATCCATATTCAATATTCGGTCTGCTTCATCCATGACCAAGTACTTGAGAGCTCTTAAGTTGAAGCCTTTTGTATTTTCCAAGTGGTCAATTAGTCGACCAGGAGTTGCTAACAAGAAAAGTTGAGGAGAGAGGGCAATGTTTAAGAAAAAGGACAGAAAGAAAGTGATCACCCCCTCCCAACCAGAATTTCAGAAGTTAAAAAAAATTAAATCCATTCTTTGAACTCTTTCTGCACAAAGAAGTTGCACCCAATATCAGCAGATTTTCTCCAATTCGTCACCACCAGTGTCTTCTACCATTGTCATCACTCACCTATTACTATATGTGGCTTTTTGGCCAGGGCCAGAGATTGAGACATTGAATCAATTCCACCTACAATCACAGCTACAGAAAGAAAAAGAATATAGAAAAGAGATCCTTAATTTTTTTCCATAGTTCACGGTAAAGCCAATGACACATTTCTACTTTCATTTTTCTTCCCTTACAATTACAACTTTCCCCGAAGCTAAAATACCAAATCAGCCCTTTAGGTCAATGAACTTACGTTAACGACACTTCCTTCCATTCTCCTTTCACACTCATTCTCAACCTGTGAAGAAATTCTGAAGATTCCTTTCCTCTCGACACTTACCACATTGCACCCCAATAGAAGACCCCAGGGCTTCAAACTGCTCTGAGATCTGAAAGGCTAGCTCCCGAGTGGGGGTGAGAACTAAGGCAAACAAACGCTGAGGCGTCTCCAGCAGCACATTCAGAATGGGCAGAGCAAAGGCCCCTGTCTTCCCAGAGCCGGTTTCCGCCAGCCCAATAATATCACGACCTAGAAGACAAAGAAAACACCTAATAGCAAAGAAATGCTCTCTGCACCATTTCCACATTATTCCACAAGGACCCAATGCTGGCACAAAGTAGACCATGAATAAATATTTGATGAATTCAGGGGAGGGGGAGGTTGATGAGACAGAAGACACGGTCTCTGTCTTAAATTAGCTCAAAATCCAGGGGTGAAATACACAAATATGTTCTAATATGATAGGTCCCTACAGGATACAGTGAGAACAAAACGGAATGAGCAACCTACTGCCAGGAAGAGTCAGGAAAGGTTAACAGAGGTGATGAGTAAATTAAATCTGGAAGTAAGCAAAGAAGGAAAGAAAGGGCAGTCCCTTATGAGGAAAGATGCTTTAAAGAACACAGCATGGGACTTCCCTGCTGGCACAGTGGTTAAGAATCCACCTGCCAATGCAGGGGACACAGGTTCGAGCCCTGGTCCGGGAAGATCCCAAATGCCATACAGCAACTAAGCCCGTGCACCACAACTACTGAGCTTGCGCTCTAGAGCCTGTGAGCCACAACTACTGAGCCTGTGCTCTAGAGCCCAAGCTCCGCAACAAGAGAAGCCACTGCAATGTGAAGCCTGCACACTGCAACGAAGAGTAGCCCCCGCTCTCCACAACTAGAGAAAGCCCGCGCACAACAACGAAGACCCAATGCAGCCAAAAATAAATAAATTAAATAAATTAATTTTAAAAAAAGAACACAGCATGAGTTCAGAGAGGGAGAAGTACAACGTGGCCAGAACAGAGAAGTCAAGGGGGAAAGGGAGAAGAATAAGGAAACCCACAGCCATGCTAAGGAGTTTTGACATCTTCCTATAAGAGAGAGGAACTGAAGGATTTTAAGCAGGGAATATCATGACCAATGTTATTCATTAAGAAGATAAACCCCAGGCCTGATGGCATAAGAAGGACCCAAGGAGCTTAACAGTATAGCCATTTACACTGCTCCTTGAGGGAAGAATGCCAGAAGTAATACCTTAAGAACGGGTCCCCATGGTTTGTTATCACCAATCAAGCCATAACTGAGAAGATTTGGCAATCAATTTCGAAGCCAAGACCACCGCCTCTATGCTGCAGCTCCCAAGGTAGCTGAGCACTAGGACAGCACCCGGTGGGAGGCCTTCCTGTCCAGTAACGACTTCCACAGTTGACTGCTGAGGCTTCCTCACCTAGAGAATAACCCCCTTTCCCTGAGGTAACCTGAGTATGACTCTCTTCCCTACAACTTAAAATGAACTAAAGTGCAGAATGGGGAACACACAGGAAAATCAGAGCTCAGTTAGGGTACCAGGGGAGCTATGATGGTGGTCTGAATGGAGGCCAGCCGAAGTGAGAATTACAAAGTACGGAAAGAGGTCCGTGGAACCAGAGAGTTGGCACCGCAGGCAACACCTTTGGTATTTATGCCTTATGTCTTTTTCGCACCTTAATTCACTGGCAAGCATCCCTCGTACCAAGTTGAGCCAAGTGGCTAACAGGGTCTTGGTGCTCTGGCTGGGTGTCAGGCCTGAGCCTCTGAGGTGGGAGAGCCGAGTTCAGGACACTGGAACACCAGAGACCTCCCAGCTCCATGTAATAGCAATCGATGAGAGCTCTCCTAGAGATCTCCGTCTCAACGCTAAGACGCAGCTCCACTCAACGACCAGCAAGCTCCAGTGCTGGACACCCTATGCCAAACAACTAGCAAGACAGGAACACAACCCCACCCATTAGCAGAGAGGCTTCCTAAAATCATAAGTTCACAGACACCCCAAAACACACCACCGGATGCGGACCTGCCCACCAGAAAGACAAGATCCACCCTCATCCACCAGAACACGGGCACCAGTCCCCTCCACCGGGAAGCCTACACAACCCAGTGAACCAACCTCACCCACTGGGGTTAGACGCCAAAAACAACAGGAACTATGAACCTACAGCCTGCGAAAAGGAGACCCCAAACACAGTAAGCTAAGCAAAATGAGAAGACAGAGAAACACACAGCAGATGCAGGAGCAAGATAAAAACCCACCAGACCAAACACATGAAGAGGAAATAGGCAGTCTACCTGAAAAAGAATTCAGAGTAATGACAGTAAAAATGATCCAAAATCTTGGAAATACAATGGAGAAAATAAAAGAAACATTTAACAAAGATGTAGAAGAACTAAAGAGAAAACAAACAATGATGAACAACACAATAAATGAAATTAAAAATTCTCTAGAAGGAATCAATAGCAGAATAACTGAGGCAGAAGAACCGATAAGTGACCTGGAAAATAAAATAGTGGAAATAACTACCGCAGAGCAGAATAAAGAATGAAAAGAATTGAGGACAGACTCAGAGACGTCTGGGACAATATTAAACGCACCAACATTCAAATAATAGGGTTCCCAGTAGAAGAACAGAAAAAGGAAGGGACTGAGAAAATATTTGAAGAGATTATAGTTGAAAACTTCCTGAACATGGGAAAGGAAATAGTCAATCAAGTCCAGGAAGCAGAGAGTCCCATATAGGATAAATCCAAGGAGAAATTCACCAAGACACATATTAATCAAACTATCAAAAATTAAATACAAAGAAAAAATATTAAAAGCAGCAAGGGAAAAGCAACAAATAACATACAAGGGAATCCCCATAAGGTTAACAGCTGATCTTTCAGCAGAAACTCTGCAAGCCAGAAGGGAGTGGCAGGACATATTTAAAGTGATGAAGGGGAAAAACCTACAACCAACGTTACTCTACCCAGCAAGGATCTCATTCAGATTCGATGGAGAAATCAAAAGCTTATATTCAAGCAGAAGTTAAGAGAACTGAGCACCAAGAAACCAGCTTTACAGCAAATGCTAAAGGAACTTCTCTAGGCAGGAAACACAAGAGAAGGAAAAGAACTACAATAACAAACCCAGAACAATTAAGAAAATGGTAATAGGAACATACATACTGATAATTACCTTAAATGTAAATGGATTAAATGCTCCAACCAAAAGATACAGACTGGCTGAATGGATACAAAAACAAGACCCGTATATATGCTGTCTACAAGAGACCCACTTCAGACTTAGGGACACATACAGACTGAAAATGAGGGGATGGAAAAACATATTCCATGCAAATGGAAATCAAAAGAAAGCTGGAGTAGCAATTCTCATATCAGACAAAATAGTCTTTAAAATAAAGACTATTACAAGAGACAAACAAGGACACTACATAAAGATCAAGGGATCAAGCCAAGAAGATATAACAATTGTAAATATTTATGCACCCAACATAGGAGCACCTCAATACACAAGGCTAATGCTAACAGCCATAAAAGGGGAAATCAACAATAACACAATAATAGTAGGGGACTTTAACACCCCACTTTCACCAATGGACAGATCAACCAAAATGAAAATAAATAAGGAAACACAAGCTTTCAATGATAACACTAAACAAGAGGGACTTAATTGATACTTATATGACATTCCACCCAAAATCAACAGAATACACTTTCTTCTCAAGTGCTCACGGAACATTCTCCAGGAGAGATCATATCTTGAGTCACAAATGAAGCCTTGGTAAATTTAAGAAAATTGAGATCGTATCAAGTATCTTTTCTGACCACAATGCTATGAGACTAGATATCAATTACAGGAAAAAAACTGTAAAAACTATAAACACATAGAGGCTAAAAAATATGCTACTAAATAACCAAGAGATCACTGAAGAAATGAAAGAGGAAATCAAAAAATACCTAGAAACAAATGACAATGAAAATATGACAGACCAAAACCTATGGGATGCAGCAAAAGCAGTTCTAAGAGGGAAGTTTATAGCAATACAATCCTACCTCAAGAAACAAGAAAAATCTCAAATAAACAACCTAACCTTACACCTAGAGCAATTAGAGAGAGAAGAACAACAACAAAAAAAACCCCCAAAGTTAGCAGAAGGAAAGAAATCATAAAGATCAGATCAGAAATAAATGAAAAAGAAATGAAGGAAATGATAGCAAATATCAATAAAACTAAAAGCTGGTTCTTTGAGAAGATAAAACTGATAAACCATTAGCCAGACTCATCAAGAAAAAAAGGGAGAAGACTCAAATCCACAGAATTAGAAATGAAAAAGGAGGACTAACAACTGACACTGCAGAAATGCAAAGGATCATGACAGATTACTACAAGCAAGTATATGCCAATAAAATGGAAAACCTGGAAGAAATGGACAAATTCTTAGAAAAGCACAACTTTCTGAGACTGAGCCAGGAAGAAAGAGAAAATATAAACAGGCCAATCATAACCACTGAAATTGAAACTGTGATTAAAAATCTTCCAACAAACAAAAGACCAGGACCAGATGGATTCACAGGTGAATTCTATCAAACATTTAGAGAAGAGCTAACACCTATCCTTCTCAAACTCTTCCAAAATATAGCAGAGGGAGGGACACTCCCAAACTCATTCTATGAGGCCACCATCACCCTGATACCACAACCAGACAAAGATGTTACAAAAAAAGAAAACTACAGGTCAATGTCACTGATAAACATAGATGCAAAAATCGTCAACAAAATACTAGCAAACAGAATCCAGCAACACATTAAAAGGATCATACACCATGATGAAGTGGGGTTTATCCCAGGAATGCAAGGATACTTCAATATATGCAAATCAATCAATGTGATACACCATATTAACAAAATGAAGGATAAAAACCATATGATAATCTCAATAGATGCAGAAAAAGCTTTTGACAAAATTCAACACCCATTTATGATAAAAACTCTCCAGAAAGTAGGCATAGAGGGACCTAACCCTTTAATAAAGGCCATATATGACAAACCCACAGCAAAAATCATTCTCAATGGTGAAAAACTGAAACCATTTCCACTAAGATCAGGAACAAGACAAGGTTGCCCACTCTCACCACTCTTATTCAACATAGTTTTGGGAGTTTTAGCCAGAGCAATCAGAGAAGAAAAATAAATAAAAGGAATCCAAATCGGAAAAGAAGAAGTAAAACTGTCACTGTTTGCAGATGACACGATACTATACATAGAGATTCCTAAAGATGCTAACAGAAAACTACTAGAGATAATCAATGAATTTGGTAAAGTAGCAGGATACAAAATTAATGCATAGAAATCTCTTGCATTCCTACAGACTAATGATGAAAAATGTGAAAGAGAAATTAAGGAAACACTCCCATTCACTACTGCAACAAAAAGAATAAAATACCTAGGAATAAACCTACCTAAGGAGACAAAAGACCTGTATGCAGAAAACTATAAGATACTGATGAAAGAAATTAAAGGTGATACAAACAGGTGGAGAGATATACCATATTCTTGGATTGGAAGAATCAACATTGTGAAAATGACTATATTACCCAAAGCAATCTACAGATTCAGTGCAATCCCTTCAAACTACCAATGGCACTTTTCACAGAACTAGGACAAAAAATTCACAATTTGTATGGAAACACAGAAGACCCCGAATAGCCAAAGCAATCTTGAGAAAGAAAAACGGAGCTGGAGGAATCAGGCTCCCGGACTTTAGACTATACCACAAAGCTACAGTAATCAAGACAGTATGGTACTGGCACAAAAACAAGTATAGATCAATGGAAAAGGGTAGAAAGCCCAGAGATAAACCCATGTACATATGGTTACCTCATCTTTGATAACGGAGGCAAGAATGTACAATGGAGAAAAGACAGCCTCTTTAATAAGTGGTGCTGGGCAAACTGGACAGCTACATGTAAAAGAATGAAATTAGAACACTCCCTAACACCATATACAAAAATAAACTCAAAATGGATTAAACACCTAAATGTAAGCCCAGACACTATAAAATTCCTACAGGAAAACACAGGCAGAACACTCTATGTCGGCAAGATCCTTTTTGACCCACCTCCTTGAGAAATGGAAATAAAAACAAAAATAAACAAAGGGACCTAATGAAACTTCAAAGCTTTTGCACAGCAAAGGAAACCATAAATAAGACGAAAAGACACCCCTCAGAATGGGAGAAAATATTTGCAAATGAAGCAATTGACAAAGGATTGATCTCCAAAATATACAAGCAGCTCATGCAGCTCAATATCAAAAGAACAAACAACCCAATCCAAAAATGGGCAGAAAACCTAAACAGAGATTTCTCCAAAGAAGGTATACAGATTGCCAACAAAACACATGAAAAGATGCTCAACATCACTAATCATTAGAGAAATGCAAATCAAAACTACAATGAGGTATCACCTCACACCGGTCAGAATGGCCATCATCAAAACATCTACAAAAAGTAAGTGCTGGAGAGGCTGTGGAGAAAAGGGAACCCTCTTGCACTGTTGGTGGGAATGTAAATTGATACAGCCACTATGGAGAACAGTACGGAGGTTCCTTAAAAAACTAAAATTAGAACTACCATATGACCCAGCAATCCCACTACTGGGCATATACCCTGAGAAAACCATAATTCAAAAAGAGTCATGTACCACAATGTTCACTGAAGCACTATTTACAGTAGCCAGGACATGGAAGTAACCTAAGTGTCCATCAACAGATGAATGGCTAAAGAAGATGTGGCACATATATACAATGGAATATTACTCAGCCATAAAAAGAAACGAAATTGAGTTATTTGTAGTGAGATGGATGGACCTAGAATCTGTCCTACAGAGTGAAGTCAGAAAGAGAAAAGCAAATACCGTATACTAACACATATATATTTAATCTAAAAAAAAATACAAAACGGTTCTGAAGAATCTAGGGACAGGACAGGAATAAAGACGCAGACGTACAGAATGGACTTGAGGACACGGGGAGGGGGAAGGGTAAGCTGAGATGAAGTGAGAGAGTGGCATTGACATATATACACTACCAAATGCAAAACAGATAGCTAGTGGGAAGCAGCTGCATAGCAGAGGGACATCAGGTCATGCATGCTTTGTTACCACCTAGAGGGGTGGGATAGGGAGGGTGGGAGGGAGACGCAAGGGGGAGGGGATATGGGGATATATGTATACGTATAGTTGATTCACTTTGTTATACAGCAGCAACTAACACACCATTGTAAAGCAATTATACTCCAATAAAGATGTTAAAAAAAAAGTCATAGATAAAACTTACTGAAATTATTTCTTACAATTCTTTAAACAGGCATTTAAAATTGTTACTGTTGATTATATTCAGAGAAATAGGACAGATACTCTATTTGCATAACTTTTGCTCTCAGTTTGGAACATGAACAACAAAATGCCGTGATTAATGATTTTTACTATTCTTTTTGTTTTCCTGCAGATAGCTGGCATAAAAATGAGCTATCAAGCACATCAAGTTGAAGTAAGTAGGAATAAAATACATCAAAATCCTTAAGTTGAGTCAACTACAGAGTCAGAATATGATACTCCACTGGACAAATCTGCATCCAATTTTGGGGGGCAATTTTTGGTCATCAAAATAAGTGCATTTCCCATTAAGTTGGCAATAAAGCTTGAGGGAGAAAGATCATATTGTTTACTGTAAAACTGATACGATAAAGATTATATGAGGTCACATGTATAGATACAGATATGTAAACTGTGATGGGATTTCAAATAACAGAATTATGAATTTCAAATTTTCGTTTATATGCAATAAAAGTTGATAGTACAGTATAGATCCAAATCTCTAGGCCATAGGCAGATAACCTGCTGTTAACATCAGTGATTGGAATTTTGTTTAAATAATAGCTATATAATTAGGACCACATTGCCTGACAAATGTCTGGCACATACAGCTTCCTAGGTTTCACACACCTTGGAGAGAAAGAAGGAAACATCTAACAAAAGCTGATAATAGCCAAAACAATGTGGAACAATAAGACCTTCCTTCCTCCCTCCCTCCCTTCCTTCCTTCCATTCTTCCATTTATTTTTTTGTCTTTACGTGGGAGAGTATGTGTTAAGTGAGCTCTCTGATGTCTTGCCTTGAGGCTCATTTTATGCTTCTAAAACTGAATAATGGGATGGCACACCAGACTGCAGTGGGGAATTTTCCTTTGTAATCAGAGCTCTGAGGAGATATGTTATACTGTATCATATTAGAAAAATTAAAAAGGTCATCCATGCCTTTCCCGACTATTCTGTTCTCCCTTAGTGGGCAAGAGTCGAATTTCCTGAGGAAGGATGCTCTCTGTCAGGCAGACAACCCAATGCCCAACCAAAATAAATGAATAAACAGATTAATTAATTTAAAATAAAGAAATAAATCAAAGGCTCAACTTTGCTACTTTATCACAGACTGCCTTTCAACCTTAAACACCAGGCTCTGCCTGGGGATCTCAAGCCCTCTTTAGGTGGTTTTTCAAGAGCTGCTTCCGTAACACTAGGCCTGACGTTAAATGTTACGTGGCTGGTTAGAGACTGAAAAATCATCAAGCTGTAAAAGTCTATGTTGTTGCTGAGACTCCAGAGGACTAAGCAGTATTGGATAATAAACTCAAGTTGTATGAGAAATGGAACATTACAAAGCATTACAACATGAAATTCTAATTTATTTGAATCAACACATATATGATTATTCACAAAATAACCTCTCTCGTGAGTGTTATTTTGTTTCTATAGACCTTTGGAATCATTCTTATGTAGAAAGTTCATAGGTGTGATGTACACAATTTATTGTTTCTGCGGGTGTTAGTACTGTTGACCTGTTACTTATTCTCATCATATCTTCCATGTACATTTTTGCAAATATAAATATAAAGTTCACGTATTCCCAAAATCGTTAAAAATATATTGAATACATTTTCTTTCTTCATGCGACTTCCAAAAAAAAAGGAAAGAGAAATTAACACAACATTGTAAATCAACTATACTTCAAGAAAATAAAAAAATAAAAGAAAGTAACAAAAGAAAATGTGATTGACACACAGGTTTCTAGCTTGGGAAACTCAAAAGCCATATACTGAGATAAGGGCTACAGGGAAATTAGTTCTGGTGAGAAAAATAAGGACTCTGTTTTGGACATAGGGAACTTGAGATTCCTGCAGTAAGCTTAGAGAAAAGTATCTAAAAACCAGTTGGACATACTTGTTCGGAGCTCAGCAAAGAAGTGTGGGCTAGAAATATAGACATGGGAGCCATGAGCATCTGACCAGTGCTCATGTGTGCTCCCCCAGGGGAAGACACATTAGAATAAACTATTAAGTTTTTTTAAAATTTATTATTATTATTTTTTTTTACATTTGGCTGCACTGGGCCTTCATTGCTGTGTACGTGCTTTCTCTAGTTGCGGCAAGCAGGGGCTACTCTTTGTTGCGGTGCACAGGCTTCTCATTGTGGTGGCTTCTCTTGCTGCGGAGCACGGGCTCTAGGCACGCAGGCTTCAGTAGTTGTGGCTCACGGGCTCTAGAGTGCAGGCTAAGTAGTTGTGGTGCATGGGCTTAGTTGCTCCACGGCATGTGGGATCTTCCCGGACCAGGGCTCAAACCCGTGTCCCCTGCATTGGCAGGCGGATTCTTAACCACTGGACCACCAGGGAAGTCCCAGAACTATTAAGTTTTGTATCTATATACGCCTAGGTCCCATGCCTGGAAATTCAAATTCAGAAGGTCTACGTTGGAGCCCAGAAATCGCTAGTGTTTTAAAAGTTCCACAGGTGATTGTAATGAGCACTGGCTGAAACTCACTGATGCAGACAGTATTAAAGCTTCAGGACTGGATGAGAAATCTTAGTAACATTTTAGAGTGAGAAAAAAGGATAAAGGCAGAATTAACACCGCAAGGCAAAGGGAAAAGCCAAAAGAAACTGAGAAAGAAAAAGCTAGAAAAACAGGAGAAGACAACAAACCCCCTAGTAGAAAGTAAGCTCCGTAAAACGGGAGAATTACTGTTTCAAAAACCAATAAGCCGCGCTTCCCTGGTGGCGCAGTGGTTGACAGTCCACCTGCCGATGCGGGAGACGCAGGTTCGTGCCCCGGTCCGGGAAGATCCCACATGCCGCGGAGCGGCTGGGCCCGTGAGCCATGGCCGCTGGGCCTGCGCGTCCGGAGCCTGTGCTCCGCAACGGGAGAGGCCACAGCGGTGAGAGGCCCGTGTACCGCAAAACAAAAAACAAAACCAATAAGCCACAAACTTTTTATCTTTAGGGACCATATTTTATTTCACTTGTATGCAAAGCAATAGCTCTCAAAAGTGGTATTTAATTGAATATGTGTAACTTCATACTGAATCTGAAACAGGCCACACACTTAATTTCAACCTACCCTGTAAGGCCAAAGGAATAGCTTCAATCTGGATCTTTGTTGGCTTTGTCCATCCCAACTGGTCACAAGCTTCACACAACACATCTGTCACACCCTTAGAATTCGGAAAAACACAGTTTAGCAAAGGAAAACACACACTCACCTCCCACATAATTAAATGACTGTTAGGGCCGCCTTGCTGGTGATAGGTGCGTCCCCTACGCTTTGATTCAAAAGGTTTTTGTTGTGAGTCTACCCAGTCTTGTCCTTAACTCTGAGAACTGGGACAGGAACTTAAGACTGACCAATCACTCTCCACTCGCCGGGGCCAAAGCCAAGTTCTTTGCCTGTGTTACTTCATTTAATCTAAACAGCTCTATGCGGTACTTATCATAATCCCCAATTTACAGATGTGGAAAGTGAGGCACCGAGATAACTTGCCTCTAGTCAGTGACTGGGTCAGAATTCAATACCGGTTCATCCGAATCCAAAGCCCAAGATGCACAAAATTCGGATTCGCCGCATGGACCACAGCCTGCACAGACACAACGGTGCCACACCGAGGTGGAATTCAAAAGGGCAAATGGGGGCTCCCGGGCACCGGCCGCCCTCCCACCACCCAAACTCAGAGCCGAGGGAGCTCGTCCGGAACCCGAGCTTCGGACACCCCGGGGGAAACCTGAGCTAGGCCCCGGCTGCTTTTTGCACACCAGCGGCCTGTATCGAAGGCAACCGAACTCTGCCCGCGCCTGGCGCCAGTAGGAAAAAGGGAAACCGGCGTCATCTACACTTACCAGGTCTTTAAATGTTTTCGTTTCCGCCTCCTCCACCGCCATCTGGGGCACCTCAGCCGGTGAATCGCGCTCCTCGGACGCCGCCATGCTGTCCGCGGGCTCCGGAAGTGGGTCGGCGGCGCGCGGGATGCTGGGAAATGTAGTTCTCGTTCTCCCGGGTGGCGTGTTGTGGGCGCCCCCTGCGGGCTTGGAGGGGTTTCGCGGAAAAGCAGTTAAAAAAAAAAATTAGGTATGGGTATAAGCGTTTGGAGTTGCGGAGCTGAGCCAAGTACAGAAGGGCCTGATGACCAGAACCTCTAATCTGCCCTTTAGGTCCCTTTAGAAAGTTTTCCCCACCTTCCACAACCGCTGTGTTCCTCCCTCTTCTAACCATAGAGTTTTGAACATGTTCATATTACAGTACTATTTATTTATTATAAATATTATTTCATTCATTTATTCAATAATATCTTGAGAGGGCTTCCCTGGTGGCGCAGTGGTTGAGAGTCCGCATGCCGATGCAGGGGATATGGGTTCGTGCCCCGGTCCGGGAGGATCCCACATGCCGCGGAGCGGCTGGGCCCGTGAGCCATGGCCGCTGAGCCTGCGCGTCCGGAGCCTGTGCTCCGCAACGGGAGAGGCCACAACAGTAAGAGGCCCGCGTACCGCAAAAAAAAATGATAATAATAAATAAATAAATAATAATAATAATATCTTGAGAGCCTACCATATGCTAGGGCTATGCTAAATGCCTACCGAACAGGACAGCGACCTCTACCGTCATGGAGAAGACAGATGATAAATAAGTGATCACAGATCATTTCAATTTGTGGAAAGTGTGATGATGCAACAGATATAAAAACGATAGAGATTTGATTTGCATTTCTCTAATAATTAGCGATGTTGAGCATTTTACATGTGCCTGTTGGCCATCTGTGTATCTTCTTTGGGGAAATGTCTATTTAGGTCTTTTGCCCATTTCTCGATTGGGTTTTTTGTTGTTGAGTTGTATGAGCTGTTTGTAAATTTTGGATCATTTATATGTGGATCTAAAATATGACACAAATGGGGACTTCCCTGATTGACCAGTCGTAAAGAATCCGCCTTCCAACACAGGGGACTTGGGTTCCATCCCTGGTCGGGAAACTAAGATCCCACGTGCCGTGGAGCAACTAAGCCCTCACGCCACAACTACTGAGCCCGAGCACCTCAACTAGAGAGCCCACGTGCCGCAGACTACAGAGCCCACGCGTTCTGGAGCCCATAACCAGAGAAAGAAAACCCGCACGCCACAACTAGAGAGAAGCCTGTGGTGCCGCAACGAAGATCCCGTGTGCCACAACTAAGACTGATGCAGCCAAAAATAATAAATAAATAAAATAAATAAATATTAAAAAAATATGACACAAACGAACTGAGCTACAAAACAGAAACAGACTCACAGACATAGAGAACAGACTTATGGTTGCCAAAGCGGAGGGGGTTGGGGCAGGGATGGATTGGGAGTTTGGGGTTAGCAGATGCAAACTACTATATATAGAATGGATAAACAACAAGGTCCTACTGTATAGCACAGGGAACTGTATTCAATGTCCTGTGATAAACAATAATGGAAAATAATATGAAAAAGAATGTATATATGTGTATAACTGAATCGCTTTGGTGTACAGCAGAAATTAACAGAACCTCGTAAAACAGCTATACTTCAACAAAATAAAATTCTTTCAAATGATGGAGAGCAACTTGGGGGGGTGGATTACGGGGATAACAGCAAGATTGGGGAAGGCCTCTCTGAAGTAGTGATGTTTGAGCTGAGACGTCACTGGGAAGCAGAAGAAAGTTCCTTCAAGAACCCAGGGGACAATGATTTCAGGCTGAGGGAACAGCAAGTACAAAGGCCCTGAGGCTCGGGTCAGACCCTGCAGGGCCCTAGATTCGAAGGTATGGGGATTGGATGTTATCCTAAATATGAAAGAGGCCACTGGAAGGTTTTGAGCAGGTGAGTGACATGATCTACATATTTAAAATATCACTCTAACTTTATATGTAGAGAGGAAATAATGAAAAAGAGAGGCCATCTAAGAGGCAAGAGATGATCTGCATACCCCCAGCCTGACACGAAATAGAGACCCAGGAACCCCACCTGGATGAATTACAGCTCAGCGGAGCATTGGGATCAGGTAGGGTGGCAGATCAGGAAGGACATCGCTGGTTGTTTCTTTAGGGAATGAAGTTGTTTCCATCTCTGAGTTTACACCGCTGCAGAATAGGCCTTTTGTCTTTTTATGTTGATTTACTCCAAGTTAAAGGTAAGGAGAGAAGACACACATTGTATGAAACAAGAGGTCACCTTGAAATCGGCTCCATCAGGCAGTCGGAAACAGGGGCTTATGCCATGGCAGCAGGCTAAGATGCTCAGGCCCGCTATTCAGCCCTCCCTCATGGCCACCTCTCCATTTTCCTAGGACCGGGATTAGGCCACTTTAGATGATGTCCAAAGCAGACAACGTGCTTTGAGATAAGGGGGAGTTGATTTATCCTAAAGAAAACCCACCCAAAAAGCTCTGTCTCTTCCTCTTCCTGTTGTGATAAAAACAAAATTCAGCTGAGTATGAGACAGGCCGGGACCTGGGTGTCAGGAGCAAAAGCAGGGTACTACCCATGCTCCCTGCACACAGCACCACCAAGGGGGTGGGCAGGCCACCTAAGCCGCCCCTCTGACCCCACCCATGTATCCACCTCTACGCTCACCCCATTTAAGGGATCAGCTCCACCGCTCCGGGGAGTGAGCAAGGGAACCTGTTACTTATTTTCACTCCCTTGTTCCCTCGTGCTGCAGCACGAGTCCCAATAAAGCCTTCCCTGAATTTCGCATCTAGCCTCTTATCAATTTCTTCCCCACCCCCCACCCCCGGACCAGGAATCGAACCCACGCCCCCTGCAGTGGAAGCATGGAGTCTTAACCACTGCACCAGCAGGGAAGTCCCAGCCTCTTATCAATTTCTATTGATTAAGGAGTCCAAGAACCTTGGTCGGTAACAAGTCCATTTTAAAGATCTTACTGGCTTTATTCAGTGATTCATGAATTGGGCAGCATCCCATCTAGCAGATAGAAAGGAGCTCTAAAGAGTTGTACAAAAGGGCAGGCTTTTAGAGGCAGGAGGAGGTGGGACAAGGAAGTTGTTCTATCAAAGAGCTGATTGTTTCAGGCCAGGTCATCTTCCTTTGCGGCACAGTATGGGTCTATGAGGCCAGTTACCTCCCTAGTTCTGACCAGGTAATTCTAAAGTGACTGGTTAAGATTACTTTCCTGAAAGCAGCTGAAATTGCAGTTAGGTTAGGTATTAAGTCTGGATTTGGTGAACGTGGCCTTAGCATAAGTGACTCCATCTTGGGCCTGTTGTTTCTTTTTTTTTTTTAAATAAATTAATTTATTTTTCGCTGCGTTGGGTCTTCATTGCTGCACGCAGGCTTTCACTAGTTGCGGTGAGCGGTGGCTACTCTTCGTTGCAGTGCGCGGACTTTTCATTGCGGTGGCTTCTCTCATTGCAGAGCACGGGTTCTAGGCACACGGGCTCCTGTAGTTGTGGCACGCAGGCTCAGTAGTTGTGGCTCGCTGGCTCTAGAGCGCAGGCTCAGTAGTTGTGGCTCACAGGCTTCGTTGCTCCGCGGCATGTGGGATCTTCCTGGGTGAGGGCTCGAACCCATGTCCCCTGCATTGGCAGGCAGATTCTTAACCACTGCGCCACCAGGGAAGTCCCTGTTGTTTCTTTTTTTAACACTGTCCTCTGCTTTGTAGACCTGCTGGGGAATCTGTGCTCCTTGTTTGACAAATGAGGAACTCGAGTCCCAGAAGGTAAAAAGACATGTCACGTGGCAAGGTAACAAGAGACAGGACTAGAACCCAGGCCTCTTGAGACCCAGACCAGTGCTTTTACTGACAGAAACATCGCTTTACACAACAAGCAATTTCCCCTCCACAGTCACACTCGGAATTCCTCTGCCACACAGATTTTTCTGTAAAAACAAAGAGAGAAGGAGTTACTTTGCTTCCCTTAGGCTCACACTCTGATTTCATGTAGGAGAGTGGAATGGGAATTAAAAGTGCTGGGAAAAGGTGAACGACTCAATCGTAAAATTCAGGGAAGCAGAGCGAAGAGGCCTGGAAAAGGGGACCCAGATGGAAACAATTGGGAGGACTATAAAACTGTGTATAATACCAGGTCTAAAGTTACCCAAGTTTTGGTAAAATGTGTTACAGGAACGCAAAAAAAATTAGGCCTAAGATTTCTGGGACTCTGGGGCTGCTCTAAAGGGAAACCGATTTAAACCACCAAGCTGCTATTATAACAGCAAACTCTGCTCTTTTTAGCCAGGAAAAAGTTCTTCTGTGTGTTCTTGGATAATCAGACATGGGCTCCTTTTCAAACTTCCTCTGGTGCCAGTGCCCACCTCGGTGACAGGATTCACGTCAGACCAGCAGGGTAAGCACAGGTGGATTCCAGCGGAGAGGACTGTCTGCTTTTGACTATTCCTACCAAGTCTGGGGTAGTTTGGACATTTACGTTCTGGTCGTGGAAATAATAGAGGTCCATTCTAGTAACTGAACCACGTCATATCCTGTACTTGCAGAACAATGAGAAAGGTTAAAGAGGAAATCCAAATAAACATTCAAAGTAAGGGGCAAAGCAGGCCTGAAACAATACACTGGCCCCAGAAGGAGAGGTCAAAGTGACTGAGCCCATCTCCCTCTGAAAGGTTTTTTTTTTTTTAATTTCAATTTTTTTTATTGAAGTACAGTTGATTTACAATGTTGTATTAGTTTCAGGTGTACAACAAAGTGACTCATTTATACATATCATATTCCTTTTCAGATTCTTTTCCATTATAGGTTATTACAAGATACTGAATATGGTTCCCTGTGCTATACAGTAGGTCCTTGTTTATCTATTTTATATATAGTAGTGTGTATCTGTTAATCCCAAAGTCTTGGTTTATCCCTCTCCCTCCGAAAGGTTTTCATAGGCCTTCATGTGCCCCTTCCTCCAAACACACAAAAATATCTAGTAAAAATTACAGTTTATGACTGCCTTAATATAAAGATAAATATATTAATATATATTAAAATATGTTCTTGGACTTAAAAGTTTATCTTTTTCTTTTGATTTTTTTAAAAGAAATTAAACCTTGGGGCTTCCCTGGTGACTCAGTGGTTAGGAACTCGCCTGCCAATGCAGGGGACACGGGTTCGAGCCCTGGTCCGGGAGGATCCCACATGCCGCGGAGCAGCTAAGCCTGCAAGCCACAACTGCTGAAGCCTGCGCGCCTAGAGTACGTGCTCCACAACAGGAGAGGCCACCGCAATGAGAAGCCCGTGCACTGCAACAAAGACCCAATGCAGCCAAAAATAAATAATAAATTAAAAAAAAAAAGAAATTAAACATTAATGTGGGCCTGTGAAAGTGTGGTGGTCTCCCAGGCACTGTGGCTCCCGGCCCTAGTGGTTGAGGGAAGGGCATAAGGACCACAGGGAAGCCTTCAACAAACCAGTGACACAGGCTGCTGTGGGGTGAGAGCGTGTGAGGATAGAGGTGGCTCCTGGACCAAAAGTAACATGAGCCCAAAATTACGACAAGAGTTCTGTGGAACTGATTCAGATAAGAATAAATTCGTAATCAGTTTCTGCTCAAGATCTTCCCAGAAGCTGCATACCCTGTAGTCTGTTTTGGAGAGACCTCCCTCTAACAAAGTATCCTATGCTCATCATGAAGGAAGCAATGCAAAATTTAATCCATCAAAAAATTATCTTTAACTTATGAATTCTTTTTTATTCCCTTCGGCTGCCCCGCACAGCCTCTTAGTCCCCCGACCAGGGATAGAACCTGTGCCCCCTGCAGTGGAAACACGGAGTCCTAACCACTGGACCACCAGGGAATTCCCCATAATTTATGAATTCTAATCTGTTATGAGTAGGTATGTCCAAGGGGAGAAAGGAGGTAGATGATGTAATAATGAGGGCAGAGAGAGAAGAGGACAGTCTCCAAGGAATCTAGAAAAAGAGAGATGATGTACAAAATACTTCATTATCGAACCAATTTGTGACTAGGGAAAAAAAGATAACTAGCTCTGGTTACTTGTTGATTTCTTTCCTTTTTTTTTTTTTGCCTTTAGTTTGGAAAGTTTTTTAAAATACAGAAAATCTGTATGTTTCTTTTTTTATTCAACAAACATTCTCAAACACTACGGCAGGCCACGGACCACACATTAGGAAGCAGAAGTAAGCATGGAATTTATGCTCCAGTTGTAGGAGGGGCAGCCTATGTTTTAAATAACAATAAATAAATAAATCCTCACAATCAAGTGGGACACAAAAAAGTAAACACAAGTGAGATGCATGGTAAAAAGGAAAAAAGCAAGATGCTAGAGCAACGTATGATGGGATGACCCGGCCTTTCTCTGCACATCGGGGACATTTTCCTTGTGGAAGGGACTTTTAAACTGAGACCTGGAAGATGAGCGCCACTCACTGGCTGTGTAGGGAGCGATTTACAGACGGAAAGAACATTCCCAGTTAAGCCTTGCAGTGGGGAAAATCAAATGAAGCTTTTAAAGATTATAAAATGGTGATTTATGATGAAGCTGGACATACAGTTAGGGACCTGAATATTTAGGACCTTATAGGTCATGTAAATGACCTGGGGATTTGGGACTTTATTCCAAGGTCAGTGGGAAACTTTTGAAGAGATTTCATCAGAGATGCATTTGAAAAGGACACTCGGCTACAGTGAAGAATGGATTGGGTCAGGGAGAGGGATGCAGGCAGATCAGTTAGCAGTTGTTTAAGCAAAAGATGGTGACATTTTTAAATTAATTAATTAATTATATTTATTTTTGGCTACTTTGGGTCTTTGTTGCTGCAAGTGGGCTTTCTTTAGTTGCAGTGAGCGGGGACTATTGTTCATTGTGGTGCGCAGGCTTCTCATTGCAGTGGCTTCTCTTGTTGTGGAGCACAGGCTCCAGGCGCGCGGGCTTCAGTAGTTGTGGCATGAGGGCTCAGTAGTTGTGGCTCACAGGATCTACAGCAAGCCTGCCTTGGCAGGCAGATTCTTAACCACTGCGCCACCAGGGAAGTCCGATGATGGCATTTTGGACCAGATAGGGGCAGTGGGGTTGGGGAGAACTGGACAAAGTTCAAGGGTGTGTAGAGGTTAGATAAATTCTCATGACTGATTTAACATGGAGGATGCAGGTCAGGGATGTGTCCGTGATTTCTAGGTTTCTGGCTTGAGCAAGTAGAGACTTGGTGGAACCTTTACAAAGCTAGAAAACACCAGAAGAGGGGCAATTATGTGGGAGGATAGGGAAACAAGGTCATGTTCAGAAGGTAATGGTTACTGTAGAAACAAAGACTTGCACCCAAGCAGATTGGCTTGAGATCCCACACTCTTACCACCATAGTGTATTGTCACTGTGTTTTCCCTAGTGTGACAAAGGGAGTTGGAAATATAAGTAATGTGCCCTTAAATTTTTCAGTTAGCTTAAGCCAAATTATTGTGTCCTGTGTAGTTACACACCCCAAAGGGTGTCTCTTCTGTGGATAGCTTTGAGTCTCAACTTGGCCTTGTCTTCCAACGAACATTAAGACACGAGCATCTGGATTTCTCCTCCACACTTGTTTCTCTCTGCATCTCTTCGTCTCACCTCTTCCTTTCCTCCAGCCTCCACATCAGCAAGTCCTGTAGACTCAGCTGCCTAAATTTATCTTGAGTCCCTCTAGGTCTCCTCCCTTTCCATCACTACCACCTAGTCCAAAATGAGCTTCACTATTGTCTGATTTGCTAGCAGACTATAAGCACTCCATTCCCGGCGCCTTGCACAAAGCAGGCATTCAGCAAATTTTTGTTCAATGAATATGAGAATGGTTTGTAAATTAGTCTCCTGTGAACGTGCTTGGCACGAATAAATCCCCAGAGCCTATTTATTTGCTAACTATCTGAAGAGGGAATTTCTGAATCTCGGGAAGAAAATGGAGACACTGACCTTGGAGTGTGGTCATTTAACGAGGCAGGCTGCAGCCACTCCCATGGTAGGCATCACCCCGTAGGCAGGGGCCAGAAGCAGCTCAGCATGGCAGTAAAGCCACTTCTCTACCAAACTTGTCACTTGGGCCCTGGAACAGTGGTCAGAAACCCTTGTCTACTACCATCCTTGGATTTTTAGGATGAAAGATTTTTATGTCCAGTACCTGAAAAAACCTGATGTCTCAGACTGAGAATTACAATGAAGAAATCAAAGATACTCTGAGATGTAAATAAAATATGTAAGGAATGGGTTTAACCTGAATTCAACAACAAGCAGGAAACTCAAATGTTATTTTATAATCCTTACAAACCACAGAGGCTAGAGTTTCAAGGCCACTTCATACTACGGGGTAGCTAATAAAGGGAAGGCAGCTTGGACTCATTTCCTGATTTCCTGGTTGTTTCGTATTCCTTTCATATGAGTCTTATTTTAAATGAGGACACAATTGTTTAGAAAACAACTTGCTAGAAATGGAGGTATTTAAGAAATTCCTTGGCAATCCAGATACCATTGCCGCAATAAAATAGTAAGTATAATACACAGCAGCTTCCAGCCACACTTTCAAATGGAAGCATAGGAATTTAAGTAGAAGTTTAATGTCTAAGTGTTTGAAGTAAACAGATAAAATAAAACATTAACTGCTATCCTGGACAATTTCTCATGCTTGGTGATAGCCCAAAATCTTTTGGACAATTTTCCAATGATGTGCAAAGTTCTCCCCATACAAGTCCTTCTCCTTAAGTAGAAACCAGAAATTCACTCTCCCACTCTCCCTTGCACCCAGGGCTCAGACACATGACTTGCTCTCTACCAAGCAGACACACCCCTCCAGAGCTTAGTTCAGAAAAGGGCAACGCGAGGAAGTGGACACTGGCATTGGCACAGGTGTCCAGCTTAAGTGGGCAGCAGTGGCAAAGGTTCTGGTGTCCAGAGCGTTTGTGGGACATGCAGTCTGAGGTATCCTAGCTTAGTGACAGTGGCAGTGGAGTTTCTGCTGGAGCAGTGATCTCCAGCTTGGGGCATTGTTTCTGGCTGCATTGCCCCCAAACCTGACTTTCACCTTCTTGGAGATTCTTCCTCGTTATGCTTTAATGCATTAGCAAGTAATATATAACGTCTAAACATAAATTAATAAATTCCTTTTCTGCTTAACTAGTTGGAGGAGCTTCTGCTCTTTGAATCTAAGAACCCTAACTAGCCAACCTTCTGAAGGAAAAGAACTATGCTTCCCCGACGATACATCATTAAAACACATTCACCACACTGTCCCTCTGTAAGTGGCCCTTCATGCTTCCTGGCAAGCTTAGTGCATTTCCTCAGCGCATCCTCTCCTAAATGACCTGTCAACCATCCCGTGTTCCTCTCCCATTGTCACTCTCATCCCATGACCTCACTTCCTATTTCAAGGGAAAATGAAGAAAATCTCAACTTTTCCACTACAAGTTCCCACACCCATCTAATCACCTGCCCACCTTCCCTCTCATTCAGAGGATGTGCTTTTTTTTTTTTTTTGGCATGCGGGATCTTAGTGTCTTAGTTCCCCAACCAGGTATCAGAACCCAGGCACCCTGCAGAGGAAGCTCGGAGTCTTAACCGCTGGACCGCCAGGGAAGTCCCGGGTGTGCTTTCAATGCTCCTACCAAACGAAGGCCACGCCTCCACCCGTGCTCTGGGGCTGAATCCCACCCCCGCTTACTCCTTCCAGGACGTTCCTCTCAAGTCTCCCTTTTCCCTCCCGGACTATCAGCTCTTCCCTCTCCACTGGATCATCCCCATAGCATACACACGTGCTATTATTTCTCCTCATCTTGAAAAGCATTTCTCATGACCCCACATCCCCCTCCAACTAAGGCCCACTTCTCTGTTCCTCTTGACAGCAAAACTCTTCAAGAGAGAGGTCCACCTGTGCTGCCTCCAATTCTTGTCCCTCAAAACCACTTTCGCCTCTGTTTTCCCACTTGGCAGGTCAGGAGTGACCTCCATGCTGCTAAGCCCAATGGCCAATTCTCATCCTTCATTTGACTTGACCCTTCAGCAGCATTTGGCGCTGTCCTCCGTGAAAAACCCTTTCCACTTGGCTTCCAAGATACCAGAGACACCTGATTTGTCTCCTGCTTTGCCGGCTACTCCTTCTCAGTCTTCCCAGTTAGCCCCCTTCATCTCCACTGGCTCCTCACTCAACGGTAGAGGACCAGCTGGGGCTCAAACCTAGTCTCCGTATTCTGTAGTTCCACTTATTCCCATAGTGGTCACATCCACTCTCATGGCTTGAAATGCCTCCTGTTTGCTAAGAATCCTCAAGTTTATAGCTCCCCCTACCTCCTTCCTTGAACTGCAGACTCATATATTCAACTGTCTCATCATCTTTCCTCCTGGATACATCAGGTAGCTCAAACTTGACGTGCCTAAAACTGAACTCCTGATTCCATGACTCGCATCTCCCTGTCCTCTCCATGGTAGGTAATAGCAGCATCACCCTTCTAAATGGCTCAGGCCCAAACTCCTCTCTCTCTCCCCGCTCCCACATCCAATCCGTCAACAAGTCCTGTTGGTCCACCTTCATCATATATCTGGAATCTGACTACTTTTCTCCACTCCCAGCCACCAACAGCTCTCACCTGGATTACTGTAATAGCCTCCTAACTAGTCTGCTTGCCTCCTAACTAGTCCACTTGCCTCCTATCTAGTCTGCTAACCAACCTCCTAACTAGTTCGCTTGCCACTACTCACACTCCCTCAACTGCAAATTCTCAACATAGCAGCAAAGGCATCTTTTTAAAACGTAAGTCTGATCAGATCACTACTCTGCTCAAAACTTTCCAAAGATTTCCCATCTCAGAGTCAAAGTCAAAGTCCTTACAACTGTCCGTAAAGCCCTACATGTTCCAGCCGACATCCCTCCGAACTCATTCCGTCACTGCACTTCCCCTCCCCTACTCCACCCTCACTGTTCCTTAAACACATCAGGCATGCGTCTGCCTCAGCCTCTTTGTCCTTTCTGCTCCCTTCACCTGGCATTCTCTGTCCTCAGGTACCCTCTTGGCTCTCTCCCCCACCAACTTCAGGTCTTCACTCAAGTGTCACCTTGTCATCAAGGTCTTGCAAACCACCCCCTCCCCATACTCTCTCTCTCTCTCTCCCTGTTTTGTTTTTCTTCATGGCACTTATCGCCAATGGTAAGCAGAATAATGACCCCAAAGATGCACACATCCCAATCCCTAGAATCTGTGAACATTTTATGTTACATGGCAAAGGGGAATTAGGTTACAGATGGAATAAAGGTCACTAATCACCTGACCTTAAAATTGGGAGATAATCTTGGATTGTCCAGGTGGCCCCAATGTAATCAAAGGGCCCTGAAAGTGGAAGAAAAGGCAGAAGTTCAGAGTGGCACAGTGGGGAAGCACTCAATCATCATTGCAGGCTTTGAAGAGGGTGGAAGAGGGTCATAAGCTGAGGAAAGCAGCAGCCTGTAGAAGGTGGAAAAGGCAAGAAAACAGATCCTCCCTGAGATCCTCCCGATAGGATCATAGCCCTGTCAACTACCTTATGTTAGCTCAGTGAGACCCACATCAGACTTCTGTCTGTAAGAAAATTAGTTTGTGTTATTTTAAGCCACTAAGTTTGCAATAACTTGTTACAGCAGCAATCGCAAACGAATACACACCATCTTGCAAACCAGACGTTTATTTCTTTATGTCTGTGCTCCCTGTCATCACTAGAATCAAAGTCCATGACAGTCAAGACATTTGACTGTTTCTGTTCACTATACTATGCTCAGTGCCTAGAAATAGGCCAAGCGAATAGTAGGCACTCAATAACTATTTAGTGGAATGAATGATTAGCCGAGTGTCTGCAGGTGTGTAGTGTATATGGGAGGGGTTGAGGAAGGAGAGATGAAGCAGCCATTGTGATGTGGAAAGGCCATATCCTTGTGTGTAAAAGACGTCGTGAACTAAACCGAGCTTTGGAGACAGGTTATTACCCTGAGCCAAGATTGGTCATTCCTGGTGAGGACAGAAGCCCGACAGCTTTCCTTGTGAGTAAGGCAGTGGTACGGAGACAAGGTCCACTCTGAGGGTGGTACACAAAGGAAAAACCTCACTTAGCAGCTCCTGCACACCGGTGTCCCCCTCTCCTGTTCTGAGAGGTGAATGTGAATTAGCAACTTCAAGACAGAGCTTACAGAACTGGTCACATTGGAGAGGAGGGACATGGAACCCCAGGTCACTCTGAAGTCTTCCCTTCTTTGGATAACACGCCTTTAAAAGGAGGCCTCTCTGGGGAGGAAAGATTTCAGAGGTCAGGAAGTTCATTGTCATCTCCATAGATTTATGATTCAGCTACAAAATAGTGCTGACCTAGAACTGGGCGTGCATTTTCTTTTTATGCCAACTGCACAGGTTTAAGAGCCTGTGGAGGTGAGACATCAATTTCAACCACCTTTCCTCTCTGCTCCTGTTTCTCACCATCGAAGGTCCTGCAAACAGTTTGTTTTGTTGGTATGTGGTGGTCTGATTCTTCCCTCCAGGTCACTCAAAACCAGGATACCTGCAGCTTCATGGAGGATATTCCCCTAGGGATGGCCCAACCCTGCCTATCCCAGCTGCTTGCCCTCTGCTTTCCACCTTCATCCCCCTCCTAAGGCTCCTCCCCGCTTGGACCTGTTCTTCCAGACTCGGCCCTTTTTGCAAAGTCCATAAAGTACTTTATTGTTTTTTCCATTAAAACCACGGGATTGGGACTTCCCTGGTGGTCCGGGGGTAAGACTCTGCACTCCCAATGCGGGGGGCCCGGGTTCGATCCCTTGTCGGGGAACTAGATCCCACGTGCATGCCCCAACTAAGAGTTCACACGCTGCAACTAAGAAGTCCGCATGCCACAACTAAGACCTGGAGCAACCTAAATAAATAAATAAATAAATGAAATGAAAAGAACTCCACAGGATTAAGTCTGTCTTAGCCCTTCTCAGCATCACCCATCATAATCCACGGTTAAAATATAACAAACGTCGCAGGAACCCTCTCTGGGGTGTGTATTCAAATTCAGAGTCAAGTTTTAGGTAAGGTGATGCTCCATTAGATTGTAATATGAGGAAATCCATGATTTATGTCAATGAATCAAGGATTGGAGTATAGCATGAATTTGAGCAGAAAGAACCTGGAATCGGGAAAACCAGTTTGAAGGTTGTTGGAAGCGTTAGGAGGTAAAAGCCTACATGGGTTAGGGTAGCAGTGGAATGGATCAGAAAGCACTAGAGAGACATTTAAGGGGAAGGATACACCTTGGCAAAGGTATATCAGAGAAATAAGGGAGGGAAAGACTGGGAGATAAGAATGAGATTTCAAGGTAGGCAGCTGGGATACCGATGTTGCCTTTTTTTTTTTTTTTTTTTTTGCGGTACGAGGGCCTCTCACTGCTGTGGCCTCTCCCGTTGCGGAGCACAGGCTCCGGACGCGCAGGCTCAGCGGCCATGGCTCACGGGCCCAGCCGCTCCGCGGCATGTGGGATCTTCGCGGACCAGGGCACGAACCCGCGTCCCCTGCATCAGCAGGCGGACCCCCAACCATTGCGCCACCAGGCAGTGGAGTCCTAACCACGGGACTGCCAGGGAATTCCCTCCAGTGATAATTAGATGATGGTAGAGTGTGAATTGCCAGAGGTGCTCAAACATCAAAGAAAGGTCCTTTGAGTAACAGAGAAATCAACAGAAATGCTTTCCTTGAGGTCTTGAAAATTAATAACTTGTTGATGGTTAAAAAAAAAAAAAGAAAGAAAGTCCAACAATTAATAGTGTTTGCCATGCAAAAGCTCAGGGAGCAATGTTAAAAACAAATCATCCAGAGACAAAGCATTATTATTTTGAATAATTTTATGATTATTAGAGTCTTATTCCTATTCACACCTGTCTACTCACCCACAAGTGTCCAGCAGATTTAGTTCATAGCTACCATACTGAAATTGAATACACACCCCTAACAGGAAGAAAACTGACAAGCAGGTTCAGTGGTAGTTTCGATGGAATGACCCCAAGTAGTTTCATTTCCAGAGGTTTTTATGCAAGATCTGGAAAGGCCTGTTGAACCAGTAATTCCTTTATTCATGTCTGTGTGGGCTTTTTCCATACCTTCATCCCAATACATCAACAGCTAGCAAAACTCTCTTATTAATCACATCCTTCCGTTTCACGTGTTTTGTTCACAAGAATGTTGCCATGTCTGGGACGTCTGGGGCAGCATTACAAAATACCTATGCACAAGTTTTTACAATCCAAACTGAAGTTTCATCTTTCTCAAATTGCCCCTATATTGCTGTTTGCACATCCTAGCCATTTGCAAAACTGCATTCTAATTTCTTATCAATTAACCTACTGGTATCAGAGTATACCCTACCTGAATGACTAGATTGTTGGGGCCATAAGATCTAGAACCCTGTCTGCACTGCTCACAAATGACAGTAGGTGATGCAAGGTGAGTACTCAGTAAATGTTTTCTGGATGAATGAATCTGTCAGCCTTGTTATTAATGTTGTCACTCTTGTGGGCCATTATTTTACATTAGGAATATACTTGGTCTCAGAAGAACTAAGGGCATAACTCTGGAGTCAGGCTACCAGGATTCAAATCCTGGGGCAGCTCTTGCTAGCTGTACAACCTTTCAGTTCTTTACCTTCTTTATCTAACAATATGCGGTAATTACAGTGTCTACCTCATAAGATGTTTGTAAGTGTGACAACACATGTCAAATTGTACTTAGAACAATACCTAGTAAGTTTTCCATAAATGTTAACTACCATTATCATCTTTAAATATCCACATTTATTTTCTAACTTTATTATCTAAATGTCATTTTATTTAAGCATTTAGAAAAGTATTGTTCTGTAATGAAATTTTGACAGTGCAGTTTTTTGTTTGTTTGTTTGTTTGCGGTACTGTTGTGGCCTCTGCCGTTGCGGAGCACAGGCTCCGGAAGCGCAGACCCAGAGGCCATGGCTCATGGGCCCAGCCGCTCCGTGGCATGTGGGATCCTTGCGGACCGGGGCACGACCCCGTGTCCCCCGCATCAGCAGGCGGACTCTCAACCACTGCGCCACCAGGGAAGCCCCGACGGTGCAGTTTTTTAAATTTTAATTTTATTGGAGGATAGTTGATTTACAATGTTGTGTTAGTTTCAAGTGTACAGCATAGTGATTCAGTTATACATATACATATATTCATTCTTTTTTAGATTCTTTTCTCATATAGGTTATCCCAGAATATTGAGTAGAGTTCCCTGTGCTACAAAATAGGTCCTCGTTGGTTATCTATCTTATATGTATAGTGTGTGTGTGTTCATGCCAATCTCCTGATTCATCCCTCCCCCACCACCCACGTTTCCCCTTTGGTAACCATAAGTTTGTTTTTGATATCTGTAAGTCTGTTTCTGTTTTGTAAATAAGTTCAGTGCAGTTTGAATAACAAGATCAGTTTTAATAAATGTCCCCATGTCAACCAGGGAAAATGGCACAAAAAATTTGGAGCCTAAAAGAAAGATTTTAGATATCACTGCCCTTCCCCAACTCCCTTTACACAAAAAGCTTCTCCCAATTACAACTGTTTTATTAATTTAGCAACTGGATGCGCACAAATGCTGGAACAAGTCCTGCTGTGGCTGCCCTGTGCTCTTGAGAGTCAGAGGCCTTGGCCATGACTCATTGCTAAAGTTCTGGGGCAAATCAGGTTGCAGACCTGCCAGCACTCCCATCCCTGGGGTTACACTGGAAACACAGAATGGGATTAAACGTCATTCTCTGCAGGCGTAGCTTCGTATGGACGAGCTTTATCTGTACAGGCAAGACCACGTTGGAGGGGCTTCTCTCCACAACCCAGTGCTAAGGCCAATCAGAACTGGGGGATGCTGAGGGTCCCTAAGGTTCATTCCTGCCCCTTAGGGGTCTCGTTTCAACAGCACAATTTCCCCTCTTCTAACAGCTCTCTGGTTGCTAAGGGATTATTTCCAGATCTTAGGGCTCACTCTTTGTCCTAGTCCAGACCACAGCAGGGTTTACTTTCCTCTTATGAGTTTGCCAGGAGCAAAAAGTAACAATTTTCCAAACTCCTGTCAACTCAACAAGGAGAGATTTATTGCAATTAACTAAAAGGTTACTTCTTATGACAGGAATACCATATGCTTTACCAAAGATATGGTCCCAGCTTGTGGCTGGCCTTCGCAAACAGCCAGGATCCTGCCAGCACAGCCTTTTTTTTTCTTTTTTCGGTTGCACAGTCATTAACAGTGCAACATCCAGGGATGTTTCCAAGATGCGGACTCAGGCTGGGACTCAGATAACGAGATTACCTCCAGGTTACCTTCAGCAGAAGTTCTCAACTCACTGCAGCAACCACTGTAGGCTCTTTGTTTGGACTGCTGGCCCCTCGACCCAATGTCCATCCTACTTTTTGTCCTTACAAACAGAATCCTAGGTGTTTGGGGAACAGCTAGTTCTTAGCTAAAAGTACTACATTTCCCAGCTTGCTTTGCACGGTTAAGATCAGTGACTTGCCAGGTGAAGTCCCGTGGAGACTCCTGGGAAAGTTTTGCCTTCCCTCTCTGCCTCTCTCTAGCGTTTGGGTTTTGTGAAGCCTAATTTGGCTGATTCTGGGATTCTTTTCAATTACTTCTCAGGTTATAATTATGTTCAAAGGTTTGAAACTGCTGGAAGTCTGATTTCTAGATAATAAGAGAATTCCTATACATGAGTTGATAACTCTTTAAAAATTGATCTAGGGCTTCCCTGGTGGCGCAGTGGTTGAGAGTCCGCCTGCCGATGCAGAGGACGCGGGTTCGTGCCCCGGTCCGGGAGGATCGCACATGCGGCAGAGCGGCTGGGCCCGTGAGCCATGGCCACTGAGCCTGCGCGTCTGGAGCCTGTGCTCCGCAACGGGAGAGGCCACGGCAGTGAGAGGCCCGCGTACCGAAAAAAAAAAAAAAAAGAAGTTGGGAATTCCCTGGCGGTCCAGGGGTTAGGACTCGGTGCTTTCACTGCCGGGCCCAGGTTTGATCGCTGGTTGGGGAAATAAGATCTCACAAGCCAGCATAGCACGGCCAAAAAAAAAAAGAAGAAGAAGAAGATGTTTGAGGACTGGGCAATTTATTTCAATAAAGGGAAGGACTGATTTTGCTACAATGGGAAAAAAAATGTGGAATTCAAACTTTGCTGCATTTAATGGTATCCCCATTTATCTCTGCACGATGTCTTTCTCTCAACATCTCCATTCCTTCTACTTTCTTTTCACGCCAAGGCTTTGAGTGAGAAATATATCAAGTTGACAAATTGTTTGACATATCTGATCTACAGTGCCTTCTACACCACTCTTCTCTCTCTTTTTTCTCCCAGTAAATACTTTTGACTTTGACATTTACCACATTGGAAATAACAGGCGCCTGAGGACAAATGCATCAAAGTGATTAGAATCAGAAATGTCTGCTAAGGATTATCTTTTTAATAGAGTAGAATGTAGCTTTATTGAACCCTTGAAATGCAGAACCAAATGAATCTCCTTTATTGTGAAAGAAAACAATCCACAGGATTGTAAACCCCAGAAACCAACAGAAGCACTTAAACCTTCAATATGAACATATTTATTTTTCGAACTCGGGTATTTTTCTGAAGTACACTTGTAATCTAAATACCCCTTTCTCTTCTTCCCTTTACAACATACCATTTCAATCTGTTTTATAGAATGAAGGCCTTAAGGAAAAGCCTTATTCACATTCCCACAAAAGAAATAAAGAAAATGCTTGTCTCTAGGATCCATTTAACTGAACTTGACTTAAATCCTGGTAGAGGCTTCCATCTTTATAATAGACACATAAGAGGATAGATGCTCTTTCATTATCAACAGATTCCTCTTAATATGGTTAAGCAGTTCATTAAATTATTCAAATGCATTTACTGAGCTCCTATAACGTGCAAAGTATTGTTCCAAAGTAGACACCCTGCCTTAGATGTACAGTGGGTCACTGAAATTATAACTTCAAGAGTTTAAGACTTCGATACATGCAAAATACCCTAATAATATGAAATGGTTGCTGTTGCTGCCGCTGAGGCTGGGGCTTCCAAAAATGCCCAGTTTATTTCTGGGGAACGGCTCAGGCACTGGAAGAATATAATTTAAACTTAAGCATTAATAAAAGATGAGGTTAGGCAGTGATTGTACCTTTATAACATAACACAACCCTGTGAAGTACATTCTGGTCATCTAAAATGCTAGCATCTGTGCAAGGCAATCTAGGAAATGACACCGGTTTAAAAAAACACAACTGGTACCAACTTCAGAATAAACCAGGATACAGATCCATTGCCATTTATAGGAAAAATAAAAATATAGAAACATCAACCCCTCTCCCCAGCACTGAAATTACACTTCCTCAGACACCCTGCCATCATTGGGAAGCATGGGGGTCAACTGGGTAAATTTAAAGCATATTAGATAATTAAATAATACAGCCAAGTTTTATTGTGCGTGTGGTCCCAAAGACTTTTCAACAGTACATTTGTAGGAATGGAAATTGAAGAAATTGGAAGTATTTTCTAAGAGACAGTTTACAGATTTCTTACAGCTCCCAAAGTGAAAATATAACACATCACCATCATAACACAAGCTAATTTGTCTATCGCCCATAAAACCCAACTTCACAGGACATCAGGCTTCCAAGTGCTTCCTTCATATGCCTCTAATTGGTTTTTTTCCCCCCTGAACGAAATAGGGAAGGCTTTTCAGGTCAAGTGTTATCTGCTGGCAAAGTCTTGTACCTTCAGGATAGATACGCTTGCATCATCTGTATATTGACAAGTCAAGCCTCCATTTGTAAGCTTAAATTCAGCTCCTGGTCTCTCTATTCAGAACTTCCCACATTTACTTAAAAGGTTCATTTAAAACACTGGGGGAAAAAATTCCCCTCTGAAGGAGAGAGACTTATTCAAGGAAAGCAATGCTATTTTCAGCTCATGGCCCACCTTAGAAAGGCAAACTCAGCTTCATCTCCCGAAAAGAACCTCAGTAGTCTCCCATTCAGCAACTTGCTATTCCTATTATTTCCTAACGTTGTGGTTAAATAAAATTAAAGGTTAATAATAAACAATAATTAAATAAGAAACTTAAAATAAATAATTAAAAAATGGTCTGGAGGTTTTCAGAGAAGGTAATAAAAGTCAATTTCCATTAAATTCACATTCCTTTCTGTACCAGTTTTTACAACGAGTGGGCAACACTGCCCTCTAAAGGGCTGATACTGTTACATCCCTTAGTTCACCTGGCAGGAAATTGCCCCAGGAAGCATTGACACAGCCGTCCCCACGCACCTTCTTTCTTTTACCTCTGGGACACTGTCCTTGACCTTTTGTGAATGACTCTGAAGACCACGGAACCCAGAGAGGCTATAGACTTCGTGAAAGCTCATCAGAGGATCAGAAACCAACATCCCTTGCAGCGGTTTTCAAACCTTATCCGGCATCAGATCACCCCAAGAGCTTGTTTCAACACAGGTTGCTGCGCCCCACCTCCAGAATTTCTGACTCCTTAAGTCTAGAGTTGAGGCCAAGAATTTGCCTTTCTAGCAAGTCCCCAGGTGACGCTGCCAGCCCAGGGGGCCACACTTTGTGACCCAGACACTGTGCTTGGCACTTTATCTCAATTAATACCTCCCAACAGGGTGAGGTTTTAGCATCCATTTTACAGACCAGTAAGCCAAGTCTTAGACAGTAAACCCAGGACTAACTCAAAAGCCATCGCTCCCTTCTCTGCGCTATGATGTCAGTAAACGAAGCTGTTAGTCATTTCCTCTTCCTTGGCCTCAGTTTCTTCTGCAAGGGGGTGGGACTTAGGTGACCATTTAGTTGGTTTCCCCTCTCAGAGTACCTTGGAGGTCTGGATATGAAGACACCCAGGAAGGTCCACTCCATCTGCAGGCTGCATCTATGAGTGGGCATGCTGAGAGGGGAGGGGACACGTGTTAGCGGGAGGTGCCTCTCTTGGGTTCTGAACCCTCCTACACAGTTCCGAGAGGGTCTGATTTGCTCTGGATTCTGGATTTCTTTGTACTCAGAAACTCTGGCAGAGAGGTTTTAAAGCTAGTGTCTCCTCTTAGAGGTTTTTTGAGGACTTCAAAGCCTAGTGGGGCTTGGAGAAGACCCAAAGGGTAGCAATGTCTGCAACCCTCTCCAGCCTCGGCTCAAACCACTGTTCTCAAACTGTTGAACAGTTTTTCTCATCCTTTGCATTCAGCTCCTAACCCAACTTGGTGTTTTCCTGAGGGAGCTACAAATCTGGAGCATCCCATGGGGATGGTTTCTGGCCTCGGTCATTAGGGGGAAAAGATATTCTCAGAAAAACAGCCCAGCGGACTGGTTAGCAGAGATCTTGAGGTCGTGGCCACGGCTGCTCTTCGTGTAGAGCTGGACTCTGGACTCCAGTTGCTCGCTGAGCTTGTCCAGAGCCCCGGTGCAGGACTCCAGGTTCTCGGCCAGTTTCTGGATCTTGGCCTTCAGCACGGCCTGGCTAATCCTGGTGGCACCCTCGGCCCGCCTGGGGATGAGGAAACCGCGGGAGCCAAAGAAGACGATGAAGTAGACCGAGTTGTACAGCGCGATGGAGGCGTTCCTCCCGCTCTGCAGCAGCTGGCGGTCCCCGCGGCCCTGCCCGCGAAGGAAGAAGTCGAGGCAGCTCAGGATCTCGCGCATCTGGTCCTGGCAGGTGGCCGCGATCTCCTGCACCCGCCGCAACTCCCGGGAGTTGCAGAAGATCAGGGAGAGGTCGGACGTGATGGTGACGGCCCCTCCGGCGGCGGCCACCCCCAGCCCCACGGCCGACGCCAGCAGAGAGACCCCCAGGGTGACGGGGCTGAGCGAGAGTCCCACGATGGCTGCGACCGCGCCCGCCGCGCTCAGCGAGCTGCCCGCCACGTTGGCCGCCAGGGAACGCCGGCGGAGGCGCTCGAGGCGCCGGGCCACCTCGCGCAGGCGCAGCAGCTGCCCGTGCAGCATGCCGCGGCGGTCCAACAACAGGCCCTGGAAGCGGCGCAGCGCATCCGCGCCCTGCAGCTCCCGGGCCTCCGGCCCCTCCATGCCCTGCGGGGACACGACACGCGATTAGCCCGGAGTCAAGCACAACAGCTGCTTCCACCCAAGGGGAAACGGGTCATTTTCCAGTGAGTCATGTGTCAAGTTCTGAAAGACCCGTTCTATAATCTGGGACAAGTCCTCCAGTTCTCAGGACCTTAAATCCGAGTAAGCCAATAGGAAGAATGCTCTTGTCCGCTTTTTCTCCCAGGGTACGCCAAGGATGGATTTTCTTATCTGCTAAATAAGGGAGTGGTGGTATTAGAAGTCCACTGCAATATTGAGGCCTCTCCTCTGAAAGGTGACACTTTGCAAGCCTTACGTTGTACCCCTTTACAAGGCCCTTTCCTTACATGAAGACTGGGATCCTAAGAGTTTTGCAATACTCTTATTGCAAAAGGGTTGTTTTCTTCTTTTTCTCTCTGATGAGTGAAAAACACAAGCCACCAAAAACTCAAAAATCACACCGTCTATCAAGTGTAAGGAAACTAATCTTTCTAAGTTAGATGCTCGCCTGAAGCAACTCTTCTGCTTGTTTTTTTTTCCCTGTCTCTTATCTTAGAATCAAGCCTAAGATGTGGTTTGCGCCACTTCTTCTAATTAGAGCTCATCGGGTCTTCAGAAATTTCATTCTTTGATGTGTGCTTAATTAAAAATAAATTACATTAAATTAGCACCACTATGTCCCTCTATTATGAAAGCTTCCTTTAAAAGTGAGGAACGATTTTAAAAGTGGCCAAAAATTTTTTAACAACTCACTGAGGGCTACCTGTACCAAGTTGAATTGAGGCCAATTGAAGATGACTGACAGAGAGAACTGTCCATCCTGGGTAAAAGTACATCCTTCCTAGTTGCCAAAAATCCCTCCCTTCATATCCACTGTACTCCTTATTATCAGGAACTTCTTGGAAGAGGCACAGAAGCCACAGAAATGGAAGATTTCACTACTGTGAGATATCAGGGCAGAAATCATCATTCTCAACTGGAAGATGAGGAAATCGAAACACAGACACATTCTAGATGCAGCTGATTCTTCAGAGCCCAGTCTAGAATCTTGGTCTCCTGACTCCTAAGTCTTCACTTTACTTGCATGCCTCCATAATTCCACCCACCACTGACAAATTTACAGATAAAGACACCTCTGAGCAAAATGAGACAAAGTTACTCAAAGTATATAACAGACCAAGGATATAACCCCAGTATTACAAGTCCAATGGCTATTTTTCAGACAGCATCCCTCTGGCCTCCCCACTTACCATGCACTTCGGGCTATCTCCGGGAAAGAAAAATCTGAGGCTGTTTCTGGATGAGCACGCTTTATAGTTCCAGAGAGCCAATGACTGCACTGGGAAAGCCTTGTCTCATTCTGAGAATTTGCCATTTCCTGTTCTGGCCCCTGCTGCCTCCATCCAGAAGGATGTGACATGGTGGAAAATGACACACCAGCCTCGCAGCACATCCCGTATTTAGGAAATGAACATTGTGTGTTCGCTTTCCTCCAAACGCAGGAAAAGAGCCACAGGCTCTTCCCCGACTTGAAACAAGTGTTGTCATTGTCCCAGGGGGCATACCCTGCCTTTCCTCTCCTCTCCTGAGAATAGCTAATGACGTTATCTGGTAGGACATCTAACGCACCCCAGGCTGACCAATTATAGTGTTTCTTGAGAGGCTACCATTACAAAATCACTTTTTAAAAAGAAAAAGGAAGGAGGGGATTCTCTTGTGTCTAACAGAGCCACTCGCAACCCACTCCTGTGTTTTAAAAGAAGCACCGTGAATCTGTGAGCATTTGAAACACGTGGTTCACTCTGCGCGCAGCCCTCAGAATGCAAAACCACGCCCACAGGAAGTGCTGCGTGCAGTTTGGGGCATCTCCAGCTGTGGAGGAGATATTGGAGGTCCCAGAAAGGGCACACCTCAAGCCAAATGCGTCAGAAGAATCAATGGGGTCAGGCTGCACAAGGAGCTAATTATACACTTTCAACAGCAGCAGGGATTCGGCTTCCTGGGTTGTCATCTGAAGCAGCAATTGTAGCCCAGGCAATAGTTATATGAATGCATTCTACCCCACGTAATGAAGCACGGGCTGAAGGGCAATTTTCTGGATCATTCGGGAGAGGAAAACGTGTATAGCATCTGTGGATGCTTTCTGGGGCAATCACATAGGTGGTGGCAGTTCAGCCTGGAAGCTTCCTACCACAGGGTCCCAGATATATCATCCTTCTTCTAACACTCTTACCTTCAAATAAGGAAGGCCAAAGTGGATTTAAACTTAAATAATTATTGTCTCAGATCTCTGGTTCATCTGGAAAACCTTAACAGCCATATCTTTCTGGAACACAATTAAATCCACCACCATTATAACTAGACATTGCATTGATCAACACCATGCCATTTGCTGCTCTCACGATCACGGTCCTTTTGAACTTGATTTTTCTGAATTTGATCCAAGTCCAAATATTCTGGTAACAGCTCCTCAAAGGATAAACATAACCCTTAGTCAGGGGCCTTCAGTGTCTGTCTGTGCTTTTGAGGTAAGAAATAGGAAAATGTCTTCCTCTGACCCCATAGACATAATCACTCCGACGGGAATGTAAGGTAGGGTGAATGGGGAGTAGGGTAGGCAGGAAGTGAGACAATGTAACCCTGATTCTCAGTTCCCATATGCTCCTCTAACTGCCCTGGACATTTTCTTGTGTGTTTTGGGTTTAGATGAGCACAAATAAATCTTTATTTCATGGATGGCGACTGTTGCTGGGACACAGAGAGGGTCATCATCTCCGGAGCATCAGTAACCATAGTACAGAGCTAGGAAGAAGAGGAGAAGGTATAGGAGAATGGACAGCACGGGTACTGACCTCAGCCCACATCCTGGAATTTGTTTTTCTCTATGTTATAAAGCCATATTCTTCAGGTTTGTGGGGGGTTTTTTGTTGTTGTTGTTGTTTGCGCTACGCAGGCCTGTCACTGTTGCGGCCTCTCCCATTGCGAAAACAGGCTCCAGACGCACAGGCCCAGCGGCTATGGTTCACGGGCCCAGCCGCTCCGCGGCATGTGGGATCTTCCCGGACCGGGGCACGAGCCCGCGTCCCCTGCATCGGCAGGCGGACTCTCAACCACTGCGCCACCAGGGAAGCCCCAGGTTTGTGTTTTTATGAAGCAAAAAGGATTCAGTCATTTGACAGTTTGGGCTTGTTGCGGTTTTACTGCTTATAAAAACCTGCTCCTTCACATCATTTCTAAGAATGGACACTTGAACATAACACTTAGATTCGGCATTTATTTACTTTCATATATTTAAGCACAATAAGAAATTTGAGGAATAATTGAAGGTATTTTGATTAAAAGTGTTATATAGGCAGTTCCTCCCAAAATCTGTGGACTGCACCCTCAAACTTCTTTTCTAAATTGTTTTTTGGGCCCTTATAACACATCACCCTGGAGAGGTTCTATTGAAAATGGTGATTGACCTTCAGATTAGCCTTCAGATCTGTTAAACCTATGATGCAGCTAAACCATACAATTAACAGTACTAGCTTGAATTCTGAGTCCTGGAACTGTAAGAAAATACAGTGCAGGAAAGAAAAAAGGAACAAAGCATAGGAATCTCTAGACTTCAGCCCTGGAGAACCTAGGTCCTGGAGTGGGGTCTGCAAAAACATAGGTGATTCTGAACTGCCACCAGGGCTGTGAACCACCTCTGTAAAAGCTGTGACTTTTCTGACCACCGGTTACATGGCAGCAGAAACAGTACATACAGCTAGTAGAGAGCAGTTTGTAAGTTAGGTTTTACATAGCTAAGTTATTAACAACCCATTAGTTTGGGGCCCCTAGTTAAAACTATCACATTGTAAAGATAAAGTGATAATTACATTCTGGGCCTCCCAGAGATCTAGAGAGGCCTGGGTCACCTCCATTTTTTAAGGGTCTCAGTGAATTTTTTTAAAAAAGAAGAAATTTTATAAACAACAAGGTCCTACTGTATAGGACAGAGAACTATATTCAGTGTCCTATGATAAACCATAATGGAAAAGACTATTAAAGAAAAGAATGTATATATGTATAACTGAATCACTTTGTTATACAGCAGAAATTTTTTTTTTTTTTTTTTATGGTACGCGGGCCTCTCACTGCTGTAATCCCTCCTGCTGCGGAGCGCAGGCTCAGCGGCCATGGCTCACGGGCCCAGGTGCTTCGCGGCACGTGGGGTCCTCCCGGACTGGGGCACGAACCCGCGTCCCCTGCATCGGCAGGCGGACTCTCAACCACTGCGCCACCAGGGAAGCCCTAGCAGAAATTTTTTAAATTAATTTTTATTGGAGTATAGTTGATTTACAATGTTGTGTTAGTTTCAGGTGTACAGCAAAGTGAATCAGTTGTACATATACATAGATCCACTCTTTTTTAGATTCTTTTCCCATGTAGGTCATTACAGAGTATTGAGTAGAGTTCCCTGTGCTATACAGTAGGTCCTTATTAGTTATCTATTTTATATGTAGTAGTGTATATATGCCAATCCCAATCTCCCAATTTATCCCTCCCCCGCTTCCCACTTGGTAACCATAAATTTGTTTTCTACACCTGTGACTATTTCTGTGGGGGTTTTATTCACATCTTTATTGGAGTATATCTGCTTTACAATGTTGTTAGTTTCTGCTGTACAACAAAGTGAATCAGTTATATGTATACATATATCCCCATATCCCTTCCCTCTTAAGCCTCTATTTCTGTTTTGTAAATAAGTTCATTTGTACCATTTTTTAAGATTCCACATATAAGCGAGATCATACGGTATTTGTGTTTCTCTGTCTGACTTACTTAGTATGACAATCCATCCTGGTCGCTACAGCAGAAATTAACACAACATTGTAAATCAACTATACTTCAATAAAAAATAAAAAAGAAGAAATTTTAAAGCAAGATATAAAAATTTGTGGTTTATTTCATTTAATTGCAATGTAATATATCTTACAATGTCAATATTTTGCTATTCACAAGATAATCACAGATTTATAAAACAGTGCACTACATTGGCAGTGTGACACAAGTTTAAAGTGATGTGATGATGGCTTTTTCCTTTTAACCTTTCTCAGTATATCTCAGTGACTGTACATAAAACCCTTTTTGGAGACAATATCAAAAGTGTAAAATTGAGACAATTTGTGAATGTGAGATTTAGGCCAAAGATCTTTCAGACTTTCTTTTGTACTGGGTCCTAATGTGTATAGTCCCAAATAAACAAAAATAAGTTAAAATAATAACACACATCCACCTGAGGATCTTTGCCCATGTTTTTTGTAAATTTCATGAGCATGTAAGTGCTCTAGCACATAGTAAAACTCAGATTTGCTTGTTGAATAAAAGTATTTTGATCCCTTGAAGAAGTGTCATTATTTTCATAATAATTTGATGAACCTGGTAGGAAATATAGAGCTCTTATTCTTTTTTTAAATATTTATTTATTTATTTTTGGCTGCGTTGGGTCTTTGCTGGAGCGGGGTCTGCTCTTCATTGCGGTGCACGGGCTTACTGCAGTGGCTTCTCTTGTTGCAGAGCTCGGGCTCTGGGCACACGGGCTTCAGTAGTTATGACACGCAGGCTCAGTAGTTGTGGCTCACGGGCTTAGTTGCTCCACGGCATGTGGGATCTTCCTGGACCAGGGCTTGAACCCATGCCCCCTGCACTGGCAGGCGGATTCTTAACCACTGTGCCACCAGGGAAGTCCCTAGAGCCCTTATTCTGCAAGATATCTATGTTGCATGAGATCTCAACTATTATTGTCATAAACTCATGGAGCTGCACAGGAAAGAAAAGACCCAGTGAATATTGAACACCATGCATTTTAATTTCTCCAAATTGGCCTCTGATCCTCATTAACGTACCCACACATCCTTAACCACTAGTGTTTAAACACTGGTCTGTGTTCTTTTTTCCATTTAACATTCCTCCAGATACACACTTCTCCATGATGACAGAGTCCTCACCCCTGTCTTTTTTTTTTTTTTTTGCGGTACGCGGGCCTCTCACTGTCGTGGCCTCTCCCGTTGCGGAGCACAGGCTCCGGACGCGCAGGCTCAGGGGCCATGGCTCACGGGCCCAGCCGCTCCGCGGCATGTGCGATCTTCCCGGACCGGGGCACGAACCCGTGTCCCCTGCATCGGCAGGCGGACTCTCAACCACTGTGCCACCAGGGAAGCCCACCCCTGTCATTTTTAATAGCTATGTTATAATCCCATTGTTTGCTTAGTCATTTCCCTATTAGACACTTGGATCGCTTCCAGTTTTTTTCACTCTTTTAACTAGAGTTGCCGGGAACATCTGCGTAAATTTTCCCTGTTTGGATTATTTCTTTGGGGAGTATTCACAAACAGGAAAATATCAAGTGAAGGGGAATGAACATTTTCATGGTTTTTGTTGTATGTTGTCATACTGCTTTCCAGAAGAACCAATTTATAATGTTTTTAGCTTTGTAAGAATCCCAGCTGCTGTGACACTACTCACAGTTTTCTTATACTCATGGTTAATGTTTTGGGTTTATTTCAGCTCCACAAACATGTATTGAATACCTACATGTGCCAGACATCATGCTAGATTCTGAGGATAAAGAGCTGGGTAAGGTACCGTGTCTGCCGTCCAGAATGGAGGCAATTCATTGGAAAGAAGGATACAGAACAAATAATTTCAATACCATGTGGGAAGTGCCAGGGATGAATGCACCAAGGGAAAGTGCATGCCTACAGAGCACTGGGTACAACCTTCTAGAAGCACTGATATTGAGCTGAACCTTGAGAGTTGAACAGAAGTGATTATTTGGACAAAAATTAGGAGGAAGAAGAGGACAAGCTAAGAGAACAGAATGGACAAAGGCATGGTGCAGCGTTCGGGATGCTTTAGGCAGTTTCCTATTGCTCAGCATAAAGTGGGAAGCTGGGGATGTCCAGGGATGAGGCTGAAGGGATAGGTGGGAGGCAAGTCATGATGGCTCTCAAATGCCATGTCGAGGAGAGGAAACTATCGAAGGCTTTGAATCTGTGGCTAAGGTTAGATTTGCCATCACTGACAGATGTGTGAGGGGTGGATTTCAGAGGCACACAGCTAAAAGCCAGGAGATAGTTAGAAGGCTGTTGAAGTAGATGAACAAGATCAGCATGGGTTTGGACAGTGTTGGTAGAAGAATGGAATGGATAATGTAAAATATATATTTTGGAAGCAAAATTTGGCAAATCGTTCTTAAAGCTTCTGCTCAGACATGATACCCATCATATCCACTTATATTCTATTGGTCAGTCAAGTCACATGGCCAAGACAAGGTCAATGGGTTAGAGAAGTATACCTCTCCCATATTAGGAGGCAAGAGGAAGAAATGCAAACCATCAGACCATCTACCAGAGTGCTTTCCTTGTAAAGGAGATAGGCCGAGATGAGCTGTGACACCACCAACCATTTCATGTTGTCTTTTCTTTCATCAGTTATTTCTTTGGAATTGCAGTCTCCACATGGGTATGGAAAGAATCTCACCCTGGCCAGTATAAACAAACTATTGCTGTGAGTCTGAGGAAACATGCTTGAGATTGGGAAAGGACCAAGGAGCTCTGTAGTACCAGAGCTGGAAGAACAGCAGCTGGTCTGTAGTTGGAATGACCTGTTCGGGTGTCACTGACCAACCACTGTTCTTTTTTTTTTTTTTTGGCGGTATGCGGGCCTCTCACTGCTGTGGCCTCTCCCGTCGCGGAGCACAGGCTCCGGACGCGCAGGCTCAGCGGCCGTGGCTCACGGGCCCAGCTGCTCCGTGGCATGTGGGATCTTGCTGGACCGGGGCACGAACCCGCGTCCCCTGCGGCAGGCGAACTCTTAACCACTGTGCCACCAGGGAAGGCCCACTGTTCTTTCTTGTCCTTGCATCACAATCAAAGTTCTAGGAGTGACCACTGGATTGGCTGAGCTTAGGTCAAGGGCCCATCCCCTGGCTGTACTGGGTGGTTAGAGAAAGGGTAAATCACCTTCAGCTTCCAAATGGAAAACAGTAACAGAACTTTACCCTCCCACCAACACTACATATAGTCAGACAGAAAAAAATTCACACTAGGAAATTATGGTTGGGGTGGTATATTAGGGAAAGGGAAACTGATGCTTGGAGGAAAAAAAGAAAAAGAAAACATCTTTGTTTTTTATCTAATTTGACCCACCTGGAGTTTATTATAGTACATGGTGGGAGTTAAGCTATTCTTGCCCAGAATGATCACTTTTATAAAATAGTAATATGCTTTTCTATAGATGTGTTATCACTGTCTTTGTCTTTTATTGATTTGTTACTGTTGTTTACATCTACTTCTAGAAACTCTATTCTATTTTACTGATCAGTTTACCTGTTTTGAATTCAATATAATATCATTTTGAAAATCACCGCTTGATAATATGATTTTTATTTTTAAAGAGAGAATCTATCATAATTGCCTCTTCCTGGAAAATCTTGCTTGTTCTGCACAAATCTGACACTGGGAGCTCTTCAATTGCCCCAGCCTCCCTAATGTGATAAACTGAAGCCAGTTTAAGTTTGTTCCACTTTCTCTTCCACAGGTGTGCACACCTGCACAGAATACCTGGGATTATGTGGGTGAAACATACATTACCTCATTAATACAGATGCGTCGGCCCCATGGGCCCTATTATAGTAACATCTTTACCACATGCCTTTTCCTCCGGCGCCAGAAAGACTGCAGCTCTGTCCACATCCCTTCGATAGCCGGAAAGATTCTCTTATCTCCCAGGACACCAGGAAACAATTACCTTTGTCTCTTCCTCTCCCAGGCTTACTCATTTTCTCCCAAGGTAGACATATGCAACAATCATTGCAACCTGGATTATAACACCTGCTTGTTCTGTATGTAGAGAAGCATAATAAATCTTAAGTGCTCCCTCAAATCTCAGATATTTGAATAGTTTCATTTTTAGCATGTCTCTTGTAGACAAGAGAATGTTAGATACTGGTTTTCTTTTTTAACTTTGTTTAAAGCCTATTTTTAATAAGAAGAATTCAGTCATTCCACATTAAATATTATAGTGAAGCAAGGGTGTATATTCCAACACCCTGAAAGTTGATTGTTCATATTCTAGTTTTTGCTTTTTAAAAAATAAATGGTTACTATAGTGGGTTTTTGACTCTATTTGCTTTTGAGTTAGATGAGAAAATAACTTTTCATAATCTACTTTTCCCCTAAAAATTTAGCACTTTAAAACTTATTTCTGCCTTTACTTTCTATGCTAAAAAAAAAAAGTTTAAACCACCTTTGAAAACGAGGGAAAGCAGATTCCTATAAGGTAGACCTCTATGTATACAGTGAAAACACGGGGCTTGAATCCTGAGTCTGTGGTTCCTGTGTGACTTTAGGCAAATCACTTAACCTCCCTGAGCCTCAATTGCCTTCACAGAGTTTTCATGATTAAATTAGAAATTGAATGTGGAATCCTTTTGAGATCTAGAAATTTGGGTGCAAATATAAGTTATTGGTACCTTTTCCCAAACCAGTGACTATTTGTGATTTCTGATGACCTTGTAGCCTTTTATTTATTTACTTTTAATTTTATTTATTTATTTATTTATTTTGGCTGCGTTGGGTCTTCGTTGCTGTGCGCGGGCTTCTCATTGCGGTGGCTTCTCTTGTTGCAGAACATGGGCTCTAGGAGCACGGTCTTCAGAAGTTGTGAAGCCCTGCTTTCTGACCTTTGCAACAGAGAACTATAACCAACACCAGAGCGGTTAAGATTGACTCTTTTACTTTAACAATAAAAAATAATAGGGTTTCCCTGGTGGTGCAGTGGTTGAGAATCCGCCTGCTGATGCAGGGGACACGGGTTCGTGCCCCGGTCCGGGAAGATCCCACGTGCCACGGAGCGGCTGAGCCCGTGAGCCATGGCCGCTGAGCCTGAGTGTCCGGAGCCTGTGCTCAGCAAAGGGAGAGGCCACAACGGTGAGAGGCCCGCATACTGCAAAAAATAATAATAGTAATAATAACAGATTTTGGGGGGTGTTTATGCAGTGCCCTTAAGTGAATTAACTGTTTAACAACCATTTAGGGGTCTCTCGTACCTTTGTCTTCATATTAGGCATAACAGTGCTTTTTTTTCATGGAAAATGTAGTTTATTTTCCTAACCACAATATAAATAGTTCTTGTAACAAATTCATATAGTATAAAAATGTCGAAAAGTTAGAAGGTTTTCCCCCTCCATCTGTTTTCACCCTCTAGAAGTAATATGAAGGTTTGTAGTTTGCTATGTGTTCTTCACAATGTCTACAATTATACAAATATGTGGCTGTGATTTTCTTTTACAAAATAGCATAGTGTTTATGGATTGCTGGGCAAATTTTTTCCACTGAGAAAATATGACCTAAATATTGTGCCTAAATATGACCTAAATAGAGTCATTCTCTATCTCCACAGATTATTTTTTGCCCTTTCCCTCTGCCTGCTCTGTGCCCCAGCAGCCTGTCTCCTGTGTACTGCCTCACTCAGCTTCCACTGCCAGACGCTTCTGATTGGGTCCAGCCCATGGGACATACCAGCAACAGATCAGAGCCTAAGAGGAAAGAAGTCAGAGTATTCCTTCCCTGCTTTCCCTTGCTTCAGCTCTGTCTTTTGCAATACAGTTGGCCCTCCATACCCTCAGGTTCCACATATATCCCTGTGAATACAGAGGACCAACTGAAAGGGACTAGAGCATCCACAGATTTTGGTATCCATAGGGGGTCCTGAAACCAATCTCCCATGGATACTGAGGGATGACTGTAGCTGAATCCCGCGTTGGCTATAGTTCCACTGGGTGGCCCTGCCCCTATGTTCCAAATTTCACTGTACTTCTATTATTTTTTAATTTTTTTTTATTGAAGTAGAGTTGATTTACAATGTTGTGGCAATCTCTGCTGTACAGCAAAGTGACTCAGTTATACACATAGAGACATTCTTTTTTAAAAAATTTATTTATTTAATTTATTTATTTTTGGCTGCATTGGGTCTTCAATGCTGTGCGCGGGCTTTTCTCTAGTTGCGGCGAGCAGGGGCTCCTCTTCGTTGCAGTGTGCGGGCTTCTCACTGCGGTGGCTTCTCTTGTTGTGGAGCAGGGGCTCTAGGCATGCGGGCTCAGTAGTTGTGGCGCGAGGGCTCGGTAGTTTTGGCTCATGGGCTCTAGAGCACAGGCTCAGTAGTTGTGGCACACGGGCTGAGTTGCTCCTCCACGGCATGTGGGATCTTCCTGGACCAGGGCTCGAACTCATGTCCCCTGCATTGGCAGGCAGATTCTTAACTACTGCACCACCAGGGAAGCCCTAGACATTCTTTTTTTTCATATTCTTTTCCATGATGGTTTATCACAGGATATTGAATATAGTTCCCTGTGCTATACAGTAGGACCTTGTTGTTTATCCATCCTATATAAAATAGTTTACATCTGCTAATCCCAAACTCCTAGTCCTTCCCTCCCTCTCCCCCCTCCCCCTTGGCAACCACAAGTCTGTTCTCTATGTCTGTGAATCTGTTTCTGGTATTTATGTCCTCTCTTATGTACCTTAAGGCCTCTCTTAAGCCCTAGAATGGTAATAGCTTTCCACTATTGCTAGTCTGTAGGTACGTCCTCACCCCTTCTTCGTTTGCTTAACACTGCTCAACCTTTGTAAGTAAACCGTTCCTTAAAATTTCTTCCTTTGACCCATCTGGGGGTGAGTTCTGTTTCCTCCTGGGACCCTCTCTTATACAAACATTTTTCTAAGGTGATACACGTAGCTGTCGCTCATCCTATGGACAGGTCGTGATTTATTTAACCATTCTTTTATTGATGGACGTTTATCATATTTTCAATTGCATTGTTTATTACAAACAATGGTTCAGCCACCATCCCTGTGTGTGGGTATGTGTATGTGCGTGCAAACTCTTGGTGACTATTTTTGTAGGAGAGATTCCTAAAACTGGAATTGCTGAAACAAAAACATACTAATTTTAAATTTGATAAATATTTTCTCTCCCCGCTGGGCAGAGAGTCAACAGTTTCATCTCCCTGAAACATGCTTACATTTAATGAGCAACAAACAAGCTATAGCTATGATGAATAAAAAAGTAAGGCTCTGGTAAAACATGCATGTTTAGACCATTAATCCAAAAGAAATCATGGATATTTTAAAACCTAAAAATAAAGTAAGTCTTTGTAAAGGAGTTTCTGAATCCTACAGCTATTCAGACAATGTAATCCTTCAATCAGCTTTATTTCAAGGAAAGAGAACAATTTCTGACTGTTTGAACTAATCTGACCAGAAAAAGTTCCTGTAGTCCCTAAGTGTATTAGATTAAGCCCATGATTAAGAATAAAATCCAAAGAACATTCTGATGGTAAGTTTCAGAGTACATTCACATAATATGCAGCTTCCATTTGGGGCCCAGATACCAAGATGTTTGCTGCTACATTCTAGGTTTAAGTTTACAAGATTTAATATCTCAAAAGCAGAGATAGATTCAAGAATCTAAGACAGGGGCTTCCCTGGTGGCACAGTGGTTAAGAATCAGCCTGTCAATGCAGGGGAAATGGGTTCCATCCCTGGTCCGGGAAGATCCCACATGCCGCAGAGCAACTAAGCCCGCGAGCCACAACTACTGAGTCCGCGTGCCACAACTACTGAAGCCCGTGTGCCTAGAGCTCGTGCTCCACAACAACAGAGGCCGCCGCAATGAGAAGCCCGTACACGGAAACGAAGAGTAGCCTCCGCTTGCTGCAACTAGAGAAACCCGCGTGCAGCAACGAAGACCCAACGCAACCAAAAATAAATAGAAAATAAAAAGAAGCCAAAAAAAGAAGCCAAGACAGAGACATTCATTGAGCATTGTATGTAATAAATTAAAAATAATCTAAATTTCCACCAGTCTGGAAATGGTTAAATTTCAGTACATCCATACTGTGGAATTTTATGCTGCAGTTTTAAAATGCACTCCCTTGATTATGAGCAAATTTGAGCACCTTTCATATACTTAGGGTGGGTTTTTTTTCATTGAAAGTGAATATTTTAAAGTTTATTGACTATAAAATGCAATTTTGAAGATGATTGTAGGCAATTTTGTGGGGGAAAGAAAAACAAGAAAACAAACAAATCAGTAAAAGCATACTAGAAAAATTACATCAGTTAGAAAAATACCAGTGACCCAATATTAGAAGATATGGCTAAGAAACTGATTAAAGCATGTGAATGCATATCGAGAATACTGAATTATTCTGCTTATTGTATTTTTAAATATTCTGATAATTAATATGAAGATTTTTAAATATTTGTATACATACATTATTTTTTAGAAAGAAATAAATTTTTTTTAAAAAGCTATTTGTCAATAAGTAAATATTCCAAAAATTATACAACTTTAATTACTTTAGTGACCTCTTTCACTCTCAAGAGTCCTAGTTTGGATGATGAATTATATGGTCACACACAATATTGGTGTGAATTCCAGTAAGTGATTCCATAATCAAAGAAAAGTCCTTTGGTCCTCATTTCACAGATTGGTGAAAAATTGTACAATTCTATTTCTAGACAAGTATACAACGTTTAATATATCTATGCATCCTTCTTTTTGCTTGTAATTATCTGTTTCATTGATTAACAGGCTCAGCTGGGATTAGTTTTATTTACGTAGAACAAAACCAGTTACAAGAAACTAGATAGAAGTTTATTTCAATCACAATATAAAACGTAATACGTGGTAAAGCTAGGATTTGATTCAAAATCTGTGCTCTTATTCACTGCATGGTGTATAGCAGTTACAATGTGTTCAACTGTAAGTAACTGTAAGGCATGTTATCACACATGCAAAATGAGTCTTCTATGGGAACATATACAGTTGTGTTTGAGCTTCTTTTCAAAATAGTTTCAATTCTCTTGGGTAAGTTAGATACATGCTCTACTTCCATATTGTTAACTTAAATAAGTATTATTGAATACCTAATATATGAAAAGTAATCCATGAATTGTAGTAGGATATAGAATGAATAAAGTATGATTTCTGTCTTTAAGTATCTTAGATTATAATAAGCTTAAAGATAATTATCATCATTTAAGCCTGTGACATAATTTTATTTTGTAAGTAGAATAAGTTTCAAGAAGCACCTAGATCTATCAGCCAGTAATTCTCCTATGGAGGAAAACAGCAATTGCATCAAAATTTAAAATTTTCCAGTAATGTATGTCCTTTTTTACATTTAAAATAAAAACCCAGTCCAAGTTTATTTAATAAAGATGCTGTCCTAATTGGCAATCTGTGTGGAAGAAAACAAAGTTAGATCCCTTCCTCACAACGTGTATCAAATTCCAGATGGACCAAAATTTTAAAAAGAAATATTAAGTAAAACAGGAAACATGGCAGAAAACAAGATAGAAAACTTAAGAGCCTAAAGGAAAAGACAAATGTAATTCATCATAGAAAAATAAATATAAGTTAATATGACAAAAGACACCAGAAATGAAGTCAAAACACAAATGATAGTGTGAAATAGCAATAATGGAAATCACAGATCAAGGGTTATATCCCTTAGGGCAGTCTTTGTTTTGTCTTTTTCCCCCCCCACATCCTTCTATATGGATTATCTGTTCATTATCTCCTTTGCCTATATTTCTATTGGGTTGCCTTTTTTTCTTATCTATATATAGAAGGTTTATTATGACATGGATACTAATTCTTGTTATGTATGTAGCAAATATTTACTCCCATTAAGTTGCTTGTCTTTTTGTTTTAATTAATTTATTTTTAATTAATTTATTTTTGGCTGTGTTGGTCTTTGTTGCTGCGCGCTGTCTTTCTCTAGTTGCGGCGAGTGGGGGCTACTCTTCGTTGCGGTGCGCAGGCTTCTCATTGCGGTGGCTTCTCTTGTTGCAGAGCATGGTCTCTAGGCACACAGGCTTCCGTAGTTGTGGCTCGCGGGCTCTAGAGTGCAGGATCAGTGGTTGTGGCTCATGGATTTAGTTGCTCTGCGGCATGTGGGATCTTTCCAGACCAGGAATCGAACTCGTGTCCCCTTCATTGGCAGGTGGATTCTTAACCACTGCGCCACCAGGGAAGTCCCTAAGTTGCTTGTCTTTTAATTTTACTCATGATGTTTTGTAGCCCTGACATCATGTAATCAAATTATCAACGTATCAGTATGGCTTTTGCCTTTCTGTATCTTCTAATAATAATAGACTCTTCTAGGTTCTTAATACGACCTTAATTAATATTTGTGAATAGTAAGAAGTAGAAATTTAATATCTCCTTCCCAAAGGAAGGTTAATTACCCTGACATCTTTCCCAGAAGCCGCAGTGAGTGAATTTCTTCTTGTCTTTTATGGACTCTGGTCATGCTGATCTCTGAACTAGTCACTGTGGGCTGGGTGACTGGATATGCTGATTGGCTTAAGTTAATCCAGGCAGCAACGGAGCTGGAGATGAGGTCAGTCCATCTCAACACACTTCAATAAGGCTCAGTGAGTGAGGAATGATAGTCAAAATAAATTTCGGGAAACTGTTCCTAGTAGAAATGTTACCATGCATGTTAGCCTCAGATCCTAACCCCCGCTTCCCTGAGGGAATGTAAGCTGTGGGGAAGTGTTACCTTTGTCTCACAGGAAACCACCAGAAGAGAAAAACAGGAGGCCACCAGAACTGGTTAGAACACGCTAAACCCAAGATGGTGGAAGACCTGATCTCCAATAGGCCTTGAGCCCCATTAGCATACATTAGCATGCTAAATGACGTACCCACCTGCCGCCATGACAGGAAGTAGTGGACCATAGAAAGTAGAAAAAGAGGTGGCACCTCAGTTCCAGGAAGAACCCCACCTATTCCCAAAAAAACAATGCTTATGCTTCCCCCTCATTAACCCTACCTTTAAAAATCTTGCTTTGATCACCCCTGATGAGAAGTTGATTTGCAAACTAAGTTCCCAGTTCTTCATTCTATGGTCATTGTTTTTTTGTGTGTGTGTTGTTGTTGTTTTTTTTGCAGTACTCGGGCCTCTCACTGTTGTGGCCTCTCCTGTTGCGGAGCACAGGCTTTAGACGTGCAGGCTCTGCGGCCATGGCTCACGGGCCCAGCCGCTCCGCGGCATGTGGGATCTTCCCAGACTGGGGCACGAGCCCATGTCCCCTGCATCGGCAGGCGGACTCTCAACCACTGCGCCACCAGGGAAGCCCCATTCTATGGTCATTGAATAAAGCTTGTGCTGTTTCAGTCTCGCAGAGAGTGTCCTTCAATATAGATCTTCACCACCGGGTCAGCTTCATCTGAGAGCAGATATTTTCATGCCTTTCCATTCAGAGTCTCCCCTTTGCTCTCAGAGTTCGTTCTTCTGCCTTGTGTTTCGATTCTCCAGAGAAACAGAACCAGTAGGATATAGAGAGAGAGAAAGAGTTAAGGAATTGGCTCACAGGATTCCAGGTGCTGGCAAGTCTGAAATTTGTAGAAGAGGCTGGCAGGCTAGAAATTCAGAGAAGAATTGATGTTGCAATTTTGAGTGTGAAATGTGCAAGCAGGAAACTCAGACAGGGGTAGACACTGCAATCTTGAGGCAGATTTGCCTCTTCTTTGGAAAACTTCATTCTTTGCTTTTTAGGCCTTCAGCTGATTGGATGAGGCCACCCACATTACGGAGAGTAATCTGCTCTACTCAAAGTCTATCGATTTAAATGTAAATCACATCTAAAACATACCTTCATAGCAACATCTAGACTGGTATTTGACCAAACAACTGGGCACCAGAGACTAGTCAGGTTGACCCATAAAACTAACCATCACATGCCTCATTCTCTAATTTGTGGTTCCTTGTTGCCAGCAGGCCCAAGGGACCTCTTCTTCCTCCTGCTTCTCCAGAAATCATGTACAGACCACTCCAGAATCCTTCCCACCAAAGGACTTTTCCCTGGCCTACCATATCTTTTAGCAGTGATGAGACATACCCATCCACCAAATGTTTGCCTCCTTTTACTACCCCATGTACTGTATCACTGCACTATCTCTTTATCCTGACAGAGTGGGTGCTCTTCCGGGCTGATGCAGCTTTCAATCAAACCTCCTTCTGAACCAGAGACTTTTTTAAAAAATCTCTTTTCAAAATTAATTTTGAACTGTGGCTCATTTTTAATTTAGGAAATTGCTGTTACTTAAGTGATTATATTTTTACCCAAATGGAAAAGCTATAGAATTGTGATTCTTGCAGTAGTGTTTTTGTAAACAAAGTTGATTTAAATTTTAAAAAAAAAAAAAGGTTGTTGGTTTACTGCTGTTTTCCCAGCTCCCAGCACTGTGCCTTGCATGTAATAGGAGCTCAATAAGCATCTGTTGAATGAATCTGTTAACAGAGTGAATGAGTCACATTCTCACTGAGACTCTTCTTGCATTCTAAGATAAATTCTAATCAGTCACGATGCATTATTCATTCAGAATACATCTAAATTAAATCTAGTTCTTGAGTGATTGATTCTTCTGTGTTCCATACGTGATTGGGCCTGTTTCTTTTCTTATGCTGTCTTTGTCCTTGCTGGTATCAGAGTTAAGTCGGGCTTATAAAATGAATCACATAGCTTTCCATTTCATTCTGTGCTCTGGAAAGACTTGGAGAGGATGGGGATTATCTGTTCCTTGACTACTTGGGAAAATTCGTTGTAAAACATTTGTTCCATATGCCTTTTTGGTGGGTATTTCTTAGACAACCATTCCATTTCTTCTGTGGTTATTGGCCTGGTCAGGTTTCCACTTCTTGCGGATTCAGTTTTTAAAATTTAGGTAGTCTTCAATAATTGTTCGCTTTTTAAAATATATTGTTATACGTTATATATAACATTCTTTAAAATCTCCTCTATATCAGTATTATGTCTCTTTTTTAATCCCAGCATTAATTTTATTTTTTCCTTTCTGTTGATTAAACTTAACAAAATTTATCTAATTGCTTTTTCTTCTCAAAAAACCGGTTCTTCATTTTTATTCATTTAGGGTTGCCAGATTTAGCTAATAAAAATATAGAATATAAGTATGTGCCCTCATTAGTTTCCCATTTTATCTTTTTTTTTTCTTTTCCTTTCTTTGTTTTTTGTTTGTTTGTTTTGTTTTTCCTAGCTTCTTGGGTTAAAAGCCTAGGCATTTATTTTCAGTCTTTCTCATTTTCTAAAAATCTGTTTAAACCTACAGAGATTTTCTTCTTTCATCCCATTCCACGGGTTTTTGTTCAATTCTAAATAATTTGTAACTTCTATCATTACTTTCTCTTTAATCCAAGATTTATTTAGATGTCTGTTTTGATTTTTAATTGTTAAGTGTGTATATAGCTTTGGGGATGGTTCTTTTTATCCTCAGTTTCTGATTTTATTACAGTGTAATCATTGCACGTGGCCTGAAGTCTGTCAAGATTTTCTTTCTGGTCAAGTACCTGCTTCCCAAATTTTTTGGTATTGTGACACATGTGGAAAACCATATTTGTGCATCTAATTGGGGTAAACCAAAAGGAATTGAGAGTCCCAGATAAGAATGCTAGTGAGGGACTTCCCTGACAGTCCAGTGGTTAAGAATCCACGCTTCCACTGCAGGGGGCAGGGGTTCAATCCCTGGTCAGGGAACTAAGATCTCGCATGTCCCATGGTGTGGCCAGAAAAAAAAAAAAAAAAACAATGCCAGTGGGAGTCAGGTCACAGTCCCCAAAAGCCTCTGGCCCATTCTGGAGGATCCCATTCAGTCACCCATGGTATACAACTTGAAAAACGTGCTCAGTTTTTGTGAATGTTTTATGTGTATTTGAAAAGAATGCTGTTTCTCTTCTTGCTGATACGTCCATATATATGTATATGTTTGCATATATGTTTAAGATTTCAATGGTCTGATCAAATCCTCTATAGTTACTTCTTTTGATCTGTTTCCTTGGTGATCACATCCTCCTCTTTTACCGCTAGTGGTAAACACTATCCTGCATTTGGTGCTTATCACTCCATGCATTTTATTATGCTTTAAGTACTACGTATTTAATGTGAATCAGTATATAGTATTCAATTGCCTGTTTTAAATTTTATATAAACAGTATCTTACTCAATATCTTTTTTAGCAATTTGCTTTTTTCATTCAATATATTTGCAAAAGCCATCCCTATACTGAATGTGTAGCTCAAGTTTAATCATAATCTAATCAGGTTCTTTTGTAGTAATCTTTATTAATGAATCCAATTTAACTATTCATTTTCCTATTGATGTATATTTCTAATATATGTTTCTTTTTTTTTTTTTACTTTTACTATGCTGCTCTGAACATTCTTGTCCAAGTCTTACTGACTTACTATGGCAAGAGTTTCTCTAGAGTACATGCCTCAGAGTGGAATCCTAGGCCCTAGATTATGTGCATTAATAACTCTTCTAGACATTACCAAATTGTTCTCCAAAGTGGACATACCAATTTATATTCCTTCCAGGGGTGCATAATAGGTCCTATGGCTCCACACTCTCACCAGCAATCGGCATCTTCACATTTATATTTATTTTTGCCAAACTGGCTAAAAATTGAACTTGGTTTTTATTTTCATTTTTATAATTCCTAGTAAGGTTCATCATCCTATGATTTGTGATTTGGTTTTTCTTTTCTGTGAATTTTTTAATTTTTGTCTCTTTTTTCCCAGTGGGTTACTTGTATTTTATTGATTTGTAGGAGTTCTTTATGTAATCTGGATACTAATCCTTGTGTAACATATATGTTACAAATATCTTCTTTCAGATTGTAAGTTTTTGTAACAACAATCAATTTTTATGATGTCTTTTAATAAACAACTTTTTTTTTATTTTAATGTAGTTGAAATTATCAACCTCTTCCTTTGTGATTTTGGCTTTCTTTCACCTTAAAAGGCAAGACCATAAAAATATTCTCTAGTTTTTTCTTCTAAAAATTGCTTTACACTTTGGGTTCTTAACTGAAATTCATTTTGGGTGTATGAGCTGAGCTAGAGATATAATTTTGTATAATCGGTTATCCCAGCATCTCGGATATAATAGTTCATCTTTTCCCTATAGATCCAGAGTGTCAGTTTTATATAAGTCATGTTTTCATAGATAGATGGGTCTGCTCTGTTCCTAATTGTCCAATCGTCCATTCATGCACTAATATCACACTGTTTTAATAACCATAGCTTCATATTAAAGGTGGAAGTCTGGTAGGAAAAGTTTCTCCATCTCTTTCTTCTGTTTGATTGGGCCTAATAGAATCCTAAATTAAAAGTTACTGTCTCTTAAAACTGTGAAGATAATATTTTGCACTTTTATTTTTCAATTCAGTGTTTCTGATGAGAAGTCTGATGTCAATTTGATGCTCCTTCCTTTGTAGGCAGTCTATCTGTTTTGTTTTTTTTCTGGAAGATTTTAAGATTTATCTTTTTATCTTTTCTGTCACAAATCTCACACTATTTGTAGGGATTTTGTAGGGACCTTTCGATCTGAGGACAGAATTCTCTTATTTAAATGTTCTGCTTCCCTTCCCTACTCCATATTCTTTCTTTCTAGAATTCTTATTAAATGAAAGTTAGAATTCTGGATCTATCTTCCACATCTCTTGATTTTTCTTTCATACATTTTATCTTTTTCCTATTTGGTCTATGTTCTGGGAGAATTTTATAGCTCTGTCTTCCAGTTCATTAATTTGTTCCTCAGTAAATTAATTTGGCCTTTCTATTAAATTATCTCAACAATCGACTTCCACAATCCTTGTTTATTCTTATTTATATGTGTGTTAAGTTTTCCCATTTGATGACACAAATCACACTATTTCAAAGCCTTAATCTTCTTGCCCTATTAACTCTATTTTGTCAGATAGAAGTTTTATCATCTGTTGGGTTTCTTATCTCTCTTTCATGGTGGCATTCTTTTGGCCATTATCTTGATTTTTCACTCATCTCTTTAATGGACATTTCCTGTTAGATCTATGTTGCATCTGTTTTCTTAGCCTTTTCTAAAGAAGCACAGAATTTACCACTGGGTATACCTTGAAGGCTGATGTTCTGATATGGGTGTTCCCCACTCCTCCAGGTATTGCCAGACACTGGGGGTGGGGCACTGCCTTATCTTTCTTGCTGCCACCCTCCTACCCATTTTTCTTCGCTGAAGATAGAAACCACCATCACTGTTGTTTGACTGAAGGGATAGAAAAGTAGTGGTGAGCAGCAATCAAAGTATCTAGATAGTCCTGCTGCAGTACCTGAATTGATCGATTTATTGGTTACCTTTGAACTTCTTCCTGCTGCTAGCATCCATCACTTTAGGGCAAGGAACATTCTTGGTGTCCCTACTACATTTTCCAGCAATAGCCACTGTTCTAGTTTTTTTTTTTTTTTTTTTTTTTTGGCTGTACTGCGTCTTTGTTACTGCACGTGGGCATTCTCTAGTTGAGGCGAGTGGGGGCTACTTTTCATTGTGGTGTGCAGGCTTCTCATTGCGGCAGCTTCTCTTGTTACAAAGCATGGGCTCTAGGGGCGCAGGCTTCAGTAGTTGTGGCACACAGGCCCAGTAGTTGTGGTGCACGGGCTTAGCTGCTCCACGGCATGTGGGATCTTCCTGGACCAAGGCTTGAACCTGCGTCCCCTGCATTGGCAAGCAGATTCTTAACCACTGCGCCACCAGGGAAGTCCCACTGTTCTAGTTTTAGCTCTGGTTTGTCTCCAGGATTCTGTGTCATGCAGGGATATGTCACAGTGTCTGGTCCCTAGAAATTTCCTCTCTTATTTCCCATGCAGCTGTGATTTTCTTCATTTATCTTTTCCATTACTTATAGAAATTTGGAGCTGAAGAGAAGATTGTATCATTTTTTTCAATCCATTATCTTCAAATTCACTTTTTCACCACACTTAAGGTATGTATAATGAGAGAAATAAGACAAAGAAGTGGTCTGTGGAGGCCAAAATATCACCTTATTCTGATACAGCTACTGGGGAATGTAGCTTAGCATGAAAGCCAGATGAGCTTACTAATACTGAGCCACAGAATTATATAAACTTAACCAGCCTGGCCCAGCAGCACCGACTGGAGCAGGTCTCATCATATGGATGGCATTCTGTCCTGCAAGAAATAGAACTGTGCATTCTCTGCCTGACTGGCTCCCAAAGAGGAAGGAGAATGAAGCTAATTGTGCTCTGTTTATTATTCCAGAATTCACCAATCAGATTAAGTCACCCTCTCCAAAAACACAGATGTACTAAACTTTGTCCCATGGAAGATGTATTCATGTACTATTGCCACTGTAACAAATTACCACAAACACAGTTGCTTGAAACAACACAAATTTATTCTCTTATAGCTCTAGAAGTCAGAAGTCCAAAATCCATTTCACTGAGCTAAAGTCAAGGTGTTGGTAGGGATGGTTCCTTCTGGAGACCCTAAGGGGAAAATCTGCTTTCTTGCCTTTTTTAGGTTCTATGCCCACCTGTATTTCTTGACTCGTGGCTCCTTCTTCCATCTCCAAAGCTCATCGCTCCCATCTCTGCTTCTGTCATCACATCACCCTCTTCTCCGACTCTTGCTCCTCCTGTGTTCCTCTTATAAGGACCCTTGTGATTACATTGGAACAACCAGGTTATCCAGGATCTTTTAGCAAATTAAGCTACATCTCACTAGAATGGGGGCAGTTCCTACAGGGCCTCCCAATTAGAAAATAGTAATACCAACCAAGTCTGTTCCGTTACATTGGGACAACCTCAGGATCCTTAACTTAAGCATGTCTGCAAAGTCCTTTTTGCTGTACAAGGTAACATATTCACAGGTTCTGGGGATTAGGATGTGGACAAGTTTGGGGAAACATTATTCAGCCTAGGACAGAGGTAGTATCAATAGCTGGTTAAGAATGATTCCCCACTGATATTCCCTTGATTCTTGTTCCCTTAAACCATTGGTTTAGCCATTAAGCCTATGTCAACCAGAAGTGTGTCTCACATCTTCAGGAGAGAATCTTGGCAGCCTATCAGAACAGTCCTGCCCCATTTTCTTGAGGCTACCTTTCCCTCTTGTGTCAACCAACTTTGTACCCTCCCAGGGACACTAGTAGGAAAGAGAGATTTTGCTCATGAAAAGTTCCAAAAGAGTTCCCTAGTATGCATTAATTAAATAGTTCAATGCCATTCTGTATCCAAGGCTAAACTTTCATTCATTTTTCTATAACTTTTTTATTATTCCTACCCGTATAGTCCATGTAGCATATCAGAGGATCAGCAATGAGATTAAATGACAAAATTACACTAGTCTAATAATAATATGTACAAAGGAACCTGGAAATAATCGTCAGGGAAATGCAAATCAAAACCACAGTGAAATACCACTTCACACCTGTTAGAATATCTATTATCAGGAAGACAAGAAATAACAAGCATTGGTGAGGATGCAGAAGAAAGGGAACCCTTGTGCACTGTTGGTGGGAATGTAAACTGATACAACCACTATGGGAAACAGTATGGAGGTTCCCCCCAAAAATTAAAAATATAACTACCATATGATACAGTAATTTCATTCCTGGGTATTTATCTGAAGGAAATGAAACACTAACCTGAAAAGATGTATGCACTTCATGTTCACTGCAACATTATTTCCAATAGCCAAGACATGGAAGCAACCTAAATGCCTATCAATGGATGAATGAATAAAGAAAATGTGAGATAGATAGATTATATACTATACTAAGTGAAATAAGTCAAATACCATATGATCTCACTTATATGTGGAATTTTTAAAAAATGAATTCGTAGACACAGAGAACAGATTGGTAGTTGCCAAAGGCAGGGGTGGTGGTGTGGTGAAATGGGTGAAGGTGGTCAAAGGTACAAAATTCCACTTATAAAATAAATAAGTCTCAGGGATGTATGTACAATATGGTGACTATAGTTAATAATACTGTATTGTATATTTGAAAGTTGCTAAGAGAATAGATCTTAAAAGTTCTCATCCCAAGAAAAAATTTTGTAACTACATGTGGTAGGGCTTCCCTGGTGGCACAGTGGTTGAGAGTCCACCTGGCGATGCAGGGGACACGGGTTCGTGCCCTGGTCCGGGAAGATCCCACATGCTGCGGAGTGGCTGGACCCCTGAGCCATGGCCGCTAAGCCTGCGCGTCCGGAGCCTGTGCTCCACAACGGGAGAGGCCACAACAGTGAGAGGCCCGCATACAGCAAAAAAAAAAAAAAAAAAACCTTTTCATTTTCCCATCCTTTTTGAACTTGAGGTGCCGGCACTGCAGTGTTGTCATGAAGGTGAATTCTAACAGAACTCCCACAATAACCAGTAAACATTTTTCTTCCTGTGCTGCAATGGCTCTTTCCACTGCCTCCTTCTGTGGAATTCCTTAGGCTTAAGAAAACCATCACCTGGGGACGATTTCTCCCTCATATCTAAATAACCGGTTTCTAGCAGCCTTGAGGACAAAAATAGAGGGAGTAATTCCTGAGCCACATGAATTCAAACTTAGTCCATCTACTCCGCCCTCTTTTGCCCTTGAAGATGGTTCAAAACAACATAAAAGCGGAATTTAAAGTCGGGCTGTTTGTTTATATTACCTACCTAGGCTTAGCACTAGCACACTGAAAATTAATCTCTCGCTAATGCTCTGTGGTCCAGAGAGAACCCAGCTGCCCCATGGTTTAAAAACAGCAAATATTTTCTTGCTCCTTCAATATCTAAAAGGACGGTATATGAAAAGACTGTTTCTTTCTCCTTATAATTGAATCCTTGCCCCAGCTGTAACTGCTTATTAAGGCCTCTTCAGCCCGCTGGCCCCTGATACGTTCCTCTCCTGGTCCCTGTGCTCATGCCAAGGCCCTCTTACAACCTCTGAGTGGCTTTTCCAAGGTCTTTTTCCCCAGCCACATCTCTTAAGAGCCAACTGCACCATCATAGAAAACTACCTGGTCCAATATAAGCCTATACAAACTGCCAAGATCAAAATGTCCTTGGAGAACAGACTAGTGGTTGCCAAGAGGGAGAGGGCTGGGGAAGGGATGGAGTGGGAGGCTGAGGTTAGTAGATGTAAGCTTTTATATATAGAATGGATAAACAACAAGATCCCAGTGTATAGCACAGGGAACTATATTCAACATCCTGTAATAAACCATAATGAATATTTCACAAAAGAAGGTATATGTATGTATAACTGAATCACTTCACTGTACAGCAGTAATTAACACAACACTGTAAATCAACTACACTTCAATTAAAAAAAAATGGATCAAAATGTCCTGCACACACACTCAAGAACAAGACCCCAGGGCCAATGCCAATCCTTTGCCACTCTAGAAGCCTCGATCACTCTACATGTACTCGTTTGCTTCTCCCTGACCTCCTTATTTGTCATATACCAATTTTCTGGCCAACGCATCAAAAGTGGGAACACTGAAGGGGTATCCAATCGAAAGCACCCTTCCTCCTTTTCTGAGTTCAAAACAAATTACGAAATAAGATAACGGAATGGAAAAAGAAAACCAAATGATTACTTAATTCCTAATAAAGCTGGGTTGCAGGATTCGGTTTACTATGAGAGAAGAGCTTCCTGACACGAGGCCCCAGAATAAGAGGCAGCAACTCTGATCCAAGGTAGACTTGCCTCACTGAGGGTGGGAGCGTCAGCTGCTCCTACAGCGGACCTCATGCTAGCTGGGTGCCAAAGAGGAAAGTGGGCAGGAATGAGTTACACAAGTCCACTTTACTTCCCCCAAATTTGCCAATTAAATCATGCCCTCCTTCAGTTCAGGGCAGAGTTAAGAAAGGGCCAAAAAAAGCCAGGTGTCACACTAATGCAACTCCCTTCCCCTGAAAGGCAGTGTTTGAATTTCTTTTACTAGTAAAATATACGTATGTATGACTTGGATAATTAAATAACTTGATTTTTAAAAAAATTTTACTGGAGTATAGTTGCTTTACAATGTTGCGTTAGTTTCAGCTGTACAGCAAAGTGAATCAGCCATACGTATACCTGTATCCCCTCATTTTTGGATATCCTTCCCATTTAGGTCACCACAGAGCATTGAGTAGAGTTCCCTGTGCTATACGCTAGGTTCTCACTAGTTATCTGTTTTATACAAAGTATCAATGACATAGTGTATATATGTCACTCCCAATCTCTCAGTTCATCCCACCCCTCCCTTCCCCCCTTGGTGTCCATACGTTTGTTCTCTACATCTATGTCTCTATTTCTGCTTTGCAAATATACGATATTTGTTTTTCTTTTTCTGACTTACTTCACTCTGTATACAATGGAATAACTTGATTAAAAAAAAAAAAAAGCTGCTGGTAGAAGCCGCTACCTGGTGGGACTGAGGTGCCACGGTTATAATCCGAAAGTCTGAAGCTTAGATTTCTCTGGCATTATCCATTAGCATTAGGAAATGATTTCCCACTCTTTCAAATAGTTTTCCATATGTCTTTATGAAAACACTTTAGTTCATACATTTATTGGCCATGTACTTAAAAACATTTACAGTTTGCAGCAAGATTTAAATACAAGTTTGGCTCAATTACAGAGACAAGTGTTTTTAGCCTTCTCAGCTTCCTTCCATTACCCCTTCTGTTCTCCCTTTTCATCCCCACCATGCGACTCACTCCTCACTTCCAGACTTGAATGAAATCGCCACACCACAAGGTGTGAAATTAATTTCCCAAATGGTCACAGAGTGGCCAGATGATGGCCACCTGGGAGTTCAGAGGACTTAGCTCCGCGCAGGGTGAACTGTGGCCAAGGGAAAGGGAAGCAGGAGGAAGCAGGCAGATAGATGCCCTCTTCTTGCCGTTTTTCTTGGACTCCTCTGAGGTGTAGCTTCTTCCTGAAACCTTTCTGAAGAATTCCTGAGTCCTGAGCAAATACACCTAATGAAAGACCTGCTATTCAAAGACTACTTTGCATCCTCTCTTCCCTTTTGCCTCACTCTTACCACCTGAAACCACTCGGGCTATATAGGGTCATCTTGCCTCTGCCCAAAAGCCAAACTCAGGGCTTCATGCATCCTGTCTGCCACAAATCCAGCGCTTACTGAGTATTTCTTAGGGAAGCAAAGAGAAGATTGCTTTACATATTACATAGGAAACCTTCCTTTGAAATATCTTTGAGTTTCTTTCCTCAAAAGTTCCGCAGCTTAGAGCTCACCCAACTCTACTTCCTCTTCTCTTCAAGATTGTAATAAAATTTTCTTCCCCATTCTGTGGTGGGTAGAATAATTCTGTCTCCTCTCAGCATTTTAATTTTCCTCACTGCCAATCACCCTGCTTATTTCAACAAAGGCCCTCTAGTGAGCCGAATGCACAAAGCATTCATTCTTCCTTGTAGACAAGAAGGGAGGTATTGCCAGGACATGCTTTTAATATGTGTTCCCCGTGTCACACAGGCATAAAGCAAAATTCCAAGCTGGCAAGAAGTGGAGGGAAGAAAAAATTATGTCAGGGTGAAGCAAGCATGGGTCTAGGTAGGTACAAGTTTTTAGTGATGTCTGGTGGAAAGAAAGTTCCAGATCAGGAACGTGAATCTTGAGGCAGGGGCAGACATGACCTAAAACTGGGTTCAAATGAGGCCACATCACCTGTGAAGGGGAGGCCAGGAGCTGGGAAAGGATTTTCAGTCATACTGGGAACAGGCACAGTTCAGTTTAATACTCAGTAAATCTTATACTCAATAAACATCCCGTAAGTTTGCCGCCAGCATCAGAACTGATTCCCGTGGCAATGAGACTGATTCTGAAAGTGGACAAATAGATCTCCTGCCTAGAGTTGAGGGTTGAGGGACCAGGAAACCAAGTCGTTCCCTACTCTTAATATTTTCCCCTCATGCTTAAGAATAACACATTTTCTATTGATGCTGTTAACAAATTATCACAGGGACTTCCCTGGCGGTCCAATGGCTAGGACATCGCCTTCCAGTGCAGGGGGTGCGGGTTCGATCTCTGGTTGGGGAGCTAAGATACCACATGCCTCACGGCTAAGAGGCCAAAACATAAAACAGAAGCAAGATTGTAACAAATTCAATAAAGACTTTAAAAATGGTCCACATTTTTGAAAAAAGAAATCTTTAAAAAAAATTACCACAAACTTGGTGGCTTGAAACAACACAAAGTCTCTTGCAGTGCTGTGGGCTAGGTGTCTAACACACGTCTCACTGGGCTGACATCCAGGTGTTGACAGGGGAGAATCCTTTTCCCTGCCGTTTCCAGCTTCCAGAGGCTGCCGCATTCCTTGGCTCGTGGCCCCTTCCATCATTTGCACAGCCAACGAGGGCAAATCGAGTCCTCTCATCACTTCACTCTGACGTCTTCTGCCTTCCTCTTCCACTTTTCAGGATCCATGTGATTACATTGGGTCCACTTGCATTACACAAAATAATCTTCCTACTCGAAGGTCAGCAAATTATCAAACTTAATTCCATCTGCAACCTGAACTCCCCTTTGCCATGTGATAAAACGTAAGCACAGAATCTGGGGATTAGGATGTGTGCATCTTTTGGGAGCCATTATTCTACCTACGACATGGTGATAAGTACTGTGGAGAAAAAACAGAGCAAGGATGGGAAAGAGGGAGGGACCACTCTTCCATCGTCGTGCTGCCCTCTGACCACAGCTGGAAAGGTTCTCTGTTTTATTTTTGTTTTGTTTTTTTGCGGTACGCAGGCCTCTCACTGCTGTGGCCTCTCCCGTTGCGGAGCACAGGCTCCGCATGCGCAGGCTCAGCGGCCACGGCTCACGGACCCAGCCGCTCCGCGGCATGTGGGATCTTCCCGGACCGGGGCACGAACCCGTGTCCCCTGCATCGGCAGGCGGACTCTCAACCACTGCGCCACCAGGGAAGCCCTTAAGGATTCATTTGATTAGATTGAGCCAACCTGGATAATCCGAGATCTTCTCCCCATCTCAAGGTCCTTAACATTAATCATTAAACATTAAGACCCTTTTGTCACTTAAGGTAACATATTCACAGGTTCCAGGGATTAGGATGTAGACATATTTGGGGAACCATTATTCTACATGCCACATCTTACCTATGATGGAATTTTTTAGGCATCTAGGCTTGTTGATGACTGAATTTCCAACTTGTACTCAAAAAGGTCAAAAGCCCTTGGAGAGAATTCAACTGGTAGGTATGATATTTCAATTTAGTCAAAAAGCAGAAATTAAGATTTCTCACTGTTAGCTCCCTAGACTGGAAAAATGTGTGCGTATTTTCTCTTGACTCAGAAGTGAAGCAGCAGCGTGATGCCTCCATCACCACCAAGGTACAAAAGAGTTACATCAGCCCAAATAATCCCCTGGTGCTGCCCCTGTGTAACCAGCACATCTTCTCACCCCAAGCCCACAGCAATCACTGATCCAGTCTCCATCTCTTTGCTTTTGCCTTTCTGAGAATGCTACATAAATGGAATCATATGATCTGCAGTCTTTTGGGTCTGGCTCCTTTCACTGAGCAAAATGCATTTGATATTCACCCATGTTGTTGTATGTACCAATAGTTCTTCCATTTTTATTGCTGAGTAGCATTCCATTGTATGGATGTGCCACAGTTTGTTTATCCATTCAATTGTAGATGGACATGTGGGTTTCCAGTTTTGGTGATTATGAATAAAGCTGCAATAAACATTCATGTACAGTTTTTTAGTGTGAACCTAAGTGTTCATTTCTCTTGGGTAAACACCTAGGATTACTGGGTCATATGGTAAATGTATGTTTATCTTTATAAGAAACTGAAAAGCTCTTTCCCAAAGTGGCTGTACCATTTTGCACTCCTACCAGGAATGTATGAGAGTTCCAGTTGCTCTACATCCTTGCCAGCATTTAGTATTGTCAGTTTTTTGTTTTGTTTCAGTTTGGTTTGGTTTGGGTTGGGTTTTTATCCATTCTAATATGTGTGGTATTATCTCACTGTGGTTTTAATTTCCCTAATTACTAATGATGCTGAGCATATTTTCATGTGCTTATTCACCATTCATGAAGTATCTGTTCAAAATCTTTTGCCAATGTTAATTGGGTTGCTTGTTCTCTTATTGGTAAGTTTTGAAAGTTCTCATATATTCTGCATGTAAGTCTTTTGTCAGGTATGTGATCTTAAAATATTTCTCCTAGTCTGTGACTTGTCTCTTCTTTCTCTTAACGGTGTATTTCACACATCAAAAGTTTTTAATTTTGATGAAGTCCAATTTACAAATTTTTTTCTTTCATGGATCATGCTCTCAGCGTCGTATTTAAGAATCCTTTCCCTCATCCAAGGTCATGATTTTCTCCTGTGTTTTCTTCTAGAAGCTTTATAGTTTTACATTTTGCATTTAGATATATGATCCATTTTGAGGTGATTTTTGCATAAGATAAAAGGTATGGGTTGAGATTCTTTTCCTCTTCCTCCTCTTCCTCTTTCCCCTTCCTCTGCTTTGTTTTCTTTTCTTTTCTTTTTTTCGCATATGGTTGTTATCTGTTCAACACCATTTATTGCAAAGACTATCCTTCCTACATTAAATTGGTTTTGTTTTTTTGTCAAAAACAGACTGACAATACATGGGTGGATCTATTTCTGAACTCTGTATACTGTCCCATTGATCTTTGTATCTATCCTTTCAACAAACACCACTGTCTTGATAACTATAGCTTTGGTGAATAGGTAAATCTATTTTTTTAATCCAAAAATCTCCATCACTCAAAATATTTCACCTTGAGCAAGTTACATAACTTCTCTTAACTTCAGTTTTCTCAGCTGCAAAAAGAGGATATTCATAGGACCTCTGTGAAAGAGCCATTATAGGAACTGACTAGACAAGGAATGGGGGGGTGGGATTGTGGTGGATGTTGCCTGTTTTGTTTGTCCAGCTCTACTCCTTTCTTCCAGGATCGGCATCTCCTTCTTTTACGGAACAACTCTTCTTACTCACTTTAGAATGTATACCCCAAGCATAGTAACACCAGCCTATACGTCATATTTCCCAGTCATGTTCCTACATGATTTCATAGATTATGTTCAGCCTCATGGACAGTTCTACTTTTTTGTTTGTTGATTTTTGATCGGTAGGCAAATTCCTACCAATCCTTCAATACTTAAAATCCCATTTCCTCAGCAAAACTTTCCCAGAGTTGCCTTTGTCCATGTGTACCCTCCCAGCAGTTTGTTCAAATCTATTTTATTGTTTCTAACTCATTATACTATGACTTCACACACACACACACACATACACACACACACACACACACACACACACACACACACACCCCTCGGAGCTCCTGGAGGGCTTGAGGGCTTGAATAATGTTTTTTATACCTAATGCTTAGCATACAGTAGGTGCTCAATACATTTTTATTGGGAGGAAAAAGGAAAGGAAAAAAGAAAACTGATTGATACAAATTCCTTCCCTGATAGATATTTGCCTGAACTTTGTGCAAATGGGCCTCCTTGCAGCGCGTATGAGCGCCACGGGCATACGTTATTTTAGCTCTTTTAATGACTCGGCCAGACGACCACAGAATAGATTATGCTAAGCACTAATGCAGTTACATCATACCAGCATGGACTGGTTCTCATTTGGTTAATTAAGATATATCGTGCTGAGGAATGAGGCACTGGCCCTAGGAAGCAGGTCTAGCACACCAGCCATGAAGAAAACATGCTTATTATCCCAAGCATGGGCCATGTTACATCAGATTATTAAGTAGCGTTACAACATGCCCTTAGTTTTGAATTGTTCTCAGTGTTCCCCAAGTAAAGAATAATGTGTAGTCTCCACTCAGAACAGAACAACCAAGGAAAACAAATACAATGCTCCAGATGCTAAAACGGAATGGAAGAATGGACTTCTATGAATATACTATGCAAACTGAGAGACAGCAAGGAGTGATGGGAATAGATGCTGAGGAATATCAGTGAACAGGTAAGGGAAGGATGTATTTTGAAAAGGTGCCACATGTGTGAATAAATCAGCTTCCTCCCATTAGGTGTGTGATATTGTGATATATCATAAGAAATATATATTTGGTCTTCATCTCCTTTTCTGGCACAGAACTCTTAAAACCCTTAAAATCTCCTAGATGATGAGTGATCAAGGTGTCTTATTTTATGTTAATGAGGTGACTCTTGGAAAGCATCTAAGGGGCAGGGTTGGTTGCCAGAGGAACCAACCCTGTGATTAGAGAGTTGGAACTTTCAGTCCCACCCCCTGTCCTGTGGGAGAGCCTCTCCTCTCCCTTCTATTCACGCCCCCCCAACCCCAGGCTGAATCAATCACCAGTGGCCAATGATTTAATCAATCATGCCCAGGTAATGAAGTCTCCATAGAAAGCCAAAAGGATGGGGTTCAAAGAGCTTCCAGGTTGGTGAACCTCTGGAGGTTTGGGGAGATTAGCACAGTGGGAGAGGGCATGGAAGCTCCACCCCCTTTCCTCAGACCTTGCCCTCTGCATCTCTTCCATCTGGCTGTACCTGAGTTATATCTTTTTATAATAAACAGTCAATCTAGTAAGTAAAATGTTTCCCTGAGTTCTGTGAGCCACTCTAGCAAATCAGTAGAACCCAAGATGGGGTCACTGGAACCTCCAATCTGTAGCCAGTCGGTTAGAGGCACAGGTAATAACAGTGTGACTGGCGTCTGAAGTTAGGATGGGGGGTGGGGAGCAGTCTTGTGGGATGGAGCCCTTAAGCCGTGGAATCTGATGCTTTCTCCAGGTAGACAGAGTCAGAACTGAGTAGAACTCTAGGACACCCAACTGGTGTCACAGACCGCTCGGAGGTGTGGGAACCACTGCCCCGCACAACACATCCAAGTTGGTCCCAGAACCTTATAGGCATAATATTAACTTGCATTCCTGGTAACTTTGGCTGACATTTCGTAGCACACCCATTAGCCACCGTTTTCACACATTATAATGAGAGATTTTCAAAGCACTTTCAGATATATTATTTCAGTTGATCATGACAACAACCGCATGAAGAGAAGTTATTAGCTTCCCTCATAAGCTTGGAGACGTTAGGCTAGGCATCCTACACAAAAATAATGACCCAACTTACAAGTTGGTCATGCCACTGAGGAAGCCTGCCAACTAATCAGATCCACCTCCAACCGGCCCCCACTGCCCATGCCCTGCTCTGGGTATACCCCATCTGAAAAGCAATTGGGCTTTCCAGGGCTTAAACCCTGGGGGCCCAAATGACAGGCTGAAATGAAGACCTAGGGCTTAATTATTCTTTATAGAATCCCCTCCAAAACAGGAACTGAAAAGCAGATGGTGAGGAAATTTCCCTAGGAGCTCTTTAATCACCCAAAGGAAATGACTTTTTAATGAGACCCCTCACTAAATAAACAAATTAGCCAACACCACTTGGCTACTGTTATCTACCGACACCTCCCCCAGAGGAAGCTGGACACCCCCTCCCAGGCAACTGGTGCAGGAGGGAAGAAACCTACCCAAACGAGTTCAGCAAAGATAAAGCTTTTGATCAGCTCCTTACCTACTTTAGAAGAAGGTGGCCTTTGAGAAACACCTGAATCTATTTGGAGCTAAAAAGCAAAAGAGGTTCAGAGGCCGGTTCATAGTAAAAGGACTTCCTATCTCAAGTCAGTCTATCAATCAATCAAGCAGGCAACCCATCGCCTTCCTTGGGCCTTCTCTGGTTCTCCTGCCATAAGATGGCCTTCATCCCTTAAGAAGGGGCTTCCAAACCTTACAATGTCCAGTGGTTGGTGTAGCCTCCCCCCAAAAGTGTCTACAAATCATAACTAAGTAGTATCCCCTGTTTGTCTTCTTCCCAGAGCAACTTTGGAAACTGATACTGTTCTTTCCATCTTGCCTGAGGAAAGACAGGTAACAGAGAAATACAGAGGTATTCCTGTAGTCATTCCGAGGAGCTTTGTTTTTGTGTCTAATGAAACAATTATTAAAGATTTGGGAATATCAGTTTTCCGTAGACGGCAAGACATTGCTGGCCAGAAATATTTAATCACAAGACCGTCTTCCAATCTGGCAGAAAGTGAAAGAGAATGATTGGGGATCGCGTGTCGCCCTGAGCCAGTTGGCTGTGTTCTCACTGAGATTATTTACAAGAATAACAGGACAGTCTCTAAAGGCGGCCTGAGAGTCAGCAGGACCTAAATTTGAGCCCTTTTTCGGCGGCTTAATGTGACCTCGAGCAATAGCTCCCAGGCTCCGTTTCCTCATCGATACAGCTACTTCTCAGAATTTCATCAGGATTAAAAGAAATAATGTAGATAAATGCCCAGCACACACTGTGTGTTCCATAAATGTTGGCCACTGTTATAATTTATTTAACTGTAGAGAGAAAACATCTGCTTATCAGACTATTGGGTTTTTTTTCCTGTAGGCAGACTGTAGCAAAATGCAACCCAGGCACTTCAGGGAGGTGTAACTCAAAACCTAACATTTGGAATCATTTTTTGTATTTCTTCTCACTATAAACTGGAAATAATCCTATGTGACTATTAAAATTGAGTTGGTAGAAAAAGTATAGAAGTTTGCAACAGATGGTCCAGGCTACAACCAAATATCTATTCAGTTACTTGCATTCTAATTGTATTTTTTCCAAATGAGGGGAAATGGTGGTAGGACATAATTAACAAGCAAGAATTTCCAGGTAATACTGGGCACATCTGCCCTTCCACGTGAGGAGTGGGGAGAAAGGCTGAAGGCCACTGCCTTAAGGGACCTTGACATTTGTAGTTGCATTAAGACTTCTAATTCCCTGTTCAAGCCAGATTTAGAAGGAACTGTGGAACTGCCAACCCATTTTTAAGGAAACAGAGATTGCGATATTAAGTTAGTACATCTAGTTCAGAGGGAAGTTATGTTATATTATAGCTACATTATCATGTTTTTATAAGCCATTTAAATAATAGTAAAATGTCTTCTAATCTAAGAGGTATGAAATTACCTGCCCAACCTCAAGATGAAAAGTTTACTATGAAGAGACAGCTGCTACTCTGCGTGATTACATGAAGCTTAGAGTAGGGTTTTTTTTTCTTTTTGGCTACGTGCCATGTGAGATCTTAGTTCCCCCACCAGGGTTCGAACCCGTGCCCCCTGCACTGGAAGCTCAGCATCTTAACCACTGGACCGCGAGGGAAGTCCTAGAGTAAGTTAATAAAATAAAATTTTCCCCTTTTAGAAAGTTTTAGCACATAAAATTATTTTTACTCTGAAAGGTACTCCAAGATATATTTTTTAAATATTATTTACAGTTGCTATCCACTAGTGGATACATTTCAAATGTATCTTGATTAGACAATCCCATGTAACAAAAGTTCCTTTCCTTGAAAATGCCTGCAGGAGTTCTGAAAACATAATAACTTCACTTTACTAACACTGATACTCTTTTCCTGTCCCAGCTTTTGCCTGCTTCTTTTTAAGATACAAAGAGTACCCATCTTCTCAGTCTCCAGAGCTTTCAGGCCACTGGACAAGAACAGAATGCAAAGTACTCAATAACTACATATTTAAGTAACCACCGTATAATTGGAGTTGAGCGGAGGTGTTCTGGGGAAAAGAAAAACAAAATCAATGACCCTGTGCAAGATGTGTATTCTCCTCATTCAAAGTCTCCCCCCACTATCTGTCCCACCTGCCAAGCCAACTTTATCTCTTTGTATGCCCTGGAACACCTCCCTCCCCGAATCCGTCTCTTGCATAGCTACCAATCAGAATAGTCCCTTGCTCAAAAATCCTCAAGGACTTCTGTATCAGTTAAGATTCGCATTTGGCAACTAGTAACAGAGCCCAGAAATAATAGTGGCTTAAACAAGATAAAAGTTTATTTTTCTTTTCTTTTAAAGGAATTCTGGAGATAAGCAATGCAGAGCTGGTACGGCATCGCCTAGAGTTCCTGTATCTTTCTGCTCCACAATGCACCTTCTATGCTCAGGAACAAAGGATGCCTCCTCAAGTTGCATCCATCTTATCCACCTTCTAGGCAGCCAGAAGGAGACAGACAGGCAGATGTCAAACTTCGTTTCAAACGCCTTCGGGGCCTAACACAGTCCAGCATACTTCACGAACCCTCTTTAAATAACTGCTAGATCCACAAATGAATTAATTTGGCGGCAGTACTGAAGCAGGGCGATTTATCATTTACAAAACTTTAGCAGCTTTTAACAGTACACCCAGGGCATCGTATTAGAAACTATAAGGTGTAAATTGTGACTCTTAAACTGACACCCTGCTTTAAAATATCTCTATAATTCGCTTGCCACAGTACCTGAAATTCCCAGAGTTAGAGATTTATTCTGGGCTGTTTTCTTTATTTTTTTATTTGAAGTATAGTTAATGTACAATGTTGTGTTAGTTTCAAGTGTAGAACAAAATGATTCAGATATATATATATAAATATATATATGTACTTTTTCAGATACTTTTCTCTTATAGGTTATTACAAGGTATTGAATACAGTGCCTTTGGCTAAACAGTAGGTCCTTGTTGTTTACCTATCTTTGTATATAGTAGCGTGTATATGTTAATCCCAAACACCTGATTTATAGAGAGTTATTCTGTTAAGAGACTATATTTGCAGTAAAAGGAAATATGCTGAGGGAGCAGGGAGAGTTCAAATACGTATAAGGCAACTTCTAACATATGGAAACTTATAGCATCCACAAAAAAAAATACTCAACGCTATCAAGCAGCATAGAAACGCCAAGATCAGGAGGCGTTTCAGAGAAGGATAAACGTCTACAAACATCTTTTGGTAAATGTGTGAGTCAAGTGATTTGTCAGTGTCCTGCCAAGACCGGAACAGAATAAATAAGTTGAGGAGAAGGAGGAAGGGCCGTCCCGGGCTGGTCAGAGAAGCTGCCTAGTGGCTGTGCTGACAGACCTGGGTTCCCTGTGTGCAGCAGAGAGGAGTGAGGGCCTTAGAAAACGGGATGATAGGCAACCTGAGATGAGCAGAAGGTACAAGTAAAAAGCGTCTCTTGCCCAATGCAGAACAAGGAGAGTGCAGGTGTCATACAGGGAAGGCCGAATCCGGGAGATCTGGGTTCCAGCCCTGCCTCAGCCACCCGCTGGTTGGGTCACCTTGAGCCACTGACAACCTCTCTGGACCTCAGTTTTCTCAGAGGAGTGGTTGGGCGAGATGAGCTTAGCGTTAATGAGCATTAAAATGATTATCACTTGATACATTAACATTATTATATAACATGATAATAATATAACTTGATACTGACCCTCATGTGTCAGTCAATCCGGAAGAGGCTGTTGAAAGTATGAGAATGAGGGGACTTCCCTGGTCGTCCAGTGGTTAGACGCGGGTGCTTGCACTGCAGGGGGCGCGGGTTAGATCCCTGGTCGGGGAACTAAGCTCCCCCATGCATGCCAGGCTGCGTGACCAAAAAAAATGTATGAGAATAAATAAAGGGGTGAGAGTGGGTTAGGTCTGGGAAGACAGGAAATACAGGCCATTGTGTGGAAGCAACGTGCCAAACCAGAGGCATCTCTGCTGCTCTGCTCCAGAGGGCCCGAGATGCTATTCTAGCCGTGAGCTTAGGACCTACTCTAGCAGTGCAGAAAGGCCACTTCTCGTGTGCAGGGGTGGTGGTATATTCCAGAGTAAAAATATAGTGATAAAATAGCAAATACACACATAATTATTATTTCTATGCAGGCCTTGTTCTAAGTTCTCCCCATATACTTTTTTTTTTTTCCATAGAAAAGTGTTCTTAAGATTGTCAATAGAGAGGAAAAGCAAGAAACAGAATTAAGGCACGTCACAGGCTTGGCTCAGGGCCTGGCACACAGTAGGCACAGATCTTTTGTTTTTTAATAGTATCTTTTTTTAATATAAATTTATTCATTTATTTTGGCTGCATTGGGTCTTTGTTGCTGCCCGTGGGCTTTTCTCTAGTTGCGGTGAGCGGGGGCTACTCTTCATTGCGGTGGGCGGGCTTCTCATTGCGGTGGCTTCTCTTGTTGCAGAGCACGGGCTCTAGAGCACAGGCCCAGTAGTTGTGGCTCACGCGCTCTAGAGCACAGGCTCAGCACTTGTGGTGCACGGGCTTAGTTGCTCCACGGCATGGGGGATCTTCCCGGACCAGGGCTCGAACTCGTGTTCCCTGCATTGGCAGGTGGATTCTTAACCACTGCACCACCAGGGAAGCCCCAGATCATCGTTTCTATTGTTGACAAACAAAAGGTCTCATGAAGACATTCCCCTTTCTCCTCGCATGTAACCACCCTCTACATTCTGCAGTGTCCTCGGTCTCCCATTCACCAAATCTCACATTCCCACGGTCACACAAATCCATCAGAAGATGTAATGGGATTCACAGCTCTTCTCAGGTATATAACTCCAACCCTGGGCCCCAGGCCTCCAGAGCCAGGTGAGGATATGCTAGAGATAAGGGTTTTGTTCCCTCCTTCTCACTTTCCATCAGCAGTTCTCTCTTTTGAGTGAAGACTTGTTTTATTTTATTTTACTGGCAAGAGAGGAGGAAGGGAGATGGAGGGAAGAAGAGTGAAAGGGAACAGAGAAGATAAGATACAGGAGGTATTTCAGGCCTGGGTTTTGGCTGCGGAGGACAGGTAGGGCTATTATTTTTGAGAAATTTGAAAGCCTAACACCAAAGACTGAAGCAGAAACAACTGTGATTGGAGCTGGGAATTACAGGTCACTTAGACCAGCTCCAAAAGAAGCTGAGTTGATAGAGATAATGAACAAACTGTGAGCAATCAATTTGCCAACACCACCTGTAAAAGCTTAACGGACATGGACCAATGCTAGGTCACTATAACAGTTTAACCAGCAGAGGTCTCTCTTTTACTAATCTTCAACTGAAAAAAACCAAACAGCAACAAAAATCCCCGTGGGCTGTGCATTTTTATTATTCCTCTTTTGAAGTCACTTTCCAAAACCAAACATGTAAACAATGAATCATTTGCCCAAAGTATTCGTGAACACTGAATCCACTTGCTCAGTCAAGATGAAAGACTAAAATGCTGAGCTTTTTTGAAGAAAATGATTCCATATTCACCCCTAAAGCTGTTCACTAGCTTAGAAGCTTCACACCAACTGTACCAGCAAAGGACAAAATGTGGACCGGTCCGTAAAATGACACAAGCAGCCAGCTCATTGTGACAATGAAGAGAATGCAAGCTGAATCCGTAGCAGGAGGAGCGGAAGTAAATCAGTTGGCCGATGCAGCAGACCAACACCAGGCCGTGGGACTTGCTTGGGTCCTCCTTCAAAACCTGAAATAACTCAGCTGTGACTGGCATCTGCTCTGATGGTCCAAGGACCTCACGTCTCCTTCACTCACTGAGGCCAGAGTTTTAAAATGTTTTTTATATTGTGTATGTTGAGAGCATCTCAAAGGTGTGAGCCTGGACTTTCTTTCCCACACCCTATTGGAATGATCCCAACATGAGACTAAGGGTTTTGAAAAGAATTAGACAAAAGGAGGAAATGAGAGAGTTTAATTTAAGCTTAATTGAAGTCACTCTCTTTGGTTATCCAATGGTTTCCCATTGCACCTTGATGTCAAGTCCAACATTCCTAACGTGGTTTTAAAAGCCCATCGTTGTAGGGCTTCCCTGGTGGCGCAGTGGTTGAGAGTCCGCCTGCCGATGCAGGGGACATGGGTTCGTGCCCCGGTCCGGGCGGATCTCACGTGCTGCGGAGCGTTTGGGCCCGTGAACCATAACCGCTGAGCCTGCGCGTCCGGAGCCTGTGCTCCGCAACAGGAGAGGCCGCAGCGGTGAGAGGCCCGCGTACCGCAAAAAAAAAAAAAAAAAAAAAAAAGCCCATCGTTGTATGGACTTGCCGCTCTAGTCGGAGCCCTGATCAGCCCTGCTTAGCCGCGTTTGCGGCATCCCAGCCACAAGCACCTTCTTTCACTTCCTCAAAGGCCTTCCCAGACTTGGGGCCTTGGGCAGGGCTCTGCCTGGATCACTCTTTTTCCAACTGGTCCCCACCACTAGGTGAGACCCTGTGTCCCAAATTCTTGCACCATCCTGCAGGGCACCCACTACAACATGTGGGACTGCAGAAGGCACCACAGAGAGGGATGGATTTTTAACTTTTTGTTTGTTTTTGCGGTACACGGGCCTCTCACTGTTGTGGCCTCTCCCGTTGCAGAGCACAGGCTCTGGACGCGCAGGCTCAGCGGCCATGGCTCACGGGCCCAGCCGCTCCGCGGCATGTGGGATCTTCCCGGACCGGGGCACGAACCCGCGTCCCCTGCATCGGCAGGCGGACTCTCAACCACTGCGCCACCAGGGAAGCCAGAGGGATGGATTTTTAAAGGCTTGTTTCTTTTTGGTGAACACAGGCTGGCCTGGGGTTGGTGTTTGGGCTTCCGCCCCTGCCTGATACCTCAGCTGGACACCTTTGTGTAGGGCCCAAACTGTTGGAGCCCAAAGCAGAAGCTCCGAGGTTCCTTCATAGCACTCATGGTTCAGAACACTCATTAGCTACGATTCCTTGTCCATCTCCTCCAATGGCCTGTGGCTTCATGAGGGCAGTGCTCCTGTCTGCCACGTTGAAGACACAGAGCTTGGCCCTTAGAAGGGGCTCCATGATATTCAGGCAACAGTGAAGCAGTGTTTGGCACCGCCGAGCAACCACGAAGTTATACCTTCACATGCCTTTTTCTGGTAAGATAATACATGTTAACGGTTCAGCCTATACTCTTGTACTATCATCTTCCTTCGGCTCCTGTGAGTATGTGGTTTGTGGCCAAAAATCAGGAATCTAGCTTCCCTGGAAAATAACCTGACCCACAGGCATGGAATGTGTGCTCTGGACTAGGAAACAGGAATCCCAGAATTGTAAGCCAGAAGGAACCTATGAATCATCTTATTTAACTTATCCACGTTACAGGAAATCATGGATTCGAATTTTCTCACCTGTCGAATGAAGACTGGATGCAGTGATCTCCCATTCCGGGTATTGTGAGGTTTCTAAGTTTTGCCCCAGGTCAGTCCCATGGAGCGTGACAGCTCAAGACTGGCCTACTAACTTGAAATTTAAAACGATCTCCCCAGCACTAGGTCCTAAGTAACTAAACTATGGCAGGGAGTTGATGCCAAATGCCAAAGATCAAGGAATGTGAGGTTCGGGATAATATTACCAATGGGATCCCATGTGGCAAAAAAAGATGGAACAGGCTCAATTTCCCATGGTTTGTTAAGATGTCCCTGAGTTAGTGGGGATGATATTTACATCTCTCTTAGGTGCCCTGGAAGCAAAACCGTATACCCAAACACACACACTCCTCCGAACTCATATATGCATTTAACGATATCTGAAACTAAATGGAAAAATGGAGAGGAAGTGAATTGTAGAAATGCCTTGTTCTTTGCTAATGTCTGAAAAGAGACTGTATGAGACACAAAGAGAAACTTATTCTGTGTTCAAGAGTTAGCAGGATAATTATGTGTCAAATCTGAAAAATCTTTACGTTTTATTTCTTGTTAAAATCCATTATAAAAAATACAACAGGGACTTCCCTGGTGGTCCAGTGGTAAAGAATCTGCCTTCCAATGCAGGGGATGCGGGTTCCATCCCTGGTCACGGAACTAAGACTCCACATGCCGCGGGGCAACTAAGCCCGTGCGCCACAACTACTGAGCTCACGTGCCTCAACTAGAGAGCCCACGAGCTGCAAACTACAGAGCCCACGCACCCTGGAGCCCACGCACCACAACTAGAGAGAGAAAGAAAACCCGCACACCACAACTAGAGAGAAGCCCATGCACCGCAATGAGAGCCCGCGTGCCACAACTGAGACCCGATGCAGCCAAAAAATTAAAGAAAAAAAATAAAATAAATTTAAAAAAATAGATATTAAAAAAAATACAACCAATAATGAAATGTATAAAGTTAAAGTCTCTTCATACTCCCCCTCTCAGAAATTGGAGAGGTAACCTTTCAGGCCGGGACCATGCATATATATGAATTAAAAATTTTTTTTTACAAAAATGGGATCATACCATAAATATTGTTCTGTGCCTGGCTTAATATTATGAACTTTTCCTATTCATACATATAAAGCTACCTGGGGTGTTTTAATAGCTGCAATCTGTGTCATTCTTGTATATTCTACAGTTGGTTCAATCAAATAATCAATCCTGTAATCCTATAGCAAAGGGGAGGTTGTTTGGTCATTTACTTGTTTCCTTTTAAACAAACAGCGATCATTCTGGTAAATATATATTTAGTCATACATGTGATTATTTTCCTAAATTTGTAGAACTGCTAAATGAAAGACTAAACCCACAGTACATAACATAAAATACAATATGTGTGTATATGTGTGTGTAGGAGGGATTTAACATTTTTCCCACATGATAAGCTATAACCTAACACCAATTATTCCATAATATTGGCTCTCTACTGATTTGAAATTTCATGTTTATCATATAATAAATTCTGCTTGAAGACTTTTAAAAGAATAGAGAATCTGAAGGGAAAGCCAGAATAAGACAATGATTTTGTAGAAACTCAGGTTATCCAACGATATACAGGCATTAAAAGCAGGAATGGACGAGATGTATTGAGAAAGGTCGTTGTACTTGTTTTAAGAGGCTGACTCTGGGGGTTTCTATGGGCAAAGTAAGGTGATGCCAATAAGCCAAAAATTAGACAGTTTGGATGAGAGGGATTTCACACTGAACTTGAAATGTGGTCATGGCTTCCACATATGCAAACTCCTTGCTTCTCTGGTCATCACTGAAGCTAGAAAAAAATCACTCAGCTTTGGATAGAAGGGAGGGAAGCAAATGTTACACTATCAAGAAACGATAATGGCCAACTTTGTATCAGAGTGATGCTAACTGTAACTCTACCTAAACTTATATATTCTGTATATAACTTTTATCCCATAGTCTCACATTACAACGGAGCATGTTTTCACATTTTAAGAGCCTTTTGTGTTTCCTTTTCTGAAAATTGTGGTCACAACCTTTGCTTACTTTTCTACTGTTTTGTTTGCTTTTACTCATTGATTTGTAGAAACTCTTTATTTATCAGGGAAATTAGCCCTTTGATATATGGGTTGCCAACATTTTTTCCAGTTTGCCATCGTCTTTGTGTATGGCTGTGAGTGTTATTGATTTAGTACCACAAACAAATCTATACCAGATCCTTTCTAAGGTAACTAAAGATGGCCCTAGAGTCAACGAATGCTTTTTTTTTTGACAACACCATGTGGCTTGTGGAATCTCAGTTACTCGACCAGGGATTGAACCCAGGCCACAGCAGTGAAAGCCTGGAATTCTAACCACTAGGCCACCAGGGAACTCCCACAAATGCCTTATTTTTTAAACTTTTTAAAAAAATTGGGGTAAAATATACATTAAACTTACCGTTTCAACCAGTTTTTGCAGTATATTCATTCTGTTTATTAAATTACCACCCCCCTCCAAAATTACTTGTTCCTCTTAAGGGTAACAATAGCAGTAATTAAAAATGAGAAAATACGTTTACAAGGTTAGTATAGTGCCGGTTGTGGTTACTTGAGAATCCAAAATAAAAAAAAATAAAAAAAAAAAAATGGATGTCTCGGGGAATTCCCTGGAGGTCCAGTGCTTAGGGCTCCGAGCTTCCACTGCAGGGGGCACAGGGTCGATCCTTGGTCAGGGAACTAAGATCCCTCATGCTGCGTGGCATGGCCAAAAAAAACCCCTGGATGTCCCTATTAATTATGTGTATAATGGTTATTATTTATATATACCAGGTACTGTGCTAAGTACTGCACACAGTAACTTGCAAAAGGGTCTCACAGGCAATAAGTGAGGTAAATAGGACTCTACCCCAAGCAGTCTCATTCCAGAGCCTCAAAAAGGATGGGATCCAGAATCCTGTGAGATTCTTTTAGATGGAACATGGATGAACTTTAAAATTCTTCCAGTACAGTAGCTCCTCTTTATCCGAGTTTCCGATTTTCTCAGTTTCAGTTACCCGTGGTTAACCGGCATCCAGATATATTACAAGGAAAATTCCAGAAATAAACAATTCATAGGTTTTAAATTGCAGGACCTTCTGAGTAGCATGATGAAATCTCTCAATAGTCTGGCTCCTTCCCGCCCAGGACAAAAAGCATCGCTTCGTCCAGCATATCCATCCTGTATATGCTACCTGCTCCTTAGTTTAGGAAAAAACACGGTATATGTAGGTTTCGGTATTACCCTCGGTTTCAGATATCCACTGTAAGGGAGGACCACTGTAGCTGCATATTTATTTATGTACTATTATAGTTAATTACAACATAACGTAAAATTTCCCGTTTTAACCGTTTGTAAATGTCCAGTTCAGTGTCATTAAGTACATTCACATTGTTGTACGACTCTCACCACCATGTCACTGACTTTTGACTTTCTATGGCGGGTTTTCCATGCAGAATATTTTTATGTCATTGAATTTATGAATATGAAGGGAAAGCCAGAATAAGGTAATGATTTTGGAGAGACTCAGATTATGGATTTTATGTGTTGTGTCATACTTAGAAAGACCTTCCTCACTCTGAGATTATATCTTTAAAACTTCTCTGAGGGCTTCCCTGGTGGCGCAGTGGTTGAGAAATCTGCCTGCCAATGCAGGGCACACGGGTTCAAGCCCTGGTCTGGGAAGATCGTACATGCCGCGGAGCAAATGGGCCCGTGAGCCACAGCTACTGAGCCTGCGCGTCTGGAGCCTGTGCTCCACAACAAGAGAGGCCGCAACAGTGAGAGGCCCGCGCACCGCGATGAAGAGTGGCCCCCGCTTGCTGCAACTAGAGAAAGACCTCGCACAGAAACGAAGACCCAACACAGCCTAAATAAATAAATAAATAAATTTATATTAAAAAAAAAAAGTTCTCTGAGATCTCTTCTCGTATGTCTATGCCTTTTTTTTTTTTAATTTCACTCTTTAATTCTTGAGGAATTTATCTGGTATGAAGTGGGAGATAAGGATCCCACTTTATTTATTATTTTAACACAACAGGAATTTGCAACTAGACAAAATTCATTTTAAATCCATCGGGGTGGCGGGGGGAGGGGTGAGGGGAGGCAAGCAAAGAATCCAGGAAAATTCTGAAAAAGAGAAGAGTAAAGGTACTGGTTGGGGTGTGGAGGATTAGTGCTATGAGTAATTATAACTATTCTAAACTTACAGTAATTAAAATAAATGGTCCTCAGTGTTTAAACTGAACAATGGAACGAAATAGGATGATCAGACTTAGAATTTAGTGCAAAGGTACAAATTTAACTTAAAAGGTATAAATTTACTGCCATCTTTATCATTTTGCGTATACCTATCCAAAAACACGGCACGCCTTTTCGTTCGTTCCAATCTTCTGATAGAGGCGCAATCACGGAATGAGAACACTGCTCCATCTCCCTCCCACCTTCCTCTCTGCTGACAAGTGCTACTGAAAAGTTACTCATGGAGACTTTGTTTGGGATCTAAATTTTTTTTCCAGGGTCATTCCTAACATATTGGCTCTCCCAGGTTCTCTACATAAATGTGGAAAGCTGTGATCAAGTCTGATTTAATCAGACAGAGCTGTACCATATTTCCATGGGCTGGGCTCAAAACAAGTACTATGTGTTATAGATTAAACCGTAGGTGTTAGGTGTTGGTAGAATTCTTTAAGGGTTCCTGAGGCTGGGTTTGGGCCTTGACGTAACTTGAGAACTTAGGATGGCAACTAGAAGTTATCAGCTACTCCTCAATATTATCAGCCACCAATCTCAAAGATGGGGCTTCGAGTTACCACGGGTGTCGGTCTAGAAGAGCAACGTCCAAACAGAAATATATAATGCGAGTCACATCTATAAATTAAAACTGTCTAGGGACTTCCCTGGAGGTTCAGTGGTTAAGACTCTTGAGCTTCCACTGCAGGGGGCATGGGTTCAATCCCTGGTTGGGGAACTAAGATCCCACATGCCGGAAGGCAGGGCCAAAAAATTAAAAACATAAAATCATGTTTGAGTTTTTTTTTTTAATTGTCTAGTAACCACACTAAAAAAAAGTTTAAAAAGAAACAGATGAAATAAATTTTAATATTTTTAACCCAATAACCAAAAATATGATTATTTCAACATGTAATCAATATAAAAATTATTAATGAGATATTTAACACTTTTTCATACTAATTCTTGGAAACCCTGAGTATATTTCACACATAGCACATCTCAGTTTGGACTAGTCACATTCAAGTGCTCGACAGCCACAAATGGCTTCTGGCTACCATATTGGAGAGCACAACTCTAGAAAATGGTAATGAGCAAGGCAAATGGCTTGGTTTAGTAGATATCCAGGAACTCCAAGTTTGGAAATACAGTATCTCAATGGTCTGGAACAGACTTTCAAAATCACTAGTCCTAATATTCACTTGATATTTGAATCTTTTCTACAATGTCCCTATTAAGGGGTCATCCAGACTAGTGTTTGACTGGTATTTCCAGGAATGAGGAGATCACTGCTTCCTGAAGCTACCCAGTCCATTGGGGGACAATCTTAACTCCCAAAAGTCCTTGCTAAGGGCACAAGCAGGTTGGTTTATGGTGGTCTGAGGAGGCTGGTTGGTCTGGGCTAAGCTTAAGGGGTTAGTTGGGTTAGGAAGTATTGGGAGAGTTTAGTACTAAAAAATTGACTGTAGGTTGGACAGGATAGGAACCGTTAGACTGAAGGCTGGGTCTGGACATCTGGTTAAAATCGTCAGCCACACTGCAACAAGAGTAACGGACCCCCCAAAAAACTGTACATATGCTAACCTCACTAATCTGGAGATTCAGTGATTTGGAGAATAATTCGAATTATCATAAACTTTAAAAAATTTCACAGTAAAGTAAAACATAACCGGGTTATAAATTAAGGAAGGCTATCACTTGTATAAGACCTGTATTACAAATAACATTATCCTAAATGGTAAAGTACTTTATCAAAAGAATTAATTTCAGACCCAGTAATCAGAGGCACTTTCAAAGTCTTAATCCCTATCTCGATTTTATTTTAACATGCTCCTTACTCAAAAACACCCTGGAAATCAAAGACAGAAAGCTTTTTTTTCTTAATTCAGTAAAAATGATACTGACTGCCTGAATTTTGAAGGATTCTGACTGGGTGACCTTTGAAATAATACATTTTTGCTATAATTGTATTTCTTCTGTTGCTTTTTTCCCTTGGAAATGAGAAAGTGTTCTTTTCCGGGCTACCTTCACCCTCCCGCCCTGCCCAGTTCTACCTTTCCAAGGCAGGGGAAAGGTGCATCCTCGCCAGGGCTCCTGCCAGCTCCTCCTAGTACCTCTGGCCAGCAGCCGGTGAAGCGACGCGCCCTGGACGTCCAGTAACGTTTTATACTACACTCTGCCCCCGCCGCAGCTTCTCCAGATTGTACACCGAGGCCCCAGGCCCCCCCACACGCCCGCACACTGTCTACCGCTCTTCGGGATAAAATTTGGGAACGGAAGCCCCGCCCACCCTCCTCCCTCCTGCCTTCACAAAACCAGCTACAACACCGCACCTCGGGCCGCCGAAGTAGGTTTCGCCACACGAGCTGGGGCACCGTCTTTTTTTACGAGAAAACAAGCATCCAAAGGAAAAAAAAAAAAAATTCAAACTGCTCTCGCGGGCCAATGGGGAAGAAGCGGGAGGGGGCGGAGCCAGCGCGCGACGGGCGGGGCGGGCGCGGGGGCTGGTACCGCAGGGGATTCGTAAAAACGCGGCGGGCGCACGGTTTGGGGTTTTTTTTTTTTTTTTTTCCTCCAAAACTAGCTAAAGCTCGAGACTCCGCCTGAAGCTGCAGCTTCTCGGATCCACCTTAAATCTTCAGTGGACTCGGCGCAGGGGTCAGTGGGTGCAGCCAATGCCAATCAAGTTTACAACCACCAGCACGGGAGGGAAAAAAAAGAGAAAAAAAAAAAAACACTTCAAGTTCTCTGGTCCGCGCACACACTCACACGGACGCACGCATACACGCACGTCCACAAGCACACAAAAGGAAGGAGGGGGTGGGGGACAGGCGTTCGAGAGAGAAGGGGGACATGTTTGCAGAACTCTCGCTCGAGGCTCAGTGCCCGTGGCCAGAGCGCTCGGGGAAGGCGCACGGGAAGCGCGGCCCGGCCCGAGCGCCATGATGGTAGCCGCGGTTCGGAGCCCATTTTCTGGAGGGGGAGCTGCAATGATGCAATCCCCCGGCCCCGCGTCCCGGCTGCGCGCCCTTCTCCCTGCCTTTTCTTCACGTTCGTTTTGAGGCGCGTCGACGTTTGGCTCCCAGCACGCCTCGATTCCTTTCTGTATTTTTCACTCGGGGATTCCTGCCTCCTCTGTGTGTGTCCCCACGCGAGACAGGCCCGGGGCGCGGATGGCCGCACGGGGACTTGAGTGTACGTGTAAATGCTACACTTTCGGTTCTGCGGGGTCTGGCTGGCGCTGACCCACCCCGCCCTACCCCCCCGCAAGCCGAGATCCAGGGGGTGCCACCAACCCCCACCTCCCCGGGAGAGGAGAGGGTCTAGCGTGACCGTGGACCCTCTGACCCAGCCCCCCGCCCAGCTCTGCTCGCAGGATTTTTACCTTAATTTTGGCCGGGAGGGAGGGGAGCGAACGTAGGGTGTGGCCCAGGTGAAAGAGATGGCAAACTTGAAAAAAAAAAAAAGAAATTCGTACTCTGAAAAACAGATCGCAGATCCTAGACGAGCTTCTAAAACACCTTTCTTTCAATTCAGAAAAGCTTCGGAAGAGCAAGTGTCTACGCTAACGAGGGTTAAGATGAAATGGCGAAGGCAGCGTTCCTCGGCAGCCCGGAAAGGTCTCGGCGCGCGGCCGGTGGGCACACCGTGGCCTGAAAGGCCGCCCGCCCCGCTCCCCTCCTGTTGATTTCCACTGTCCCCTCCGTCCCCAGTTATGCCTCTGGACCCACAGTTTCCTAGGTCTTCCCTGCCCTGGTCCCCCGCACTGGGCAGCGGGGATGCAACCGAGGGACTTAACAGAGCGGGTGTAAGGGAGGAAGCGACCCCCGCGAGCGGCTGTGGCGCGCGGCCCCTCCTGCGCACGGCTGCGGCCCTCCTGGGCCGCCGGCGAGCCGAGAAGCCTTTCGAAATGCGCGGGGCTGCGGATCATTGGAGCCTGGGGTGGGGGTGGGAGCGGGCTGCTGCCCTGGAGGGTCCACGAATTCGGAAAGGTTCTTCTCTCCGCTCGAATCTCCCCAGCGCCCTGGAGTTGGCGGGGTACTGATGTGCAGGGTCTGATTGTGGAGAGGAATGGGGGTTTTCGCTTCTTTCTTAGCCCAGAGGAGAAATGATGAGGGAGGCAAGTTTCGGAGAAACCGCCCAGCCCAGCTGCGGGGGCCGAGGCGCAGCCGCCCTCCATGGCCTGCGGGCGCCCGGGGCGCGGGAACTGCGCGCAGTGATCCGGGCGGTGCGGGAGCCGCCAGTTGCAGACGAGGAGCTAGACTTAATAGCCTTTTCGTCCCGAGGCTCCAGCCAGCCTGACCCCGCAACTGCCGCGGCGGGCCGGCGCGGGGCTGCGGGGCAGGGTGGAGAGACGACGGCGCAGTGGCCGGGGTAGCGGGGTAGGGGGTGGCTGGCGCCGGCGGCCGCATCCCCTCGGAGGGACGCCCGCGGCGGACCCTGCAGTCCGGGGTCGGGGAGAGGACGCTCCGAATCCCGGGAACACGTTTGGAGACTTGACATAGAACGCGTGAAGGACCGACACGGTGACTTTAGGGACTGCGTTCCTGTGAACGTGCCTGGCGCGGCGAGCATCCACTTCTTCCTGGCCCAGCACTCCTAAAACGCAATCTCTAAAAATTCACATTAAAGATGGCTCTTTGGGAAAGAAACGGGTTATAAGCAGCAATTAGAAGAGGACTTTTTCCCCCTATCTGTTAGAGACACTTTTTAAAGTATCCTTTTTGGCTCAGTGAGAATTTATTTCATTATTTCCTGACTCTCCACTCCTTCCTCCCCATTTTGAATTGTTTTTCTTGCTTTCTCAGTCTCTTCCTGAAAAACACCCTGCCTTCGTGTTTTGAATAGAATCACAAAAACACCTTTAGTCTTTAATTAAAATAATACCAACTTGGAAGATGTGGCCCAGCCACCAAAGTACCTACTTTTCCCTTCCTGGCAGTCGAAGAGACTCAACCCTGGGGGTTTTTTTGGTTTTTTTGTTTTTTGATAAGCAATTTCAGGTCAAAATAAGCTGAAATTATCTTGTTTAGAGCCCCTTTTGGGGTGCAATAAATTAAATGCAAGTATTTGAGAGAAACAATTGAACCCAAATCCAGATTTTTGCATTTAACCATTTGCAGATTCCTAGAAAAAATAATTTAATCTTACACCTTAGCCACATTTTATGAGAATTTCAAATTGCAGGGATTATCCTAATAAATCTGACTTTAAAATGCCGTGTTTAATTTTTTTTCTTATTTAAATAAAAAATATCTTTGCTCTGTGTATATGGGATCCTCAAACTCTCAGATCCGGTATTCAGATTAACCAGTTTTAGGTTGTGTAGATTATAACCAGGAAATTTAGAAATTGAGGAGTTCGTGTATGATGACCAGTTCAATTTGAAGCATACCTGTTCTACCTAAATTAGTGTGGAATGCACACCCATTTCTCAAGGACCTATATATCTGAATATTTTGGATGAGAGGTGTAGATTAGATGGTCTGAAAAATGGCCCTAATTCCTCACAACACTGCATGTGTAAATACAGAATTTAGAGAAATCACCATGTTAGTTTCATTTTCAATCCTGCAAACGTGTGATCGGTCTACGCTTATGTAACATTTTTGGTTCTGACACATTCATATCCTAGAGACGTAAATATTTGAACTAATGGAGACTTTGACCATCTTATTAATATGAAAATGTGGCCTGCCTACTTTCCACTTCTAAAGCTTTGTCCACCCATACAGAACTAAGTGGAAAAGAGTTACTACATTCGGACCTACATAAACATCATCTGAGTGGTGGGCCTGAATTATCTAGGTGTTTGCCAGTTCATATTATATTTGTGGAAATATGACTACAAAGCTAGGTCAAATACCTCAAGCTTACTAATAAGGTACATTACATACAGTTCAAGTCAACAAATAGCTATGGAAGTTTTCTTTATTGACTACTTGATGTGTAACAATAATTGGCGTCTTTTTCACACATTACAAAAAATTATACCTGGCTCAGTATGCAACCTTTTAAGCACAGCCATATTATTTAAAAGAAGAAGGGGGAAAACCTAGTCTACCCAATACAGCATTTACAAATGCACAAAACATGCCGCTTTGGCTTGTATATTGTCTAGATTAAAAAAAAAAAAAAATCTCTTTTTAACATAAATAAGTTAGTATAATTTTCAGTGTCTTTACAGAGTTATGTACACAGGTACACTTCAAATGGTTTTGTTTCATACACATACACAGGCAGTGTAAAAATACTGTTTAAAGATGTAGTATCCATTTCACATTTCACCTATCCACGGGTGCTTTTCTCTATACGCACTTTCCTTTAAAAACACCACTTTCCTTTGGGCAAATTAACAAATAGAATGAGAAGCTGTAAATTAAACATTATTTCATTATTTTTTATGTCAAGTTACTTACAGATCTTTAAAAATATCCAGGGATTTAGAATGATTTTGACTGTGTCTACACACCCTGAAGTGAAAAGAAAATTAAGAAATTTTCTCAACAAATCTGATAAAAATTAAATGGTCAATTCTGAGCATTCAGAACTCCCCCCATACATGCCAGATTTTTGCCCAGGGGTACCTGGAGTGATTACCAAACAGCTGAATACTTTAACTGGCAAATTCCAATTTTAAGGGAGACTGGAGAAGCCGGGGAGCACTGAGTAGAGTTTTGTTTAAAAAAAAAAAGCCATTTGCTGCTACATAACGGAATCATCTGAGCTCCTAAATGAGAAAAAGCTTCATGTAAAAATAAGTATCAATTATCTGCAGCCAGTGTTCAAATTTGGATGATTTTTTAAACGAAGTATCAGTTCTCACTGAAAGGGACATTACATCTTTAAAGAAAACAAAACCTTCCCCCCAGACTGCTTCTCTTAGTGCAAGTAAAATATTTTTCTCCTTGCTCTAAATCGAAGCAAGCTCTTCATACCCCCCCATGCCAATTCCTCAGCCCCACCCTGCCCTCCCTTCCCCAAGGTTTATGTGCTACAAAAAAAGTAAAAACTATATACACAGGTAGTACAATGAAGCAAATAAGGAAAAACCTAATTGCACAATGCTACATCCAATGCTTTTAGAGGCAGATGATTTAAGAGTGCCTAAAACTTTAGTGTTATTGGGTTGTTGCTGTTCAGTGCTTATAAGGGATGTCCACTCCGTGGAGTCAGCGATATGTATTCAAAATGTTTAATTTATATCTTCCTTGCTTCAAGCAGTGATGTATCGGATAAACAAGGAAACATACTCTCAATTCTGCAAAAGAAACAAGAAAGTATTAGGAGAAAAGCACGAGAACAACATTGCCAATATATTACGGGAATTATTTTGTTACTGTCTTTGTTGGGAAATACCTGAGCAATAGCAAAGAAAGAACGTGCTAAAAGTTGGTGCTCAGAGTCACCTCCATCCAACATTTCCTTCACTGGATTTTTACTCTCCCCTGCACTGTGGACTTTCGTCTAGAGCAGTGGTTCTCAACAGTGGGTAATTCTGCCTCCCCCTCCACCCCCGGGGGACATTTGGCAATGTTTGGAGACATTTTTGGTTGTCACACTGGGTGGGGAGGGGGTGCTACTGGCATCTGCTGGGAGAGGTCAGGGATGCTGCCAAAACATTCTACAATGCGCAGGACCGCCTCCCACGACAAAGAATTATTCGGCCCCAAATGTCAACAGTACAGAGGTTGAGAAACCCTGGTCTAGAGAATCGGGGGTCAAAGATAGTGAGAAAGGACAGACACAGGAAAATTCAGAAAGTGTAACACATAAGAGTAGCAAAATTTTCTAAGTTTGAAAAATAACTGGAAATCACACTTAAAAAGACTATCCAAAGAAAATTCTATTCACTTTTCTTTTTCTCAAAATATTTTAGGCTTAGTCATATGTAGAATATACACACAAATGCTTATGAATAGGTCCTTACTACTATTTCCTGTATTCTCTGAACTGGCAATATTTACTAACAAATGCTTCTCTGTATGTCAGAATGGGGCCAGATCAAAATCCAGTAGGTCTGATTTGCTGTGTCTCATCTGATGAGCTAGGCCACAAGTCACAAACCAACAAGAGCTGCAGGTGGTAAGGTTGCTTCAGAAAATTTTTTCAACCAATTTACCCACTTCATATATAAGCTGTGATGGAGAAGTTCAATAGCGCCGTTTTGTATAAGCTCTGAAAAATATGTATGTAATGAAATCCTATATGTGACACTGATTTAAAAATACAACAAACTTGAACCCCACTTTCATCCCTTTTTTTTAATTTTTAATTTTTATAGATGAGGATTTTAAAAGTTAATATCAACATCTCTTAGGATCTCTTTATATGCTAGGCTATGAGGGTGTTTTGGAAAAAAAAAAAGAGGACACGGTCGTTGTCTGTAAGACGTTTACGAACTATTAATACATGTAGCCTGATCATTATGGAGACCAATCCACGTAAAGCTGGGGGCTGAATTATTCAAATTAGCTTTTCATGTTGATCATATTTTAGTAGATGGCAAAAATCTCCACTTCCCTTGTTTGGGGTACACCTACCCCGTCAGCTCTGATATCTACTATCCATTTCCCCTACAAGTATCTAAATTCCCCTGTTATAGCACGACTGGCATACACATGCTGACGTGTTCCTGGACTGCTTACCCTGGCAGTTACTTTAACTTTTGCTTTGCAACTTCAGTGTTATCAGAAATTCCGTCAGAACCTTAGGATTTCTGAGCCTTCCATTTTGGTTTTTTTAAATACACACGTTCCTTCTCCATCCCCCAAACTTATCAGAAGATAGGGAAAGTGAGAGTTTGTGAAAATGATAAAAACCAAAGGAAACCACATACCTCTCTTGTCACGTTTCTAACCATTTGAACAACCAGCTATGAGCCATTTGTGCCTCACTTTTCCCTCAAAGTTTGAATTAAATCATTTATTTGAATTAAATCATTTTTCCATGTGTGGCTCAAAATCTGAGTCAACCTGGTCTTCGGGGAGATGAATTCTCATGAAGTGGGATGGAGGCAGACCCCCGCTCTTGTTCAGATGGAAAAAGAACCTATTGTTCCCAACATGTTTTGATGGGACTCTCAGAGAACTGACCTTCCTCCCCACAGGGCCTTGGTTACAAGTACTTGCCTGGGACCCTTGCTCTAATCATTTGGTACTTCGAAGGAAAATGATCTCAGGACATAGAAACTGGGAAGAATTACAGCACCTCCACACTGATTCTCAGTCTTCCCCATTCCTACTTCTTTTGACCTCCAAAATATAAACCGAACAAAAACCCACAAGCTCTAATCTGCCAGCCACCACTGAGATCGGGTGATCCTGGGGCTGGAAAGCCCACGAGTTCCTGCAGCCCAATTCGGGGGTCACTTCTTTGCTCGTAGTAATCAACCCACCGAGTACTTTACGTTTGACGCCTTCTGAGGCCCGGCTTCTTGGGCGTCTGCTCCACTGAACCCGCGTTCGGGGAACCGTCTGAAACATTTTCTTCTGTTCTGTTTGCTCTTTTGTTTTGAGTAGAGGAATCTAAGGGCAGGAGGGAATTTTAAAAAGAACACACACAAACAATCTTTATTAGAAAAAACAATGGGTGACAGAAGTGGACCCAAGAACCAGGGGATGAAAAACCCACCACCTACACCCACAATCCTGGATCCGTCATTCCCAGTGGCCTTTAAGGGCACAAAATGAGGTTGTTTTCACATAACAGAAAGTATTCTACGCCCCCAAAGCTCTCTCTCCAAAGCGAAGAGGGAGGCCGTTGATAAACATCCCAACGTTGTCACATACCTACCGCTGGCGAGCGGGGAGGAGCCGCGATGTTTTCAGTTAGAAGAATTACCAGATAGATAACACAGTCTCAGGCTTCTGACTTAAAAGTCATAAACAGACAAGCAGTCAGCTAAATAAATAGCATTTAAAACCTAAGATTAAGAAAGTGCGCTCCCCCAGAGCTAAATCAGAATGCGCTGAAAACAAAGTTGAGGTTAAAGACCCTCAGGCAGGCAAGGCAGTGCCGCTAACACAGACACACAGAAAGACATTTCACTCATTTGAAAGGGTCATTACCGTCTGTGGCAGGTCGCTTCCTTATCCCAGTGCACTGCTCCGCTAACCCCGTCTGGCTGTCCGGTGCATCAGTCTTCTGGTCTACCAAATGCGTGTCCTCTGAGTTTGCCTGAGACCCAATTAAAGGCACCGCCTGGCGGGTCCCGCTGACATCCTGGCCCTCCTGCGCCGGCACCTTGCAGGCGCCTTTGGGTGGCCGCGGGGGTCTGTAGTAGAACTCGGGCAAGTTGCCCTTTTCCACCTCTTGCCACTCGTATTTGCCCTCCAAGGGCTTGTGATTCTGAAAATCAAAATTCCACTTGCGCTGGCTGGCCTCTTCCATGTCTCTACAGTGCTTCTCCAAGTCCCGGGTTAACTCTTCGTGATTGACCGCGCCGAAGAGGTTTCTGCAGGCCGAGGGCTTGGGGTACTCCGCCTGTCTGGCGTCCATCCGCTCCAAGCTCGGGCTCCCATTAGACACTCGCACGTTTGACATCTTCCTCCCCGGGCTCGGCGACCGCCTCTCTTGCGCTCTCGCAAAACAAAACGAACAAAACAAGACGCCCCGACCCAGCCCGAGCCCCTCTTATAAGCCCTGCGACTGCCCTCCGAGCCAAGAGAAACAAACACGGACGAGTAAGTGCCCGAGCGTCAGGAGCGCGCGGGGCTGGGGGAGGGGGCGAGGGGCAGCCCCGGCCAGGCAGCCCCGAGTCCCCGCCGATCAAGTGGACTGGCGAGCGGGAGGCGGGGAGGGGAGGGGAGAGGAGCGCAGCGGAGAGAGGAGGGGGCAGAGCCAGTCCAAGTCCGGGCAGCTGCGAGCCCGCGGGTCCCGCCGACCGAGCGGCTCTCCAAACCTTGCCGGCGTCGGAGTCGCGGAGCGGCGAGAGAGTGGGGACAGGGGAGGGGGAGAAAAACACCCCGAAAAGACGAGCCCCCTTTTTTTAGTTGCCCAATATGGCGGTGGAAGGGAGGCTGACGAAGAAGAAGATGATTGACACCGCAAGTCTATTTAAACAGAGGAGGAGATCATTGGTCGCGGCGCCGGGAGCCGCCCCGCCGAGGCTGGCGAGCGCGGCCTTAAGGTGGCCCCGGGGCGGCCGCGGCGCCTCCCCGCCTCCCGAGCGCGCCCTCGCCGAGCGCGCGCCCGGGAGATGGGCTGGTCGCGTGACTGCTGGAGGCGCACCGCTGCCAGCAAACCTGCTCCGGCTGGCCTCGGAGAAATTAAAAATAAGACAAACAAGCTCGCCAAACGGCCGGGGAGCCGGGGAGGGGCCTGTGCAGCGGGGCCGGCAGGGCGGCGGGTTCTGGTCCCGGCGCTGCGCGGGCCGGCGCGCGGCTGCTCCGGAGCCCCGACCTCCCGCTCCTCGCCCGGGAAAGCTGGGGAGCTCGAAGGTTGCCGGCAGCTGGTTGTGCGCCTCGCCGGCGATCTTGTTTTCCCCGCACTCGCCCAGCGGGGGATGGGGGCGGGGGCGGGCAGCTGGGGGGCGGAGGCGGACGGTGGGAGCTCGGCCCCCAGCTGAGCTCTCCCCCGGGGTCCCAGCCGCACGCACGGCGGGGGAGGCGGGGAGCCCTTCGGCCTGGGTGACTTACTTAGGTGGGGGTGAGCAGTGGTTAGCTCACCCTTAACCTAGAAGTCTGTGCTAGTCTGGGGGGGCAGGGGGCTTAGGGGAGAAGCCACGGCGAACGGCTTTCTATAAATTAGCCTGGAAGAGACGCAGCACTTATAATGTATTCTGAGCCCAAGCTCTCCCTCAGTAAAAAGAAAGGATTTCCAGATCAAAAAGTCGACTGGTCTCCCAAGTCCCCAATAAGCTTTGTAACTGCCTCAGACACATTTAGTTTAAAAAAAGAGAGATTACACCCCTGGCCCAGGTTCTTGCTTCCCAGTCACAGTTAAGGCCACTGACACGGGCTGCGTGTGGGAACTCGTCTCTTCTTTGTATTTTTCAATTCTTTGCCGGGTTGTAGCAGTTTCCTCAACCTGAGTCCCGCCGCCAAATACAACAGTTCCTTCCTTCCTCCACCTTTCTCTCCCACCAGACTCACTTCTCGGAACCCACCCAGAACACCATTCAGATGCAAGTGACGCCTTCAGAGGGCTGCAGGTCGTCGAAGAGTGAAAGTAACCGGGAAGTCCGGATTGTGAAGTGATGTATAAAACCGCCACCACCGTGTCCTCACGTCTGATGATTACTTGGGCATTTCTCTGCTCCCCTTTGCAACTTGAAATTTACCTAAGCAATATGATCTTGAGCAAGGTGATGGACGTTAAAACAGGATGGACAAGGCTGTCATATCTGAAACAGAGCTCAGTCTTTAACTGCCTCCCCCCAACCCCGTGTATGATCTTGGTCTGGGTCAAAGTTACACATTTTACTGGAAACTAATCTCCAGTTCTAACAGTACACAACGGCAATTGTACACAACAGTTTTCTTGGGCGTCTATGCTACAAATGAGTTTGACTTTTAACTTGTTTTCTTAACCACGTATTATTCGTCCACTTTGTGTCCCTGCCTTGCTTCATACACTCCAGAATGTAAGAGCTGGGAGGGACCTTGGGAACCCTGTGGTTCAACCCTCTCTTTTTTTTTTACCACTGAGGAAATAGAGACCGAGAGGATTCCTGTCCAGGGACACATAACCAGTTGGTAGCAGACTAGAGGCAGGTCTCCTGACTCTAAAGCTGGTTCATTTTCTGTTCCTTTCCCTCCTGATGACCCCAACTGGTTTGGGATTTCGTCTGGATTCGCCTATGTCCCTCTCCTACAAATGATTCAAAATGGCTCCTTCTCATGACCTGGGCTGCCTGCAGATGTTTCCTTGACGTGGCCTGTGGTCCCTGATATTTTAATACAGCTGTCACTGGCCTTTGGTATGACCTTGGCACTAATTTGACTAAAATGCAGATGCCAAAAGGGCAGGGTGAGACCCAGAGAGCAGTGAGGGAGGCAGTGCCCAAAATTTGTTTCAAGGTCGGGACTTCCTACCTGACCAACAGAAAATATTTCACCTGGGATCAAAGTAAAAGGTCTCATCTTCTTTATTTTTTTACATTGAACGCCCCACTTAGTTTGCTGAGTTGGAGAAGAGGGGGAGAGGGACAGGAAAATTAGGGTAGGTCTCAATACCATAATTTATACCCTATTCCTGAAATTAGATCATTGTTGTTGAAATTTTTACACAATTGCTAGACTACACCGGAATTCTGTATTATATATAAGCATCAATGCAGATGCATAAATACACAAACTACCACATATATGTAAATGGAGATATTCTAGAGTATTGCACCTTGCCACAGATGTTTGATTTTATTCGTGGAATTAATATCTTACAGAAAAGTTAAAAATGAATACTTCTATCCCCTCCACACCCTGAATATTTCTTCAACTAATATGTAGGACCACCATTTTGTCGCTTTGTTAATCTTGAAAAGTAAACGACTCACAGTCACGCCACCTTAAGACGTCTGGCTGCCAGCAGAAAGGCTGTGCTTACTCCGACCTTGCTATGATCTAAAGTGTTTTGTTTACAGTCAAGGCACCGGAGATCTGCACAGCAAATAATGAGAAGGCAGGCGTCTGCTGTAGTAGCGACGAAGCGTGAAAAAATACTATGGAGTCCCCGGGGGAAGAGGGAACTGGGAGCTCAGAGCGCCATCCTCCTGCGGAAAGTAGGCGGTGGCTTTAAAAGACTGAGCGGGGGAGAAGAATTTCCAATAAACAGCGTGAAGGCGGAGCCTGGGGAGAAGACAGAAAGTTCCACTGGCACTGCTCTAAAAAGGGCTCTGCTGGCCCAAGACCCAGAATCTAGTCCTGGGTGATGTTTTTGCTGTCATTTTCACTCCTGGTAGTTTTCTCCTTAGAGCTGAGAAGCGTCCCATAAGCCACCCAAGATTGCGTGTCCTTCACCAGCTGAGGAGAGAGAGGAAGACCAAAATAACTTAAAAGAAAACACCTGTGTGGTAGCCAAGCGTCCCGGCGGGGCGGCAGGGCAAGCTCGCCTCCCAGGTGTGGTCCGTGGTCCTCGCAGGGGGGAAGTCAGGCAGCCCCAAGTTTCGCGAAGGCGCAGGTTTCCTTGCTCTGTTGCCCCTCCCACCACAAGCACACAATTTTAATCCTTCCTCCAGGGTGTTTATGGTGAGGCAACGTTCAGTCAATTTCACTAGTCTTCTAAACCGACATATTTTTAGAGTTTGGCAATTTGACAGTCGTCTGTTTCTGACACTTTTCATTCGATTTAATAAATATTTATTGAGCATCTTCTATTAATTTGCTTATTCTTTATTTCAACAAAGATTTGTTGAGTGCCTTTGATATCCGAGGCCCTGGGGATACAGAAGTAAACAAACAGATTTAAACTAGGATGAAGTTTACACTCTAGTAGGGGGAGAGGAGACAGATGATACACAGTAATACATGAGTGAAATATATACACTGTATAAGGAGGTGATACATGCTGTGGAGAAAGAACAAGCAAGGGAGGGAGAAGGAGAGTGTCGTGAGGTCCCAGTGGGACTAGAGTGGTCGGGGAAGGCTTCATTGAGGAAGTGGCCTTGGAGAGATGCCCCGAGGACTCAAGAGAGAGCAGCCATGCAGATATCTGGGGAGAGTGTCCCGATAAAGGGAACAGCAAACACAAAATCTCTGAAGTGTGGTCTTGTGTGATGTGTTCAAGGAACATGGAGGAGCAAGGGGAGAGTAGCAGCCGGAACATCTGCTCATATGAGGCCATGCAGGCCTCTGGAGGGTTTTTTATCAATGACTGAGTGATAGGGGAAGCCACTGAAGCATTAGGAGGTTCTAAGCAGTGGAATGATGCGCTCTTACCATGTGTAAGGTATTCCCCCAGGCGGTATTCTCAGCAGCCTATGGATGAGAAGGCACAGTCCCTGCCTTTAGGGAGTATACCTCCTAGATGGGGAGACCACCATGTGCACAAAAACTCCAGACACAGAAAGCAAAACCTGGAAGAATGCAGTCCAAAGATAGAGTACAAAGGAGGGAGAAAGAGGAAGCCTTCAAGGAGGGGATATGAGTCAGGTCTTGAAGAATGAGGAAAATGTCAAGAAGATTATAAAGATGTATTGGCAGGGGTGTTAATTGGCGGATGGGGTCAGACGGTGGCAGGTGTATGGATGACATGCTAAAAAAAAAAATGTTTTATTCGGTAAGCAATGGAGCATTTGGTGAAAAGAATATCGTGATCACTGTCCAAACTTGTCTCCTGACCCGGAGCAAGCCTGGGCCCTGAGAGACAGTGTCTAGGGACAGAGCTGAATGAAAGCTGGGTGGACCGTCCCACTATGGTCTTAACCCAAAGGGAGCTGGTTGTTGGACAGAGTACGGGTGTGAGGCAAGAGGGTAGAAGCATGAGCCACGAGACCACAATAAGAGGGTTTGGAACAGAGAATAGGAGGCTGTCTTGTGTGAGCTACTGAGCTACGAAGGCACAGCTGCAGGCGCTTTGTATGTGGTGCGCACAGCCTTGACGGGAAGCGGAGGCAACTGTTAAGAAGCCCACGCCGTCTTGGACAATCAGATGTTTGTGTTCAGTAGTGGCATCTGACAGCAGAGTAGAGGATGGGTGTGATGAGCCTGGAGGGGCTGACACAGGGAGGTGACTTTGCAGGCTGATTGCAGTTGCTCGAGCAAGAGATACAATGGCCTTAAGCTGTACTGCAGAGGAGGGAATGGAAAACTAGGAATGAATGTGTGCTTGCTTAGGTAGTCAGAACAGATACGGGGGCTGGAGAAAGATGGAGAAATGGAGGATGGCTTTAAGGACTCACGCTTGGGTATTTGAGAGAATAATGCCGTTAATTAAGAGAAGTAACACAGAGAGATGATGTAATAGAGAATGTTAGTTGTCCACCAAATTCCATCCTCACCTTCTTCCTCAGTATCGGAATTGTAACTGGGCATACAGCTGCGCAGCTACTCTAAATTTCCCAGCCTCCTTTACCGTTGGATGTGGCCTGGTGCTAGGTGTTTTCCAACAGAATGTAAGCCAAAGTGATATGTGTCTTTCAGGCCTAGTGCATAAAACCTATCACATGACTCCTTCCCTTCTGCTTCTCTCTTCCCCCTCCCATGGGCTGTAAAGGTGAATATTACTGTAACCTTGGAAGCCACATGTTGAAGGTGATAGGGCCACCATCAACCTGAGTCCCTGATCTGACCCAAGAGAAAAAATGAATTTCTATTTTGTTAAACTGTGATATTTTGGAGGTCCATTTGTTATAACATTTTATAGTCAATCCGAGCTAATACAGAGGGAAACGTTTGGGAGATAGGGAATAGGGAAGATTAAGAATTTGATTTGATGCAGACAGTATGTGCATTGAAATTAACTGGATCCCTGAGGAAAAAAAGTATAAGAGGTTATGTTCCTTAAGAGGGCAACTGAGACAATATTGGAGACATGAATCTGACACATAATGTGAAAGGATGCTATGGTTGGCGGGACTCTCTGAGACCTGCCCATATTTACAAATGTGCCAGTAATCATATGGCCAGAGCAGATCCTGAGTAGATTAAAGCTTTCAAAAGTGTGGAAATAAGGATGTGTGTGGTTTTCTCAATATTCTTCACCACATTTGAGCTGTGTAACACTCATTGTTTCTTCATTGTCCCACCCTCCCTTCTCAGAAAGTCTGCTCCCTTAGGCTCTTCTGCTGAGAGATTATATCCCATTGTTCCCATTCTCTAGATTTTTTTTTTTTTTGCCAAGCCACGTGGCTTGCAGGATCTCAGTTCTCAGACCAGGGATTGAACCCGGGCCACGGCAGTGAAAGCCCAGAATCCTAACCACTAGGCCACCAGGGAACTCCCCCGATTCTCTTTCTGAAGGTGACCAGAGGAGGGGAGAGGCTGTATCTATCTGACCCGCATTTGGCCAACCAAATTCTCTCTCCTGAAAATTTGAAACCAGGTCTCAGAAACTTCAATTAGTAAACTGTAAATTAGAGATTAATAAGGTAATGTAGATTTGGAATTCAAAGAGCAGTTTTAAGAAAGCTGTCTTCGGCACATGTGTGATGGAGATGCAGATTAAGATCGCCTGCAGCGTCAGAAGAAAGAAAGGGACATTCAAAGAGGGGCAGAGAAGAGAGACCACGGGTTTTAGAAAGACAGATAACAGCACCCCCAAACTCCCCAGTTTCTGGATCCTGCAGCTCAGGAGGTCCAACTCCCTGGATTTCAGTTCTGTGGGACAGCCTGTGTTTGTAAAACAACTCCTCTCATTTTGCTCCAAGCTAGTTTGTTACTGGTTTCTATTAGAACGCAAGACATCCCTGATTAACACAATACTTTACATACTTGAAAGCAGCTTCTCTGGTGTCATCACGTTGGACCCTCATAAGACCACCGTTTCGAGAAGAACGCTATTATCCCCTCTTGCAGATGAGGTCCTGAGATAGAGAAGGCTGAGTGCTCCAAAGCTAGGACCAGTATGCCTGCTCTTCCGAAGCTGAGTCCAGAGTCCACTGTGATGACTCTTGAAGATGTAATGACTTGGTGGGTTTGTAAATTTTATCACTGAGGCTCATTGGTTTAAATTACCTACAGTGCACTATTCATAAAAAGAAGGTTCTGGGGAAAATGAGATTCAAGTTCCTAAAAAGAAAAATAGCATCTTCGAAAGAACCTGGACTCAGAAAGGGTTTGAAACTGATCCAGTGGGGTCAGACTTTAAAGAAAAAATGCATCAGGCAATTTTAATTAGAGAAAAATCTTCATTTTCAAGTAAAATGTAGTAAGCAAATACAGTACTGCTGGTTTCATAAGAATGTGAAATAAATGGCAAACCCTGGATCCATGACTTTAATTTCCATGACTGAAACATAAGTGGACACCTCTGTGAGTAGAATATGGAATTTGGAACAAAAAAACATATTCACCACCAACTCACCATTTTCAACTACAGTCATTGAGAAGATACAAAGGAGAAAACCTCCCTCAATTATCTCAGTCTTCAGTTTATGCAAACTTATACCTAAAAAAAAATAACTGGAAAGTGCTCATTTTTTGCTCCTGACCACACTCTGAATAACTGTTCACATGAATATTTGTTCATTCCTTCATTCACTAAATTTTTAATGAGCTCTTAGCAGATGTCAGACACTCTGGGGACACAGCAGAAAAAAAAGATAGCCAAAGTCCTGCTTTATGGAATGGAGTTTACACTCAAGTGTGGAAGGCAGACAAGACACAAATAAATAAGCATAGTATGTCATGTTGTTATTGGTGCTAAAAGAAAAAAACTAGTGTAGTTGAGGCTTATGAGAGTAATGAAGGCAGATGCTGTATTAACAAGGAAGGACTCTTTGATTAACTGACATTTGAATAGAGACCTGAATGAAATGAGGGCATTGGACTATGTCATTTTCTGTGTTCCAGGCAGAGGGAATAGCAAATCCAAGAGCCCTGAGGAATGTGCCTAGGGTGGCTAACGAGTAATAAGGGAACTAGTAAGCCAGACACAGTATGTAGGGACTGGGAGTAGGAGATGAGATCAGAGAGAAAGTAGAGGCCCGGATCATGTATATTATATAAGACATGATAAAGACGTTTGATTTTATCCCAAATGAGGTAAGCCACCTTTGAGCAGAGAGTTTTGGTCAGCTAACTTTGGTCACTTGCCAGAGTGGGAAGTACTTCAGAAAAGCAAGAGAGAAGCAGGGAGACCAGTTAGCAGACCATTGCAGTAATCCAGAAAGAGGTCATACTGGTTCAGACCAGGGTGGTAGCAATGTACGTAGAAAAAGGGGTAGAGTTATTAATAGATTTGCTGAAGGATTGGAAATGGAATGTGTGTATGGGAGAGAGGAGTCCGTAGTGATTCCAAGGCTTTTTCACCTAAGCAACTGAAGAAGGTTTAGCCATTTACTGAAATGGGGTTGACTGAGGGAGGAACAAATTTTGCTTTGAATGTGTTAAGCTTGAGATATCCATGGACATCCAAGTGGAGTTGCTGAGTGAGCAGTTGTATATATGAGTCTCTCTTAGGGGAGAGAGGTTTGTGCTGGAGATACAAATTTGTAAATTTTCAGCATTTAGATGATATTAAAGCCATGGGACTAGATAAGATCACAAAGGGAATGAGTTTAGACAGGGAAGAGGCCTGAGTATTACAACTTTTAGAAATCAAAAAGATGGAAAGGCTCTAGACAAAGGAGAATATAAAGGCGCTGCTGATGGAGTAAAGGAGAGCCAAGGAGAGGTGACTCAGAGGCCAAGTAAGAGAAAATATTTCAAGGACAAGAAGAGATCAGATGGTTCAAATGCTGCTGCTAAGTCAAGTAAGATGAGGTCTGAAAACTGACCATTGGATTTGGCCATGAAGGTCATTGGTGATCTTGATAAGAGTAGTATTGGCCAAGTAGAGGATATGAAAGCCTGACTGGAGTGGACTGAAAGGAAAGTCATGTACATACATGCTGTAAACCCACATGAACAAAATATGCACACATAAACCTTGTCTAAGCAGAGGGTGGCTAGGTTCTAATATCAGGGAGCCAGTCTGGAAGCAGGCCTGGGGTGGGGTCTGTGTACTGGCAGATGAGGAAGTAAGCACGGGAAGAAGGTGCCACCCATTCACTACCTTAACTTGTTTCATTGTATGCTGTCACCTTCTATGGTTCCTTCAATATCTCTTCTTGACTTTCCTAAGAATTGTCATGTTGACAAATTACCTTAAAGCTCTTTGAAAGGAATCCCTTTTGGAGACGATGCTAAGAGAATTAGCACAGAATGAGCTTTGCTTGTGAGTTTCATATTTCACCCAGCTAAGAAATAGAAAATCAAGAGTGTAAGGCTTTATTGTAAATTCTTAGCATAATAAAAGGACATTGAGTAGCATTTCTATTTATTCTTGACAAAAAGCCTTTCCTGACGTTGTCATAATGGTATTCTTCTCCGAACCTCAATAATCTGCTTAAGATCTTCCTGTATCAGCGGACCAATTATACAACGTGTCTAATGCAATTTGAAATTTGTTGCCTTTTGCCTTAACTTGGGATTTGATTTTCTGACCTAGAATGTTTCAGAGTAGTTTTTCCATCTCTTCCTTTACCAAAGAAACAGAAACATCCAGAATAGTTAGGCCCTCTGTGGCCACATGAGGACAGAAGAGGGTAAGTAATAAGATAGAATTCCCCCGCGGAGCATTCATGAAGCAAGAATGTAATCGACCTGCTGAGCTGTTTAAACAGCACAGGAGGGCAGCACAAGGCCAGAACTGTTGGCCCCAATCCGGCAAATATTCCAAACCACAACCATACTTATGGTCTACTTTTCTGAATGCATACACAAGAGTTTTAATCCCCACCAAATTTCACTGAACTTTAAATCTGCATAGACGCTACCTATTAAACATTTTCAGATCATTTTCATACATTATTCACATAATAATCTGAATTTAACATTTATGTATTTTACTGTAGCAGAGTGTTTTAATAATTGTCTGTGCAGTCGAGGTAAGTGTTATAACCCTTAACAAGTGAGGAAGTAGAAATAAAGATAAAAGGTGATTTGCCTATGGTCATCACAATTAGGTGCAAAGATAACCTAAGCCTGATGCTTTTCCCCTAAACTCAGCTCTTCAGAAAGATACCCCTCCATCCCCCAAACACACACGGACACATTCCACTGCCTTCGTGACATATTCACTTTGATTTCAGATATAAATCTACAGTCTTTAACCTTTTCTGTATCCTCCAGTGAGGCCAATTTCCAACCTCTAAACAAAATAAATACAGAGTAGGTAGCACCTAATAGATATTACTGGCAAATATACACAGTTGCAGTGAAGCTCAAAGAGATATCCCCTAGTGAATTCTGTTAGGTCCTCGATATGGCAGTCATGGAATCCATCAAATCTACAGCTCCTTCCAAGAGCAAATGCCCCACCCCTAGCATGGGCCATGGCATGGGCTCCTGACCAAAAACTGTGTTTTATGATGGGGCCTGGCACAGACACCTCTGCCCAAAAGGAAGATGGTTATTAGCTACTCAAATCGTATACTCTCACTCAAGAATTAGAACTGGGAAGTATAGTAAAAACCAGAAGGTCACAGTGAAAAGAGCATAGACTGATGCAGAGAGAAGACATGTAGGGACATAGAGTCACTATGTGCTGGACTCATAGGCCATGGACTTCCATGGCAAAGATGTCTAGAGCTCTCAACATTCCAAATGAACTTATAATTCCTGTTTACATGTGACTCTTTCAAGGCCCTGTAGTTTGGGTTTCCATGTTCTAAGGATTTGGCAGTATGGCTAAGATTCCCGTCACACATGTGAACACACATTCACACACTACTCAAGGGAACAAATGAGACTGTTCCTTACAACCAAAAGAACTTAGCCAACCGCCACCCATAGATAATGCTCCATAACCAAAATAAGCAACATTTAATCACAACCAAGCTCACATGGAACATATGATTGTTTGATCAAAGCTGTACTTCATTCACTCATTATGTATCTATTGATTACCTATGTGTCAGGCATTAGGTGAGAGCTGGAGTTATAGATACAAATAAGCAAGAGACAAATAAGACAAGGTCTCTGTATTTGAGGGGTTCCCACCTCAGTGGGAAAGGCATCATACAAGAATGGAAACAAAGTGAGAAAATTTAGGGAAACTGTATACTGATTGCGTAAATGGTAGATCCTTTTTTGCTGGTAAGTCATTCTAAAAGAGCCCTTCTAGTCAAGTCCAGTTTATCAGTCAACATGAAATTTGTGTCAGTATACTGTATACCCAAGTGAAAAGATGAGAACAGAATCATATCATCATTCTTGAGTGCCCTGATGACTGGGATGTACAATGGTGTAATTAGATGGACAGGGTTAATAATTACCACATTCATCATGACCATTGCTTCATGCTGGCTTCTCAGGACTTTAAATGTGGTTATGATGTTTTAGACTTAAAAGTTAGACATTACTTACTGATTTCTTGATTTGAGCGATTATCAAGACAGATAATTAAATAAAACATAAGGAGTTTAAAGTAGAAGAGAAAAGGGGAAAGGCCCGGAGAAAAGGGAGAAGGAGGGAGATCTAAAATACCAATCTTTTTTTTTTTTTTCTTTTTGCAGCACGCGGGCCTTTCACGCCGCGAAGCAACAGGCTCCGGACGCGCAGGCCCAGCGGCCATGGCCCACGGGCGCAGCCGCTCCGCGGCACGTGGGATCCTCCTGGACCGGGGCACGAACCCACGTCCGCCTGCATCGGCAGGCGGACTCTCAACCACTGCGCCACCAGGGAAGCTCTAAAATACCAATCTTTTAAAACATGTCATCAATATGTGGATCCAGATTTATCATAGGTCTATGTTAACTGTGGATTCAGTCTTAATCACTTAAAATATTAAAAAAAAAATCCACCAGTACATACTCTAATATGTTTGGTTTGATTTTCTAATATGCAGAGGGTTCTCTCATACTTTAAATTTTAGAAATATTCTATTAAATAAAAAGTAGATGTATTAAATAAGTCATTTTAGGATAGATACAGTACAATTAAATTCGACAAATACTTAAGTGTGTCTCATTTGTATGAACCATAAGGCCAATCACTAGAGAAAATTTGAAAAGTAAGATACAATTACCATCTTCCATGGCAGGAGCTTTATTCTAGATATAAAAGTTAAACAAAGAGACAATAACATTAATGTATGGCCAAATATATGTGCTTTAAAAAGATGGTACAAGCAAAGTGCTCTGAAGTTTCTAGAGGGAAGGCTTCAGAGGTTGCTTTTGAAAGGGTCTTGAGAATTCAATGGAGTTAAGTTGAGAGAGGCAGAGAACTGCATTAATTAAATGGGAAAATTTACTAAACGTAAACTTGGTAATGAGAAGAATCATCTTATTTCCCTGTTATTGTTCACTGACACTGTCCGAGATAGCTCATAAATGTATACCATCCCTCTGAAAATATAGGATTGGAATTCTCTCTCCCTTTTGCCTACTGGCAGTCCTATCTCCCACAATACGAGCTCTGTATGCCAGATATAGTCATTTTTAGCTCATATGCAACTGATACAAGGGGAAATAATGTCAACATAATTCAGAAATCACATTGGTTCTTTCATTATTTTTCCCAGCACACTTACATTTTGAAGTGATCAGGGGCAGGTCTTCTTACAATTAAATACAAAACCTTAGCAATATAAACACTTTAAGAAAAAAAGCAGGAAATTCTTCAGGAATGCCTTCCTTTAGTACAAATAGAGGCTTGTTTGTGGCTTCAAAAACCTTTAAGAGGGCTTCCCTGGTGGTGCAGTGGTTGAGGGTCCGCCTGCCGATGCAGGTGACACGGGTTCGTGCCCCGGTCCGACAGGATCCCGCATGCCGCGGAGCGGCTGCTCCCGTGAGCCATGGCCACTGAGCCTGCGCGTCCGGACCCTGTGCTCCCCAACAGGAGAGGCCACAACAGTGAGAGGCCCATGTACCGCAAAAAAAAAAAAAAAAACCTTTAAGATTTTTATTACATTGTTATGTGGTAAAGCTACACAGTGTAAACGAAGGTTCGAAACTGTTTTGTCCTGTGTGTGGGGTTGGGGGTTGGGGGACTGATTGATCAATAAGGCTAAATACTGGATCAGACTCTTCTTTTTCATTAGCTTAGTTTTTTGTTTTTAAAGAGAGACTGTCATTATGGTAATTCTAGTGGATTTTTAAAAAATTGAAGTATAGTTGATTTACAACGAAGTGTTAGTTTCTGGTGTACAGCAAAGTGATTCAGTTGTAGATAGATATACATATTCTTTTCCATTATGGTTTATTACAGGATATTGAATATAGTTCCCTGTGTCATACAGTAGGCCCTTGTTTATCTATTTTATATACAGTAGCTTGTATCTGCTAATCCCAAACTCCTACTTTATCCCTCCCCCACCCCCTTTCCCCTTTGGTAATCATAAGTTTATTTTATATGTCTGTCTGTTTCTGTTTTGTAAATAAGTTAATTTTTGTCATATTTTAGATTCCACATATAAGTGATATCATATGGTACTTGTCTTTCTCTTTCTGATTTACTTCACTTAGTGTGATAATCTCTAGGTCCATCCATGCTGCTGAAAATGTCATTATTTCATTCTTTTTTATGGCTGAGTAATATTCCATTTTATATACATATAAATATATACATATATATATATACATACCACATCTTCTTTATCCATTCATCTGTCAATGGACATTTAGGTTGTTTCCATGTCTTGGTTATTGTGAGTAGTGCTGCTATGAACATTTGGGTGCATGTATCTTTTTGAATTATAGATTTGTCTGGGTATATGCCCAGGAGTGGGATTGCTGGATCATATAGCAACTCTATTTTTAGTTTTTTAAGGAACCTCCATACTGTTTTCCACAGTGGCCGCACCAATTTACATTTCCAGCAACAGTGTAAGATAGTTCCCTTTTCTCCACACCCTCTCCAACATGTGTTATTTGTAGACTTTTTAATGAGGGCCATTCTGAACTGCTGTGAGGTGGTACCTCATTGTAGTTTTGATTTGCATTTCTCTAATAATTAGCGATGTTGAACATCTTTTCATGTGCCTATTGGCCATCTTTATGTCTTCTTTGGTGAAATGTCTATTTAGGTCTTCTGACCATTTCTTGATTGGGCTGTTTGGTTTTTTGTTATTGAGTTGTATGAACTGTTTTTATATTTTGGAAATTAAGCCCTTGTCGGTAGCATCATTTGCAAATATTTTCTCCCAGTCCGTAGGTTGTCCTTCCGTTTTGTTATGGTTTCCTTTGCTGTGCAAAAGCTTGTAAGTTTGAATAGGTTCCATTTGTTTATTTTGCTTTTATTTCTATTGCCTTGGAAGACTGACCTAAGAAAACATTAGTACGATTTATGTCAGAGAATGTTTTGCCTATGTTCTCTTCTAGGAGTTTTATGGTATCATGTCTTATATTTAAGTCTTTAAGTCATTTTGAGTTTATTTTTGTGTATGGTGTGAGGGTGTGTTCTAACTTCACTGATTTACATGTGGCTGTCCAGCTTTCCCAGCACCACTTGCTGAAGAGACTGTCTTTTCTCCTTTGTATATTCTTGCCTCCTTGGCAAAGATTAATTGACCATAGGTGTGTGGGTTTATTTCTGGCCTCTGTATTCTGTTTCATTGATCTGTATGTCTGTTTTTGTGCCAATACTATACTTTTTGATTACTGTAGCTTTGTAGTAGTGCCTGAAATCTGGGAGGGTTATGCTTCAAGATTTTTTCTTTTTCCTCAGGATTGCTTTAGCAATTCTGCATCTTTTATGGTTCCATGTAAGTTTTAGGATTATTTGTTCTAGTTCTGTGAACAATGTCATGGGTAACTTGATAGGGATCACATTAAATCTGTAGATGGCTTTAGGTAGTATGGCCATTCTAACAATATTAATTCTTCCAATCCAAGGGCACGAGATACTAGATCAGATTTTTAATTTTGACAAAACTGCTTTCAATTGGAATCAAATGCCCTCAAGGACCTATATGTCCAAGGAGAAAGCACATGTCCCAGGTTTAAAGGTTCTAAAGCAGCATTGTCTGATAGAAATATGAGAAACAGGGCTTCCCTGGTGGCACAGTGGTTGAGAGTCCGCCTGCCGATGCAGGGGACACGGGTTCGTGCCCCGGTCTGGGAAAAGAAATACAAGAAACATGCAATTTTAAGCTTTCTAATAGCTATATTTTTAAAAAGTAAAAAGAAACAGGTGAAATATTTCAATATAAAAACTATTAATGAGATATTTCCATTATTTTTTCATACTAAGTCTTTGAAATCTGCTGTGTATTTTACATTTACATCACATCTCAATTTGGATTGGTACATTGAAATGCTCAAGAGCCACACTTGGCTAGTGGCTACCATATTGGACAGCATAGCTCTAAAAGATGACTGTAATGTTGAGTACAAATGCCAGTGGAGGTTTAATTGTGTTAGTATTTTTTTATTAGCCTAGTAACTTTTATGGTCCTAGGGTAACAAAACTGCATAGGCTTTCAGTGTTGTGCTCCTAAGCTTCTGTCTTCTATAAGTCCTATTATTTTTAGTGCACCACTTTTAAAAAACTACTTGTTTCTTCTGTACGTATTTTCCTACCTTCCTCCCAGCTAGAGGTAGTCATGTGACAAGGTTCTGAGCAATGAAATGTGAAGGGAAGTCTGTTAAATCATATGGGAAAGATTTTTCACCCTGATAAGAAGGGAGGCCACAAAGAGAAAGCATTTTTCTTTTTCTTCTCCCTCTATCCCTGCCTTTCTGTTTGAACATTTCACATGAGAACATGATTTTTGGTGCTGTGGCAGCCATTCTGTGACTATGACAGAAGACTCTGGTATGTTGAAGATGGCAGAACAGAAAGGCATCTTTCCTTACAGAGATGTAAATGCAATGAAGAAGCCAGCCAGGCAAAGATGGGGGTAGGAGGGAGGCGGGAGAGGAGTTCCCTAACAGCAGGAAGAGTGCTTCAGCAGATATGTCCTTAATGGGCATTGCTTAATATTCACAATCAAAGTCACCCTTTCTTCTCCCATATGCCCCCACCCCCTTGCTAATGATTCCCTTCCAACTGACTGGAACATTCTTTCTTCAGGTGTGACAAGAGTGCTGGAATTACTCCCAACACTTGCAAGAGAGCAGAGCTAGAAGCAGGAGCACAGTTTTCTTGAAGTCCCTTGTTTATCATTAAGGATTCATGCACAAACACTGCAATTTGGCTATCACATGTTTAATACTTCAAAAAATGTTTAAAATTATCTATCTTGAAAAAAGTTCTATCACTCAGTTAATAAGTAAGATTATATTGTGTTGATTCAACCAATTTTGGGTGATTGGGAATGCATACAAGATTCACTGATCAGCAATTTCTTATCTTGGGGTCACAATAATTCAAGAACCCAGGTTTACATAAATATGTGGACACATATGGTAGCAGTTTTTTTCACTGCTTTACAACGTCAGGGTAATTACTGATTGTGGAAATTCTGGAAGTCTATTTCCTGAGTCGTATGACAGACTGAATGGATAACCAATTCAGTAGTGAGTTTCTTTTACTCATCAAAGGATTTTTTTTTTCAGTGAACAAAGACGAAGTTTTATTTGACCACTTACCAGTCTTACACTAACATTTTCATCACATGTAAATGAACCAGTAGTCTCAAAGGATTCATAGTTCCATATCAACTCTTTATCCAATTCCTGTTCTCTATTTCCATTAGAACCATCTCATCATGTGCAATAAAAGCATTCAGTTTCTTTTACAGTTGTTGATTGCCTTGACAAAGTAAGCAGTGTTTATGAGTCAGTCTTAATCACCTTAATAGGCGAACAAAGAATCAATTCAGCTTATCTACGTCTCTTTTCCTTCAGGAAGAAAATGTCAATTCAGTCCTGGCTTAGAAAACTGGCTATCACCTTACTTCAACCAAATGAGCGTACCTCTAGATAACGGAGCAGGATTTTAAAGTTCCTTGTGACTTTGGTACAAATTGTTGCCTTAAAGGGTAAGTATCCAAATTGCTACATTTACTAAATTTTACTATCATATCGAACATAATAAGAAAAACCCAGGGGCTGATTTTTTAAGGTGAAGGCTCTGTGAACCATGCTGGAGGTGTCCAGAGCCTTCAAAATCTGGCCCCATCTGCACACATGTCCATACTTTTCCTCTACTTAATTTCATGCTACCTAAAAATTTCACCTTCCTTTTGTAGAAAGTTTCTTCTATTACAAATTAAAATCTTCAAATCCATCATTTAAAACCTAACAGAGTCCAACAAAATTTCCCAATTGTTAACATCTATGCTATTATCCAACTCGAAGATAAACATCTAGGTTTAGCTGAATCTACCAGTTACTTAAGGCTGTTTTGAGCACATTAAAACGCATCACTGGAAATTCTTCCATAAAGATAGTTTTAAAAAATCAGCTTGCCTGCGTTTTCTTTGTTTTCAAACAGATCCAGTCATATCTATAACACAAAGTTTCACCAGATCTTCTCATTTTGTAAGTATCATAGTCTTCTAAGCCACCTGAAACTGATTCTGAAGGGAACTTAAAACCATTTTCGAAAATTTGCTTGTTGGTTTGTGCTTTTTCTGGCTATTGCTTCTAGAGTCATCTGTTTTTAGTTTCAAAATTTGCATGGCTCCCTTTTTGACTCTGATTCGAGTCTTTTTTTTTTTTTTCAATAGTCATTCTTAACGATGCAGGTATTGCTCGAAATTTGAGCAAGATAGGCTTAGGGTTAGTATTATTTGCATATTTTCCATTACAGGAGTCCATATTTTTAACAGGTACCTGAATACGACCTTCGCTTTTGGGTTTAGTACTGTTGCTGCTTACCACTTCTTAGTTATGGTTAGAGTGGTGCTATCACCTTCATTACGTTCATAATGAAGCTCTTCCATGACAGATCTGAAAAGGCAACGATTTCTATGTGATCAAGATTGGTTTTCATTACGGCTCGTGTTTTCATTACGGCTCGTATTTTCACTGGTTTCAGGTTTACACTTAACCTGTCCTGTTATTAACCTCCCACCCGTGTTCCCAGCTGAAAACGCGACTTTAATCATGAACTACACACCAAGACCTTAGACTCCGGACTCTGAAGTGGGTACCCAGCGGCCGCCCGAGGTAGTAAACAAAGCCCCGCGCAGGCGCAGTAGCAGCAGAAGGGGGAAACTTGGTGTGTTGTCAGCCAATGGGATTTTTCCTACAGTGAAAAGTGGAAAAACAACAACAAAAATCCCCACACCGCATTCTAAGGTGATAAACTGGTTGGCTTTTTTTCCATTTTTTACAGACTTCTGGCTTTTGTTTCTGAAGAACTTGTGCGGCCTTCGGGGCCTCGTAGAGAAAAGCCCTTCCTCGGCCCCGGAGACCTGCCGCTGGCGTGTCGCCTACTTCTAGCCTCGTTTGTTCTCGCCGCGGAGTCTTGATTTTTTTTATTTGACGACAGCATTAATCCATCGGGGCTGGAGGAGAGGTGGGGGCGTAAATAGGCCTCAAAGCACCCCAAAAACATTACTACTCCCCGGGCTGGCCCAAACATCGCGAGATCTGCCTGCGCGAACAGCGGACGCCCCCTCACCCTCCGGGCGTTTGCTCATGCGCTTGACTGATCATTTTTAGCGCGAAAACGTTTAGAAACGTTTTGGCTGGTAATAGTCAACCAAATTTGACCCTCGAGAAAGGTCGGAGGTTAATTCACGTGGACGCGATGGATTCGAGCACACAACACTACATTCTTCGAGATTTTGCAGTCACAACTCCACACGCTTATACGGTCGTCACTCCTTTCCGTTGCTCTGTTTCGGCCGTGAACTCTGTGAGGAGGTTTCAGCGAATCGAGTAGTAAAGGCGTGGGCGTGGGAGAGCCGTCCAGGCTTTAAACCAGAGTGGTGAGCTTTCTGTGTTTGGAAAGATAACCCTGGGAGCGAAATAGAGGAACAAATCTGAGGGGCCAAGAAAGAAAACCTTATGTTTTCTTTGTATTTTTTTTTCTGGAGACCAAGAGAAGATGTGAATGTAAATAAGGTAGTGCAGTGGGAGGGAGAAGGTGGGAAAATTGAAGCGGTGCATGAAGGCAGTAGCCATGCAGCACAGTGGAGAGGGGAAACTAGGAAAACAGAACTCTGGGCAGTAGAGCACGTCTTCCTTCAAATAGTGCGACCCTGTGCGTGTTTGTAAACAGAAAGGCAGAAATGCTCCACATCTAGTTCCTCGTGGGTGAGGTGGAAATAGGGGAGTCCCTAAGTGAGTGGAACAAGGAGGATTCTAAAAGCCAGAGTCGTGAGCAGGGGCTGAGGTTGGGATGAGGAAGGACAGTTAAGGTAACGGGAGTCAAGAATTCTGCAAGTGTTTTCAGAGAACTGACCCATCTGACCTCTTTCTCTCTCAGGGTATGTGGGACACCTGCGCAAGCACTGGAGTTTGCCCTGCAGCGCCTGAAAGGTACCACCCACAGTGTCCTCTCCCAGTGGGTCCCCTGGCCCCTCGAAGCATACCTCAGGCGGAATGCAATGTGGATTGCATGGAGTGAAGTGGTGGAATTGAGCTACCAAGACACTGGCGCGCAACAAAAGTACCGACTTGTCGCTGCTAGCCTCCCAGGTCACTAGGTAAGAGAGCCCCATCTTTTTTTTTTTTTTTTTTTGCGGTACGTGGGCCTCTCACGGTTGTGGCCTCTCCCGTTGCGGAGCACAGGCTCCGGACGCGCAGGCTCAGTGGCCATGGCTCACGGGCTCAGCCGCTCCGCGGCATGTGGGATCTTCCCGGACCGGGGCACGAACCCGTGTCCCCTGCATCGGCAGGTGGACTCTCAACCACTGCGCCACCAGGGAGGCCCCGAGAGCCCCATCTTGATGTTAGCAGCAGTCGTATGCAGCTTAGCCAGTATATTTTGATGCTCTGTGTACTGTCTGTAGTACAAGGCAGAGGAACGGTGGAATACATGGTTTTAGTAGACCAGCAAAGGAATGGCTTGTAGGTAAGCAATATAGCTTCATCTGTAAGAAAAACTCCGTATAGAAAGCCGCAGGGTTTAAGTTAGCAGTGAGGGAGAAGGATCCAGGTATTGGTCAATAGAGTGGAAGTACTTTAATAAAGGCCCAGACCTAGTAGTCCCCTATCAAGAAGTTCTGCCTGGAGCACTTCGCCTCATTTTGGCAGCCTAAAGTATAGCCTAGTAACTGGGCTGTATGTGTGGAGTTCATGGGAAAATGTTCCAGGAAAAAAAAAAAAAGGATCCATGGATGCAATAGACTAGGGTTTCTGCGCTGGCGCCTGTTTTTGGGGGGAGTGGGATTGTTACCGAAACGCAAATCCTGTGTGCCCGACGCACAGTGAGGCCACACAATACCAAAATGCTGGAGTCTGGAACACAGAAAGGTTTATTGCAGGGCCATGCAAGGAGATGGGTGGCTCACACCTTAAAAAACCCCAAACTCCCTGAAAGCAATCAGCAAAGCCCTTTTATAGGAAAGGCGAGGGAGGGGCGTGGTTAGTTGGTGCACACTTCTTGGTGTCAGAGCCTTTGCCCTTGTGGTCAGGTCATGGTCAAGTCACGATGTTCCTGTAAATCTCCACCAAAACAAATGTTACTCTCTGTTCTGACAAGAAAAGGGGAAGGTCCCAAGGCACGACTTTCGCCCTCCGAGGTCCAGGCCTGGTGGAGAGAAGGGGGGCGGTCACCCTAACCTCGGAGCGTCAGTCCAGCACCCAGTCTGGCTCCTCCCACCAGTGCCCAGGCTGAAGAGGCAGATCTCAGACGGTGGCTCCCTCCGGGCCAGGTCCCCAGACCCTGCCCGGCTGTCATCGCTGAGGCAGCCAGGCGCCCAGGGCCCAGCTGGCCCTCAGGCTCCTCAGGTCACGTAAACACTGGGGGCCAGGTCCCCCGGACTGTGTCCCATGCAGACTGCCGCTGCCATTCGGTCGCAGAGGCGGGGATGGGGGAGAGGGTCACCGCAGCCTCAGGGCCTGGGCCCGGCCCGTGGGCGGTCCTGGCGAGGCTCTGGAGCCCTGCAGGGCACACCCCCAGCCTGTTCCCTGGGCCCCCCAGCTCGTCTGCCAGCCCGAGGCCGGGTGAGCTGGAGGGCCCCAGGGAGAAGGCTGGGATCGGCCTCTTACCTCACTCTCCAAGTGGACGGCCACCGCTCCGCCGACCGTGGGCTTCAAAACGCCCCTCAAACGGTGGCTCCTTGACAGTTGCTCGCTTGGGGGCGGGGCCCACGGCAGCGCCGACCAATGGCTGAGTGGGGCCGTCTGTGGTGCCGACCAATGGCTGAGCAAGACCTCTCGCTGAGGCTCCAACCCCCGGCGTTAATGATCTCCCGGTAACCGTTGCCTGGTAACGGGGTGCGGGGTGAGGGTGGGCAGCAACGGCGGAGGGCTAAGGGCTGCGCCCTGCGGCGCTCCGTTACAGGGTCATCCAGCTGTAAGAGGCGTGACCTCTTCAGGATGGTGTCACAGAAAGGGTTTGACCCTTGAGCATACCAGTCACTCTGTGTGCCCTCTCTGGGCCTCGGTTTCCCTGTATGTCAAATAAGGACAATAGTGCCTACCTCATAGGATGACTGTAAAGAGGAAATGAGGTACAGTTGAAAAGACTGCATGAGTTACTAGCGTAGAACTTGATATGTAGTGTATGATCAACAAATAGTTTCTGCCTTGAGCCTCCCACCACATTTACGCGTGCCATCTCCTCACCAAAATGTGGATGTTCTGTGTAGCATGGATGCATCCGTATTCAGAGAGCCTTAAGACAGATTCTTCACCTTGCCTCCACAGTAGACTCAGCTAGGGAGCTTTAGAAAGTCCTAATGCCCAGGCTTCACCCTAGACCAATTCAATCAGAATCTCTGGGAGTGGAAACTGGGCATCAGTATTTTTTAAAGCTCTTCATTTTGCTGCTAAAGTTGAGAACCACTGCTTTAAGCAGGAGGAGAAAAGAAGTTAGGCCTGTGGTTGAAGACCACTTGTCTGGATAGCTATATATTTGAAAATTTTCTAGAGGTATAAGGGCTAGAGCTTGAGATGGGCCGATGAGTAGGGCATAGTGAGCTCTATTCAGGAGAGAGGGCACTATGATAAGGTGGTAAGCATCGTGATTTGGGAAAGGTCAGTGATGAGGTCATTAATACAGGCCCCAGGAATACACAGGATTTACTGCAGAGATGGAGGGCTTTGGCCTCCTAAGTTGGGCCTTTGATTAGCACAGGTGACACAATTCTGGCTGGTTAGCTCAGTTGGTTAGAGCGTGGTGCTAATTTAACAGCGGTGACAGACGGGGATGTCTTTATTGCTTTACCGCGTTGTGGATCTTGGGCCATGAGCATGGCGGACTGCAGTAGTGGGGTGCGGGGACCTTTTACAGTTGCTCCACTGGTTGGGGAGGGACATCGAGTCATCGTTGACATGTATGTACGTGGGTGTTCTCCAGCGGAAAGGCCATTGATGAGGAAACCTCTTCCCGGAGCCTCATAGGGTTGATGTGGCTGCTCTGACTACACAAGTGGTCCTGTCAGTACTAACAGGTGAGAAAGGTGAGGATCAAGTCTGTTTTGCAGACTTTCAGTGAGTAGAGAATCAGTTAGAATAGGAGGGACGGCGTGTCTGGGTCAAGAATGTGAGGTTCTAAGAGACAAGGTACTTTCCTTTAGGACGACTCTGGTTTCTAGAGATACAAGTAATTTAGAAGTTGAAACCACCATACTACTTCAGTCACTGATGCCAAGACCCAAACGTAGCAGTAATGGCCAGGAGTATCTTCTGCCAAAAGGGGAGGGGGTAATCTGTCTTTCACTGGGTCCCTTTTCTTGAGAAGCACATGAGTTTAATCCCTAGCAAGAGCGTTGGTGAAATGGCCAGACATTGTTGCCTAGGTAAGAAGACAGGATTCAGAGACTCTGCAGGGGTCAATAACTAGAGGTTATGGAAGTGGGTGGATGCAGAAGTGAGGAGTGGAATGGGGTAGAAGGATAGGAGACTTGGGGTGAGGAGGGAGACCTATTGAAAGTTCGAAGTAGAAAAATCCCAAGTGCTGACGGTTTAGTTAAACGGTTATAAAAGTATGTCAGAACAGGAGTGCTTCCCGAGACCCTGTGACAAATACCAGAGACAGACTGCTCTGTAGGACTCTGCAAGATGCAGGAGGCTGAGAACTGATTCGACTGCTCTTAAACTCTCACCCATGTCAGGGTCATAAAGGAGTCACGAGGAAGACTGGGAAAGGCTTCTGCAGAGGATACTTGAGTGGAGTTGTTGGAGTGCCGGTAGACAGGCAAAGCAGGGAGAGAGGGACGTGGCTCCACTCTTTGCCTGAACGTCAGCTTTCCCGGGTACAGCGGCTGCAAACTGGTGGGAAGGGGGAAGCCTTTCCTGTACGTCAGGGGGCAAATTTCGACTATGATACTGGACTGGAAATTTTAATTACTAACTTTTCTTACCTAAAAGTGACCATAAAAAGGAATGGGGCAGCTCAGGTTTTCATTCAGGGATGGGAGTACCAGGCACTAGAGTGTTTTCACTGGGACAGTGGGAAATAAAAATTAAGTTGCTTTAAGTTAGTCCCTGAAATCATGCTTGTTCAGTGTGCTGGAACACTGTTGTTGAGAACCTACTTTGTTTTTGAGATCCTAGAGGTCTAAAGATGAATTAAATGACATTGCTCCCTATAGGAATCTATGAACACAATGCAGTATAATGTATACAATAAAAGAAGTAATATATGTGAAAATTAAAGAAGTACTATAGTAAGAAAGAAGGTGTGAGTAACTTATTTTGCAGGGGGTGGGGCTAAGAGGGACCTAGAACCTCAGAGAAGATGAAAGGCAGCAGGGTTTGAGATGGGAATAGGTGTTCCCCAGGTGGACACAGCAGAGGAAACTGCCTCAGGTCTAACCATGCGTGACACAGCATGGTGTCCATGTGGGAAAACCCAGGCGGTGTGAAGGGTATGCGTATTCAGGTGGGTGATTCAAACGGAGGTGACATGGAGGCCAGAGGTGTTGTGCCTTGGCAGGCTCACCAGTGGAGAGGTCATGGAATTTTAAAAACACACACACACATACTAAGATGCCAGTCATTTCCTCCGTCGGTCCCTTCCTCCCTCTCCTTGTCCTTCCCCTTTATAAAACTTGCCAAATTTGTTAGAGAGTGTTGAGGGGGAGCCCAGGAACTCTGCTCCCTCCCAGTGCCTGCAGCTGGTTGGATCCGCTCTGTATCCGACTTAAGCTGAGTCAAACAGACTCTGCCTCCTAAGAATTTAGATCAGAACATTGAGAGCCTGGGTCATATGTTTTCTCCCCAGCTTTACTGAAATATGATTGACAAATAAAAATTGTGTATATTGAAAGCATATGATGTTTTGATATACATACACGTTGTGAAATGACCACAATCAAGCTAACACCCCATCTCACATAGTTGCCATTTTTGTATGTGTGGTGAGAACACTTGAAATCTCTCAGTAAATTTTGAGTATACAACTATTATTAACTATAGTCACCATGCTGCATGTATATTAGGTCTCCAAAACGCATTTATCTTATCATTGAAGGTTTGTACCCTTTCACCAGTATCTCCCCATTTCCCGCAATCCCCCAGCCCTGGTAACCACCATTCTACTCACTGTTACTGTGAATTCAACTTTTTTAGATTCCACATATAAGTGAGACCATGCAGTATCTGTCTCTCTGTGTCTGGCTTATTTCACTTAATATAATGTCCTCCAGGTTCATCCACCCTGTCACAAATGGCAGGATTTCCTTCTTTTTTAAGGCTGAATAATACTCCATTATGTGTGTGCATGCGTGTGAAGTGTATTTGTATATCACACTGTCTTTATTCGTTCATCTGTCGACAGACACTTAGATTGTTTCCATATCTTGGCTATTGTGAATGATGCTTCGATGAACATGGGAATGCAGATATCTCTTCAAGACAGTGATTTTATTTCCTTTAGGCATATACCCAGAGGTTAGATTGCTAGATCATACGGTGGTTCTATTTTGAATTGAGACTGGGCCATTTAAATAGGAGCCTTGAACTTGTAAGGTCATGTAACTTTCAGAGCCGAGGTCACCATTTGGGGACCAGTAATCAGAACCCGCTGATTGCAAAAGAGAAGCAGGTGAATGCAGCTAATTAAGAGAGAGAAACTAGGGGACAATCGGTCCCGTAGCCTGAGAGAAAGACATGGAGTCAGTGTCTCTTGGCTCTGACAGCTTTCTGTCCCTTCCTTCAGTCCCATCTGTGGTCTAACTGCCACTTCCTGTTCTTGAGTCCCCTGCGCTCTTCTGAGTCCTTATAATAAACCCACCTCCACCTCAGTGGCTTTCTTTTCTCCCCTTAGACAGCACTCTAATGTGGCTAGTTGCGCTCTCCCCCTCCTCCTGTTCTTGGCCTAATAAAACCACATGCTTTCCACAAGAGGAACACACATACGCAGCATGGACGCATGTAACTCACTGCAGCTCGAATGTGCCAAGAAAAGGTAGTTCTCGTCATTGTTTTCTGTAGTTTTCACCTGTGTATAAGTTATCTATAAGTTACCTGCATAACAAAATCCCCCCAAACTTAAGAATTTAATAATAAACATTATCTCCTAATTTCTGTGGGTCAGGAATTTGGGAGCAGCTTAGCTGGGCAGTTCTGGCCTGGGGCCTCACAAAGTAGAGGTCAAGATGTCTGGACTGCAGTCGCTTGATAGGGCCGGAGGATCTGTTGCCAGGTGGCTCACTGCCCTGTTGCTCGTTGGTGCTGGTTGGTGAGAGGCCTCAGTTTTCCCTGCGTGGACCTCTTCACAAGACAGCTTTAGTGTCCCTACGACACGGGGGCTGAGCAATCCAAGAGGCAGAGAGCCAGGCAGAAACTGTCCTTGTGATAATCTCGCCTCGGACATTACAGAGAATCACTCCTGCCACATTGTCTTCACTGGAAGCAGGTTATGAGTCTGGCCCATGTTCAAGGGAAGTAGTATTAGATGTCACCATTTGAAGGGAGGCATATCAAAAATTTGTGGACATATTTTAAAACCATCACAACTGTTAGGTTAGAGAGAAGAAAAACCAGGCAAAGTGTCCAATTCAGTCTCAGGTATAGTTCAATTTCATTTCTTAAGTGGTTTCTTTAAATAGTATAAGTCTCCTTTGGGTAAAAATGTTTTCTCTTTCATAATGCCTCCCAAGGAGGTCCTGTCATCCTCTCTGAAGATAACATCCATTTGAATGGAGGGTGGGGAGGGGTAACATACACATCCTTGTGGAATTGCTGAGAGGGGTGTATCCCCGACTTCATTCTGGACCTAGAGTGTGCACTGGCAGGGTTCCGGCATGATGCCCCTCGCTGGCCTGAGCGCTGGGGAACCTGCTGGCCTGCGATGCTGAAGCCTGCAGCTGGTGAAATTCATGGCCCATTTTTGGCTTCAGGCAAATCTCCACAGGGAGAATCGGCCTCCTCCCCTTGGGGACTCTTTTCCCCTTGGCCCCGGCTGTGGAGTCACCTCACCTGACCACGGCAGGCCCCCTGGCTGTTAGTTGAACATCCATGCTTCAAGGGAACCGGAAACACTTGGGACAGTTGACTGCTCTGTATGCCTACGTACACTGTGAGAAACTTGCCATTGGCCGAACGGCCATGCAGAGTACAGAGGATGAGGTATGAGGGGCCTAGGCAGTGGTCCCCAGAGGGGAGCAAAGGCAGAGAGCTCTTGCCCTGGACGCCCTTCTCAGCATGGAGGTAACTTACTGTGGTACGCAGAGTAAGGACCCCTGAAGATATTCACCCTAACACCTGGAACCTGTGACTGTGTTACCTTACAGGGCAAATGGGACTTTGTAGATGTGACTAAGTTAAGGGCCTTGAGAGGGGAGATTATCCTGGATTATCTGGGTGGGCCCAATCAAGTGACTTTCCAGTCTGAGGTCAGACAAAGGGAGATGTGACTGTGGAATAATGGTTAGAGAGATACAAGGTTGTTGGTTTTGAACTTAGGAGTTAGGGGGCTACGAGCCAAGGAATGTGGGTGGCAAGGAAACAGATTCTCCCTGTGTAGCCTTCAGAAAAGAACACAGCCCTGCTGTCACCATAATCTTAGCCCAGTAAGACCCATGTTAGATTTCTGACCTATAGAACTGTAAGATAATAGATTTGTGTTGTTTTAAGCTACTGTTTGTGGTAATTTGAAACAACTACAAGAGAAAATGAATGCACTCATATCCGCCTTTGGTCTAGAAAGAGGTCAGGCCCAGTGACTGGCTGCTTTATTCTCTTCTATTTCTCTCTGAACCTGAGACCTAGAGGGAGAGACTCTTTTTTGTTTTGTTTTGTTTTTGCGGTACGCCAACCTCTCACTGTTGTGGCCTCTCCCGTTGCGGAGCACAGGCTCCGGACGCGCAGGCTCAGCGGCCATGGCTCACGGACCCAGCCTCTCCGCGGCATGTGGGATCTTCCCGGACCGGGGCACGAACCCGTGTCCCCTGCATCGGCAGGCGGACTCTCAACCACTGCGCCACCAGGGAAGCCCGAGGGAGAGACTCTTACTTTCCATGTGGCATGTCCTTGTTCACCACAGAGCAGAATTTATTACTTTTTTATTTTCATTCAGACAACAAATTGAAAGTAAGTACAGTAAACACCCATACACTCTTCACCCAGATTTCGCCAGTTAACGTTTTGCCGTATTTACTTTCCCTTTCTGATTATGTGCGTACATATTTTTTGTTGTTGTTGAACCATTTGTGGGTAACTTGCATTCGTCTCGACCCTTTATCCTTAATACTTCAGCATCTCCTAAGAATAAGGAAATCCACTTATTAACCACAATTCGTTTCTCACACCTAATAGAAATAATAATTCCATGACACCATCTAATATCCAGTTCACAAGACAAATTTCCCTAATTTCCACAAAATATTTTAGAGCTTTTTTATACCAACTCTCCCTCCCTCCCCAGTCAGCATCTCATCAAATTACATGCTTTGCAATTGGTTTTCTTTAGTCTCTTTAATAATAGCTCACCCTTATTATTTCACAACATTGACTTTCTGATAAGTCCAGACTAGTTCTCTTGTAGAATATTTTGTTTTCTCATTTTGGTCAATTATTTTCTCATGATGTCTTTAATCTGTTTCTCCAACCCCTGCCTTTTTTTTTTTTCCCCCCAAACTGGGCACTCTGTCTAGAGGTTTGATTAGATTCAGGTTAAATGCTTTTAGAAAGAATATTTCATTAGTAATGTTGGGTAGGTCACCTTGCTTTATGTTAGGCACTAATTTCAGGTTGTCCCACTGTTAGGTTAGTGATGCTAAATTTGGTCACTTGGTTAAGATGGTGAGCCCCTGCCAGTCTCACCCTTGAAAAAGTACACATTTCCCTTTGCAGTTTGTAAATAACGTACAAACAACCTGTTCCCAACAACTTTTCATCTCATAGTTTGAATACCTGCTGTGGTCCTTGCCTGAATCAGTTATTTCACTGCGGCCTGTAGAAATGGTGTTCTATTATATTCTGCCTTTATTAGCTGTCATTCTTTTGTAAAAAGAGCTTTCTTTTAAGAGAACTGTTGTAATGACTCTCTCAGTGGACAACTGGATAGTGGTTTGCTTTCAGTTTTGTTTAAAGCAATTGGAAAGCTCTTGTTTCTTAAAAGGATGCGTTAACTCAATTATTGAGTTCACTGATATCTCAGTAGCATCCTCAATATTTCCAGTTGTTTCTTTGCTTGTTTCCCAGGGCTTTTTAAAATCCAGGCAGTTCACCATTGTAGGATTTGAGGTAGAGGTGGGTGAGAGGTTCACCAATCTATGGTAAAAGGGAAGAAAAACTACTAGATGGGAACCAAGAACGAGCATGGCACCTTGACTGCACCAGTTCTCAGGAAAGTCAGCTTGTGGAAGTTGAGAATCTAGAAATTCCGATAGAACTGCCTGCAGGCTCTGGAACCCCTTGGAAAGTTTTTGCCTGCCCCAGTGTGAAGGCCTGCTGTATGGTACCAAACAGTCTGAGCAAAGTCTTCTATATTTGGTTGATGACAAATAAAGGAATTTTGAGAATGGCTTTCAAAACGGTAGCTTGGATTTCAAGCCTATTGTCTTGCTGTACACTCCTATTTTGAATTTCAGAAGCTGAATATTATTTCCTTCTTTCTTTCCATTACTTTTATAATTTCTGAACAGTGCCACATTCCCTATCCCCAAGGCAAATCGATTCCCCAGGCAGGCAGAGGGGAAAAGAATCACATAAATTATTTTCAAAATATTACCCTAGCTACACAGTATTATGGGATTCTTATGGGTTTGAATAGAAGACAGCTGTCTATTTTCTTCCCAATGGCTGGGAATAAGTTTGGTGATTATAAATTTAATATTTTTAACAGAATTAGTACATTACATAACATGTTTTATAGCCATCCTTAATAATATTTCAGATTATGATTCCTTATAAAATCGTTTTTATTATTTTATCACTAAGCTGTGATGTACACGTGCAATCATCCTAAAAAGAATGAATAATTTGGTCTTTTTTTTTTTTGCATCTCAAATGATTTAAAGAAATCTTTTTGTGTTTTTGTTTTTTTTGCGGTACGCGGGCCTCTCACAGTTGTGGCCTCTCCCGTTGCGGAGCACAGGCTCCGGACGCGCAGGCTCAGCGGCCATGGCTCACGGGCCCAGCCGCTCCGCGGCATGTGGGATCTTCCCGGACCGGGGCACGAACCCGTGTCCCCTGCAGCGGCAGGCAGACTCTCAACCACTGCGCCACCAGGGAAGCCCAAAGAAATCTTTTTGATTTCTTCTGTCAGAGGCCCATAGTAATGAATCACATCAGTCACATTAAATTGACAAGTTATTTTGATTGAGTCCATTATCCATGATACAGATTCTTATCATATAATATGCCTGCTCTGGAGTCATATTAAATACTCCTCAATCCTAGCTCCCACGCTAACTAGTGGTGTGGTTTTGGGCACGTTGCTTATCTTCTGTAAGTTTCCTCGTCTGTAAAACAGGAATGTTAATAATAGTACCTGTTTCATGGTTTGATAGGATTAAATGACATCATGTACTGAATACCTGGTGCATGATAAATATTAGCCGGTTTTGTTGTTGCTGTTATCATTCACTAAAAAAAGAGAGGTGATATCTTAAGTAACTATCTGGCTGGCTCTCTAAAACTTTCTTCAAACACATATCCAGCTTTCCTGATAAATGAATTTTCTGAAAGTGGCAAATATTAGAATTAACAGAGTTGAATTTCTCTGTGAGTCTTACATAGAAAAACTAGAATTAACTTGATTCTTATCCTAAAATAAAAGATGTAAACATGTCTTAAGCTGTGGATGTTGGACCAGGAAGGCGCTTCAATTTCCTGAAATTATACTCCAGCTCCTGTATGCTACCTCTTTTCTTATAGAGTTTGCATTATTGCACATTGAAAGTCAGCATTTCTGTCCCTCAAAATAAATATTCAGAATTGCCATGCTTAGGATTCCGAGTTAGAAACCATCAGCTATATGCATGCCTAATGAGACAAGTGCATAGCTAGCTTAAGTTCCTGACTTGGGATAGCCCAAATGCTATCCAAGGGATTGACCTTATTATTCAAATTTATTTTTATTCAAAATAATCCAGCAAGGCACGTTAAACCATATTTATCTTTTCTGCTATAAAATTGTAAAGCATTCACAAATTGTTCCTGGTTCAGGTGTGGTTCTAAAGTATCTCCCTAAAATTAAGACTGTGAGACTTAGATAAATGGCCTCATGAAAGCCAGAAGCCTCAGCCTGAGAAGAAATACGTTTCCTGTGTTCTTCCCTGTGCTCTGTGGTGGCATATGCCACAGTCGTTCTGTGAAGGTGGCATTTTCATTTAGTGGCACCTAAATAGATTTTTAAGGAAAGAAGCAGTGGAGGATGGGGGGAGTTACCATTGCAGTGTCCATACTAATTCCTAGAAGCCTTTCAAGATTTAGGGTCAACAACAATTCAGTAAAGAAAGGGCCCATTAGGTAAATTTGGCTGTGCAAATGCTAATTGAAAGTCCTCCTCTGCAATTCAGTCCTGTTCCCTCTTCCTTTCTTTAGTCAGCAGGGTCCCATGGTGACTGGTTCTGAACGAAATCATCCCCTTCAACAGTTACCATGGCAACCGGGACGTCAGTGAAGCAGGAAAGACCCTGCACAAAACTGTTCCTGCCGGGCTCCCTCTCTGAGTTGGAGAACTGGGCCCTGCCTGAGGCCTAGGGATGGGACTAAAGACATCTGGACGTGCACACTCAAGAAATCTTACGTTTGCCTGTCATTGTGCCTGTGAGCGTAGATATATGGGCATATGGTAAACTGTGTAATGAGAATTTCCCCTCCCCCCAAAAACCATGGAGCATGTTTAAAGGGTGGGGATGGGTGGTGGGATGGGGCCGGGGAGGTAGACATGGGATAGTCTTTTTAGGTTTAATGATATGTAAAAATTATATTTGTGTTTATAAGGTTACAGTAAGTTGATAGTAGGGGAGGTTGGAGCCTTACATATATATAGCCTGATGTATATTTAGACACAAGACCTCAGGGGAAATATTTTTAAAATATTTTTATTTACCCGAGAGTGAAATAGACAAATGGCTTTAAGGAGCTCTGAAGGGGGGTGTAATGCTGTCCGTGGTGCTGAACACTTGTTTGTCTCAGATGTGCCAAGGGGGCTCTGGAGGGAGGTTAGGGAACACCTTGCCATGTTAGGGTACTGACGATAAGAAAGGAAGAGACGGCCTGGGGAGAAAGCATTCTTTCCTTCCCTTCCAAGCAATTCTGAATGCCCAGGAAAAATGTTCAGATGAAAAATAAAACAAAAAAGAAAGCGGAGAAGCCTGGAGGTTTGGATGGTTGAATCTTCCCCTTTTCATGTGGAGATTTTTGGTCCGAGCCAATCAGGTCGGAGATTTCTGCTGCTATGCTCCTGAAAGGAAAAGTGGGGGAAGGGAGAGAGAAGCCGGCCACATTCTCCCCTGGAGCCACATGATCCATTTCCCATGTGACACATCCCAGAGCCCTGGAAAGGAGAAGGGAGGGGCCCCAAGAGAGTGGGGCTGGGGGCGGGAAGATGGTTTAACAGTCAACCCTGCACAGCGTCATCTTGTCTTCCTACCAGGAAGCAGGCTCTGAGCCAAGGGGAAGGCAGAGGACAGATATGGATGTGTTCCCAAGCTTCCCTGGTGGTTTATGGCATTCTCCAAACTCCTCTGCAAGGGCTGTTCCTGACCAAGAAGACCCAAGGAGACCGTTTCTGAAATAAAGTCCGGATGAAGGTATGTGCTAGAGATCCCGCGGTTTTGTGGCTGAAATTTGGCTCAGAGGACATAATACCTTCTGTTTTCCAGACAATTTCGAGATTTTGTCCTGGCTTAGACGCTGGTTCGGGGCTTTAGATTTGTCACAGGTCCAGAAAAGATGCCTAGGTAGTTCTGTAAAATGAACAATTCACCACAGTCACTGCCTGTTGAAGAAAAACGAGATGGGAATTGTATATAGTGATAATTAATAAAACAAAGCACTCATTGCTGAAAAGCATTTTTTTCATTGAATCCTGGAAAGAGGGAAAAAGATAATATTACTGACACCAGCCAGATTTCATTGTCACTGCAATAAAATCCTGTTTCATCCTTTTTCAGCTGCTTATTCTGTGCCAATGTTCCCCGAGGTTATTGGCAGTGGCTTAGGGAGCCTGAGTGGGCTGGCGTGCTGTTTCTTTGTGCTGTGTGATCGTCTTCCTTCTGATGTTCCTAATACCAGGAGTGCTTGTGATTGTTTCCAGCTCTCTTAGGGACAGTAGACTGTCACCAAATTCCATATCTTTCAGAATAGCTACCAAGAAGGCTTCCAGGAAGTTCTCAAAGGAATCTTCCGAAGTTACAGGCTAAAAGAATCTGCCATGCACTCAAATCTTGATATCTTTGACTATTTCTATCCAGCACAAAGAGACGAGCTAGCAGATTTACATTTTATTTTGTCTTTATTTAACGAATACTTGTAAAGTTCTTGTTATGTGTAAAGCATCATTCTAAGCACAGTCAGTTATTTAATCCTTATATAACCCTCTGGGGGAGTTATTATTAGTACCCACATTTTGGAGACGAAGAAACTAAGGCACAGAGAAGTTAGGGAATTTTCCCAAGGTCACACAGCTAGCAAATAGGAGAAACAGGGTTTGGACCCAAGAAACTTGACCCTAGAATCCATGATCTTAACCACTTAACTATGCTGCTTCCCTGCTCCTATTATTTCAAATGATGTCAACAGTTGATTTGGCTACAAATTTTGTTCAGCTGATGCTACTAGAACATTGAATCAGCTTTCCTGGCTAAAACAGACCCCCAGTGAAATCTATAGTAATCTTGAATTATCCCAGTAGTCACATTCTGTACCCCCAAATAACCCAGTAAGTAATTACCTGTTCTTCTCTTCCCCTTGTGCTGTATAGATATCTGGTGGTAAAACACTGTATTGCAATGGTGACCAAATGATGTCTAAAGGAAAAAAGAAATCTAAAATTACATCATGGTTCTTTTTTTTTTTTAATCAAACCTAGAAACATTCTTCCATCCTCAGGACCTAGTAATAAGACCAGCCTAAGCATATTAACAGTACTTACCTGGTTTTCAAAATAAAATAAATAGATTAAAAACTTCTGAAATTATAAACACAAACTATGTTATCAAACTGAGTAGATTTATTGCTTTAAAATAATATTATCATACTTTAAAATAGGGAATAGATTTCTCTTTTTGCAAATTAATTTAGGTTTTTAAGGGGAAAAGAGGAATTTTTTTTAACTTCTGGAAATATCTGAAATATAAGGGTTACCTCCTTTTGGTTACCTCCCTTTGGTCTGTGTAGTTTCCCTTTTGGCCCTTGACAAGAAAAGATGACTGATCTCATTCTTATATGCTGTGGGAAAACTTAGAGAAGTTACTTTGTATCAGAGATACAAAGAGGAAGAAAAGGGGGTAGGAATCCAAAATTTGTGAAATTCCTCACTATATAAAGTGTTTCCTTCACGGTTTCAACTGAAGAGAATACTTTGAGAGGAAGGAGTCCCCTTGACACCTTAAACTTTATTGAACTTTAGTTCTTAGATTTGATCCCTGCTGAAATCAGCATTTCCCTGGAACAAGTACACTTAACGCTAGCTACTATAGTCATCCGAAGTCAGCTTCTAGACAGAAGGGACCATCTCCTTCCATCTCTGGCTTTCTAGCACTTAGCACCCAGCGCGTTTATGATATCTACAGTGTCTCAGTGTACCCTTGCGAATGAAGAATGGGAAGACTCAAGACTGACAGCATTCTGGGGGCCCATGCCTATTTTGTTTTGCATGCTTTTATGGGGAGGATAGTGAGGAGGTAAAAGTGTAGTAGGAGAGAACTTGGCAACAGTCAATATTATGTCTGAAATGTACATATGCTAGTCAGACAGACCCTGGAGCAATAGCAGACTAGAGTTCCAGAAGGATCCATAAATTATTTCCTGGTTATTACCAATCCCCCTGACATTTTATTTATATTTAGAATGAAGTTCTCCTGATATTTTTATTTACATGTAGATGGGGGCATCCCAAATAGTCTCATTTTCCTCTGACGTTTTGCCTGGCACCGTCTCCCCGTGTTGAAATAGTTCACCTTGGGTTGAGAGTGAATGTGGTGAGAAGGTCGGTTCCTGCCCCAGGCAATCCTGCCCTAATCAGCTGTGCCTCCCCTCGCTAGAACACTTCACCAAGAGCCCACCCGGTAGGACTGCAAGACTCCTCCCTGGAGAACCATGGGATCTTCAGAGCCAGAGTGGGTTGAGCCAGACTGCCTTTTCCACGCCGTGGCAATTAGGACCTGAGTACGAAAGATTGTCTCAGGCATCTTGAAAGGTTGCTTAGGATTTGAATTTAAGTTAGCAGTCTAACCTGGCTTAAAATAGTCACCCCTCCTGATAATATACACACATATAACCTATTCTATTCTTTTTCCATCTGATTAAGTCATTAAAGAGCATTAAGAGTGGGGTTTGTGGTGACGGTTTGGGTCCTTGAATCCTGTCTACTCATCCTCCTGGTCTTTAGTGTGACCTGGAGTGAATGAGGGGTGGAAAAGAAACAGCCCTGCTGGAAGCAAGGTACAGCCAGGCCAGTGCTGCCTGCCCACCGCACGCTTGCCGGCCTTCTCAGATGAGCCAGGCTAGTGCACACAAGAGGCTTAGATCTGGAAGCCTCTCTGGGCTTCCTACTCATCCTTCTCAAAACTGAAAGGGGGCAGTCCTCTCTACCAGCTGAACAGGAGAAGTAGAATAGAGAGAAAGTGGAGCGGTTCCTCTGGAGGAGAGGCCTTGCCAAGAGTGCTTTCAGCTTGGAGGCTAGGGATGAAAGAAGAAACAAGAAGAAGGACAATGGACTTGTCCCTCAGTGGGCATGTGGAAGTGATGCCTGGGTCCTGCTTTTCACTCTTAGTAACTTCCCGCTGCTAATAAGCCCTGCCTGCTGAATTATCAGGTCCTTTCCTAGGATGTATATGTGGGGAGGTGGAAAGAATAGAGAGAAGGACCAAAGTGTGGATGCAATTTCTCCTCTGAACCCAGGTGAACAGTGGGTTGAGATGGGAGGTGGCTTCTCCAAGAGGACAGTTTAAAAAGCAAGAGGGGAGTTACCATCATGACTATATTTCCCTGTTTATAGAGTCACTTTTCCTGGGCCAAACTTTGAAAGCACCCATCTCTTGGAGCCTGTCATTCAGCATATTTCCAAGACACTGGATGTCTGTCATGTTTAATCCTGATGGAAGCTCTCTGATATGCATTATTAGCCCCAGTTTCTGATCAGGAAACTGAAGCTCAGAGTAACTAATCTGCCCAAAGTCACATACAACAAATAAAGCCAGGATCTGAATCCAGATCTTTCTGATTCTGTGCTCTTTCCACTATGTCACAAAATAAAGTTCTTTCCTCTACATTCTTTTAAAAAAAGTGTTTTTGGATATTAGGGTAATACAAATACAGTTCTAGAAAATTTGGAAAATATAAAGAAATATAAAAATGTAATGAAAATAAAAATCAGTCATGGTCTGGCCACCTAGAAACAACTTATTTTAAAATTTTGGTGTTTTTCTTCTCAGTCTTTTTCGATGCATCTAATGGTAATGAAAGTAAACATTTGTTAAACACTAGCTTTTTTCCAGACATTGTTCTTAGCTCCTGTCTGTGTCGTTTATTTTATTCTCACAACAAATCAAGAAGGTGGACACTGTTTTTATCCTAATTTTACTGGTGAAGACACTCAATAAGCACATAGATGTTTAGTAACTTATATAGGTAACAGGTGATTTGAAACCCAGGCAGGTTGGCTTGAGAGCAGGGTTTCTCAATCTCCGCACTGTTGGCCTCTTGGATCAGATAATTCTCTGTTGGGGGTCGGGGGGAAGCTGTCCTCTTCATTGTGGAATGTGTAGCAGCATCCCTGACCTCTACCTACCAGACGCCAACACTTTCCTCCCCGAGTTGTGACAACCAAGAATGTCTCCTGATATTGCCAAATGTCCCCTGGGAGGCAAAATGACTTCTGAACCACTAGTCTAAGAGCCCGTGCTGTCAACCATGCATTATGGTTGAGATAACGTAGCCTCTTCACATTTTAAATGTGTTCAGAGTTATTTTCTTCTACATCTGAAGAAGGGAATACACCTTTGAATTTGGAGGCAGGCTATGAAGACTCCCTGGGATGTCAGTGGCTTTAAAGAGCATAGGCAGGAAATTAATTATTTCCAGGGAAATGCTAGACTTTTGTAACAGGTTTGTCATATCCCACCGTTGCCCAGTGTGGAGAATAGCCATGTTTCTTTCTCTTATTACCTTTTCCTGGTTCTATGTGTCAGGCACCCTTAGCCTTCAAGAATTCAGATTTCAGGTGTACACTTATGGTATAGCAGGGCAGTGCTTATCAACCAAAGTGTCAAAATATGTCCCAAACAAAAAATGTCTGTTGCAAATAATTTCTAGCTGATAAAATACCAAAGTTTGCTGGTGATTCATTTTTTAAAAAACTAATTAGAATAAATGTAAGGGTATCTACATAATTATTTTCTTTTCAACATGACTTCTAGGTTGAAGATTGTAGGCTGAGCTCCTGGTGTTACACGTAATTCTGGATGTGTCCGTAAGAGTGTATCACATGTATGGACACATTTGTCACATCTGCCTCCGAAGAAGAGGTTGAAAATTGCTGGTGTTGGTGATTTTGGTCAATCATTGCTGATATACAGAGAGGATTAAAATAAGAAGCACTGAGAAGTGATAGCAGTAGCATTTTAACTTATAAAATGTCTAAAAATATATGGCACTAAAAAATATATTAACCATGTGAAACATATGCAGATACATGTTCAGCCATATTTTCAGTCACATCTGACCACATATATAGTTGCATAATTTGTCCATGAAAAATACATGGTACTGCAAATTCAAATCTAACTTCTGCTCCATGAATTTGAAGGTTGCTTTCTTGGAAAACCCTGATTGAAGACAGTGGTGCAGATCAAAATTTCCCCAGAGTGTTGATGTGAACTTGACGTGAGACAGAATGTAAATGCTTCTGAAAAATGGAAGTTCTTAGTAACTTCCTGTTTGGTGCTTACACTCGGTTCTTAACAAATCCTTCACCTTCTTTTCAAATAGCTATAAATCATATCTACTGTACAGCTCTTTGCTTTGAGTGTAATGAGTCTGCTCTTTGCCTCCCCGCCCTTTCCTATTTCAGTCATACAACTAAAGATGTTGATACTGAAATCAGAGATTGGACATAAAACTGAACATTTCCCTCCCAAACTTGGACTCAATGAGCACACGGCAACTATTCAAAAACTGTTTGTTGTAATAAATTAAATTGAATTTGGCGAGGTGCAAATTCTGGGGCCAAATTGTTTTCTTCAAAATTTGGAAGATCCCTTACGAGGAGGAGAGGTGTGGAAAGTTGGTTGAGGACAGTCAGGGGTTCTAGCAAGTGTTTCTTCCTGCTGAGAAGTTTGGTGTTACATGGGATGGGAAGCAAACACAGGTGGCAGGTCTTCTTAGACCAGACCGCTTCTTGCAAGGAATCTTCAGTAAGAGATTATTGGCACATCCAGGATAATTAGTGAGGAGGGCTTGGCTGGCCCCTCTGTACAATTCATCTCTCCTTTGGAGACCCAGACTACCAATCTTGGACAGCAGAGGCTCAAGAACTGGGCCCCAGCAGCCCTAAACAGCTTCCCTGTCCTCCCATCACAATGCACTTTCAGGATGCACTCTCCGCCAGGTGAAAGTGGTGGATTATAAGTTAAATGAAAGTGTGTTGCTCGTCACAATGTCTACCTATCAGTTGTAGTTCATAGAGCAAAAATGATCCTAGAAATCATCTAGACCAACTCATTCATGTTGTAGATATGGAAATAGAGATTCAAGGAGATTAATTTACTTAAGGTCCTTACACCGATGTAAAAATAAGACCTGGGCCTCTTGACTTGCTGTTCAGTGCTTATAATCATAATTATAACTTAGGTTTCTTAGTCTCCAGTCTAACATTTAAGGTGAAGTAGAAAGTGCTACATTCTTTAAGCTTTTGGGGGTTTCTAATATTCTAGATGATGGTGGGGTAGTGGAAAGTGATAGAATGGCTGGTATGAGTTTCAGTTTTCACACTCAGTTATATAACAAATGCTATATTGAATTAGTTTCTATTGCTGCTGTCACAAATTAACACAAACTTAGTGGCTTACAATAATGGCCATTTATTACATCACAGTTCTGCGGGTCAGGAGTCTGCGTGGGCTTGGCCAGTTTCTCTGCTTAGAGTCTCACAAGGCTTCAAGGTGTTGGCAGGACCATGCTCCTTTTTAGAGGCTCCAGGGACGATTCCCCTTCCAAGCTCATTTCGGTGGTTGGCAGAATCCAGTGCCTCGTGATTTAGGACCAAGGTCACGTTTCTTTGATGGCTCTCAGTTGGGGGCCACCAGTAACTCCCAGAGGCCTCTCCCTGGTTCTTGCATGTGGGCCCCGGCATCTCAGAGCCAGAACAGCACGTTGATTCCTTCTCACGCTTGGAATCTCTCTCTGGCTTCTGCCGCATCTCTCTGTTACTAGCCGAGAAAGTTCTCTTTGTAAGGGCTCATTAGTTTGGGTCCCCCTGGATAAACCAGGATAATCTTCCTATTTTAAGTTCCATAACCTTAATTGTATATGCCGAGTCCCTTTTACTATATAATGTAACATATTCACAGGTTCCAGGATTGGGGCATGGGCATCTTTGGGGGCCCAAAGTGATTATCTTTCCTTTTCAGCCTCTGGAGAGAGGAAGGCAAGGAAGGAGTTGGGAATGGCCATTGGGTAACCAACCAACCATCTGCCATCCATTTTGGTTCCCCATTCTGCTATATTTTTCTCCATAGCACTAACCATTTCTTTATTAATTGTGTTGTTTTTCTTATTTAGCTGTGTAATATTGTTTCTCCCACTAGAGGAAAGCTCCGTAAAAGCAGAGACCTTGTCTGTCTAGTTAACTTCTGTATCTCCAGCATTTAGCACAATCCTGACTCACACTAAGTGAAAAAGATTTGGATACTTTGTGTGATTGAGGACCACTTTGCATATACCATCCTAACACATTAGTCATTTCTTACGGTGAAGTTGCTTGGTGTTTCTTTTTCCTTTTCCCATTTTATCTGACCACCGACTTTGTGAGAACAGTAGGGAGGGAAGTTCCGTGTCATTAAACCATTCCACACAGAACCCTACTAAGTGGCAGCTAGGGTGGGAAATACCGGATAGTGTCCTTTATATATTCCCCCAAAGAGGAGCCAGTATGACCTAACATTTTCTCCTGCAACTTGGTTTGCAGAGAATTTGGGGAGGATTGCAGCTTGTGGTCAACATAAACCTCCACATGGGGTGAAGCTCGGGCTCCTTTCTGAGATCATAGATCTCAGAGAGAGACGGAGTCTCAGAGGTCACTGCTCTACTGATAATATGTAAAAAAATTTACTCTTTAAGTAGTAGTTACATTTTAAATGGAACTTTGGTGCTCACTTCGGCAGCACATATACTAAAATCAGACTTTGACTTTAAAAGAATGATGCTCTGATGGTGATAGAAGCCTTCCTCGTTTCTGGAAATCACGCCAAGGATGCTGACTTTGTTTATTTCTAATATTTTAGAATTCGTGTAAAGAACAAAGAAAGGTAAAGGTGATAGAAGAGGAATAGTTCCTTAAATCTAGATATCTGGAAATTTCTCACCCAGAAATGTCGTTGTGGGTTATTTTGTGATGTTAGAAGAGGCTGTTCTGAAAATCCTTCTCTGTTCAAAAAATCATGTTCTCCTTGAAAGCATAACCAATATTCAAACAAAAAGAAAATGTGCCAAGTCTGGTCTCAGGAAACTGCTTGATCCCAGTTTGGAAACAAACTGAAAGGCATAGACCTGGAAATATTACGGAGGAATATTTATATATCTTGTATAACAGGAGGAAAGGGAAAAGGGCATTAGGGAAAATTCCAGGCTTATAAGTCGTGATGCTAGTGGTCTCAGATGGTGGAGAAGAAACTTGGTTTTCATTGAAAGTATGAGGTTCTTTTGCAATTATTCAAAATTATATAAAGGAAATAATTTAAGCAGGATAGACTCTATATGCTTTTGAGAAAGACATAGTCAATCCAGTTATATTTACATCTTTTGGTTTAGGTTATAGAAAAAGGTTTTATCTGGCTAACATGTCACTACAAAATCATCCCCAACTTGGAGAAAGGTTATGTTTATTTATTTGGACCCCAATGACTTTCCCCTTAAAAACAATGTTGTGAATGATGATTAGGTCCCCAGGCCCCTTCACAAAAGCCATTCATCCTTAACAGTGCTAAATTATGTGACTAATGTTAGTATTATCGCTATAGTATGTGATGTGGTTACTAAAATTTGCTTGTCATATGGCTTAGAAGACTTTTATGGGCTGACAGTAGTAAGAGTGCTAATTTTTTCAGCACTCGCTATGTGCCAGACACCAAGCTAGGTGTGTTTTAGAACTACAGTAGGTTAACACTGATTGAATGTTTTTCTCATACCAGGCAGATTGACTTGTAATAACTCATTTAACTCCTGTGCATCTGTTATCTCATTTAATCCTCATAATAATCAAATGAGATAGGGACTAATTGTCCCCATTTTACAGATGAGAACACTGGAATCAAGAGGGTTAGATAACTTGTTTTGGATCACACAACTAGTTAGTGAGTGACAGAGGAAGGACGCACACTTCAGCTGTCTGCTTTAAAGCATGCACACATAACCACTTCGCAATATTCCTGTATTGTGAGATGAAAAATAAATGTTTTTCAGCAGAAGATTATGTTCTAGGTGTGTAGGTTTGTCAGATTTAGCTAATAAAAATACAGGACACCATTTAAATATTGTAGGAGATATTACATGAGACATACTTATGCTAAAAAATTATGTGTTATTTATCTGAAATTCACATTTAACTGGGCATTCTGTATTTTATCTGGCAACCCTATCTGAGTGGCACATTACGAGAACACGTCTCTGTCTCTCTGGTTTTCCTCTTCCCCACCACAGTCATGCTGCTGGCTACCTGGGCCTTAACGTAGTTCTGTAAAGCACATAGCTCAGTGTCCGCACCAGAGCCATAGCTCAGAGCCAAAAGCAAGATAGGAACTCAGGAAGCTTCTGAAGAGCGTATGGGACCTCCTTAGCCATTTGTAAATTCAGGGATGTGTGTAAGTTCAGGACTTCGGGATAGGTTGCCCCGTAAACTCTGCCCTACTGGAAGCGGTGGGCTGGTCAACGTTTAACAACTGGCTCTTCAGGGGAAAAACCTATTTGTGATGTTTGTCAGTTTCATGGTGTGACTATTCCTACCATGGCTGATTCATGATACCAACATGATGTCACTGAACTTGGAGTTGGGAAGGAATGTGCACAGCTGTCTCTGAGGAGCCCCATGCAAGCCGGTCCCAGTCCGCCTCTGTTCCATTCTTATTTCATATATAGGTAAATCAGGCCTATATAACAGTGAAAGATTTAAGGAAAATATCTACCACCATTATATTTCCTAAATTACAACAATTAAAATTTAAAAGAGAATTTCCTACTCAGGGAAATACTGTTGATCCAACTTTTTCTGCATTTTAATCAAACTGAAGTCTGGAGTTCTGCTTTCATTCTGCATTTAAAAGGCAACAAGTTGATCATCTGTGATAATGAATTTCCAATATTCTCACATTCTTTATTCTGAAGAAAGGCTGTATTTCTAGACCAGCATTTCTACTGCACTTTTGATGCTAAGCCTCTGTGCAGTATATAGTGGGAGTGATTTTTTTTCCCCCAAATGTTCACTGTGTCACATATTTCTCAGCTAGCATATTGAACAGATGTATCTGTGGGTAGCAAGAGGCTGTGGGGGAATAACTTTATATTCCTGTGTTTGATTGAGAAGTCCATGTACAGCCAGTTTGACTGTCTGAATTCACATCCAGCCCATTGTGGCTTTCCAACAGTATGACCTTGGGGAAAACTTCAGTTTTTCTCAATTGTAAAACAGGACTAATCATGTTACCTACCTCGAAGGGCTACGCATATGAAGTACCAGACACATAGTAAGCACAAAATAAATACTAACTGTAGTAGTAATGTTATAAATACTGTCATCGTTGTAATTAATCTCATTAGTAAACAGCCAATGTATCTGCTTAGGTGCAGCAGATACTTTCCCTTCTACAGAAAATGTTTCCGTTCATTTTTTTTTCCCAACCAAACCATATAAATATTCAACATTATAAAATTCTAATTTGCCATTAAATTTTTAAACAAATGTCAGAAAAAAATGGTCTTCCTATATTATGAGAACATCTGTGGATCTTTATAATTTCAGGAGGGAAAAACAAATCTGTTGTTAGGGTTTTTTTGAGTCTAGAAGAAACCTAACCAGCAAGGATGTGCTTATCCAGGAATAGCCGCCGGCAAACTGTGAAGTAAACACAGTTTCTCATCTGTGCCCCTCTGTTGTGGTCCTTTCATTAGTTTCTAATCGTTCATACATTCAGCCATCCATCAAAATACGATTTTCAAAAAGTTAAAATCATGACTGTCACGATTTTCAAAAAGAAGTTAAAATGACTATCATTCATCATGACTCATTCAAATATAGAATGAACACCGTATCAAAGATTTATTAACTTATTACTGAAGGAACTGATCAGATAATCAGGTTGCTTCCAAGAGCATTTGAATAAATGGATATTTATAGGGTTTTTTTTTTTTTGTCATTGCTGTTGTTTGTTTCCTTAAATAATGTGAGCATAAGATTGCTAGGAGGCACAGAGCTGGTTACTGTCGTACAGGGCAATAAGTCTATAACCTTTGGGGTTATTTTATCTACTAGACAGAAATTTGCATGTTAGCGTGTAATGTCTGGGCGCTAGTCATATAGTAATAGCAAAATCAAGCACAGATACATTCTTCCAGAGAATTAAATAATCCTTGGGGAAGCCCATTTAACAATGTCATAGCATGACATTAAAATGTTATGCTATGGGGACCTCCCTGGCGGTCCAGTGGTTAAGACTCCACGCTTCCAATGCAGGGGCTTGCGTTCGATCCCTGGACAGGGTGCAGCCAAAAAAAAAACACTTACGCTATGCTCTCTGTGCCTTATTTTCAAGTATTGGATAATTTTTCTTAACACCTCTATCCATTTTTTTATTCAGTAAACCTTTATTAATATCTGTATGCCCCAGGGATATAAGGACACAGTCACTGTCCTTAAGGAACTCATAATGCAACAGGGGAGACAACCTTCAAAATAAAAATTACAGTATAAAATGATAGACATATCATTTTATATATAGACCCAGACCTCTGTAGTGATGGGACTCTCCAGGGTCCCATTATTTCAGAGGTCCCCCAGTCCCTAGCTCTACACCATGTCAACCCATCCACCATTTTCCCCACCTATATATTAAAACCCATCTCTTAGATCCCAATAGATGAATAATTCCTCTCTTAGATAATATATAGATAGAGATATATTTTAAAATAGGGGCCCTCAATATCAACCCAATGGAGTGTGTCATGTGGCAGTCTCCGAGTTGGTTGGGAACAAACAGGTTGAGCAGGAAAGAGGTGAAGAAGTCTTTCTTGTTGCTGCTATAATTACTGAATATGGATGACCCAGACATAATTATGAATTCCGCAGCCCTTGTATTTCAGAAACACCCCCTTGAAGATGTATTTATTTCCAAATTAATGGAGCAGGGGAGACCTTTCTGAACTTTTACTTTGGGACCCTAGAATTTAGTTATAATATGGCAGACCATGTTTTCTGGGAGGGGGGTGCAGGAGGCTGTCTGCGGTCACCTAAACTACCTTGACTGTCCCTTAAGTGAGAGTTGACCTGGGTGACTTCAGTTTCACCTGCCCTGCTCTGCTCTGCTCTGGAGCCATGTTTTCCCCTGTCTCCATGGTCACCAGCGTTTCGGCTCTCTGAGAACACACGGCGATTTTCTGTCTCTGCATTTAATTCTCCTAGCAGAGCCACCTAGAGTAGGAGGCCTGTATTTCAGTTCTCTGTACTTATGGAGTCAATTCAGTAAATAGCTAACAAGCGATTATTAATGTAAAGAACTTCAGTGGAAGCTGTAGAGCACAGACAAAGAATAATGCCCTTTTCCCAGGACCCCATAGTTAATGAGAGAGGACAGAAACATGGAAGCCATTCTAAAGCAGTGATTGTTAGTCTGGGCTGCGCGTTGGGATCACCTGGGGAACTCTGAAACATCCCGATGCCCAGGCTGCACTCCAGAGCAATTAAATCAGAATCCCTGAGGGGGGCTTCCCTGGTGGCACAGTGGTTGAGAATCTGCCTGCCAATGCAGGGGACACGGGTTCGAGCCCTGGTCTGGGAAGATCCCACATGCCGCGGAGCAACTAGGCCCATGTGCCACAACTACTGAGCCTGCGCGTCCGGAGCCTGTGCTCCGCAACAAGAGAGGCCGCGACAGTGAGAGGCCCGCGCACCGCGATGAAGAGTGGCCCCCGCTCACCGCAACTAGAGAAAGCCCTGGCACAGAAACGATAGACCCAACACAGCCAAAAATAAATAAATAATTAAAAAAAAAAGAATCCCTAAGGGTAGGACCCAGGCATCTGTATTTTTTTTCAAAGCTCCCTGGGAGAGTTTGTGTTGCTAAGCTAGAGAGCCATGGCTCTAAAGCAAAACAAAGTGGGAAGAGGAGCAACAACATGCTCTGTGAGCAAGGAATCCACAGCCATTCTGTATATTCTTATCCACTGTGTGACCACATTTCAGCCCATGAATGTGGAAAATGTAACCTCTCATTATAACCATGGGGAAAATGTAGGTCAGTTTGACTGTAGGGCACTTAGAGACTGTATAGTCTGGGAGGTATGGTCTGCAGAAGACTATACCTCTAAGGGGAAAAGGGCCCAAAAAAGAGCAGCCCTAGAAGGAAGACCCCCAAATCATTCCACATGCTTTCTCCCTCCCTTGTAATGTTTGGGGCTTTTTAAAAAACCCCTTGTGTTCCTGAAGAAGGGACCTTCATCCTCCAGGTCCCCGGCTTACACCTCACCTCCTTTGTGAAGGCTTTCCTTTCCTTCCCCCATCCCAAGAAGAATCGGGTCCCTATTTTTCTCTGTCACTTAACTCCCTATCTACTAATTATACTTATTATAGAATTTAGTTATACTATGGCAGACAGCTCATTTATACATTTACCCTTTTATGAGCCTTACTTTTCGTTGTTCTCCTAGTACCTAGCATAGTTTCTTGGTGTATTGAATAAGTAAACAGAGCTGCAGCACTTTTAGGTCCAGTCAGAAAAGTCATGCCATCAAGCAGGGGAGACCTAGACTGGAGAACTCCTCAGGCTGCCTCGTTCCATTTCTGAGCAGCGGGATCCTGCGCTTCCAGGCAGGAGTGTGTGGGGCGGGGGCGGGGGCGGGGCGTCAGAGAAATTGGTGGACACACTAGTTGATGTAAAGCAGCTGGAGGAAAGGATGGACGAGGGCCTCGCAGCGCTTTGGTGGTAGTGGTGATCTTGCTTTTCACCTGCAGAGTTTTGCTGTGAGAGGAAGAAAGAAACAGAAGGAAGTTCACAGGTTTCAAAGTGTGTGTGGAGCCATGGGAAAGTGCCTGTGCTCCCAGCTCCTGTTGTATTTAGGCCACAGGCATCCCCCAAGAGTTTAGAACAGCTCCTTCTGTCTGGGAAAATAGCTCGTCTGTTTTATTTTTAAACTTTAAATCTTTTAAAAAAATTGTAGGGGTTTTTTTGGGCTTTGGGTTTATTTTTGGAATTTTGTAGGTTTTACACATATAAAGGTGAAAAGATTATTTCAATTTTGTAAGGATAACAGTCATGCATTCCAGATTTTCTAGGACAGTGCTAATTTTAGATCTTATGTCCTGTCTTCAGACCGTGTATCCTAATTTTTTATATGGAAAGTATGGTAGCTAGTCTTACAATTTACTATCAACCAGTCAGCCGTGCTTAAAGGTCTTTTATTAAAATGGCTAATTACCTTACATTTCTCTTTGAGAAATCAAGTAGGGCTGTTTCATGGATCAAAAAAAAGCCTTGAAGGGAACCTGGACCTGGCCTTCAGTGCATTGCCCTGAGCCCCAGACTTTTGTTGAATGTGGCTTCTTGGTGAGGACAATATCTATTAACACCCTCTCCCTACCACAAGTCATTGGGAAAACCCTTCAAGGAAAAATAGGTCGTTAAGAACTGTTCTTTCATCTCCCCTCTAAACCCCAGAAACGTTTCTCTCTGAGGTGTAGTGACAGGAGCCCCGGAGAGGGCCGGGAGGCCCTGCTGAGCCTGCTGCTGGTGTGCCCTCCCCTGCACCACCGGCCAGGTGGGATCGCTCTGGTTATTATGGATTCAATCGCTGTGCTTTCTCTTTCTGCTTAATAAATTCAGACCAAATTAAACCCTAATGATCAGACTGCAACCAGTCACCTCAATTTTAATTGAATGGCCCACAATGATACAGGCTTTTTCCCTATTAAAAAGTATACCTTTTTTTTTTCCCCTCACTGAATAGTAGGGAAAAAAATGTTAAAATAAAGGCTGGGTAAAGTTAGAGTTGCTTGCTTACAATCATCTGAATGCCATAAGGTTTCTAGTAACCTGGTTACACGTTCATTAGGGGACATCTTGTATATTCCTCAGTCAGGGTCATTTTGTGAAATACTAACAACAGAATAGCATCAAAATATGTCACTGATAGGTGGCCTATCATCTTTTGGAAAAAAACAGGCTATGTTTATGTGTCATTAAATGCGCTACTTCTGGCTCATGTGAAAGTGTTATGTTTGCTCCATGTGCTCCCATAATGCTTTTGTAATGGAAATTCTAAAGTAAGTAACGACAGGGTCGTTCTCAGTGGCCAGTCAGTCTGTATTCACAGATTTCTGTTAGCTTTTTCCATAGCCGACGCCTGTGTGTTTCCATCTGCCCAAGTTTTCCTCCCTTGCAGCCTCGTTACTTTAGTGGTACGATATTCAGGAACTTCTCACGTACCTACCGGGATTCCAGCAGCACATCATTTGGGGGTAACACCCTAACCATGAGCCAGATTTGAGCTCTCTAACCCTCCGTGATCCCCAGCATATGAAGGGAACAAGGTTCAGTGTAGGAGTGGGGCTTGCTATGAGTTCCACCACATTTGACTAAGGGTCAGGAGACGTGGAGGCCAGGGAAAGCCTGAGCTGGGATCAGCTGAAAGCATCCTAAAATGAAAGAGAAACGGGGCCAGAGGTCTTTCCGGGTAGCAGTCATGTTTTCCTGCCAACACACAAGCCCTACTCATTGACAGATGACAACAGATCTAAGCGTCAAATAAGATTGTTAGTCTTAGGAATCAATCCGTGTGACACCGTTTTAACGGGAGGCCTCATTCTTCTTTTCTTATCCAGAACTAAGAGGGAAAAAATGAATATGGTTTTTGCTCACAGAATGGATAACAGCAAGCCGCCTTTGGTTGTTCCTACACTTCTGGTGCCCCTCCAAAACCACAGCTGCACGGAAATGGCCTCCCCTCTGCTGAGCCAAGACCTGACGGAGCTTTACGAGGAGCACGGCTGGAGGAGCAATGGAACAGACCTGCACTACAGACCAAACCCCGGGGAAGTGGCCACAGCCAGCATTTTCTTCGGGGCCCTGTGGCTGTCCTCCGTCTTTGGCAATTCCCTGGTGTGTCTGGTCGTCCACCGGAGCAGGAGGACCCAGTCCACCACCAACTACTTTGTGGTGTCCCTGGCGTGCGCCGACCTGCTCGTCAGCGTGGCCGGCATGCCTTTCGTCCTGCTGCAGTTTGCCACCGGCCGGTGGGCCCTGGGCAGCGCCATGTGCAAGGCCGTGCGCTACCTTCAGTATCTCGCCCCGGGCGTCCAGGTCTACGTTCTCCTCTCCATCTGCATAGACCGGTTCTACACCATCGTCTACCCTCTGAGCTTCAAGGTGTCCAGAGAAAAAGCCAAGAAGATGATTGCAGCGTCCTGGATCTTTGAGGTGGCCTTTGTGACCCCCGTGTTCTTTTTCTATGGCTCCAACTGGGACAGTCATTGTAACTATTTCCTCCCCTCCTCTTGGGAAGGAACTGCCTATACCGTCATCCATTTCTTGGTGAGCTTTGTGATTCCATCCGTCCTCATAATCTTATTTTACCAGAAGGTCATAAAATACATTTGGAGAATCGGCACCGATGGTCGAACAGTGAGGAGGACAACGAACATCGTCCCGAGGACAAAAGTGAAAACTGTCAAGATGTTCCTCATTTTAAATCTTCTGTTTTTGCTCTCCTGGCTGCCTTTTCATGTTGCTCAGCTGTGGCACCCCCATGAACGAGACTATAAGAAAAGTTCCCTTGTTTTTACAGCTATCACGTGGATATCCTTTAGTTCCTCAGCCTCTAAACCTACTCTGTATTCCATTTATAATGCCAATTTTAGGAGAGGAATGAAAGAGACTTTCTGCATGTCCTCGATGAAGTGTTACCGAAGCAATGCCTACACTATCACAACCAGTTCACGGATGGCCAAAAAAAACTATGTCGGCGTCTCAGAAATCCTCCCCACGGCCAAAGCTGTAGCCAAAGACTCAAGCTATGGTTCATTTGACAGGGAAGCCAAGGAGAAAAAGCTTGCTTGGCCCATTAATTCAAATCTGCCCAATACTTTCGTCTGATTTCTCAGAATTCTTTCAATTACTGTTATGCACCAGAGATTAAAAACTTTAACTGTAAAAACGGAAGCTATTTATTTATATATTTTTCAATCAACTTTCTGAGGGAAATGTTTGATTTTGTAAAATGCACTCACTATTGATTTTAGTTTCTGTGTTTTTTATTTTAGTTGCTTTTTGTTTTCGAGGAAGCTTTCACCTTGAGCTTATGGTCAACGGTCCCTTTCCTATATTAGTTACATACATTAAAAAAAAGAATGCTTTCCTACTTTTTAATTTACCAGTAGGTCCAAAAAGCGTAAGCCATATACACAGTCTTTGATTAATGATTCAACCTGGTTTTATTCTGTTTCCTTTTTCTCCTCCCTACTGAAATTTTGTTAACTATGGGCTTCTGTTCCAAATGAAATCTCCTGTGTGACACATTTCAGAGACTTGAATTTCTCTACTAAGCAACATTTAGAAAGTCTTAATATTGTATATGTTTTTACATTACCTTCTGTCCGGATCTGTTCTGGAGAGCGCTCCGTATATTGGAATATATTGGAACTTGCTGGGTAGTCTTCTGTGATCGAATTATAATCAGGATTCTTAGGGAAAGAAAGCTTATAGAGTTGCCTAATTTTGGTCTCTCTCTTTTTCTGTCTCTCTTTCATTCTCCCTTAACCTAACGAGCTGATGATGCCTTGATACGTTTGAGGTGGCCGTGCTGTTTTCCTCACATCTGTGTCCCATCTAGGCTGTGTCCAGGATGTTTACGTCTCTTCTGAGTTAAACTCAAGATAAATGAGCAGGGACCCTGCCTGGGCAAGCCCAGAAAATGCCAAAGGGAGAAGTGCAGATGGGATCTCCCTGCGCTCTGCAGTTCAGGCAGACACCTTTGGCTGCCCGGCGCTGCCCCTATACACTAGGACAGCAAGGGCAAGGAGCGCTTTCTTCTTTCTCCTGGACACTCAGACATGAGGCCGTTTCTCCAGCCAGCCCTTCCTACCCCTCATCTCTCTCCAGGATGTATCATCATACCCTCAGCAAGCTCAGACTCTTCTTTGGCTGTGGTAACTCGAGATTTTCTTCTCTGGTTGCCAGGTCTCCATTATTTCAAATCTAGGACTAGCACATTTTAAAGATGTACTTATTCAAACAATAACGGGTTTACAGACAAGACTGGTGTGCATTTTCACACCCTAGTTAACGAGAATTGCAAATAATAATATCAGTTGTTCAGTGATTTTACCTGTATTATCTCACTTTATCCTCTCAAGTATTCTGTGATGTTCATATTATCATCTCTACGTGACTTGCCCAAGTCGGAGTGTGACCGAGCTGTTTTTCACACTCAGGCCCCCTAACTGCAAGTCTGTTGCTCCTTCCTTGACAAGACAGGTTTCTCTCTAGGGAATACATGAGTAGCCAAACCCATCCAGACCTCTGTGGGCCTAATGGCTGCTGCCTGCGTGGAAATCTTGAGGTCTGGGAGAACGTGGCATTCTTAACAGGAGAGTCTGGAAATTTAGTGAGCTGGCCCTCACCTTTTCCTTGGCTGTGGCTAGGTTCCTGGGCTGGTGGTGCTAAACGTCTGAAATGGGAAAGAAGCTGTACATCCCACCTCGCAGACACAGGGAAACAAGATTAGGCTTGGTATTTGGGGCAAAGAATGAGAATAATAAAGTATTCCATCCACAAAACGTCTACAGAGCTGATGCATTTAAGTGGAGGTGCTTCCTTTAATCAAAGTCAAAAGATAAAAAGTGTCTTGTATTTTCTTCCTTTTCTTTCTCCTCCACATATTCTTCCTTATCCTATCAGCCAATGGCTGACCAGACAAAATGAGCCAGATGTTTACGTCACATGGCCCTGGTATTTTGTGGTTCAGAGTTGTTAAAAAATAGAAGAGACCCTGCAGTACTTTTTTTTTAATTTATTTTTTAAAGTTGGATTGTAACAAGTAAAATTTCATTTACTTTAATTTTATTTATATATGTATTTTAGGTCTCAGTTTAAACCAAAAAAGACTAGATGATTACAAAGCTCCATTCTGTCCTTAATGTTCTGTGAGTTTACCCCAGTGGGTGGAAATTCAGTGAGACTACCTCTTACAAACTCTTGTTATCGAGATTAGTTTTTTTTTAAATCCCCCCAAATAATGACAAATTAAGAGTGTTAATCAAATCACAATGGAGAGAGCTCTGAAGTCTCATGACCTATGATAATTCAGCTACATTTTCTCAGCATGTGGATAATTCATTTTATTTTATTTTATTTTTTTAGTTTAATATTTAGGATTCCTGTTGTCTCACTTGATCCTGAATTTGGAAGAAACTGGATGTAACGCACAGACTGATGAAGATTTGCATAAGTCCCAGCAGTATGGGAACAACATTCACCATACCTCACGTTTACCTGCCAAGCACAGGGAGGCAGGCTGTTGGGGGGGAATAGGAAAATGACTCCAGTCTCCTTATCAGGCACATGACGAGGTGCATCACAAATGTGGATTCATGTAGCCTCCAAACAGGAGTTCAGGAAAGCTAACGGGGAGCAGGGTTCTGAGGAGAGCAATTCCCCTCCCTGGCTCCAGGTGCCCACAGACCATCAGAGGAAGGGGCAGGGTCGCATCCTTTGAGGTGGAATTCGAATTTCTCCTTTCCTTCTAATCTTCAGTGAAATCATTAGTGCCACCAGCCTGCTGCCCAAAGTCCATCAGCACATCCTGCTCAGGTACACTTCCCTGTGGACCTTCCGTCACAGGTTTCCCCAGGGTGCCTGGGACCAATGAATGCCCTGGGCCAGAGTTCTCAGCAAGGGCAGTTTCATCCAGGGGGACCTCCACCAAGCATGTGGGGAGCAGGGTCATTTGCCAGATAAGGTTGGCACTCTTGGCTCTCCTGGTGGGCACAGTGCTTCCCTTCTCCCTCCAGCCTTGCTGCTACCTGCCAAACTTGCTTTGAAGCAACAGAAGCAAGATCTGTTGGAGCTGCTGGACCAGGATCAGCTTCAAGGTTATTCTCCTTATAAAAACCACACGTAACAGAAGCAAAGAATTCGACTTTTAGAGTAGAAGGAATGGGACGTTGGGAGACCTAACCCAAGCCCCTCACTGTTTAGAAGAGCAAATTATGTCCAAGAGAGGTCAATGTAGGGGTAAACAAAAATGCCTTCTGCCAACCAGTCCAACATTCTTCAAATTTGCCGTGCTGCTGGCATGATGCATTCACTGGAGTGAAAAACTCCTCACTGTGTTGGGAAGAATATGAAAAGAATAAACAATTCCCCATTGCTTAGTGAACCTGCTAATTCATCTGGAGCAGAGACGACCTTAGGGGGCCCTGATTAGACAGCCATGGAAACGAACCAGCTTGGTGCCACTGTTTTGCAGAACGACCGCTTGGTGGCACTGTGGCCAGTAGGCAGACCCCACCAGCTCTTCACAGGGCCCGGCACACTGGCGATTTGGGGGAAAGTCCTCGTTGCATAGCAACAAGACAGTGAAAATTGCTGAGCACCCAGAGCAGCAGCTGCAGATTAACTAATCAGTGTGTTCAAAACACAAAGCATCTCAACATAGGAGGGAATTCCAAAATAATTAATACCCTTTACAGACATGAAATCACTAGTCAAAATATTATTTTAAACCCATTTTACAAATGGTAGCATTTTCGAAAAACCCCATCTCACCAAACACGCAGTTGTGCCACCCACACTTACCAGGGCCTCTCTCTTTTCTCCTTTTATTATTTGACTCTCAGAATTTATGGATTCCATAGCAGTGTAATCTAGACTTTCCCTAAAAGTAAATGTTCCTGTGTTCCTGGTAGGTAGGCAGTTAAATTTATTTTAGGTTAAATTTATTTTTGGCCCGTCTCATTTCCCTCAGACCCTCTTTAATTTTTTGAGCCCCTACCTACAATCTGGGCCATTCTGAATTGTTTGCTCAACACTTCTGTTCAAAAGCTCTGTCTTCTTTCTCAGGAGAAGCCTCCTTATTATTTTTTTTAATTGAAGCATAGTTGATTTATAATGTTGTGTTAGTTTCAGGTGTAAACTGGACACCTGAAGGTAAAAGTATATATTCTTTTTTAGATTCTTTTCCATTATCGGATAGGTTATTACAAGATGTTGAATATAGTTCCCTGTGCTATACAGTAGGTCCTTGTTGTTTATTTATTTTATATATAGCAGTGTGTATCTGTTAATTCCAAAGTCCTAATTTATCCCTCCCCCTCCTTTCCCCTTTGGTAACCATGAGTTTGTCTTCTATGTCTGTTAATCCGTTTCTGTTTTTTTTTTAATTTTTTATTTTATATTGGAGTATAGTTGATTTACAATGTTGTGTTTCTGCTGTACAGCAGAGTGAAACAGTTATACATATACAAATATCTATTCTTTTTCAGATTCTTTTCCCATATAGGTTATTACAGAATACTGAGTAGAGTTCCCTGTGCTATACAGTAGGACCTTGTTGTTTATCTATTTTGTATATAGTAGTTTGCATCTGCTAATCCCAAACTCCTACTTTATCCCTCCCCACATTTCCCCTTTGGTAAGCATAAATTTGTTTTCTATGTCTGTGAGTCTGTTTCTGTTTTGTAAATGAGTTCATTTGTATCATTTTTTTAGATTCCACATGTAAGTGATATCATGATATTTGTCTTTTTCTGTCTGACTTACTAGAAGAAGCCTCTTTAAAAGTGTTGCTTTTTAAAAACTCTCATCAACCCTAATTGAGTTATACAATTAGGATTCACCTATAATTTGAAGAATGCTGGGTGTGTGTATCTGGTTTCAGGGTTATGATGCAGGTCTGGAAGCTTGAGAACATCATCTGGTTTTCAGTGGCAGACAGTCAATATAGCAGTTTCAGCTGTTTGCCCACAACAGCTAGATATGGGGAATGAAAACGATAAGGGAATTCTGAATGAATCCTCTCTATTCTGCTTCCCTGCAATACCTTCCAAAGAGTGCTCTGTTTTAGGAGACTATATTCTGCTAGTAGGACCCTGAATGTGCTACGCGGACCATGGCATGGATACCTGGGCAGCAAAAGATCTGTGAAGAGTTTTATGGTGGAGAGGGTGGGGAGCACAGTGTCTGAGAAGAATGGATTTCTACTCTGTTCATCAGTCCAGACTCATTAAAATCCTGGGCTGATTCTCCAGGTAGATGGACTATATATACTTGAATGACCCTTTAAAAATTAGTGAAAACTGGGCACAAGACTCCAGTGACACCTCCAGCCAACAGAGTTTTCCTTAATCACAAGTGTGATGGTTGTTTTCAAGGGCTCTGGAATCAACTTCTGCGTTGAAGCTCAGGTTCTGCTTACCACCTGTTTAACCAGCAAATACTCAAACCCCAGCTTCTCTATTTTTAAAATGGGGAAGATAACATGCCTACCTGTATTAGGGTTCTCCAGGAAGACCAGAACCAATAGGACATAGATGACAGATAGATAGGTGGATAGATGACAATATTTTAAGCAATTGGTTCTTGCAATTAAGGGGGTCAGCCAGCTTGAAGTTTGTAGGGTGGGTGGCAGGCTGGAAACTCAGGTAGTTGCTGCAGTCTTCAGTTTGAAATCTAGGGCAGGCCAGCAGGCAGGATTTGATGCTACAGTCTTGAGGCAGAATTTCTTCTTAGGGAAACCTCATTTTTGTTTGCTCTTAAGGCCTTTAACCGATTAGATAACCATATTATCAAGGATAATCTTAAAGTCGGTTGTAGCTGTTGAGCACATCTACAAAATACCTTCACTGCAACACCTAGGTTAGTGTTGATTAAATAACTTGGTATTCTACCGTAGCTGACATGTAAGACTATCATACCACCTTATAGGATTGTAATAAAATGAGCCCAGACCCATGTAAATCATTCATTCAGTGCATTACCAAACACATGGGAAGCCCTCAAAAAAGGTTTTCTATTGTTGTTATTTAAATTTAGTTGTTGCTAACCCAATGGATTTTTCCATTTTCAAGTTCTTCAGCACTTATTGCTATGTGCTAACTAGTAGAAACAGTTTTTTAATACCATTCTCAAATTGTGGCATCGTTTTCCTTCTTTAGCTTTTTTTCTTTTTCTTTTCTTTCTTTTTTAGTTCTGCTAATATTTTGCAGACTCAGGGAGAAGGAACAACTGGGAACAGGAACTTGAATGGGAGGTAGGTGACAGAGCTACTTCTATTCACTCACTCCAAAGGGGATTTTTTTGAACTATTAAGAAGGCATGGTCTAAATTCAGGATATGAAAACACTTGAGAATGCAGCCTTTTACCGTCATTCTTGTGCTGCGATTTCCACATATACAATAGAAAGAACTGATGGAGGAAAATCAGTTTCAACTGTTAATTTAACCATTCTAGTCAAGTGTAAGAAAAACCAGTGAAACGGGACTTAAGTCACTCTTGGCCATAGTTAATTGTAGGCAACTCTGTAGCTAAAAACATGTAACCATTATATATTTTCAGTTGAACCATAAGTGAACTGTACTGTAACTCGAAACAAATCTAAGTGAAAAGTGAAATTGAAGTCAAGATAGGGTTTTTTTGTTGTTGTTTTTAAAGCTATTTGATAATTGGAGTGAAAGGGCAAAGAAACACAATGAAAATCCAGACTCAAACTTACAAACACAAATATTGTAAGGAACTTTTAAGTTTATTTTGAAGAAAAATTTAAACCAGCTAAATGGTTTATGGCTTTTTTGTTTTTTTAAGAAAAGATATGTGAGTATACTGTTTGGAGGACAAAGGGGGAAAAACAACTGCCTATATTTATCCGTTTTGTGGTTTAAAGAAACCCTCAACTAAAACAGGCCACATATTAAAACTCAATGTAATTTCATAGACTAGGTAGAGGTCTCCAATAGCACCTGCTTCCGTTTTTTGGTTTATATGAGCTGTCACACCTTGTGGAAGGTGAAAGTGAGACCTTGCCCTTTGGCAGCTAAGATCACCCGCAGGCTGGATGCACGCAGGCTGGGTGGAGCGGCATTCATCACCTGGCCTCAGGAAACTGCTAGTGATCTTAGTGGTATTATCCCAACCTGGCTCCACCTGTCCCAGAACTGACCCCACAGACTAAGGTTGACTCTCCACTCCCTAGTCACCCTCACGTTTATTCAGGAGACTGAAGTATATTAACCAGAGGCCAGTGTATTGATTTTCAAGGGGGTATATTCCTTTCCAATGACCAGAATGCTTAGATGACTTATTCAGGGCACATTCTTACTGATTTTGGAATAATTGGGAATCTGGAAGTATAATCTGGAAGTTGCTTGGTGAACATGGGATCTGACAAAAAGGAGTATGGTTATTTTTTTGTTACTATTTGGAAGATATTTTAAACTAGTTTATTTTTATAAGTTGAATATGAAATCTATATTTCACATGGAAAAAAAATGGAACAATTGTATTATCTATTATTGCATATTACCCCAAAATTTGACAGATTATAATAACCCACATTTTTTTAAATCTCATTAACTTCTGTGAGCAGGAATCTGGATACAGCTTAACTGTGTCCTCTGATTCACAAGGCTGCAATCACAGGGTTAGGGTCAGGGTCTCATCTGAAGGTTCAGTGGAGGTAGCATCTGCTTCCAGGATCACGTGGTTGTCGTTGGAATTCATTTCCTTAGGGGCCTGAGGTTTGAGGGGCATTATTATTTACTTTTTGTCATTAACCCTATACCTTCTTTTCCTGTGGTATCGGCAAGCATGGTGTTCATTCCACTGAAGTGAAAAAACCCAGAACTCAGTGTGGGCTTTTGGCCTGCCGGTTCTGGGTTATCCAAGGCTACCTAGTGGAGGCACGGGAGTCGTCATTTCTAGCCTGCTGACTTGACCAGGTTCAGGGCTGTAAAGTTCGGGGCTTGTCAGGCACTGTTTGCCTCTCAGGAAAGGGGCACTGAGGCATGGCAGGATTGAATTGGGTTCTGTTGGATCTCAGGAGATTTTTCCTGCTCAAATACTTATCTAACTGCAGAGTCAAAATGGCCTATAAGCCAAAGCTGACTGTCCAGCTGCAGCCCAACCCCCAGCCCGGAAGTGTTGGGAGCACTGTGTCACAAAGCAATAGGTAAGTTAGTTGTACCCACTCTGACCCCAAGGCTTGCTTTAAGAATTCAGCTGATCTGCCTCCCGGTCATTTCTAGAGTTCACCTGGGTAGTTCTCTGCAACCCATAACCGTTTCTGAGTCACGACCACCATCTATCTGTCTTGTGAAGTAATCTGAATTTGACATGGATGCCTCCAAACTTCCTAGAGACTTACAAAGAGTCCTTCCAGCTCCATGTGTCCTCCAGTCAGATACGTGGGGCCTCAAATGTGGCTGCTCGGGTCAGGGCCGTGCTGGCCTACACCAGGCCTTTACAGTGGTCGGCTGGAAACCAACTCTCTGGCAGGGGAGGGAAATCCCTGATTGGTAGCATGTACTGCTTTCTGTGGTGTCAGTATTCCCATCACTGCTGATTAAAAGCTACCAATCTGATGTCACTCAGCATGGAGCTGGGATAGATGCACATGATTGGCTTTCCTCTGGGGCCAGCAATACACCAGCTGCAGCACACTGCCGTTTTGCACGTTTTATGAAAGGCACCCTCCAGGTAGAGGGATTAAGAAAGGCTCCTCTCCGGGCAGACCTGCACCACACGTGTGACCTGGTGAGCAATGGCAGGCACGCTTTCCTCCTCACGTGGCTTGTTGAAAGGAACGTGAGGTCGATTTTAGGCCTCCTCAACTGGGTGCCTTTGTGCAATGCACATTCAGCACAACCTCACACAGCAGTCCCGCTGCGATTCATGATACTGTGTAATTAAGTAAAATGGATGGGATAAGGGAGGAGTGAGCCAGGTTACCTAGCAGCCTGAACACCTGCTTTATGCAGGTGATAGGATTACCGCCGGGTGGAGCATTAACTTCTTAAAATTAATCTAGTTAACAGAAGGCTATTATTGCTAAGAAGAGCCCCCAACTATACACCATTCCAGGGACAGACATAATGATATAGCTAAAAAGACTTCAGAAACATGAGGCCTGCAACGCTACATGTTTAGATTCCAGACCATTACATATATTTATCGTTAGTGATTTAAATCTTAATAGTCAAACCCAGGCACACATGAATATTTAAAATTTAATGTAATTCTTTACTACTTTAGAAGCAGTTTCCCATAACTCTATTTAGCCTACCAATTACTCTGGAAAGTTATCCTCCCACTTCTTTACATATGAGGAAATAAGCCGAGAGAGTACATAATTCAAGGTGACACAAAAAATGGATTCAAGACCAGTTCTGCCTAAATCTCATAATCTTTTTACTATGCTTATACAGACATACTTCAGTATTGTGAGACAGACAACCTGAAATGGCTCCGGTGAAGATATTTTATTTTTCATAAAAATATAATTGTACAATGCTCTTCAGAGAAAGAAAAATTCCTTCAATGCCCCAAAATACCATGTGATTTAGTAGTAATTTTCCTCTCTTTTAAAACTAAAAATGTAATTGATAATGTGCAACTGATTTCTTGTGAAACATCGCATTTACATTTTTAAATTTTATTTGCCTTTATTTTAACTAAGTCCAGTTTAAACCTATGCTTTTTGGAACAACCCAAATCAAGCCTACCAATTCAAAGATGATAAAATAAAATGCTAAATGGTGATGCTGATAAATACTGTCAGTCAGCTGGTAAACAGTGATATGAATTTGCTGCAGCATGAAAGATCCTGATTTAGATACATTAGAAAGATTTTAGATAAAATAGAAAAAAATTTAAGAACTTCAACTATATCCTAAAACTTGATCTAGTCAAACTTATTTCATATTATACTCAGTTGCTCTAATATACAACGGATCTATGCTAAATTAACAACAGAATATGACTGGTCTAAATACGTAAATTTATTTTCCCCCTTACCTTCCTTTCTTTGGGAAAAGGAAAAAGGAAATATTACTCTGTGTACTCAGAGAGCAAGGAGAACAGCAGAACAGATGAAGGGGGACTGAGCTCGCTGACTCTTCCACCCGCTTCTGTTCTCTCTCAGCCGGTATGTTGTCCTTATAGGTGAGTGAGAGATGCTAGGATTTCAGCATGCTGCTCCTTAACTGGAATGGGGCAAGAAGTGCTCCAGCTGTTTTAATCAGTGACGTTTATTAACATGCTTCAAGTGGCCAAAGCGTGCAACCAGCACAATACCCAAAGCAATCAGAACATTCCTTTTTAAGACCAAGAATTTTTCTCTCGGTTTGATCTACTCCAAAATACCAAACAGATAGGTTTAGGATTAAACTGAAATAAACTGTAATTTACTTTCACCCAAAATGACACATCGGCTACCTGAGGACAAAGTCACTGCTCCTGTAAAGATACCGAAGGGAAGGGGAGTAGCTCAAATGAGCCTAAAATTTAAAATCACAACCAGAGAAGAAACACTTCAAGCACAATGGGGACATTCCATTGAAGAGCCACATTCATTTGGAATGTTTGTTTTGAAAACAACTCTTTTGGGGAATTCAAAAGGTACTGAACAAAGCAACGGAGAGTAAGTCTTGGGCTGTTTTGCAAAATAAAAATATACATTTGAGTAGACCAGATGGCAAAAACATACCCATTACAATCTGAACACTATATTTAAAAAACTTAAATTCTGAAGGCCTGAACATTAACAATCTTTAATCTATCTATATTTGTGATCCTAAAAAGACATTAAGTACTCTTAAACCCCCAGTCCTCCAAAACACAGAGAGGCCCAACAGACTGGGCTAGTGGTATATCAGTTGTCACACAGTACTAGACTAGAGAGCTGAGTCTGCGACCTAAGCACAAGAGATCTTCAGGAACTCAGGCTTAGGGGAAGCACTTAATTCAAATGCATGGCCTCAGAGAAGGAGGGAGGTACCTCATCACCTGAAACTATGTGGTCCATCTCATGTTCCCCCTCACAGTCAAGCTAGACTATGATGCCTCCTCTTAAACTGCCTCGTAACAAAACACATATTGTTTGGAAGCCAAATGCTTGCTTCACTAGAGCAAAGAGCAATTACAATTTAGCAGCAACAGAGGACACAACTCCTGATTTAAGGATGGGAAAGAGAAGAGAGAGTGTTAAAGTGTCCCAGTGGGGACATCAAAAGATTCCCAGATCTGAGTGTATCATATTGAGTGTGACTCCTCAACCATCACTCCATTTGGTAGCCAGAAAGAAAGCAAAGGTAGTTTGGTGGGAACTGGAGGGAACTCCTCTGCCTTCTGCTCCTTCTGCCAGGCCCCCTGGCGACTCTGGCTTCAGTGCTTCACTCCAGAGTGGAGGCATGGCCAGGGCTGAATCGGATGCACACCCATAGTGTGTTTCTCTCTGGCTCAGAATACATTCATAAGGAAACTCAAATCAGGGAAGAAACTAAGTGTTCTGGTTATGGCTACCGCCATTAGATCCACCAGCAATGTGTCCCTCATTTCGTTCCAGATCTCTTGAGGCAGAAACTCCATCTCAGCAGCTAATTTCATCCTATTTTCTTTAGAAAAATTCTCCAAATTAGGTGATTACACAACGAAATAATGTGTGTGAACATTCACTCCTGCCCTCCCCATATACATATATAGACATACAATAGAAACACACTGTATGGGATGTCAAGACGATGTATGTTACTGAAACGCCTAACAGGTTACTTCTTATTTAAAAATAAAGTTTGACTAATTATTCTCCAAGTACAGATTAGGCCCTAGCAAACCTGTATAAATACAGTTAGAAAAGACAGCAACAAAAGTTTTAAATAGAGGCTATCTTAAGGGCTTTCTTGATGGATTTTGTTAATGTGTACATTATTTAAAACGGGCATATCATTATGGATTATAAAAATAGAAATGTATATATTTGTTAATACATATTCACAGCTTATGCTGGAATGGCTCACAGGAGAAACGGTTCATGCAGAAAATAAACATTACTCAAGTAAATATAAAGAAATAAGATTAGGTCCATAAAGGCTGAGAACTTATAGTCAGTAATCAGCCCATTTGGTTTCTCTTTGTAGGGCAATCAAAAACATGAAAGGAAGTGACACCTAAACACACATACACATACAATTACATGAATTACATGGAAAGAATATAAATTAACCAATAAAGCAATGTGGAATTGAGGTGCAAAAAATATAATCTTCACTCATTCTCTCTACTGTACTTTCAAGCATTGCAACATGTTAAATGCCATGGGTGGCAATACCAACCAGAACAGGTCTGAATGTTTGTAAATTTTCTAAGTGTTGAAAACTAAAGCAAAATCCTTTGAGATCTATGATCACACATTTTGGTAGAAATTGCAAATTTACAGAGATGACTGAGCAGTAGGTAGTAAATGGAGCCAAGAAGTACACAATCTTGCCTATTCATCCTCCAATAAGAATCAGAATATTGGCTTCAATCACTGACTCATCATTTTATATGCTCTTCACCCTGAAAAATAAAGTTACCAATGTAAGAATGCTTTTTTTTTTTTTTTTTAATAAATTTATTTATTTATTTGGGGCTGCGTTGGGTCTTCGTTGCTATGCGCGGGCTTTCTCTAGTTGCGGTGAGCGGGGCCTACTCTTCCTTGCAGTACGCAGGCTACTCATCGCAGTGGCTTCTCTTGTTGCGGAGCATGGGCTCCAGGTGCGCGGGCTTCAGTAGTGGCACGCAGGCTCAGTAGTTGTGGCGCACGGGCTTAGTTGCTCCGTGGCATGTGGGATCTTGCCGGACCAGGGCTCGAACCCGTGTCCCCTGCACTGGCAGGTGGATTCTTAACCACTGCACCACCAGGCACAGGGAAGTCTCAAGAATGCTTTTAAAGTCAATGAAGTTCGGTTAATCTGTTTTAAAATGCATGCTTTTTTTTTTTTAATTTAGTATCTAGGGGAAGGCTATTTTCAAATACAGACTGAAAGAAAACTGAACTGTTTTGGCTTTTTTTCATTAATTGAATTTAGATTAAGGCAAATGTTACCTCATCTAATAACAGCTATAAAAAGCCAATCCTTCAGTTTTATAAAAAATTTTTTAAAAGATAAAAAATTTGTAACATTTCCTTATAACTATTTTCAAGTGCTCCCAAAGCAATCACAATGATGAAGAAATCAACATATGGCATCTTCATTCTAAAACCTTAACAGTCTCTCCAACAAATGGTGCTGAGACAACTGTATATTCACATGCAAAAGAATTAAGCTGGACTTCTATCTCTCACCATATAGAAAAATTAACTCAATAGATCAATGATCTAAGTATAAGGCCTAAAACCATAAAACTCTTAGGAGACAACATAGGGCAAATCTTCATGACCTTTGATTTGGCAATGGATTGTTAGATATGGTACCCAAAGCATGAACAACAAAATTAAAAATGGTCTTCCTCAAAATTAAAGTCTTTTGTACGCCAAAGGACACTATCAAGAAAGCGAAAAAACCTACAGAATGGGAGAAATATGTGTAATCATATATCTGATAAAGGTCTAGAATCCAGAATATATAAAGAACTCTTACAATTCAACAACATAATGAAAGACAATTAAAACACGGGCAAGGAACATAAAGAGACATTTTTTCAAAGAAGACATACAGATGGCCAACAAGCACATGAAAAGTTGCTCAATGTCATTAGGGAAATGTAAATCAAAACCACAATCAGATGCCACTTCACTAGGAAGGCTACAGTTTTCAAAAATGGAAAATAAAAAGTGTTGGCAAGACACAGAGAAATGGGAAACTTCATATACTGTGGTGGTAATGTAAAATATTTCAGCCACTGTGGAAAACAATTTGTGGTTCCTCTAAAAGTTAAATACAGGCACTTCCCTGGTGGTCGAGTGGGTAAGACTCCGTGCTCCCAGTGCAGTGGGCCTGGGTTTGATCCCTGGTCAGGGAACTAGATCCCACATACATGATGAAACTAAGAAGTCAGCATGCCGCAACTAAGACCCGGCATAGCCGAAATAAAAATAAATATTTTAAAAAATAAATAAAAGTTAAATATAGAATTACCATATGACCCGGCAATTCCACTTCTAGGTATATACCCAAAACAACTGAAAACAGGTACTCAAATACATACTTGTACATGCATGTTTATAGCAGCACTGTTCACAACAGCGAAAGGTAGAAACAAATATCCATCAGTGGATAAATGGATAGCAAGTTGTGGTACACATACACAACGGAATATTATGCAGTCATAAAATGGAATGAAGTACTGATTCAGGCTACAAGGTGGATGAACCTTGAAAACATTAGGCTAGGTCAAAGAAGCCAGACACAGAAAGTCACACAGTGTGATTCCATTTATACGAAATATGCAGAGGAGGTAAATCCATAGAGACAGAATGCAGATTCATAGTTAACAGGGGCTGGAGGGAGGGGGTAACAGCGAGCAACCTGCTAATGCATTTGGAGTTTTCTTTTGGGGTGATAAAATGTTTTCTAACCAGACGGAGGTGGTAGTTGTACAACACTGTGAAGGTACTAAATTCCTCTGAATTGTGACTTTAAAATGATTAATTTTATGTTATGTGAATTTCTCCTTAATTAAAAAAAAATCCTTATAGGTGATGGGCTACTGTACTAGATAGAGCCTGAACTAGGTGAGGACAGGTTCTACCATTACAGCTGTGTGACCTTGGGCACCTTACCAAGCAGCACCTGTGCTATTTCTTCATCTATAAAATAAAAAGTACAATTATACTTCACACAATTACTGGAGGAAATAATTATGACAAACATAAGTGAAAATACTTTGTAAATCAAAATCAAAGGTATTGTTATTATTAACAGTAACTAGGGAATTCCCTGGCAGTCCGGGGGTTAGGACTTGGCGCTTTCACTGCCGAGGGTGCAGGTTCAATCCCTGGTCCGGGACCTAAGATCCTGCAAGCCGTGCAGTGCAGCCAAAACAATAACTAGACTGGTACACTCTCACTTATTGACTGAGTCTACTTTAAAACTTTTCCATGAATTTATCAGTTGCTCTCTATAGACCCCATGTATAACGCATTTCAGTATTTAGAATCTAACGCCAGTTCACTTGCTTATTGGTGTATTACAAATGACATCAACATTTTATTTTATTTGAAGACACAGCAAGGAAAGTGGTCAACAGAAAGCCTCCTTTAAGTCACTCTTCTACAGATAAACTCTCCCATGTACTGTACTCACAGGAATTGCTGTTAGCGTCTGTCTTCCCAGCTTTCAGGTGCCTGCTTGAGTTCTGCTGAGATTTGTTCTGCTCTTCTCCAGTGAGTAGGGCCTTTATTTCAGAAGGGATTTTCCCTTGGTCCATTGCCATGCACCACTGCTTGTACTGAAATATGTAAAATATATTTAAATAAAATTTTACTAGTCAGAGTTCAGCAACCACAGGTGGAAATCCTAGACAGAAGAACTCCCATAACTAGAGGTCAAATTGGCTGCTGGGAATCCCACCTTCTGTTGTACTCCTGTTGATAACCTAGGACATGGACGAGGCCTGCTATCTTCAGAAGAGGGTGAAAAACTACTGCTGAATCTTCTTGTGATGTGCTGGGAGTAGTGCTCAGATTAAAAACGGCCCTCTGGCTGAAAGAATATCTCCCCATGGAGTGCCATTCGTTAGGATTCATCTCTTTTTGCTGACTGTCACATTATTATGTCTACTCCTAAAATAAATAATTTTGTAACTTCCTTTCTCTATTTCATAAATATTCACTAAACATCTACTTTCTACCAGAGTGTGTACTATGGACTTTGGGGGTATAAAAGATAAATCAGTCCAAAGATTATGTCCTCCAGTGGCTTACAGTGCAGAAGGTGAGAAATAATTTACAAGCCAAATTCAACGTATTAAAAGCAAGTCTACTGAATAGTGTACATCTGGACTCTCTCCATGACCCGACTTAATTTTCTTACCTTCTAAAAAGCTGGGGGTAGCCTGTCCCAGTTTTGTAATGATCACGTTAGTATTCTCTCTCTCTTTTCCAAACTGTCACCTCCTCCCCTGAGCTCACAGTACTAATGGGTTTCTATTCCCTTTTACCTATTCTCTCGTATATGTCTACAGCTACTACCTAAAGTCTGAATGAATGAATGAACAAAACCAGGCCAAATGGTATCACACTATGCATATTACTACATACTGTTATACTGCTTTTTCCATTTAGCAATATCTTGTAAGTGTCTTTCTACATCAGTAAATATACATGTGCATTGTGATTTTCATGGGCTGCAATGTAGTCCAACACATGAATGTAGTATAATTTAACCAATCCCCTACTGCTGAACATTTTGGTTATTTTCGATTTTTTTTCCTGTCATAAACAATCCCTTAAAGAAATAGTCACTTTCCACTCCCACCAGCAATGTATGAAAATGCTTATTTGCCTATGTGCTGGCTAAGAGATGAATATGCTTTCCCACGTTCGTCAACTGGATAGCTAAAAAATGGTATCTTCATGTTTTAATATAGCTTAGGTTGATTGTTTCATGCGTTTATTGACAGACTTTCTTACCATTTCCAGTTCCTCTCTGAGGGCACAAATGGCTCTTTCCCGACTGGATACCAACTCTTCCAAATACTGATATCTCAGTTTTTTTCTGGCCCGGCATTCTCTTGCACTCTGCCGGCTCCTCTCGAGTTTTGCCTTCAAGTCAATTTTGGCTGGCTTTCGACCACGTTTGCCAGGCTTCTTCACTTTACCTCCAACCACCTTCAGCAAGAGAGAGAAACAGTTAATCTTTTTCCTAGTTCTGGGTCTAGGAAAGTGACCGCGGCTGCATATTAGCACGGAAAACATTTACAAATAACAAATAAATGGAGCCTGTGGAACTAAGAAAGCATAATCCCATCAAATGCCTTATGATTCTTTGCTTCATAATTTCTTTTTCTGATACTTTTGATACCATGAATGTGAGAGAAGAAATAGTATAAGTTTTCATTATTTCTTCAATAATAAACTTGTTTTAATAATAAACTTTACAGAGCTTAACAGTAAACTTTATGAACCATATATAGCTAGTAAAATCTAAAAGACTGCCATTAAATATTTTGTTCACATAGAATTTTTATTGACTTAATAAGTAAGACAAAATATTGAAAATTAAGTTCAGTATGATCTCAGTCTTATAAAGCAAGACATAGAAGAAAGGATCGTAAAAGGTCAGTGGCGGGGAGGAATCAAGAGGCCGGTGTGGGAAGACATGGAGTTAGCGTCTCCCCACAACTAGGGTGCCTGATGGCCACTGGTGGGGGAACTCTGACCCCCAAGGAGATGGGAGGAAACCCAAAGTGAACCGGTAGGACATAGGGGGACCGAAGGGGTAGGAGAAGTGGAGGCCAGACAGGATCAGCGCCACTGAGGCCAGGGAAATCAGAAGAGGCAGGTGGGAGGGACTCTTCCAAGAAGAGCAGGAGAGGAGTGGAGGGCCATCGCCCAGCCCACTCAGATGCAGGGAGCCTGCTGGGCTCCCAGGTGAGGTCCCCTGCCCTCTGAGACTGGGGTGGGGGGCATGCCTGGGCCCCTTCTGTTCCTTGAGCCTAAGATCCACCCCCAACAGCACCCAGGGCCTTTTCCAGCCCTGTGGATCCTGAGCATTGGCCCCGGCCACTGCCCAAAACTCGCCCTTGTTTAGGCCCCGCCCTCCACAGCCAAGGCCTTCCCCCCCCTCCCTTTTTTTTCCTTTCCCTCTGTTACTATTGTGGTACTGATATACTTTCCGGTTGTTGACATACCTATATTTTTACATTCTTTCTAACATATCTGTTAGTTTCTTCGTCTAATTTTATTTTTCTCCTTTTTTTTTTTTCTTGCCACCCCACATAGCTTGCGGGTCCTTGATTCACCAGCCCAGGGTCAGGGGGAAGCTCCTGCGGTGGGAGTTCCGAGTCCGAACCACTAGACTAACAGAGAACCTCAGACCCCAGGGAATACCCACTGGAGTGAGGTCTCACAGAGTTCCTTATCTCAGCACCAAGACCCAGCTCTATGCAATAGCCTACAAGCTCCAGTGTTGGAAGCCTCAGGCCAAACAACAAGTAAGACAAGAACACAATCCCACACATTAAAAAAAAAAAAAAATGAGATGGCACAAAAATATGTCACAGATGAAGGAGCAAGGTAAAAACCTACAAGACCAAATAAATGAAGAGGAAATAGGCAATCTACCTGAAAAAAAATTCAGAGTAATGATAGTAAAGGTGATCCAGAATCTTGGAAATAGAATGGAGGCACAGATTGAGAAAATACAAGAAATGTTTAACAAAGATCTAGAAGAACTAAAGAACAAACACAGATGAACAACACAATAACTGAAATGAAAAATGCACTAGAAGGAATCAATAACAATATCTGAGGCAGAAGAACGAATAAATGAGCTGGAAGACAAAATGGTAGAAATAACTGCTGAGGAGCAGAATAAAGAAAAAAGAATGAAAAGAATTGAAGACAATCTCAGAGACCTCTGGGATAACACTAAATGCACCAACATTCGAATTATAGGGGTCCCGGAAGAAGAAGAGAAAAAGAAAGGGTCTGAGAAAATATTGGAAGAGATTATAGTTGAAAACTTCCCTAACATGGGAAAGGAAATGGTCACCCAGGTCCAGGAAACACAGAGAGTCCCATACAGGATAAACCCTAGGAAAAATACACCAAGACACAAATTAATTGCACTAACAAAAATTAAATTCAAATAAAAAAATATTAAAAGCTGCAAGGGAAAAACAAAAAATAACATACAAAAGAATCCCCATAAGGTTATCAGCTGATTTTTTAGTGGAAACTCTACAGGCCAGAAGGGAGCAGGATATACTTAAAGTGATGAAAGGGAAGAACCTACAACCAAGATTACTCTACCCGGCAGGGATCTCATTCAGATTTGATGGAGAAATCAAAAGCTTTACAGACAAGTACAAGCTAAGAGAATTCAGCACCACCAAACCAGCTTTACAGCAAATGCTAAAGAAACTTCTCTAAGCAGGAAACACAAGAGAAGAAGACCCACAAAAACAAACCCAAAACAATTAAGTAAATGGTAATAGGAACATACATATCAATAATAACCTTGAATGTAAATGGATTAAATGCCCCAACCAAAAGACACAGACTGGCTGAATGGATACAAAAACAAGAACCATATATATGCTGTCTACAAGAGACCCACTTCAGACCTAGGGACACATACAGACTGAAAGTGAATGGTTGGAAAAAGATATTCCATGCAAGTGGAAATCAAAAGAAAGCTGGAGTAGCAATACTCATATCAGATAAAATAGACTTTAAAAAAGACTGTTACAAGAGATAAGGAGGGACACTACATAATGGTCAAAGGATCAATCCAAGAAGAAGATATAACAATTATAAATGTTTATGCACTCTACACAGGAGCACCCCAATACATAAGGCAAATGCTAACAACCATGAAAGGAGAAACTGACAGTAACACAAAAACAGGAGGGGACTTTAAAACCCCACTTACACCAATGGACAGATCATCCTAACAGAAAATAAATACGGAAACACAAGCTTTAAATGACACAACAGATCAGACAGATCTAATTGATACTAAATAACCAAGAGATCACTGAAGAAATTAAAAAATACATAGAAACAAATGACAATGAAAACACGACGACCCAAAACCTATGGGATGCAGCAAAAAGAGTTCTAAGAGGGACGTTGATAGCAATTCAATCTCACCTCAAGAAACAAGAAAAATATCAAATAAACAATCTAACCCTACACTTAAAACAACTAGAGAAGAACAAAGAAAACCCAAAGTCAGTAGAAGGAAAGAAATCATAAAGATCAGAGCAGAAATAAATGAAACAGAAATGAAGAAAACAATAGCAAAGATCAATAAAACTAAAAGCTGGTTCTTTGAGAAGATAAACAAAACTGATAAACCATTAGCCAGACTCATCAAGAAAAAAAGGGAGAGGATGCAAATGAATAAAATTAGAAATGAAAAAGGAAAAATCACAACTAACACTGCAGAAATACAAAGGATTATAAGAGACTACTACAAACAACTATATGCCAATAAAATGGACAACCACAAAGAAATGGACAAATTCTTGGAAAGGTACAATTTTCCAAGAGTGAACCAGGAAGAATTAGAAAATATAAACAGACCTATCACAAGTAATGAAATTGAAACTGTAATTAAAAATCTTCCAACAAACAAAAGTCCAGGATCAGATGGCTTCACAGGCAAATTCTATCAAACATATAGAAAAGAGCTAATACCAATCCTTCTCAAACTCTTCCAAAAACTTGCAGAGGGAGAAACATGCCCAAATTCATTCTATGAAGCCACCATCACCCTGATACCCAAACCACAAAAAGATACCACAAAAAAAGAAAATTATAGACCAATAAATATCACTGATGAACATATATGCAAAAATCCTGAACAAGATATGCAAACAGAATCCAACAGCACATTAAAAGGATCATACACCATGATCAAGTGGGATTTATCTCAGGGATGCCAGGATTCTTCCATATATGCAAATCAATCAATGTGATGCACCACATTAAGAAATCAAGGAATAAAAACCATATGATCATCTCAATAGATGCGGAAAAAGCTTTTGACAAAATTCAACACCGATTTATGATAAAAATCTCCAGAAAATGGGCATAGAGGGAACCTACCTCAACATAATAAAGGCCATATATGACAAACCCACAGCAAGCATCATACTCAATGGTGAAAAACTGAAAGCATTTCCACTAGGATCAGGAACAAGACAAGGTTGTCCACTCTCGCCACTCTTATTCAACATAGTTTTGGAAGTCCTAGCCACAGCAATCAGAGAAGAAAAAGAAATAAAAGGAATAAAAATTGGAAAAGAAGACGTAAAACTGTCACTATTTGCTGATGGGATGATACTATACATAGAAAATCCTAAAGATGCCACCAGAAAACTACTAGAACTCATCAATGAATTTGGTAAGGTTGCAGGATACAAAATTAATGCAGAAATCGCTGGCATTCCTATACACCAGCAACAAAAAATCAGAAAGAGAAATTAAGGAAACACTACCATTTACCACTGCAACAAAAAGAATAATATATCTAGGAATAAACCTGCTTAAGGAGGAGAAAGATTTGTACTCAGAAAGCTATAAAACACTGATGAAAGAAATCAAAGAGGACATAAACAGATGGAGAGATATACCATGTTCTTGGGTTGGAAGAATCAATATTATGAAAATGATTACACTACCCAAAGCAATCTACAGATTCAGTGCAACCCCTATCGAACTACCCATGGCATTCTTCACAGAATTAGAACAAAAAATCTTACAATTCGTATGGAAACACGAAAGACCCCAAATAGCCAAAGCAATCTCGAGAAAGAAAAATGGAGTTGGAGGACTCTGTGACTTCAAACCATACTACAAACTACAGTAATCAAGACAGTATGGTACTGGCACAAAAACAGAAATATAGATCAATGGTATAGGACAGAATACCCAGAGATAGACCCACGCACATATGGGCACCTAATTTACAACAAAGGAGGCAAGAACATACAATGGAGAAAAGACAGCCTCTTCAATAAGTGATGCTGGGAAAACTGGACAGTTACATGTAAAAGAATGAAATTAGAACACTCCCTAACACCATACACAAAAATAAACTCCAAATGGATTAAAGACTTAAATGTAAGACCAGACACTATAATACTTTTAGAGGAAAACATAGGAAAAACACTCTTTGACATAAACCACAGCAAGATCCTTTTTGACCCACCTCCTAGAGTTACGGAAATAAAAACAAAAATAAACAAATGGGACTTAATTAAACTTAAAAGCTTTTGCACAGCAAAGGAAACCATAAACAAGACAGAAATACAACCCTCAGAATGGGAGAAAATATTTGCAAATGAAACAACAAAGGTTTAATCTCCAAAATATACAAACAGGTCATGGAACTCAATATCAAAAAACCCAAACAATCCTGTTAAAAATGGAGGAAGATCTAAATAGATATTTAACCAAGGAAAACAGACAGATGGCCAAGAGGCACATGAAAAGATGCTCAACATCACTAATTATTAGAGAAATGCAACTCAAAACTACAATAACGTATCACCTCATGCCGGTCAGAATGGCCATTATCAAAAAAGCTAGAAACAATAAATGCTGGAAAGTGTGTGGTGAAAAGGACCCTCCTACACTGTTGGTGGGAATGTAAATTGATACAGCCACTGTGGAGAACAGTATGGAGGTTCCTTAAAAAGCTAAAAATAGAACTATCATATGACCCAGCAATTCCACCCCTGGGCATATACTCTGAGAAAATCATAATGCAAAAAGAGACATGCACCACAATGTTCACTGCAGCACTTTTTACAATAGCCAGGACATGGAAGCAACCTAGATGTCCATCAGCAGATGAATGGATGAAGAAGATGTGGCCCATATATACAATGGAATATTACTCAGCCAGAAAAAGAAATGAAACTGAGTTATTTGTAGTGAGGTGGACGGACCTAGAGTCTGTCATACAGAGTGAAGTAAGTCAGAAAGAGAAAAACAAATACCGTACGCTAACACATATATATGGAATCTAAAAAAAAGAAAAAAAAAAAGAGTGGTACTGATGAACCTAGTTGCAGGGCAGGAATAGAGAGGTAGACATAGAGAATGGACTTGATGACATGGGGTGGGAGGGCGAAGTGAGAGCAGCATTGACATATACACTACCGAATGTAAAACAGCTGGCTGGTGGGAAGCAGCCGCATAGCACAGGGAGATCGGCTCGGTGCTTTGCAATGACCTAGAGGGGTGGGATAGGAAGGATGGGAGGGAGGCTCAAGAGGGAGGGGATATGGAGACATGTGTGTGCATATGGCTGATTCGCTTTGTTGTGCAACAGAAACTAACACGGTCTTGGGAAGCAATTATACTCCAATAAAGATCTATTAAAAAAAATAGTGAGGATTTCTCTGATAGGTGTGATTATAAAAAGCTTTTTTCTCATCTGTATTTTTTATGATTTTTAAATATTTACAATTAGAAAAACATAAAATCTGTACATAAAATTATGTGTATAAATAAATAAATAAGAATCCTAAACAATTTGGCTATCAATTCCCTCTTCAAATTTGTTGAGCCCAAGGGAACACACAGAAGTCCCTGAAATCTTCAGGATAATTGTCTCCTGCCGTTACAAGTCTATAATTATAACCCTAGACTGTCTCAGGAGATTTCTACCTGCTCCCTCTGGTGTCATAGACATCCTCTCAATATCCCTGTTATTCATTTACCTGCATAGGCACAGTTTTTTGGTGACTGCCAGAGTAATTTAATGTTCTTCACTGTTTAGCTTTGGAACCTCCCCAAGCTCTTATATAAGATGTAACTATGAGATAAAGATGATGAATTTTAAATACATGAAACTGAACTTATACATCAAATGAATTTCCTTTAAAGGAGTCACTGTGAAAGGGGTAAATTTATTCCAATGAATAAGCTTTCTTGGAAACTGCTTTTGGAGCCAGTTTCTTACAAGCCACAACACAATATTACTTTCGCCGTATTACTTTCGAATGACACGTTATTCTTTAAATTCCCAATCTGATGGTCCGCTTTGTTTATCTGACGAGGCTCCAAATGATGTCTAGGTCTTTCTGAAAATTACCCTCAGAGAATAAAAATGTCACTACTTTAGTATACTGAAAGGAATATTGTTGAGGCTTTAAAGGCAATTCTAAAAGAGAAGATGCAAAACTCAAACACTGGCAAATCATTGGAATAAATGCAGAAGTCTTACCAGGTAACAAAACTAAAAGGATCAATCTCCATTTGGATATAAAAACTCTAATTTGTTTGTGTGTTTGGAATCACTATTAATACCATAAACCAACAATGCCCAGTACCCTATAAAGATCAGATCTTTACTCGGTATCATGGTTGGGTCAGAAAAACCAAACTTCAAATGTTAATCAGCGACATTTACCAGAAACTGTGTCATAACAAGACGGCTAACCACTGCATCTAGCATTTTATAGGGTGGCTCTGAAATGAGACTGAATACTCCGAGGCTCCGGAAAAAAATCCTTTCCACCACCATCTTAAAAGCTAGCTGCTTCAGTACTACTCCCAAATTAGTTTTAACTTTTCAAAAACTGGTCTTTCAAAGCTTTCCTATTCTGTCTCATCACGTTTTGATTCCAATATAATAATATATACCTCAGGAAACTTTTTTTCAAAATCAAATATATGATTAGCACTTGAAGGATAACTAGTTGATCCAAATATTACTATGGGCTAAATTTTAAATTATGCCTATGTTATATCAACTGCACAATTTCAATAAAGTATTTTGAAATCACCCTAGATTAAAACAAAGTGTATTGCTATTGATACAGTCTTTAAAAAGCAATATATTTATAGCCTAAAATCATGTCTATAGTGAAATAAATGGTAATCACATCTATTCTTTATGTAGTAAAATGAGTCATCAGTCACATACCACTCACTATAATCCAATACCTTATATATTGCTGTTTTTAATTAATTCAGGAATGGAATTCAGGAATGGCTGCCTTTGAGAAGCCAGCAAGAGGACACAGTGTACTGCACAGACTTCACTGATTTTTTACACAAACCTAGCATAGTCATAAAAATCAAACAAAAGGTATAGCCCTTTGTTTAGTTTTCATGGTAGCAAAATATTTACACTGGAACTATTTTATTCCTTTTTTTAAATTAGAAAGGCACAGTAAATGAATCCAGGGTTCCTGCATTTTATGTCATCTGTAAAATTATATTTAAGACCACATAACCACCACTTCTCTAGCTTAATTTTTCCTCAGTAATAGACTGAATTATTGGCTTTTGGTGTCAGCTAAAATCTGACTAGCATTCCAGTTTTCAAGAGAGTGAAACACATCACAGGATTATTATAAATCTTAAGTAAAATAATGTAAGAAAGCACTTTTTTAGAAAAAAAAGGGTATTATACAAACATAGGTTAGTATACTAGTTGCCTTAACAACTGAACTTTACATATTTCATAAGCCATAAAGATTGGGGAACAGATAAGGGAAGTTAATAAGAAATGAGGAACCAGGGGACTTCCCTGGTAGTCCAGTGGCTAAGACTCCACACTCCCAATGCAGGGGGCCCAGGTTTGATCCCTGGTCAGGGCACTAGATCCCACATGCATGCCACAACTAAGAGTTCGCATGCCACAACTAAAGATCCTGCACGCCACAACTAAGACTCAGCGCAGCCAAAATACATTAATTAGTTCATTTAAAAAAAAAGAAATACATGCTGTATTTAAAAAGAAAGAAAAGAAATGAGGAACCAGAAACTAAAACTGAAATCAACCCCACAAATTCCTTAAATATGTCTGAGCCAAAAATTAGTCTTACCAATGTTTCTTAGAATTTTCACAAACTCAGTGATAACCACATTGTCCCCTTGCTCTCTCTTATTCTGTGAGGAAGCACATTAATGTGGCTAAATAAAAGTACTGATTTTTATGCACCAACACAAATGCCAAGAAGAAAACTATGAAAATAACCCCCCAATTTAACTTCTTTTCTGTTGTAGTTTTATTTCTACCAACATAGGGCCACATGAAAATTTAAATAGCTGTTACTGTAACATGGTACCTCTTTATCGGCTATCCATTTTACCTCCTCTTCCTCCCCAAAACACATTTGTGAGCTGCAGAGAAAAGGTCCTAAGGGAAACACTCACAAGGCCTGTCTCCCTAACCCACACCACCACGAAAAGCAACCTGCCAGCCATTGATTTTGTCTTGCCCTGCACAGGGAACTTATTTCACAAAGGTAGGATATTAGAGATGTTAGATTTCAGCAGGGCCTCTGCAATTCTAAGTCTGTCTTCATTATATGTTAAAAACGTTAAAGTAAGAAGGAAGGTCCTACTTTTCTGTTAACTATCTGTTTTTAACACTTTGAGATAAGCTAAAACTAAAGGTCATGATTTTTAGAAAGTAAGCACCAAGGACTCTGTCATATTTTACCTTAGTACACAATAAGTATTTAATAAATATGACAGATAAAACACAAAAGACATTCCTAAGTAGCCAATGAGTCATAGAAGACATCACAAGGGAAATAAGAAAAATACTTGGAGATGAATGAAAAGGAAAACACAATATACCAAAACTTTATGAGGTACAGCTTAAGCAGTGCTCAGAACTAGCCATAAACACCTAAATGAAGAAAGATTTTAAAATCAATAACCTAACTTTCTACCCTGAGAAACTAGAAAAAGAAGAGCAAATTAAACCTAAAACAAGTAGATGGAAAGAAATAATAAATATCAGACTAGAGATAAATAAAACAGAGAATGGAAAAACAACAGGGAAAAAAATATCAATAAAACCAAAAGTTGGTTCTTCAAAAAGACCGACAAAATTGACACACCATTAGCTAGACTGACCGAGAGAAAACATTCAGAATCCTAAACTCAAGACTGAAAGAGAAGACATCACTATTACCTTTACCAAAGTAAGAATGGTTTCACGGGAATATTATGAAAAATTGCCAAAAAACTAGATAACCTAGTTGAAATGGACAAATTTCTAGAAAGACACAAAGTAGCAAGACTGACTCAAGAAGAAATAGAAAATCTAAAAAGACCTATGACAAATAAAGAGACTGAAAAAGTAATCAAAAAATTTCCCATAAAGACAAGTCCAGGTGACTTCACTGATAAATTACCAAACATTTAATAAATTAACACTGATTCTTTTAAAAACTCTTCCAAAAAGCAGAAGAGGAAAGAACATTTCCCAATTCATCCTATGAGCCAGTATTAGCCTAATGCCCAAACCAAAGATATCATAAGAAAACTACAGACCAGTATGCCTCACGAATATAGATGGAAAAATCTTCAATAAAATACAAGCAGACTAAATCTAACAGCATATAAAGAGGACTATCTACCATAACTATGTGATTTATCCCAGGAATAAAGGTTGGTCTAACAACTGAAAATCAATTACTGTAATACACCATATCAATAGGAAAAAGGACAAAAATTACATGTTCATCTCAATAGACTCAGAAAAAGCACTTGACAAAATCCAACACCCTGGGGCTTCCCTGGTGGCACAGTGGTTAAGAATCTGCGTGCCAATGCAGGGGACTTAGGTTCGAGCCCTGGGGTCCGGGAAGATCCCACATGCCGCGGAGCAACTAAGCCCATGTGCCACAACTACTGAAGCCCGCATGCCTAGAGTCCGTGCTCTGCAACAGGAGAAGACACTGCAATGAGAAGCCCACGCACCACAACGAAGAGTAGCCCCCACTAGCCGCAATTAGAGAAAGCCTGTGCGCAGCAACGAAGACCCAATGCCAATTAAAAAAAAAAAAAAATCCAACACCCTTATATGATTTTAAAAAAACCAAAACACTCAAAAAACTAGGAATAGAAGGGAACTTCTTCAACCTGGTAAAGGGCATCTATGAAAAAAACCACAGCTAACATCACTTAAAGGTGAAAGATTGAATACTTTCCCTCAAAGATCAGAAACAAAACCAGGATTTTTGTCTTCTCTTGTCACTTCTATTCAACATTGTACTGGAGGTTCTAGCCACAGCAATTAGGCAAGAAAAAGAAAGAGAAGGCATTCAGATTACAAAGGAAAAAGTAAAACTATTTCTACTTGAAGGTGATATGATCTTATATATAAAAAATCCTAAGGAATCCACAAAAAAACTATTAGCGCTCATAAATGAGTTGAACAAAGTTGCAAGACACAAGGTCAATATACAAAAATCAGTTGTGTTTCTATATACAATGAACAAGCTGAAAATGAAAACATTCCATTTAGAATATCATCAAAAAGAATAAAATACTTAGGAATAACCTTAATAAAATAAGTCCAGGGACTCCCCTGGTGGTCCCGTGGTTAAGAATCTGCCTTCCAATGCAGTAGACATGGGTTTGATTCCTGGTCAGGGAACTAAGATCCCAAATGCTATGGGGCAACTAAGCCCACGTGCCACAACTACAGAGCCCATGCGCTCTGGAGGCTGCACACCACAACTAGAGAGCCTGCATGCCGCAACTAGAGAAAAGCCCATGCACCGCAACGAAAGATACCGCATGCCGCAACAAAGATCCCACGTGCCACAACTAAGACCGAACTCAGCCTAAAATTAAAAAAAGAAAAAAGTGCAAGACATATACTGAAAGCCACAAAAATCACTGTAAGAAATTAAAGAAGACCTAATAAAAAGAAAGACATTCCATGTTAATGGATTGGTAGACTTAATATTGTTAAGATGACAATATTCCCCAAACTGAGCTATAGATTCAACACAGTTCCTATCAAAATTCCAGCTGACGTTTTGCAGAAATTGACAAGATAATCCTAAAATTCATATGGAAATACAATGGACCCAAAAAAGCCAAAGCAATCTTGAAAAAGAACAAAGATGAAGGACTCACACTTTCTGATTTCAAAACTTATTAGCTACACTAATCAAGATAGTGTGGTACTGGCACAAGGACAGACATATAGATCAATGGAAAAGAATTGAGCATCCAGAAATAAACCTTTATGTTTACGGTCAATTGATTTTCAACAAGGTGCCAATACAATAGAGAAATGAGGAAAGAATAGTTATTTCAATAAACAGTGCTGGAACAACTGGATGTCTACAAAGAAGAATTAAGTTGCACTCCTACAACATGCCATACACAAAGATTAGCTCAAAACAGAACAAAGGTCTGAATGTAAGAGAGACAACTATAAAACTCTTAGAGGAAAACATACGAATAAATCTTTGTGACCTTGGATTAGGCAATGGTTTCTTAGGTGTGACCTCACAAGCAACAAAAGAAAAATTAAATTGGACTTCACAAAATTAAAAATGTTCTGCTTCAAAGGACACCATCAAGGTGAAAAGACAATCCACTGGGAGAAAATATTTGTAAATCACAGATAAGGGACTTACATCCAGAATATATAAAGAACACTCACAACTCAACAATAAAAATACAAATAATCCAATTAGAATGTGGGCAAAGTATCTGAATAGACATTTCTCCAAAGAAGATATACAAATGGCCAATAAGCATACGAAAAAATGCTTAACATCATTAGTCATTAGGGAAATGTGAATCAGAATCATGAGATACCACGTTAAACCCACTAGGATGGCTATATAATCAAAAAGACAGCCAAGAACAAGAACTGGTATAGATGTGGAGAAATGGAACCCTCATACCTTGCTGTTGGGAATGTAAAATGGTGGCCACTTTGGAAAACAGTTTGGCAGTTCCTCCAAAATATTAAACACAGAATTACCATGTGACTCAGCAATTCTACTTCTAGGTGTATCCCCAAAAGAAATGAAAACATATGTCACATAAGAACCTGTACACAGATGTTCAGAGCACCATTGTTCATGATAGCTAAAAAATGGAAACAACCCAAATATCTATCAACTGATGAATGGATAACAAAATGTGGTATATCCATACAATGGAATATTATGCAGCCATAAAAAGGAATGGAGTACTGATACATGGTACAACATGGATGAACCTTGAAAACATTATGCCAAGTGAAAGAAGCCAAATATAAAAGGCCACATACTATATGATTCCCTGTACATGGAATGTCTAGAATAGGCAATCTATAGCAACAGAAAGTAGATTGGTGGTTGCTTAAGGCTGGAAGGAGAAGGAGATAATAGGGAGTGACTGCTAAAGGTTTTTTTGTTTTGTTTTTAATTAATAGACTTTGTTTTTTTAGAGCTGTTTTCAATTCACAGGAAAATTCAGCAGAAAGTACAGAGTTCCCATATATCCCCTCTCTCTCTGCCTGCACAGTTTCACCTATTAACATCTTGCACTAGTGTGGTACATTTGTTACAACTGATGAACCCCATGTTGATATATTATTAATAAGTAAAGTCCATAGTTTACTTAAGGGTTCACTCTTTGTGTTGTACAATTCTATGGGTTTTGACAAATGCATCGTGTCATATATCTGCCATTAGAGTATAATACAGAATATTAAAATCCCTAAAAATCCCCTGCCCTAAAAATCCCCTGCACTCTACCTATTCCTCCCTCCCTCTCCCGTGAAACCTTGGCAACCACTGACCTTTATTACTCTACAGTTTTGCCTTTTCCAGAATGTCATATAGTTGGAGTCATATAGTACGTAGCCTTTTCAAACTGGATTCTTTCACTTAGCAATATGCATTTAAGTTCCCTCACACCTTTTTGTAGCTTAATAGCTCATTTCTTTCTATTGCTAAATAATATGAATAACATTCCATTATATGAGTATAACAGTTTGTTTATAAGCGTTTCTTTTGGGGTGATGAAAATGTTCTGGAATTAGATAGTGGTGATCATTGTACAACTGTGTGAATACACTAAAAAATCACAGAATTATATACTTGAAAAGGATGAATTTTATGGTATGGGCTATATTTAAAAATGACATGAACCTTAGAGGCAGGAAGAATAGCAGCAAAGGAAGAATCAAGGTGGCGCAGAGACACAAGCAGATGAGAAAGACCACGAGGGAGGGGAGGGGTCAAGCATAAAGCTCCTAATTTATGAGTTTTAAAAGACTGAGAATTAAGATAAAACTACTGCATTTAGCCAAGAGGGAGTTCCTGATGCCACAGGCTCCCCAGTCAACGGGTTTAACGTCTGTGGAAAGCAGAGGTGTGATTGTAGATGCCCTTTAGGGGCTTCTTCCAATGAGGAGGACTCCAGTGTCCAGATTAAATCCTATTCCAAAGATTCTTGGATCATTTTACTTTGGCTTTTTAGGAACAAACAACAAAAACAAATTCAGAGCTAAATCTGGGCGTGCAGGGAGCAAGCACTCACTGCGGGCAAGGCCTTGAGCTAGGCCTCCACGTGTCAGGCTCACGTTATTTCACACCAGGGGAGGTAAACACTGTTATCCTCATCTTTTTCAGGTAAAGAGGGGAAATTTAATTTCTTTATTTAACAACCATTTATTGAACACTCACTTTGCCCCAAACACTGTCAAACTCTAGGAATATTAATGTAAGAAGATAGGGTCCTTATCTTTTTTTTTTTTTTTTTTTTTTTTGCGGTACGCGGGCCTCTCACTGTTGTGGCCTCTCCTGTTGCGGAACACAGGCTCCGGACGCACAGGCTCAGCGGCCATGGCTCACGGGCCCAGCCGCTCCACGGCATGTGGGATCTTCCCGGACCGGGGCACGAACCCGTGTCCCCTGCATCGGCAGGCGGACTCTCAACCACTGCGCCACCAGGGAAGCCCAGGGTCCTTATCTTTAATATATTTATTAGACTTCTGAAATGCAGCAGACATGAAATAAACACCATTATAAAGGGCAGGATATCAGTACATACAGGAGTCCTGCTGGGAGAGGGATGCACACACACACACACAGATAAGCATAGTGATCTCTTTATTTCATGGATATAAGATCTAGATAGAACCCAAGTCCCCTGATTAGCATCACAGCAACTGACTCGAGATGCTCAGTTGTCACAAGCTGACTCGCTATCATCAAGCGTGACTATCCCCTTCTAGATTCCTAGGTAGGACTCATTAACCTGAACACATAACTCCCTGAAAAGGCTCTAAAGCTGACAGAGGCTTTAAATGCAGTGCTATATTAATGCTACATAGTCATTAATTTAATGACTGGATTCATTTAATCCAGCTCACTGTGACATTAGTCACTTGATGGAGGGCAGCGGTGAGGAGGTTAACTAACAAATTTTTTCATTTTATGCGTCTCTGAAATTTCCCTCTGCTATTGGCGACTCTCTGTGCCCACCCACTGAAGTCATGCCAGTTTATTCCTTTACAACATGTCTGATTCAGCTCTTCTTCTCTATTCCTACTACCTACATTACTACCCTACTTACAGAGTATGGCCGTGGGTTTCCCAGTGGGTCTCCCTCCCATCCCTCCTTTTCCATCCTTACTTCCCTGGTTAATCTGTCTTGCAAAGAACTGCCAAGTTAGCCTTTCTTTTCAGCTTATTAAAATAACTTTAGTGTATTTTTTTTTCATTGTGTAAAAGTAATACCTGATCATTATAGAGAGAACAAACTTTAACGGCCCTTTGGCCATGTCATGCTCCAGCTCAAGGGAAGGCCTCTGGCTCAGCACTGCTTACCAGGTCACCAAATCCAGAATACTGACTTCCTGTAGCTGCTGTAACAACCACCACGAAGTTGGTGGCTTAAAACAACAGAAATGTACTCTCTCTGCTCTGGAGGCCAGAAAGCTGGCAGGGCTGCTGCACCCCCTCCAGAGGCCCTAGGGGAGAAGCCATCCTTTGCCTCTTCCGGCTGCTGGCAGCTGTGAGCATTCCTTCCTTTGTGGCCACGTCAATCCAACCTCTGCCTCTGTGGTCACACTGCCTCCACAACTGTCTGTCAAATCCCCCTCTGCCTCACTCTTAGGGGGACACTTGCCATTGGATTTAGGGTTCACCCAGAGAACCCAGGATAAATTCCTCCTCTCAAATACTTAACTAAATCACATTTTTGGCCATATAATATTCACTCTTTTACCATATAAGGGGACCGGTTCCATTAGCACATGGATGTATCTTTTTAGAGGCCACCATTCAGCCCACCACATCCAGGCTCCTGCTCACCGAGCCAATTTTCTCTTTCGTTTTTCCCAACAAGTCATGCCTGTGTCCTTGGGGAGCTCACCCCACGCCCTGCACTCCTACCTATACTCACCATTTCTCTAAATGCTCCCTCTCCACCCCTGCCCCTGCCACCGGATCCAAACCTGCAAATATTATGCTCCCTTTGGTTAGGGCCAGCCCTGGCCCTCTTTCTGTGAAGCTCTTGCTGACAATCACCTTCTGTCCACACATTATTTTTCGTCTCCGAATCTCTGGAACATATAGTCACCATCATGCTGAATTTACACGGTATACTGGTTATTTTTAGTGGTCTCACAGATTTAAGTTCTATCTCCTCCAAGTGATGTGCGCACCGCAGGCACAGAACCTGTGTTTTCTATTCCAATCCCCACTGTATCTGGCCCAGAGCCAGGCATTTAAAAGGCATTTATTAAAAGACTGATAATTGGATGAATAAATGCAAAGAAAAATTAGCAATATTTTGCAATTTAATTTAAATTGGTATTACTATGACCACCACTACCACCAGCTTATAGAAGTTGATAAAAAAAAAGAAAACCAAACCTCTCTCATAAGGGATATAAAATCTCAAAAACCAATCAATAACTTTTATTATTTTACCACGCTTTTAGCATTTATTTACATCCTAATGCTCTTAATTCTTTTTTTAAAAAAATATATTTATTTATTTATGGCTGTGTTAGGTCTTCATTGCTGGGCGCGGGCTTTCTCTAGTCGCAGTGAGTGGGGTCTACTCTTCGTTGCGGTGCGCGGGCTTCTCATTGAGGTGGCTTCTCTTGTTGAGGAGCACGGGCTCTAGGCACGCGGGCTTCAGCAGTTGTGGCACGTAGGCTCAGCAGTTGTGGCTCGTGGGCTCTAGAGTGCAGGCTCAGTAGTTGTGGTGCACGGGCTTAGTTGCTCTGTGGCATGTGGGATCTTCCCGGACCAGGGCTCGAACCCATGTCCCCTGCATTGTCAGGCGGATTCTTAACCACTGCGCCACCAGGGAGGTCCCCTAATGCTCTAATTCTTAAGGTGACCTATAAAAGTTTCAAGTTGTTAAGTCTAAGAGAATTACTGCATTTACATGAAGTGGCAGCATCAGCCCCAGCTAAGAAGGAAAATAGCAGGAAAGCTTGTTTCACTTTTCTTTTGAAGACATAAAGTGAAACGTTATCTGCCATCGATTAAAGAAAAATAAGATAGATATGAATGCAGCCAGCCACTGCTCTTTACCACTTTAAAGAAAAAAACAAGGAGCTATGCTTTCATTTGTGTCAAGGCTCCCATAACTTCCTTCACAGCTGTTGGTTAGGCTTCTTCTCTTTTCTTATTTACCAGATCTTCAGGAAGAGAGAAAGTCTAATCACATCTTCCTGCTGCTAACCCTTCTGCCAGTTTTTCTCATCAACAGAGGAGAAACAAGATAAAGCAGGCATTTCTGACTGTTAACTCCTGCCTCTCCTCTCCCGACCCCTAATCCTCCCCTTCCCCAGCTATTACTGTTTGAAGTTAAATATAATACATGTATTTTAGCAATGCCCCAAACTGTTACAAACTGACTCAGTAAGAGTGGCCTACAGGCATATCTCATTTTATCGTGCTTCACTTTACTGCTTTCTTTTACAAACTTAAGGTTTATGGCAATCCTGTATTGTTGGATGATGGCTAGCATTTTTTGGCAGTAGAGTATTATTTAAGTAGGGTATGTACTTTTTTTTTTAGACATAATGCTATTGTATACTTAATCGACTACAGTATAATGTAGACATAACTTTTATATGTACTAGGAAACCAAAAAATTCATGTGACTTTGCTTTATTACATATTTGCTTTACTGCAGTAGTCTGGAAATGAACCCACAGTATCTCTGAGAGGTCGGCCTGTATACTTAACTGTCTTTGTTTCTTTACTACCCACTCTTCCCCAACCGCTACGTTTTGGCTTCTGCCCCATCACTCTGTTGAAACTTCTCATGCTAGGTTCATAAACAATCTCCTGTTTTTGAAGTCCAATGGATACTTTTTCACTAGTTACTTTACATGGAATAACAACCTTTTTTTTCTGGTTCTCCTGTATCACTAACCTCTCCTTTTCAGTTTATTTTGCTGAGTCATATTCCTTGGCCTCTTCTGATCATTTTAAAGTTTTCCAGGGTTCTGTCTCTTTAGCTCTCTCTTCTGTCCACCGTCTTCATCCTTCAAGGATTTTATGCACGCTGCATCAACCACAACCTACCTTGTAATGGTCTCTAGCATGGTCTTCAGCTCAGGCCTTTCTTCTGAGCAATCTAACCAAGCTGGTGAGGAGTCACAGAGGACCAGCATTTATTTTGAACCCATTATGTACTACGATTTTTTTAACACATATATAACATTTAATTCTCACACTAACTCAATAAGGCTTTATTAACACATCCAATTATAGGTAAAGAAATACAGTTCTGAAAAGATGAAAATAATTGGCCAACATAAACCATAGCAATATTTTCTTAGGTAAGTCTCCCAAGGCAAAAGAAATAAAAGCAAAGATAAACAAATGGCACCTAATCAAACTTTAAAGCTTTTGCATAGCAAAGGAAACCATCAACAAAAAAGACAACCTACAGAATGGGAGAAAATATTTGCAAACAATGCGGATGACAAGGGGTTAATATCCAAAATATTAAACAGCTTACATAACTCAATACCGAAAAAGCAAAAACCCAAACAACAAATGGGCAGAGGACCTAAATAGACATTTCTCCAAAGAAGACATACAGATGGCCAACAAGCACATGAAAAGATGTTCAACATCGCTTATTATTAGAGAAATGCAAATCAAAACCACAATGAGGTATCACCCCACATCTGTCAGAATGGCTATCATCAAAAAGTCTACAAATAATAAATACTGGAGAGGGTGTGGAGAAAAGGAAATCCTCCTACACTGTTGGTGGGAATGTAAATTGATACAGCCACTATGGAGAACAGTATGGAGGTTCCTTAAAAAAACAAAAATAGAACTACCACATGACCCAGCAACCCCCCTCCTGGGTATATATCTGGAAAAGAGGAAAACTCTAATTCAAAAAGATATATGCACCCAGTGTTCACAGCAGCACTATGGCAGTCCACAGCCAAGACATGGAAGCAACCCACGGGCCCATTAACAGACTACTGGCTTAAGAGGATGCGGTGTATATATACACATACAAGGGGATATTACTCAGCCATAAAAAAGAATGAAATATCGCCATTTGCAGCAACATGGGTGGACCTAAAGAATATTATACTTAGTGAAGTAAGTCAGACCAAGACAAATATTATATGGTATCACTTAATGTGGAATCAAAAAATAATACAAATGAACCTATATACAAAACAGAAACAGACTCACAGACATAGAAAACAAATTTATGATTACCAAATGGAAAAGGGAGGGGGGTAGGGATAAATTAGGATCATGGGATTATCAGATACATGCTACTATACACAAAATAGATAAGCAGCAGGGATTTACTGTATAGCACAGGGAACCATATTCAATACCTTGTAATAACCTATAATGTAAAATAATCCAAAAATATATATATATAACTAAATCACTTTGCTGTATACCTGAAACTAATACAGTACTGTAAATCAACTATACTTCAATAAAAAAATAATAATCTGTCCAAAATCATAATAGCTTTAAGTGGCGGAAATTAGATTTGAACCCTGGTTATATGCCAAAATCTATGTTCCTTCCTGATTGGACCATCTGCCTCTAGTCTTGTTCCAGTTCCTACATCTCTACCCTAATCCAGTCTCCATATAGCCATGAACATTTTTTTTGAAAACACAAATCTGATATTATCACCTTTGCTTTAAAATCCTTTAATAGCTCCTCAACAACTATGGTGCCTTGGTTTTCAAACAAAATTCAAATTCCCAGGCCCTGTTCCCCAAAATTCTGATTCAGTCTTCTTTATTTCACACTTTGAAAAATACTGGCCCAAATTTCTGAGCTTAACTTGCCAAGCAAATCATGATCTGGCCCCTGATTATCCGTCCATCCTTATCTCTGCCCACACCTCTACTTGTGCCTTATGCTCTAGCTCAGGGATCAGTAAACTCCAGCCCAAATGGCAAGCCAAAGCCAGCCTGTTGCCTGTTTGGGGAAATAAAGTTTTATCAGAACACAGCCATATCCATTCATTACATTCTGCCTACAGTTGCTTTCACGCTGCAGTGGTAGAGTTAATTGCGACAGATCGATCACATGGCCCACAAATATTTACTATCTGCCCCTTTAAAGAAAATTCCCCCATTCCTGCTCTAGCTTGTAGCAAAATACTTATTTCCCAGTGCAGTATGCTTTAGTATAGGACATTCCCTCTTTCCCATTTTCTGAGGGAATCCTATTCTTCTTTACAGATTCATTCCTACTGTGTGAACCCATGTCTGACATACCCAGTCAGGCATCCATTCTTAGTGCCCCCAAAGCACTTTGCCACGACCGCCCTCATTTCTTACCTCACCACGTTGTAATTATTTTTCTGTATGTCTGTCTAGCCCACTGAAACATAAGCTCCTGAGAATAATTATAAACTCTTACCTGTCTTTGTATCTCTAGCACAATGCCTCGTATTACATACATATTAGGTGTCTAACAAATGTTTGACGATGAATGAATAAATGAACAAACTTTTAGGAAAACCTTAAAGAGCAAAACATTCTGAATAAGGTTATTTAAACTTAGATTTCAACTGATATCTGTAGAGGTACCCTAGTTAAAATGTACCCGTAGCCTGCGCAGGTAAGGAAGGCAGATTTAAAACATGAATATCTACTGTCTAGTTTGGTAAACGAGCTGGCTCTTCTGTCTTGCTATCATGGAAAGCACGGATAGAGCAGGAGGACAGAAAAGGAAGAAAGTCTCTGGGCTCTGTGGCACTGCCCAAGGAAGGTAGTTCCAACTATAGCAAAGGATGGCTAAGGGGCTGACAGGAGGGACTTCAGGGGCCAAAGGACAGCTCTGGGAATGTCAAAGAGATTTTTGGCCAGGTTAAAATTTTTGTGAGAACCAGCAGTACTCAGAACAACTGAATGGAACAAATGACCGAAGGGGTAAGGAAGGTATAAGAAACCTCATTTTCAAAGAATCATGTGGAGCACAGGTGGAAAGGAAGTATGGAGGAGAAGGGCAGCCCATCTTAGCATCCTGTGGCCAGTGGCTGACACGCTCTCTCACCAGTCCCTCAGCTGGAACTTGGTGCCCTAAACTGTCAGGCTGGGCAATACAGAATGGTGGTCTTTTACCAGCTTAGTCTGCGGCAGGAACACAGCTGGTCTAGGATATCTCAAGTTACTCATTCATTCATTCGATAAACATGAAAGTCAAATAGAAAATAAGAAACCCTCTGTCTATGATCAAAGCCTCTGAAAATAACAGATTTCAGTTTTCTTTGTAATTGAATGCAGCACGTTAGGGAGAAGAGGCTTTCATAAAAACAAGCGCTTTTTCTTAGTGGTGGACAAGCAGGTAGACTCAGGACACTACCTTTCTCATACAATCTGACAGTTAAGGGCACAGTTTTAAGGTCGTTTCACGCCCCATCCCGTTGTCCCTGTCCCACTGTGGGGCATAGTTAGGAGCAGAGGGTAGCATGGGGGAAACACAGCTGCAAATGCCATGCAACAGCGCACACTTAAAAATTACTAAAATGAGCATCTCAGGTGCCTACTGCACTGTGTTAAAGACCGAGGAAGTCCCTGGCAGGTAATATGATAAGGATAATATTTTCTGAGTGCCTATCATGTGTTAGACTCTGTATTCGATGCTTCATATGCATTATCTCTAATCCTCAACAAAGCCTGGGAAGAAGGTATTGACCATCTAACAGATAGAATGGAAGCTCAAAAAGGTTAAATAACTTAGCCAAGATTTTTGCCTTCCCAACTAGCCTAAGTAGAAATCTATTCAATCAGAATTTGAGATCTGCTACTTAGCACGTCCCCAAGCCCAGTCTGTCTCTTGCTTTGTTTCCCCCTTAGCTGTAGTCTGTATACTCTGGCTGGCTGGCTCAATAGAGCAAACTGATTAATAAAGCCCAGGTACATCTAGGGCAGTCTCCTTAATGCCACTCTGTTCCAATTCAATTCAATCACTATTAACCAGTACTCTATGATGTAACGTAACAGGCACACTGCTACCTACCTGGAAGGCAAAGCTGCACTCCCATTCAAAACTGTCCTGCCCTGACTCCAGGAACCTAGACGGCAGAAGGTGGAAAGCTCTTGGCAAACTCATTCACCACCACTGATGAAAACAACTCAGAATACAGAATCTTTATAAAGGGATTCATCACATCATCATCACGTTTCCTGACCTGCTCATTCAAATACTGCCTCTCTGTAACTGCTGCACCTGCCCACTTTGTCCTCTTCCTGTTGCCCTGGCCTTGCTGTCAGCCAGTTTGTCATCTTTTATGCTCTCACCAGCACAACCACCATATACTACTTTCAAGCCTATCCCCTTATACAGGGGAAAATGGAACCTGAGACTCCATCACCCATACATAATGTGAGGGAAAAGTGTGTTTTGTGTGTGAGTATGTAGGTATCTACTAGGAGGAGAATACAATTTTGTGGGACTGTAACAACTAGAGCACAGGGAAAGGCAGGCCTAGGAGCCTTTTTAAAAGACTGTTTCATACCACCTGACTGCTGAAAGAGCAGTCCAGTCTTGCTGTACGTGGCATTTAAATATTACTCAACCACAGCTACGACATGTATTCAAAGTGAAAGTAGTGTATTCACAGAGGCACTATCCATCCAGAGACATCTGAAGTGGTTTTTCTTTTCCGTAATCATTAAAGATTGAAGAAACTGCTGATTTTTAAATACCGTCACAATACAATGAATTAATAAAGAATGAGTACTGAATTCATTTTGCTTAGCTATGAACCTTCTAAGAAGTTATGAAAAGCCTAGCCCCCAAAATCAACTTCACTCTTTAGGCAAAACCGTAACACTTTATACCTTCCACAAGAGCTTGCCTGTTTCTAGAAATAAGTCCTATGTTATTTTATAGGTAGATAAATAACTCAAAATCCTATGTATTTTTCTTGAATTTATTTGAGATTACTGAAGACTCTGAGAAAGTTATTACATGTTTCAAAGGTTCAAAAAAGAAACAACCGAAAATTATGTAGAATATACTGTGAGAGTCTCAAACCGAGGACATAAAAGAATATGTTGCTTTAGCATCCTTTCCCAGCCATATCCAGGAAAGATAGTAGATACAGTATTTGGACTTAATTTCAAAATTAACACTGAAAGATCAAGCTAGCAAAGGTTGTTATGGAAAATTCTCTTCTGATTTTTCTGGAAAACTTTCAGAACTCCTCCTTTCTGTCTGGGAAATACCACTTCCTATTAGGAGGGGTTTGCTACTTCACAAGTAAGCTTCCTCTAGGTGAGTCCTGATTCCAGAGTACTGCCTTGGGCTTTCCCTGCTTGCATTTCTCTCGGAGCCTTCTGCAGGAACAGGAAGAGGAGATAAGGTAGAATAACAGAAGCAGCACAGAGAAGATGGAAATTTTTTCAATCTCTCTGAGGATGGGTGAAACAAAAACTTGATAGCAGCAAAATGTTACTGGTTAGGTGGAAGGGGAAAGGGTACCCAAATGAAGGAAAAAGCTATCACAAGCGGCATGCCAGAGAGTGTGGAAAGTAAGACCTCTGGAAAGCATAGGGAAGAGTGTCTATTTTGAAAACTGGCAAACTCTAGAGTCTGATTCCTTAAAAAAAAAAAAAGTCCAACTTCCTAAACACTCTAAAACATCGATAAGCTGATGATAAATAAACTGACCATCACTGTCTTCATGACATATAACTAGACAACACTAACGCGGACAAAGGTTATACATAAACTATATGAATTAACCAATAATGAATACTGTCGGTCATCTTATCGTCATAGGGATAAGTGATCTGGATAGGGAAAGGGGGATGGGGATGGAATATTAAGATAGATTAACAAGAAGGAATTCATTCCTTTTCCTGGAGAAGGCTTTCTAGAGGAGGTTGGCTTCCAGACTCTGGACGAATAGCAACAGGAGCTTGGCAGAACAGCTCAGAGGGGGAGTGAACCGATTATATGAATGGGGCATTGAGTAAGGGAGCCTGGGAGAAGAAAGGGGGACCGTCAAGGGGAACAGGGCCGGTTCAGGGTGCCCTAGTTAAGGTCTCCAACGTGGAGAAAGGCTGGGTGGGGGCAAAGGAAGGCAAAAAGAAAAAGCACAGTAGTTTCTTCACTTATCTCGGGAGGACTAGGGTTTACACTACCTGGAAAAGCTGACCAACAGGCTTGCCCTGGGTGTGATTTTCCAGAGGTGTGGGCCCTTGCTGGAAGAACGCAGCCCGCTGTTCCCTCAATTCCTGTCTGGGTAGCTGGGGTCATAGCTGGAAGCGCAGAGATGTCTTAGGCCGGTGTCTCTTGGGTGCTGCGTGCGTTACGGGGCTGAGGCTCAGCGGCGGGACGGGCACTTAGCGACAAGCAGGCGGCGGCTGCAGCAGCTGCGCGTGCAAACCCCGGGACTTACCTTACTGTCATCCATCTCGGCAGACAGGCCAGCCCGGCCGGGCGCTCCCTCCCCCGGCCCTCCCCCGGCTCAGCCGGCCTGGCCCGGCCCGGCCCCAGCCCCGGGGGAAGAACGGGATAAGGTTCTGACTGCCTCCTCCTCTGGCCTAACAGTTCGCTTCCCTGATGCCACAGTCACGGGGACGAGGGACCAGTTCAGGGATGGCAGAGCGGACCCTGGAGGCGGCGCAGAACGCCTCCCTTCCCCGCGGCTGCCTCCTCCTCCCCCTCCATGACAGGCTCTGGCTGTGTTTACAGACGCCCTGGAGAGAGGCCCGGACCGCAGAGAGGGCGGCAGCGCGGCGCGCGGATTGGCCGCTTCGGCTGCCGTAGCACCGCGGCATTCTGGGGATTGTAGCTTTCGTTACCGCGGTCTCTGCGCGGCGAACCGAAAAGGAAACTACGATGTCCACAGAGCCTCAGAAAGGCGTCCGTTTTCCTGCCGGCGAGCGCTACGCAGGAGGGGCCGAAACTACGTTTCCCACAATGTTTTGGTCCCTGGGTTCCAGCGGTCCAGGCGTAGGGAGGGGACCCTAGGAGCCCCGCAGAGGCGGACCTGAAGGAGGGGCCCTGGGAGCAGGCCCTCCTCACAGACACCGAGGAAACCTTGTTTATTTTAAAAATTCAACCCCCCCCCAAACAAAACAAACAAACAAAAAACCTAAGAATGCGCAATGGTGCAGCTCCTTCTGGAAACCATTTGACAGTTCCGATATTAGACATAGAGTTACCATATGGCCAGCAATCCCACCGGAAATGACACCGTGTGTCCCCACGAAAACTTGTGCAGTAACGTTCTGTCCTAAAGGCGTTATTCTTAGTAGTCAAAAAGTGGAAACAACCCAAGTGTTCAACAGTGGATGAATGGCTGGCCAATTGTGGTATTTATATTCAAAGGAGTATTATTCCTCAATGAAAAGGTATGAGGTACTGATACATGCTGCAATGTGGATGCGCGAGGATGAGCCTTGAAAACGCACAGTGAAAGAAGCCAGACCCAGAAGGCCACATATCGCGGATTCCACTTATAATGAAATGTCCGGAATAGGTACATTTAAAGAAACAAAAAGCTGGTGAGTGGATGCAGGGGGCTAGGGTTGGGGAACAGCAGGGAGGGAGGGGGGCCAGGAAAATGGGGAGTGGTTTTTAATAGGTACTGGGTTTCTTTTGAGGTGATGAAGCTGTTCTAAAATTGATTTAGGGATGGCTGCACAACTCTGAATATACTAAAACCCACTGAATTGTATACTTTAAATGAGTGAATATTATGGTATGTGAATTACATCTCAATAGTAAATAACAAAGAATGTCTTGGCATCCTCCTGATTTAGTAAAGTCAGTGAGCTTGTTGTTTTGGCCTGTGTTAGGCCATTGAGAATTTGACAAAGATTGTCTTTATTAATGTTATTCTGGAGAGCCCCTTTGACTCACTCCTTTTCAGACTCCTACAGCGCTTTGCTAAACCCTTCCAAAGTTCAAATGAGGTAGAGTTCCCAGATTTAGCAATAAATATACAGGGGCTTCCCTGGTGGCGCAGTGGTTGAGAGACTGCCTGCCAATGCAGGGGACACGGGTTTGTGCCCCGGTCTGGGAAGATCCCACATGCCGCGAAGCGGCTGGGCCCATGAGCCGTGTCCGGAGCCTGTGCTCCGCAACGGAAGAGGCCACAACAGTGAGAGGCCCGCGTACCGCAAATAAATATACAGGACACTCACATTTGAATTTCAGATAAACAAGTACCTTTTTAGTATAAGTATGTCCCATACAATACTTGAGACACACTTTTACTAAAAAAAGCATTCATTGCTTATCTGAAAGTCAGATTTAACTATGTGTCTTCTATTTTATCTGACAACTCCAAATTGAGGAAGAGTAATAATAGAAAAGCAGAATTGTCTCTGTCCGATCTGTACAACGCTTCAGAGGAACTAAAGCAGGTCAGTCCCTCAGAAGTAAATGCCGCCTAACCAGGTCATCATGTGGGGTTGCAACTTTCGGCCCAGCCAGGGTAGGGGGGCATCTGTAACTTCCAAACCGCATTCCAGGCAGTCTCGGAGACGTCTAGCCGCATCCTCTCTTATGATCAGGGGAGCAAAGCCTGTGCTCCTTGCAGGTTCTTCTCCTCTTTTCTCACCTAATACCCCTTTTCCGCGCCCAGTAAGGCCTCAGTCCTCCTCCCCAGCTATGCCCTTGCCACTACTAAGCCCTCTTTTTCGGGGTGGAACTGCGTTTCCCCCCGGGGGTTAGTCCTCTGTCACTCTGTCTGCATCCCTGCTGACAAAAGTGCGCCGGGCCCTCAGGAAGGAGGACTAAGACGTTTTGAACCAGGTGATGGAAATTTAAATACGTGCTAGGGAAGTAGTATGTACACCAACTTCAGGAGAGTGGTTTTCTCTAGGGAGGGAGAGAGAGAAATGGGATGGAGAGGCTCTTGCGGTGGTTAGCTGTAGATTTAACTTTTATTTTTAAAGAATGGTAACATTTTTATTTATTTATTTTTATATTTATTTTTGGCTGTGTTGAGCCTTCGTTTCTGTGCGTGGGCTTTCTCTAGTTGCGGCGAGCGGGGGCCACTCTTCATCGCGGTGCGCAGGCCTCTCACTATCGCGGCCTCTTTTGTTGCGGAGCACAGGCTGTAGACGCGCAGGCTCAGTAGTTGTGGCACACGGGCTTAGTTGCTCTGCGGCATGTGGGATCTTCCCAGACCAGGGTTCGAACCTGTGTCCCCTGCATCGTCAGGCAGACTCTCAACCACTGCGCCACCAGGGAAGCCCTAGATTTAACTTTTTTTTTTTTTTCGGTACGCGGGCCTCTCACTGTTGTGGCCTCTCCCGTTGCGGAGCACAGGCTCCGGACGCGCAGGCCCAGCGGCCATGACTCACGGGCCTAGCCGCTCCGCGGCACGTGGGATCCTACCGGACCGGGGCACGAACCCGCGTCCCCTGCATCGTCAGGGGACGATGAAGCAAATATGTGAAATATTGTGGTGGAGAGTACGGTGTATTGTTTTCTTCGTATTTCTGTACGTTGAGAAACTATAAACATCCTCACTTTAGAAAGTGTGGAAATACTTTAAATTATTTACTAAAAATTTAATTTATAAAAACAAACAATCACATCATAAAATAAGACTTGGTAAAGGGAAGAAAATCTTATGAAGAAGTATTGTATAGTCATATGTTAAATATTTGCTGAGAAGTACCCAGGATTGGTAACAAAGGGGTGAGGAAGAACAGAAGAACAGAAGAAAAGTATTTGCTTCTGTAAATTTAAATCCTCAAGGAGCCTATAATCCAGGAAGGAGAAATTCACACATACGGGAGACTAAGAACAATCACTAAACGATACGGACCAAGTTTAATATCTATGTGCTAAGTTGTTCAGAGTGGGTAGGGAGAGCCAAGCATCAGGCTGATTCATGGGAAAGGAAAAGTGAACACAGCAATTTTTTTTTTTTTAAAGGAGTGGGAGGAAGCTTAGATGAAGAACATAATCTCAGGGTCCTGGACATATTTTGTATACATGGTTTTCAATCTTTTCTTCCTATATTGCCTTCTCGAAAGGAACCTCCGAATCATTCAGTTCCTTTGAAAAATGCATATAATTTTCTCCTCCCTCCCCTCCCCACCTTTCCTCCCCAGCACACACAAACACATTTCATGTGCTCTCAGACACCCCACATAGAGGCACTGTTGGCCTGTGATGCGTCAGGTCTCTGCTGTTGCTGTGGAGTTTCTTGTAGTGAATTCCTAAGCAGCATGGCACACACCCACTCCTTCTTGATCTGCATGCCTTCCATGCCCTCATCTCTCTCTTTCTCCTGCTCCCCTTACTGCTTGGCTAAAAGAGCACAGGTGTCTAAACAGAGCCAAGATGATCATGTTACTCCCTGGGCCACATGGGTCTGCTTGGCACTAGCCCCTGGGGAACATCAGAGAGAAAGGAAGCTCATTAAAATAGCTTGTTAGGCTCCAGCTGGCTTTCCATTAAGTTTGACACATAAGAGTCTAAGAATTTAAAAATTATCCAGCCCTTTCCAAACGTTCAATGGAAATGAAAATTGGTTGATTCAATTCTGCCATGCAAATTTGTGCTAGACTCATCTCCAATCTAGAAATAGCAATAATGAACAACAAAACCTTCCAAGAAAGAAACAAAGGTGGCCGTGAAATCGACCACGGTAACTTCTGACCCACCTTAACACACACCATACATTTGGGGAAGAAGGTATCCCAGAGTCACCCCAGAAGTGACCCGTCATTACTTCTCTGTCCCTGGCCTGTCTTCTCAAAGAGTTGATCATCTGTGGCTGAGTGATAAAGATTTTTAAAACGCAGCATGGTTGTACAGTGAATTTGTGGATGGTCCCGATTATGACACAGAGACGGGGAAAGAAAAGGAGGAAAACTATTCAAAGAAAAAAAAACAAACCACTGATTGAAGAGAGGTAGGGGGTGGCATAAGATTAAGAGAGGAGGGTAAGGGAACAAAAATTAACCTTATTTAGAAACCACAAACAAGGGGAACAGTACAATATTCTACATTCAGGAATGCCATGGCTACATTGATATGTAAATTTGGCACTAGAACAACAGAGTATTATTGCCGCTGATATGGTAATCTTCAGAGGTACAGAGAAAAAGTGGGTGGGTCATGTGAAATTCATGAAATGCTTGAGGTGAACTCACTGTTGAAGTTTTAGTCCTGTTTTGTTTTTTGTGTGTGTTTTTTCCAACGTACTTTATAGATAAGTATTCCTCTGTCCTTTTTGTTTCCGAAAAGTTTAGCTTATTGTCATGAGGCTATAAAATATTCCATTTCAAAAGTTTGGTTCTGTTCTAAAGGCATTTTGCAAAATGCTCCCCCCCACCTTTGCCTACACGGACAAATATGCCTACATTTGCATACAGCACAGTACCTATTTACTCTGCATTGGCTAGAAAGTTCAGAAGCAAGAGCCTAAAGGAACATTTTCAGAACGAGCACATAATTCAGCCTCCAACTTGTCAGCAGGAGCAAAAGAAATAAATGATGCCGCAAAGGACTGAAACAGTCTGTTGCCGAGGAATGAAAAAAGATCTGATCAGCATAAAAATAAGGAAGAGAAAATGAAGCTCGAGGAACCAAAACCTTCCACGTTCAAACTTTCCCTTACCTCTTCCCCTTCACCAATGTACTGAAAGTGTCACCTCCAACTCAGCAACAGCTCTTCTCAGTATCCTCCCAACTACCATTTCTACTGAAAATACTAAGCCTTATGTACCTCACACTGTAGGAAAGAATGAAGTGTGCCCTTGCTTAAGGAAAAAAATGGGAAATTATTTGGCCAATAAGCAACTGTTTAAAACTAAACCACCCTTTATAAGAGATGGCTTGCTAAGCATCACTATTAGTCATTTACACTTTAGTATGAATGTGCTTCTTCTTTTTTTTTTTCTCCTTGTATCTGCTACCTGACGATTAGGTTTAGGTTTGGGAGAAAAGAGGAATACACATATGGGTTTGAAGGACAGGTGTTCTAAGAAGGGGAGAGATCTGTGTAGATCTGATTGCTGTGCTGGAGCTTTGAGCATTTAAAGAGCAGCCCAGTAAATGGTGGATGCCCATGAAGGTTAGGGCAGGGGAGATAGGAGACAGATGAAGAACCAACAAGTGACCAGGTACCATCTTTCACAATTCTTCTGAGGGTTTACCCAGCAGACACACGTAAGACAGGCACATTTATTCTACTGACTCAGACCTGAAGAAGCTTAAACTTACCATGGCACTTGTGATGGAGGAAGTAAAAAAAACTCAGCCTGCATGTTTGCTTAGGAACATTTTTTTTTCAAAAACAAGCCTCCTTTCATCAAAGTTCACTTTTGAGGTTTTTTCCAGTTAAGTTTTGGTAAACCCAGAGTTGTTTGCTGAATAGAAATCTGACAGGGCTCATCTTCCAGATCTTACATTGTTAAGGAACAGAAGACTGGAATCCTGGGTTATGCAGGAGAAAGCATGGTTTTGGTACCTGTGACTTCAGGAGAGCAGCAGGGGTCCTATTTCTTATTTTATGAATAGCCTTAAGTCCTCCAAATTTTGCTTCAGTATTCTCCATTTCTAAGAAAAAAAATGCAACCTAAAATTTACTATTGGGACTCTATCAGACTGATTTACGACCGTCAAGATGTTTTCAAAAAGCTCCAAACAATATTTATGAGAATTTAAGTGTTAATATTTCCTGTGTCTAGGTGTTATCTACTGCTAGATGTAAACACCTTTGACTCTTTCTGGCATTACTTTTAATATTATGGATATTCTGATTTTTCTATTTGGTATCACATATCTTCATTTATTTTTTGACTCGTTTACATATTCAAGAATCTTTACAGCATATTTTCAATTCCCTTAAAGGCTTCCTCATCTGCATAAGAAGCCTTCCATTCCAGATACATCTTTAAACCATTTTACTTATACGTTAGAATTGTTTCCAAAAACATTTAAGCCTGAATATGGTTAATGTCAGTCTTCTTTGGTCAATACAATGGTGCTTGAATGGTATAGCACCTCATATTTTGTGAGATAAAATATAATATTAGTAGTAGTAATACCACTCAGTTTCCAAAAATGTTTGCATGAAATTTATCACGTAGGAATTAAAGGATTGCCACATGGAATTTGACCGATTGTGCTAAGGGTATTTTTGTCACCAACAGCAGTCCTTTGGCAGAACGGCATGGTTGTCCTTAAAAGTTAGATAGCATCGTTCTGCTGAATAGCCATTTCTGTCTCTGTCATTCATAAATGTGTCCAAGTCATTAAAGATTTTTTTTCTGCTTGCTATATGAAATAGTTCTTTAAAAATATGTATTATAAATGTATCTCAAACAAGTTTCACAGGACATCCTTTGATCCTTGTAAACAAGCCATGGTGATTGTGCCCTCACTGTTTCTGGTCTTCAGAGAGTCACACCGTGCTATTTCTCAGCTGTCACATATCCAAATGAAATGTACTGTTTTAAAAAGTCCCCACACCTGAGCCCTGTCAAGTTTTGCAGTGGACTTTTCTGAGCGGTTTCTGACACCATCACCTCTCTTTCCAGGGACAGTCACAGAACTGCCTCAGTACCATCTCCCATGGGTGTGGATGTGTGTGGAGCAACCACGGTTCTGCTTGTCTGTGTTTTAATCTGAGTAAAAGAATTATTCTTTTTTCATTTCTGTTCCAGACTTCTTGCTGCCCAACATTTTCTGGGGCCTTCTACTAGAAATTTCAGGGGATGGATTAACCACAGCGATCTATAGGAACTTTGTATAAGCATATACATATTTTCCATGCAATTACTAAGCTCTTTGTGCCCTTCATTTTTTCCCTTTAAGTCAGATCTTTAAACAGCCACTTTGTCTCCCTAACAAGATAAACCGTATTATCAGAACTGAGAGTTTATACAACTAGCTAATTTTGTTACAGGGCTCATTTTAGAGTTCAGTGTAGGCATGTAAGAGTCTAGTTTGTTGCTGCACCTCTCCCGACACACCTGCTGCTCTCACGATTATGAGATTCAAAACACGAATAGCAACCCTCTCCTTCCGCTTTCTACCAGGAGTACATACATGTCATTTCGAATTTTACAGATTCACTTTACATTTCAGCTCTAGTCTCTAGATGTTTTTCTAAATCAGAAAAGAAAGTCATTTTGTCTTAAGTGACGCTGCCTGCCTCAGACAAGCCTCTCGCATGGTACCACGGCCAGTTCAGGATGGCCTTGCACCGGCTGATGCGCACATCATTAGAGGTTGTGCAAGAAATGTCACTTTTGCCTCAGTGTCTGGCACCTCTGACATCACCGTGGACTCTCTGACCCTCTCCTCTGTGCCTCACCCTTTCCCTTTTTTTCACACGGTTCTTGCCTTGTGCTCTGTTCTTCTTCTTGTTTTGTGTTTTCAGACAGCAAGTCCTGGGAGGCGGTTATCCTTTCCCTAAACGTAGAGGATTTTCTCCAGCTTGTTTTGTCTTAGAAAACTTCAGGCCTTCTGCCGTGTTTCGCTTTGATAGCCTCCTTTCCCACTCAGCACGGAATGTGTCTGTTGATCAGCTCTGTTCTGGCTGCTGCAGGTGAGACTCAAATAGAGGCCATCTCCCTTCCTGCTCGTCACAGCTTCCAGACAGGATCACACCTCCCCTTCCCCTAGCCTCCCATGTCCCCCGCAGGGTCCCAGAGGTAAGGGGGGAGTGGTCCTGGCTGCACTTGCCGGGTTTCCTGCCCTACAGTTGTGTTTCCTCCTCACTTCCCATCCCTTCTCTCATGCGTGCTCCTTTTCTCCCTTGTTTCTACTCCTAAACCAAGACGCACTTCTCTCGTCGCCTCTGAAGCAGCGCTTGATACCCTCTCCAGCTCTGCCCTCCTTCCAGCCAAGGGAAGGGCTAAGGTACCCGCACTGCTGTACTCTTGTTTCCACAGGTGCTATTGCCAAACTCAGAAGAGGCAGTTTCTTGTGGGAGTGGAGGCTGGTGATGGAATCCCCTGGGGGGGCTGCCTCCCCAGACTTCCCTCTTTAATGTCTCCGGCAAACAGGTGGTCACTCTACTGGTAGTAAATTCCTGGGTATTTTTACCCAACACCCCATAAACAAAATGGCAATGTTATTGGACATGTCATATAACCAGGCCTATTGAGTAATGTCCCCATTAATCAATTTGCCAAAGAAAGCAGGTTGTTATCTCAGCTTGTTCGGAGGGAGGCTAGCTATGGGAAGGAAGAAGAACTCAGGCATCAGGCTTACAAGTACGTGGTCAAGATTTAAATGATACCTAATCGGTGACTTGGTGCGCTGTGAAGTGAATCTTTCCCTACGCAAAACTGCACTGGCAGTACCGTTGATTCTCTCGTAATTGCTACAGGAACCTCACTAGAGTGACTTGGGGAGAGCCTGTTGCCCTGGGACTGAAGTAGCGAGGAGATAGAACCCAAGAGAGATGCAAGTTTTACCAGATTTGTCTCAATATTAAGAAATGTTGTACTACAAAGAAATCCTTCGGCTGGAGGATGACTGATTCACTTTTTGATCCATCCACTCATTCATAAAACACCTTGAGCAGCTCCTTCTCCCCAGGCATCGTGCTTTACGCTAGACACACCAAGATTCACGAGGCAGGGTCTCTGCTCTCAGGGAGCTTACACACTGATGGGGGTTCTCGGCGCACCTCTCTAAGTATGTGCAGCGTAGTGTGTAAAGTGTGATAATAAAGCCACACATAAAATAGAGGGGGTCTAGGGGAAGTCTTTCCCGAAGGGCTTATTTCTGTGCCAGGTCTCAAGGGATGAGTACAAGCTGTTCAAGCAGGCAAGAAAAGAAATGTTTTCAAAGGCAGCCTGGTGTGAAATTACAATGGGAAACCGCAAATAATTTGGTTTGGGTGTAAGAGCATACTAGACTAGAGCATACTAGCATACTAGGCATCTCAGGAGATGGGAGGAGCAGCGTCAATAGCTAAGGCCAAAGACATACACAGGAGCTAGATGATGAAGTGCACTGAATTCAAGCGGGGACTTAATTTGAAGCTGCTTGGGAGCCACTGAGAGTTTAAGCAGGAGAGTAACAATTAAATCTGGGGGAACTTGGCTCTTTCACATGCAGTTGGCAGCTCCTCAATAGCTTTTCCTTTATTTTGTAATGTTTTATTATATTATGTCATGCTTGTAATATACGTATGCTATACAATGGTATGGTATGTGGGATTTACCATTGTAGTCTAAGGGCCTGGCGTCTAGTATGCTCTTACTAATACCTGATGACTGATATAATTTCTGACACAGTCTCTGACCCTTGCTTAGATGTCGGTGGTACCAGCAGGTGGTACCGGCCACACCTCTGGGCTCCCTTTCCCTCCAGGCTCTTTCTATCACCCACAAGCAACAAGTGACAGAAGAATGGTTGGGATGTCTCCATGGGGGTGCATTGCTGCTGCATGACAGTGCCCAATACATATTCTAGAGATTATCTTAATCCCTCCATCACCCAGAATTTTCATTCAACCAATTGTGACATCTCTGGGAAAGAACATTTTCAAAATGTTAGTGAGACGTGGAATTCACTCTGGAGTGAGCTTTTATTTTCAACTTTCTTGAACTATGTCCCTTTTGCAAGGTGACAGACTAAAATTTCTCAGTGCCCTTCATTTTCCCCACACCATGCCTGTAACAAATATCACCAAGAAGAGATGGATGGGCAGATGGAGTGAATGTTAGACAAAGAGACTGAATTTAGAATCTTCCATATTCAATAAAATTGAAAATATGTTATTTAAGAGACGTGGAAAAAAACCCGTCAGTGTTGTCTACAGAAACTTTCCTTAAACAGATAGAATTTCTCTTTTTGATTTGTAAAAGTAACAACAACAAAAAAAACAGTACTTTTTATTTCAGAAGTAATATGTGCCCATGGTAAAACATTCCAACAGCAAAGAGGCTCATAAGGTAAAAAGTAAAACCTCCGGACTCACTCTCCAGAGTTAACCACTGTATAACCTTCCAGAAATGTTGGACACACTACAAGGAGTATGGGTATCTCCCTCTCATTTTTACACAGATGGTATTAAATTACACACACTTAGGCTTCCCTGGTAGTGCAGTGGTTAAGAATCCACCTGCCAATGCGGGGGACACGGGTTCGAGCCCTGGTCCAGGAAGATCCCGCATGCCGTGGAGGAGCAACTAAGCCCCAGCGACGCAACTACTGAGCCTGCGCTCTAGAGCCCATGCGCCACAACTACTGAGCCTGCGCTCTAGAGCCTGCGAGCCACAACTACTGAAGCTCGCAAGCCACAACTACTGAAGCCCGCAGGCCTAGAGCCCATGCTCCGCAACGAGAAGCCACCGCAATGAGATGCCCGCGCACCGCAACAAAGAGTAGGCCCCGCTCGTTGCAACTAGAGAAAGCCCGCACGCAGCAACGAAGACCCAACACAGCCAAAAATAAATAAATAAAATAATTTTTTAATTATTAAAAAATAATAAAAAAATAAATTATACACACTGTTGTACATTTTTTTCAATTAAAAAATATGTACTGGATACTATTCCATATCATTGTATATGTAACACTCTCCTTCACTGTTGTTTTCCTTTCCTTTCTCTCAGAATCTACTATTTGCTTTACTTTTTATTTTGACTAGCTAAACAATGCAGAAATATTCACACAACTTTGGTTATACATCTTTCGGTTCTTGTGTAACTTTATCTATAGGACAGATTCCTAGAAGGAGAACCTCTGGATGAAGTACATACACCCTTGAATTTTGGCAGATATTGCCAAGCTTTCCTCCAAAACAGTTACAAAATATGTATTTCCACCAGTAGTGTATGTTTCCCTAGTTGCCAGACAGCATGGTTTGTTACCAAACTTTTAAAGCTTGGTATGTTAAAAATGGTATCTGGTTGATATTTCAATTTGCACTTATTGAATTAGCAGCGAGATGGGGTATTCTTTGCATATGTGGTGGGGATTTCCTTTTTTTTTTTTCTGAACTACCAGTTCATATTCTTTGCTCATTCTTTTATAGGTGGTTGGTTTTTTCTTATAGATTTCTGAAAGCTCCATATATATGAAAGGAATTAGTGCTCTTATCATATATATTAACCATTTTTTGCCCAGATTCTTGTCCGTGACTTTGTTGATTGTATTTTTTATTCAGAAAATTCCATTTTTCAGTAGTCATATGTATTCATCTTTTCTTTATGACTTCTGGATTCTATGTCATACTTAGGAAAAGCTTTCTCCATGACAAGATTATACAAAGATTCATTGTTTTATCCTAGTACTTTTATAATTGCATTTTTGTATTTAAGTCTTTTGTCCACCTTAGATTTATTTTTGATGTGCAGAGAAAAATAGAGCTCTGCTTTTATTTTTTTTTCTAAAAGACTAAACATTTATCCCAACACTGTTTACTGAATATTTTTCCTACTGATTTGGAATGCTCCTTTTTATCATAAACTTACTTTGTTTGCACTTGGGTCCATATCTGGACTGTCTACCTTTCCCCACTGACCTGCCTATTTCAGCACTATACTATTAATTAGTGTGCCTTTAGAATGTATTTTTTAAAATCTATTGGCTTTGGGCTTCCCTGGTGGTGCAGTGGTTAAGAATCTGCCTGCCAATGTAGGGGACTTGGGTTCGAGCCCTGGTCTGGGAAGATCCCACATGCTGTGGAGCAACTAAGCCCGTGAGCCACAACTACTGAAGCCCGTGCACCTAGAGGCCGTGCTCTGCAACAAGAGAAACCACCGTAATGGGAAGCCTGTGCACGGCAACGAAGAGTAGCCCCCGCTCGCCGCAACTAGAGAAAGCCCACGCGCAGCAACAAAGACCCAACACAGCCAAAAATAAATATATAAAAAATAAATTAAAAAAAAATTTTAATCTATTGGCTTTAAGGCAGTGGAAATACTCTACGTGATATTATAATGATGGATATATGTCATTATACATTTTCCAAACTTATGTAAAGGTGAACCCTATGGTAAAGTGTGGATGTTGAGTGATTATGGTGTGTCAATGTAGGTTCACCCCTGGTTAAAAAAAGAACCGTTCCAATGAGCAATGTTGATAATGGTGGAGGCTATGCATGCGTGGACGCAGGGATATATAGGAAATCTCTGTACCTCCCTTTCAAGTTATAAACCTAAAGCTGTTCTAGAATAACAAAATCTTTTTAAAAATAAAATAAAAGAATTTTAAAACTAATAGCACTAATTTCCCTTCGTCACTCTACTCTCATTCTTTTTTAAACAACTTTATTGAAGTATAGTTGATTTACAATGTTGTGTTAATTTCTTCTGTATAGCAGAGGGACTCAGTTATACACATACATATATATACAATCTTTTTCAAATTCTTTTCCATTACGGCTTGTCACAGGACATTGAATATAGTTCTCTGTACAGTAGGACCTTGTTGTTTATCCATCCTATATATAATAGTTTGCCTCTGCTAATCCCAAACTCCCAATTCTTACCTCCCCTCCCCACCTCCCCCTTGGCAAACACGTCTGTCCTCTATTATCTGTGAGTCTGTTTTTGTTTTGTAGATATGTTGATTTGTATCATATTTATTTATTTTTAAAGATTTTTTTTTGATATGGACCATTTTAAAGTCTTTATTGAACTTGTTATAACATTGCTTCTGTTCTATGTTTTTTGGTTCCTTGGCCACGAGGCATGTGGGATCCCATCTCCCCAACCAGGGATTGAACCTGTACCCCCTGCATTGGAAGGCAAAGTCCCAACCACTGCACTGCCAGAGAAGCCCCTGTATAGTATTTTAGATTCCACATATAAGTGATATCATATTGTATTTGTCTTTCTCTTTCTGACTTACTTCGCTTAGTATGATAATCTCTAGGTCCATCCATGTTGCTGCAAATGGCATTATTTCATTATTTTTGATGGCTGAGTAATATTCCATTGTATATATATATCACATCTTCTTTATCCATTCATCTGTTGATGGACATTTAGTTTGTTTCCATGTCTTGGCTATTGTAAATAGTGCTGCTATGAACATAGAGGTGCATGTATCTTTTTGAATTATGGTTTTGTCTGGGGATATGCCCAGGAGTGGGATTGCTGGATCATGTGACAACTCTACTTTTAGTTTTTTGAGGAACCTCCATACTGTTTTCCACAGCTGCTGCACCCATTGACATTTCCACTGACAGTGTGAGAGGGTTCCTTATTCTCCACACCCTCTCCAGCATTTGTTGTTTGAAGACTTCTTAATGATGGTCATTCTGACTGGTGTAGGGTGGTACCTCATTGTAGTTTAGATTTGCATTTCTCTAATAATTAGCAACATCGAGGATCCTTTCATGTGCTTTTTGGCCATCTGTCTTCTTTGGAGAAATGTCTATTTAGGTTTTCTGCCCATTTTTCAAATGGGCTGTTTGTTTTTTTGTTGTTGAGTTGTATGTGCTGTTTGTGTATTTTGGAAATTAAGCCCTTATCAGTCACATCATTGGCAAATATTTTCTCCCATTCTGTAGGTTGTCTTTTTGTTTTGGTTATGGTTTCCTTTGCTGTGAAAATGCTTGTAAGTTTGATTAGGTACCATTTGTTTATTTTTGTTTTTATTTCTATTGCCTTGGGAGACTGACCCAAGAAAACATTGGTACGATTTATGTCAGAGAATGTTTTGCCTCTATTCTCATTCTTATATTTCCAGATGATCTATACTCAACTACTAATAAAAAATGTAATTGTATGCTCTGTTTGCATAGAGTGACAATGGCTGGTAAGATGATTTAATGGCTCAATAGCCACTATAATTTTATTGTTTGCATTTCCAGCATTGCAGTATGAACAGCATTGATTCATATCTATTTTACTGATTTGTTCATATGTATTATAATTCCTTCTTGTGCTTCCCCCAAATAAACTTTTGACTAAGGACTATTTGACAATCTCCCAGTGTTTACTCAGTCACTATACTGAACCCTTTAAAATGCACAGAAACAGGGAATGCTTATTGAAAGCCGAAAACACTAGGCCTGTGCTAGAGTGTAGGTGAAGAAAGTTCTTGTTCATCCTACCTCTTCTCCCACAATCCCAATAAGAGCAGGATCCCAGAATCAGCCTTTACTATCTTTTCCTCCATACCAGGTATCTCCCATCTATGTATTTAGAGATGTAACTTTTCAGTCTTGGAAAAAGAGAGATTTGCCAAAAGCGTTAAGGATGCATTTGGAATCTTAGTAACTGTAGTCGCAGTGGCTGAATTCTAACCCATATGTGGTTTACCAGAGGGTACATCTTCCCTCTATCTGTGCCTCCTCCTCCTTGAAGTCCACCGGCATTCTGAAGGTCTCTCGAAACCTCTGTGAGTCACAGGTAGAGGGTTTAAAAATGAAAAGTCAGAAAGTTTGGAAATTAAATCCATAAGGAAGGAAATGACCACTGGCTTGTCGGTAAGCTCTGTCCTTCCCCATCATCATTTTCATTACCACCCCCTCTCCCTGACAAGATCTGAAAGTTCAAAGCTAGACATCACCTCTACAGGACCTGCCAAGAGAATTTCTCAGTTAGGCTCCCAACTTCTAACTCTCCATCTTGAAGCTGCAGGTGTATTATTTTAACCACCATTCACAGAAAACCTGGGGAAACAGGAACTGACAGACTCCCTCATGAAACAGAATAATAAGGGGCTTTGACTGGTTTATGTGACCATAGAAAAGTTCAGAGCCGGTTACCTTGTGAAGACATGGGCTCTTCCTTTGATGACCTTCTACCGGGAGGCCTTAGATAGACTTCCTGCATTGGGCTAGAGATTGGACTAAATGATCTTTGAGTTGGGCTGTGTATGAGTCATGGAAAGTTTCCCCAAGGAGGTGGCAGCTGAGCCAAATCTAAAATGAGATTAAAGAGACACAAAAGGGAGAGAAGAAGAGAAAGCAGCATTCCAGGTAGAGGGAAGAGTATAAACAAAGGCATGGAGATGCGATGATACAGCATAGCAGGAGATAGATACAAATAATTTAGTACAGTGTTTTCACAGTATTCAATGCCAGGTAACAGGTGGCAGGGGTGATGTTGGGGAAGTAGGGAGTAGCCAGGTCCTGGGGGTCCTGGTGTCCCATGATGAGAAGCTTGGGTCTTATAAGTGTTTGCAGGGCTTTGAAGTAGATGAATGACATATGGTAACTGGGATAGCCCTATATATAAATATCATAGTGATGACCTTACCAAAAAGAATACAAGGCAATTTTGAATTTAACCTAATTGGTGAAAGCTGGTGAGAATCTTGCTATTTATATGCTATGGGATCATCATACCTATATTCTAAGTTTGACAAAGGTCGTCTCCATCTAGCTTCTTAAACTGGATTATGACATAATTGGACTTACATATTGGAAAGATCATCCTGCTAGTGTTGTAGGAAATCATTTTAAGGGTATTGAGACTGAAAGAAGAGAAATAAGTTCAAGTGCTTTTGGAATTGTCTAGGTGAACGATGACAGAGGCTTGAACTAGGGCTGCAGGTAGAGACAGCTGTTGAAGACAAAATCAGCAGATTTGATAAAAGAGTTGGTTATATAATGTGGCAGCAATGAAAAGGTACCTCTCAGAATGGGTCACAACTGACTGATGACCCAGCTTCTCTGCTCTGAAATCCATCCCTGATTCTTACCGAGGTCATGTTTCCCAAAGGCTGCCTCATGACTGAATATGTGTGGCAGGGTTGGTGGGGGGTGTTGGTTGCTAAGAAAGGCCCACTCCTGGGAAATGTGGCACTTCTCTGATGGACAACTTTAGCTCCAAGATATTCCATCAGCTTTGCTGGACTTTCTTAGAACTGCACTGCAGTCTAAGATTCTTCTACTCCACCAACCTTCTCCCCTTCCTTCCTCCCTTCCTCCCTCCCTCCCTCCCTCCCTTCCTCTCTTCCTTCCGTCCTTCCTTTCCTCCCTTCCTACCTTCCTTCCTCCCTTCCTTCTTTCTTTCCTCCCTCCCTCCCTTCCTTCGTTCCTTTCCTCCCTCCCTCTCTCCCTTCCTCCTTCCCTCCTTCCTTCCTTTTTTTCCTCCCTCCCTCCCTTCCTTCCTTCTTTCTTTTTATCCTCCCTCCCTCCCTTCCTTCCTTCCTTCCTTTTTTCCTCCCTCCCTCCCTCCCTCCCTTCCTTCCTTCCTTTCCTCCCTTCCTTCCTTTTATCCTCTCTCCTTCCCTCCCTTCCTTCTTCTTTCTTTTTATCCTCCCTCCCTCCCTTCCTTCCTTCCTTCCTTTTTTCCTCCCTCCCTCCCTCCCTTCCTCCCTCCCTCCCTTCCTTCCCTCCCTTCCTTCCTTCCTTTCCTCCCTCCCTTCCTTCCTTCCTTTCCTCCCTCCCTTCCTTCCTTCCTTCCCCCCCTTCCTCCCTTCCTTTCCTCCCTCCCTCCCTTCCTTCCTTCCTCCCTTCCTTTCCTCCCTCCCTCCCTTCCTTCCTTCCTTCCTCCCTTCCTTTCCTCCCTCCCTCCCTCCCTTCCATGATTCCTAAGGGTCAGAGCCACCGCATGGTCCGACGGTTCTTGCAGAGAACCTTGACTGAGTAAGCTTTGGGGCTCTGGACTCACAATAACCTCTGTGCAAATCTGGCCCCACCACTCCTAGATATGTAAGTTCAAGCAAGTAATTTAATCTCTTGGAAGTGTCAGTCCTCTCATCTGTAAAATCATGATACTTGTCGTGAGGATTAAATCAGTCAGGCTTATAAAGTACTAAGCACAGTATGTGGCACATAAAAAGTGCCTGATAAATGTTAGCAATTCTTATTATTAGATATGGGAGATGAAAGAGAAAGAAATCAGGGGCGATTCTTAGGTTTCCATTTACAGTATATAAAGTAATCATAAGTATCTCACTCAAGTTAATTCTCCTTTTGCATACAGCAGATAGCCTTTTGAGTACAAAAGAGATTAGGAAAACCTTCCTTTCTTTCCTCCCCTCTCCTACATTTCTTGACCCCTCTAGCTTTCATGGCTAATGGAGGATAAACTATAAGATGATCCATCAAAATAGACATAAAGAAGACTCCCCGACTCTGTGGTTTAGAGGGTGGCCTTTCACCACATTACTTCAGGCTCACCAGCTTCCAGCAGGAGACAAGCTCTGAGAATGTTCTTCTGCCCTGTGGAGGACAGGCCCACGCTAGAGCACCTTCTTGTAACGAGGGAGAAAAGCTATCTACCTTCCCCGAGGATCTGAAAAACTGGGTGGAGGTATTCCAAATTAAATGCTTTTTATAGAGTTTTATTTAGAACAGTTTAGCTGTTAAATACGCGCTAGCAAGCACACGGCAAAGTGTGTCCTAACGCGTGATCTTCCCCTTCCCAAACACACTTACAGGGCTCAAGGCAGAGCCAAAACCCAAATCATAGAATGGAACATGGAGGTATAAAACTAGCAAAATGGCATAGAAAGGGAAAATGTAAGTGCCTGAACAAAATTTTAGGAAATTTGTACAGTAAACCTGGGATGAGGAAAATCTAGCTGAAGCCCTTTATGTGAAAAGTGCCGTGGGTTTTAGGTGATCTGCCAGCTCCCTGGACTCAACAGTGCAATTCTTGGCTTGTAGAGCAACGGGTGTGATCTCAGGCTGCGCGGTAGAAGTACAATATCCAAGTAATGGGAAACCTCAGCTTCCTCACCTGCCATGTAGGGCCCGGATGAGATGATTTCCGAGTCCCATACAGCTCTGAGGTTTTATGAGTCTATGACTCTCTGACTTTACAGTTCTAAACTCGAACTCCTGCATTTTCAGGAAATGACCACAGACAAGATATATAGGCTTGATGAAAGCAGATAATTCATTTCTCTGCTTAACTCTCTAGCCTGAATTCTCTCCAGTGCGAGAAAATCTTTTTGTGTGCTGATGTGCCCCACGGAGACCTCTTGAAGCGCACGTGACACAGGAGCAAAATTGTGTCTGTCTGTTTCACACCAGGTCAGGCTTTGCACAAGACTACTTCTCTTGAGGTGGCAAGCTTGAGCAACCAGTTTTTCCTGAAGTTTGCCTGATAAGTATGTTTATGATGAGCTGTACTGTCATTCTTCTATCTTGCCATAGCCTTGGAGGGCCCCTCCCAAGCTGACTGGCTGTCTAGTGACATTGGTAGTCAAGGATTTGGGATGCAGAGATCAAGGTCAACAGGGGACCATGACGGAAAGGACTAGAGAGCCCTAGGACGCAGGCCCCTTACTAGGCTCTCCTGCCTTTGGGCTGAGGGAGGGCATGGAGTCCAGTGTAACGGGAAGCCTGTGATGGTTTTGTGGGCAACCAGGGAGCTTGCCCCCTCCATCACTGTGGCTGCCATTCTCATCTGGACCCCCTCATCTGGCATTTTCCAGCACTTTAAACATCTTTTGAGACAAGGACAGCAAAAGAGAACAATCATGGGGAAAGCCAAGCTTTAATAAAAATAGAATTCCAAATATTTCAGCTGGGATCTCTTTGTCTAGCTAAAAGAGATTTAGAGAGTGGATCAAAAGACCTGCATCTCCTTCTCGTGCTGCAGTTACCCAGGTGTATGCCTTCGGGCAAGCCACTCAATAATCCTGGGCCCTTGTTTCCTCACTTGTAAAATGAGGAGAAAGCCCACCTGGCTACTTTCAAGAGTGGAGGAATCCTTTTAGCCGACCCTGGTTCACGGAGGCCCCCTGACTGAGGACCAGGTCATATACTGAGCAGGGAAGGAGTTGTGTATAGGCTTGCAGGTGAACTTCGTGTAGCCCATTAGAAGGACCCTAGAACAGAAGTGTTTCAGGGGCAATAAGCAAGAACTGAAATCCCAGGACTGCCGGGTTCCTGCCTCAGGTAAGTCCCTCCCAGGTAGTGGTTGAGTTTGTCCAAGTCTCACTTTCTTCATTCTGTCGGGCAGAAGAGGCCACAGAGAGGGGGGCTATGGCCACCAGACCATGTTCTGTAAAAAGAGAGAGGTAGCAGAAAGGCCAGAAGAAGAGTAACCCCACAAATGGACCACAGCTGACTACCCCATTCTCTTCCCAGATGGGAAGGGGCCTGGGAGCCAGGGGCATACCTGGCTGCCTGGGTTCTTTCCTCTCCTAGGCAGCACAGCTACTAACTGGGGCAAGGAAATCAAAACCTTGGACAAAAAGGGTAAGTCTAGGAAATGCTAAATTAGATGGGCTTTTGGAGATTTTTGTGGGATCTGTAGGCATTTATATTTTCAGGGGAGAGTCCTTCCTATTTTATTCTGGTACAATATACAAAACCTAACATTAACCATCGTAACCACTTTTAAATGTATAATTCAGCGGAGAGGCCCATTTTGATGACTTCAGCTCTCTCCCTGTGCTGAGGTAGATTGTGTAGTCTCTGCTGGCAAAGTTCTTGGTTGGCCTGTGGGGTCAGACTGCAGGGTCCTAATGGTTAAGGTTAAGGTGGGTCTGGCTCCTGCAATAAGGAAACACCCCAAAATACCACATACACGACGGGAAATTATTCGGTGGTCATTTCTCCTTGATATGGGTGAGATCTCATTTGCTACTGTGTCCCTTTTATTTTTATCCCTGTCGTGGCCCTAAGAACTTGTCCAGACCCATGGCTTGCCTTTGGGCCTGTTTTCTTTTGTTAGGCTACATTTTTGTTCTCTGCAGACTCCTGGCTTATTCTGGCCATGAAAAACCTATTCTCCCTGGGATCTGACTTGCCTGTCCCTTCAGGGGTCCTGCATTGCTTCTGTGTCAGATGTGATGCTCAGCTTCTGCTCTCTACCTGAGCTCCAGTCCCATGTCCCTGACTCCTACTCATCATTTCCTCCGGAATGGGACGCTCACTGTTCTTCCAAGCAGATTGTGACAGGTCCAAAAACAACCTTCATTTTTTTTTTTGGCCACAAACCAGCTGTTCCTGTAACCTCTCAGCCCTTGTCAATAGCCTAAGTCATTTAGACAAGAAGCAAAGTCCTCTTTGATCTAATCTCCTTTCTTTGCTCTCAGCCATTCAGTCAGGTGGCTAAGAGCAATCAGATTTTCTTCCAACTATTGATCGTTTCTATTCTTCCTTTCCTCCTCTGCTCCCCACGGCCCGTGCCCATTTCTAGGTCATTACCACCTCTAATGTCATCTACCGCTTATCTGATTCGACTCCCTGTGCCAGGCTGATGCCAGACCTATCTTCATTCATCACGTCATGCCTGTTCGAAACTTGAAGCTCTTCCCAGCCCTATCTATAGGCTTCTTGCCCTTATCCGGCTGTTAAATTTCCCCTAATTTGATCCCAGTCTAGACAATTCCTCTGCCAGGCAGTTATATTGTAATGGAAAGTTTAATGGATTTGCGATTAGTTGACCTGCTTTCAAATCCCAGCTCTGGCCTCAGCAGAACCACCTGGAGGAACTCACTGACTCTTGGAGACTTGGATCCCCATTTGCAAAGTGTCATAGGGAATTTCACCAGGATTTAATGAGGTGTGTGGAGGCAAGTTAGCCTTGTGCTCAGAAACCACATTTGAGCTGACCGCCTTGGCTCAAATCCAGGCTTTCTCGCCTGGCAACTGTGTGACCTGGAGCAAGTTCCTTCACCTCCCTGGGCCTCATCTCTTGCAGCTGTAAAATGGAGATACAACCAGTACATACCTCATAGGTCTGTAGTGACAATTCAGTGAGGTAAGGCATGTAAAGTGCTTAACACAGAGCCTGGCACAATGTAAGCTCTACTGGGCATAAGCTATTATTATGTGCAAGAGACCTAGCACAGTGCTTGATACCTGACCAGCACTTAATAAATGTTTGCTAGGTTTGTTGATGAATTCATTTTATCCATGTGATCTCATTTCCCACTAATTCTTGCTATGCACGTTCTTGTGCCACTCTTCCTCCAGACAGGCTGACTGCCTTGGCTTTTCATGAATACATTTCCCACTTTTCTTGCCTTTGGTTACAGCATGTCTCTTTTCTAGATTGTCATAATTTATTTTCCCTGCCTATCCAAAGTCTTCCCACTCCTTTTTTTTTAAAATTTATTTATTTTTGGCTGTGTTGGGTCTTCGTTGCTGTGCATGGGCTTTCTCTAGTTGTGGCGAGCGGGGGCTACTCTGTGTTGTGGTGCGTGGGCTTCTCATTGCAGTGGCTTCTCTTGTTGCAGAGCACGGGTTCTAGGCGCGCGAGCTTCAGTAGTTACGGTGCACGGGCTCAGTAGTTACGGTGCACCAGCTCAGTAGTTGTGGCTCAAGGGCTCAGTAGTTGTGGCACGTGGGCTCAGTAATTGTGGCTCACAGGCTGTAGCACACAGGCTCAGTGCCTGTGGTTCACGGGCTTCGCTGCTCTGCGGCATGTGGGATCTTCCCGGACCAGGGCTCAAACCCATGTCCCCTGCATTGGCAGATGGATTCTTAACACCTGCGCCACCAGGGAAGCCCTAAAGTCTTCCCACTCTCTAAGGTCCGTCCTACACCCTGCCTTCATGAAACCTTCCCTCGTCACTTCGGTACGTATTGATTTCTCACTTCTCTGAGCCAGTTACCTTCAATTTAGCATCTTGTACACTTAGATGCTCTCTCCTGTGTATTTGTTTTATGTCTTCAACTAGTTTGGAAAATATTCCTCAGTCTAGCATTGTTTCAGAATACACAGTAAACGTAGTGAATATTTAAACTACTAGACGACCTTATCAATTCCCACTATCTCTCGGGATAGTTTGCATTCCCAGATTGTATTGAGGGTGAAATTTGGAGAAAGGGACAGAGGGTGTCTGAGGGTGAGGAAGGGTCTGGAATTCTGAAACAGCTTTTCACACCTAGAGTCTCTTATCAACAGAGTGGCACATGAGGGTGAGGAGATGGGGGGGCAAGTGTCTCCTAGTAGGTGGGCCAAGGACCTATGGCCTCTGGGCCAAAGGTTTGGAGAAATGCTTAAGCCCAGGTGAGGCAGACCATTGCTGACACAGACAGCAAAGTGTCCCTATTCGAATCTGGTTCTTGCTATGACAGGTTTTGCCTTTACCCAGTTTCTCAAGCCTCTTACATCTTTGCACAACATTTGCCCTATTGAGAAACCGGTTTTGCATGAAACCTCCCATGGCTTGAAGCAAACATCCATGATGGTGTTTGCATACCATTGGGGTTTTACTCCTTCCCTATGTGCCAATAAGGGTGAAGTGGCATTCAGATGACGTGATCTGAAGGACATCACTGCAGCCTCCAAAACTGAGAATCTTTGAACTATGTGAAAGGTTCCTACCAGGATTTCACAATGACAGAGAAGGCCAGGAAAGACTAAGTCTAGAAGGCAAGGTTAAGAACATTGTCTTTACATCAGTTTTCACGAAGCCTTCTCAGAGTACAGCAGCCACATTGATCTCCCCGCCTCTGAATCCTGTAGTCCATACCGTCTAGACTACACAGTTCAGTCCTGGTTGTATATTGTCTTCTAGAAACTGCTTTGTGTGTTAGTTGCAAGTTCCCTGAGAATACAGACTATCTCTTATATTTTTTTTAAATTAATTTATTTTATTTTATTTATTTTTGGCTGTGTTGGGTCTTCGTTGCTGCGCGCGAGCTTTCTCTAATCGTAGTGAGCAGGGGCCACTCTTCATTGCGGTGCACAGGCTTCTCATTGTGGTGGCTTCTCTTGCTGCGGAGCACGGGATCTAGGTGCGCGGGCTTCAGTAGTCATGGCTCCTGGGCTCTAGAGCGCAGGTTCAGTAGTTGTGGTGCACGGGCTTAGTTGCTCCGCGGCATGTGGGATCTTCCCAGACCAGGGCTCGAACCCATGTCACCTGCATTGGCAGGCAAATTCTTAACCACTGTGCCAGCAGGGAAGTCCTCTTATACTTCTTTGTCGGCCCGTGTGGAGCCTCTCAATACGATTTAACTCAGTGCTGGGCACGATAAGTTTCTCAACAATAAGTGTTGATGAATTTGTTTTTGGAAATTCAAACGCATAGAAAGTGGCTCCACAGAGGAGAATTAGAAGGCCTGTTTCTTCTTAAAGTGGTGGGTGTTGGAGCCCCATCGTCTCTGGTGTCGTTGTCAGTACCACCAGCCTCCTTTCTCAGGTCAGGGAGTCATGACAGTACAGGCAGGACACACGTTTCCTGTGCTTTCCCACCTAGGAGAGAAAGATGTTTTACCCAGTGCCTGAGACCCCTTCCCGATTCCGCTTTCCCCTCCCAACCATGAAGGCCATACAGTGAGAGCTACGAGGGGCATCAGAGATTGGCTGACTCAGTTCCTTGATTTTGTAGATGAGGAAACTTGGGGCTCAGAGACGAGTAGTTGAGGGTGGTGGAGAGAGGATGTATAAGCTTTGGAGTCAGGTGGAACTGGACTTGAATCCCAGTTCTGTCCCTCTTCTGCTGTGTGATTGTGGGAGCGTCTCTTCACATCTTGGAGGCTCAGTTTCCTCATCTTTAAAATGGGGATAATAGTGCCTACCTATGGGGGTCGGTGTGAGAATTAAGTGAAATAATGTGTGTAAATATAGTGCTTGGCAATAGAGATGCTCAGTACTTGTGGGCTCTCTCTCCTTTGCTTCTCTAGAGTGTCCTGCCCAAAGTCATCAAACAATTTAGTGCTGGCCTCTCCTGTTATTCAAGCTAAATATTCTTTCAATTACATACTAAGGCTAGCCTCTTACAAGAAAATTAAGATCAAGCATTAAAAATTTTTTAAATTACTTTCACTGGGGAGGACTTCCCAAGTGGTGCAGTGGTTAAGAATCCACCTGCCAATGCAGGGGACATGGGTTCGAGCCCTGGTCCGGGAAGATCCCACGTGCCACAGAGCAACTAAGCCCGTGTGCCAGAACTACTGAGCCTGCGCTCTAGAGCCCGCGAGCCACAACTACTGAGCCAGTGCATCGTAACTACTGAAGCCCGCTCACCTAGAGCCCGGGTTCCACAACAAGAGAAGCCACCACAATGAGAAGGCAGCGCACCTCAATGAAGAGCTGCCCCCGGTCACTGCAACGAGAGAAAACCTGCGCGCAGCAATGAAGACCTGACACAGCCCAAAATAAATAAATTAATTTTTTAAAATTGACAGTTTAAGGCAAAAAATCATATATTTACAAACAAAAATGACTTTCACTGCGGATTTGGACCAATTTATTTTGAGCTGATTTATATGCCTCAGAGATAACTTAAAAGACAGGAATACTGAATTTCAGAGTGAAATTCAAAGGTGTTGAGGTTTTAGCCATTTCCAACTACAGTGTTTGAACTCCTGGTACTCCTAAAATAGTACTGATGGCCTTTTACCCCTTTAAACAAAAAATTCCAGTCTCTGATATATGTACATGCTTTGCTTTGCAACCTGATATTTTTCACCTGTCTTTCTCAAGACATACTCTGCTGTCCATTCATCATCAATTGGAGCTAAAACGAAAACACTGCTGTTAAAGTTCTTTTAAAAAAATTTAAAAATGTATTGGTAATGATCATGGGGCACTTGTGGGGTGGCTTAGTCTCAGAAATGAAACGGACATTTGTATCTTTTGTAAAATTTAAGGATTGATGATAAACCTTTCTTTCCCAAGCTGGAGAAGATTCACTGCGATCATTATTTCTTTGAAAATTTGTAGTTAGCTAATATTCATGGTGTTTGGCTGCAAATATATCTTTCAGTATGGAGCAGAACCAGGCTTAGTCCAGAAGAAAAATCTTGGCGTGAAATACCTCCTAATTGTGACTATTTATCAGTCTCCAATTGTGGTTGACAGCTCATCATTTCGTGAATCATTTGGGTCCTGCAAGGCAGAGGGACGAAGCAGGGGCAAACCTCCCTGAAGTTTCCTTTGTGGAAGGTGTGGTGGGCAGAATAATGGTCCTTCAACGTCCTTGTCCAAATGCTCAGAGCCTGTGAATGTTGGGCTACACTGCAAGGGAGGATTACAGTTGCAAATTAGCAGATTTAACAAAATGGGAGTATTCTGTGTTATCCAGGTGGGTTCAGTGTAATCACAAAGATCCTTAATAGGGGAAGACTGGGCAGAGAAGAGCCAGGGACACGGCTGGTGATGTGAGAAGAGCTCAACCCACTGTTGCTGGTTTTGAAGATGGAAGAAGGGACCACGAGTCAAGGAATGCAGGCACCTCAAGAAGCTGGAGAGGACAAGGAGATGCATTTTCCCCTAGAGCCTCCAGAGGAGAACACGGCCCGGCTGACACCTTGACTCTAGCCCAGTGACCCCCATTTTAGAATTCTAGAACTATAAGATAATAAATTTGTGTTGTTTTCAGATACTGTTTGTGGTAATTTGTTTACAGCAGCAATAGAAAACTAACACAGTCTCTCCAAACAAAGGTTAATAGACCATCTTGCCCCAAAGGTGCTGCCTGGCATTCTGGGATTTCACGCAATCATGGGCAACAAAATTCCCAAAGGGACTGAGACACAGGGGGAGACTGAGAGCCATACTTGTTATTTATGTCACATAATTTATAAAGAGTTTCACTTAATATTTCCATTTAATCCTCCCATCAGTTCTATGAGGTGGAAATTTTTATTATTCCATTTTGTAAACAAGAAACCTGAAGCTTAGAGAGTTAATTTTTCTTTCTTTCTTTGTTTTCTTGGCCGCAACGCATGGCTTTGTGGGATCTTAGTTCCCTGACCAGGGATCAAACCCGGGCCCTCAGCAGTGACAGTGCAGAGTCCTAACCCCTGGACCGCTAGGGAATTCCCTAGAGTTAATTTTTCTAAAATCAGATAATAGTAAGTAGTAGAGTTGAGATTCACAGATGTGGTTCCAAACTCAAGGTGCATCACTACTTTGATATCTGTCTTGCCCGGAGAGCCATTCAACTAGGAAGTCAATACTTACAGAGATTGCTCATTAGTTAAGGTAATTTCTCTAATAAATGGAGGTTGTGGGGAGAGGTGCAGATAATACTTTGCAGGGGGTGTCCACTCTCCATATGTCTGCTTCTTACGAATGTGGAGTCTTCCTAGAATGTACCTGTTGTCAAAAACATCACTGGCCAGTGGTGGCTACTTGCTGAATATTTTTAATTCCCTGTCCACCATAAACGTAAATTTCACATGGCTAAATTATAACTCAACCCCACCTCCCTCACCTCAATCTGACCTCCACCCTGACTTTGCTATTTCTTTTAAGAATTTCATCATTAACCCTGTCACCTAGATTCAGCAACGATAAGAACAGTGACAGCTAACCCTTATTGGGAATACATTCCAGTTATTGTGCTAAGTGTTTTAGACGTCATCCATTGAATCCTCCCAACGACCCTATGAGGAAGGTACGATTATTAACCCTATTTTATAGCTGAGGAAATTGAAGCTTATGTAAGTTGCCGAAGGTGACACCTTAGCATCATCTTTTTTTTTTTTTTTTTTTTTTTTTGCGGTACGCGGACCTCTCACTGTTGTGGCCTCTCCCGTTGCGGAGCACAGGCTCCGGACGCGCAGGCTCAGCGGCCATGGCTCAAGGGCCCAGCCGCTCCGCCGCATGTGGGATCTTCCCAGACCAGGGCACGAACCCGTGTCCCCTGCACTGGCAGGCGGACTCTCAACCACTGCACCACCAGGGAAGCCCAGCGTCATCTTTAATTTCTCATCTCCTCCGCCCTCCAGAGCGCATGAATCACCAAGTTCTCTCAGTCCTCCTCTGTACTATTTCTTGCAGTTGTTTCCGTGTCCATTGCCACTGTATCAACCTTGGCTCTTTTTGAGTTATGCCTCAGTTATTGCTAGAGCCCAATACAGTCTCTCTTGTTCTATGATTCCCCTTCCTCAGATCTTTCTAATATGCTTTGGTCAGACTAAGCCACCTAAAATCCCACTTTTATCCCATCTTTTTTGAGTTCAAACCTTTAAACTAGAGAAGATACGTCCAGATGTCCCCAAAGGTTATCCTTGGACAGTGTGATGGTGGCAATATTTTTTTGAAAAATTAAATAACTTCATTGTATCAAAATTAAAAGGAAAAACTGTTACAACTATAGGTTGAAATTATAGGGCCAGATACATAATAAAGATAAGCAAACATTATACCCTATAAGTTTGTAGGTCAAACTTCATTTGTTCCAGCATTGGGGAGCTCTCATTGGTCATCTGACCATTCCAAATATGCAATTCCACTTTTTAGAAGCAAATCTTTGCATTAAAAAAGGTTATGTAAATCTTCTTAGTGTTTCCATATATTTATAAACTTCATTACTAGTGGTAAGACAACAAAGGTATATGGTAAAAGAAAAACTGAGTCAAAATACTACCAAAGGATATAGCAATAAAAAACTTTGATCTCTCTCCCAAGGATAACCATTGAATAAGGTGACTTGAATTTTCTTCTTTACACTTTACATGTTTCTGTAATTCACAGACTTTTAGCAATGGACATGTATTGCTTTATGATAGAAAATAAGACCAATAAAGCATAATTTTTAAAAAGGAACCAAATTATTGATCATTCCCTGCTACTTATAATAGAAAAGCTAGTTTTTTTGGCTGAGGCCCTGTGTAATCTGGCCCCAAAACACTTTCCAGGCTTATTATAAACTGTTGAATACAAATGTTCTGCTTCAGTTAAACTATTTTAAACACCTTTTCCCTGCTGTGTCTCCAACTGTGTGTTTTCTCTTCCTGGAATGAGCTTCCCCTTCTCTTTTAATATCCCAATTCAATCTATTGTTCACTATCTAAGTCTGTTCTACATACAGCCCTTCCTAAAAAGGAAGGAATCAGTATGTAGTGAGTATTTACCGTGTGGAATTATGCATTATATTTGATGCTTTCCTTGGTAGTCATTTGAAACCCACAACAGCTCTGGACGGTTGGTGTTAACAACCTTCATATTGAAGATGAGGAAACGAAGTTTCCCACAAGTTACGTAGCCAGTATGCGGCAGAGCTGGACTCTGGAGCTGGCTGTTCTGCCCCAGCTCAGACAGCCCTCATTTTTTCCAACTTCTGTAGCTTTTTTCCAACTTCATTATTTATCTAAGTTTGACCCATAATCATAAAAGTTCATTCTAAGAGAGTGGCATTGCTTGTAGTACTACTTTGAACTACTTATATTTTGTATTTTCTTGATCTTCTCCACGAAACCTCCTGTAAGAAAACTTGGGTTGAGTTCTAACTTGCGATTTCCTAGTTCTGCGTCTCTGAGCCAACTCCTTAAACTTTCTCAGGCTCAATTTCCTCCACTGTAAAATAGAAAAGAAAATAATAATACCTAACTCTTCTGGTCGTTATGAGAGTTAAAAACCCAGTATATACCTTGTACAAAAGAGCTGAGTGTTTCTGTGTTGGATTTAACATGGTGATATTAGTTTATTTTCAAATTCCATTTAATTATTAGTTTCTTTATAGTAGTGTTTTTTTCTTTTTAACATCTTTATTGGAGTATACTTGCTTTACAATGGTGTGTTAGTTTCTGCTTTGTAACAAAGTGAATCAGCTATACATATACATATATCCCCATATCTCCTCCCTCTTGCGTCTCCCTCCCACCCTCCCTATCCCACCCCTCTAGGTGGTCACAGAGCACTGAGCTGATCTCCCTGTGCTATGCGGCTGCTTCCCATATAGTAGTGGCTTGAGATGGTCCTAAAAACTCAGTGATCTAAAGAGAACTAGATGTTTTTCTTCAATACATTAAAACACTGGCTTTACACAAATTTTAAAAAGTACTTTTTAATCAAAATAGTATTTTGCTGTTTGGTCAGAATATACTATCTTGCTGTTTAACCAACGTTGAATAAGAGGTTCTGTTACTAGTTTAAGACTGTTCCCAAAGGTAATGTTTACATTTATAAACACGAATTATTATTGAACATTGTCATTTTTAGTCCAGAAAAACCACTGAGCACTTCGAGAGCTACACTTACTCAGGAAATGGAAGAACCATTTAAAGATCACTGGTCTTCAAAAACAGACACCACTTTTTCATATTCTTTATATCAGAGGAAGAAAAGGACATCACTGCATTCACTCCAATTATTTTCCTTTAGAGTCAGATGAAAAGAAGCAAAATTCACAAATAGTTTTTAGCTTTGATTTACTTTCCCCCCCTACGACCGCTATCATTTATAAAAGAACTTTTCAGCCTTTTGAAAGATAAATACATCTGATGTTAGATATGAGAATTCTTTTATTCTTAATATTTTATTTCACAGTTATTAAAAGACTTGTCAAAGCAACCTTGACAAAACCCCCAAATGTGTGTTCTACATAACATTGAAAATCAAGTTTGGGCTGTAGATAGAAAAAGTCCATCCGCAACTCTCCTAAGATTGCGACTGAGAGATTCTCATTTCTCAGGGCGCTTCCCGAATACCTGTTTGTTATGAATCGTTTGATTAAAATAAAACAACCAGGGCTTCCCTGGTGGCACAGTGGTTGGGGATCTGCCTGCCCATGCGGGGGACGCGGATTCGTGCGCCGGTCCGGGAAGATCGCACATGCCGCGGAGCAGCTGGGCCCGTGAGCCATGGCCGCTGGGCCCGCGCGTCCGGAGCCTGTGCTCCGCAACGGGAGAGGCCACAGCAGTGAGAGGCCCGCGTACCGCAAAAACAAAAACAAAGACAAAACAACCAAGTAGTCTGGTTATCAGGTCATTAGGATCTTTGTAGGATTGAAATGTCCTACATTTGCCTGAAGCTGGGCAGGATCTTTTTTTCTCCCCTTGATACGCAATCTCCTTGAAAAAATAGTTTCTATTCCACTGTTTCTTATTCCCTGGTGAACTCACTGCAGTCTTGCAAGACTGTCTTTGGTGAAACCACCCTCTTCACGGCCACTTAATTGCCAAATCAAGGGAAACTTTTTAGACCTTATCTTCTCTGAGTATTACTTCACTTGAAACACACTCTTTCCCTGCTTGAAACGCTTTTTTCTTAGCATTCTGTAACAGCCACGTCCACTGCCTTTCTTTCTGCTTACCCGTGTCTCCGCACTCTTGACTCAATCCTGGGATTACCTGGCTTTTTGTTTGTTTGTTTAAAGAATCAATTATATATTTATTTATTTATTTTTGGCTGCGTTGGGTCTTTGTTGCTGCGCGTGGGCTTTCTCTAGTTGTGGCGAGCAGGGGCTACTCTTCGTTGTGGAGCGCGGGCTTCTCATTGCGGGCTTAGTTGCTCCTCAGCACGTGGGATCTTCCTGGACCAGGGCTCGAACCCGTGTCCCCTGCATTAGCAGTATTAATTCTTGACCACTGTGCCACCAGGGAAGTCCCATACCCGTTTTAAAAATCTTTGGCTAATTGATAAATGAAAAGTCATCTAGTTTTTGTAATTTATTGTGTCTGTTTACATATTTGCCACACAAAAATCAGACATACACTGATAACAGGGTTGTTGCCATTTATTCTTTCTTGGTTGTACATCTTAATTTGACGTTGAGGCTTTTCATCTCTTTCAGAGAGGGGATTGTATGTTTACGAACACCTTCACCTCCCTCCTTCCTTCCATTTGCTTACAAATGAGCATGTATTTGTTTAATTTAATTGAATGGAATTGAACACTTCGTTCCCATTAGACTTTTAAGCACTATACTTGGTCCAGGTTCTTCATAAACCTTCCAATGAGGAGCACGGAGCACTGTACTGAAAGATGGGAGAACCGTTTCTAATCCCAGTTTAGTCCCTAACTAGCTGTGCATTCTTGGGCAAGCCACTTAACCTCTCTGGACCTTCGCTCCCTTTTATGTAAAGTGAGTGGGATGGCATCAGATAATGTCTTAGGTGTCTTCTTGTTCTCACGTCACAGAGGTAAGATTTTCTTCCAGAAACTTCCTTCAGAGGCAAACTCTTAGAATATTGCCTCCTGCTCTGCCAGAAGAGCGCTCTCCTCCAACATAGTGTCACCTCTTTGAGGCAGAACTTGGTTCCTTCTAGAGCTGTGATTCGTTTGTATGGGACCATGAGCCCTAGGACAGTAGCAGCAACTACCATCCAAAAAACACAGCCAAGACTTAAAGGTAAAGTAGGTCTTATTCGTTTTGTGCGTGTATTGAAAATGCTTTGAAAACCTGTTGAAAGCGAGGGACCCACTCAGGAAAACACACATAAGCATATACGTACAAAATTTTAGGGGGCTCCTAAACCGTCTGAAGCCCGTCCACGTACTCCCTGGAAGCCATGAACCCTAGGCTAAGAATATTTGATTTGGGAACATTAATGGGACCCCTGGAGATAAAACAAAATTATCAGAAATGCTTACTTCCCATTGGAAAAGGGAGCTGCTAAATTAAATATTTATAGAATATTATCAAAACTCCCGTTTCAAAACTAAACTCTTATGCTTACTTGTAAATACCTTCTTCATAAACCAGGTCATGTGCTAACCTGCTTAAATTTGCAGAGTAGAATGCAAATTCCTTACCGTGCATTGTAAGGTCCTGTATGGTCTGGCTCCTGTTCGCCATCGCTTTATACTTTTGAGCTCCACTGGCCTCCCTTTTGCCCTGGGAACATACCGACTCCCTCCCTACAAGTCACTCTGTTTCTGCTGAACAGTCTCAGTGACCTGCTGCCCCTGCCCAGACCACATCCCTGCTCGCAATCAGGCTTCAGTTCAAGCGCCCCCTCCTCAGGAATGTCTCCACCAACCACCTTCACCCCACCCTCAACCGTGCGCTCTCACAACACCCAGTTTTCTCCAGTAAAACTGATCTTGTTACAGCCCTGGCTGTTTTTGCCTTCTCTCCCCATGAGAATGTTAGTTCCATGAGGGAAGGGGCCTTGCCTCTCAGTTATAACCGCAGTCCCAGAGCCAGGGACAGAGAAAAACCTTAAGGGGGACTTCTCTGGTGGCGCAGTGGTTGGGAATCCGTCTGTCAACGCAGGGGACACGGGTTCGAGCCCTGGTCTGGGAAGATCCCACATGCCGCAGAGGAACTAAGCCCGTGCGCCACAACTACTGAGCCTGTGTGCCTAGAACCCGTGCACAAGAGAAGCCACCGCAAGGAGAAGCCCGTGCACCGCAACGAAGAGCAGACCCCGCTCGCCGCAACTAGAGAAAGCCCACAAGCAGCAACAAAGACCTAATGTAGCCAAAAATAAATAAATGAATACATGAACAAACAAACACCTTAAGGGGGTCTCAGCACTAAAGATGGCGCTTCTCTTCCATCTTCAATTCTGACTAAAAAACTTGGTGCGCCTTCCTCATATTAAACTCTAACTAGAAACAGTACTAAACCGTACGCTTACATGTACCAAAACAAAAATATCTTCTTTCCAGATGATCTGATTGTAAGACCTTGGAGCCCCTGCTTTGCTGGCGCCCTAAATACATGAGCCGTTTGTCTGCTTTTGGGGAACCTAGCACTCACTCAATGCTTTAAGCATACTGGAAGCAGTTTTGGGTTAAGCTGGCCTATGCCTACCAAAAACACCTTGCTGGGATTGCTGATGGGAATTGTGTTAAATCTATAAATCGACTTGGGAAGAACTGACGTATTTACTATATTGGGGCTTCCAAGCCAATTATTTAGGTCTTCTTTAATTTTTTTTTAATCAGCATTTTATAATTTTCAGCATACAGGTCCTGTACACGATTTGTTAGATTTATACCTAAATACTTCATATTCTTTGGAGCAACTGTATCAATAAATGATACCATTTTACATTTGTTCCTACCTGTTTGTTGTTGGCATATACAGAAGCTCTTTTAGTAGAACAAGGAGGAATGTACCCTTTAGTGAAGTAAACTTGTTCAATATTTATTTGCTGGACTACTAACAAGCTATGTATCCTACCATTCATGTACCTCTGCAGTGTGCCTCTAAATCTCAAATTCAGCCTAATTCTTGATTGCTACACCCCAATCTCTACTACTGTTAGAAGGGTCTACTCATCCCTCACCTGAATACCCCTTATGCATTCCATCTCCATGTCTTCACTCCTGCCATTTCCCCTCTAGAATCGTCCCTCAGCTGAACCCTCTTACCCCAAACTAGATCTTAACTATCAAACCCCAGCTGACATCGCTCCTTTTCTCCACTGGACTCTTTTAACCAATATCGTATGCCACTCAATCATTAATTTAGTTTTTCATTAGTTTTAATCCATGTCTCGTTCCCTAGTTAGATGATATGCACTGGGAGACTCCCATAATAGCTATCATAGCACCACATACATGGAAGGCGCTCCAATTTAATTGTTGTTTAAATGAAGAAAGTCGAGAGAGGTTTCAAGACGTGTCAGAATAAGGCGCCTGGAGCTGCAGCATCTAAAGAAGAAGTCTTCAAGATCCATGCTCTCCACCTCCAGGACAAGGATTCTCTCTCTTTTCCTTCCTTCCCCCAAATCCCAACTCCTCCAGCTAGTCAGACTGGAGGTGCAGATCCTCTCCAACAACCCCTTTGAAACCGTTCTAGAAACAGCAGGTCTATATGCGCAGTCGATTTCTAGAGGTTTTCTTTAAGAGCATAGGCAGTAATCCCACTGGAGCTGCAGTAACAACCCCCAGCCACCAGAGGGCAGGGCGTCGCGGGAGAGATAGCTTCCCCTCTGCAGAAGTCTTAAAGAGGTCAAAGGCAGAGGCAGAAAGTCGGCTCCGCATCCATGGCCTTCAGGCTTCTTTTACTGCCTCGAGTGCTCAGCGCTCTCCCCCTCTCCAGATGAGCTCCTTTTCCTCCTGTAAAAGATGGGCCGGAAGTTCCTAGAGGCTTACCCTAATACTAACCTTAAATGATTATAATAACGAATGCACTTAAGCTGCAGGATTTAAAGGCAGAAAAGGACTATGGAGATGTTTCATCTTTCGTTAGATGAACCCCAAACCTGCTTCTCAGTTCTTTTACCAATCAAAAACAAAAACAGAACAACAGAAAGCCCCAGGTAGTGTCCAAACGGACATTCCCCAACAAAGATTGGCCTTTAGGGACCAATGTCCCAAATCCAGTACACTGTAAATGGAATATTTCAGGAGCTACTATTCCTACACACAAATTCTGGCTCATGGGGCAGTCCGCTCGCAGTGTGCTTTTCCGTCATTAATCACATCTTTGTTATGTGATATCCACGTGAGTACTTCTCAGTAGAAGCAGTTTCATGCTCAAATGCTCAAAGCACACTAGAATAAAGCTCCGATTGTCCTGTTCAGTGATTCCAAGTCCTGGTTTGTCACCACCTCGGGTCTCTAGTTTCCCAAAGTTTGTAACGTAGTTTCAAAACAAAGCTATTTTAATTAATCCAAATAAAAAATGCACGTGTGTGAAGTTAAGTCAACGGGGTCTTGCTCTTGCACTTCGCAAGAGGCGGTGAACCTCTGGTCTGTGTTGCCCGATACAGAACATACCTGTGAAGAGCATTTTAGCCTGCTCGTGCTCATTCATTTACAAATGTAAATAGAAATAATAAGTAAATATAAGCACAGTAAAGTAATGAATGCTAGGAGCATTCAGGTGAGGGCTTTCAACGACAAACACACGGAGGGAGCGGAGCGCTTGACCACCTGAGTGTGATTTTTTTCTTAAAGTACCTGTAGCTTCTCTTTCCTAAGCGACGGCAGCGCCCTGCGTTTTAGATTCGTCACTTTTTAAAGAGCGATTGTAATGCTCTCAAATCATTGTTGGCGTTTCTTCACGCTGGGGAGGCAGCTGGAAACAGCCCAAGGAGGCGGAAAAGGCTCTGCGCCTCGCTGGGGCGCCGAGGGGCGGGGGGGGGACACCCTGAAATACCTGTTGGGGCGCAGCGCTGAAGGCGCGCGGGCGAGCCCCGGCCACGGGGGCCGGGGGTCGGGGATCAGGGGCCACGGGGGCGGCAGGCGGGCGCGCGGGCGCAGGAGGAGGAGGCCGCGGGGCCGACTCCCCGGGCCGCCCGGCTCCTCCCAACGGCGCCCGCGGAACCTGTCCCGGAGCCGCCGGGCCCCGGAACGGAACGGGACCCGACCCCTCCCCGAGAGGCCGCGACCAGGCGCCGAGCCGCGCTCCGAGCTCCGGCGGGCGCACGGCCCCGCCCGGCGCCCACCGCCCTGCCCTCGCCTGTCTCCTCCTTTCCCCGGGGCTCCGCTGAGTTCATTCACTGGGATTGGTTTCAAGTGACGCCATCTCTTTATTTTTAAACCAATGACCTCATCCGCGCTTGAAGTTTCCTGACCAGCGACTCTTTCTCTTTCCCCCCAACCCCCCACCCCCAGCCCCCCGCCTTTCCCCCTCTTTCTGGGTATCCCTGTTTGGGGGGCTCTGAGCAGTTTTCAAACGACCACCATCACCTCTCCCAACCCCCTCCGCGTCCCCGCCGCCACCTCCACCTCCCAGGTTCCTCGCCCCTTTCGACAGTGTTTTTTCAAGGCTGATCGGGGGTGGGGGGTTAGAGAGAAAGAGCGAAGAAAAGTTGCAAACGGCTCCGCGCGTCCCGAGCCTCCCGCCCCCCCCCCCCACCCCTCCGAGCAGGAGAAGATAATATAGCGAAAAGAAGAGGAGGAGGAGAGCGCGACGGGACGGACGCGAGCGGGAGCGCAGCCGCCCTCCCGGCTCCGTCGCGGCGCCTCGCGGGTCCGGGAGGCGAGGGGGCCCCGCGGGGAGACGCCGTGACGACTTTCGTTCCCTCCCCCTCCCACGAGGGAGCTGGGAGGTCGGCGGCCCCGAAAGTAAGTGGCCGCGCGGACTGCGGGGTGGGAGGGCGCGGGCCGGGCTCCCGCCGCGCCGGTAGCGTGGACGCTCGTCCGCGCGCCCCGCCGGCGCTGCCCTCCCAGCGGCCGGGCCCGGGGTCCAGGGCGGGGTGGGGGGGCGACCGCGGGCCGGAGCGGCGCGCGCGTGGGAAGCGGGGGCGGGGGGGCCCTGCGGGGGGGTGCGGCGCGGGGGGCGGGGGCCTCGGGCCGGACGGCCGAGTCCCGCCGCCAGGAGCCGCCGCCGACGCGGTCCCTTCGCGGGCGAAGCTGCTCACTTCCAGGCGCGACTGTTACACAACACGCCTGCCAAGTGGGGCCCCGGCCTGACGGTTCCCATTATCTCCAGCTCGCCTTTGGCGTAAGCCGCGCGGCCACCGGGGTGGTGACGGGGTTGCTTTCTTCAGTCAACTCGTTTTTCCTCCTGGGACCCCTGAGGCCCGGTGTTGGGGGCCCGGCCCGGTGTTGGGGGCCCGGCCCGGTGCGCCAGTGACTTCTTTATTTACACCAGTCGTAAAACGTGAGAAAGGAAAAAGCCCAGGGAGACGACCGAAGGTCTGTGTTTATCATGTGTAGTTTCACGGAATGAAACACAGGGGAGGAAGATATTGGTGCAAAACTGAAGTTTTCAGGTGCTGCTGGGTTTATTTCCTTAAAACGACAACAGCAGCAACCCGGTAATTAACTCGAGAAAATGCAAGTAGATCTTAAAATGAATGGATCCTGCAAAAGCCTAAGGAAATGTATCAGACGTCAGCTGCAGAGATCCTAAATCAAGTCCCGGGTGCCTCAAATCGTTTGGAGAAAGCACACCTCCAACCAGCCTGTGATTAATAAAGTAGAGAGGAAAAACCTGTTACATAATCTCATTTGCCCTGGGGTTTGCAGTGCCGTCCCCTTGAATCAGGGGGAAGTGAGTTAAGATGCAGGGTTTTTAAACCTCTCTGAAGTTTTTATTTACCCAGTGCTCTGGCTGCCACTTCTGCTTTAAAAGATTGTAAGTAAATACTCTGCTCTTACGAGGGAACCAAACCTATCAAACCTGTTTAGAAAATGACCAGGTATGTTTCTTTCCTTTCCTTCCGGGGTGTGTGTGTGTGTGTGTGTGTGTGTGTGTGTGTGTGTGTGTGTGAAATTTACCATCCATGAAAGACCTTATGACTAGTATTTGGGGAACTTAGACTGTCAGAAAAATGCCTCTTTAAGCCACTCATCTTATGAGTGCGCATAGGTGGCAACTGTTTCCTCAAAGGATTTATGCTATTCTGAAAAGAGATTTTTGAAGTCGAGGTAAATTTTTAAAAGAAAAAAAGAATTCTTACCAATTGAATTAGTCACTTGTGAATTATTTACCTTTGCTTGAGAATCATGTGTATTGGATAAACAGCTGGGGAGGCCGTAGTTAATTGAGACTTGTGGAATTCTGTGTTTGGTGAAGGCAGCAGCCTGGAGAAGGTAAATTAAAAAACTATAAATTTGGGGCTTTGAATGGGGATTTTAGTCAAAATGTGACTAGGCACTGTGAAAGTTTTTTGTTTTTGTTTTTTAAGTAAAGTTCTGGAATTTAACTGAGTTTGATGACTGTGTGAAAGCTTGTTGTTAAAAAGGTTTTGGGGGGGTTAACATTTAACATCTTATGTAAAAACTTCGCCTAAAAGACACCAGCCCAAAAGTTGGCTTTTAGGTAAAAATAATTTGTACTTAATCAAAGTTCTACATGGGGGGAAAAAGTAGAAATGAGTTTATTCTTAATTCTGCTGGTAGCGTGGTGAATAACATGAAAAAAATAGGTTCAAGTGCTGTAAATGCGCATTTGAATGTAAAATAATTGAATAGGTGTAAAGTGAAAACGGTCATGTAAAATTAAGGATTAAGGATCTCTTTGAACAAAAGCTTAATGGCAGTAACTGAAAAGGGGGCAAAAGAGAAGATCCTGTTAACCTAGTTCTTTTCCTTTTTCTTAAACATTAGAAACTCATTTGCGGCAGTGAGGCTGAGATCAAGTCTGAGATTGGTGCAGAGTTTAGGCTGGGGTCAGGAGAAGGGCCAGGGTTGATGTGTGAGTTTGTTTTGATGCTCTTTTCTATAAATGCCTGTATCGGGAATTTAATTCTATAGAGTTTTTGGCCTATGGGATTATATATTGCTGAAGCTGACTTACGTAGCTGTTCAAAATTAATGTTTTTCTATTTTTCAGCCAATCGTAATAGCCCGCTAAATATAATTTGCTAGCATTACCAGTGTAATATATCCTAGAAACCCAGCTTTTCCTGGAGTATCAAAAAAAAACAACAACAGAGTTTTCTATCCGGTGTTATTTGGGCTGAAAATTTCACTAGATGTGTAATGTTTTTATAATGCTTTGCATTCTCAAGCAAATGGTACTTTAAATTAAAGAAGTAAATTAATATAGGGTAAGCTGATTTGGATCAGAAGCCCAAGAACAGGGAAGAAATAAATCAGGGGAAACAGAAACCAGATTTTATGACAGTTTTCAACAGATTGAAAAAACTAGTTAAAAAGGCTTCATAGGAAAAACCACAGTTGATGTTTGATTGGCTTTTTAAAAACAATTAACTGTGTCAAAATTTAAAACCAAGACAGATATCCACCATCATAAAAGAAAATGTTTCTAACGGTGGCTTAAGCAAAAATATAATTAAGAAAGTAAATCTTGCCCAAAGCCACATATGATATATTCCAAAGCCAGATGTCACATTTTTTCTGATTATGTTGTGTTGTGGATAATCTGATATTTTTGTACATTTCATTTAGCCCAGATGACCAAGGGTTGGTTGGCTCTGTGAAAGGATACAGGGCTCATAAAGTTTGGCCAGATTTAAAGAAGCAGGCTCAGGCTTTAAGAAGACGCCAGTCTCACACACAAACTGAGAAGTTTGAAATGTAATCAAATAAATGACTGAAGGAAACAGGAGTGGCTCAGAAAGGAGGATCTGAGGCAGATTACCAAGGACAGGTACAAAGAAATAATAAAAGCTTGCCAGGGCTATGATCAGGGAAGAAGGAAATGGGATGCATCTTGACATGAAAGGAAAAAGGCATAAAGAGGAAAAATACCCTCCAATGCCTCAGCAACAGGAAGAGAGTGATGGAACTTTGCCTCCGTCTTGATTGGGGTTAGATACGTCATTGTAGGTATCATCAAAACGTCACAAGATTTCTTTATTACATACAAAAATTAATCTTGGGGGAGGAGGATGGATAAAGTGCATTATGAGTAGCTATAGTTGTGTATATGAGAATGTAAAGCTTGAAATTGACAAAGATAAATTTAAAAAATAGAGGGGGACCCCCTGCAATTTCAGTTGAGTTATTGAAAGGGGAGGGCTATGTTATAAAATGTTGAAACTCTTAACTAAATTGATTTCTGGATTGACTACAGATATGAATGAGTCAAACAGAACGTTTATTGGCGGTGTACTCTTTACACATCCTGAGGTGGGTACCGAAGGTTAGGGGCACGGGTCCCTGCCCAGAATGAGGATTATGAGAATTTTAAAGGAGCTATATACATACGCAAGGATAAACAGTTATCAGACAGCTGGGAAGTGCCAAATTCATGGTATGAAGGAGAAAGAGACTGGAGAATTGGGGACCTAGTCTTCATAGGGATAGTAGAGTTTGACCCTGGCCTCAAAGGATGGTTAACATGAGTATGGAGGAAAGGAAGTAGGGGAGGTGAAAGGGAGAGGCCATTCATCCATCCATCCCTTCATTCAGCGGATTTGTTTGGAACCTCTGCTGTGTGCTAGACACTGTTCTCCAAACCTGGAATAGAGTGGAAAATAAGATAAGGTTTCTGCCCTTATGGAATTTACATTGTAGTGGGAGAAGACAGAAGGGCAGTAAACAAGTAAACGCTACATGGAAAATCTGATGTCAGAAAGTGATGTCTTGTGAAGATAGTAATGAACAGAGTAGAGGAAATTTTACAGTGTTCTTTATAGCCCCACTTATTCTGTGGATAACCTATTTTGCCTGTGATATCCTGGTGAATAATATTAATGATTTAACTTTTTATTTATTTGCAGTCCAAACCAATTTGAATAGACGTTTACACATTAATTGACTTCATCTTTAACCAATTTTTAAAAAGAAACCTACGTAATATTTTGTAGATTGAAGCATGCACGCTTTGAGTTTTTAACTCCTTGTTAACAATTTGTATGCAATTCTTCTGTTATTTGCTAAGAACCTCATGTTTTTACAGTGAGGTTAATGTCATTCTTTACAGTTTACTTAGAGTTGTATGTATTGGGCTGTATACTTAGGTAAGATTCTCCATTAAGAACGATAATCACAATAGTGCTATAAAGTGAAGCTAAACTCCAAGGACAGTTTGTTTTGATGGTACCTTGTATGAGAGCGCACAAAACAAAAGATGTACAGAAACTACAAGTAAGCTCTTCAGCTCAGTTACCAGAAAATGGGGTCAAGGGTGACACCCCCTCCAGGCCTCATCCACATGGGGCAGGAATCCGATGGTAAATTTGGGCTGTGTTGCGCTCTGTGTGGTTAATCATTCTCCTTACAGATTGATAGGGGAGTTAGTGGTCTCACCGGAAATATTATTTTAAACTTAGGATTTTTACTGTTTTTCTACAAGTAGCAGACCTGATACAAAAGTGTCAGTTCTGAAATGGGGAAGTCTGGACTCTGTAGCTGTCTGACTGCCAGGTTTTACTGTTGTTGTTGACAAGATGTCCTTTGTAGTGTCAGCTAAAAATTTCTTAGTGACTCTTTCATGTTTTTGGACACATTTATGAAGTACTTCTCAAGCATTTTTTAAGAAATGTGTTCTCTCATTCTCCATTCTTTCTGTAGTTTTAAACTTAAAAAAAAAATTATAGGTGGAACTGCAGTAAAGGATTTTCAAAAAGGATTTATATTAAGTGTATGTGCCTATAGAACCACATCTTGAAAATTTTTCTGTATGCACCTAACCAGTTTTCATCTACAATACATTCTGACACGCTTGGAATAAGCTTATGGAAAATAAAATAATTTTCATAGGAAGTGGGAGATTCTTTAACACTTCCTTGATTTCCTTCTAAACTAGATACTCCATTTAGAAAAGAACTAATTGTAGTGATAAATGTTAGGGGTCTGTGATGTGTGTGATCAAAGCTAATGTGACGTGTACTCTTCAAACATATGTGGGAAGGACAGTAGAAATCAAATTTGTTTTAATGTCTGGGTGATGGGTGGGCTAAACTTCAGTTTACAGAAAAATATAAATATAAATTGTAATGGTATATGGCAAGGTAATTAATATTAAATATCTCCGTTCTTCCGCTTAAAATTAATAGGGAAAGTCATGTGTAGAGACATATACTGCTCATTGTTTAACTGTATAAATGACCAAAAAATATAACTCATATCTTAGGATAGTGCTTAGCTGAGTTCACTTTTGACAAATGTTTGCTGAGTAAATTGAATTCTCACAAATAGTTACTTTTTTTTTTTTTTTTTTTTGCGGTACGCGGGCCTCTCACTGTTGTGGCCTCTCCCGTAGCGGAGCACAGGCTCCGGATGCGCAGGCTCAGCGGCCATGGCTCACGGGCACAGCCGCTCCGCGGCGTGTGGGATCTTCCCGGGCCGGGGCACGAACCCGTGTCCCCTGCATCGGCAGGCGGACTCTCAACCACTGTGCCACCAGAGAAGCCCAATGGTTACTTTTGATGGTGGTTGCATTCTCTCTCTAGCTTAGAGCACTGATTTTTGAGCGTTGAGTTGAAGCCTGCAGGTGGTTGCCTTCCAGCCTTGGGCACCCGGCTTGTTTAAGCTTTATGCTCACTCTGGGACCTGGACCCTGACCTCACCTCCAGCCTGCCTGACCTTGGGGCTGACCTGACCTCATCTTTTCTGAAATGGCAGGTGGTGGTTTCTTACAATTTCTTCCCTTCCTGAGCAGCTGAGCTATGTCCTCTTCTGGTCACTTCTCAGAATACTCAAGTGTCCCCAGTCTGGCCTATTCTGTAGTGGGTTTCTCTTGTTCTTTTTGTTTGTTGTTTTCTTGGAGGAGAAGCACATTTCTCAGGAAAAATAGTTCTTGACTTTGTTTTATAAATTGTACATGGTATATAAAGCATGGTATTATTTCTTCTTCCTTCTCAGCTTTAGCTGATAATCTTATATTCACTTGTAAATTAACTGGTAAGAATGATATTTTGATGCTGCAAGACAACTAAAAACTAACAAAGACTCTTTTTTTTGGAGGCAATCAGGAAATTAGAACATGGAGTGTGTATTAGATGATACTTAAGAATTATAACTATGAAGTTTTTATCTGTATTAATGGTATTATGTTTATGTTAAAAAATTCTCATCTGTTAAAGATACATATGGAAGTATTTCCAGGCAAAATGAAATGATGCCTATTATTTGTTTTTAAAAACTTCAGGATAGGCACAGACACACACAAATGGGAAATGAAACAATATTGACAAATTTTTGATAATTGTTGAGGGTACATCGGGGTTTGTTACTATTTTCTGTACTTTTGTGTGTATTTGGAAATATACATAATAGTTGACACACATTACCAATCATAACTGTAGAGGACGAAATTTGATACAGTAAAATTATGTGGTTGGACGTTTGACCTAATTGACCAATCAGAAACTCTCCCCTGTGCATTTTCTGTAAGTTCTGCATTTAGTAAAAAAATAATTTTTAAATAGGGATAATTTTGTAGAAATATGGTCACAAGGTTAAAACTCTTAACTCTGAGATCTTATAATAATAATACACCTGTAATTTATAAGTTGTTTTCACGTATTTTGTCTTTTATCCTCTGAACAGGACATGAATTACCTGTTTCACAGATGAGGAAACTAAGACCTTAGAGAGACTAATTTATCCAAATCCCAAAGCAAGTAAGAAGTGGCAGCGGACCTGGAGCCAAGACCTTCTGACTCATTCTCAGGTGCCCATTCTGTTATGTACACATACTTAAAAGCACTCTTTTTTGTGGTGTTAAAAACCAGAGGCTTTCTTACATTTTAGTGTCAGGACACTTTTGCATTCTTAAAAATTACTGGAACCCCAAAGATCTTTTGTTTATGTGGACTATACCTGTCAATATTTAGCATGTTAGAAATTAAAACTGAGAAATGTTTAAAATACTTATTCACTTAAAAGTAACGAACACATGAAAGGTTAACATAAATAACATATTTTAATGAAAAGGGTATTCCAAAACAAAAAATGTAGTGAGACTCTCTCTAATGCATTGCTACATAGAAGATAGCTGGATTTTCATAACTGCTTTTATATTGTCTGTTGTGACATGTTGCTTTGTTTGAAGTACATGAAGAAGCCCCCGCTATACACAGATACAGAGTAGCAAAAGGGTGGGGTATTTTAGTGTCTTCTTCATATAATTGTGAACATTCTTCGATATATCAAAACTCAGCAAGTGGTCGATTCTTAAGGGTTAGTTGCAGCGTTGAATCTGAAACCTTATCAATGAATTTTTTGTACTCTGTAATGTAAAAATCTATTGGTCCACCTTGCACTTCGGATGGATCTTTGACCTGTGTGTGATTTTATAACATCATACATTGGTCATTTGAAAAATAACAGTTGACTGAGTGTTGACACATTTGATTACACAATATTTAGCAAATCACATTCATTAATATGACCATGAATCTCATCCAAAAAGTCTTTAGGAAGTGGGAAGCAGTCAAGATTTTGGTATGCAGTTCAAGTTTTCCAAAATTCTGATTTTTTCTTGAAAGCTCAAATTTTACCATCAGCAACAGATATTGTTAGTTTCTTTCCTTGAAGCATCAGGCTCACTTTATTTACTTCAGAGAAAACACCAGGTACCTAAGTCTACATAATTATATATAACAGTAAGTTGTCTGCCAGTCATTCCAAAAGAATGGGGTCTGTTACTTTTGCTAAAAGCAAAGATGGTATTCTCTGGACAAAGTGTATAGTTTAGCTCACAGCTCAACTGCATAAATGCTTTTCCTCAAGGCGGCCTATGTATTAGGTATGTAGAAATGCTTTTTCTACATATTTGGTATGATGAAATGCTCACATTTCATCACACAGATTATTAAAAAGACCACGTTCTCAGGAGTGAGATTCAATAAAATTAATACCTTTTACTGTTTTGTCAAAGGCATCTGTGAGACGGGCTTTTTCAAAATGATCGCTAGTGAAGAGTATGATTATCACCGGTGAGGTTTTGTGCCCTTGCCGTGATTCACGCTGAAGTGCCAGCAGTTTTGCCCTCCATTGCTTTTGTACCATCAGAGGAGATACCAACATGGTCGCTTCAGGGTAAATCAAGAGATTCGTAAAGTTATTTAATACTTTGAGTAATTCAGCGGCACTCGTATCTGTTGCCAAGCATACACATAAAAGAAGCCCTTCGATGATTAGTTGGCATGGATACTGGAATAACAAAAACAAAACTAAGTCCACCCATGTCTGCAGATTTGTCCACATCTAAAGCAAAAGTGCGGTGCTCAAGGAGAGGTATTAACTTGTAGATATTAACATTTAATTTGATGAGCTGCTGCATCGTTGGAAGTGCCATTGCTGTGATCTCTCTTACGGACCCTTCGTCCAGCAGACACTCAGTAGTGTCAGCGGGGCAAAGCTTTCTTAGTTTCTCAGCTATCCTGTGCACCGCTCCAACCCGTGCATTCTGATCATTTACTTTTATGATGCTTTTTCATTTCTAATTTGAAAACAGTCTTTTGCTTCTGAAGAGCTCATCGTGTCAAACTTTAAAACATTCCATTTCTTTTTCTTTAAACCCTCAATGAATTCATTGGATGATAACGAGGTAGTGGAGATGATAGCCGATATAACCAAAGATTGCTCTTGCTAGGAACATAGAAGTACTGAGCACACACTGAAGATTTCTGAAAACATGCATATTTATACCTTAAACTTACTACCTTAGAACATTCTAAACACAAGAATATACAAGCATATGTTTCCTTAGCTGTCAGAATGATACATTATCATCGCACACTATGTATTCTCTGGATTCACTGTTGTGAAAAAGGCAGGTCACATCTCTGTATTACTAAAAGGAGTTTTGACATCGTGGATCCCCTGAAAAGGTCTCGGGGACCTCACGCCGGGGCATCTCCGGATCACACTTTGAAAATGCTGATGTAAACTGGTGCTCTGTCCTAACATATTCTTAGAGGAGTCTAACATAGGTATCTGTATCAATAAAGTAATGTTTCCATCTTAGCCGATTAATTTGTCAGCAAGAGGGAAATATGTTAGTATGTGGGACGAGCCATGTGGTCCGGAGATCATAGTGGTGGAAGGTGGTGTAACCTCAGAGAGTGGTGGGTAAAGGGTAGACAGAGGGTGGAGTTGGTAAAAAGCGCTTTACGACTTAATGAAAAATGAGCATTTGTTCTCTCTGTATTTTTTTTTCAAGCTAAAAAAGCACTGGGTCTACATATATACGTTCATACTCATTTGTATCTATGCTCAAAATCAGGATACTCAGCCATGTTTTTCCTTGAGTGACAGCAGGGGAGAGATGCTAGCACACCTGAGAGGAAAACAGATGTTCACGGCCATTGTCCGTTTCTTCCAACCAGGGAGGCTGTGAATGGAGTAGACATTAGTGATCACGGGCGGCGCTGCAGGCAGAACTGGGCTGTGGGCAGAGATGGAGATGAATGATGGGGGGCAGAGGAAGACTGTGGGGTGAACACAGGGAGAACGGGGCCCAGGGACATACAGAGGTGGATGCAGCTGGAGTCATGGAGATGAACGTCTATTTGAAAGATTTCCATCAAAATACAGTTAAAATAACTATTGAAATAACTGTACTGGGTAGTCTGACTTCGAATGTCTTACCAGTATTCAAATTCTATTATTATAACCTGTGCAGGAGAAAACAGCAGTGCCGTGAATTTGTTGTGCTGCTGGTAAGTCTCTAAGCTTCGGTTACAGGCATCAGTATGTGAAAATATAGACTGGGCCAGGTTTGGGGCTGCAAATTCAAGAATGAAATTTTAATTTTTTACTAACAGGCAATTATGATTAAAGGAGACAGAAGAATTTAGTTCAGATAGATATCGTTCATCAGTTTGTTATTGATGTGGTACTCGTTTCCAGAAAGGATTTGCGATGGCAGAAGGAAGGATCAAAGTCAGTAATCAAGAGCAAACATGATTCTGAGTCATGTTTTTTTCCCTTGTGTTTTATCTACTGGTGACGTTTATTTTAATAGGGTCATATAGTTGAGGTACTGTAACTATAAAGTAATTAAACTGGTCTCTGTTAACTATGCAGGAGACATATAATCTTGTCACTTTTTAGTTGCATATGTATAAGTACAGTATACGTTTGTAGTGGGAGTGCTTGGGCAGGAGAATCATAGGGCACACAAAATATCTTTTTAAATTCAGTACTGCTTTCAGCTGTAGTTAACAGAAAGCCATGGGCAGAAGCTTAAACCGTAAGCTATTTATTATTATGCAGTTCACAGAAGCTCAGAGGTAGGTGGTCTCAGGAGGTCCAGCTGCTCAGCGGTGTCCTTAGGGCCCCAGGTTCTCTGCCGTCTTTTGCATGTTCCCTTACTGCCACCAGGTCACAAAATGGCTGCCTCAGCTCTAGGCATCACATCCCCTTTCAAGGCAAGAAGGAGGAAGTAGAGCAAGCAGTCCCTATTCCTGTGCTTGCCTGACAGAGAACAAAATCTTTCCCAGAAGCTTCCATCCAGTTTTTTGCTGAAGTCTCTTTTGCTTGAACTGTTTCACACAAGACCGCCTCCCCTCACAGGAGATACTGGGCAAATGAGTGTAGGTACAAGGGGAATGGGTACCGGGTTTGGTGTAACGCACATCGTGTATCATTTCTTAGGCTTAGACACATTGCTTGCTGCCCAGGAAAAACTGGGACTCAGCCATTAGAGGGGAGGAAATGTCTCTTGGGTGGCTGGCTGTGTGTCTGTCACAAATATGCAGAAAGGAAAGCACAGAGTATTCAGTAGCTCAATACATCAACTTTCCTTTAGTTCGGAGACTATTTTATGTGTTTCCTTCTTTCTTACACGTTCCCTTTTCTTTCTTATTTTAGTGGAAGGTTACACAGACCTAAATCCCAGTTAGTCGTAGAGCTAATTTAGAGACAATTAGGTCTCAACTTCCTCAACTGTGAAATAAGAATATTGTATTAGATAATCTCTGAGGTACCTTCCGGTTTAAACATTCTTATCTCTTCTTTTGTTCCTGTCTTTTGAGATCATTTCACATTTCTATCTTTTTAATCAAAAAAAGTGGACAGGGGAATTCCCTGGAGGTCCAGTGGTTAGGACTCTGCACTTCCACTGCTGGGGGCCCAGGATTGATCCCTGGTTGGGGAACTAAGATCCCACAAGCCACACGGTGTGGCCAAAAGAAAAAAAGAAAAAAAAGTGGACAGGATTAGACAGAGGATATAGAAGGGTTTGGTGTTTTATAGTCATCTTGATAGCTGGGCAGTGTCTCTAATAAAGATCTTGATGGTATAGAAGGTTGAAGCTTAAAATTAGGTTTTGGCTTTTTGGCAGTTAGGTAGTATGATATTATTTATGCCCCAAATTTCCACTGAAAGTGGAAAACTAATAGCATTTTTATTTTAATAGGGGAACATATACATATACGTGTACAGTCTGTAATCAAAATAGCCTCAGTACTGTGTTCTAAGAAAATGCCATCTGACCCAGCAGAGGAAGGATTTGAAGCACTGTAGGTTAAAACCTGGTAGAACACCGCCTTTTGTTTATGGGGCATTTGTTCTTATTTGTTAATAGTGTTTGCACTGCATATTTGCCTTAGATAAAATTAGAGGACAGCTAAAGGAGAGTGATACCCTTCATGCGTTGTAACAACTGAACTTGACTCGAATGAGGCAGAACCTTTGATGTTTCAAATGTCTTGAAATGGGATTCTACTTGTGTTTCAGAGAGAGCGGTGATCTGGCTCCTCCCACAGAATCCCGTCAAGATTATATGAATTCGGATATACAGTGAGTTGAAAATCATATTCCCAATTCTAACAAATTACCAAGCAATTACACTGCTTATAAAGGAGGCTGTTGAAATGTTAACCTAAAAAGGATTAGTCTTCTATCCAACAAAAATCTTATAGAAGGATCCCAATGCAGTTTATTGTGTTTTATCAGTATTGGGAGATCCTGGAGGTAAACATTATTAACTCTGGCATTCAAAGGGGCCAAAAGACATCTGCAGTTTGGAGTGTAATTTTAAGAATAAAATGGGGGTATGTATATATATTTAACAGCTGTTTTAAACAGCTTAGGGGCAGCGTCTAATTTCATTACTGTAGAATATCCAAATAACAGAAACTTTTCCTTCTACTGAAACCCTTTTAACTATATAATTAAAGCAGTTGTTTTCATTTTTCATTGTGTGAGTGACTAAGAGCCTTGTTAATGTAAATATTCAGGAAGCTTGATTTTATAGCTTCTTGGTTTTATAACCAACAATAAAAATCATGTACAGTGGAAAACCCCTTCTTCTCTTGAATACAGTCCTAGCTGAAGGACAAACTCAAGCAATTTTTTCTGGCAAACGAATGACCTGTTTGGCAGGACCTTAGATGCTGCCAGTGGCTGTCTCATTATAGAATGTAATTAACATGATGTTAAGGTGACACAGTATATGGCGGGGGGTTGGATTTCCAGGTACCAAGTGTTAGGCAGTATCGTATCCACTTGCCAGGAAGAAGTAGTTTTATACAAGTTCTTAATAAAAGTTATTGTGAAATCAGTGGAGATTTTTATTGTACAAATGACCTTAGTTCATTTATTACAGTGAGCACTTGGACTTCTGAGTCTGGTAGGCTTTTTTTCTGGACCAAAGATCCATTCTTTTGGGTAGTGGTCATCGGCATGTCACTGTTATCAGCTTGAACAGGTATTACTGAGTGACGTCTAAGAGTGAGGTATTAGAAGGGATGCAAAGAAGTGTAGCCTGTGACCTTGTTCATCCGGGAGTTTATACTTGTTGCTAGCACCTCTTGATTGATTATCTGCTCTTCACGGTTTAAGCAAATCACTATGAAACACGTTACTCTTTGCCCTAGGGGCTCTTCATCCAGGGGTCCAGCACATCAGTCTCCACTCTCCTAGGCTGAGGGGTGAAGTCACAGTCAGAAGTGGAGATCAGTCCACCTGAAGTCCTCTCCTGGCCATTTCCCCCTCTCACCTGTGACTGCAGAGCAGCCCTGCTCGCTGCATGTAGGAGCCGAGTGCTTGTTGGCTGCTACCGTAGGCTAGTTTAGGGGAAGGAAGACAGTGTCCTGGAGCAGTTCTCGGCCCTTTAGGTATGAAAGATTGGGAGGGACGCAGCAAAAAAAGAGGGAAGAGATCTATTACCATTTCTTTTCTTTTTTTAAAAAAATTGTGGTTAAAAACAATGTAAAATTTCTCATTGTAACCATTTTCAAGCTACAGTTCAGTACTCTTAAGAATGTCCACAGTGTTGTGAAACAGACCTTTAGAACTTCTTACATCTTGCAGATCTGAAACTCTATACCCGTCAAACAACAGATCCCCTTTTCTCCCTCCCCCAGCTCTGGTAACCACCGTTCTATGTTCTGTTTCTATGAATTTGACTGTTTTAGATACCTCGTATAAGTGGAATCGTACGGCGTTTATCTTTTTGTGACTTAGTTCACTTAGTATAATGTCCTCAAGGTTCATCCATGTTGTGACATATGTAGCAGGATTTCCTTCCTTTTTAAAGCTGAGTAATATTATTATTGTGTGTTTAATCACATTTTGTTCATCTGTTGATATTGGGGTGGCTATTGTGAATAATGGATGTACAATTATCTCCTGGAGACCCTGCTTGTAATTCTATTGGATAAATACCCAGAAGTGGAATACCTGGGTCACATGGTAATTCTATTTTTAATTTTTTGAGGAACTGCCATACTGTTTTTTACAGCAGTTGTACCAATTCACAATCCCACCAACGGTGGACAAAGGTTCTAATTTCTCCGCATCCTTGCCAACACTTGTGATTTTCGTGTTGTTTTTTTTTTTTAAATAATGGCCATTCTAAAGGTGTGAGGTGATACCTTGTTGTGGTTTTGATTTGCATTTCTCTGGTGATTAGTAATGATGGGCATCTTTTCATCTCCTTGTTGGCCATTTGTGTATCATCTCTGGGGAGGTATCTAAGTCCTTTGCCCATCTTTTGATCGGTTATTTAATGTTTTGTTGTTGACTTGTAAGATGCCATTTTCTCGTTAAAATATGAATTAGCAGAGTAGAACTGCTCACAGATCAGGCAGGCTATAGTGCAGGATACAGAAATGCAGTGAGCGGAGCAGAGGAACTGCAGTAACTGCGGAGGAACTCCCCCATCTTTAGCCACTATCAGTGCAGCTTGTTTAATTGAGGGCTTTACTCCCAAAGAGGATTTGAGGCCTCATTCATCCTCCTCTTCCTATCCCTCCTCCTCCTTATTACCTATAAAACCAGGGGGGTGGACAAGGTGATAACTGAGGTGTCTTCCAGATGTAAAATACCGAGTTTTGAGAGTATTGCTTTTTACCAACTGACCTCTAACATCTAAAGTTCCCTTGGAACCTCAGTAATATGTGACTCCTAGACTAAGAAGTCTTTGTTGATGGCTAGTAAGAAGCACTCCACCAAAGTCCTGTTGGATCTTTGGTTTGCTAACTTTTTATTTTATATTATTTTATTAATTTTTTAATGCATTTATTTATTTTTGGCTGCATTGGGTCTTCGTTGCTGTGCATGGGCTTTCTCTAGCTGCCGTGAGCGGGAGCTACACTTCGTTGCGGTACGCGGGCTTTCGTTGCGTGGCCTCTCTTGATGCAGAGCATGGGCTCTAGGAGCATGGGCTTCAGTAGTTGTGGCACGCAGGCTCAGTATTTGTGGCTTGCAGCTCTAGAGCGCAGGCTCAGTAGTTGTGGCGCACGGGATTCCTGCTCTGCGGCATGTGGGATCTTCCCGGACCAGGGATGGAACTCTTGTCCCCTGCATTGGCAGGCGGATTCTTAACCACCGCGCCACCAGGGAAGCCCCTGGTTTGCTAACTTTTAACTCCTTTGGCTCTTTATAGTATGGTGTCACCTCAGATCCTGGGCCTACAGGTCAGTTCTTTAACTGCCACCTCACACGAGTCCTCACACGTGGTAGAGTGCTTGGGCTTGGACTTCGCCCTGGAGAAATACAGCAGTTGTTATTTTTTAAACCTATTCACAGTCATGAGGAAATAGAAGCCAAAGTTCATTGGAGAGTGTATTTGTTGTTTTGAACACATAGAACAAACAGAACTAAATTCAGTGAATTCTCATTTCTGTAAAACTAGCTATCTTTTTGTGTTAAATGCTAGGTTTAAAGAAATCGTACCCAACTGATTTGTTTATTCCCTGTCCATGGCTTTCATAGTGATATTTTGGTAATTTTTAAAAAGTAATGTGATTGTGGTGGTTGATGTTGAAGGTTACCGTGGACTCCGATAGGACATGCTTAGAATTACTTTTAGATTTCAAGCACTTGGTAGTTTTAATTTTTTGCATCTCACAGATACCGTCTGACAGATAAGCAGTCTTTAGGGAGCTCATCTTAGTTATATGGAGTTACGTTATCGCCATACGGCGCTGTGACTTAAAATGCTCTAATGCTAACGGTATTCAATGAGGTAATAAGGTAAACAAGCAGAATCCAGTAAACCCCATAGGAATAGGTGAGGAATATGCATGATGACTCAGAAAGAGCGAGTTTCTGGTCGTGCTCGCAATAGAACCCAGGCTATCTAGTCCAGCAGTGTCTTTGTCCTTGGCCATCCGAGGCATCTCCATTGCCTTCTGGCCTGTTGTCAGGTCTTGATGGAATATTGCCAGTCCCTTCTTTTGCCAAAATGCTAAACATAGCTAGTGTGTGAGCAGGGGAGGGGTAGTGCAGGGGCCGAGGCAACTTCAGAGAGCTACATCGTGAAAAGCTGCCCAAATGTTCAGAGCCACGTGATGTCATCCTTCATCTAGATTATACAGTCCACTCAAGGACTGAAGATGCATTTGGTAACATGGTGATTTCATAGCAAAAGATTATCGAGGCCCTGTGGGGCTCCTCGTCACCATCCCCCTGGTCATATGTTAGTCATTTAATTATGAAAAAACATAACCACCAGAACACAGGTAAAGTGAAAAGGCAAGACTAACTTATGGTTGGTAATTAGTAGCCCAGAATTCATCAATGTCAAAAAGGTGTAAGGTTTCCCCTCCAAATGGTAGCATTTCATAAATTTTATAATATATAAAACTATCACGTTTCCATTTTTCATCCATTTATTTATGTTGCATGGGAAATGTAACTTCTGTACATTTTGGTTTCTGGTTTCTAAAAGTATGTGATGTTACTATTATTACAACATCAATATCATTTGTAATGGGAGTCCTTTTTCCTTTTGGGTGATTCAGGATCCAAATATTAAACATCACAGTGGTACATAAGGCTCTCAGACTGTGATTTGGTCATCGTGCCTCTGATCTGCTTTGTATTTGGGGGGAAATACTTGCTAGGAAATGTGACCGAAGGGATCATACTGTTTTGGCGAGGTGGTAGGATTTTAGAATATCATTAGACTTCATTTATGCATGTACCTTCTAACCTATTATTAGAGTAACAAGATTTGATCATTAAGTAAGCTTTTCTAATTAAATTGGGAATGTACATGTAAAAATGTTTTGATAGTATTAAAAAATCAGTTAATATAATTTACCACATTAACTGTAAAAGGTAGAAAAATCATATGACTGTCTCAGTAATTCAGGCAAACTATTTGTTAAAATCTGGTATCTGTCATGATAAAAAGCTCTTAGCAAACAAAAATAGGAACTTCCTAAATGTGAACCAAGTTCTGGTGAGGATGCAGAGCAAATGGAACTTTCATATGTTGCTGGTGGGAGTGCAAAATGGTATGGCTGTTGCAGAAGACAGCTCAACAGTTTCTTATGAAGATAAACGTACACTTACCATATGACTCGTCAGTCCTGCTCCTGGGTATTTACTTAAGAAAAATGAGAAATTATGTTCACACAAAAACCTGTCCTCAAATATTTATTCAGTTTTATGAATAATCACCCAAAACTAGAAAGAACCTAAATATCCTACAACCGGTGAATGAATATACAAATGGTGGTACATTCCTACAAACTATTGATAAATGCAACAACAGGTATGAATCTTAAAGGCAGTATGTTGAGTAAAAGAAGGCACTGTCAAAAAGTGATACACTCTATGATTCAATTTAAGTCATATTCTAGAAAGGCAAAGCTGTAGGTGTGGAGAACAGGTCAGTCAGTGTTCAGGGTGGGGAGAAGGTGCTGATTACAAAGGAGTGGCATGAAGAAATCTTCTGGAGTGATGGAAGTGTTCTGTCTTGGTTGTGGTGATGGTTACATTATACATCTGGTCAAAACTCATAGAACTATACACCAAAAAACATGAATTTTACTTTTTATAAATTAAAAGTAATATTTTTAAAAAAGTAAGTTTAGATACCAGGTCAGTATGTGAAATCTGTATTTCTGTATAGCAGTAGTAATCAGAAAATGAAGTTTTAAGAAAGATGATATGTATAATAGCATCAAAAAATATCAAATACCTAGGACTAAATCTAATAAACGATGTCTAAAGTCGTTATACAAGCTGATTCTGAAATTTATATGGAAACACAAATGGCCAATTAGTCAAGGTAATAATGTTGAAGAAAAACAAATTGCAGAATTTACACTATTGTATATGCAGTGTAGAATAAACAAACAGATCAATGGAATAGAACAGAAACCAGAAACAGACCCACAATTAATATATAAATGTATGTGTGTATTTATAAGTAATACATATATTTTATACACACACACACACATACACACAATTTATGATTAAGATGGCATCATACAGCAATGTGGAAAGAAAAGTCTGTTCAATAAATAATCCTGGATCAATTGCTTATCCATATTGAAAAAAACTAATTTTTCCCCCTACCTCGCATCATACACACAAAAGAATTCCAGGTCAATTGTAGGTCTAAATACAGGAGGTTAAAAAAAGCTTATAGAGGTGCTCAACACAGTAGTTATCAAATAATGCTCAATAAAACTAGAGTGAATTATCCCTGCACACTGACCAGAATAGCTAAAATTTAAAAACAAATACAGCAACAAAAAACTCGACAATATCAAGTGTCAGCAAGGATGCAGAGCACCCAGAACTCTCAAACACTGATGGTGAAATTGTAAATTAGCACAATTGCTTTGGAAAATTGGTAGTATTAAAGTTCTACACACTCACTGTGCCTCTGGCCCAGCAAATCCAGTCCTAGTTGTATACCCAACAGAAACATGTGTGCTTATGTTCACCAAAAGACGTGTACAAGAATGTTCGTAGTATAATTCATAATAACTCTGAACTGGAAACAACCCAAAAGGTCCATCAATAGAAGAATGGAGAAATATAATACATCGTTGTATATTCAGTGAAATACCATAGAACAGCAAACAGGAAAAACTACTGCTATTGACAACAACATGGGCTCGAATATAATGTTGAGTAAAAGAGTTCAGACACAAAAGAGTTCAAAAACAAGGAAACTAGGACTTCCCTCGTGGCGCAGTGGTTAGGAATCTGCCTGCCAATGCAGGGGACACGGATTCGAGCCCTGGTCTGGGAAGGTCCTACATGCCACAGAGCAACTAAGCCCGTGCGCCACAACTACTGAGCCTGCACTCTAGAGCCTGCGAGCCACAACTACTGAGTCCGCGTGCCACAACTACTGAAGCTCGTGTGCCTGGAGCCCATGCTCTGCAACAAGAGAAGCCACCGCAATAAGAGGCACACTGCAATGAAGAGTGGCCCCCACTCGCCGCAACTGGAGAGAGCCCGTGCTCAGCCACGAAGACCCAATGCAGCCAAAAAAATTAATTAATTAATTAATTAATTAAAAATACAAGCAAAACTAATATATGGGTAAGGAGTCAGGATAGTGGTTACATTTAGGGAGGGAGATTAGTTGATGGGATGGTATATGAGGCCAACTTCTGGAATCTTCTAGTACTTGATCAGGATGGTAGTTATATGAGTATGTTAACTGTAAAAGTTCGTTGTACATTCATGATTTGTATGCTTTTTGGAATATATGTTATATTTGAATTTAAAAAGTTTGTTAAAAGAAATATTTTGAGTTAACCATAGGAGTGAACGGCATCCAAGATTATATTTGTTTTCATTAGTAAAGTTCATATTATCAGTGTTGTAAGAGAGAAAATTATTTGTATCTACAGATACAAATAACTAGCTCCATAAATAAATATAGAGAACAGGTTTAAATTCTTTCCTGACTAAATCAAGACATTCCTAGGCTTCTTGAGTTTTTATTTTATTGCTTTTGTGGCTAGGGATAAACCCATTCTTCCTGTATCCCTGTTTTGTGGGGGTTTTTTTCTTCATGAAAGAATATATTGTTGGAAACCATTCTATATCAGTACATATAGATAGACATCTTTCTTTTTAGAGTCATGTGGAATATAATATATTTAGACCATTTATCATTCATTGACATTGAGATTGTTTCTGACTTTATAATTACAAAATGTTTCAGTGAACAGTATTTCACATAAAATGTATTTGAGCAAGTATATTTATATAGGATAATTTATTGAAAGAAGTTTTGGATCTTACAGTATGTGTAAGTTATTTTAAACTTTTTCTTTGGAAATAATTTTACACTTAGAGAAAAAAGATCAGCATCTACTATTAATAGTTTTCTCTCTTTGCTTTATCACTTGCCCTCTCTCTTCACATATATACATGATTTATTTTCCCATTTGAGAATAACTTGCACACATCATGGTCCTCTGTCCCCAAGCACGTCAGTGGGTCTCCAAAGAACAGGGACATTCTCCTACCCCCAGTAGGGCTGTTAAACCCAGTAAACCTAGCCTGGATTTAATACCTCTGTTCAGTCCACCACTTGTATTCCCATCTTGTCAGTCAATCCAACAACAGTCTTCATATCATTGTTTCCCTCTAGTACAGGATCCAGTTGAGGATCAGATATTGCACTTACTTGTCACTTATCTTTCTAGTTTCCTTTTCTTTGGTGTAGTTCCTTGGCCTTTTTTGTCTTTTTTAAAAAAATTACTGCAATATAATTCACTTACCATAAAATTTATACTTTTAAAAAAAAATCAAGATAAAACTCAGAAGTATAAAATTTATCCTTTTAAAGTATACAAATCAGTGGTTTTAGTATATCTACAGAACTGTGCAACCATCACCGCTATTGAACCATCACCCCAAACAATCCTTTTACACATTAGCAGTCACTCCCCATCTCCCTCCTCCCCCCTTTTGTGTCTGGTTTCTTTCACTTAGCTTAATGTTTTCAGAGTTTATCCGTGTTGTCGCTGGCATCAAATCCATTCCCTTTAATGGCTGAGTAATATCCTGTTGTCTGGATATAGACACATTTTGCATACCCAATCATCAGCTGAGGCACTTCGGGGCCATTGTAAATGATGCTGCTATGAACATTCTTGTACAGGTTTTTGTGTACATGTTTTTAGTACTCTCATATCTAAATTCTGATCTAGGCTTCATATCTCACTATAGTGCTCTACAGAACTTTCTTGGACGTTGTTTCCTCTAGGATTTGTAATGGATCACGAGTACAGTTTCCACGTGCAAAACCCACAGACGTGGAGGGCTGACTGTATCCACTGTGCTACGTCATTTTATTGAAGGGACTCGAGCATCCTAGGGTTTTGGTGTCCATGCGGGCTCCTGTCATCTATCCCTGTGGTTACTGAGGGATGACTGTAGTCAGAGAAACAATTGTCAGGGAGACGTGGACCAGGCAGTTTTGTCGTTCTCAAGTGGTGTGTAGACTGAAAAGCCTGAGGACCGTGGGTCTAGACAGCTAACTTCTACTGTCTACAGCTATTTAGATGGCCTGGCTCCTGAGAACTTATGCCTTTTGCCTGCCTTACTGGGCCTTCCAATAAAATGGACTAATTTTAACGAGTTCCTCTTTTGTATTCTTCCTGCTTACACTCTGCAAGAGATGCTGCTGGGCAGAAGTTAAGTCAGTGTAATCTTGTCAGATAACTGTCAGAGTTGTAAAGCGGGTACCTGCCTTTCATTCTTCTCTTTTTTTGTGTTTGTATTTGTGTTGGGGGAGGGCACTGTGCGTACCTGGGGTCTGAAGGAAGATGAACCTCCTTCCCCCTCCCCGCCTTCCCCTCTGCTAGGTCAGTGCCACAGTGACAACCAGCAACCTGTCTGCCTCCTGAAGATGAGTCTGTGTTAGGTGTTGCCTGGCAGGAAACAGCCACCCTTCAAGGACCAGATGCACAGAGGTTGCCTCCAGAATTGGTAGAAGGTTTTGCTGGCTGGTGACGTCCCCGCTTCCTCCGGACTTCCCTTGGCCAGAGGTTGTTCGTGAATACAGGTTGTGTAGCATCCTCGGAGCTGGGGTAGGAGAACATCCAGAGGGACATATGTGCTGGTGAGATTCATCGCCGCCCCCTCGCCGACCTCCAGACGCCACCCCTGGAAGTCCTCCCTTCTCTTACTCTTGGAGACCTCCCGTCCTGCTGAGCCTGGCAGATGGCCTGGGTACAGATTGTATTTCTATGGTATTGTCTTAAATTGTGTCCTCCCGAGGTTCTTGAGCAAAGAGGCTTGCACAGACAGGATGTTCAAAAACTGTTGTTCAGTGAATGAGCCACGGGGAGACCCACTGTTCGAAGGAGACAGCCTGTGAACACTTCCTAGTCTAGTTTCTTCTACTGTATGTTAATAAGGTGTATCATGAATAAAAACTCCTGACTTTGGTTGAATGCCACCTTTTTTTAAAGAAATTGCTGGCACAACCTTGAGAAGGGTGGGGATATCCTTTATTTAATATAATATAGATTGTTTGGCTGGAGGCCCAAATCTTGGTTTCTGTCATCAGCTTATTAAATGAAGTTTTACAGGATTGGACTAGAGAGAGGAATTACAAAAGATTGTCTGCCCTTGTAGTGGTGATTTGCCCTTAGTAATGGGAAATTCCTGGGTGCAGGTATTTAACTTGCATTTGTTTGTACACAGGTGAAAACTGAGCTCTACCTTGTCTCCTCCCAGCCTTTTAAAAGCCTTTTTTTTTTTTTTTTTGATACATCTACCTCTAAAAAACAGTGAAAACAGATTGGAAACTGGGTTGCTTCAACCATAAGCTGTTTGATTAAGCCACAGTGGGGTTCTGTGACCCAGCATATCCTTGTGGCCTTCTGTTGGGTGTCATAAGTGAATTGTGCTCCTTTATTATTATTGGAATTAGAGAAACTGCGACACTGAGAACTTCATCTATTACCTGATAATATATCCAGAACCCCAGGCTTCCAGCAGATGTTATAAAACACATACCTCAAGAAATAGGGCAGACAAGTTACAGTGCTGTGTGCATCACCAGATTTCTCCTTTGCTCCCTTTTAAACTCTGCCTTGCAAGTGGCCTGTCTTTTGTGACCCTTGGGAGGAGGTAAAGAATCCACCTTTACCTGTTTGGGTAAAAAATACTGATGCCTGGGGCCCACTCCCCAGGGATTCTGATTGGTCGGTCTGAGGTACTTCAGGATATTTAAGAGCTCCCCGGGTGACTTCATATGCAGGCAAGGTTCAGAAATACTGTATTAGCCAAAATACTTCCCCGTTCATCCTGTGTTATTAGCTTTTCAGTCAATGTTCCAATTTGCAAAGTACCGCTCTTCCACATACTTACTGTGTTCTCACAGTGACTCAGTGAAGCAGACCAGCTTCTGCTCCCAGGGTTCCTCAGTCTTCGTGAGTGTTCTGTGAAGGCTTGTCGCCTCATCGCTTGGTTCTCTGCTTTGTTCGTGGCTATTTGTAACTGCGTGGCGGGCTGGCCTTTTGATGAGGCCCCTCCTCTTCACAGCCACACGCATCGGGCGTTTAAAAGGGTGTGTTATTTTTCATCTTTTGAAATCTGTTGCTTTCTGTGCCTTTCAGGAGCCTATTAAAATGTGCAAAATGTTTGGTTAAGCTCTGTCGGGCTATGGAAAGCACTGTTCATAGAAACTCTAGTCTCTGTTCCACCACTGACGAATTGTGTGACTTTGGGCAAATACTTTGCATTTTGTAAATGGATATTATTAACCTACCAGAAGGCATGCACTAGACTGAATGGACGTCCTGCTTCAGCTGTGAGAGTCGGATGGTCTCTGGCTGACTGCCCATTCCTCCATTACTGGCAGTTCCTGTTGCCATTATGTTCAGTTCAAACACAGCTTTCACACCTTTCTGTCCTCCAGGTGAGAGAGACTGAAGATCAGTAGGTCTTGACAACTCATTGAATGTGAACATTGAGAGACCCCGTCATGTCTTTTTTTAAAAAATAAATTTATTTATTTATTTATGGCTGCGTTGGGTCCTCGTTGCTGCGCGCGGGCTTTCTCGTTGCAGCGAGCGGGGGCTACTCTGTTGCGGTGCGTGGGCTTCTCATTGCGGTGGCTTCTCTTGTTGCGGAGCACGGGCTCTAGGTGCGCAGGCTTCAGTAGTTGTGGCAGTTGGGCTTCAGTAGTTGTGGCTCGCGGGCTTAGTTGCTCCGCGGCATGTGGGATCTTCCCAGCCCAGGGCTCAAACTCGTGTCCCCTGCATTGGCAGTCGGATTCTTAACCACTGTACCACCAGGGAAGTCCCCCAAATGTGTCTTGAGGGCATTGTTTTTCAAACTTAAAGATGTACTTAAAAATGACCCTAAGAAACTTCTGGAGCATTTGTCAAAAATACAAATTCACAGTCTCCACTCCATACCCTAAGACTTGATCTTCAGGGGTGGGGCCTGGGTGATTATTTTTTATCAAGTTCCTAAGTAATTCTTGTGATTAAACAAAAGTGGGAAGTTGCTCTCTAGGGAATTGAATATAGTAGGCACTCAGTAAATGAACACATGCCTATTCTACTAACCCATTTCATTTTTCTTCCTGTAGTTTTACAGATGAAAGTCCACAATCCTAGAATTCAGAAAAACAAACACTATTTGCAGGAGAAAAAACTAAACATTGGCTGCACTGTACTTAGCGCTCTGTGATGCTTATGTGTGTTGATAGCAAACGTGATAGGTTTCTTTTAAACCTATTTGGGAATCTAGGCAGAGGGATAAAACAGTAGAGCTGTATGAACATTATTCTTAGGCTCTATGCCATGGGCTGCATTTTAGGTGAGATGGTGAAATTGGATATTTTGGTTTTTAAGTCAGTGAGTTACTTAATAGACAGTCCTGTGGTCTGCTTTATACTAAGTTCACTTGTGGCAGGCATACTGTATTTGTAATCATTTCGCTTTTAATTTTAATTTTGCATATATGGTCTTTGATACTGAAGGTTACATTTGGAAAAGGCGCATTGCCCTGTACTAAACCGTATATACTTATACTGCTTTGTCTGGAATGCATTCGCATGCCATGTGCCTTGGAGCATGGTTGTCACAGGGATGTGTAATTACATTTTAAAAATCTCTTTAATTTTTTCAGACTACTAAGTCACTGTTGGATATATCCCATGATTCTGTATTAAAACTTATTTTGGTTAATGATTCCTACAAAATAATTTTTACTTAGCTAATGCAGAGAGTAGGCCCCAGTACCTCGACTTCCAAATCTTCTTTCCTTCTCTGAACAGCATGAGAATGACATGAGTTATGACTGATTAAAACTATATACTTTTAATTTTCTGTTGCAAAAGTTTTATATACATATACACTCATATATAATGGAAAATTGGGAAATTACTGAAAAATATTCAGTATATAGGAGCAAGTCACCCATAATGCCAACATCGGACTTCACCTCTGCTTACATTCTGCTTTACGTAATTTTGACCTTCTACTATGCCTAATTCTTTTGGTTTCTCAACAGGCCCTGACTAGTAAAACTTGAACTTGTACACGTTGCTCATTCTGCTTGATATTGGTTCATCTGAAGCAAGGACAGAATGGGTATTGAGATATTTTCAGATGGTGTTCTCGTGGTGGAATAATTTAATACTGAAGTCTCAGCAGCCCTTTGCATGGGCGCTTTCAGTCAGGAAGTGCGCTATTTCATAAAGGTGTTTTGTGCCCGGCGTGCTGCCTTGGATTTTGACCCTCCCAGCCTCTTGGATCTTTCTTTTCCTGTCGGATTTTACAGTCACCCTCCTAGGCAGAGCCCATCCTCAGATAACTAGAACTGTAAAGGTGATAACTGGTTAGTCTCCTTTCTCCTGTTTTCTCCTTTCAATCCATACAAGGCTCCCAGAGAGACATTCCTCTGTGATGTTCTCCTGTTCTGTTCCTGAAGCTCGCGGTGGCTTAGACGGCTGTAGACGTCCAGGTGTGTCAGCAGCGGCCCCTCCTACTTCACCAGCTTATTCGTTACTCGCCGAGGCAGTCTGTGCTCTGGCCGGGAAAAGCTGCGCACGGCCCCTCCCTCTGCCTTTGCTCCTGCATTGCCTTCACCTGCAGTGTTCTTCCCTCTTCTCTCTGGCACTTCATGTCCCTGTTTTCCTTCAGAACGCCGGGAAGCCTTCCCCTCTGAGCTGCTGTACATCTGCCAGCACATTATCATTTTGTGTTTGTCCAAATGTCATTTTTTAAAACTATTTACTCAACCAATTAACATCAGGGACCTGCCATCTCTTCTGTTTTGCCCACAGTGCCCTGCATTGGTTTAGGCATCTAAGTTAATTTAACTTAAACCAATACAGACTTTGGTATTTTTCAGAGAGGGAAAGTGAGGCTTTGGTAGGAAGGTGTTCCCTGTTGCATGCGGCATGCCGGGACCCGACCGGTGTCACGCCAGAGTTGATGGAGGGAGTTAAGATGACAGAACAACGTATTAAAAAAGAAAAAAAAAAAGCAAATAGAAACACCATCCTCTCAAACTTTCATCATAGAGCAAGTGTTTTGTGAGAAATTTCTTTTTTTTTTTTTTTTTTGGCACTCATGGTTATTTATTTTATGCTGTGGGTTATAATCCATTACTATTTATTTTGCTATTCAAATTGTGCGGGAAATCCTTTTTTAAAAATTAGCCAATAGAGTCACTGGGAGCAGAGATAAGAGGCCGGCCGTTGTTTAGGTCTCCGCTCTGCCTTTTCTTCTTCCTCTTGGAAGGTCCTCGGGCTGGGGTTTGTGCTCACCCGAGGCTGGGGGTGGAGGAAACAGGCAGCGTGGGCGGGGATGCTGCTGACACAGGTGCCGGCAGACTCCGGATGAAGACAGCTCTGTCCACACGTGCAGCGCTTGCTTCCTGCTTCAGACCCAAGCTCTCCGTTACAAAATAATTCAGATCTTGTTAGTTTCTAAATAATCTGGTGGGAAGACACTGAGCGTTTGTATTGTCTTCCTCTGAGGTTTAGGTAGGGATTTAACTTTTAGTGTCTAGATCATCAGGGCATTTGAGGGCTAGTGAAAATGTAAGATCCCGAAGTAATCATCTCTACTCAGTATGACCATGTATGAAATAACCTCACTGGAAAATTTTACCTCTCTCCTCCGAAATAAAAGTTTTTATTCTAAGGTAACAAATAATCAAAAGATTTTAAAGGTTGACACAACACCTGAATCCATGGAAGTGTGGGTCAGAGCAGTCTGGAGCAGTGATGACTGTTCACTGTAATAGCAACACATGTGGGGCCTTGGCAGTTCCCCCCGAAAAGGAAAATTAATGATTAATGATAAGAGGTAAACCTTAGAAGGGAAGAGGCTCTGTTTTAATACCAAGGAGAGAAATTAAGGTGAATATGAAGGGAGAGAGGGAGTGAGAAAGAAACATCAAGGCATCTGAGCACCGGTAAGGGCACAGAAGTTGCCATTTGGTGACGTGTGTTAGAGCCAAATTATAGGACAAAGATAGAAGGTGGAAAGGACAGAGCGGAAAAAGTAACTACAGGTGAGGACAGGACACAGTCGGGCTCCCATCTCGGGAGCATCTTGGGCTGCTCTGCAGTCTCCTTCTATCTTGTGGCGCTATGATTCTTCGGCCCAGGTCCTGGCCCTGTCACCCGCTTTGCCCTGTGGTGCAGCCTCCTGACACCAGTGACTCCCCGGGCCTCAGAAGGGGAAGCGTGAAGACAGATGCCGTGACTTAAATTAGCCCGGGAGCCTGGAGGGAACAGCGATGCTGCTGCTGCCGCTGCCCCTTCCCCTTCCTCTGCCCCTCCTCCGACCTCCCTCCCTTTCTTTCTTCCTTACCTGGTAGCGTAACAGTCCCAGAGGGGAATCCTGCAAATTCTGGGGTTGGCAGAGAAGCGGGAGTCATTGTCTTGGAGCAATGGAAATCCTCCACCACAAAGGAAATTGTCTGCTCACCATGCTTTTTGCGGAGCCATTGTCCAGGAGTTACGTTTTAACTTGTCTGTTGGAGGATGCAGACTGACTCCTCAACGTGACTGCGTGATGATCACATCCGCCCTGCTACTCTGTCCTTGTCAGGGCAACTTGCTAAGACCTGAGATGCGCTGACGGCGATCTCATCATATCCTTAGATAATCCTTAGATGTTACGTGATCACAGGTGAGGAAACAACAGGCTGGAGGATGTGACTCTTGCTGTGACAGTTTTGCACCTTCGTAGAGGAGCTGAACTTAGGAACAAGGTCTCCTGAGTCTTGGTTCACAGGTTTTTTTTGTTTTGTTTAAACAATACACCATAAAACCTCGCTTGTTTCTAATTTCCTAGGGTTGGTTTTGGCAGCAAGGGGAAAAGAAACTGAGCCGGCCTAGGATGGAGGTGGTTGGCACAGAGAGACAGACAGGAGCCTGTGGTGGAGGATTTTGTGATCGTCGAGCTTCATAGCTCCCGCTTTCACTGTCAGTGGAGCGGAGCAGGGGGCCGGCAGCTACCCCTGGCCTGGCTGGTGTCCCATTTTTGAGGCCCCAGGGTTATTTTTAGCCTCAGGACCTTGGAAGCAGGTGTGGTCCAGGCTTGAAGGCCACGCCTGGAATCTGTTCAAGTCTTGTGCGCGTCTATTTAGGAGCTAGGACAGTGACGGGGCCGCTTAGCGACTCTGTGAAAAGAATTTGTGCTTTTCCAGTGAGAGGAGTAAAAGTCACACGGTGTTTTATTTGCGATGCTTTAGGTAGGTTTGTTTTGGAAACTTTATAAATTGAAGTACATTTTAAGAGTGTTAGGGAATATATTAGAAAGCTAGCTACGAGTCCTGTGTATACAGAAAGAAACCCCTTCTGTATTAAAAGAGTTACACCTCAGCTGACCCTTTTTAAAAGTCCAGGTTTATAGTCACAAGTGTGTAATTTAAAATTTAATTTTTCTCACCCCCCCAAACGTTATTGTTACTAAAATAATCCTTTGTAAGCCCTTTTGTGAAGTAGAGATTCAGCTTTTTACCTTGAGGGTAACCATCAGCTTCCCTATATCGTGTTTGTTGATATTCTTGCTTTGCCCAAACGCACACTTTTTTGTCGTCGTTGTGTGTGTGTGTGTGTATACATTTTTTTTTTTTTTGGCCGTACCACGCGGCTCGCGGGATCTTAGTTCCCTGACCAGGGATCGAACCTGCGCCCAAGGCAGTGAGAGCACCGAGTCCTAACCGCTGAACTGCCAGGGAATTCCCAGCCCACGCTTTTCTTGACAGCGCTGTTCAGGAGGGCTAGAGCCCTCAGGACCCGGGTCTGCATGGATGTCATGCCCTTTCTCTAAATTTTTCTGCACTTTCCAAGATTATGGGAAAGAAAAGAATATAATAAATATTACCCTTACCCAAGCAAAACTATTATGACATTTTTGAATATATATGTTCGTGTGTTTGTATATATGTGGGTGTTTGAGGTTCTGCTTTACCTACTGTTCTGTACGTTGATTTTACCCTCTTTATATATCATGATTATCTTTCATTGTTGGTCATGTTTACTTTGGTCGTAATATCTTTAGTAATTTAGCTCTTTGTCAGGAAAGTACACCTGTTAGGTAGTGGAATTTTGCTGTTTGGGGGTAGGTGGGCTAACTGTGGTGCATGGATAAAGATGATAAGTTTATATTAGCATTACCTACCCCCCTGAATACAGTAATCTCTCTTACAAAGGCCTTGTGGTAAGGATTCGATACACCTTCTGACAAGGAGAGCTCCTTGAAAGCATTTTTCTTTATTTTAATGTAAACCTCCTTTAAATGATTTCCTTGTTGTATAGCTCTACTCAAGCGTGCATTTTGTTCAACATGTCTTTGATGTTTTCCTACATTCTGTGTTATAAAGCCAAGATTCTGTTATGAGGTACTACGCATTTGTGGAGTTGGAAGAATCGTATTAAATTAGCATTAATAGTAATCTTTCTTGTTACAGTGTTTCTTTTTAGTTCTTTGCCAAGTAATGCACTAACATAGGAACCACGGCTTCTTCCTTTGTAGTTTTAAGGAAGCAACTATACTAAACTTTCTTGTGTGTTTGTATATTTTACGCTTAAGTTTCAAGTGACTAAAACTGCTTCATTTCCAAAAGATATAACCATAGTTCTGAAGGAAGACTGAACACCTGCCACATCTTTTCCTGGCATTTGCCCAATTCAGCATTACCTTGGTCAACATATTCATTGGCCTCAAGCCCTGACATAGAGAACTAGTCTCCCAGGCGTCCACGTAGCCATCTTCCACCTCCCTCATGGGCTTTACTTGACCATCAGAGCAAGGACTTCTCTGACTGCTCTGTTTAAAACTTTAACCCCTCCACCTCCGTTCTCCTTCTCCTTTCCCTGCTTGATTTTTTCTCCACGGCACTGGTCACCATCTCTCATGCGACACGTTTTGCTGTTGTTGCTGTTTATTATGCATCTCGTCATTCAGTTAGAAACTCCAGGAGGACAAGAGCTCTTGCCTCGTTCATTTTGGTTGCATTTCCACAGCAGTGCCTGACACTTATTAGGTGCCCGATAACCATTTGTTAGTTGACTGAATGAGCTGCCGTAGGCCTGACAGATGCTCAGGAAAACCAGGATGTACCAGTTATTCCCCAGCTAACATTCTGAATCTCTCCTCCCCTGCCTCCAGCCCAGCTTTATTGCGAATATCCTTGCACAACGGGTTCTCCTCAGCTCTCAGATTAAACCAGCCTCTGGCCACATTCCTCTTGCCAGCCACTCCATCCAGGGGTCCTTCATTCCCACCCCCTCAAGACTACTGCTTCTGGGGGTGTAGAGTCCGTCGTTGTCAGTCAGGGTGCCAGGAGGAAGCTTTAAATGCAGAAGGGTAAGTGAGGGAGCCCTGGGGCAGGAGTGTGTCGGGGATGGATAACTGGTGTGGAGGCAGGAAAGAGGAGCGGAGGAGGGGGGAGGGGGTGGAGTGGGGCGGAGAGCTCAGGTGGGTCAGGGAGGCGGAAGCTGGTAGAACAGGTGACCATAAACGGGAGGCTTCCGGTGAGCCAGTTCCAAGAGCGCAGTGCCCTTCCTCAGCAGAAACTTGGGGAAGGCTTCTCCCAGATCTGGACTCTGCCTGGGCCGGTCTGTGTCTGCAGCAGAGGCCTTGTATCGCGTCTCTGAAGGATGGCTACTCTTCCAGCCTTTGTGGATCCTTGAGATGCGTGTAAACAACCTGAGCCTCTGATAAGAGCGTGTTCTTCCTACAGTGCTGTGAGTTGCTGAGAGGCGGTTGTTGGATTTTTCCAGTGCTGACAGATGTTGTCCCCATGCCTAGCTCTGTCCAGACAGTGATTCAAGCAACCTCTATCCCGTTATCGCCACCACTCGTCAGGTTGCGTCCTCTATGCTGGGGTGAGAAAATATGGCCAAGGCAGGAATAGGTGACTGAGAAGTGCATTAAGCTCGTATAGCCCTCTTGGCTTTGGTGAGGATGGTTTCGGGTTTGTTTTTGTTTCTTTACGGCATACGTTTTACCAAATACCAGACCTCAGAATTTCTGTCAGGGTTAACCCGCAGCGTGTGAGGCAGAGGCGCGTTAATCAACGTAGGATTAAAATGGTCCGAGTCCAAGATGCTCAAGCTTCCGGACATCATGGCCGCCTTTTTTCGCTTTTGATTTGTTAAGTTTTTCTCTTATTAATACTCTGTGTGTAAGGCTCTGCTGAAAGCCTGTTTGGTGTATCCTGTTGCCTATTTCTTCAGTTTTACTGGAGGAAAAAAAATTTAAGACTGGCTTGTAGTTTAATAGCTAAACAACAAGCCAGTCTTAAACTTCTCACTGATTATATGCTTTCCATAAATTCTCTGAGAATCTGAACTTGAGCTGAAGCCCAACCAGACAAGGCTCGGTCACTGTCCTCAGCTTTGGGGTCCTTTCCCCTTTCCTGAGAATTCCTTTGAAAAAGGAGTGTTTTAAAATGGAACTGGGGGGTGGGATGGGGGGCAGCCTGTGGGCCCTGATGTGGGCACCGGGGCAGCTGTGCTGGCGACAGCCCCAGAGGGAGAATCGTGTGCGAGAAAGGGCCTCACCTCTTTCCTGGTGGGATAGACCCAGTGCAGTGTGACCCACCGAGAAGCCAGGATCGTATCTGGGAAGTCGAAAAGAATAACGCCTCATCTGAGAAGAGGAGGGAGACGCTTACCAGTCATTTAAAAATGACCTCAGTCTTTAAAAAATTTGCTGAATAACGCCTCATCTGAGAAGAGGAGGGAGACGCTTACCAGTCATTTAAAAACGACCTCAATCTTTTAAAAATTTGCTGGTTGGACACTAGCTTTAAAGGCTACAAGTCAAGTAAAGGCTGCAATCAAAACAAAACACTTTTCCTCTCAGCTAATTACTCTAATGGCAAATACTGGTTCTTAGCCAGTTGAGCTTTATTTCGTTCTTTTAATTAAATTGGTCATCAAAATAGTCTTAGACTTAACAGTTCTCCCACATAACTAATTCAGTGGTATTCTTTAGTCCATTGATACTCTTGCGAAGTTGGATGTAGAGTGAGTTTGAACAAATAACACTCTCCTAATTTCCATTATAAAGTCATAGATGCATTTCCATAGGTAACCGAATGGAATCTCAAACGTAAGTTACACAGAAAAACTTCAAATATTGTATGTTAGGGTGGAAGGTTCTTACACAGTTTATGTCAGTATTAAATGTTATAAAATAGGAAACGTAAATTGTTTGCTGAAATGTAAAATATACCACAATTGGCCCCTCTTCAGGGGATCTGCCCACGTTGTTCCCTGATGTGTGTATTTTCTTATACTAATATATTGCCTCTGCCTCTCTCCATCTCTTCATAAATAAAGTCTTTTAAATCCTTTATTCCTGAAACTAGGATACTTTGTAAATATTTGTTCAGTGGACCCGGTTAAGGTTACTAGTCTTCGGTATAATAAATACTGACCTTTTTAAAAATTTAATTTAATTTAATTTAATTTTTTATTTTTTTAACATCTTTATTGGAGTATAATTGCTTTACAATGGTGTGTTAGTTTCTGCTTTATAACAAAGTGAATCAGTTATACATATACATATGTCCCCATATCTCTTCCCTTTTTTTTTTTTAAATAGAAAACTCTTGTATGTATATAGAAGGGTTATGTCGCTGTCTTCTGAAGGCCGGCCGCCTCCTAGATTTCCTCAGTGGTGGACTGGGGCGTCCCATCACCCTTCTCTTGAGGAGAGAGTCTCTGCTGCCCCAGCCCCATCTCCTGGGTAGCATCGTGGTCCAGGGCTCCCTCAGCACGATCCCCAGGCAGCCCGGAGGGCGGCCCAGGTGGGAGACCTTGAACATCGCTCTTGAGGTCTGCAGGGACGGGGTGGCAGCAGAGTGACGCGGCTGAAGGCCTTGACCTTCAGCGGCCCCATGGCCTCCATACGGGGAACTTGTGGTGCCGCCCTCTCTTTGGGTGGGAACAGCCCAGGTTGCAGCAGGTTGTCCTTTAAGAGATAAATTTCGTGCTTCCTTGAACATGAGTGTCACATTTTAAATTTCTCTTGAGTCAGAGTCGCTCCAGAGGATACTCTCCCATTAGGATGCCATAAAGCAGCTTGCTGACCCTTCAAGCACATTGTCGTGAATTACTCCTCAGCCTTTTGGTCCTCAGGTAAACAGCCGATTGGGTGTAATGCTAGAGGAAAGGGGGAGCTGTCTTTTTTTTTTTTTAACATCTTTATTGGAGTATGATTGCTTTACAGCGGTGTGTTAGTTTCTGCTTTATAACAAAGTGAATCAGCTATAGATATACATATATCCGATATCTCTTCCCTCTTGTGTCTCCCTCCCTCCCACCTTCCCTATCCCACCCCTCTAGGTGGTCACAAAGCACTGAGCTGATCTCCCTGTGCTATGCGGCTGCTTCCCGCTAGCTATCTATTTTACATTTGGTAGTGTATATATGTCCACGCCACTCTCTCACTTCGTCACAGCTTACCCTTCCCCCTCCCCGTGTCCTCAAGTCCATTGTCTAGTAGGTCTGTGTCTTTATTCCTGTCCTGCCCCTAGGTTCTTCAGAACCTTTTTTTTTGGATTCCATATATATGTGTTAGCATACGGTATTTGTTTTGCTCTTTCTGACTTACTTCACTCTGTATGACAGACTCTAGGTCCATCCACCTCACTACAGGTAACTCAGTTTCGTTTCTCTTTATGGTTGAGTAATATTCCATTGTGTATATGTGCCACATCTTCCTTATCCATTCATCTGTCGATGGACACTTAGGTTGCTTCCATGTCCTGGCTATTGTAAATAGAGCTGCAGTGAACATTGTGGTACATGACTCTTTTTGAATTATGGTTGGGAGTTGTCTTTTAAGGTTGAGTATTTCTACACGTTTTATTTAGATTTCCAAAAGCGCATGTATGGGAGACCCATGGATATATAGGTTGTATTACATTCTAATTAAATTTGGAAAAAATCAAATTGGAGTATTTTAAGTGAAAGAAAAAGCAGGATGTGTAACAGTACTGTGTATCCAGTTGAACAGAGAAGGAAAAGGAAAAGAATATATAGTGTTTTATTCTATTTTCATTTAAAAAAATCTTTGGAAGAAATCAGAAGAAACTATTAACAGTGTTTACCAGTTAGAGGGCCAGGGAGGACCTGGGCAGGTGGAGGACGAGGGCGGGAGAAGGATTTTCAATGTGCTCGTTTTTTTCACTTAAATGTATTTGTTGGACTTTGAATATAATGGCACTTTTAACAGCTTTATTGAAATATAGTGGACAAACATTGGTTGGATAAAGTATACGTATTCATAGTGTGTATACAGTTTTCTATTTTTTATTTTTTTTGAGCCATGTGACTATACTCTACTAAAAATAGAAAGAAATTAATTAAAACTTTTAAAATTGTCTAAGAAAATAGGTAAATAGCAAAGCTGGCCTGCCCTGGGCTTTGCTATGTGCACTTGGGCCCCCGTGTTCCATCTAAAAATTTGTATGCCTTCTGACTTCTTGAAGAGATTTTGGGGTAAGATGAGCTTGTTGGGGTGCCAACTATCAAATATTCTCCTGTCATCTCTTAAATCCTACTTGATGCAAGAGATTCCGAGAACAAAACTAACACAGACGCGTCCCTGATCTCAGCGTGTTGACCTTCTTCGGAAAGAACAATGAATGGAGAGAAATTTCTAAATTAGAGCTGTCGCCTAGGATGCGGTCTTCCCCAGAATTCTGTAGCTGCAAGTGAACGAGGCTTAAGGCTGTTGTTACCTCACCTTCCACAGCCCCTTGGCAGCCTCGGCCTCCTCTGTAGCCACCTGGGACCTCAGAACATCAGATGTTACGCATGAAGGTGCTGTCAGAGGGCTCCAGCTGGCCGCAGGACAATGTGAAAGGAGTCACTTTATCCTCAGTTCACCTTCACTGTTTTGTTTCAGCTACATCCTCATGTCAGGGTCACTTTGACCAGACCTCTTCTTGGTCAGGGAAAGGGTCTTTTTCTATCCGGAACGACCGACTCTGGTTCTCTGGGGAGGAATGACCGTTTTCTTCCCGGTGGACCTGTTGGCCACAGCCTGCCTTGGGTTTCAGTGATCTGGGCTTCTGAGAGTTGGCTGGAGGGAAGCAAAGATGAGAACTTTCTCACTCAGCTTTTGCATGTTTGCCGTCTTCTCCCTCCCTTTGTCCCTCGATCTGCTAACCCAGATAACTGCTTTGTCCTGCCCGGTTTGCACCACTGAGAGGAGCCAATGGGGCCCAGAGACTCAGGCCATTGTTGGCATCCACTTGCTCCCGTTCTCGGGTTTCCACTTTCTGCGCTGCCCGGGCTCCCGCGTGGACAAGTCACGTCACTCTGTCTCAGTGCAGCTTCATTGTGGGGACAGGTTCTTAGGAAAACAGGGTAACCCGGGAGTGGGAGCCCCGGTGAGGGAGTCAGGCCATCCGAGCCCAGGACCTTGCGTGGCTGTGAACTGTGTCACCGGGCAGTCAGGACTTGAGTCAGAAATACCCTGGGTAGGTGCTGTGCGAATGTGCATTGGTTGATTGAGTAGGACAAATTCTCTGCTCTGGTTTCTTCAGTCGAAGGTAGAGATGACTTTTGTGCTTCATTGCCATTAAGCTGTACTAAAAATAATACATCCGTATAATGAAGATACGAAATGGAAAAATAATGTATTATGTGGAGCTGATTTGTGAGATGTGAGGCTAGACGAGATGGCTTCTCAGGTGCCTTCTAACGCCGTGGATGTCTGGCTCCGTGAGAAGCGGCACAGCCTGGCTGAAGCCGGACTGTAGCAGGATGGAATTGCCCCGTCTTTATCTGCTGAGGGATGCCTTTCAGATTCCAGATGCAAGGCAGCTCTGTTCACCATTGGCATCTTTACAGCATTTTTCCTCCTTTCTCTGTGTGATGACTAGTTGCTTTCTGACTTACTCTCTTTAGATAACTGACATAATTTCATCCTCAAAACAAACTTTGTGAGGAGACAAGGCCAATACTATATGTACCTTTTAGAGATGAGGAAAGTGTGGTCAGAGAGGTTAATATGATTTGTCCCAAGTTATGTAACAAGTAAAGGGCGAGGCCACTCCTCTCTCTATCCTGTCTACTCCTACTTCTCCATGCTTCAGTTTCTAATTTCTGAGTCTGAAATTAGGAAACAGGACCCCATGATGTTTGAGGGGGTCTGTCATCCTAATCCAAAATCAGTTAATCACATATGAATTATTCTGGAACAAGGAGGATTTTACTAACTTGTAACAGTGTAAATTGAATATCTTATGTGCAAAACACTGTGGAAGTAAGAAATACAATACAAAACGTCTGCCATCAAGTAGTTTAACCTCTAGAAGTCGAATGCCAACAGTGGACATCTAGTTTTATGTAGTAGGGCATTTCCTATAAGCAGAGATGGACCGGGGAGATAGGAACGTGAGAATATTGAAGGTCCGGGTGCGGGCTTAAGCTCTGGGCACAAAACTCCAACTAGCGTTAACTAGGAAATGGTCTATCTTAGGAGTCTGGCAAGAATAAGTAAGCATCAGGTCCAGTATTAAGGGCTCTCGTATGCCTGGGTTGCTGACCTAGAGTCCGAGGTCAAGGTGTGAGATTTTCTGAGGCTGGGAATCAGTGAGTCTCTCAAAAATGAGGTACAAGAAAAAGCGAATGGAGGCGGAGGACCGGCCAGGATCTTAGCTGTGAGTCGCCCTGGGTGGAGTGGATGCCTCACAGGCCCCCAGCAGCTAGTTCAGCACTTGGTGTGACAAGTACATCAGTCATTGCCCCTCCTCTTCCTTAAAAGGCAGCCGAAATTTACAGAACCTCCCATTTTCCTGCCTCTTCTTCCTGAGGGTAGTTTCAAGGAATGCTCACAGCACACACACTCCATTTACCATAGTAATTCTCAAGCCATCAGGAAAGATTTTTATGTCCTGACAACGTCAGATTGCTAACCTGATCTTAGGTGGTTGTTTTTTGTGCTATTTTCAAGAAATAAGCAAATAAAATCTGGAATAAAAATGCTTGGACTGGCTTTCTACAGCTCTTTTCATTTCATACTGTAAGTCAAGTAGTTCTGGGCCCCCAGGTGATTATATATAATTCATGACTCTGTCTTGTTTTGTCATCTTTGAGTTTTTATATTTTGCGGTGAAAGCGAATCATCATTAGTACGTTTCCTGAAGCCATACCTACTTGTCCTTTTTGTTTGTTTGTTCAAATGAAACAGTGCATCAAGTATGGAATTAGATTAATGGGGTAAATATTATGAATCATACACTCCCTCTAATCCGATGCTCTTTCTTTTTTTGACCCCCATGTTTTGTTTTCCGTCTGTCATTCTCTCTCCATGTAGGCTTTTCAGCCCCATGTAAAGCTGTTGGAGCGAGGGAACAGAGGTAAAGAATGATGTAATGCACTGGCTGCCCCAAAGCATCTTTTGTTGGAATGGTTATTCCAGTCATCTCTTTATGAATCAAATGTGAGGGGCTGCTTTGTGGCAGGAGGCCTCTGCGAGAGCACATCAACGGGAAAGAGAAAGAGACATTCACTTGGAGGGCTCTTGCTGAAAATGGGTTTAACTCTCCTCTTGCCAGTCGCCACCAGCCTGACCTCATACATTTCAGTACAATGGAGTGGCTGAGCCTTTGAGCACACCACCATTACATCATCGTGGCAAATTAAAGGAGGAGGTGGGAAAAGAGGACTTATTGTTGTCATGGCCCATGAGATGATTGGAACTCAAATTGTTACTGAGAGGTTGGTGGCTCTGCTGGAAAGTGGAACGGAAAAAGTGCTGCTAATTGATAGCCGGCCATTTGTGGAATACAATACGTCCCACATTTTGGAAGCCATTAATATCAACTGCTCCAAGCTTATGAAGCGAAGGTTGCAACAGGACAAAGTGTTAATTACAGAGCTCATCCAGCACTCAGCCAAACATAAGGTACATGCTTGCTTTTTTTTTCCTTTTTAAAATAAATGGACCTGCTGAATGGGGAATCATTTTAAATGAAGCCTCCTTTTTAAGGGGAGGAAGTAATTTGAGGAAGTTTTGGTTGCTTTTTCTAAACTTTGATACCTTATGACACCTCAGAATAATTCACTAATTGCAGACACTGTCACACCTGAGGATATTTCTAAGCTACACAGAAAGCTTAACTTGTTTTTATTTGATCCAGTGCTATGTTTCCTTATTAATGCTAAAAGTTGTTTTATTAATTTAACACAAATAAAAAGTTATGTCTAATACAGTATATTATAATACTCAATTGTTAGCAATTATATAATAGTATATAATATTGTTTGTATATTATTAGTAACTAATACATGGTTTTATGTTGTTTACAAATGTACTGAAAGGAAATCATTCTTTTCAAGTGCCTTGACGAGAAAGTAGAAACTAATTATATTACAAGTGTTTTTTATTTGTGGGAAGTTAAGGTGATGGTCAGAATTTAAGGATCTTCAAGGAAAGTTTTTCTTAGGATTCCAGACTGTCAGCTTTGTGGTAGGTAAGGCTATTTGTTTTGTTCAGGAATAAAAATGAGTTCATGCTTTAATCTTACGAAAAGCTGATTTGTTACTGAGTAGAAACCATTTTAAATGTTTCTTTAGTGCGGGGGATCGGGATCGTTACGTTTATTTTGCGTATTATTTTGTTGTACACGTTTTTACCCTGTTATCGTGTTAAGGATTTAAAACTAAGGAGTTTTGAGCACATTTACACAGAAATAGCATCAAGTTTGCCTTGTAAATGTTGATTTTTGCAGACATTTAAACCGTGCGTATGCTTGGTTTATCCAGTACATTTGACTACATCTCGTTTTTATTCAGATTATTAAGGAAAACAGGAAGCAGTTACTTGCTTCAGCAGCAGAGGTGTATGGGATTATTTTCCTCGCTTTCCTCCCTGACAGCCTCACGTTTGCATTTTAGGTCGACGTTGATTGCAGTCAGAAGGTTGTAGTTTACGATCAAAGCTCCCAAGATGTGGCCTCTCTGGCCTCAGACTGTTTTCTCACTGTACTCCTGGCTAAACTGGAGAAGAGCTTCAGCTCTGTTCACCTGCTGGCAGGTAAGGCTTGTGGTACAACTGTGAGGACTCGCAACCTCCTTGAGCCTGTGAGTAAGCAGGGTTCCACAGCGAGCTCGAAGTACACTAGGTGGACGCAACTTTGAGGTCACTGTGTAAAATGACTTATTTATAGCTTCTGATTGACGTAACTATTCTAGTTAACCTGAATGCTGTTGTTCTTCCCCATTGGTCAGTGTATTTTTGATTTAGCTCAAATGCCTCTTCATCTGGTATTTATTAGCCAGAAGTGCCGTGTAGGTCTGTGTGCCCGTATAGATCTACGAACACCGAATGCTCTGCATTTCAGCTCGCTCTCAGTGCCCACCCCCAAGGAGAGGACCCGCCCAGCCTTCAGTGTGAACCCCTGCTAAACATTTTTGGGTGAAGTGGACTCCAGCGATAAGATCACCCCTCCTGGACGTTATGTACAATGAGATAGAAAGAGAATGTGTGCGGAATATTTCTTCCAATAATCAGAGGGAAAATTTTAAAACTAACTTGCGTATTTTTGTTTTGCTTTCACAACTGAAAAAAGTCTCAGCTTGCAAACGCTAAGCAACCAGCTGACTTTGTAAAGTGCGTGGAAAGGACTAGCTATTTTATATCTGCCCTAAAGGAGGGTGGTGTGGGAGTTCCATCTCATCAAATTCCAGAGCAGACTGTTGATCCTTTGCTCTCCCCGATTGGCAGACAGTACCGAAGCCCTTTCACTCACTCTGGCTCCCAGAGCAGGGAATACAGTTTGACAATGCGCAGTAACCTTTACCACAAAGCCGCTGTGTCCAGCAGATTCTGCCACAGTGATCGGCAAGATCACTTTCAAAAATCTGATCTAAGAAAAACAAAATATTGACAGACATTGTCACTTTCGCACCTTTCGTCTTTTGTTGCAGGGAGAGTCCGGTGAGCTTGATGTTAACTGGCAACTGATCGTTAGACTATGGACGTTTCAGTTGGAAGAGAATAGGATGAATCAGTTGTTGGTTTGTTACCACATTTAAACTCTCTGAAGGTTTCAATGAGACTTCTGTGTCTTCATTTCTCCCTCGTCAGCTTTTGCTCCTGGTTTCAAAGAGTAAGCATAGTTACCTGTCACTTTCAGGTCGTCTGTTGGCACACGTTTCATCTACGCTGCAATCCTGTCCTAAAGTGAAGCCAGCTTGTCTCAGAACGTAGCTCTCAGAACTCTGTAATGGAGAATTATAGCATTAGGTTCTGTGTCTCTTGGTAGGCGTGGTCTTTTACTGGGAGTGTAACTGTGTTAAACCTGACAACTGTTATTAGAGTTCCACTCACCTCGGTTGCTGAGTTTAGGAACGCAGTCATGCTTCTTGGAGCCACTGTGAGGGACTTTACCTTGGAACCCTATCGACGGAACCAGGGTTTTTCTTAAAGAGGGTGCACCCAGAGGGAAGGTGATTATCCCTCTTTGCTCTTGTTTGAGACGCTTTTCTCTACGGGGGCTCTGACCCGACGGCTTGGCCAGGCGGACGCTCCTGGAGGAATGAGCTCATGTCGAGTTTTAGTTACTCAAGTCGTTTCTCCTCTTTCCCGAGGAGCTCTCCCTTGTTATGTGGAAGGTTCTTTCCAGCCATGTGCGGCTTTGGGAGGGGTGCTCACTGGGCAGTAAGGAAGGAAAAGGACTCATTCTGACCATCAAGATCAGCCCTAGGGATACGTGGGATGGTGCTGGTCAGAAACCCTGGCATCCCCACTTTGTACGGGAAATGGGTCCTAGGCCTAAAGGAAAGCCCATCGAGGCAGCTCCGAGAACCACATACGTGTATTCACAGCTCCGTCTCGTCATCCACACCCCAGAATCCTGTATTTCTTTCAGCTTAGAAGGTGGCTTCAAGTACTGAATGACCTTGTTTGGGAGTTTCTGAGCAGCGAGATTTCTTAGGACACCTCAGAGAGGGTTCCGGATGATTAAAAGCCTCTCGGCCATCCCAAAGCTTCTGACCAGTTGGAAATTCCCTTGGTTAGTGAGCCTGTTCCTCAGAGTGGACAGAAAAGAGAGTTAGTAGAAGAAAGAGAGTGCTGGGGAAGGCGTGACCATCAGTTCTCGGCAGTGGTTTTTTTTTTTGTTTTGTCCTTTCGTTTTTTTGTTTTTTGCCAAGTTCCAGCAGCTGCTCTAGAGGACGTCCCAGGGATGTGGGGTAGAAGGACATATCAACACGTGTTTCTTAAATATTTTGCTTCGGGGAAAATAACTGACCTTGGAAAAGCATGCTAGCGACCCACAGGTGCTACGGGAAATGACAGGGTTGCTGGAGACAAGTTTCACTACAAGCTGCCCCTGATGCTTTCAGCAGTCACACAGATGCTTGTCGGCCCTGGGGGGGATGTGATAATAGAAAGACAAAGTGGTTTCTTGGAGTGATTTCTCCATTACTTTAGAGCTTTCAGTTACTTTGAGATTGACAGGAAGAAAGTATTAGATACGTCAGATGGTTTTTTTATGGTCATTATATCAGTATATGGCGTGAAGAATTATGGCCCGAATTCCATTCACCTTCGCAGGGCCACCTTACCTAGGGAGCAGTGACTCTGGAGAAGGGGAAGAAGAGGACCTCCCCAAGGAACTGATAGAGGAAGCATCTTAATAAGCCCTTTTCCTCAAGCAAGAGGAGACCCAGACTTAACCTGTGGGACCTAGTTACATGGACACTAACAACGAAGACTCCGTTTCGGGAGAGGGTTGGATTCGGGGAAGCTGCACTGGAGCTCAGTGGGCTTAATTCTTCCCTGTGGAACAGCAGGCTCTGCTCTGGGACAGGCTAGCCTGGTAAACTGCAGCTTCTGCCGGGGAAAGTGGTCCTGTTAAGCCTCTTTGACAGCTGATTATCAGTGAGACGGGGTCCCAAGCCTTCCAGTCCTGAAACTTAGAACCTGGGTCTGCAGTGAACTCGGCCTGTACTGGCCACATCTGTGGGCCCTACTCAGCCAGTGATCTTGACCCCTGACTGATCAACTTTCCCTCTTTTTAAGCCCAGCCAGTATTCTAAACCAAGTGATTAATATTTGATAGCCATATGCCACATGCGAGTCTTCGATTAGTATCTTAAAATCTTAGTTAAACTTATGTTGTCATGTATCTTCTTCATTTGTTAGCTTAACCCCCCTCCTGGATTCTCTGTTTTCAAGCCGAGGACTGTGTCTTTTTCATCCCTGTGTTCCCCACAAGGCCTAGCACTTCTTCAGTTTTCAATGGATATCTGAAATATAAATGAGCTTACATGTAGGTTTATACCATTTGTGTTTCATATGACTTATTTTATTCATTTAGTTTAATTTGTAAGTGATTAAACAGCGATGAAACTAATCTGAAAGTGTAGCGAAAACGAGGATATTTTGACATAAATGATTTGCAAGTTGTCTTTGTTCAGGTAGAGCAAAAATATAGCTGCTATGGGAAAAGTATCTAACACGAAAATGTTTCCATCTATTGAAGCAGATTTCAACATGATTTTAAGATCTAATAAATACGCTAGTACAGGGAATCCCCCGGTGGCCCAGTGGTTAGGACTCTGAGTTCTCACTGCTGAGGGCCTGGGTTCAATCCCTGGTCGGGGAACTAAGACCCCACAAGCCACGTGGTGTGGCCAAAAAACAAAACTCAACTCTAGTACAATTAAACAGGGCTTAAATCCTGAGCTTTGATGAGGAGCTACGAGCTCTAGAAAACCTAGTGCCACTCATAGGTGGATACAAGCCCTTGAATCCATATGAATTGAGAACAGTTGAAATAATTTCTTTTGTACTTTAAAAGTAAATTGAGGGACTTCCCTGATGGCGCAGTAGATAGGAATTCACCTGCCAGTGCAGAGGACACGGGTTAAAGCCCTGGTCCAGGAAGATCCCACACGCCGTGGAGCAACTAAGCCCGTGCGCCACAACTACTGAGCCCGGGTGCCACAACTACTGAAGCTTGCGCGCCTAGAGCCCACGCTTTGCAATAAGAGAAGCCACCGCAATGAGAAGCCCGCGCACCGCAGTGAAGAGTAGCCCCTGCTCGCTGCAACTAGGGGATGCACACGTGCAGAAACCAAGACCCAACGCAGCCAAAAACAAATAAATAAATTTATTTAAAAAAAAATTAAATTGCTTATCCTGCTTAGCCATTAATAAGTCTCCCAGCAGTCTCCCAATAACCAAGCCAGATTAGACCATAGCATTGTTTCACCCCCAGGGATTAAAGGGTTTTACTATGAATTGTAGCCTCATCTTAGCCAAAAAGAATGAACTTGGATCCCTTTGGAAAGTTGTCCCTCATCGTTGATGGATATAAACAGTTGCCAACCTTGACTTATTGATCAACTTTTTTGGTCTTGTTAACCTTCAGAAAACTAGTTCTCTCTAAAAAATAATCTTGTTTCTTGGCCTTTATTCATTATATTACTGTATTTTACTTGCCTTTGTCTATTATCAGTATATTTCTAAGGGTGCCAGATTGAAAACAAATATATTAGAAAGAAAGAAAAACCACCGAATCTAGACATTTTTTGCGTGTGCTGACATAGAGGAAACAGAAGAGTAAGTGGGTTCATTTAGTAGAAACAAAGATTGCTGTTCTATTATTTTCTTCTCTTTCCTCGCTGTTGGAACTCTGAGTAAAAGCAAAAGGGACCCACGAAAGTTTGCTAATTCTGCAGCACTCATTTCTACCCTGTGTTGAGGCACAGGATCGCCCTGCAGCAAAAAACCCTAACTGAATCACAGACCTCAGCCCTTTCATTTACAGACGAGGAAAATAACAGAGCCCTTGCGTGACTCTCCCCAGCTCTCACTCTTCTCACTGTGCGCCCAGGCCCCTGTCTGCAGTAATTCCCGAGTCGTCTGGAATTCCCTCAGGAGGCTAGACTGAGAATCAGGGGTGCCCACTTCAGATCAGGCCTGTGCTTTTGTGGTAGCTCTCTCTCAGCCTCTTTTTTTTTTTTTTTTTAACATCTTTATTGGGGTATAATTGCTTTACAGTGGTGTGTTAGTTTCTGCTTTATCTCTCAGCCTCTTTGTGGACTTCAGAGTCATATTCTTACTTCACATTTTATGGGAGAAGCAATGTATGAAAACAGACTGTATATAAAATTTTTAAGCATTAAATTTTTTCAGCTGGGGGGAATCATCAAATAAAAGTCTACTCTGTCCTGAGCTGAAATACCACTCCGGATAATGATAGAAGATACCATTGGGGTTAGTGTCAGGAGCAGTGCTGAGGGCTCTTAGAAACATTTTGTCTCCAAACACAGCTAAGGTCTTAGATTAATGTCTGCTGTGGCTGAAGGCCAAATACGTATTTCTTTGTTTTGAGTTAGAGCTGCTACTGTAGTTAGAGCTAGGAGTGAATAAAAATGTATTTGACTCTTGACACATTTTCAGTTTAACAGGAATCTAGATTCAGTCAGCAGTTCTGTGTGATAAACGTGCAGCTTTGGTTTAGTGGAGCCAGTTACCTTCCTAATGGAAGTAGGGCAGAACCCGGTCCTCCCGCTTACAGATTTGCTGTGCGCGCCGTTGTTCATCCGTTCTCTTATCCAGTGTGGCGTTTCTTCTGTCCTTGTGTCTAGAGAAGGGAAATCTTCAGTCATCCCATTTCAGATCCTGTAGTAGCTGGTAAAAGAGATTGACGTTAATGGATTCCAGTCAAAGTACTGCAGTTATTCAGGAATTGGCTCTTCTTGTGTTTAAAGAGCTGCGGTGAGAGCCACTGAAAACAGACTAAAAATAGGTACCGTTTCGCCCACTGGTTGCCGTGTAGTTGCTGGCTCTACTTCTCAGTTTGCATGAGGTTATCTAAACTGGCCCGTCTTTTCTCCACTTCTTACCTGCCTGTGTGGTAACAAGCCAGCTCTGTCACTCCCCAGCTACCGGCGGCTAAGACATCATGCCTGAGGCTGTGTCTGTTTAACAAATGGACTGCAGACCAGGCTCGAGACAGTCCCTCACCCTGACATTTGGCACAAGCTACACAGAAGCACCCTGGGTGACAGTGGTGACATCAGTCTTCCCCTGCCCTGGTCATGTCATTTGTGTCCTGTCCATTCAGCCGGCCTCACAGTGTTCGAGGGCCCCCTTGGGTGGGCCCCGGGGTGGGCCTGGGGGATAGGGTACCGGAAAAGTGCACATCTTGCCCCTGCCCTGGAGACCCCTCGGTTAATTTGGGGCAGCACGTCTGGAGAGGATGAAATAGAAGCAGGTGACAGTGCGTCGAGCCGTGTGTCACAGTGATAAGGGGTGACTCGGTGTTGCCTGCAGGAGTTGGGGAAGGTTTGAGGGCGGCGGTGGAATTTTAATCGAACCTTGAAAAATGAGTAAGATTTGGGTGGGGAGGGTCCTCTGTGGACTGACATCATTAAAAATGGCAGGAGTGAACACAGATTTTAGGAGGCAGCCAGGAGACTGAGTGGACTTTTTGTGACGGGAGGAAGGGGAATTGAGAGGAAGTGCAGTCAGGCTGTGCGGGCCCTTCAGCCTGGCAGGACGAGTCTGTGCTTTGCTGGGCTGGCCTGGGGAGCCCTTGGAGACTCGGTGACACCTGTCACCTCTTGGCCACCAGACCTTTCTTCTGGCCTCCCTGCGCTATGCTTCCAACTCAGGCCCACATCAGCCCCTCAGACCTGCCCCGGGACCCTCCTCCCTGCTCTCTCACCCTGTCTTGCTGCCTCTCTGCCCTTTCCTCGCACCCTCGCCAACGTTACTTCTCTTTTTGATATTTTCAGCGTAACTGTGATTATATCACTCCCCAGCCTAGTCTGCATCAGTGCTCTTAGGGAAAGTTCCAGAATCCTTCCCCGACTCCGAAGCCCTGCAGTGGCGGCTCCTGCCTGCCTCTGTGCCCTCATCTCGTGCCCCTCTCCGTCCTCAGGTTGGGTGTGTGTGTGTGTGTGTGTGTGTGTGTGTATTTTAGCACTTTAGCCTCAGTTGCCTGAGACCTGCAGCCCAGAGGCACCCTCCTCCTCCTCCAGGTGTCCCCCTCTCCCCATGTACCTGGGTGCCTCCTTCTGGATTCACGGTGGCCGTCAAGCCCCCCCTGGCTCCCAGGCAGAGTTGGGTGTCCTCTGTCACACACACTCCTTTGGCCACCCACCATAATTAGCCAATTATTCATCTAATTATTTGGTTGAAGTTTGTCCCACTGAACTGTCAATTCCAGAGAGGGCCGCTGTCATGGTCACTGCTGTCCCATCAGCCAGCGCCGTGTCCGGCTCGCAGCAGTGCCCACGGCACGGCTCTGCACCCTCCTGTGGATGCCAGTGGTCTCCAGGGTTGTTTGGCTGACAAACAGGGACCCTCTCCTTCCCGCTGCTCCGCCGCATCTGCTGGGAGGCGGTGCGCTTGGCCCCGGAGGAGGACGGCTGCCAGAGTGGACACACCCCAGGGGGTCCCGGGAGGGCCTGCTCGTGGTGGATTAGGAAGCCTGAGCTTCACGGGAAAAGGCCCAAGAAGTGAGCTGTGTGGTGACCCGTGCGCAGTTCACACGTCAGGCAGATTGGACTCCGAAGAGTCGTCCTCGGGAGACCAGACTCCTATTCGCTTTTCCTCGGGACTCAGAGCATCGTCTCCCGATGGATAGTCTCATGAGGCTTTGCCCCCGACGGTCACCAGGGGCGCATCCGGCAGCCGCTTCATCCTTCGCCGGGATCTGATTATAGTTGGTCCAGTTCGTTTCCTGAGAGCTGTGCCCCTGGTTCCCTGAGCCCTGGATGTCGTACCGGACTCTGTCGTCCTGAGCTGCCGAGGGAACCCACCTCTCGTGGAAAGTTCCCTGGACGTGATAGAAGCACCCTGAGGACTCACTGGGGCTTCTGGATGATGAAAGCAGCACTTACCAATCTCCCTTTTTAACCTTTCGTAGCAGAGAAATGTTTTCCTTGCCCTGTGCTGCTTCGCTCACCCTGAGGGTCCTCTGAGGCCTTGTGGTCAAGGAGTAGGAAGCAGGTTCTGGGCTCACACCCAGGACCGCAGAGCTTTCAGCTCTGAATGGAATCAGGAAGTTTTTTTTTTTTTTTTTTTTTTTTGCGGTACGCAGGCCTCTCACTGTTGTGGCCTCTCCTGTTGCGGAGCACAGGCTCCAGACGCGCAGGCTCAGCGGCCATGGCTCACGGGCCCAGCTGCTCCGCGGCATGTGGGATCTTCCCGGACCCGGGCACGAACCCGTGTCCCCTGCATCGGCAGGCGGACTCTCAACCACTGCGCCACCCGGGAAGCCCCAGGAAGTCCTTTTGAACACCCAAAATACACAAGACTTATGTCCATCAACAGCTATTCATTGTATCAAGGGAGGATTCAATGAACATTTAATTATGTGCCAAGCACTGTGCTAAATGCAGAGGTGATTGCAAAGGAGTGTGAGACACAATTCTTATGCACACAGTTCACAGGGTATTATAGCCGGAGAGGTAAGAGGTCACCACACACACACACACACACACACACACACACACACACACGGAAAGAGAATTCACAATTACCAGGTTAATTGTAAATTCTTACTGCCGTGTGATGGCTCTGTGTGTGTGTGTGTGTGTGTGTGTGTGTATGTTTTGGCTGCGTGGCTTGTGATATCTTAGTTCCCTGACCAGCGATCGAGCCTGTGCTTCTTGAAGTGGACGCACGGAGCCCTGACCCCTGAACTGCCAGGGAATTCCCATGGCTATACCTTTTATAGAAGTTCTAAGTTGGCAAGACCATATTTAAATACACTGGTCAGGGAAGCATTTTTTTTAATACAGCAGAATTTAAAAAAATGCAACAGAATAGAATTGAAACTAGAGGGACTTCCCTGGTTGTTACCAGAGGCTGGAGATGAGAAAGCCCAGGTGTGGTGGGAAAACAGTAAGAAGATGAATGGGCCTGGGCCATGGTGGTGGGTAGAATAGGGACAGTGAGGGTGGACAGTAGAGTGGGATCAGGTGATGAAGGGCTTGAGTGTCTGGTCAGGAATTTTGAATTGTATTCTGTGGGTATTTGGGAGCAGAGGATACATCAACACTTTATCTCAGGACCTTAATCTGGCCGCAGAGTGGAAACAAGTTGGGAAAAGGACGGACAGATCAGAGAGAGCTGTTCCTGAATTTATCTAACAGTGCGGCATGGAGCTCGTGGGCTGGGGGGGGGGAGGAGGCGGGGACAGACAGATGGACATCGCAAAAGCAAGCCCGAGTGTTGGCAGACCAGGGGGCTGCTGCTGAGGTGACCGGGAGAACGGGGCAGATGCGAACAGGGGTACAGAACCAAAGAGAGCGAGATATTGGCTTGGAATTTATTTTAGGAGTATCGATAAGTCTTTCAAGTGAAAATGACCAAAAGAGGATTGAAAACGTTAGGTTGGAGTTTGGGACCTCAAGCCCCCAAATGCAACCCTGGAAATCTTTGATTTTCAGGTGAACATGAGCAAAGGTGATCTCCTTAGTAACCTCCTCCTTGCATGCTGATGGAAGCACAGGCCTTCTAGGTCCTTCCTCCTCAGGAAGCCCCAGGCTGCTGTTCGCTTGGCTGTGGCGTCACGTCTTAAAGTCACTGGAGGACCAGTCAGGTGGCCTCTGTGAACCTCTCTCCTGCTTATAGAGCTTGTTGCCTTTGCTTAGCCAAGGGTGGATTCTGGCCGTAATTCCTTTTGATTGGTCATTCTGGTTGTGCTGTTCAGAACAATCTTTGTTTGAAGGCAGGTATTGAGAGTCCTGCCTGGCTGTGCGTGTGTGTGTGTGTGTGTGTGTGTGTGCGTGCGTGTGTGTTGAAGAAGAGCCTCTGGGTATAGTTATGTATTGCCAATTTGAAAGATCAGTAAGAGTAAAAAATATCACTCGACATCTTCTGAGAACTCTTTACTAAACAACACTTCTGGATTTTGCCAGTCGAATTGATCTAGATAACATTATCTTGAGGAATGTAAGATTTAGACATTATGAGACATGAGAACTCTTGTAAGTTGCATTATTTTAGTATTTAGTGCTTTTTTTTTACGCTAGTATTTTGAAAATTTTTAATTTGTTTATTGTGTGTTTGATAACTGTTAATCCAAAAATTAGCTAGAGGGCTTCCCTGGTGGCGCAGCGGTTAAGAATCCGCCTGCCAGTGCAGGGGACACGGGTTCGAGCCCTGGTCCGGGAAGATCCCACATGCCGCGGAGCAGCTAAGCCCGTGCACCACAACTACTGAGCCTGCGCTCTAGAGCCCACGAGCCACAACTACTGAGCCCGTGAGCCACAACTACTGAGCCCGCGCGCCACAACGAAGAATAGCTGCTGCTCACCGCAACTAGAGAAAGGCCCGCGCGCAGCATTGAAGACCCAACGCAGCCAAAATTAATTAATTAATTAATTAATTTTAAAAAGAGAGAGAGATGGGATTGTTTCGTTTAAAAAAAAATTAGCTAGAATGTCCCATTCCCCAGCTGTGCCAGGTGATAGGTTGTTCTCATACAGAGTGAGCTTTTTTGGGGGTGTTATTCGTGGGGCAAGTTTTACGAGTTGGAGGCTACTTCTCAGGCTTCCTGGAGGATCTCCACAGAAATGCATGTCTGTCCACCATCCTCTCAAGTGGATGGAGGAGATGGAATGAGAGTTTAAAATGAACGTTCCACGTCATTTGGGATTTTCCTCTTCTGTGCTGCTCAGCGGAGAGTTGACTAGCTAGGACATAATTGCTGCTGATGTTGCTGAGGAAAGCGTGCCATGCTCTCTACCCTCCTGCAAACGATCGATCAAGCCTGTGTGGTTGGGCTTACCCAGACCAACCTATGTACTTTGGAAAAGTACAGTTACATATTTTTGTTTGCTTTCTTTGGAGGTACAAAATTAATGTTGCCTTTCCTTTGCCTTTTATGTCAGTAGTTTCAGCTTTCCATGTATACAGTCCACTGACCCTGGGAGAACTGTGACCATGCTTGTGTGTTTTTAAATGGTTAGAGGGTAAAGCTGCCTGAATCAGTCACTTCAGACTAAAGTGCAAAATAGTTATTCATGAGAGCAGTTAAAATACTTGCAAAATACACATTTCAGCATTTCATTGTTTAATATTAGGGTTGTCTCCTTTGTGTAATAGCAAAGCCCAGATTTTATTTTCAGTATGGAGAGAACTGTTCTCTACAGGTGCAGGAATACTCCACTTAAATCCTTCACATAGGGCTTCCCTGGTGGCGCAGTGGTTGAGAGTCCGCCTGCCGATGCAGGGGACACAGGTTCGTGCCCCGGTCTGGGAAGATCCCACATGCCGCAGAGCGGCTGGGCCCGTGAGCCATGGCCGCTAAGCCTGCGCGTCCGGAGCCTGTGCTCCGCAACGGGAGAGGCCACGACAGTGAGAGGCCCGCGTACTGCAAAAAAAAAAAAAAAAAAAAATTCCTTCACATACATTCTAGAATAAGTAAATGAATGGGTCGTATTTATGTCCCAAAAAGGGGGTCTTTGTTTTACAAAAGGGTTAAGCAGCATGAGAACTATATTTAAAAGCTGAAATTATATAAACTGTGAAAATGGTTTAATGTACAGAAATTAAATTTGCATATGACTTTAGAAAAATATCTTTCATAAAGTAGAGCTTTGTGTAAATAGATTTCTGTACATAGCCATGGAACTCATCCCCAGTATGGGAAGGGGCTACCTTTAATCCCCCTTCCCAGCTTAGGCAGCTCTGTCAGCTGATAAAGCTCTTAGGACTTGCTCCCCATTTGAACTGAAGCATAAGTGAGCAGCCCTCTGTTTCTCCCTGCAAGGAACTGTCTTCAGAGTCATGGAATTGACATTTATCTCTGGTTTGACTAAAAGGAGACGGAAACATTTTGAGAATTTGCGTCTTAAAATTAACATTGCTAATCTGTAGTAAAGTGCTACTTTTGTGAATATTCTTTTATTTTAAGAAACAACTCTGTGATTTATAACTGCAAGGGTCAGAGGGAAGAGAAAACCGACCAGTTAGAATTGTTTAGTGGCATCGTTTTAAGTATTTTATTTTACATGGCAGACTTTTTTTGCCTCTGAAAATGGAATGGTGGTTGACATTGGCTTTTATAGAAAATTATATTTATGGTTCGAATTGTGAAGGAGGTACTCTTAAGGGAAGAAGTATTTCTTGGCTGAATGAGAAGAAAGTGATATACAAATTATGAATGGCTTTAAGCTGTACCAGGTGTTTTCTCCGTCCAAAGTAATATGTATGTTTTTATTTATAAATATGCATTCTACAGGTAAATTTGTGGAAGACTAACAGAAATATGGATTTTTAACATTGCAGTTTGTCTGCCTGTTCATCCAAGTGTGTAGAGGCCAGTGGTGTCCGTATGTCTATCTGCTGGTCTCCCCACCCCCATTTCTCTACAGGCCAGGGTGTCTGCATATGTGTCTTCCTTTCTCTTAAAACAAACACTCCTAGCACAAGGGGCCAAAGCCGGTACAGCATTCTGAGATTGAGGTCTGTCTTAGGGAAGCACACGTGCGTTGTTCGACTTTCTATTTTCTCCATTCCTAGATGATAAGCAGCATAAAATCTAGGGACAGGAGAAACTTGGCAAGATTGGACGGTGAGTCAGATACTTGAAGGACTTTAAAAAATATTTTTAAACTTTTTCAAGAAGCGTGTCAGTTTCTCAGTGCTGCTTTCACAGTAAACAAGCGGAGATCATGAACTGGTGTTGTGTCTTCTTGTCATAATAGAATCTAACTCAGGGTCTGGGGACAGCAGAGTTGGGACAAGGGCAGAGATGACTCTTGATTCTGTGTCTGTCAGCCATTTGTAACAGAAAGTTTACGTAGATGAATTGTACTTTTCTTCTTGTAAGAGGAAGAGGGACATTTCAGACATTGTTTCAAAACTGAGTCGCTGAGAGGTTACAGATAGTTTCTCGAGGGTTCGGGTAAGTCAGGCAGTGTCTCATCTGTTGTTAATTAATGAAATGAAACTGGGGTCACTGGAGTCCAACGATGAATGAAAGGTCAGCGAATGGAAAAAACTGTCAATGAAGGAGGATGTCAGCAGAGTGGAACATTGTCAGAGATAAAGATCAGGGAGAATGTACTCTTTGGCTGAGGTAGTGTTGTGTGGAAGTTACCAGGAGTCCTGGTTTGGGACATTTCAAGCCAGCCTGAGCACTAGATGAATGCTCTGATTTCGCAAAATCTGTTAAATATTTTAAGGCTGTTTGCATTTGTGCTGCTAGAGATTAGTTGAAAAAATTTGTAAGGAAAAAAAAAGTTTCTGTTTGTTTTATAATGTGTTATTGCTGTTTTGTTTGGCTTTGGGGTTTTGTTTTGAGGCTGAATAGTGGCTGCTTTCTCTCGTTTTTTTTTTTTTCTGTTTTCTTAGAATTTTCTAGAGCCACACTCACATTTTACTTGTTAGGACCACCAAAGTTAGAAGTGATTTAGGATAAAATGAATGATAGAGCTGCACTTCAAACAGCCCAGGCCGGCCGGCCTTCAGTTCACGACTGTTGGAGAATTTGTCCCCTGTGAACGTAGTTCGGTGGAGGACGGGCTGAAAGTCACCGAGACGCCGCAACCGTCTCACCACCGATTCACAAACCGTGATCGTAAGCCGGCCATGACCGTGTTTTTTGTATCTCCCGCTAGTTCTTCCTCAGCTTTGTTACTGGTCTCATGTGACTCACACTTACAGAGTTCTTGTTTCTCTGGTCAGGTCAGATCCCCTTCCCTTTTCTCTCCCTCATCGAAGTTTTTGAACCATGTGGCTTGGGGGAAGCAAGGCTCTTCCGTCAGTTTGGGAGAGGCCCGTGGCCATTTTCAGCCTGGTGAAATGAGACTAAAATGAGGGCAGGACCCCAGAGATGTCAGCAGGCTGTCCCCACATCCTAGAGAGCGTTGCAGTTAATTCCGTGGTATTTAGAGACACGGCTTAGCAGAGCGAGTGAGTACAATCTCGAGCCGGGCTCACGTCCAGCTCTGTTGATTATCACCCGGCGTCTTTCTGAACCTCTCTTTCCTTATCTGTAAAATGGGAGTAATCGAAGCACCTACCTCATGGGGCAGTTGTAAAGACTGAACAAACCCTTGTAAAGTGCTTAGAGCAACGCTTGTCACATAGTAAATGTCCAGTAACTCTGGGAGTCCTTACATTATTTATAAATATGATGACATAAGTTTCAGATGGAATTCAAGTGGAGTTTCCTTGGATTGCCGGGTTTCTCGGTTCTCTGAGAACATTTACTGGACTCTCGTTTTGTTGGATTTAAATGAGAGATCATCCCATGAACTGTTTTGGAAACAGAATAGGAAAAAACATGAAAACAGTTCTTTAGAGAAACACCAGAACAACAAAAGTTAATGGAAGTTAAAATTTAAATTATAATCAAAATAGTGGCCGTCAGTTATCGCATTGGGTAGGTGTAAGACAGGCAAATAATGTATAGACTCTTTAACATCTATCCTTACAAGAACTGCTTTGAGGGAAAAACTCACCTTAAATAACTGCATTATGCAGTTAAGAGGCTGAAAAGGACAAAACGTTAATGAAATAAAATGATAAATCCTGAACAGTGACAGGCACACACGTGTGCCAATATTAACTGGCCCCTGTTTTGAGATTGCCGTGGCTTATACTGTAGGTGTGGGGACTCTAATTTACTCCATCTCAGCAGCTGCGGCAGCCCCAGCACAGCATCTCCTTGAGTGTGAGTGAGTTCCACCAGCTTAGATTTTAAGAGACTTTAGGGGGCAAAATGGGAGGGGAAATTCCATGGTCAAATAAGTTTGGGACCCTTAAATTAAATGAAAGTAAACTAGTTTCCCTAGAGATTTTTTATCAGAGCTTTTACTACGTGTGCTGTGAGTCTCCCAGGGAGACGTGACATGCAGTGTTTCTCTTACTTTTTGGACCGACATCCCATCTGTCAGCTTCCTGCAGGACGCCGGCGCCCTGGAGCAGACTCTGGGAAATGCAGCGTTAGAAGCATTGCTGTTTTCGCTTTGTCTCAGGTGTATCCTACCGAGGTGTAGCTGCAGATCAGGGGTGGAGGAGGGGGGCCCACAGATGAAGCTGGGAACTCGATGCCGGATCCCTGTACCACGGGGGGGTTCACTCTGCGCAGGCACAAAGCACTCACGCATGTCAGCTAATTCAGTCCTCTGACAGCTCTGACGTGTGTGTGGTTTGTATGCTGCGTGTGTGCGCACGGGGCGGGCCGGTGGTGGTGAGGGAACAGCATGAAAGTGTGAGGTGACAGTGAGTTTTGTGTGGCTGGAGAGCGCGTTTGGAAAGGGCAAGAGATGAAACCTTAACGCTGAACAGGCACAGGTCCCCAGGGCCTCGTCGGTCCCGCAAAGGAAGGTGAGGTTTCTATAATGGAACCCCCTGCTCTTTCTATCAGGTTACCTTAAGAACTTTAATAAGCAAACTGCTTAAGAGTAAAAACAGTGCAGACACTTGGGTTGGAGGCTAGGATGCACACCTACATTTTGCAGGTGGCGTGGTTATTGTCACCGACTTGCTGCTGTCCCAGCTTGCTGCACTGTGCACCCCATGCTGAGCCCAGACAGTGGACGCAGGAGTCCAGAGGATCATGCTTGCGTTGAACATAATACAGGGGATAAAAACGGGTGACACCTCCCCCGTCAACTCCCTGCACTTCTGCAGTTTTTGAGGGCATATTTTATATGTTTCTGGAAGCGCAGGAAAGGCTAATGGAATGTAGCTCAAGGAGATGGAGATAAATATTTAATGAGATTTTAGGGTCCTTTTTAAGATTTTATTTTATTTTTTATTGGAGTATAGTTGCTTTACAACGTTGTGTTAGTTCCTTGCCGTATAGCAAAGTGAATCAGTCATATGTATACATATGTCCACTCTCTTTTAGAGTTCCTTCCCTTTAGGTCACCACAGAGCACTGAGTAGGGTCCCCTGTCTGTACAGTAGGTTCTCATTAGTTCTCTGTTTTATACATAGTAGTGTATATATGTCAGTCCCAACTAGGGTCCTTTTTAAGGCTTGATTAAAGAGGTAAAAATGAGGCTGCTCTGTCTTCTTAACAAGTTAATTGTTTTTTAATTTAGTATTAAAAATATACACATATTCCCTATAATCCAAATGTCTTTGGTTCCGAGTTTAGATGTAGTGACTAGGGAGGGTCTGGATAGTGAGGGATTCATCTGAAAATGTATCAGAATGTATTCAGTTCTTGGGTTTGGATTTGGATAGCAAGGAGTATTTAGATTGGAAAACCCAGTGAAGACCTTGTTCATCTTTTCTTTTCTGAAAGGAGGTGAGAGTGTCTCCTTAGCCAATAGATTTCTCTTCATTAACAGGTAGTGAGACTGTGACCTAATGAAGATCATAGCGTAGGTCATTATAAGGACGGGACTGGAAAACACTGAATTCCTCTGAGTCCAGAAATCTTGCCACAAGGCGTCCATGTAACCTGAGCAGTTAGGGTCTGTCGGCCCTTGTTCACAGTGCTCAGCCAATGAACAGGAGACCCCGGAATCGGGGGTAATTATGCGACCCTTGATATAGAGAATATTTGTAAGAGTAAGGGGAGTATGTGGTATCTTTGAAATATAAAACTTATACAGTAGGAAGATTTAAAGTTCATGCTAGAAGGAACTTTTAACTCTGTCAATTTTATTTTGAAGAAGTCACGTCTGGCCTCAGTTCATGTGTTTTTGTATCCGCAATTTGCATCTGTCTTGGCTTGGTTATCTGCTACTTTCAGTCCTCTTTAAGTCACACGAAATAGGACAGGGAGCAGGGGGAAGACGTAGGATGCGCGAAGGTGAAGGGAGTGAGAGCAAGGGGGTGAGTCACTAAGTGCCTTCAGGGCCTGGGGTCCCTTTCGTGGGCTTGCAGAGCCGGGGCTGGTGCTGGATTGTACCCCAGACCGAGCAGCTGTGGACGGGGCTCCACTTCCATCTGTGGGATCTGATTGTTCTTTTCAGACAACTGTATTTGAATAGTTAGCAGAAGGCTGGTTTTCATCTTTATGCACGGCGTAACTGTACCCTGTCTGTCCTTAGGTGGGTTTGCCGAGTTCTCCCGCTGTTTCCCTGGCCTCTGTGAAGGAAAATCCACCCTAGTCCCCACCTGCATTTCTCAGCCTTGCTTACCTGTTGCCAACATTGGGCCAACCCGAATTCTGCCCAATCTCTATCTTGGCTGCCAGCGAGATGTCCTCAACAAGGTGGGTGCTTTGAAAATATCCTTCATTGCAGGGTTTCTTGACAGCAGCTGGAGAAGCACTGGGCTGCCGGTGGGCTGTCCTTTCAGGCACACGCACCCCGTGTTCTTCGTGCAGCTCCCCTGTGAGCAGCCCAGCGGCCGTACCATCCTCCCCAGTGCCGTCTGCTGTGACATTCTGCTAGCTGTAGGAAGGCTAAGCCGTTGTCAAGTGTGCTGTTCTTACAGGTCCAAGAGACCTGCGGTTGGGCACACCCAGGAAGGCTAATGCCGCCTAGATGATTTCACATATAGAGATGTATTTATTTACTGCAGCAACTAGAAAGGGAGGTTGGCTTGGGCTGAGGAAGATCTCATGATGACTCCTGGCTAGAGGGGCGGGGAGGGGGGTAAAAGGATGGTGAGGACCAGCGCTAAGAAGACGCGCTGCGGGCGCCCCGCCTGAGGCCCCCTGGAGCAGTTTGGTTGAGAAAGAAGAGGGAGGACCATAAATAACTGGATGAAAAGGATGTGAGCCGTTCTGAACAAGGTGTATCCAACGGAGGAGCCGTCTTGATTGCTTGAGGCCATTATATATAACGGTACGCACATGACAGCGGTAGAACTAAGATCTGTCTGTCTCCACTGCTTGTATGCTCTTAACAAGTGGTGCTAGAAAACAGTGCTCTAACGGCCTGGAAAGTGATTTGTCTCTAAAACCTCTTATTTACATCACCTCTAATTGAAAAAGCAATCAAAGATCTTACTTCGACTGCTGGTGATCTGCAAGTGCTGCTTTTTGGGTATTTCTGCTTGAGGAGCTGAAAGAATTGGGCTGACCGTAAAATAAGCTTCCAGGTGGGCTTGCTTTACTTTAGCACGTGGAAAGCAAAAACACCCTCTCATTGGGCAGCAAGGAGGCATTCTTTTTGCTCTTTTTTTCTTTTTTTGTTCTCAAAACTCCTGCCTCTTCAGAATTTTGCCTGGACATTTTTGCTAACATGTCTGCTCGTTCTGTGAGGTATTTGACATTTGATAGCTTATGCTTGCACTGAGCCTTTCTGGTGGGGTCACGATGTCTTTGAACACGTGAGTTTTATTAGTTCTCTTTGAGAGATAAGCAAACTATGTCACAGAAAGCAAAATTAATTTCCTAAAGCCACATGCAGCGCTGGGGCAAACCTGGAGATGCTTTTTTTAATCCTTAGATCAGCAAATAAAACAAAATGAAATAAAATTCCTAGTTAAGGATCCTGTTCAGAATTCCCCCCAGTAAAACTTAACCGGTCACTGGCAGGTGATTTTACAAGTAGTTATGTGACAGGTCCTTTTTGTTACTCCTGACATTCAGTGCAGGGGTACCTTGATTTTGCTGCATACCTTTTCCAGGTTTAACAAATGTGTCAGTTAACAGCTAAGTGAGGCCTGCAGGGTGAGAGCAGTTAAACTGGAACCTGAAGTTGAGGTGTGCCGGGGGCTGATAGTTTTCTGTTTTTAATTGGCTTCTACATGTCCGTGTGCTAAACAGGATAGGCACACAGATGCCTTGAAAGGAAATGGTTGTAGGGGGAGAATGGGTTTATGCAAGCTCATGGGGAAACAGGTTGAGCAAGGAGTCATTGGGGAAGACCGTGAGAAAGCTGCTTTGGGAGCTACCGAGGTGCAGACTAGGGAGTGGTGAGAAGAGTGCTTTCAAGGTGGTGAGTAGAAATTTCTATGTACGTAACCTCTAGATTCACTGTTGAGAAGAGTCCTAGTGCTGGAGGGGATCTTACAGATCATTTAGTCAGCCTCCTTCATTCAATAATGAGGAAATCGTAATTCCAGAAATGTTAAATAAATTCCACAACATCACCCCGCCGATGGGTTTTAGAACTGGATGTGCCTCTCTTTCGAAAACAGCATAAACTCATCTCCCTGCTCCACTCTCTGGTTTAAACTTCCCAGGAGAAATAATGTGCTCTCTTCTTCTGGAAGATCTCCAGAGATGAAGATTTTATAATCTCCCCTAATAGTACGTTCCTTTTTAGTCAAACTTAGAAGTTTCTAAGAACAACCACCACAAGACCACTAATCTTATTAGTCATCTTCCTATTTATTTATTTATTTGTAATAAAGTGCCACTAAAATATGCTAAAAGCAGGTCACGGAAAATTTCTGGGGAGGATAATAGTGTTTATCATTTAAAATGCTAGGCTCTTTATGTTACTGCATTTAACCCTCATAATAGGATTTGGAGGTAGGTTGGCTCTGAGTTACGTCACTTACTTACCCAAGATTTTGTGGCTAGAAAGTCATTGACCTCAAAGCTAGTGAGTGACAGAGGCATCCTCAAACCCAAACTACTCTGGCTCTAAGTCCTGTGTTTGTAGAACACCAGAAATCCTCATCGTCCGGAAATTGAAATCTCTGTAACAGGCTGTCACGAAGGACTGACAAGTCTTAACAGTCTGTTGAATCACAGCTGAGATTTGTTTCCTCCTGCTTTTTCTACAGCATGTTCTATACCAGCACCATCCCACAGAAGTATAATGCAAGCCACGTATATAATCTAGAATGTTCTGATAGCCTTATTTAAAAAGTTAAAAAAAAAAAACCCAAGTGAAATTAATGTTAATAACATTCATCACCATATGTCTAGAATATTATCATTTCAACATGCGATCGATATAAAAAATTATTGGCACTTTACAGTTTTGGGTACTAGGTCTTTGAAATCTGGTGTGTGTCTTATGGACTCTGCACCTCTCACTGTGGACGTGCCACATGTGCCTGTGCTTCCTCGGATCAGATGGCGCAGGTCAATACTCTCAGCGTGTGATTGGTTTTACTTAGGTCTCAAAGACATAGCCCTTCTGTAAAAGACTGTAAGAAGGCACTGGTAGCGAAAAGAACACACTTCCTTTCCCCTCGCATCTGTACTTTGTTTCCCACAATCTGTCCTCCTCTGGTCTTTGAACTGGAGCTGTACAGCTCTTACACTAAAGCAGTTTGCTGGTGCCCACAGTTCACATCTGACTGAGTGGGACTTGAACCAGAATCCCTAGTTATTAATGGGACAGACAGACGTTCCTGATGTTTTTTTCTCCTTGACCAGTTAAAATTTCAAATGGACTTTTGTTTCCCACTTACACACGGGGTGTACGATGGAATTCCCTACTGCGAGTCGTTCCTGAGCCGGGACCTCTTCGGCTCCTTCCCTAAAGCCGCCGTGCCCGCGCTTTCCCCATTTTAAACAGGGTGCAGTCAGCTTTTTGGGGGTAGCTTCTTACTTCAGTCTTCTAACACGCACAGTTGGCTTTCCTGGGCTGCCTTGCTGTTCTGCCCGTCACCAGGACTACTGCCACTTTCTCTGGTGTTTTCGTACGAGAGTTAGGCTGTAGCCTGGACACCGTATAGCCAAATACTGCTTTCAGGTTTCTCTGTGATCTAGGAAGACAAAGGCTCATGTCGTCAAAATGATCAGTAAATGTATTTATTCAGGGTCCACGGTGTGTAGAGCGCCATACAGAGTGCAGGTTGGTTAGACAAGACCTGTTCCTGAGACGGTAATTCGCAAACAAGGTGATTCAGGCAGGAGCGAGAGCCGGCTCCGGACCGGGAGGATTCGCATGCCAGGTCTTCGCCTCACCAGCCAGAGCCACGTGCCCGAATCTGCTTCTTCACCTGCAAACTGAAATGATTCCTGCCCCCTAGTGTTCTTGTGAGGCTCCTGTGACGTGGCCTTATGCCAGGCACCAAGAGCAGTTCCTGGTTTACAGGGACACTGTTGTCGTCACCGCCGGGTAGGGTGTACAAGGGTCTAGGGTGAGCGATGGGCACATTGGGCGTGGCTGGCTGAGGAAGGCTGGCTGGAGGAAGTAGGTCAATTCTGAAGGCAAGGGGAGTGGCAAATGCAAACTCACTCATTAAATTGACTTCAGAAAGAAAAATTACAACTCCTTTATCTACATTTGCAGTGCCTGTGTGATTTAATGGGACCTCTGTCCTCAGCCTAAATGAACATGGGCAACTTGACCAAACAGAGCAGTTGTATTAAAGCTGTATTCCATATATTACTCCACAGTCTGTATCAACAGAGTATAGAGCCCATATTTAGAAATTAGTCCAACTACAGGGCAAAGTTTATTTCATGGTTTAGGAGAAGGAAACAAAGGGGAAAAAAAAGTGAATGCAAATCATAGCAGTAAAATTAAGATTTATTTTTTGACTCACAAAAATTATTTTTGAACACTTTCTTGATTGTGTTTTGAAACCAGAATCTATTTTTTAATTTCTTAGGGGGTAATCTTTTCTACTTTACAGCTGAACCCTTTTTTTATACCCAGCCTGCTACATTCAGTGTAATTTCCCTACTTGAGGCCAGTTAGGAGAAAGGGCAGTTTGAATTAGTGAAAGATATACATTACAGGCTGGGGGGTGGGCAACAACTTTACTGAGATATAATTTATATACTATGTGATTTATAAGTTATTTTTAATTGAGATATAATTGACGTATAACATTATATATATAAAATGACGTATATGTTATATGTCATTATATAATTGACATATAACATATTTCAAGTATATTAGTTTCAAGTAACATTATATCCAACATTCAATATTTGTATATATTGCTAAATGATCACAATAAATCTAGTTAACATCTACCACCATACACAGCTACTCCTTTTTTTTCTTATGATGAGAACTTGTAAGATTTCTCTCTTAGCCACTTTCAAATATACAATACACTACTATTATCTATAGCCGGCATGCTGTACATTACATCTCCATGACTTACTTGTTTTGTGACTGGAAGTTTGTACCTTTCGACCACCTGTACGCCTCCCCTCCACCACCTCTGGCAGCCACCAATCTGTTCGCTGTACCTAGGAATTCCGTTTCTGTTCGTTTTTTAGATTCCACATGTAAGTGAGATCATACAGTATTTGTCCCTCTCTGTCTGACTTAGTTCGCTTAGCATAATGCCTTCAAGGTTCATCCTTGCTGCCACAAATGGCAAGATTTCCTTCTTTTCTAAGGCTGAATAATATTCCATTGTATACATAATACCACGTCGTCTTTATCCATTCATCTATCAGTGGGCACTTAGGTTGTTTCCATGTCTCGACTTTTGTAAATAGTGCTGCAGTGAACAAGGGGGTGCGTGTGTCTTTTGGAGATAGTGTTTTTGTTTCCTTCGGATAAATACCCAGCAGTGGAATTGATGGATCAGATGGCAGCTCTATTTTTAACTTTTTGAGGGACCGCCACACTGTTTTCCATAGTGGCTGTACCAGTTTACATTCCCACAAACTATTATTTTAAAAATAAGGTAAAGTAAGGGAACTAACATTTATTGAAACTTCTTGTATATTATGTGCCACTTTATCCTCATAACAGCTTTACAAAATAGAGATCATTAGCCCTGTTTTACAGGTAAGGAAACTAAAGCTGAGGGAGGTCAGGTAGCCCCTCCAAGGTCATTCAGGTAGCGGACAGTCACGTGCTGAGCCGGCCTCCCAGTTTTCTGGGACTGGTGCCCGTGTGCTTGTCCTGCACACTGAGTTCACCCACAGTAACAGGAGGAAGGAGGGTTTAGAGGCACGTGTGCTGGCAGAAAGGGAAGTGGTGGTAGAAGTTTATCAAAACTTCCTTCTGACTGTTTCTGTTTTCTCAGTGTAGATCATCCATGAGCAGAGAGAGAGGGTGAGGGAGGACATATGGAGAGTTTGAAAAGAACGGGGAAGGGCTGGAAAGGCGTCCAGGCTAGAGGCCAGGTGAAGACCAGGGGCGTAGAGTGCCCGCTGGGGAGCGTGGCTGGAAGGGGGCCCTGCAGCAGCGTTGCTGAGTGTTCTCGGGCCACGTTCAGCTGCCTGCCTGCAGATGCAGGCTCGGTGGCGAGCCAGGTTCATCCGGGGCTGTGATCTTGCCAAGTGAGTGTGAAGAGGTGACGGAGGGACCCAGTAATTGAGGGTGAAAGCGAGGGAGGGATTCCAGGTGACCCTCGAACAGTGAGGGGGTTAACCCTCGTATCGTTTATGGTCGGCCCTCCCCCTCCGCAGGGCCTCTGCAACCTCAGAGTCAACCAGCTGTGGATCCTGTAATACTGCAGTGTTTACTGTTGAAAAGCATGCATGTATAAGTGGACCCGCACAGTTTAAACCTGAGTTGTTCAAGGGTCAACTGTGTAATGACTGGCCACAGAATTTAAGCTGGGCCAGGAAGGAAGGACAGACGTCATGAGGATGAAGGACAGAGAGGAGGCTGAATGAGGTCCTGGGGGGACTGAGGGACGCCAGGAGTGGTGGTGGAAGACAGTAAGCTGGAAGGAAGGAGGCGGCGTCCTGCAGCACGTTGTGTGAGCTTATGGTTACTGGTAATGGCAGAGACCGGACCGGGCCTCGGGAGGGAGTGCTCAAGGTGAGGCGCTCAGAGAACCCAGAGGCCACGGTGTCGGAAGGATATTTGAAGGCCGGAGAAGAAAGATTATGTTATCAGTAGGAAGCACGTGTTAGCCGACTGGGCACAAAGTTGAGCCAAATATGAAACGGCATGAAGGCTCTCTGGAAGCCTAAGGATTACGGTGTTTAATGACGGGACAGGGTAATACTGAGTTGTGTACGCTTTACACAACACACTGAAACAACGCTGAATGAATTACGTAAATTCCTTAAAACGTGGTAGGAAGTCACAGACCTCCATCTCTGAGTAAAAGCAGTCATGATTCTATAAAACAAACCCGTTCTTCATACTTGTGGTTCCATCCCAGTTCTTGCTGTCAGGAGCGTTGACATGAGATGCCCTCTCGGCCACTCATATGCCCGGCCATGAACATCATCAGGAGAGAAGGGAACAGAACGGTCACGTGACAGTCACGTGACGCCTTAGCTGACTGCAGCCCCCGCCCACCCCTCTGCTCTGCCGCCCTCGGCAGGTGGGCGCCTGTCTCCTGGCAGCAGTGGGCTCCGGGCCGTCGCAGGGCTACTAACCCCATTTGAACAGTTTACTCACCAGGACGCAATTGTGTTTGTTCTCGGACCTGTTTAGGCCAATGTACTTGTTATCATAACGATGTACGTTAGTTAAAATATTGCATACACGGATGAAATATGAATGAGGAAAGAGAATTGTTTTTCTATGACCTAAGCTAAAGGGTTTCAAAAGATTCGGGAGGGGGACCTCCCTGGTGGCGCAGTGGTTGGGACTCCGCACTCCCAGTGCAGGGGGCTGGGGTTTGATCCCTTGGTCAGGGAACTAGATCCCGCATGCATGCCGCCACAACTAAGGGGCCCATGTGCCTCAACTGTGAAGCCGGGGAGCCACGATTAAGGAGCCCACAAGCTGCAACTAAGGAGCCCGCCTGCTGCAACTAAGACCCCGTGCAACCAAATAAATAAATAAATGTTAAAAAAAAAAAAAAGATTCAATAAAGACTGATTGCTCTACGTTTTTTTCTGTCTTACTAAGCAGGGGAAGGCAGCCGTAGAATATTTAGGGGACAGTCATAATCTAGAAGATTCTGTCCTGATTTATTGCTTTACTAGTTCTTGCTCTTTAAAGAATGGAAAGTATAAGTGGTAGATGCATTTGGTTGTGATTTTCTTAAGAACTCCAGTCAGCTAACCTATTTTTAAAAAAACACCAAGAAATTAGTGAATTAATGTACATTTATTTGTTTTGAGTTAAAATGTTTTACGTATATATGTAACATTTTTAACGGTTTCCTCTTTTAAACTCATTTTTTCCACTGATGTATAACTGCCTTTTTTTTCTCATTTCATTTTCTGGTTAAATTATTTTATTATCACTCCATTTCAACACATTAATGTCCCCTCCCCCCTTACATCATAAAGCTACTACTCAAGTGCATCTTTTCGTGGCACACCGTTTTATATGTGGAGAATATCGCTGAGACATAAACAGCGTTGTAGGCTTGGATGACTGATGTTTCTTACATGAGGTCAGAACTGCCCCTTTCGTGTTTCCTTTCCGCCGGGCCATGACCACTGGGCACGTGGCAGCAGCGGCGTGAGGCTGGGGGACGTGCACGTGGGCAGCCGGGCCTCAGCCGGGAGCAGCAGGTGCCAGTGTGAACACGGCAGCAGGGCCGAGCTGTGATGCCCGTGGCTGCAACTGAGGTCACCTCCCTGACTGTCAAGTCAGGGAAGAAAGAGGTAAAACGGGACTGACTAGTCTCCTCCGGTAGCCATCAAGTGTCCTGAGTTGCGTCCATGCCCAGAGGGGTGCTCCTTTATTTCCTAACTGGTTACAGTTAAAAAGGGTGAAAAAGGATGCAATTAAAACGTCATATTCTGTTACTTCATTGGGTTAAAAAGAAAGTCTGTATGTAGGCTAGTTACTTTATTGCTCCATCTAATTTGCTTTAAAAAGAACTTCAGTAGAGAATGGCAGTTAAGAGGACAGATTCTGGAGATGAGAATATGCTTGGATTTGGATTTCTACTCTGGACCACTTGTTAGCTGTATAACTTTGGAAACATTCCATGAACTCTCTAAGCCTCCGTTTCCTCATTTTAAAACTGAGAAGAATAACAGTATCCATCTCAAAGGGTGGTGGTGAGGATTAAATGAGGCGGTCCCTTTAAATGCTTAGCACAGCCCCAGGTACACAGTAGGCACTCAGTAAATGTTAGATGTTGTTTATTAATGTGTGCCATAGTAGTATATTGTTAATATAACATAGCACCTGTAGCAAAGGTGCCCAACACATTTTTTATTGAATTTAGGTTTAAGTGGTCATTTCTACAGAATGTAGACTATTAGGCTAATTGTCAGAAGTGTACATTGTTCTAGACTTTGTGTGGGGAAATCACATTTGATGCTCACTACTGACTCGTCTCACGTTAGTGTTGTCATTTGTGAGCATCGCCTGTGGTCTTTTGTGTAGAGTAGGTAACGCTGCCCGCGTCAGCCTCTCTCCTCAGAAATTCTCGTGTCTTTATTATCGTACTACTTTTAATTTAATAAATCTTTGTCACACTGTTGATGGAAAGGAGATGGAAATGTAAAAAGGTTCCTTTCTTTAAGGAGCGTTCATGAGAGAGGCCTGAAAGACTTTTATCTCCAGTAACGCTGCCGTCCTTGTGTGGGAAACGCTGTGGTGATCAGACAGTGGTAGAAAACAGTGTGACCTTCGCTTGTGTACAGACGTTTAAAAGTTGTAAACACCACTGAGATCTAACGGGAGCCTACGAGACCTTCGGAAGGCGAGGGTCAGTCGCTCTAAGAAGCTCGCCCAGCTCCACAAGCTATTTCTTGACTCTGTCATCTGATAGCCGAGAGGGCTGCACACCTGATCTGGATTTACTCAGTCTACCTTTTCTGTAAAACAATATATTTATTGCGCTGAATGTGGTAAAGGAAGGGGTGAGCGAGTTGGCAGGAGGCTAAAATAGGGAGAAAATGACCAACTGTCCTTCGGGGAGCTGGAGTTGGAACAGATCTGTAGAGGAGGCAGCATTCCAAGAAAAGGAAGACGTGACCAGAGCTGCTTCAAAGAGAATGGTTTCAGGCCAAGAACATTTCCTGAGAGGCAGCAATGGATGACTAAATGAAGTGGGTCATATAGGCTTGCCTGGAAAATGGTGGATTAATGGGATGTTAGCTGAACAAACACGTACTGAGTGCAGCTATGTACCTGGTGCTGAAGGGAGAAAAACAGGCAAGCATCCGGCCAAGACCTCACTACTTCACTGCTTCATAGGAGAGACGAGGGAATCTGCTAATGAGGACACGGTGTGCTCGGTGCTTTACTAATAGCATGTCCAAAGTCCTTTGGACGGGCAGAGAACAGAATGGTTAATTATGCATCAGTAGGAGGGCTTCATAGTAAGGTCAACTTAAAGTAGAAAAGTGGAAGAGTCATCAGGAAGAGGAACAGGGCCTGCTGAGCTCAGAAACGGTGCGAGCAGCATCGGGGAAGGGGGATGCGCGTGTGATGGGGATTTAGCGATTGTATGGAACAGGAACAGGCAGTGAGACATGATGAAACTAAGTGTGGATAAAACACGTAGCTCGCGTTTAATTACAAGAAAGATCACTCCAGTTGTTGTTTGGAGAGGAAAACACCGCAAACTTCAAGAGCTCCCTGCTGGCTTTTTTGCTACCGTGGTGAGGGCTTACCCCTGAGCAGCGACTGGGAATAGAGAGAAAGGGTGGACGGGAGGGGTGATACCAGGAGGGTTTGGCAACATTAGGATGGGGGTGGTGAGGAAGAAAAACAGGATGAAATGATCCCATTTTCTAGCTCAAGTGTCTGGGTGGATGTTATTACCAAAAACCGGTTTTGGATTACAGAGAGGAAACAAGAATTTGAGGCAGAGAAGGGAGAAAGAGAATGTGCTGTGTTTCTGACATTTTGAGTTTGAAGGTCCTGAGGAACATCCAAATAGAGATACCAGGAAGCAGCTGGAAATGACGTCAGAAATTAAAGAGGGCGTGTGTGTGTGTGTGTGTATGTGTGTATGTATTTATTTAAGAGTCATCAGCATGTAGAGGTGATAATTAAAACTACGGAGGGGGCTTCCCTGGTGGCGCAGTGGTTGAGAGTCCGCCTGCCGATGTAGGGGACACGGGTTCATGCCCAGGTCTGGGAAGATCCCATGTGCCGCGGAGCGGCTGGGCCCATGAGCCATGGCCGCTGAGCCTGCGCGTCCGGAGCCTGTGCTCCGCAACGGAAGAGGCCACAGCAGTGAGAGGCCCACGTACCGCAAAAAAAAAAAAAACCCAAAAAAACAAACAAAAAGAAACTACGGAAACAGAGTCAGCCTTCAGAGAGAGTATTTACAGCCAGAAGATGGCCTAGGACTGTATCTTAGAGAACAACCAGCAGGTTCAGTTTGGGAAGAAGATGTTCTCATTGTGTGTGCGTATATGCTGAAGTCATAGCACAAAACAAACAAAACAAACAAAAGTATTCTAGCACACTCCCAAATCTTGTAAATCAATGCACTTATTCATGCATTTTGGGGATTACATCTAACATGGTCATAATAAATTTACATAGTTGCCAAGGAGGGGCAAGTCATAGTAAACTGTCACGGTTTTATTTTCTGTTCTTTGTTCCACTTCTCTCTCTAGTAATGAAGATAATAGAGAGTTGACTATATTAGTGATGTGTGATCTTTTAAACAGCCTATTTTGCCCTTAAAAAATTCTGCTTTAAAGCCTCAATAAATTTAAGAAAACTGAAATCATATCAGGCATCTTTTCCGACCACAACGCTATGAGGCTAGAAATCAACTACAGGGAGAAAACTGCAAAAAACACAAACACGTGGAGGCTAAACAACATGCTACTGAACAATCAGTGGATAACTGAAGAAATCAAAGAGGAAATCAGAAAACACCTTGAGACAAATGAAAATGAAAACACGATGATCCAAAACCTACAGGATGCAACAAAAGCAGTTCTAAGAGGGAAGTTTATGGTGATACAAATTTACCTCAGGAAACGAGAAAAATCTCAAATAAACAACCTAAACCTTATGCCTAAAGCAACTAGAGAAAGAAGAACAAACAAAACCCAAAGTTAGTAGAATGAAAGAAATCAGAGCAGAAATAAATGAAATAGAGACTAAAAAAACAATAGAAAAGATCAATGAAACTAAAAGCTGGTTCTTTGAAAAGATAAGCAAAATTGATAAACGTTTAGCCAGACTCATCAAGGAAAAAAGGGAGAGGGCCCAAATCAGTAAAACCAGAAGTGACAAGGAAGTTACAGTCCACACCACAGAAATACAGAGGGTCATAGGAGACCGCTGTGAGCAACTATAGGCCAATAAAGTAGACAACCTAGAAGAAATGGACAAATTCTTAGAAAGATACAAATACAGTCTCCCAAGACTGAACTAGGAAGAAACAGAAAATATGAACAGACCAATTACCAGTACTGAAATTGGATCAGTGATTTTAAAACTCGCAACAAGCAAAAGTCCAGGACCAGATAGCTTCACAGGTGACTTCTACCAAACATTTAGAGAAGACTTAACACCTATCCTTCTGAAACTATTCCAAAAAATTGCAGAGGGGGGAACACTTCTGAACTCATTCTATGAGGCTACCATCACCCTGATACCAAAACCAGACAAAGATATCACAAAAAAAAAGAAAAAATTACAGACCAATATCACTGATGAACATAGATGCAAAAATCCTCAACAAAATACTAGCAAACCAACTCCAGCAATGCATCAAAACCATCATGCATCATAATCAAGTATCCCAAGGACTCAAGGACTTTTCAATATCCACAAATCTGTCAGTGTGATATACACCACATTAACAAATTGAAGAGTAAAAATCATATGATTATCTTAGTAGATGCAGAAAAAGCTCTTGATAAAATTCAACATCCATTTATAATAATAATAAAAAAAAACCTCTTCTGAAAGTGGGCATAGAGGGAACATACCTCAACATAATTAAGGCCATATACAGTAAACCCACAGCTAAGATCATACTCAATGGTGAAAAGCTAAAAGCATTTCCTGTAAGATCAGGAACAAGACAAGGATGCCCACTGTTGCCATTTTTATTCAACATAGTTTTGGAAGTCCTAGCCACAGAAATCAGAGAAGAAAAAGAAATAAAAAGAATCCAAATTGGAAAAGAAGTAAAACTGTCACTGTTTGCAGATGACATGCTACTATACATAGAAGATCCTAGAGACGCTACCAGAAAACTACTAGAGCTCATCCATGAATTTAGTAAAGTTGCTGGATATGAAATTAATATACAGAAATATGTTGCATTTCTATACACTAACAACAGAATATCATAAAGAGAAATTAAGGAAACAGTCCCATTTACCATCACATCAAAAAGAATAAAATACCTAGGAATAAATGTACCTAAGAAGGCAAAAGACCTGTACTCTGAAAACTGTAAGACACTGGTGAAAGAAATTGAACACAACATGATGGAAAGATATATATATGTTCTTGGACTGGAAAAATCAGTATTGTTAAAAGACCATACTACCCAAGGCAATCTACACATTCAGTACAATTCCTATCAAATTATCAATGGCATTTTTCACAGAACTAGAACAAAACATTTTTTTAATTTGTATGTGTGGAAACACAAAGACCCCGAATAGCCAAGACAATCTTGAGAAGGAAGAACGGAGCTGGAGGAATAAGGATCCCTGACTTCAGACTATACTACAAATCTACAGTGATCAAAACAGTAAGGTACTGGGAACGAAAACAGACACACGGATCAACAGAACGGGATAGAAAGCGCAGAGATAAACCCACACACTTATGGTCAATCTATGACAAAGGAGGCAAGAATATACAATGGAGAAAAAGTCTCTTCAATAAATGGTGCTGGGAATACTGGACAGCTGCATGTGAAAATACGAAATTAGAACATTCTCTAACACCATATACAAAAATAAACTCAAAATGGATTAAAGACCTAAATGTAGGACTGGAAACCATAAAACTCCTAGAGGAAAACATAGGCAGAACCCTCTTGACATAAATCACAGCAATATCTTTTTCAGGCCGTCTCCTAGAGTAATGGAAATAAAAACAAAAATAAATAAATGGGATCTAATTAAACTTAAAAGCTTTTGAACATCAAAGGAAACCATAAACAAAACAAAAAGACAATCTACAGAATGGGAGAAAATATTTGCAAGCGATGCTACTGACAAGGGATTAATTTCCAAAATATACAAACAGCTCATACAGCTTAATATAAAAAAAAAAAAAAAACCCAATCAAAAAGTTGGCAGAAGACCTAAACAGACGTTTCTCCAAAGAAGACACAAAGATGGCCAACAGGCATATGGAAAGATGTTCAGTATTGCTAATCATTAGAGAGATGCAGATCAAAACTACAATGAGGTATCACCTCTCACTAGTCAGAATGGTCATCATTATAAAGTCTACAAATAATAAATGCTGGAGAGGGTGTGGAGAAAAGGGAACCCTACTACACTGTGGGTGGGAAGGTAAATTGTTACAGCCACTACGGAGAACAGTATGGTGGTTCCTTAAAAAACTGAAAATAGAGCTACCTTATGATCCTGCAATCCCACTCCTGGGCATATATCTGGAGAAAACCATAATTTGAAAAAATACACGCAACCCACTGTTCATAGCAGCACTATTTACAACAGCCAAGACATGGAAGCAACCTAAATGCCCATCAACAGACGAATGGTTAAAGAAGATGTGGTGTATATAGTATAGTATAATATAATGTAATATAATATAATGGAATACTATTTAGCCATACAAAGGAATGAAATAATGCCATTTGCAGCAACACGGTTGGACCTAGAGATTATCATATTAAGTGAAGTGAGTCAGAGAAAGAAAAATATGATATCACTTATATGTGGAATCTAAAAAGAAAAAAGGATACAAATGAACTTATTTACAAAACGGAAATAGACTCAGAGGCATAGAAAACAAACTTATGGTTACCAAAGGGGAAAAGTGGTAGGGAGGGATAAATTAGGAATTGGGGATTAACATACACACACTACTATATATAAAATAGATAAACAACAAGGACCTACTGTGTAGCACAGGGAGCTCTACTCAGTATCTTATAATAACGTACAATGGAAAAGAATCTAAATATATATATGTGTATAACTGAATCACTTTGACATACAATTGAAACTAACACAACATTGTAAACTATACTTCAGTTTTAGATTCTGCTTTAAACTTAAGTCTTTACATGTCATTTTATTGGATTTCACTGATTGAATGTAGTCTGATTGTTTCAAGGAAACTAGTCATTTTAATCATTATGCTAAACTTTTCTCTTTAAAAATGATCATGCTAGTATGTTATTAGTTACTTTAATTGCTCTTTCCCTCCCTAGGAGCTGATGCAACAGAATGGGATTGGTTATGTGTTAAATGCCAGCAACACCTGTCCCAAGCCTGACTTTATCCCTGAATCTCACTTCCTGCGAGTGCCTGTGAATGATAGCTTTTGTGAGAAAATTTTGCCGTGGTTGGACAAGTCAGTAGATTTCATTGGTAAGTAGCTCAAGTAATATTACAAGCCCTTTGGGTTATAGTCTCATATGTAGAGGTATATCCCTCCCTCCCTTCCTCCCCTTTTTTTTTCATTAGAGAAAAGGAACCTATTTCATACAGTTCAAAAGTTTGAAAACACATGATGCTACTTATCTCATTTAGCGGCCAAGGTGATGTGTGTGTGCCATGCCATCCCTAAGGACTAGCCTTGTGACATCCTAGCTAACTTTAACGCTACCAGGGTTAAGCCTAATGGGAACTGTGATTATGTATTGGCAGGTGTTTGAAAATCGGTTAAACTTTTGGGATTAAACTTTTTACCCACTTCGTCAAATCCTATAAAAGACTTTTGGAAACTGTGGTGGCGTTCCTTAAACTGTTTATGCCTTGCTGCTGTGTTTTCCCCAGAGAAAAGTCAAATCCTGTGAAAACAAATCCCATTACATTTAAAGTCTTTATGTCACAAGATCCCTAAGCCTCAGTCCGTGTGCCAGTAATTTCGGGTAGTAGTGGGTCTAATGAGGTTCCAGCACACACGCACACACACACGCGCGCACACACACACACTCTCTCACACACACACACACACACTCTAATACTTGTGTGGTCATTCCTTGGCGTTGTCTGTGACAGGGTCTGGTCCATACCGTACTTTGTTCTGCTCACTGGGCCCGTCAGCCCTGGAGCCTCCCTGACTCCCAGCTTCTGGTGCTGTTGTGACATTTTGGTGCCTCGGGATCAGATCTGCTGGTAGGAAATCGACGATGTGTATTTGAAATGTGGTTTTGGTGGAAAGTGGCTAAACCAAGGAGACGTGTTCTTTGCTCTTGACCAACACAAGAAGGTGTGACTCTTGATGTCTGTGTGAAGAGTTTTCATTAGTTTTCCCCCTAGTCACACAAGTTTGAGCACCCTCATCCATAATTAAATACTCTGAATTGGTTACTGAAAGTTTAAAAATAAAGAACTAGTTCCTTTTAAACAGTGAAACTATGTAAATTAAGCCCCTCACTATATTCTTTCATCTGCGAGAGGAATTTTCTAGACAGTGCTTTTGGAACTTCGGGTAATTCTGAAACAGGTCTCTTTTTTCAAGATTTCAGATTGCCAAGTCGTCTCCTCTTTAATTGGCATGCATTCTGTGAAACACCTGAAGATAAATGGCTTGATAATTCACATTAAAATAATCACAAACAAAAGTCCCCAAATTAATCCTTCCCACCATTCTACTTCTAGGAGATACTCAGCATATCGTTCAATGTTTGCCTCTTTATTTATTTATTTTTTCCAATACGCAGGCCTCTCTCTGTTGTGGCCTCTCCCGTTGTGGAGCACAGGCTCCGGACGCGCAGGCTCAACGGCTATGGCCCACAGGCCCAGCCGCTCCACGGCACGTGGGATCCTCCCGGACTGGGGCACGAACCCGTGTCCCCCGCATCGGCAGGTGGACTCCCAACCACTGCGCCACCAGGGAAGCCCAATGTTTGCCTCTTTAAAAGACGACAGTTATAGTTAATGTTTCCATTGCATGTCACATTGATCCAGAGATGATTGGCTCTAATTTCAGCTAAAAGTGCGATTTCAGAATCTATTTAGAATAGAACCTGATTCTGTTAAGTCATGGCAATGTCTAAGCTTTAGGAGGTTGGTAGAAAAGAGAGAATATGAATAACTTTGTCCCAGCTTACTTTCTTCTTTCACTGGAGCTCTTGGACACTTTTGATTCCTGCAAAAGGAATTTTACCATGTTGCTGGTTGGTGAAATACCCACCCAAATACGTATCGTGATTTATTGTATATCTGAAGATATTTTTACTTACCAGTAGTTCACTTGCTTGGCCCTGTTTACTGTTAGGGCCACCATCCTTTTCCCACCCAGACAGTCCAGGGCAACACGTCCAGCCCACTGTGGAATTCAGCCCATGTTCGCTACAGTTGCTAATCTCGTCCAGGCTGTTTTAAGCTATAGTTAGTCATGTCAGAGAATATAATTTGAAGACATACCCTCATACCAGGACTTAACAACATATAGGCTCATACTTTTTATTATTCAGGTTAAATTTCAGTAAGTTTGTTTGTTCAGTAGAGTTTGCTGGAAGGACGCAGTTTTCATGGGGTGTTGCCTTTACTTCTAGTGGACACAGGCTGCGGCGGGCGCGTTTGCCCGTCAGCGCCCCGAGTCACCGACCAGGGCCCCCGGCCCAGCTGGCCGCTCGCACGGGCTCCTGCTTCACTCGGCCACGCAAACTCAGGGCTTCTGTAGGCAATCCAGGGAGGTAATTAAGAGCATGTACTTTGGAGCCAAACTGTATTTGATTATCGGTTAAGTGACTCCAGGTGAGTTACTAAAACTTCTGTGCCTCAGTTTCCTGATCTGGAGACTAAAGATAATGTTTCTACCTTTTAGGGATATTGTTCGGATTAAAATAGATAATGCATGTAAAACACCTTGCAAGGTGCCTGACTCATAATTGGCTCTAATAAATAGTAGCTGTCGGGGCTTCCCTGGTGGCGCAGTGGTTGAGAGTCCGCCTGCCGATGCAGGGGACGCGGGTTCGTGCCCCGGTCCTGGAAGATCCCACATGCCGCGGAGCGGCTGGGCCCGTGGGCCACGGCCGCTGAGCCTGCGCGTCCGGAGCCTGTGCTCCGCAACGGGAGAGGCCACAACAGTGAGAGGCCCGCGTACTGCAAAAAAAAAAAAAAAAAAAAGTAACTGGTTTAAAAATTACCTAAGTCCTTTTCTGTTTTTCCTTGGAGCTGTGCTCTGTCACCTCAGTTATTTCTTCCTTCTTTTTAGCCTCTTTAACTTCTCCCCGTCACTGACTCCCTCTTAACCTATTGCATTTGTTATCCCCTCTCTCTTTTTAATCCTAGAATTGATAAAATAGAAAAAACTGAAAAATAGATAAAATTGAAAACACAGATACATCTTGTTTAATTCCTGGATTGCTGTAGTGGCAGCCTGCTTTTTTTTTATTTCCAGTTTTCCCCGTCAGTGCCTTCTTGTTGCCCCCTATTCAGGAACCTGCAGAGGCTCCTTAATTGCCTCGAGTCCCTAGCCCAACATTCCCAGACTCTCCAACACCTGCTTCCCACCTCCGAACCCTCCTCTCCGGTCACTTCCCGCCCAGCGTGCACCAGCCAAGGCTGTTTTCTGAGTGGTGGTCCAGACCCACCATGGGTCTTTCTCAAATGTTTCCCTTCTCCTCTCCTCCAGGTCGACAGGTATTACTTCCTTTGCCTTAAGAGACTCAGTTTAGCACTCAATTCTGCCAAGAAATGTGTTCTAATGAACCCCACTTCAGTATAATCACTTTAGTTAGATTTTTAAAATATATCATCAAAGCAGTTGTAAGAACAGTGTAAGTACCACGCGGAACATTTGAAAAAGAAACCTGTAACCTCAACATCCTAACACATCTGTTATCATCATTGCTTTATTTCCTTCCAGCCTTTTTCAATTTTTTATAAAGATTACCTTTTCAAGTATGTATCGGTCAGCCAGCCAGTGTTTACTGGGTTCACACTATGTGCTCAGTGTTAAACGCTTTGGGGGAGTGTTAGAAGCAAGACCCTTCTCGGTCCTCCTAGTCTAGCTTCGTGATAATTATTAAAAATGATGAGAGAGTACTGTCAACATTAGAAAAATATTTAAAGCCAGCCTACTTCCAATAAGAATTTGAAGCAGCTTACAGTAGGAGGTTGGGATCAAAAGATAACACACATTCACACACGTACCCATTAAAGCGGGACAGAAGGGCAAGAACCAGGTAATATGGGACTAAGAAAGGCACAGTAAAACCGGAATTAGTTATCTCTTGAAACTGAGTGAACACCTTAGCTTTGAGCTTCTTAGCAGCCAAGGTGAAAGAGGAAATACTAAGAGCAGTATAGGCTAAATACTGAATAGTTGAGAGGAGGAAGAGAGCTGTGTAGCCCAGGAAGGCTTGGACTTTACGTGCATGTGTTTATATACTGTTAGGTTGTATAGCGTGTCCTTTTTTCTTTGTTTCAATGTTGTTTTGTGTTCGTTTGTTATTGTTTTATTGTGTTTGATTTCCCTGTCTAAAGGGAAGCTGCTTGATTGTTCATGTAGTACCTTAAAGCTCTACGGTGTTTTGTACGTAACAAACAATAAGTCCTATACGTTGGGAATTTATTATATGTATAACAGAGGTGGTGAGATTGAAGTATTATTGTATATTGTATTACTCAGCTGCCAGAGCAGATTCCCCGGATACCTTGTTAATTACAAGAACTTTAACATAAGGTTTGGTAAACCTTTGGTGGTTACCAATGAAAACAAGGATGAAAAGGGAATAATTTAGCTCATGGCAGCAGCATGTAGGTAAAGGGTAAGCACATACGTAATTGTTCAGATATAAGGTAGTCACTGTACTGGCTAAAATGGTAGTTGCTTCCAGGCTGTGGGATAACTTCATCCATGTCCACGAGAAAGCTTTTAAAGCTTATCTACAGTGAGAGATGGCAGTACCGTGTGATCAAATTTCCTTGGTTCTTGGTTCTAACAGTGTTCACGAGTCCTTCTACCATGTTATGGGGAGTTAGCATGACGCAGTCAGACAGTATCTCCTGGATATCAAGGAAGAGGTCAGAGTTCCCTTGGTCCTCATTAAGGTGACCTACTGAAATTGATTCATGGCACACACATGGCTTCTTCTTAAATTCAGCAAGTAAAGTGAGCCACTTTATGACACAGAAA